>NC_143568.1:100083125-101462500 GCF_054136105.1 Typopeltis vanoorti | reverse complement strand
CGCAATATTTTGTAATTTTTTTCATTTTCTTTGTTGTCAATCCGACTATCTCTTGGTACTGATATTTCGATAAACTTAACAGCATTGCTTACTTGGGCTTTGGAATAAAATAACCAAGTTTATAAAATTACTTGGTCATCATCATCATCATGCATATCAAGGATTTAGGCTTAGCATTGAACAAACACCTGTTCCGGCCTTAGAAGTAATCGTTGAATTGTTTAACAGGACGTCCTGGTTTTCTTTTTCCTAATGGCTGGTATTTTAAGGCTTGTTTTTGTAATCTTTCTGTATTCATTCTTTGAACGTGTTCCATCCATTTATGTTTATATTTTTTAATTTTTTCGATTACTGGTTCTTGGTTTAATTCTTACATAATTGCTTCATTTCTTTTGTGATCAAATGGAGTATACTTTGCAGTTTTTCTCATAAACTTCATTTCTGCTGTTGTTAATCTTTGTTTATCTTTTTGTTTTATTGTCCAGATTTTGCTTCCATACATTAAGACTGGTGGGGCCAATGTATTGTATACTTTTAGCCTGGTTTGTTTTTGAACTAGTTTGGTTTAAATATAGAGTTGATTACACCTGTTATTTTTAACTATTTTGCAATTTTTACGTTTATATCTTTTCATTTTCATATGTGATTGTTCATCCTAGGTAATTAAATGAATTCACATGTTCTAAGATCTAGTTATCTATTACTATTTTAATTCTTGCTGGATCTTGTCCTTTAAAGGCCAAAATTACTTGGTAACCCTAATATATAGCATGCATGTGTGTTGAGAGCCTGTGTAGCTCAGTGGATGTGGAGTTTGCACACCACCGCGCTTGACCGCATGAAGGAAGACTTTGTTTCGAATCTAGTCGTCGACTAGAGGAAATTTTTCTAAGCCTTTTTTCGACCGGTTCCCGAGTTAGTCGATCTCTGGCACAGGCAAGCAGGTTTTTTCTCCCGTAAACTCAAGAAAATCGACCGTAGAACCCACATTATTTCAGACATTAATATATTGTGTTAGGGTTAGGGACCTCGAGATGGCGACACTTGTTGAACCGTCTCTCTTCACTGCATACCACTTAATTAGTGATAGCCTTAGGCCAGCTATCTGTGAGTGGCTGGCAGTGGAGATTGAACTACCGTCAGTCTCCAAAAGTTAGATAGGGCTAAAACGGCCTCGCCTACTCCCTATGCGGGAATAAAAAGACGTTAGCTGATTTTTGTTTCCTGATGTGTGTGTGTGTGTGTGTGTGTGTGTGTGTGTGTGTGTGTGTGTGTGTGTGTGTGTGTGTGTGTGTGTGTGCGTGTGTGTGTGTGTGTGTAAATCAGAATGCATTTTAGACCAAAAAAGGCAAAATACGAGTGCTACTCTGTTTCCAATGAAAGTATATTTCAGAATTTCAGAAGTCGCTGTGGGCGCTTTTTCCTAGTTTGACACACACACACACGTTCTTCTCTGAAAGCTGTAAAGCTTATGAGGCATTATCAAAAACGTTAACTATATCCTCGAAATAACGAAAAAGTCGCTACAAATTGAACTCTATCGGATTTTCATAATCTCGCAACTCCCCTGATGCTTTAAGAAATTATCGATAACCTTGTTCTTAGCTATTAGTGATGGCTACAGCTAGAAAATGCCTTCCCATCGATCTTCAAACGGTTGGTTAGGGATAAAAGAGCTCCACTTACTTCCTTTGGGAATAAAAAAGATATCAGAGGGTTTTTATGTGACTCCCTACAAAAGTTGTAAATCTATAGTACATTAGTACCATTAGTGAGCTAGATTGTTTTGTCTGTTTTTTTTTTTTTCAATTTTATTCATATTTTTTATAGTTGTATTAATTTTTTCGTACAATCTGAAAACGCTGCTCTAGAGACCAAACATGGAGTGGCAAACCAGGCGATGAAATTCAACTTTGTTCTTGGTGACCATCAAAATTTATCAACAACTAACATTCTGACAACTGAATGATTGAAATCAGTTATTGTTGCAATATGTTAGTTCCAAAAAGTGAAGAAACATTGCAATTAATTACTCATGGAAATGACTGCATACAACATTTAACGATTCGCTGCAAGATTTTTAGTTATTAAAGCTGAGAATATGTCGCTCACTTATAGTCTATACAGGTGGCTTTTGCATTTTATTTCTACTGAAAACGCATGGGTATATGAAAATATTTGAATACAACTCATCATACACTAGGAACTGACAGACAGTAAGACAGAAAAAGAAAAGCAAAAATAGATGGAGTCAGAAAAACATCAGTACATAAAAGGCAGTATCCAAGAATCTGTCTTTATCATCAGTGGTTCTAACAAGCCTATGACCTTCCAAGTCCTTTGGATTTCGTAACAATAATTCTAGGAAAAGGTGGTTAGCCTTATCTTAGAATTAGCCTTTGTATGTAAATTGCAACATCTGTCCTCAGACCAGGAAGCAAATTCTCATCGATCAGGCTAACATCATTAACCTCTTGCCTCACTCAAATATGGTTTGAAGGCTATTCTGCTTTGCTCATATTTTAGATTCCGATTGACCGATCCCCAGTGCCTATTGACTAGTAAACTATGCCAACAAACCAGTGTAGAACTTGCCCTTTCTTGTAAGAACACCCATCCTCTTCTTTCTAGTCTTCCATTCAGTTTACATGTCACATAAATGACAAACCAGCATAGATTTTATATGCAAAACCTTTGGTCGATGGTTTACCTGGTTTTTCCTTTCAGTCGTTTCCCACCGTAGGTGACTTTGTAGGCGTTGCCCACAAAGTATTCCTGGTGAGATTTTTACAGGGTGGTTCACCATTGCTTTACCTAAATCCCCAATTTTATTCTGGCTCGGGACCAGCATATGGCTGGACGTATTCATGACTGCAAACCATGTGTGTTCACAGGGCTGGTTTGCCTGTTCTGGAGGACCAAAAACCCGAGTTTCTGGGTGAAAAAACCCGTACCTGCGTATGAGACCGGCTAACTCTCCTTCAGTCGAAAGAGACCAGATAAAGGTTCCTCACATCACTGACGGGAATTGAACCAAGCTCTTTCCGTCTATACTGACTGAGCTACAGAGGCTCGTTTGGTTGATGGTTCAACATAATACACAACAGAAGATAATGATATCATCTGTGGGAAAGATCAAAGATCTGAGACGATGCAGAGAGAAGTTGCATGTGGAAAATTAAAATTCTTGTTAGTTCTTTGTAAATGACATTCGATGGACATCTTACAGTTCCTCTCAGTGATTTCCAAATAGTTTCTTCTTACAGGTCTGTGTATTTCTGCTCGTTGATTGCACATATATATAAATTCTGCTCCATTGAAGGAAACTGGAGGTAGAATACCCTATTGTTATGACATCTCAACCCAGTCAGTTGATCTTCTAAACCCTTTCAAAATGTTAGTAGCAAGCGTGCAACTTTAAAAATAAAATGAAAACACAGCGAAACCTTTTTAGGAACACTAGTTCCAAAACCGCAGAAATATTCCCCACTACTCAGTCCCCCACCTATACACAACGCCATTCACCACTATTAATAGTATTTTTTTTTTTATATGCAAATTTTTGAGTGTTTGCTTACTGCTTTGACTATTGCGATACTAAAGAGAGCTGAACTTAGAGGACAAACTTATTGCACTTCTCTTCTAAGACTAATACAGTCGGGGAAAAAAAAATCCGTTAATTAACAATAACCCCTACAATCGTCTTACAGAGGCTTGTCATCAAGAATATAAGATTTGAAAAGATCTAAGGCATTCTGCAAGGCTATCTTATACCTGTCGAGCGGTATTTAACTCACAAAATCCCTGATCATTTATAGAAAGTGCATCATTGATTTGAGTTAACTACATTCAGTTATGGAGGGCAAATACTGACATCACCTCCTGGTGGTGCCCTCTGGATAATCTAACGACAGCAGCATTTCATTTTTCCCATCATGGAGACAAATTTCAGTGATTATAACTATGCTACCGCCTACGAGGCAACCGACGCGACCCTTTATTTGCAAATGATGTCAGAGTTGAGAAATAAGCAAATCATTCCACCCACTACAAGAAATATTAATATCAACCAATGTAATTTAAATGGTATCGTTACTCCAGCAAGCAAAGAAAAACTAAATGAACCATTACTACTAGCTGACAAACGTGATGCTGATAGTATCTGCATTCAGGAAACCGAACTTCGACAAACCAGCAGACTAAACATCAAAAACTAGGATTTATACGACAAGATAGTCCTACTGACGAAAATGGAGAAGGGCTTCTTATACTAATCAGAAACTTGTCATATAAAGTTGTTGAACTAGACACAGTAGCAGATGTAACTGAAATAAAAGGAATCCAAATACTGGAACCAAGTAAAAAGCCATTATACATATTCAATTGTTATCATCCTCCTGACAAACCTGGACCAAATCTTTTTCAGCCTATCCCATCTCATTGAAGAAAACTCCATTATCTTAGGAAACATGAATAGCAAACACCTATTATGGGGTTCTGAGGAAATAAACCCAAGAGGAGAAAACCTGAGTAATTTCTTAGACCAAACAGGACTAATAACTCTTAGCAGTGGAGAATCCACTTATTTGTCTCATTCTTATGGTACAAAAGACAGCCTAGATATTACTGCGGTGTCTCCAGATCGTCACGAAAAAGCGATTTGGTCTGTTTTGGAACCAGTAGGAAGCGACCATATCCCAATATTAATCAATCTGAACCCAAAAATGACTAAACCCACCCCAAATATTCCAGTATTATTGGAACTTCCAGAAGGCAAATTGGGAGAAATACATGGAAGAAGTAAGTAAAATGCTGAAAGATCACACATACTATGATGACTTAGACAAAGACTACATAACGTGGAAGAATACCATCCTAAATGCAGCAAAGCAAAGTATCCCAAAGGGCTGCAGGAGAAAAGTTATTTCAGACTACACAAAAGTTCACCAGGAACTTGCCAGAAAAATAACTAAACGAATTATTTAACATCTTAAAAGTTGGAAGCTCTCCAGAAACCTTGATCGAGTTCAATAAGATGAATGCTGAAATTAAACAAAAATATAATATCTTAAAAAGAACTAGTGGTAAGAATTTTGCCACAACTTAAGTCGAAATACTTCGGATACCAAACTTTGGAAACTGACTGCTAATTTACGAAGAGAACTAAGGCAAGTGAGACTAACACGCTAAAAGATCCATGTGGAAATATCAAAATTGGAGACAGGGAGATCGCAGATATCTCAGCCTTTCATTTTCAAAATATAAGCAAACTAAAAATAAATACTAGGAAAGATCATCAAATATCAAAACAGGCTTGACAGCAGAAAAACGCTGCAAATTTCCCAAAAAATAAAAACAAATTATTCTGGGATCCATTTACAATCTCTGAATTGAGAGATACCTTGGAGAGACTAGATATAAATAAATCATGTGGACCAGATAACATACAAGGAATTTTGATTAAACATCTTACTTCGCTTATAGAACAATAGCCTAAAACAAGGAAAAGTTCCAAAATACTGGAAGACAGCCACAATCGTACCAATCTTAAAGCCTAACAAACCTCAAGACCAACCAGGAAGTTATAGACCAATTTCACTGACTTCAATTCCCGGAAATTGATGGAAAAAATGATATTCCAACGTTTGATTTACTATCTAAACAAAAATAGTATACTACCACATTTTCAGGCTGCCTTTAGAAGAAATCACTCAACAACTGATCAACTTTTCTACTTAACCCAGACAATTCAAGATAACTTCCAGACCAAACCTGCCAAATTGCAGCTTTTATAGATTTTAGCAATGCCTCTGACAAGGTGTGAAGGCAGAAACTCTTTTCCAAACTTTGTCATATTGTAATAGAAGGGAAAGGGAAACTAAAAAATAGAACAATTTGAGTTAGAATAAATAATACCTTTTCCAATAAAGCTAAAATAAGACAGGGACTCCCTCAAGGCAGCATTTTGAGTCCACTCCTTTTTTCTATTTACTTAAAAGACTTAGATAAAAATATAAATAAAGAAAACAAAGCTACCTATGTTTGCTGATGATTTAGTCCTATTCTCAGTTCACAACAGCCTAAAAACAGCAGAAGATCACTTAAACAATGCAATTGAAAGTTTATATACATACTGTGAAAACCAAAAAAATCAAAATTAACCCTATTAAATCAGAAATTTGTGTATTTACCATTAATAGCCACCTCAGAAAGTGGAGACCAAATATTAAGCTAAATACTCCACTAATTACATTTAATGAAAACCCCAAATACCTTGGAGTTACTCTGGATCCATCACTAAGCTTCAATAAACATATCAACAATGTCAGTCAGAGCAAAAAGAAGACTAAATATCATGAAAAGTATCTCAGGTAAAGAGTGAGGAGTCGATGCTAAAACCTTAAAAGTCACATATACCTCTATTATCCGACCCATAATAGAATATGCTTCACCTATCTGGATGGAAACATCACAAACCAGTTTAGACAAGCTTATAAAAATTTAGAAAAATGCAGCTAGAATCATATGTAATCTAAGGAATACAACTCCTGGAAAAATAGCAGAATTCGAATCCAACCTTGTTCCTTTAAAAATTAGGTGGCAAGAAAATCTTACTAAATGTGTAGAAAAAAGAGCCAACCTTGCACATCATAGAACAAGTGAACTTTTTAAAAATTGGTAACCAACGAACAGAATAAAGAAAAAAAATCAGTAATGCATAAATCATGGAAAATAAAATTCCCTTAAATTGTCCAAACAACATAGCCAACTACCCACCAATTCTTCCAAATCAAGACAGAAAAAACATAGTTATTTTGAAATAGGGAAACATGAGAAAAATGCCTAGAAAACCCTGAAATCTTAAGATCATTAGCTCTTTCAAAAATAATGGTATATGGCCCTGACTTAATGCAGATCTACACAGATGGCTCCAAAAATTCAAATGGCAATTCTGGGAGTGGAGTACTCATCTATGGCTCTCAAAATATAGAATTAGAAACAACTAACAGTATTGGGTGCAACTCATACCATGCAGAATTAATAGCCATTAACACAGCACTGCAACATTTGGATAAACAAAACTCAAAGGAATTTCTATTTTTCACAGATTCCTTAGCAGCCCTTCAAGCTATTAAGAACTGCTACACCAGCCATCAAGAAATACTTAGAGACATAGCAAAAACATAAACAAATTACATAAGGATTCCGAAATAATTTTCCAATGGATTCCATCCCATGTGGGATGGAAGGGAAATGAAACTGCAGATGAAGTAGCAAAAATGGCTGCAACATTAAGTGCTACTACAGCTTTCGATCTTTTTAAAATTACTCAAAAAGAAAACATAAAAAGAACGATTCTCCAGGACATGACTCACCACTGGTATTCAGCAGAAAAACCAGGAGCTACCATCAACTCCAAGTTTAATCGCTGTGCCACTACCATTATCTCTCGCCTCAAGACCGGCCACACAAGAGCAATCAAGTTTAGCAATGCATAAAATTTTTCCCCATCTGCAAAATCTGTAACATCGATGAAGCATCGCCAATGCATTTATTAAATTATATGAATATTTCCACATGTGAACTTTATAACAACCCAGAAAAGGTGCTGTATAAAATACAGCACCTTTTCTGGTTTGCATGAATTGAATTGGACCTCTACGATCTGGTGTAATAATACCATGGGATAATAAATAATACATTCAGTTATCTATGAGACGTATTAGTAATATTTGCGTTATGTTAAACAAACAACAAAAAAAAAAACGGTATATCTTTAGAACTTCCTATATCTTCATAATTTGCTTAATTAATTCAATAATAAACACATGAGTCGGATGCCGAAATTAAATGTTTTACCTTTTTTCTTGTAGTTTTTAAATCGCATGTGGCGCCATGTAACGTCAGGTTAATGCAATCAGTCCCTAAAAAATTGGAACGTTATGTGTCCCGATTTTTGCTTAGAAAATATGGTCACTGTAGATATGGGCCACACCCACTAAACTTTTTCTCCGGTGAAGTCTCGAGAACTTGCACTCTCAATATGCAAACATTTCAGGATATTGCTTTCTTAATGTGTGCTCTGCACTTTTGTTGCTATGAAATACCTTTAAAAAAAATCGGAATGCGCTCATAACTAGGGAAACAAACATACTGACTTACATAGTATTTTAAATTGCGATTTAAAGTGGAACATATTTCTGTTTCGTCGCAAATCTCTTATTATTATTTCTTTCTTTATTATTTTATTTATTTTTGAAATTTTATTTGTATTGAAGCATATTTGTCCACAACAGAAAATAATCACACATTCAAAAGTTATTAAACAATGGTAATTCTGTGCACTAATTCTAAAGAGTAATTTAATTTTTATTGCATTTCACGATTGGCTAAAAGTATTGTTATTCACCCCCTTATAATACAACCGGTGATAGTTTGCTCTTCAGTGAAACTTTCCTGCAAAACGTATTATCACTTAGTTATTCCTGGGACAAGCAAAGAACCCGCGACTTTCATTACACACGGTTCGCAGTCTTAAACGCACCAAGCGAGGCTACCTACAGCTTTGGTGCTGGTTTCTTCGAGTTCGAACTTCACGCGTTTGTGAACGAAGTTATATGTTGGATTTTTAGAGAAAGTTAATTCATCTGGAGTTCGTATATGTCTAATGGTTTGAATGCTGCCGGAAAACAGGTCGGATGACTACTTAAGCACACAGGTGAGCGAAAATGAAGTTATATTACAGAAGATTTTTGTCAAAATGAGTAACTGTATATCTACGTGCTTCTTGATAGTTTCACGGTAAACAGTCGTATCGTTTGGGTAGATAATAGTGACAAAGGTAGAAAGGTGTACTAGTTTTGTTAACTTTCCCAGCAGCCCTTTGATATACAGGTGGCCACATGTGCTATTCGTCAACTTTCATGTTTTATATCGGCATTGAATAAGCATGGCTGAAATTTTTATAATTTAAAACGAGCATTAAATATGATCATTCTCGTTAGCTGCTAAATATTCTACCAAACGAATAACTTGAATTGGAAATAAATATTATTTTATATTTCGGATCAATAATTATTAATTTATAGTTCCATTATAGTTATGAATTTCGTAGCTATTCTGATCTATATACTAGGTCAGACCCTATATATATATATATATATATATATATGAGCGCAAGCAAAACTGATGACAATTATTATTAGAAACGTGTATTAAGTCATCTTATTTTTGGCGTAAATTTAATAGAGAATGACGATTCAGTACCCACCTCAGTTTTATTATTATTATTGGTTTTATAACTTAGCATTCGTGCTTATTTTAAGTAGCATCTGGCTAGCCACCTGTCGAAAAAGGTTGACTTTTTTCTTAAGTTCATTACTAAACTTTTTAGATGCAGTTCCAAACATAATACATTCTGAAGCACGTTAGGATAATGGATCTGCCTATCGTAATAATTGACAATTGTTAGCACAGCGATAGGGCAATGTAAAATTCATGCGATTGAAAAGCAGAGGTCACACAACATGATTGTGATTTTGAGGAGTACAGCTACTGGAAGCCGTAAGAGATGTGATGATGACTCAGCGAAAAATCTACCTTCATAAATTTTTTTTTTTTTTTAGTGAGCATTTAAGGGACTGAATTTTGTTCATATTTTAATCAAATACATAAAATGTAATTGTAAAAATAATATAATTAGGAGAATATCATTCAGAAGTTAAATAATGTATGTGGCGTAGTAAGCAGTGTTATGGGTTTTTATTTATTTATTTATTATTATTTTTTTTTAACCTGGCAGTTCCCTTCATTACAGCTTATTTTCACATTTCTTGCTTGAGTTTGGCGCAGCAGTAGATTGGAGATTTTTTTTTTTTTTTTGCTAAACCCATACTTTGCCAACTAAATGGGAATGTTGTAAAAATAATATTGTAAAATCTTAGGGGAAATTTTATGACGCGTTTTACTTCTAACAGAAGCATTCGCATTGTAATTTTACTGTATACAGACGAAGTTTATACTTCGTTTGGAAACTGAACATTTTGCAGTCTGTTTCCTTCAGTAGAGTCGCAATAAAATTTTATATCGACTGGAGTATTTCATTTTCAAATAGACCTTGAACTAATTTGTCATTAGGGACTTTGGTATACAGACATAATTTATGACCTGTTTATCATATGAATGAATGCCTTTAGAATGGAATATGAATTCGTCGCATTTCCTACTTTACAAACCGGAAGTTTGCGAAGTGAAATCCTGCTACATTATTATCTGTTTTAATAACATGGCACGAAGTGCCACGTTACTGCTGTTGACTGTCAGCTTAATTTGCTGATGTAATATATGAAGTAATTACTTCATTTAAACAGCAGAACATTTTGAAATATAATAAAATATTAATCTAAGTTTAACCGTATTCTTAATTTTCGAAATACTTACTAACTCTTAAATTCATGAGGTTTTTTTTTTTTTTTTTTTTTGTTATTAAATGTTATTGACATAAAAAAAAATCCAATATACTGGTAGTATTATTATGATTTCATCATATCGTATTACTATGATGTTTAGTTAACTGGGAATTATTTTTGCTAAAATTTGTCGCCAGCCTAATAGGCAGTCACAAACGTATTTGTTGTCCCACTCACCAACACCACCTCTATCTGCTGTTTCGGCTAGACAGTGCATTCCACGATATGCGAAAGTGCCGAAGGAAAATTTACCTACGAGAAAGCTGCCCTTCCTCTTAGTTAAAGGCACACCAAATGCACAAATAAGTAACAGAAATGCATTTTTGTTACTTATCATCCAGAAATGCTTTTACTTAGTATTCTGAACAAAAATGTAATGGTAGACTTCGTATGTGGGGAATTCCAAATATTTGCTGAGAATATCAACTCAACCGGGCTAAACGGAGAGCAAGGGGGGCGGTCTAGAAAGTCCTGATAAACACCTAGTACAAAAATGATATTAAAGCAACTGATATAGCCACAAGAAAGAGCATACGAGGATATAAGAATATAAGTTGCCTTCACAATCCTGCTTCTAGTATGTTCTTTCTTGTGGCATGAATGGGTTGGATATGATTTTCATCATTCATGTATGTGACTGCTGCAGTGCTTATTGGAGGTTTGAAGCAGTTTATACCGTGTTTCGTCTCGAGAGTAGGGTTTTCTCAACCGGAGTTCCGCGAGAGATCGTGATTGAAAAAAAATAAAAATAAACATTGTGTAAATATGATATAGCCTTCCCGATTTTACGCTACCGGGCAGGCGTTCGAAACCAAATGCGATGGAATACGAGTTTAACCTTAATCCCGTGTGTTCTTCTGGCCGGTTTGTCTGTTTTGAGGGACGAAAAAATCAGAGTTTCTTGGAGAAACCCCACCCCCGTGCGAGACCGGCTAACTCACAATTTGCCTGAAAACACCTGATGAAGGTTCCTCACCTCACAGACGGGATTCGAACCCTGGTCTTTCCAGTCAAATACACACACAGTTGACCCTTACACAATGCAGGAGTTATGGGGCGCCAATCCCCCGCGTTGTTTGAAAATCCGCGTAAAACTTTACTCCCCAAAAACATAACTACTAATAGGCTACTGTTGACTGGAAGCCTTACCAATAACATAAACAGTCGATTAACACGTATTTTGTATTGTATGTATGTATCATATACTATATTCTTGCAATAAAGTAAGCTGGAGAAAAGAAAATATTAAACAAAATCATGAGGAAGTTAAAATACATTTAGAATACTGTACAGTATTTGTCGATAGCGTAAGTTTAGGTCGTCTGTTTACAAGATGAATCGTATGTGTGTCAGTACTTGCATCAATATTGTCTTATATGATACAAAATACTGTAGATGTTTTACGTATTACTAATACTAGGGATGTGAAAAAGAAATTCATATTTATTTACAGGTATAACAATTCATGCACTGATAATGAAGCAGCAACGATATGACTGCTTTATGGTAGCCTAGTCAATCGATACGATTGCGTCGTGGTAGCCTAGCCCAGTGGCACACCCAGGGAGGAGGCCAAGGGGCCCTTCCCCCCCTCCCCCAAAAAAAGAAAAAGGAAAAAACACTTGAAAATTTTCCAAAAATCTTTTCCTAATTAAAATTCATTTTTTTTATTTATGTTGTGTCGTGTCTTCTATTTCTATACTACTTATGAATTAGCGGCCACATAAACTGGGAATACCCTATAGCGCTCTGGAATCCCGGCCGCTGTGAAAGCAAGGCGAACAAAGTAGTGCCCTTGCGGACTGAGCGCTACTTCGTTTTCCCGAGCCGGGCCAGAAGATATCACGGGTATCATGTATTGGCAATCACTGCAGATGCTCAGTCATAGGTCGTATGCATTCTCATATAGTGTGCATTCTCAAATCGTCTACTCAACTCTCCCCCTCCCGAAGATTAAATCACGAGTGTCCCCCCCCCCCTCAAAGATTAAATCTTGAGTGCTCGGCCCCCTCCAAGATTAAATCCCGAGTGCGCTACTTGCCTAGCCTATGCACTAATGAATAAATGAATCATTATAAAAATTTTATTTTATGCTAATTGATTTAACTTAATAACATTGCATAAAATTAATAACAGTTAATTTTATGCAATTATTATTTAATACTACATCTTTACGTTTGTTTGCATTTCTCTCGACTGCAAATGGCCATGCAGTCTGTAAGTGTTTGTGTGCGTTAAGTTTTGATAAATTTTAACTTTTTATAGTAGATTTGTATATATTTTATGGTAGTAAATGATAAAATAGACTAGTACCTACATATATTTTATGCATTCATGACATACCTCACTGTTTCTTAATTTTTTTCGATCTTTCTAAGGTACGGAAGTTCGTCTGCGAGTTTTTTCAAATAACCGCGTATAAGTGGATCCGCGCAGTTCAAACCCGCGTTCTTCAAGGGTCAACTGTATAACCTGACAACTGAATTCGCAAAATTAATATGCTGACTTCAGCGCCGTAGTTGCTTCGAACTGAATTTCAGTTAAGCTAAACACTGTTATTCAACTTCCGTGGATGAAATCTCATCTTTTGCTTTTCTACTGTGAAGTGAAAAGAAAAATTTTCCCTGTACCTATCTCTAAAATCTCTTCACCTTATAACTGTACTCGCTCTCTTTGCAGCAGTCCTGATTTTTCTCCAGGAAACTCGTGTTTTAGCCATTGAGTTATAGACGTTGATTTATGATGACAGCAGTGGCGCCCTGCTTATCTTTTGACCATTGTTCTTTTCACTCTCCTCTGCCCTCTATTCTTTGATATCTGTGAAGGCTACCACCGTCTTATCTCTCACTACCTTTATCAACTCGATTGTCATTTGATTATGATTACTTTAAGAAATCCTTCCTACAAACCCGCGCAGTTCCTCATAAAGTTTCATATTTGTCTACTAACTCCTGAATTCTGGTCCTAACCAATTTGCTGCCTCCGTTTTTGGACACCATCCTTGTGCGACAGGGATTTCTTACCTTCTTTTTACTAATTAAAGCTGCCAAGAAATGGCAGTCTTTAATTTATAGTATAACCAAATGATAAATTTCCAACATCTATCTCTAATCCAGAGTTAGTACTAAGGTGTGACGACTTTTGGCTTCGTAGCTTAACCTCAGTTGGTTTGGCCGTGTTTCCAAAATAGCAGCTAAGAATTAGATAAGAAACCCTGCTGTATAGGCGAAACGTGGACTTTTTTCAAGCCTCCAGTAAGCAGGGTGGTTGTGGTGTCACTCTGATTGATGCATTTCTTCTGTACCTCCAGGCTTATACACTCCTGAGTCATAACATTATGACCACCTAACTAATGGCGTGTTGGGCCTCCTTTGGTCGAGATAACTGCTTGCAATCGCCTTGGCATTGACTCTCCTAGAGCACGGAAGATGTTCTGAGGTATTGTGGACCAACCAGATGCATAACACGGAGGTACGTGACCAAGCGAGGCACCGGCGGATGCTGCATTTCTCACGCTTCCACAAAAGTTCGGTGAGATTCAAATCAGAAGAATCAGGCAGCCAGAGGAGCGCGCACAGAATGCTTGCACAGTGCGAGCTTTATGACACGTTGTCTTGCTGAGTCCAGATTCATCGGACCATAGTGTTACCATGTAGGAGGGTCAGAAACAATCCCCAGGTAAAAATTAGTGGTCCAGGTATGTTCAATGGGGATAAGAGGACCTGTGACTATGAGAACAATTCCTATACTAGGGTACGGCTACCACCGACCTGTTTCTGTCCTCCCGTGAAGTCTGGTTGGTTGGAAACAAACTGGGTGGTGATAATGTTTTGGCTCCTGAGTGTATTTGTTCCTGTTAGCCTCTACCTTACATAAAATGGCTTTAAAACCCACTGTCGTTAGATTTTTATTTTTGCTAGACTTAATTCTTCTGCTCTCATCAATAGTATTTCTCTCTCTCTCTCTCTCTCTCTCTTCGGTCCTTGTTTTTCCGTCGTATTTCCATGCATATCCCGGAGACAACCTTTCCATTTTTTTCATGGGTTCGTACGTGCTATACTTTTCATTTTCCATTTTTTCTTTAATGACCTTTTCATTTCCTCTCGCCGTTCTCACATTTTCAAGCTATCCTCGCACGCCTTTGATACTATCAGACTCTCCTTCATCTCGCTTTCAATCCAAAAGTAACTGGTATTTTTCAGTAAATGCATACGCGTGACATTTCTTTGCATCGAGCCAAGTTATTAGTCGGAACATGTGTTTACTATCATCTCGCGCTACGCTGACACAGCAATGATATAAATGGAATCCTAAGAAATTAAAATGAAAACATTTTTTTTTCTTCTTTTTCTGCAGTACAGGATAATATTAACTGGCTCGAAATATTCGAACTCAGTTTCTTTCTATTGCGCGTAATATCCACATGCAAAATCTATTTGACTGACAGGCTAAAACGACTGTTATTCCTACACATCTACTTGCAATAACTGTATCTTATTTCAGAAGCGAACCGTACATAAACTGCAAGGAAGGAAACGGATTAAGTAAAAATAAATGATAAAAAAAAAATAATAATTTGAAACATGGGGGAAACATTCCTTAGCCCACTCACGGTAGGAATGTATTATAGGTTTATAGAATCATTTCGTGGATGGGAGTCACATATATAAAAAAAAATCTTTTTATAAGACCTTGATGTGATTTGCTAACCCAGTTGGGTTAGCCGGTGTCAGACGAAGATTTCAACTGCATTTACGGAGGCAGGCGTTCGTTGCCCAAGAAAACCGCGATTGTACTGACTTTTATATATATATATTTTAAATAATTATTTTTATTTTTAGTTACTGTGGAAATAACTCTGGCCAGGAGACTAGTGTATTATGGTTTGTTAATTTCGCATTTCTTCAGTCCGGTTTGCTTGCTTTGTAGGATGAAAAAAAAAAAAAAAAAAAAAAAAATCCTAGTTTTCCCGACGTAAATTTACTGACGTTGAACGATTTTATAGAGAAGTGCGCAGGTATTTTGAGAACAAAATGGATCTCCATCGATGAGTCTTAAGACTCCGTGAATTCCGAAAAAGAATAAATAAATTGATTTATTTATGATCTTTCATAAATAAAAAAATCGCATATGATCTTCCAAGTCTCAGAAATCCACCTGACGTATTGAGCTACTCATCCCATTTCATACACATCGGACAGAGCCTCCGTAGCTCAGTCGGTATAGACGAAGCCCTTTGGCGGGAAAGACCTGGGTTCGATTCCCTTCCATGACGTGAGGAACTTTATCTGGTCTCTTTCGACGAAAGGTGAGTTAGCCAGTCTCATACGGAGGCAGGAGTTTTTTCCACCCGGAAAATCACATTTTTCTTCCCCCAGAACAGGCAAACCGGCCCCGTGAACACATACTCACAGTCATAAATACTTACCTCCTCATGAGGGGGCTCAACTCGTCTCAATTGGGTGCCAAGACGGTCACATCGACCGTTTTGGCAGCCGAGAAATGCCATGTTTTCCATTTTAAGAATCAATTTTCGCTTATGACTTTTCTTTCTGAGGGGGTTCGGATTAAGTTCTTTGAATTGGTGTAGGTTTTATTTATTTATTATTATTTTTTTAACTAAAATAAAATGTCCTGGAACAATATTTAATGAAATATTGTTCCAGGCATTCTTTTATAGTGTAAGCGAACGTCTCTAATACTGGAATGCACTAATGATATTTTGCAGTCATAAAGATTTTTGAACCAAGCGGAACTGATTTGGGATTCGTCTTTAGTATTTTTTTTTTTTCTTTTTAAGTTACCGCGACCTTGAGGTACTTGATTTACAAGTTTGTTCCTGGTTAATATAAATTTAGCGATGTTGTTAGTCTTGTTTACTTTGGTTACACGAAGGACAAATGTCAGAATCTTGAAATCCAAATTCACGTGAAATCCATCGGGGGGGGGGGATTAGGTATTATGTGACACCGGACTGAAGTACAAATGGTTAACGGAGGAACTTCTCGGGTAGTAGCACTCGAGATGGAGTAGAGTGCACCGGTTACTTTCCGAAGCAGCAAACCGAATTACTTGAAGACTGCTCTTGGGAAGCCATTAATATTATATAAAAGTTGCTTTATTTAAACACCATCTCATTAATAACACGAAAGTGCAGACCAGGAAAAATAATGACGTTATGTAAGAAGAATGGTAACCTTCTTTCGCTCTTCTTTAGAGGACTCTACAAAGGAAAATCCCCAGTTTCTTACCCGCTGGTGTGTGTGTGTGGGGGGGGGGGAACAAACACCTCGGTATGATAAAATAGGACACTACAGTTTTTTCTTGAATATTTAGAGAATTAAATAATTAACACGGTAAAGCGTTTGTGGAAATGAGTTATGAGAGAACGATTTATCGATTTTGAGAAACTAATTTCTAACAGAATTTGTTCTTTGATGGGGCCCTTAAAATTGTAGAAATCAAACCCAACACTTCCATCTTGTCTGTGTCATCCTTCGAATATTATTACAATTTGGATTTTTATGTGAAATGCTGTTGCACTGTATGTCTATAAAAATATTAACTTATTTTGAAAAATTATTTGCTTATTAATTTTGTATAAAAATTGTTTCCTAATACATTGACTTAAGATTTTATTTATGATATGAATGTAAACGGTTTTTTGCAATAAATAATTGCATATAATTATTAATAATTATTATTTAATTATTTAATAATATTTAATAAAACTGCTTTGCATACGCCACTGATAAAAGCAGTAATACGTATTGTAGATTTCTTACGCGGATGTGTTATTTATGCTGCTATGGAAATGCACCTCTTTTAACGCCACCTATATGACTCACCATCGAACTAATTAGTTTCATCTTTTTTCCACCTCGCGCTTTGAAGTGACGAATAACAAGGCGTAGTTAATAATACGTTATTTGCAAGTTGCGCAGATTTTTTTTTTTTTTTTTTATCAATCTATTTTTGTCAGTTGAATAGTACGGTAATTATTTTTATTTTACAGTGAATAATGTACATTATATCTTAGAAGTCTTTTTTTGTTTGTTTCTTTTATTACTTGCATTATATTTCAGTTACTGAAGCCTACATAATATATTCTCAGCACAGATGAAAACATTTATAAAAGCTAACATCACAGTGAGAAAGATTCTTTCCTTGATGTATAGTCCATTTAAGACTCAATGAGGAAAATAATAATAATAGGCACGGCTGAATACCGCTCCTTGTTGTAGTGGGAAGCACAGTGTAGGCTTGGACTGATCGAGTGTGGGCTTGGAATGCATGCAGGTCGTGGCGAGTTGTCGTGTATCTTGCGTCACGTTTCTGTTTAGGAGGTATTTTATTGTTTGGGGATGCATCCATCAGAATTTAATACCCATTTTATGATCTTTAGTATACGTGCAGTACCATCTTTGCTTTGTTGTGCCTTATTAACCATTGATTGACCTTTATTTGTTATTTATTTTTATGATTTTGTCATTCAGTTTGGCCTAATGCAAAAGTAATGAAACAAAAGATCGCTATCGATTTATGTATTTGCTGCTTGCACTTTCAACTACGGGAATCAACCTTGCCTTAAACATGACTAGAATGTCATTTATTTAGAATGCCGACAGGAATTCCCAAGAGGCTCGCACTCCTTTCATTTTATTCTTGAGAGTTGGCCAAATTTGGGAAGTTTCGCATTTTGTTTCGAGCATTGCATTTAATATGTAGTCTAAGCATTTCATCTTCGTTGAGATCGGACAACTTCCTTGTATCGTTTGACCTTGTTTTCAGTTTCAAAACAACGCCCACACACGCACACGAACTTGGCTTGATGCACTGTCAAAGTACACATTTCATTCCACTGGTGGATCTCTCTGTCGCATCGTTTACGTAATAATTTGGCCCAGTGTCATGCAGAATATTATTATTAGATACAAAACGAAGCAGATTTGTTTTGACATGTGGCCTGCCAAGCCGTTCTCTGTGAGTATAGAATACTGAAGGATGTTTTGTATACTTCATTATATTTGCCATTTACTTCAATATAAAATGTTATGACAAAATATAAACATGATTATATTATAAAAATATAATCATAAAGCATGTCCGCGCGATTAGCCTAGTGGCTGTGCGCCTCGCAGCCACTAGCCTGGGGAAGGTGCCCTAGGTTCGATTCCCGTCGGTGATGTGAGGAGCTGAAGGATCTTCCTCAGCCATAGCCGAGTTAGCCGGTGGGCGTAGACAGGTTTTTTCCCAAGTTTATCCTGGGGAATTTTCATCCCGCAAAGCAGGCAAACCGGCCTTGAGAACTCAACACTACAGGACATAGGACACACCGGGGTGTAGGGCGTTACTGCTGGTTATCTCTTTTCACGGCTCGGCTTGACGTTCAAACCCAATGCGTTTAAAATTGCTCACTTTTGTCCAAGAGAAGTCAGGTATAAGGCTTGCTTAGCAGTAGTAGTAAAGGGCGATTATAATTAAAGTTCACATTTCAAAAGACTGTAACTGGGTAACTACTCAGCGGAACCATTTAATATTTAACATAATGTGTGCGGCAATAGAATTTTATTTTGCACAAAAACCAACGTTAGTTCTAAAAGTTGCCGCTAGAGGTGATATATGGCGCTGCAATATATGTCAATTACGTATGATACTCCTGGTATGCACTGAAACTCTGCGACCGTACCATTTATGCAAATGACAAAAGTCTCCAATGACGTGCGAAAGAAGCTTCCATAAAAGCAAGATTCATAAATGATCCGGAAATTTGAAGAGACAGTTTCCTTAGATGTCAAACCTAGGAAGCAGCAGCGCAAGGCGTTTTTGCACGGTCTTTAGATAAACCTATAAGCACTGTTCACAAAATCATAAGGCAAATTCTGCGCTGTACAAGATTTCCCACGTTCAGCAATTGTTTAATCCTGACTGGGGTGCACGAGAAACATTTGCCCTGTAGTTTCTTGCTCGCACTGAATGGACAACGACTGGCCATGGAACATGTTCTGGACTGACAAAGCTCACGTCCATCTGGACGGTGCTCTGAATATGCACATCGGCAGAATTATACCCTATACTTCTGTTAACAAATAAGGCTTTAAAAAAAAAAAAAAACTTCAAGATTCCATTGTATACGATAAATTTGTATTCATTCATCTATATACATATGGGAGTTTTTCAGTGCTAATTTTTTTCTACAGACTGCCTCCAAATATATAGAGCTATTGACGATGTTAAAAAAAGAAAGTAGATATTTACAAAATTTCTTCGAAATGTATCCCAGATAATTGAGGAAATTTATCCGACCTTACCTAGGTGTAAAAAAAAAAGAAAAGCTTTTTTTCCCCACAGGAGGTAGGTGGAAGTTTTTTATCCGTAAATGTTTTTTTTTTGAAACTCTGTTTTAAACCCGATAACTTAGAAAAATCAACCTCAAAATTCTCGCTATTTAATAATAGCAGCTAGGATTAGGTACACAAGATGGCGGTGGTTTCTGCATACTTTAGTATCCAAATCTTAATGAACTCAGTTCCGTGGGGGTAATTGCAAGAAAACTTGTGCTAGAAAATAACACTCATTGCGATTAGAAATAAGTTACGATTTTTTAAAGAATGTAAAGTTAACTAAAATTAATTTTCTTGAAAATTAACTTTGTAAAATCATTATAAAGTTGCGTGTTTTATTATAGAGGTCATAAATATATTTCATAACTTTTACGGTATTGAATCACAAAAAAAAAAAATGTGTTTGGTACTTTGACTCCACTGATCTATGTAATCTAATAAGTGCATGCAGTGATCATGATTCACTTTCAAAGAGAAAATAAGAAATATGATATTAAGAAAGTGTTGAAGCCATTTTATATGAATGGGCAAAAAAAAAAAAATAAATAAATAAATAACCACACTCAATAATTACGTACGGTACTTCAGATAACCATATTATACGGCATTTTGAAATCCACTTGGACAGTACAAAAAAACATTTTAAATTGTAACAGGTAGAGCAAGTAATACGATAAAGACGAAGGTCATGCGTGCCGAAACATTCGTCCACATTGTCAGTAGGATTTGGCCAAGTGCCAGCCAGTCTTGTCGCGTGCTACTATTGCAGTAAAAAAAAAAGAAAAAAGGTAACTAGTTCTGCACATAGTGTAGGACTGGTATACCCTCACCGATCCTGGAAGCTGAATCCAACAAATAGTTAATGCAATTTTCTTTAATTACATAATGCGTTTCTTTTGATGTAACTGTTATGGGTATGGGCGGATTTAATTAAAAAGTATTCTATGCAAACATAACGTTTATTATGTTTGCATTACAATTAGAAGTTTTGACTCTATGATGTCTGATGATAATATCAGGAAGGCGTTTAATTTTTAGTGTTATTCTTCGAGCAAATCTTATTTATTTATTTTTTTATTATTATTTCTTCTACTATTCAAGTCCTTATAGTTATTTTCTTTATGTTCTTGATGGAATTCAGGTTTTTCCAAAGGAAGGCAGCTATAGATATAATAGAGATCGGTTTGATGTGGACCATCTTCCAAGATCCAGTGTCGACCAGAGGAATAGAAAAGTTTATAAAGCCGATATGAAGGTTAAAGTTAATTTCGAAGTGCAGGTTTATGTGTGGGTGGGGGGTCGAATGGGGTGGGAAATAGAAACACTTATTTCCTGACTGCTCAAGATTTTTTGTGATGTCTTTTTGAAGGAAATTCATTGAAGGTATTGGAGTCTATACGATTTGTCCACATGAACACAAGTTGAAGAGTGCGATCACTTTATATTTCGGTAATGGTGCTGTGATATTGTCTTTATGTTAAAGGTGGAAGAAAATCAGGCAGAAGATGCTACCACTGGCTTTAGCTGGGGACTAGATTCGAGTAACTTATCATCTGGATACGAGTCAAGTGTGCTTTAGACCTTTTTAGATATTTTTCTGTTATCAGCTGCATTTTGTTCTGTTTATCTCTACATGGAGTCTCCCTGGCTGACGACTGTTAAGAATATCCGGAAGACAATTTTCTGTAAAGAAATTACGAAGTGGCAGTCATATATGATATTGGGCATGTTTTGACACCACTTACTGGAAAAGGCTTAACTTTTCCCCATACCGAAAAGCATCCTAAAGGGGATGCGATTGCAAGATGTCGCAGATATATAGCTGAATACGACACAACAGGTGCAAGCTACTATCAAATAGGCCTGCCCTACTAGAGTTGCATTAAACCAGGAGGATCGCCGTATACAATCGAAAATATTGTATTCTGAACGGGAGTCATTCGTATGTGCTTTAATTTCTCCAGAAAAACAAAATCTTTGTTATGTTTGATTTGCTTTCGTATTTGCGATAAGCCTTGTCTAGCTATTTCAGTAGATAAAGCTTTCTCGACTCAATTAGACCAGTCTAGTAGAGCACTTTAAAAATAGCTCAAATAAATCTCATTTCTGTGATCTTCTTATTTCTCTACACAAAATTCTGATTATATATAATGAAGCACGTAACACCCACTGACGCCTATCTCTTTAAGTAATTCACCAAAGAATTGGATTTTGGCTCCGGCTCGGTGAAGATTGTATTGCAGCAGATTTCCTATCGTGGGTACACTTCGTAAATTTATAATTCTTAGCACGCGTATGTTTCATCATACTCTAAATGTATTTGTATTGTGTATGTATAATTAATTTACAATTAATACGAAAATGGTAGTTGTGTTGTGTGTAGTGGGAGAATTAATCAGTAGGGGAGACTGACATGTGTAAACGGACTGGAGTAAAGTGCCCTCCCGCGATGAGTCCCGGAATTACTTGGAGGTGACACATGATAATAAAAAATAATAACAATAGTTTATTAGCAAAATTCTACTATTTTAAATACATTAAAAATATTTAACGTAATTGTTTAGTTATAAAACTAAATCTTGCAGTGAAAATCCAACTAATTTCTGGAAGCTTCTTCTAGGAGGGAAAGTTATATAGGAGTTCGGTTGTGTGGGTATTTATTGTTTAGTCCTTTTAATGTGGGTGAGGAATGTATCTGCGTGGGTACCACTGCGGGGCATATTATTTTGGATGGCTCGGTCCCTCCCCTTATCCTGTTAGGACCCTTCCCAGAAAACTCCTATAATGAAACACGTAACACCCACTGACGCCTATCTCCTTAAGTAATTCACCAAAGAATTGGATAAGAGATGTCTAGAATAACAATAACATTTTAGGATTACTGTTCCCCCCCCCCACAAACCCGAACGAGATTGCTTCAGGATTTGCAGTAGAGATTTGCAAACGTTGTACGTTAATTACATTGGATTGATCGCTGCGAACTAGTTGAATTTTGGCAGCATTTTTAGGAAAGTCTTACCCTTGAGTCTGTGAGCCGAGGGCATTCTATGGCCAGTTAGTATGCAAGTAATGAAATAAGATTAAATACTTAGGACAAGCTCAGATTTTAAGCACGGCTAATTAGTTAAAAAATATTCGACTTTCCCTTTTGTACTTAAAAAAAAAAATCGTCAGCGGCATATTTGATATTAATATCAAATATTGTATGCCACTTTGGCTTTCATGTCTCTGAAGCCCATTTAGAAGAATAGAGCATGAAAGAATTGGCGTCGATCAAAGATACAAGAAACATTTCTACTGAATTATCTAGTTTTAGACCAGGTAGATGTCTTTTCTAACTCAAAATAGATAAGCGGGCTTAATAACAGGTGTCGCTGACAGACAGAATACACTCGCTTATGACCTGTTGGTCTCCACGTTAATTACAAAAGACTTCTCTTTGTCATAGTCGATCAGAGCGGCCTCCCGTAGAATAATGGATTACTGCTAATACAAGGATAATTACAGTAGGACTTGGACAAGATTATTACCACAGGATGGCAGAGGCCTGGCCTTGCGAAGATTTAAAAAAAAGAAAAAAGTCTGTTTTTGAGTTCGATTTTCATTAATTATTAACTGATGAAAAAAAAAATGAAACGTTATTCTGTTGCTTTTGTCTCAAACAACTTTATTAAAACGTATATCCAGCGCACAATCACTGTCATGACCTTACAAAAATTAATTCTTTAACCAGTTAAAATATATATATATATATATATATATATATATATATATAAACATATGCAAAAATTCGTTGTCTTCTTCCGGATTTGAATGAATATTATTCTGAATAATATTTGACCACAAAGCCATTCATTTTCTGCCAGTCTTATTATACGTTGTCTAAACTCCGAACTGATTACAAATGTTTATATCTGGCAAGCTATTTGGGGGACAGTAAACACTCAAGTGTTGTTTACAAGGGACAATTACTAAGCTCTTATTCCAAATGTTGCACATTACAGCGATCACGTGTGCACATTTAGTAATACCGTAGTCCCCCCCCCCCCCCATCTGCGGTCCGAAAATATTAAATGGAAAATTCCAGAAATAAACAATTTGATTACATTGGCAAAGCGGATACGAACCTTTCTTAGTTTCCACAAACATTCGGCTTTGAAATGATGTTGATGTCATTAAGCCGTATGGCTCTTTCTTTTAGTAATAAACAATTTATAAGTTTTAAATTGTGCCGTTCTGAGTAACGTGATGAAATCTCGCGCCGTCCCACCCCGGGACGTGAATTTCCCCTTTGTCCAGAGAATCCACGCTATACCGTATATGCTATCCGCCTGTTAGTCACTTAGTAGTCGTACGAAAATATTAAATTCCAGAAATAAATAATTCCTAAGTTTTAAATCGCGCGCTTTTCTGACTAGTTCTTGGTTATCAGATCGACTGTGGCGGTATCGCAGTGCCTGTGTTCAAGTAACTCCTATTTTTACTTAATAATGGCCCCAAAGCGCAAGAGTAGTGATGCTGGTAATTTGGATATGCCAAAGAGAAGCCGTAAAGTGCTTCCTTTTAAGTGAAAAGATGCAAGTTCTCGACTTCATAAAAAAATAAATGAATAATAAAAACAAACGTCTTCTGAGGTTGCTAAGATTCCATTCACTTGTTCTATTTTATTATTGGTTATTGTTATTAATCTCTTACTGTGCCTAATTTATAAATTAAACTTTATCATAGGCATGTATGTACAGGAAGAAGAAAAAAACATACTATATATAAGGTTCGGTACTATCCGCTGGGTGTCTTTGAACATATCCTCCGCAGATAGGTGGGAACTACTGTATGTCATATATCCAGCCTATATTCAAACTCCAGTCACTTTCAATATAAACTTGTTCATATTGTAGTGTAGCTGCCGTAGCACAATTGGAAGAATAGGGGAACATTGCGCCCTTCGATTGGAAAAGAACTGGGTTCGATTCTCGTCGTGACGAAGGGAATCCTTATATGGGCGTTTTCAGTTGAAGGTGAGTTAGCCGATCTCATACGGTAGTAGCAGGGTTTTTTCTCCCGGAAACTCCGGTTTTTCATCCCACCTACAGACAAATCGGCCTTCAGAACACACGCAATTTACAAACAAAATATACTGTTGGTGGTGGTAATGGGCGATAGATGGTAATAGTGTCGTAGTTGGAGAGTTTGAGTGGTGGTGGAGAGGATGAGATGTGTTTGGCGGGGCGGAGTGGTGTGTGCCCTCCAGCGATGAGTCCTTGGACTCCCTGGTGGTGTCACATAATAATAATAACATTCGTTTCAAGTGATGGCGTGGTGAATGCATTTTTTTTTTTCTTTCAGTTCATTACTTGGTTTTGATAACGATACAATGCAAACTTCGCTCCTTGAAGTACGGTTAATCGAAGAACTGTAATAGGATAAACCGGAAAGATCTTGAAAGCCAAACAATTGGTCTTGCTTGCCTGATCCTGCGTCCTTCTGGTAGCTTCATGGAAATGTTGCACTTTGTAGTAATTGAGAGGGACTCTATTATATGCTGTTTGTTTTAAGCTCACTTGGCAATCCCCTTTTACCGTTATTTGTTGATGCCTCTAAACTAGGTTTAGTGATTTAAACATTTGTAGTCGGTCAGGACTTTATGAAATATCCAGTCTAATGTCGAGAAAGGGTATACACGTTTTTATTTAGGTGATTCGATAATTCAACTGAATAAAACATTACTCAATTCAGAAACATCCAGAAAGATTTAGAGGGAGAAGAAATTTCGTTTGCTTATTAAAACTACAGGCGAAGAGCCTGGAAACTTGATTTTTTTAAAATGATAATAATTAAAGAAATTATGGTTTAAAAAAGCCAATTACATAACTTATTAAGGCTCAATTCAGTAACTATTATAACCCTCCTCTCATTGTGTATAATATTTTCTTGTGCGCGTTGCATCATAATAGAATCATACTTCAACATAAATATCTAAATATGTTCTTTTGTGAATGTGATTCTCTAAGTTGAGTTTAACAGTTTGTGTTTTTCGTGCGTGTTTATCTTTCCTCATATTTTATCCACCTATCGGCAGCAGAAGTCAGCTTAACCCCCGATTAAGAAATTACAGCTGGTTGTCTTTTTTCTTGCTGACATTTCAGACGGACAAATCGAAACATTTCTAGTCTGCGCGCCTAAGTTGAGCAGCAAGTGGGAGAGAAATTGGTGTCACTCAGACCGACCTTTCATTCTGATTCCGTTCTTTATAGACCCCACCCAGTAACTATCGCCCAAGCGGCCTTCTTACGAGTTTCGGTGACCGCCCCTTTCATATCGCTGTGTACGTATGTTTGTACTCGTGGGGTCTAACACGTTTTTTTTTTTGCGTAGGTCGCCGAGGAAAACGGTGAAGGACCTCAGGGAGCACCCGTCTGGAAATTGTAGGAAGTTAATCTGATCGCATCTAGCCGAATAGTAAGAACAAGCAAATAATAATTAAAAAAAAAAGTTAGAAATATCAAATCTGTTTACGAAATCATCACAAATGTATTAAATAAAAAGATTCGCACAACATAAATATTTAATTGGTTCCCTGTTTAAAAAAAAAAAAAAAACGACTTCTTGCCGGCTGTTTTTAACTTTCGTCGCTTTGCTTTTGTATTTACTTCCACAAGTAAAACTTTGAACAAAAACGAATTTATAATTTCATATTTTTATTTTTCAACATAATCTCCCTTAAGTCTGATACATTTATTCCCGCGATGCTCCACCGCCATTATCCCGTCCCTGTAGTGTTCTCAGTAAGATCTGCAAAATACCCCTCTACAGTTGCAATCGCCTCTTGAATCGAATCAAAACTGACCACCCAGGAAGGGCTTTAGTTTTGGGATGAGATAGAAGTCAGAGGGAGCCAAATCTGGGAAATAGAGTGGATGTTCCAACAATTCATAGTGCAGATCCCTTAATTTTTCCATTGTCAAAACACCTTTGTGGGCAGGTGCATTGTCCTGATGAAAGATGATTTTTTTCTTCTACAAACCGGGTCTTTTCTCACGAATTTTTTCGTCTAGTCTGGTTAAAAGAGCGGAATAATATTCCCCTGTTATTGTTTTACCCTTTTCAAGATAATTAATAAACAAAATGCCTTTAGCATCCCAAAACACCGATGACTTTTCTACTAATGGAACCGACTTTGTCTTCTTTGGCGCTGAACAACCAGCTTCTGTCCACTGTTTTCACTGCTGTTTTGATTCTGGTGTGTAATGGTGAATCCAAGTCTCATCCATAGTAATAAATCGACTCACAAAATCAGATTTATTCTTGTTAAAACGCTCCAAGCACTGTACAGAGATTTTCATGCAAGTGCGTTTTTGATCTGCTGTGAGCAAGCGCGCACCCATCTTGCGCAAAGCTTTTTCATTTGCAATTCTTCATGCAAAATATATCCCACACGTTCTTTTGAAATGTCTATAGTCTCAGCAATTTCACGCACTTTAACTCCGGTCATCCAATACTACATCGTGCACTTAATCAATGATTGCTGGTGTTATTATTACATTTTTTGGACGTCCGTCACGTGGATCATTTTCAAGGCTGGTACGGCCACGTTTAAACTCGGCAGCCCATTTCTTAATTGTCGAAAATGGAGAGGAGTGCCCATAAACTTTTACGAATTTCTTTTGGCGTTAAACCTTCTTTAAAAAGAATTTTATAACCGCACGATACTCAATTTTATCCATTTCAAGGGATACAGACAACACTTTTGCTTCAGATAGCTGTATAGAACAAACTGCATGATAGAATGACTTGCAATTTCACATGGATGCTTATGACAGATGTACCAACTTAGGGGGAAAAATCGTGCCGATAGTGTTGCCATCTATGGCCGAGAACTTTTCAGACCACCCTCGTATTATTTGCAAACTGTTTTATGCAGCTAGCGACAATAACCCTGTATACACGATTATGAATGATAAAAGAAAATGTAAAGGTGGTTAAGTATGGTGAAGGATACCATATTGATATGGGAGTCAACTGCAAGTGCCATCTGCAGTGGACGACTCACCGAACGTGATCGCAGTCATCGTAGTTAAAGGAGGTCCTACGTGTTATTAAGGTGGGCGCCATGGCTGTTTGCTCCTCTCACTATGGTGTTCGTTGACTTATTTCCACGCAGTGTATATTCCCTGTCAGTTTCACCTTAGTATTAACATAAGCTCGCGAGTATATTCTTCAATTTTAATTTCTTTCTCACGTATGGTGTTCAATTTAAGAACTTTTTTTTTTTCATAATCCAATCAATGACTATGTGAAAAGTAATCCAGACATTAGCAACTGGTTGCTAATGTCCTTACTTACTTCAATCCATTGTGATGTTTACTCTGGAATAATACACTATTTCTTTTAATATCCTCATATATTTATTAGTAATTCCATATCTTCTAATAATTACTTTTTTTTTAATCTTTTCATATGCTCGAAAGTGGTTTTAGTAAATTATTAACTTAATTAAAAAAAATTAACTTAATTTTTTTCCTGGGTTTCTGTTATTCGGATTTTATTTTATTATAAAAGAAAATAATGTAGGAGATCGAAGTCCTAGATTACAGATGCTATGTTTAAATTTTATTGTCGTCAGAAAGTTTACTGTTGACTTAATTTTTTATTTAGCATTCTAGCAGGCATGTCGCTAGAGTGTAGGTGAAAAAAAAAAAAAGAAAGAAAGAAAACGAACACTCAAGTGTGACTTAGACCCAAAAAGGTTAATTACTGCAACTCTAAGCTATCTGCTGCATTGTAATGTTCGGCAGTAGGCTAATTAAGCCATCGACTTTTGGTATTTTCACAAAAAGAAAAAAAAAATAAATAAAGATTAGGGGCACATTGACGATAAATATTTAGTTTGACATAACAGCTTCAAATTAAGTAACACCATCTGATATTTAATGGTGTTATGCAACTTTGTAATATAAATAACGTACACACACAGTGATAGGATTCATTCTTCTGTATCTTAAATAACCATTATCCAATGACGTTAGCAAATTGGGCGCCATGCTTACTAGAGCATTATTTCAAAACACAGGCACGTAGGCATGCCGCCTCGTATAAGTCTACTAAATGTATTCCTTTTGACACAGTGTAATATTTCTTTTTTTTTTTTCTGTTCTGCCCTACTTTTTTTTTTTTAATTTGAAATGTAATTGAGTATTATTTAAAAAAAAAAAAAAGTTATTGTGGTCATACTGGAATGCAGCATTTTCAGATAATAGGTGCGCCTTCATTTGTAATCAGCCGGTGGAGATTTAGAATTGTACTTATGGAACGACTATTGTAAATGAGGTTTGCAATAAAATAATCGGACTGATTTTATATGGAGACCGTGGTATGGAGATGGCGGTTTGTCGTGACGGAGTGAAAGATGGAGGCTCGTGTGTTAGTGTTTAGTGTCGTGTATTATTGATGATGAATTATGAATTGGTTTGATATGTTTTTAGCGATTTATATTTATGCTTATTCATTGGTAATAGTAGTTAATTGCTTGCTACCATAAACAGTCACTTTATTTTCCATAGTGTTTATCCAGGTAAGTCATTTGTAATTACAAGGGCAATACGCTAGGCCTACAGCCGCTAGTATCGCCTTTGTTTGTTTCTTATAGTGACATTTTATTGCTCGTAGACACCTAAGAGTGTTTACGGGATTTGCTAGTGGACCCTCAAAAGTCCACAGGATTATCTTTACCTGCTCGGGACACCTGAGAAATCTCTACTCTTTCTCCATCTGTGTCTTTAAATGGCAAAACTTGTGAATGAAACCAGGTTCGAGGATGTATATAAGGAATTCCTCAGACTGGGAAAGCTGCTGAGTGATAATTGGCCGGGAAAAGTGAAACTGTATGACACGTTTCCGCCCGAATGTGTCTCAGACGTTGTCGTTGAAGATCATTTAGAATCGGTGCCTTCTGCGCCTTCAGACTTTGTAGAAGTGCGTGCACGCAAAAAGCGAAGAACAACAGATGAACCGCACAATGATAATAGTGAAATGGAACAGGATTCTCAGGGTTCGGACACCGCTATTTCTCCCAAAGAAAAGGTGCCTCCGATCATCCTTAGAGAAAAGCATAAGTGGGCAGCTTTACGATCCACAATGTCCAATTTGCATATTGGCTTCATTAAGGCCAAAAACTTGGATGAAGGCATAAAGATCCAGCCAGCAACAGTGATAGACTATAGAAGGTTGTCCAAAGAACTGGACGACAGAGGCATCCAGTATCATACCTTTGCGCTCAGCTCCGAAAAAAACTTAAAAGTAGTCCTTCGTGGTGTCTGTGAAGACATTGACACAGCAGAAATAGCTGCTGACCTAAATTCTCAGGATCTGCCCCCAGTCAAAGTGAGCAGAATGTACAAAGCTGACAAGACTCCCATGCCATTGGTCCTTTTTGAGATTCATAAAATATACAAGGATATTTACAACTTAAAAACAGTCTGTGGTGTCATCGTCACACCGGAACCACTCCTTAAAAGATCATCTTCTGGGCAGTGCCACAGGTGCCAGAAGTTTGGCCATGCCCACTACCTCAGCCAAATGTGCCAACTGCAGTGGCCCTCATCCCGCGAACTACAAAGGATGTACTCAGCACCCAAAGAACAGACGGATTGGTGCAATCAATCAGCCCTCCTCCTTCAGCACAAGAACACCAGAGGCCCAGACATCAAAACCGGAGACTCAGCGGCCACAGTCGGAGACCTCCAATAATAGAGACACCCGAAAGCAAACAAGAAGCCATGCTGATGTGACCCGTACAACTAGACCAAATCCAGAACAAAATCAACCAACAGCACCTAAAAACCTAACAGCTGTTATTACGGCCTCACTAGCAAACATGCTATAAAATTTCAGCCCATCGAACCCTACTGAAACCTCCACTAAAAGATTTCTTCGTGAAACACAGGTCATCCTCACAGCTCTCATAAATGAATAGTAACAAACTCATTCCAGCATCTCTTCAGATAGTTGCGTGGAACGCAAATGGCCTTAATAACAAAATTCTGGAACTCCGACACTTCACATCTAGGTATCAACCAGATGCTATTTTAATCAGTGAAACTCATTTACAACCCTCAGACAATCCTACAATAAGGGGCTATCACCTATACAGAAATGACAGACTACTCTACAGAGGAGGCGGCACTGCCATCTTTATAAAAAAAACTACATTAAGCACCACTCTGTGAGCATTCCTTCAACCACTAACCTTGAGATCACAGGAGTGGAAGTAGTCACCAGCTCCACTGGCAAACTGAAAATCTACTCAGCTTACAACCCTCCCCAAAAATCTCTACTTCACTCTGATCTAAATGCCATCTTATGTACCAGAGAGCCCACCATTATTGCCGGGGATCTGAATTTCAAGCATCCTGCGTGGAATTGTACAACCACAAACAAGAATGGTTGCATCCTTTACAATTACTTAGGATCAAGCAACGCTGTTGTGGCAGGCCCTACCGAACCAACTCATCTCAGTACGTTCGGCACTGCTGACATCCTGGATATAGCTATCCTTCAGGATATTAAACTTCAATTCAGCATCATATCTATGGATGAACTATCATCCGATCATAATCCAATTCTACTACAGCTGGGAAATCAAGAATACCTATGTCCTCCTTCTCACTCCTACATTGCATGGGAAAGACTGTCAGCAGCACTGAAGGATTATATTAGACCTGTTCCTCACATACGCACAAAAGAAGTAGAAACTGCAGTTACAAATCTCACACAACAAATTAATTCTGCTATAAAGGTAGCTTCCTCCTACAAATCTGCCCGCAAGCCAGATCGTTTGCCTGAAGACATCATGAAGTTGATTAGAGACAAAAACAGAGCTAGGAAAAGATACCGTAACACGTGTGCACCACAAGATAAAATAAATCTAAACAGATTAAATGGGGCAGTAAGAGATGCACTCAGAGCCCATAGAGACCAAGTATGGGATGAAAAGTTATCCTCCATTTCTCCTACTGATCACTCCATCTGGAGACTACTGAAAAATATCAAAAACAAAGACAGATCCCTTCCCCCAATATTCTCTGACCAGGGCCTTGCTCACACAGATATAGACAAAGCAGAAGTTATAGCACACAACTTAGAGGAGCAATGCAGGCCTTCGTATGGAAACTTTGACTTTGACCACATATATAAGATTCACAGCAAGGTCAGACACTCACTCAAACTTCCTATCTCCAGCACTGACCATATTGCACCAACATCACCTGCTGAGTTATATGACATTATTAAAAAATTAAAGAACAAAAAAGCTCCTGGGCCAGACGGCATTACTAATCGGGTGATTAAACTTCTGCCCCGAAAAGCAGTAGTGCACCTGACCAGTATAATAAATGCAATTTTAAGATTTCACTATTTTCCTTCCACCTGGAAACTGGCTGACGTAATTCCTATACATAAGCCAGGCAAAGACCCACACCTACCGCAAAATTATCGTCCAATCAGTCTTATCTCAAATCTGGGTAAGGTTGCAGAGAAGGTCATCCTCTCACGACTCCAAACCTCAGTAAATGACTTAAACATCCTCCCTAAAGAACAATTTGGTTTCAGGCAACACCATAGTACTACCCAGCAAATCCACAGAATTGTGGAATACATCACCACCAGCTACAACTGGCACCAGTGCGCAGGCGCTGTTTTCCTAGACTTATCCAAAGCATTTGACAAAATCTGGCATTTTGGACTCCTGCACAAACTTATCTCATCCGGTACTTCACTAAAAATGGTTCACTTAATCCATTCATATCTTCAGAATAGATCAATGCAAGTAAAAATCAACGGTTCTACATCCTCCCAGCGCCACATCTTTGCTGGAGTGCCGCAGGGATCTCTACTGGCTCCATTGCTGTTCTCTATATACATGTCGGACATCCCGCACAATCCGATGACTTCCATTTTGACCCTGTATGCGGACGATACAGCAATACTAACCAGATCTCTCAGACCCCATTTCATTACCAAAAAGCTTCAAGAAAACCTTCTAAAGCTGGAGGGTTGGTTCTCCAAGTGGAGATTGGAAGTCAACCCCCAGAAAAGCTCAGTCGTTCTTTTCTCAAAAAGGCCAATGTCTCCTGCAGGAGATGTGTTACTATTCAATACTAAAATTCCCTGGAAGACGGAACAAATTACCTGGGTGTAATTCTCGACAAAAAGCTATCTTTCAACCAACACATCAAATCTGCGTGCACAAAGGCATCTAAAGCCATAGCTCAGATCTATCCGCTAATTAACAGAAATAGCAAGCTAAGTAACAAAATCAAATTGCAGCTATACCAGGTGACGATTCGTCCTATAATCACCTACGCCTCTCCAGCCTGGAGCCACACCTCTAATACTAACATTATCAAGATACAACGAGTGCAGAACAAGTGCTTGAGAATGATTCTGAACGCCCCGTGGTATGTTAGAAACAATCAACTCCATAGAGACACAAATATTCCCTATTTTTTCTCTTTTCTACAATCCTTAGCATCCAAGTTTTTCCTAAAGACGTCCACACATCCCAACGATTTGGTTCAGCAAGCTGCAGCATACGATCCAACGGACATATTCAAATATAGAAGACCAAAAGCTATATTAGCCTCCTTTAGTGATGCATAATCTCCATGCCCATTCAGGGCGAGCAATCTGCTCATAAATTTTACCTTCACTGTAACCACAACAGATAGCGGGGAATATGAAAAGCATCTTGCTTCACCCATAAAGACATAAATGTCAATTGTCAATATGGAGACCGTTAGGATGCGCTCATATCTGATTTGCATTTTGTTCAGTAGCGACGTCGATTGTCAGGAAAGACATGGCTTCTATTTTGGTAAAGATTTACGCGTTTATTTTAGAAAAGAATGGCCGATGTATGAACAAACACGTAGATCGTTCCGGACAAACAAGCACGCCAATCTCTAAGTCAGACTTATGTGTTTCCTAATCAGATAAGTAGGAAATATACTAAGTATTGTGGACAATATACTAAGGTAAGGTAAGAGTTTGCCAAGCATTGATTGGAAATTTCGCCTAAAAATGTTGGCATTGGCATTCTTTCTTTGGCTCGATCCCAAAGATGTTTAAATGCTATATCAGTTCAGACATTTGGCATAATACGTTTTTTTCGCAACTAAAAAAAATTACATTATTATGAGCTACTTTTGAACTTCGCATGATCAAAGGAATTATTATTAACAGAAAATGGAATGTAGGCAAAGGCAAAATTCTGTTTGCGTTAGACAAATGCTAATTACTAGTCTATTTTAATTTTCACCATGAGTTCTTAAAATGTCTCCTATATATATCCCCGTACGCAGTCTTGTAACCGGTATGTTATTTAGAAATGAATATTTATGCTTATATTTAGATATTTATTTGACATTTAGAAATGAATTGCACGAGGCTGAAAGTTAAAGTAAAAAGAATGTAAGACCCGAAGTGATTACAAATGATCATTATAAATGATCATTACATTATAAATGATCTAAATTCGTTTTCATTTATGAGAGGAAAATCAGCTTTCGATTTCATTATAAACAAGGCTAAGGCTAACTATACAGGCCTTTTAAAATTAATGAATATACGTTGCTAGTGTGTTATCGTGCGAATGCTTGAATTTATAATCGCAATACAGTAATTCCCCGATTAGTGCGTCATTTTTTTTTTTTTTTTCGATACCCAAATTCGACTAGTGCGCCTATATACATCTTAAAAATAAATGTTACAGATTTTAAAAATTTTCTATCTGTACATTTTTATGGCTTACTATTTTAAAAAATCACTCACCAGAATGAAATAAATTAGTTACCGATTTAAAGAATTTTACAAAGTTATTTTTAATGACATACTACACTACTTTCATGTATACTATGTTCCAAATTTTTACCGTTAAAATCTATGTCGTCTGCTATATTACGCCCACAGATTTGAAACCCTTCGACACTTCTGCGCATGTCACAAAAAGGAGAATCCATTCCGATAATAGGGTAATCAATCCCCTTCTGGGATGAGATGTTTATTATTACACGTCGGAAAATTAACTTCTCTTTTATGATCATTTTAGTTTTTAAAGTGGTAACTATTTTGCTTGTATAACAGTTGGATATTTTATCTATAAAACACGTGATTTCGCGTGTTGGCGACCAATTCGTACGTCCTTCATTTCTTTCTCCCCTTCAATGATAACGTCCAAGAGTTAACTAAATCTCATTCTGAAGAATTTAATGATTCCGACCTGCTAAATTTAGATGCACAGCGAGAAGATCGTGAAGAATATGAAGAAAATTTAACCATTGACAATCAGCTAAAAGAGATTTCACAGAAACAGTTTGAAAACATTTTTCGTTGAATCGAAGTTTTTAAGCAGCAATGCTTTGAGGCTGACCCTGATGAAGAGAGAAGCAGTAAAATTTGCAGAAGAGTAGAAGAGGCAATAGTGCCATACCGTCTGTTGTATGAAAAAAAAGAAACAAAATGCCCGCCAAACTATATGTTTGGCGGGCATTTTTATGATTTATATTTTTGAATGTTTTGTCTTTCAGCTTCATGGTTTTCCTTTAACTAGGCCCTGAGACATACCTTAATTCTTTTATAAAAAAATTAAGATTCAAAAGAGAAATTTGAGTAACGAATTATACTTTTTCCCAGAGGCTATTATATTCGATTAGTGCGTTTTCGCTTAATGCGTCTGTTTTAAAGAGCGCACTAATCGAGGGATTGCTGTACAAAGTAACAAACATACTTTAAAATATTTGAGAAATGTGAAGATGCTAAACGAACTCATCCGTGCGACACCTGGCGGAAATTATAATTTGTGGATTTCGGTATCTGAAAGCTGATTGTATTATTTTGCTTAGAATTTGTATTTATTTTTGTCCCCCTCCCCGTAAGACGTTACAGAAGCCAGATTATTCTCCAGAATAGTTTCTATTTATTTCAATTTTAGTTTTTATTTTAAATTTCATGAAGTGTGTTGCGCAACGTTCTCAGTGCCAATTTTAACTGACTGTTTCTAGAGGATCTATGTTATAGCCGTGCAACATAGAGGGCACACCGTGGACGCCTCTTTAGCGGTGATTGCACCATTTTACGAGAAAGTGATTTATGTTTTTTTCATGAGAGAATATTTCAGACCTATTTCAAGTAAGGCCGATGTAACTTAAAAAAAAAAAAACAGAAAAAAAAAACCAATCAGTCTTAAGTGGTAGTTGTTTTTTTTTTTTTTTTTTTCACTTCCACAAAACGAAGAAGGCAGCCGTAAGAGCCTTAGCTTTTCTGGCAGTAATTTGGATTGCATCAGAATTTCAAATCACATGATTCTATGTGTTGGACGCGTGTGTGTGGTGTATGAAATCGTAAAGTGCGTCATGCTGGCGTGTAAGAAAGTCTGCAGTAACAATTTCTGTAGCCGCTCGCTTAAGAGACGGCGGAAGTGGGATAAATTGCATAAATTTTAATTCTCTGATTTTGACCCGTTAACAGTCAACAATTTGAAGCATCAACAGCGTGATTTACGTTGCGTTTGTATAAAAATAGAAAACTGTGGGAAAGATTACACCCAATTCTCCATTTACACGGTAGATTGGTTCCAGAAAAAATCGTGTAAATGAAAACCACATAAAAAAGAATACAGTGCATATAAAAATAGAAGAGTGGTTCCAGATGTGAAGACCATATAAACAATAAATTATTTCCAAACAAGTTGGTACTTCTGTCATACGCATCCATGTGAAATTGCAAGTCATTCTATCAAATAGTTTGTTTTATACAGCTGTCTGAAGCAAAAGTGTTGTCTGTATCCTTTGAAATAGATAAAATTGAGTATCGTGTGGTTATAAAATTCTTTGTAAAAGAAAGCTTAACGCCAAAAGAAATTCATTCGAAGTTCATAAAAGTTTATGGGCACTCTTCTCCTTCGTTTTCGACAATTAAGACATGGGCTGCCAAGTTTAAATGTGGCCGTACCAGCCTTGAAAATGATCCACGTGACGGACGTCCAAAAAGTGTAACAACACCAGAAATCATTGATCAAGTGCACGATAGGGTATCGGATGACCGACGAGTTAAAGTGCGTGAAATTGCTGAGACTATAGGCATTTCAGAAGAACGTGTAGGGCATATTTTGCACGAAGAATTGCAAATGAAAAAGCTTTTCCCAAGATGGGTGCCGAGCTTGCTTATAGCAAATCAAAAACGCACTCGCATGAAAATCTCTGAACAGTGCTTAGAGCGTTTTAACAAGAATGAAACTGATTTTGTGCCTCGATTTATTACTATGGATGGGACTTGGATTCACCATTATACCAGAATCCAAACAGCAATCAAAACAGTGGACAGAAGCAGGTTGTTCAGAAGACAAAGTCGGTTCCATCAGCAGGAAAGGTCACGTCATCGGTGTTTTGGGATGCTAAAGTCATTTTGTTTATTAATTATCATGAAAAGGGTAAAACAATAACCGAGGAATATTATTCCGATCTTTTAACTAGACTAGATGAAAAAATTCATGAGAAAAGACCCGGTTTGCAGAAGAAAAAAAAATCATCTTTCATCAGGTCAATGCACCTGCCCACCAAGGTGTTTTGGCAATGGGAAAATTAAGGGATCTGCACCATGAATTGTTGGATCATCCACGCTATTCCGCAAATTTGGCTCTTTCTGACTTCTGTCTCTTTCCAAAACTAAAACTTTTCCTCGCTGGTCAGTCTTCGAATCAAGAGACGATTGCAGCTGTAGAGGGGTATTTTGCTGATCTTACTGAGAACAATACAGGAATGGGATAATGGCGCTGGAGCATCACTGGAATAAATAAATGTATTAGTCTTAAGGGAGATTATGTTGAAAAATAAAAATAATTTTGAAATTATAAATTCGTTTTTTCATTGTTAGGCCGAGAACTTTTTAACACTTTCATTGCCAAGCTGAAAATTGGAATTTCGTGTGGTGGCCAAATTTTTTATTTTTTTATTTAGTTAGCGACGTCCACGCGATAACGCGTGATCGGCCGTTCGGTGAGGTCGCGCGATATCGCGTGTTTGGCAATGAACATGTTAAACAACCCTCGTCTGTGTATATATGCATCTCTTAAAGAAAATAGTGTCACTAAGAAAACAGAAATTCGTCAAGGTCCAAATACACCCGTGCATGTGGCTTCTGGAATCAAATCACTTGAGACACTTTGGCTGTCCTGTTTATACTGCAATAGCGAAACCTTTTTTTTAGTAAAAGGAACTAAATTAGCACTAATTTCCAATAATTCTGAAGGTCGATTTTTCTCTCTCTTTACCACGAACTCTGTAATTAATCGTTGAAATCCTGTCTTGACTAGTTCCTTGTATAATTCTTCATATCGCACCACACGTGACTTCTGTTCACGTTTAAACTGTTAAGCTCGTTCAGTATTTGGATCATCTGTAAGAAAATGACTTTGCAATTTACTAGCCATTTGAAGCCCTTCTTTAATTAATCCTGCAGTGAGTAGAATCTCATCATCACTTTTCTTTTTCATCGAGATTCTCAAAGACAGCTTCTATTATTTCACCACTCTTTTCAACTATCAATTCACAAAAAACACGCAGTCTTTTCAACTATCAATTCTTCAATATCTACAGACGACAAATCATCAAATCCTTCTCCACCAAGTGCAGTGCTAATTTGATGATATTGAGATATTCAGTTGTATGCAAAGGTACAGGGTTTTTCTTTTTCACACATTCTGGCCAAGTAGTTTTCCAGCATGCATTTAAAGTTGATGGTTTCAATTCTGATAACGCCAACTTAGCAAGTTGGATGCAATCCAAAATAGAAAATTTCGTGCACACATCAATAACTGTTAGTAAATTTTAGATAAACTAGATAAAATGTATTGGAATGGTCTTCTTATGTTGTAAGTTTGGAAGGTAGCGATCACACCCTGGTCTAGTGGTTGTATTAAGGATGTTGTATAATATTAGGTGGTAGAAAACCGAATTCCACATTCGGGTGTTCTAAAACAGGATGGCCAGGCGCATTGTCTATAATCAACAAAACTTTAAAGTCCAGATTTTTTTCCATCAAACAGCGTTTACCTTCTGGAACAAAACATTGATGGAACCATTCATTAAAAATTTATTTTGTAACCCAACCTTTTTTCTTTCCACTGCACAGGTAACGTGTTAAAATCCACACCCATTGCCCGCAGTCTTAGGGATCGATTAGTGAGTAATGGTTTTAATATACGATCTCCAGAAGCATTGCTGCAAAATAATAGTCGCACGATTCTTAGCTGCTGTAAAGCCACCAACACTTTTTTTTGTGATTTCGCTATATAAGTTCTACTTGGCATTTGTCTACATTCTGTACTGTAGAGTAATCCCTGATATTTAAAACATCGAGGGGGGGGGTCCCCAAAATTCAACTTTAAGTACATATGTACCGTTGTAGGAAATGATAATTATAATGGAAATACCCTTTTTAACAGAACGGAATTCAAAATTATAAAAACAAGCGCCATTTGGACCGTGTTATTTCGAAATCGTGTAAAAAGAGAATTAGTTGTATTTCTGGAATATAAATACTGTACTCCTTTCTGAAACAAAAGTCAGCACTAGACCCATGAAAATTAATAGAAAAGTCGCATCTTTTATTTATTAATATTTTGACACTGCAAACCACTACACATACACTTATTGCCAGAGTCCCCCTCTATCTTTTAACTTAATTGCCTTCAGAAGCAGACTGTAGATGTAGATTTCACTAATATTTGTTCCTCGCACTTGACTCATTTTGTGTGCAGACCACTTAACATGAACAAAAAAAGTTCGATATGAAATTCTTAATACGAAGCGGTCTACTTGGAGATTAGATAAATGAAATTATGTTGATACTGTGTGAATACTTGCAAACAATGAAAACACTGGCAGGAATATGAGTGGTTACGCGTGTCTAATAAATTTTATCGTGGTATCAATCGCAAAAAAAATGAGCTTTTAGTATTTTTATTTATTTGTTATTTTACGGTGAATGACTTGTGCACACTAGGAACAGTGCGATGAATTCATTGGACTGTTCTATGATGGCCATTCAATACGCAAGCCGCAACCATCCCTCAGTTGTTTTCACGACTTGAAAAGAAAGAAATGATACATTAAAAAAAAGAAAAGAAACGATAGATTGCAACCTGATAGACTAGAGTAACTGTAGTTGTTTTTTCTCTCTCCTTTCCCCACCCCTTTCTCAGACTGTTCCCGTGTCAGTCGATGTTTGGCACGGACAAGTCGGGTTTTCATTTCCTGGAATTCTGGATTTTAACTAAGAAACTCAGAAAACCTGACCGTAGCATTTACACGCGTTTCACACAATAACAAGAAATGGTGGTAGTTGTCTACACCCAAAGTTCACAAATAGTCGGCAGAAATGAGCTCAATTACAAGTGACGGCTGAGGATAGGAAGACCAACTGCTTAACGATTAAAAAAAAAAAAAAAGACAGTCACATTAAAGGCGTTCTGCATAATTCCTTTGAGAAATAAAAAAAAAAGTTGTTACGCGATCAATTGTTATTTTATTTATTTTTTGTGTGGTTGGAAAAGACCTGGGTTCAAGGACGGTAGCTGTCCCCCCCCCCCCAGAATGGGCGAATCGGCTGTAGAATACACAATTAACAATCATATAGCAGTTTTTAGAGGGTGAGAGAGTTTACGGACGCAAAATATTGCATCGATTTTTCTCACCAGCACCTGACATGCTGTAAAAGTTTGCCTTTTATCATTTATTGAGGAGTAAATGACTAATGATTAATGGCTGATGTCCGGAAGAGTATCAGTCATAAAATAACCTCAGGGAAAAGAGATTTGCTAGTGAGGCAGGTGATAAAGTCAGCTGTCAATAGTACTAAGGTCAATAATCTCTGTGGAAGTGGGATTAAATGTTTTCAGAAAGCAAACTGTGCACAGAGTGGGCAAATCCACACACAGGGAGGTAATGGGACAAAGGGAGTATTGCAGTTTTTATATACAGAACTAAGGCCAGAAGTATTCAGAATAAGTGTGAAGAATTTTTGGCATTAGTTAGTACAAAAATTATAGTTGGCCAAAAATTATAGATATTGTTATAGGGATGGAAAGTAAGGGATGCAGAATTTTGAGGCAGGACAGAATGGGGGGGGGGAGTTTTGCTAATGATAAACGAAACGTTGAAGCCAAAAAGGGTGGAAGTGCCTTAAGATGAGAGCTATGCAGAGGGCAGTTCATTTGAAGCTCTTTGGTGTAAGAAGATTTTATGCATTGGCAGCATAATTTTAACTGTGGGGACATAGATTGAGAGGAGGAATGGTCACAAGGAAGGAAGGAAATGGAGTTTATACAGTTGTTAAGAGATAACTACCTGAGACAGCATGTAATGGAGGAGGCAAGAGTTTCTAGAGTGTTGGATCCTGTTGTAGCATCGGAGAACAAATCGATAACCAATTCAACCACTCTGTCTCCACTTAGGGAAATTGATCATGTGGTCTTGCCCCGGGAGATTGTCAGACGTGCTGAATTCTCTGTTAAGAAGGGGGTATATGTAGAACTGCAAAGCTGGTGATTATGACAAGCTGATTTCTCAGTTTTCAGCAGTGCTATGGCATGATAATTTGAAGGAGGAGTGATGTTGATGATACATGGGAGGTTGTCAAGGGGTATTAAGGAAATCTGTATCAAATTGTATACCCAGAGGCAGGAGAATAAATCAAATAGAAGTAAGGTGGATGAATAATATTATTAAGCAAGAGTTTCAGATAAAGAAAAGACTGTGGAGGAAGTGTAAAGAAAAAGGTGATTAGCATACCCATGAGCAGTACAAGGTACAGGCAAGGAACCTGCATGGCAAGGAAAGCCAAAGCTAATTATGAGAGGAAGCTAGCCGATGAGTCCAAAAGAAATCCTAAGGATGTCTTTAAAAAAGTGTCGATGGTTGGGAAGTAACAGAAGTAAATCACATAGTTGAGTTACGAAGTGATCATTTTGCAAAGGTGCACCATCTTGGTTGTGATATCGGAATGCCGAATGTCACAGACTGATGAGAGACTAGAGATGGAAGAAATAGTAGAGTAGCTTATTATATTGCAGAACCTTAAGGTGAACACTGCCATAGGGATAGATGACATATCGGCCCATGTGTTAGGAGAATGTGCAAAGAGAATATGCACCTCCTCTGACCAAGCTGTTTAATTTAAGCCTCATTTGGTAAGCTTCCAATAGAGTTGAAAGAGAGGAAAATAATTTCACTGCATAAAGGAGGATAAGCCAATCAGTATATCAGGAGTGGTGGTTAAGGTTTTGGAGAAATTGATAAAGATTAGAATTCATGAGTGGATGGACAGAAATATGATACTTTATAAGGGGCAACATGGTTTTGTGAAGGGTAGGTCTTGCCTTAGTAACTTACTTTCTATAATAAAGTAAAGTTGGATAAAGGAAATCCTTATTCAGTGATACTGCTGGGCTTTTCAAAGGCATTTGACAGGATTGCACGTGGAACTCTGTTGCATAAATTGGAGCAAATGGGTATGGATCCGAAACTGGTAATTTGGATTAGCGGATAGTTGATGGAGAAATATTAAAGAGTGGTTTATGGGGAAGTTGCGTCCAGGAGAAGGCAGATGACTAGTGGTGTACTTCAGTGGTCGGTACTTGGTCCTCTGTTGTTTAATTTGTACATTAATGATATTGGAAATTTGACGGGAAATATCCACTTGTTTGAGGATGATGTAGAATCTGGGAGGGGCCATAGTCAATGAAGGTGATGTAGAGATCTTGCAGGATGACTTAAATATGCTATGAGCAAAGTTAAATGGCTGTTTCATAAATCTTGGCTGCTAGTTTAACGTAAGTATAGACGCACTTTGGGAGGATGAGATCACATGCTGTATACTATATTAATGGAATTGAACTGTAAAATAGTTGACAAAGCACGGGACTTATTAGTCATTGTGGACAGAGAATTGAAGTTTAGTGAGCATATAGCAAAGGTGGCCAAAACCACATCAAATTACGTGATTGTTGAAGAACACACTCACAAACTTGGATAGGGGAGTTATTTCCACTTTATAAGGCATTAATAAGACTATTGTACTATTGCGCACAGATGTGGTCGCCTGCATTTCTTAGTGATGAAGTGGTTGAGAGGATCCAGAGGAATGTGACAAATATTGTGGCAGGTCTGTGGAATGCTTCCTATGAGAATAGATTGAAGGTCTGTGGGCTCCGATTTATATGATAGAAGCTTATAAGTTATTAAAGGGTTTTTATAGGATTGACACTAACTTTTTTTTTTTTTCGGTACCGTTTTCAGGAGAGGACAGATCGAGGGGTTACCCCTGAAAATTGTGTGGTTAGCAACACTGTTAGGATTAGACTTTTTTTTTTTTCCTGCTTGGAGGATGGTGAATGGTGGAATGCCTTGCCAGAGGCGGTTGTGAGTCCGTCTATGAATGAGTTTATGGAGAGGTATGGTGTGAATAATCTGGTGTGTTAATATAGGATCTTCCGCGATGAGTCTTCTGACTCCATGGAGATGCCCGTTATCATAATAACAATTCTCATTGCGATCTTTTTGAATTGTAATAAGAATAATTTTAATTATTCTTCTTTCTGACATCGGAATTTGGATATCGATAAATTTTTATTATTGATCCGAAGCTCATTACTTAATATTCATTGATTGAAATGCACATCTTTTACTTGGTATTTAACATAATTTTCTTATTTTCGGGTGTCTAGCCCTTACCTTTTGAACGAAGTCCAAAGACAGTGTTTATTCGAGATAAAATTTTTCACACTTTGTGATGTTGTTGCCCTGTAATATCTCGAGATATGAAAATGGTTCATAAATCTTGAGAATCGCTGCCTAAGATAGCAGACAACACTAAGTCAGCTCAACTCATCAGGCAGTGACAGTGTCGTTTTTTGGTTATTTATTATTTAGTACACGTGTATGATCTTCTTGTTGTGGTTATATGTTGAGGGACTGCGGGGAGAGCTCTCGAATATTTAGATTGCGCGAAAATTTTTAGAAAACTTTTTTAGGAAAGATCAATGGCTGATTTGGCTGGTGCCTGAAGCATAACATAAAAAACTAATTTTAATATCAGTATTCTTTTTTTATTTGTCTCAAAATTGTTACATCTATAAAATTGTAAAACTAATTATTTCCGATTTTATGATTTTAAGAAACTTAATATTTAGGAAATATATATACTTGTACATAATAATATCATATCCACACACTTCTTACTCTTCTTTTAATTTCTTGATATCTAGTAACTAATCCTATGAAGACTAGGTGAACGAAGAGCTTATTGAGGTAGTCTTCAGATAAATTTTAATCAGGTTAAAAAATTAAAAAAAAAAAAAAAAGCACTTCAGAAGAACTCATACAGAACCTTCCTTTTTATGAGTTCAACCAATAAACCCTAAGGTTTACCATTCATCTTTCGTAAATGAGTGATATGTTCCTCTCTGGGCATTCATTAATAGTGATGGGTTCCTCAGTTACTACCAATGCTGGAGCTCCATCCCTCACGCACTTCTTCCTGTGCATTCAAGACTGATCTCGAATTCTATCCAGAGGTTTGTTGATGACAGTACACTTCATCCCCCCCCCCCTTCTTAAATTTCACAAATCTTGAAGCTTGAGACGTTTAAACACGGCAATGGTACTGATGTATTATAGGCTTTACGACTTTGTGGTTATATAAAATTGTTAAAGGCATTTGCCACAAGAAGCACCAAACAGAAAAAAAAGGTCGTCCTGAGGACAAACTCAGTATTTGCGTGAAGAACGCGAGCACATACGCAGAGGAAGAGAGACGCAAAACAATGAGTTCGATGGAAGAATAGGAAACCAGATGTCATTGGATGATTTTAGAAAAATTATAGAAGTTAAGTAACGTTTAATACCTGGGTGGGCTCAGAGCTAGATAATCTAGAAATTCTTTTCTAGAGACCTGGAGTTTTTTCAAGTCACTTCATGGTTCCAGTAAGACATGGTAATTTCTCATCAGATGAAATTCATATACCGCCAATGTTCCTGTAAGCTGTGCGTGTGTGCGCGCACGCATATTATCTGCGGGCACAATTTCTTTCGTTCAGAATGTCTAATTGAGGTCAATATTTGAACGCACTATAAAAACGAATTATATGATAAATCATACTTGTCACTTATTTTATTTACTCCAATATTACTGCACCCCATTGTAACTTAATGCATTCGGATTAGTTAGCCTACACCGTGTGGCTAACTGATTCTGATAGCAAGTTGCAGTGTCATATTTCTTTAGCGCGTCTACTGTCTAGACCAGGGCTTCCAAACTACGGCTTGCGATATGATTTTATCCGGCCCGCCAATTGGACTAATTTTTCAATAAGAATCCGCAAAAAAAAAAGAAAAAAAAAAAAAGGGGGTGTTGATAGATTTCAAATGTATTAATTAAAATTGTGTTCAAAATATATTCCCGAATAGCGAAAAGTAACCGTAATCCAAGTTACTGTCTTTCTGACTGTAAAAGGTCAGTTAAAATGGACTAACGAAGAAAAAAAATTTTAAATAATTCAAAACGAATAAAAAAGTTACATCCGAATAAACTTTTTTATCAACAAAAAAAATTTGTCGCACGAAATAAGAACACTTAAAAAAAGTCGGTAAAAACACGGTTAAAATGAACTAACGAGCAAAAAACGAAATAAAAACAAAAATTCCCGATCTGTATTCATTGACAAAAAGACTCGAAGTTATACGAAATTAAAAAAAAGTTACATGTAAATTGTCGGTGTATATTCGGTTGAAAAACTAACGACTAGCAAAAATTTGCTAATAGTGTTCTTGTCATTAATATAATAATTTAATCTCACATACTCTGTAATCAGTTTTTATCTGCTTTCAATAAAACTCATATATCTAGTTCTAGAGTTTTTTTATTACTACGGCCGCTGAACAGTGCTGAAGTTCCCAATATGGCCCTTATCGCGAAAAGATTGGAGACCACTGGTCTAGACGGTATAGTCACAAACTCGTGCAAACGGTGGTGGATTTTTGTAGCTAAATTAATTTAGTGCTCGCAATTTAATAGGCAGAGGCAAAAAGGGCAACAATAATATGAGAAATATTACATTAACGCACACAGTTTGAGACCGGAAACTTGCGCACATAGGCCGGCAAAAATGAGAGGGAACATTATCTACAACTTCAAGACATTCGCAGACATCTATTCTGTAGTAGGATTTCTACACACGGTCTGTTGATGCGGAATTTCAGTCTGCATTTCTGGAATGATTGTGAAGGTCCTGGAGACGTTAGGGTTAGAATACACAACTGTTGTTGAGAGGCTCTGAAAGATTCGCTTTGTTAAAGGAAGGCGACGATGGTGTAATAGGAATTATGCTGTAATTTTTTTTTTAGATGTTGCAGGTGCTTTCGACAAAATTCCACTCTGCATGTTTGCATTTAAATTCCCGGAAGTTGGATAAAGGTGCAGTAGCCTATCTGTAGAAAATATGTTGCTAAGGGAAGTGATGAGTACAACTTCAGTGAATAAGTTTCGAGAACGGCATAAAAAGCATTGTGCTGAAATCGTAATTACTGAAAATGGTTAACTTTTCATTTTAGGTTGAACATTATGTTCATACAGAATTAAAAGCGATAATACACGGAGATCTTTGAAAAATAAATAAAACAAACACTTAGTGAAAGATGTTGAAGAAAGTTTTTCACTTGTTTCAACTATAATAAATTTAGCTTAATCCTTTATCCAAGTGTAAGCAAACAAAGTTTGCGCCTGAAGTATCTTCAGGACTGGGCAACTCGTGGTAAAGGTGGACCAAGTTTTCGTCACTTGTCTTAGTATCTCCTTGCGGATCTGTGTAATGGGTAGTGGCACTTCCCTTAATGCATAGCATTATACATATCCGCAAGGAGATGTGCTTTGCATTATGGGAGATACTGAGACAAGAAGCAATGAGAGCTTGGTCCACCTTTACCACGAGTTGCCTGAATCCTGAAGATACTTCAGGCGCAAACTTTGTTTGCTTACTTGGATAAAGGATTCAACTAAATTTATTGTAAAACAAACGCTGTTTGAGAGATGGTAAACGAACAGAGGAAAGCAAAGACAGAGAAATACTTCTTTGAAAATAAATCAGACACTGCTGATTGATAGCAAACCAATAGCGAAGATAGAGAAATATGTCGTTGATTCAAAGGTTTTAATTTTGATATTTTAATACTTATGTGAACCAAATTTTTCAGAGGTTATTCTACAAATTTTGATATATTCTGTTTCGATTTCACAGATCAGAAGCTGATATAATTAAGTATGCAAGAAACGTGTGTCCTTTTACCGTTTGGTTTGGACTGCGGCCAAAGCATCTAAAGCAGACTTTCCGAGATTGGAAAAAAAAAAAAGGCTATTTACATATGAAATTGGCCAACTCACCTTGCCAATTTGCAACCCAACTGATTTAATTCAAAATACTTTAATCTCCCTTACAGTGCTTATCCATTCCTTAGAAATATCCCCAAATCTAGGATGAGAACTCTTTATAATGACTTTTTAATTGTAGATGAGTTAGCCTGTTTAGTACGTTGGTAGCAAAATTTCTCCTCCTTTGAATGCGGGTTTTTCGCCTGGCAAAACTGATCAGAACAATATAAGCGGTTTACAGCATGATACGCCGGATCTTAGTTGCTTCGGCCGTAATGCAAACCAACAACAGTAACCAGGGGCATCTCTCCATTGCCTTAATTTATAGCAAAAGTACTCTTCTGTTTTTGTCATGTTTTTATCTTTTTAACGATGACTTTTTTAATTTTGACTTCATTTATAAAGTAGTTAGTTATTCATATGCAACGTTGTATGGTCGCTCCCATACTTCTTTGGACTTTGGGAGTGAAGCCTTCTGCTAGAAGTGGTAAGGTCGCAGATGCCCTTTCCACACAGAGTTAGTGGGAGAATTACAAACATCCATGACGAGAAAGCTGCTTGGCTGGATAGCCAATACGCTAACCATTCGGCCAACCTGACCGGTATTTATGAACTTGAATATTTAAATTCTTATCAGTTTAAATAGTTTCTGCCTACTAATTAAGCGTATAAAGATATACTTAATTAAAGCAATTAGACTGCTTACAAAGGCCTGCTTTAACTAGTGAACCTTGGCTCTCCCCTCTATATATTTTTATTTTTTCGTGGGCTAGTCCTCTGATTAGCATGCATGTCCTTGGAGTGATTGAGACAGGTGATATGTAACCTTGTAGGTGTCAACTGTGTTCTTAAAACTCCTACCTTTTTGAAAGTAAATGTTCCAATTGTGGCCTCCAACACGTATCGAGTTAATATTTACGAGAAGAATATGTTTGTGGAGATCTCAGCCACTTGCGTGTTCAGAGGACGAAGTGATGGAATGTATGCTTAGGATGTTACACTTCTCCTCTTAAATCCTTAAAAGCAGCTACCATTATATTACTATGTCAAATAGCCGTAAAGTAAAGAAAAATAAGAATATTTAAAAATATGCTTAGTTTCAACATTGTCAATTCATTATGCATTTTCTGGGCAGTTTGCATGCCGAAAAAAAAAAAAAAAATCTCCCGAAGATAAAAACCTTGCCGCTTTCATATGAAGCTGATTCACCTTGAAAAGACCTTATGAATGTTCTGTGCTTCGTTAATGCAGTTTAGTGGTTCTTAACCTTTCTCAACTTAATACTTCCCAAGTCCCTGGAAGGAAAAAAATCATGACACGCAGAAAACAGGTTGGACTTTGAAGTTAGTGAAGGGGAACCGACTGCTGTTAAAAAAAAAAAAAGTAATTGAAAACTATTGCCTAGCTCATGTTTTTTAATACTTGAAACAAAAAAAAAAAAGGACTGTATGATTGAAGTCTTTATTGTTCTTCAGTTTACCTCACAAGGTCTTCACGTTTACAGATAAAGTAATTATCGTATTTAAATTACAATGTCCGACTTCTTTTAATATCGTATTGCGTATAAGTAATTCCAGTTTCTTTACGTATCTGATGATACATCATACAAATCCCAACTATTGTCTAGCACTTGACATTATAAAAGTTTCCAGAAAATTCATTTTATGTATTTTTATCACACATTGTATCTAATCCAAAAAAAAAAAAAAATATATATATATATATATAGAAAACAACAGTTTGTGTTACTTTATGGAATTGCTGTGGGTTTGTAGTAGTGAGGACAGAGGAAAAGCTATTCTTCGGAGAACCCCCCCCCCCTCAGGAGATGCACTGCATAGTTTGGGAACCCCTCGTATATGCGTTTGCATTGGAACAAACAACTAAAAAGGAAATCTGTGGGCGCATGTCGAATACCGTAAGCTACAGATAGTATTTGTAAGGACAGGCTTATGCACAGCTATCTCTAGTAGATATTTGTGAAATAAATTACATAAATGAAATTTGACCGCAAAACATAAAGACCACATTATCGTTTACTTAAGGGTCAACGCTGTATAACTGAGAGGAGACCTCCACATAGCCTTTAAAGGAATGCGGAGAACAACCGACCAGGGCTTCAGACCTAATATCCAATCCTCACCGTCTCGTGGTGCACCCTGTTAGGTATCCACCTGGATACTGAACGAACGAGGATGGGCTGACAATTTGGGATTTAGCCGACCAAATTGTATTCTTATTGGCTTAACACAAAATATAAAATGATGGTACAACATGACACAATTTCATGCCGGCTGGGGCATCGCCCGGTTAAACAAGGCCCCCGTTGTTTTTGCCAGGGAACCAGGGCAAACAGCGAAAATTCAGCTACTGGAACAAAACTTAAAACACACCCCAACTCAACATCACCAGAGGTCGAGATCGGTACTATCAACATAAGAAGCCCGAATGACAAAGAAATGGGGGAATTGGATAAGTACCAGATCGACATAATAGGGGTGACTGAAACAAAAAAGATAAAAACTGGTGAGATCTTTCTGAGCAATAAATACAAAATGTTATATTCAGGCAATGACAATCAAGGAAAAGAAGGAGAGTCCTGAGAAAGATAAGGGGCATGAACAGATGACATCAATGGCAATATCATATTAAAAATGAGGATATTAGGAATGAACTTGACATTGTTAGCATCCAGGAATGTGTTAGCTAATCTCAGGTGGTATACTTAAGTGGTTTTTAGAGAAATATAAGATCTGATAATTATGTTGGTCTTAACAGATAACAAATTGATTTGGAGGCAAACTGTAGATAGGAAATTAGTAATGTTGTAAGTTTATCATGTAGTACTATCATATCCTGTACATCCCTTGAGAGTACATCGCAGAAATTTGTTGATGACTTTTTTTTTTTTTTACATTGTTGACGCTTAAATTCGATCCCTTTTATTTCAGTATCAGCCTGTTTGAATTATGAGAATTTCGTGTTCCTATTGGCGTCGAATTTCCATTTAACGTCAGTTTCATTGTGAGTTAGTACACTTCCTCCAACCCCTTGCTTTTATATATTCATTTCTTCACACGAACACTTGATCAACCTCCAAGTGCTCTACGAGTGCTCAATCCCTCCTTTCTTTTATTCTCCCCTTTGAATAATGCAAAGCGACCATCTCCGGTTCGGCCCACGTTGTTATACGAATGTCACTGGTAATCATGCGGAAAGTCTGCGTGTGGCAGGCCGTCATTAACCCTTAAGCAGCCTGCGTTTATTTGACTTAGCGGTCGTGTGACGAAAAGGGCTATACGCCTGTTGTATATTTTATTTTCAATTTTCACGAGCATTAAAATACTGCACAGTTTTTTTTTTTTTATTTTTAAACTGTGGCTACGCATCACTCTTCCCATGCAATAGATTGTTAATTAAAAAAATTAAAACGTCAAGCATAACCACTCTTTCTAGGTATATGAAATGTATGAATTATATAAAATATGTAACTAATTTATAGTAATGTGGCTATTACTGATGAAACGTGTGAAACGATGGTTGGAATCAAGGGAACTACAGCGCCCCCTTTCCACCGGAACGCGGAGCGAGACAGTGTCAAATTATCACCAATGCTGTTTAACTGCTTTCTCGCATATATTGTAAATGAAGTCTTGAAGAACCGTGATATTGGAGTAAGAGGAAGAAAATAAACTATCCAAAGTATGCTGATGATATCGATCTCCTAGCGGAAAACAATCTGATCTTCAGGAAATTATCGCAAGTTAGCTCATACTCTTAAAAATATAGCTTAACCATAAAGCTTATGGTTATACACCCCCAAAATAAAAAACAATGACCAATACTGTGCTTCTGACCACGAACAAAGTGCTGTGGCAGAAACTGAAAAAAAAAAAAAAATTTTACTCTAGGATATATCCTTAGAAGAAGTTGATTACTTTAATTATCTAAGAAATATCTTTAATAAGGATGGAAGATCCAGACTGTATACAACAAAAACTCCAAAAGTAACAACAGTACTCCAAAGACCAAAGCCACTATGGGCAGAGAACATGCTTACAATTACAAATTACGTCTTATTGACGCCCTATTCGATACTCTTATATGGAAGTGAAACCTTGGACCTAAAAAAAAAGATGAAAAGAAGTTGCAGACATTTGAAATGAGGTACTATAGACGGCGATTAAAGATACCATACTCTAATCACATCACTAATTTTAAAGTAAGACAAAAAATTAGTTCTTTAGCCTGTCCAAGAGATGACAAAGATTCAAAGGAAGCAACTCATCTGGCTTGATCATATCAGCAGATCTAATGGCCTCCTAATGCAAGTTCTTGAGGTTATTCCAGAACTCAAAGGAGTAGACCTAGAATAAACTGGATAGATAAAAAAAGATTGGACCGATTCTTCACTTTCAGAGCTGAAAGCTAAGTGTCAGTCACGGACTGATGGGAAGATTTTTTTGAGGAATATTTCAATTACTCAGTGTCAATTACTATTTATTTTGAAAATTTTGTTAATTTGGAGCAACTTTTATAGCAGTATACAGGCGCTTTATAAACTTGACATTAGCGTTAGTCCCTTTGATTACAATATGAGATTAACTTCTTGATGTCACGTCCGAATACCTGTCAATGGTCTTTATTATACATATATATGTGGCAGCTTTCGGTGTTTAGTCCTTCAAGGGTTGTTAGTAACTTCCTGTCACTAATTTTGCTCCAAATTAGTCTTTCATCTCTCAGGAATTCAGTATTGTTTGTTCTTATATTTCCTCTTTTAGCTGTATGTATCCATCATGTAAGATTTTGATCGTCTGGGTCTTTTTCCTGCCCATCTTGGCACCAGACATCTGTGCCTATACATTCTTAGATTGTCTTTTCACACATTCTTGAATGCACACAGAATCAAGTTCTTAATATCTATGTTTCAGAACAATTCTGACTGCTGGCTTGCAGCTTAAATATAGACTGATATTGTTCTGTATAATGTTCCATTTATTCAATATAATTGTAGCGTTTTCAACCTTGTTATATTGCCTTTTCCCGATCCACAAACTTGAATGCAGATCCTTGAATTCGACCTTCTGACCAGACATTCTAAAATATATAGTGTAGTTACTGTAAAAAGTTGATTTGATATTTTCTGATCGAATATCACCTACTCCAACTGTCTTTCCATATTTCAGGTTTTTGATGGTTTTTCTTACTTCGGGTATTGATATGTACACTCTTGCATATTTTCTACCAGGATTTGTCACAACTTCTTTAACAGTTTTTCAAAGTAATTATTTCAGAAATCCAGAATTTCTTTCTCGTCAGTTTTCATCGTTTCATCTTTGATTCCTTTTACAATGATTTCGCATCCATTTTTGAGTTTGAAACTCGTCCTGTGTAGTCTTAACTGCAGTTTTCGCTCTCTTTTGTTAACTACTTGGATATTTCTTACCTTTTTTGTCTATGTTCTCTCAGCGCCATGTTAACTTCTTTGCTTAGAAACTTTGGATATGCTTTCTTCTTTTTTCATCGCTGCCTTTTTAACTTCCTGAATTCACCACGGAGTTCTGATTTTTCTATCTTTGCAAACGACTTCATCACATTCCTCCCTAGCTGAATCAGTCAACGCTTTCTTCATAGTTCTGCAGTTGAGTTTCCAAAGTTTGACTACTGTTTTCCAAATCTTTCATTTTTTTTTCATGAATAATATTTGTATATTTGAGTGTACACTTGCATCTCTGAAAGCTGTTCAACTTTGATTCTTCTTTAAATTTTCTTGCATATTTTTCTTCCGCTGCGAACTCAAAACTTAAATGCCAAACACTTCCTATTTCAAATTTCCATTTATACGCTTGTGTTCTGATCCAGCGAAGATATCGTTACCACCACCACCAACAATAATAAGAGTAATATCATATGGTCCCTGATGGAACCAGTAATATTGATACTTATTCTGTTGATGTTGAGCTCGTGTTTCTTTCCACAGCTGACTTTTGATTGTTCACCCGTCCTTGACAAAAACAGCAGGGCAGGGATTTTGTTTAACCTGGCGACGCCCCACCTTGCATGGCATTTCATCATGTTGTACTATCGCTGTCTTTTGCTTGAAGCTGATAGGGAATACAATTTGGTCGGTTAAACCCAAATTGCAAGGCCATCTTTAATCCTGTTGAGTACCTGTTAAACGGGATGCACCACAATAAGGTGAGGATTAGACAGTAATTCAGAGCCTCATGTCAGTTCTCCGCATTCCTTCAAAGGCTGTGTGGAAGTTTCTTTATTTAGCTTTGACCCTTAAGCGACGACCTCTGAAAAAATAAAAATAAAAAAATAAATAAAAATCAGACTGGTGGAAAATTACCTATAACCATCTTTCATGATAACGACATTTCTCCCAATCGATGTGAATCCGTTTTATAACGGACTGTTACCATAATTAGAACATCTAGTTATGTTCTAATACTCAAAGATACATTAACTTCACTTTCTGTTCGCGTCTTAAATTCGCTAGTATGCATATTTTATTGATGAAACCAAGGCCATGCACAGTAAACTATGTCCTTCCTGTGTAATGGGCAAGTTGATTAGTTTAATCTCATTAATTTTATTTCTTATTTTGATTTTAAGTTTGCTCCATCAGGCTGGACTTTAATGATATCTAATGCATTTGCCAAAATGCTTTACATATCATTAAATACAAGTTGAAAAGCAGTTTCTGATTACAAATACCCCGTCATTTCCCCAACCACTATAATGAAATATGGTGCTGTTTGAATTGGTAAGTATAGTATAGTACAGACGAAGACCAAAGCGTGCGCAACACCTTGAAAGTTGAAATAATTTCTTTTTATCCTCAAATGATGCCCTGATTTTCCGTATTCCACGGTCGGTCCTGTTTATTTTTAGTTATTACAAGTGTACTTCTGCTTGCAAAACCTATCTTCCCATCACCTCAAGCAGCAGTCTCTCTAGTTTCAGTATGTTAAAAAATTAATTAATTAATTCAATACTTTTTGAAGAAAAAAAAGTAGGTTACATTTGAGGCCGTATATTTTAGAAGTGGAAACAAACCGGTTGCGATGGTGCTGACGCCTCTTCACAGATAAATAAGGTCGCGATGCAGGTTTCATCAGTAAAATCTCAAATCTCCAAGGACACCGCTAACATCTGTGCAATCGTCAACATGATGGGGGTGCCATCACTTTGGCAGTTGCGACTGTTGTTATGTACACGATGTCCTCTACAAAGAGATTGGCAGATTACATCCAGCAACTCAGGAATTTGCTCACATCTCGCAGCTACAGACCCACTGAGCTAGTTCACCTTTCTGAGATATATCGTAATTCTTCTAGGGGAAGAGCTCAGTTATGTCCATACCATCTTTGACTTATCGCTAATGGGTTCATGGATAGAATGCTAATTCCTGGATATCCAGATGTTTACTGTGTGAACATCAAAGAATTCACCTATATTAAAGGATTCTTAGATAACGTGTCTGTATTGAAGACATTTTCATTCGGTTTATTGCAATTATTCATACAAAACGATGCGTATATTTCTGTCAGTTATTTGTATTCTCAGACTGGTTTGTCTGCATGCCAGTAAGAATAATTCTCAACCTTACTTGAACCTTGAATGGGTGCCTGAGGATCGGCTAATAAGTAAACCTTGTCATATAAGGTTTATGAAGAATAAGAAGAATAAGTTATATTCGGCTTAGAAGCTGATCTACTTCATTCTCTCTCTCTCTCTCTCTCTCTCTTCAATGTAGTTTAGTAGAATAAGGCAATTAGTCTTATATTCATAATCATACATTTGAAATTCTGATAATTTACCATCTGTTGAAAAAAAAAATGTGGAAAATGCCTTTCATCACAGATGGGATTTGAACCCAGATTTCTGAGCTACGAAGGCTCTAAAATTTCAGTTTTATTAATAGAAATCGACCAGTTTATTATGGAGGATGTGACATTATCAAACAAACAGAGATACCAGCTACAGTTAGTCCTAGTTTTAATTGTTGGCATGCACACTTATTTAGTTAGTTGTGTAGACCATCGTTTCTCAAACTGTGGTACATTACGTTATTTTTGGTGGTACAATTTTTACACAAAATATTTAAATAAATGTTCAGAAAAATGTATTTTAATATTGTAACGAGTAGACTGTTCCAAGAATTTAGCTTGGCGAATCGAATAAAACGAACAAATAAATTTTATTGCAGTTTTATGTGAATTTTCGGATGCGAAGCCTCATTAGCGTGTCATAAGGGTTTTTATATTTAATATTTATTTTGAAACAGTATTTTATGGTGGTACATATATTTTTTGATTCTTATTTAAGTGGTACAAAATTTAAAAAGTTTGAGAACCCCTGGTGTAGACCAACTTTTTTTTTCGGTGTGATACGTTTAAGTGTTAATATAGCAGTTCGATTCGCTTTTATATTTCTTTAAGAATATACCATATAGAGTATACAAAAATATTACGTGTCTTGTGATCTGAGATCGGCTGCATCAAAAAAAAAAAAAATTAAAAAGTTTAGCGAGTGAAATGTGTCCCTGTTTGAAGCAGAGGAGACTATTCGCCCACTTTCTGGAAGAAATAATGTTATCAGGTAATGAACATGCCATTTACCGTTGACATGAATTGTGGAAACTATCGTATTCTTCAGACCAGAACAGATAGAATTTCGTTCTGGTCTAAAGACATTCGTAAACATCATTGATATAATTACCGCGAAAACTCGCAATACTGAGAGGAGGGGGGGGGCGAACTAAAAAATCTGATTGATAGAAATGATATCGATATTGTTTTCGTTTATTATTATTATTTCTTAAATAGTAATTCCACTTATTGTTGAACTATAGTACTTTAGTACTATGGATTAGGTCAATGACTTAAATAAGCCAGTAATCCTACTCTGTAGACTAAACATGGCTTTATTCTATTTCGTATTTCCAGTAAGCAAGCTTGTAGTGTCGCAATGAACATAGAGATCCATCATCTTGTGTGTTTATTTATTTTTGATAACCATGATGAATTTTCAAAACTATAGCATTTGATCCCATACCTGTCGGTGGTAAAGGAAAAATTTTTATCCATTCAATCACCGAGACTAGCTTGCCGATCTCACAAGTAACCAAACTTTAAAATGGGCTATGCTAGGGAGGAGGGAGGGAATTGTTTTTTGAAATGTGTCTCATGTCGGGACATAATACTTTGGCTTCATAGTGTAAATCAAAACAGCCAACCAACCCACATCTTACATTACCAGAAGCCCTTCTAGTGTCAATCATGGATTTCTTTCATTCCAGGCATCCAGTAAGCAAGGGGTCAGAGTGGGATTTATCCACTCGAAATCAATTGAGAATTAGTGGAAGGAAAAATAAAGAGTTAAAGCGATATATAAATAAAAAAAAATTTTCGACCGATTCCAGATTCCAAAATTTGCAATAGGGAATACTGTACGCGTTTTCAGTTAGCGGTTGAATATTTGGTGAGATCTTTTTTTGTGAATATTGTCCCATTGTATTATAAATCTTGAATGGAACTGTACCCATGCCTGTACATGGAGAAAAATATTAAAACTACGAAACCGTAAATGACTTATACCATGGAACAGTTTGCAGAGTTCAATAGTATATAATTATTTTGATGTTTTGTTATAGACTAGTTATTTTGAAATTAATCATGACGTCACTTGGTATTTCACCCCTTTGATCTTAACGACTTGATCATTTCAGTTATTGGTGTTGTAGCTATAAGTGCATTTGTTGTTAGTTGTGCTATTGAATTGTGATTGGAGCAAGCAGACATTTACAGCACCCACAAACAACAAAAAAACTGCACGTGCACACCCTATAGGGAGTCCTAAGTTCAGCAACCGCTATCATGTGAAAGGTGTTTTAGTATGATAAGGTCGTTACCGCGAAGGGTGGGCCGGTGTAAATGACCCGAGGATGTTATCTACTACACGTTAGCTCAACCCAGGAACCGAACGAGACAAAAGATAACTTTTGCATGTGAAGTGTAGCAAACAGAACTTTGTTAGTGAAGGAGTCGATTATCGTCTGGAAGATATTGCTGATGGGTTAATAAACAGCAGGAATTTAAAATATGCACGGATTTCATGTGGAAAAGGAGGAAAATGAAAGAAATCAAGAGAGTATTCTCATAACATTGGATGAGGAATGTGTCCATGAACGTGGTCATCCAAGAAGAAGAAAAAGAAGTGTACTCTATGGAATACAGTTTTATAGGTGCTTTAATGGACATTTTGAACTTAATACACTAAAAAGCACACTGCTTGGTGGAGGGAAAGAAAGAGAAGCAAAGTTTATGCACTTGCTAAGTTGCTTTTTTAGCTATTTTCCGAGTTGGTCGATCTTTGCCCCCATGAAAATGGTCCTTCACTCTGTAAACTGTGGTTTTTAACTCCAGAAATCAGAAAAATCGACAGTATAATTCGTTCACTGATACTAGACAGAATCAGGAACATGATATGGCGCAGTTTCTGCCTTATTCTAGTCACGTGTAAGGCTCTCTACAAATCGTCTTTCATCATTGATAGTTGAATTATGAATTCAACTATCAATGATGAAAGATGTAGACGGGCGGCCTAACCACTTTATGATAGAGTTAAAAGAGTTCCAGTTAAAAGGCTTTTAAGAGATTGATTTTCCATCTGAATGAGTGACGTCACTCATTCATTGTAAGCATTGTGCTACAACATTTGGGTTGGAGGAGTAAACTTATGCACAAAAGAATTAGTAGCGATTTAAAATCGAAGCAACTAAGGCCACGAGACTAGTGTAGTGTGTATTAATTGTACATTATCCGGTCGGTTTGTCTGTTTTGGGAACCTTACTGCTTCCATATGAGGAGTTGGATAACTTACTTTCAGTTTGAAAATTCATTATGATGGTTCCTGGCGTCATAGGTGGGTATCGAATCGAAGTATTTCCGGTAGCATTCATATTCTCATGACTGCTGTCAGGGTTGAAGTACAAGACAATGCAATACAATATAACCATTGTTTTTAAATATCGATATTCTGCCCTTTGAGCCTCGCTGACAACAATCTTCCCCGTCGTCAGTCTTTTATGGCTAAATCATTCTTCCTTGAATAAGTCTGCTTTGCGACTTGCATATCTAATAGCTGGGATATTTCTTATCTCTGGTAGGATCAGTAGGGGTGTGGCTTGCAGAACAACCAGACATCCATAGCATTATATCGATCATTATGGACGTCCAACATGTTCCTCCCAACAGCCTGTAACTAAGCATCTGGGTTCGGTGAACCTAAGATGGCTGTCTTGTCTCGGGAGGTTCGAAGACTGGACAGTGGGGTTTCTTCTACATATCGTCTTTAGAATAGTAGAGGATTCAATGTCTAGATTTAAATTGTGCTGAAGATCGGCCTTGGAGGTTCTAATTTCTAACACCATTTTTCTCAGCACTTTTTTTCTTGAGTAAAGTTAACAGGATTTTAATTATTTTGTTTCTCTTCCTTTATTTGCAAAATTGTCACGTTAAGGTCGTATCTTGCCATGCAGAATCACTAAAAAAAGAATGTTTTAAATTATAATAGTTTACAGTGATCAACAATATGTTAGCAGCAATTTGGATGTCTACTGGCTGTTGTGTTTCTTGAACTAACCCATATACATTAAAATAGTGACACTTCCAAGAAGTCATTACACAAATAACTTAACTTGTATCCTGGTCCAATGTTTGTTCATTTAAGGCTTAGTACTCAGCGTTAGGATTATATTTCCCTCCTCTTCTTTTGTCCTTACTTGGTTTACTGTCTTTTTTACTTCTTTGATAATTGCTCTGTCTGTTACGCACAGCAGTATCTATCTGGTCTGGTCCGTGGCCTCATTTGTGTACTCAACTTAATTAACTACTATTACCAGCAACGTAATACAAACAAAAGTCCACTAAAACAACAACAAACGTCATAGGACTTTCTTGCGTGGTGTGTCAATAAAGTAAGCCAGCAAACATTTTATTGATACCTTAATTAACTTCTGTGAATTAAATTTCCATGTGTCATTATTACAAATTGAAAAAATTTGAATATCTTCTCGCAGACTTCTCTCTTCTGCACGAAACTGTTAATCATTTGTTTTAAATAATGGTTGCTTCTCTTTATGATGGCACTCTAAAATATCCTCTCATTTGCCGATTCTTCTGGTATCAGACTGATCCCACTAACCCACGCCTGTGTATCGCAAGTCGAAACAAGTCTCAACACCAGCACTAGAAATCGCTACGCATAAGCCGCTCAATAAAAAAAAACTTCCGAGATAAGTGACTCTCGGAGAACTCATTGCTATCTGTGTTATTGTAAATGACATAAAGAACTCTCCGTAATGTTTGGTATCCCTTGAATTTTGAGGGTTATGCGATCTGGTTGGAAGTCACACCCCTCTTTCATACTTTGCTTCTCAAGCGTTGCTTATTATTTCCGTTGATTGCTGCGACACATTTTGCAAGTGTTGTCTTCAGAATACTAAAAGGGCAAACAATAAAATTCCAGTTGTAAGACGATTGAAATAATTAATCTGTAAAATAGACGAATACCAAATGGATTTCTTATTACGGTAGTTTTGTAATTATTACAATAATATCAGCGACATACGAATACATTAAGCTTTTGTGTGTCAGTGTTCTTGATATTTTTACTGGTTAATTCCTGCCAAAACTTTCATAAACTGACCGAAAACATTATTTTTTAAGCAAGAATCTTACACCTGCTACGAAAAGTTTGTTTTTCGAAACCTAAATTGGGATAGTTACCTACTTATCTTGCTTAGCGGCCCTCGAATTGCATTGGTTGGCACTATTTATAATTAGGATACGCGATTTATATAACACTGTCGACCGGAAAGACATTAGTGAGGTTCTGATGTAGTTGGTGAAGTCCCACTATTTTCTCTAAGGCTATAATTAAAGGCGGTTTGGGGCTTCTGGTTCAAGATTACGCCCTTTAATGAATATTTCATGGAAATAAACTAGTTTAAGATGGTGTTTTAATTTTTTTTCCCCCTCCTTCGTATACACTCTCTAAAGTACTGTACTTGTGAAAAAGACAATCCTTTTTTCTTTACGAGTAGATGAGGAAGAGAATTCGTATTGGGAACAACTGCTTAAGACTCCACATGGCTGTGTGTGTGTGTGTGTGTGTGTGTGTGTTTGCGTTTTCCTCCTAATAGTAACCCTACCAGGAGGTAATTTAATCCTACATGCTCCATTGCATAGAATGCTTATATTACATGTAGCTTCCAAGTACTGATTAACATTTACATTTCCAATTTTGTATCAATTCAGGGCCGATTTTATCATTAGGTGATCCTGGGAGCGCCAGATTTTGCTACATAGTTCGTGGAAAAATTACAACCTTCGAAAAAGATTAGTAAAACCTTGATTAATAATAAAAAACTGATATAAGTAGTCGAGCCGTCCTGATGCTTGCTGATGATCTTGCATTATTTTCGCCTTTCTCTATTTCTTCCACTCCCCTGCTCTTTGTATACTTAACCTCAAGTGCAGAGATTTTTCTTCCTTCTGGCATCTGTCCCAAGATGAGCGAGGAATGATATTATTTTTTATAAATATCCACATGTGTAGGTGTACGTGTACTTGTGTGAGTATGACAAAATATATATAGAGAGAGACAATGTACAGGAGCGCCTAAATTTTCTTTGCCTAGGGGCGTCAGATACACTCGGACCGGCGCTGTATCAATATTCATATTTACATTTATATTTTTACATCTGTATGTACATATTCCGACCTTTATATCCATATTTATATTTTTATATATACATACTAGGGGGGGGGGATCTTCCCCCTGACGTCTACGGCGTCCAACCCCCCCATGTTCCGGACTGGTAGGCCGGTTCTCCTTGAATTCTGATGACTCGAATTTTGTAGACTCGATACAAAACGTTTAAAATAACTTGATAAAAACGTTACAGCCTACATCCGTTTCAAGCCGACGTCACATCCGTTTCCAATTTCAGCTTATTTTATAGTATAGAGTAGATATTTACACTATATAATTCATACAATATCAGTAATTTTGTTACTTTACAACGACTGGTAGTTGATCTTGTGTGTATGTGTGTAGATATGATCTCCTCTTTCTCTTTTGGCAGAAAATATACCATTATGCATAAGACATTTCCGATGACTATCGTTTTACTTTTAGTTTAAGATTACACTTTTAAATTTTTTAAAATTACTCGACAGACATGGATAGCCAATATGGCGACTGATCGGCGATGTCTATATTTCTTTCTTGAAAATGCTTCCCTCACCTTATGACAGTTAAAAAAAAAAAGGGGGGGGGTATTTTTTTGGTATCATACAACCCTCGTGATCAGAAACTGAACTCTGTGTTAGAGGAGATTGGGGGAGGTAGAGACAGAGAAGAAAACTCCAAACCGTGCTTTAGACCAGGGTTTCCCAAATTGTGTTCCGTGATGTCAGTGACCAAGCCGTGTATTTTTAAACATGGAAAGTAATTCGGGAACGGGAATACCGCTGTGTATGAGCGGTGATAAAAATTGCCTGCAAGCCAATTACAGCAGTGGTTGGCGTATCCTCTGCTCTCAAAACTGAACGAAATAGCATCTGTTACAAATGTTAGTGACCAATCAACAAGGAAGTATGAAGAAAATTTTTCCACTGAAATTAAGATCAAGGTAGTCTGTATCCGGTTCTCAAATCTAGTAATACTGAATACGTTCTTCGCAAGTTCATATTGTAGGGTGAAAGTGCTTGTTTCGAAACCGTAGTACCGTGATTTTTTTAAAAGTAATAGGTCTACAGATTTTAATATGAATAAGAGACAAGGGACTTTGTTTAATTTTGGTGTTAAGAAATCTCTTATTGAAGATGTCTGTGACGCAACAGATAGTGATCCATCCACCACCAGCCTACAAAGCGATCTCCAGGATGTACAAAAGGAGGGTGAAACTACCAGCACACAGGAGAAAAAGTCAGCATTCACTCGTAAGTACTTATAATAATATTATAAATTATTCAGAATGGGATATGTCAATGAAAATCAGCACAAATTAATTTAATGATTTGGCCTGAGGAAACTACAAGATTTCATTAGTCCAATGATTGATTACTGATTTAAATGTAATTTTATATTTGTCAACATGTCACACCGTATACATAAGTGTACTAATACTCTTTATGATTATGCCATAATTAATTACTAATACACTACAAAATAACTAAGGTGTTCCGTGAAAATGTCAGGATTTGTGAAGTGTTCGGCTTAGGAAAAATCTTGGAAACGCTGCTTTAGACAATGTTTTTTTTTTTTTCCTCCATAACAAGTGGTGGCATTGCAAAAACAGGAGCACCCAATGCAACGCCGTGGAAGATGTTCATTAAGTCAGTGCTTCCCAAACTTCTGGATGTCAGGGCCCCCTTTGGAAAAATTAAAATATTTCACGGCCCCCCCCCATCGAAAAAAATCGTAATATAGACATATTATAATATTTATTGTATTTCTATTCAATACAAAACATACACAGCGAATTTTGTAATTAAAATAAAAAGCCAAAAGGCTAGTTTTCTGACAATTGAATATATATTAAATGGATAAGAATCCTATGTTGTTATATATATATATATATATATATATACGGTTTCAACCTTTTTTGAGGTCTCATCAGTGAGTAGGTAGACCTGGAAAAAGGTTGAAATCGGTCTGGGTAGTGACCTCCCCTCATAATGTAATGACAGTATTACATCTCCTAGGAGCTGTGTTTTGCATTATGAGAGAATATCAAGAATAGTGAGGGAGCTTGCTCCACCTTTGCTTCGAATTGCCTTCGCCGATAGTTTTTCGGCATAGAAACTCATAGATCGTAGTTATCGATCTTGAGTTTCACTTACTGGCTATATAACAATATAGGATTCTTATCCATTTAATATACACAGCGAATATTGCAAAAATCAAATGCAAATATTACATATTTAGCATCTTACATACACATTTGACATGGCACATTATCTCATATTTTTATATAGATAGATAGATAGATATATTGTTATTGTACATTTGCAGTACAAGCACATGAAACGTAAAACTATTAGTAATAAAGAAATAATTAAAAACATAAAAGGAGTTTAATAACAATTTAATGTGATGGATGTGTTTCAATACTGCTACACAAAAAGTCAATATCAGGTGAAATATTTGAAACTGCAATTCTTAGATTTCTGCTTTGAAATGAAACTTGTATGAATAAGCATACATTTACTAATATTCATTAAACGCCGAAATACGCAGGAAGCAAAATTTGTGAACCCGCACCACTGTGTGATTTTTTTCCCATTAAAATATAAAAAATAACAAAAAATAAATAAATAAATACGTTTATTTTAAGATCACAAAATCTACTTAGTCTTAAAAGATTTTTTAAGACTAAGTAGAATTCGAACTGCTTATTCCCACAATAAGCAGTTCGAATTCTGTCGATGTTTGTAATTGTTTTACGTGGGAGGGTTAATTTCGTCTGCCGGGGCGTGACCACCGTCCTGCTGATTGCCTCCAGGACGGTGGCTGGAGGAAATCAGCGGGATTTGATTTTCCTCATCAGCAGGACAGGGACTTGAAAAAGTTTCATGTTTGGTTGCTGGTGCAGGGTTTTGGATACGTAAAAAAAAAATGAATAAAATAATTTAAAAAACGACCTAAAAATTCCTTAGCCGCCACAGGTAACCCCCCCCCGTAGGTTTACAACCTTTCATGGGTGGGAGACACACACACACACACACACACACACACAAAAAATCAAGGATACAAAGGAGGAAAAAATGTTGTGTAAGTGGGTTGATTACATATAATGATAATAAATTATCACAAAATAGAACATGTGCCGATATTCTTGCGGGGGGGGGAGTGGAAAGGGAGAGAAAAGTGTGATATATGTTAAAGATACCAAGTAATTTTATAAACTTGGTTAGAGAGAGCTAGTGTCAGAAATTCCTATGAACATTGACTTTCCTCATTGAATTTCATAAAATCCACCTCAGGGTTGGGACGTTTAAATCTGTCCGGGAAATTGGTGTGTTCCCAAAGGGATTTGGGAACAGTTTATATAAAAAATTCAGCATTCAGGAATAATTGCTATCACAGACGAAGATTTCCTGTTTGAATTTCGATTAGAAAACGGGTTCTAGATTTTATATATATAGATTTTACACACACACACACACACACACACACACACACACACACACACACACACACACACACACACACACACACACACACACACACACACAGAGTCCTCCAGAAACATCCATACACACTTTAACCGATGTCATCGATGAACTTTTCTCGAAGTTGAATCGAATTACGGTAGCAACGTGTAGTATGATGTCCTCTCAAAAGACGTCGTTACTCACATGAATACTAGCATCAACACGTGACCGGTAGGACAGTCAAACAAAATGGCCGAGACACGATTGTCTTTCGGGAAACGCAAGACCATTTTAAAGTGTTATTTCAAATTTCAGAATGTTGTTGAAGTTCAACGACAACAGAGGCGTGAGTTTGCAACACAACCTCCAACACGCCTGACAATTGCACATATTCGTGATAAGTTTTGAGACCCATGGTATGGTGGAATGATCAGTTTCTCTTCCAACAAGATGGCGCACCACCACACTATCACCTACACGTGAGAGCTTACCTCGATGAGAGTTTGCAGAATAAATGTTAGTATTTTTACAATTTTTATACAGTTTTTTTTTTTCCTGAAGTGTGTATACTTTTTTTTTTTTTTTGCGGACTCTGTATAAACAACCATTTACGGTTGAGTTTCTAAATAAACTCTCTTAAGATACATTATTATTATATGGACGAGGTTTTATTTTCGATATTAAACATATAAAATGTTATGTCATAAAATAACGTATACATAGACCATATTACGAGGGGATCTGAAAAGTTTTCTGATAAACACAGAACAAAAACGATATTAAAGAAACTTGTATAACCACAAGAAAGAACACATCTTAAAACCCTTTAACCCCCCCATGTTTCATCAAATTGTAATAATTGGTTATTTTCTTTTAGGATATAAAAGACGACATAAAAGTAATTAATTTTTGTTCTAGGTGTTTATCAGAACTTTCCACATCCCCCCCCCCTCGTAAATTAAAAAAAAAAAACAGGCTCGAAGAGATTGCAAAATATTTATATTTATAGGAGTGCTCAGAGTTTTCGTTTTTTTTTTTTTTATGTTGACAGCCACATATGAAAGATCCACACAAGCCCTATAACACTAAAGTGCCATGTATGGGCAAGTGATTAAGAAGAAAATGTAACCTTTAATATGTTTCTTAAAGAGTGGGAGGTTGTACTCAGCGCGAAAACAGTATTGTTCCAAAGAATAGAGATAGATGGATGGATGGAGTGAAGGAAGCTGATGAGAAGGTGGTTCGGTGTGTTCGAAGACGGACAGTGTATTAGTTAGTGACTGCTCTAGTTCTGTGGTTAGAAAAAAAAGGGGCGGAATGGTAGCAGCCAATTCAGAGGAGTGCCCATGAAAGTACCCATAGAAAAGACAGTGCTGAAACAGAGCGCCTATGATAAAGTGACTGAAGGAAGTCTGTGTAGGAAGAGTTGTCTGTTTAGCGGATTTCTGAATATCATCAAGAATTCTTAGGGCTTGGGTGTTCCACCTCGAATGTGGGAACAGTACTCCAAAGTTGCATGGATCTAAGACAGGGGTCTTCAATGCATGGCCCGCAGAGCCCTTTGCCGTGGCCCGCCGGCCATTTTGAAAAAATAACTACTTAACATTAAAACGCGATTAAATAAAAACTAATTTCAATAAAACCAGCGGGCCACTAAGCTATACTGCGATATTTAGAATTGTAAGATGCTTTCCAGATTCACAAGGAACGCTGTGCTTTTGATACTTGACATAAAATCCTATAAAAATAAATATTAAATAGACATGCTTCTTCAGCCATCTACCAGCGCCAAGCGGTACTTAAGTACTAGTACTGACGTCGCAGGTAGATGGCTGAAGCAGTAGTTCGTTCGAGTGCGCTGTCTAGTGCCTTCCAGATACATCTCGGAGGTTCTCTATACTTTATTTTCATATAGATACAAGAGGATCTCATCCACAGTCAGTCAGTCGTAAACAGTGTGATATTCGTGTATAAACGCATGCAGGTTCGTCGTGTCAGCCATAGCCTATTGTGTTTTATATTGCCAGACTTTTTTTCATTAGTGTGAGACATATTCAGTGGATAATAACCGTTACACGGCATTTTGGATCAGTTTTTGGGTTCACCTTCCATCACTATAGCGTCTACGAGTAAGAAGCTTACATCAAGTGATTCTTGTCGGATTTTTTATGAAAAGTGAACCAATTTGTACTTTTTTCTGCCGATCGACGATAAGCCAGTGTGTTTAATTTGTCGTGAGTTCACCTTCAAGGGCGGCTTCGTGTGGACAAAGTGAACCGTCTCCAAATTGATTTAAAATGCCAGCAGGGTACGTTTTAAAAGGCAGAGGGAAGAGAGCGAAGCGTGCGTCAAAGTAAGTTTAATAGCTGAAAAAATTGCTAAAAATCAAAAGCCTTCTTGAACGGTGAGTTTGTGAAAGAGTGTCTCATCGCTGCTGGGGGATATTCTGTGCCCAAATAATAAGGAAGTGTTTAAAAGCCGAGTTTGTCTGGGGTAACCGTAGCATGACCTGTCGAAGAAATTGCCAATGACATTCAATGAACTTTAAAAAACGGTCGGCCGAATTTACATCTTATTCCCTTGCTTTATATGAGAGCACAGATGTGAAGGATACAGCACAACTGGCTATCTTTGTCCATGGCATTGATCAACAATTCAATGTGACAGAAGAACTGCTAGCGCTCGTACCTATGAAGAGAACCACGAAAGGCACTGATTTTCTTGAAGCCGCCAAGAAAACGCTCCAGCGTTTCAACCTCAGCTTAAGCAACCTCGAGGGTGTGGTAACTGATGGTGTCCTTACTATGGTGGGAAAGAACGAAGGGTTTGTTGAGCTCCTACGGAAAGAATCGGAACTAGAAGGAAAAGATTTCGTCCATTACCAGTTTAATCCCCTAGGAGAATTTGTGCGCGAAAACTATTGGATTTGAGAATGTCGTGAAAGTTATTGTGAATGTCGTCAACATTATTAGGGCAGGAGGATATTGAATCATCGTCAATTCCAAGAGTTTTTGACCAAAGAGTGCGAAGCGGATCACGGCGATGTGGTTTATTATAGTGATGTGCGTTGGTTGAGCAGAGGGAAGGTTCTTAAAAGAGTCTTTGACTTAAGGCGCGAAATACAGCAGTTCATGCAAACCAAGGGGAATCCAATCGCGGAATTTAACAATCCGAAGTGGATGACCGACATCTCGCTGCATATGAATGACCTAAATATGCGGCTACAATCCAAAGATCAACTGGTGCACACTGTTTGATCACATCAAAGCTTTTGTGGCCAAGCTCAAACTTTGGGAGGCACAACTCGCAAAAAAAGACTAAACTGATTTTCAGCTTCTCGCTGAGTCCAACTATTTGTCTCTTGATGAATACGTTGCAAAATTAGCCGTGTTGCGAAGTGAGTTCGAAGAGAGAGATTTAGTGATTTTCATAACCAACAGTCTTCTTTAGTTTTATTTTCAATGCCATTCAGCGTCAATGCTGCCGAAATGCCAGACTTAGTACAAATGGAGCTGCTTGAACTCCCAGAACAACTCTTCTTTGAGAGAAAAATTATTCAATGTGCCCTTGCTTACATTTTACAAAGACTACATTTCTGAGGACGCATTCTCTAATCTTCGCCGGCATGCTCTGCGCATAGCGACTTCCAACATTGATGCTAACATCGACAAGCTGGTCAAGGAAAAACATTGCCAAGTTGCCCATTGACATTGTAAAAAATGAATGTTTTCTTCATTAAATTATCTTTTTTCAAGTATTGATTGTATTTACTTATCATGAACCCGATTCCTACCTACGCTCTTAAATTTGAGTTTGTATATTTTTATAGGATTTTATGTCAAGTATCAAATGCACAGCGTTCCTTGTGAATCTGGAAAGCATCTTACAATTCTAAATACCGCAATATAGTTTAGTGACCCGCGGGTTTCATTGAAATTTTTAATGCGGCCCGCACTGTCTGAAAGGTTGAAGATCCCTGATCTAAGACTTTTAAGAGTCAGAGGGAGAGAAGTAATGTTTAGAACGGAAAAAAACACTAAGCTTTTTAGCTAAGAAGGCTATGTGAGAAACATGTTTCTCCAAGGATAAACTGGATGTTGATAGTCAACCCAAGAAGAGAAAGTTGATCTTGAAAGGAAACTGGAACATTATCAAATATGAGAGGGGATGAGGTAAGATTTTTCTTGCGGGTAATAAGGCAGGCTTGAGGTGTTGTTTTTTACACACTAACAGAAATTACCAAATTATATTGTGCTGGAAATCGTAAATAATTTTTCCTATATTATTGTGTTATTAATCATCAGTATCTCAGCCGCCCTAAACGGGAGACCCTTTATCAGAACTTTTCAGCATCAGCTGAAAGTGAATTAGCTGGTATCATACGGTGTGTGTAAGCAGGGGTGTAGTCGGGCCAGGGCGACGCACTGGTACTTTTTTTACACCTATCAAAATTTTTAAATTCATAATAAATTATAATAATGAGACTTATCATGCATTTCCAGCTTTCGGTCAAAAAATAGCAGCTTGCCGCTCTTGTCATTTTCGTTTCAGAAAACAGGACAATCTCTCTGCCATATGACCATCGCAATAATAATAATAATGCCACATTTCGTGCTCTGGATTTCTGTTTCCAAGCTACAGCCCTTACACACAGGGGTCTACACCCCTGTGTGTAAGGGGGCTTTTTCTCCCATAGAAAATAAGGCAGGGTTGAGGTGTTGTTTTTTACATACTAACAGAAATTATCAAATTATATTGTGCTGGAAATCGTAAATAATTTTCCTATATTATTGCGTTATTAATCATCAGTATCTCAGCCGCCTTAAACGGGGGCCCTTTATCAGGACTTTTCAGCTGAAAGTGAATTAGCTGGTATCATACGGTGTGTAAAGGGGGATTTTTCTCCCGTAGCCAAGCAGATAATCGGCCAGGAGAACCCACGTCACGGGCCTTAAAAGGCCTATAAGCAGGACTGCAGAAGCGGACATGCAGAGCATGTGGGCACCGCTATGAAGGGGCGCCGGGGCACCGATCATAAGTTCATTTTTAAGAAACAAAATTTTTATCATAAAAACAAAAACTTCTTAGAATGATCAATATTAAAATAAATAAGGCCGGATACACCGAATAAAAATTTTTTAAAAAATTGTATATTGCCAGCTGTTTACAATTTTGCAGCGAGAGCAGGCTAAATGCTTGTCTCCAGAATCTAAAGTGAAACGGTGAACGTTTTTATGTGCAGAAACGAATTTTCGTACAAAACATTTGTTGCTACGTAACCAGTCATGTGGTATACTGTAAAAACTCGATTGTAGCTTAAATATTCCAAAGCACATTACATTCGATTGTTTACTTAGGTTAAGTCCCATCTGAATATTGTAAAAATAAACTTTTTTTTGTCTCTGTATAGTTTTTTTTAGATGTTATTGTAAATAACACTCTGGAAGTTAACTGTATATACTGCTTTAATAAGAATATGTTAGAGTGTTATAAACATTGCATTGCCTTTGTTTTTATCGCCGAAGCTGCATGTAATAGATATACATGGTGGCATTCGAAAGATTGTTATTAAAATTTGTTGTATGGGAAAGGCTTGCAGGCACTAAGTGTAAACATCTGCTGTCAGTCAGAAAGGTTCAAACAACTTTCCAATGGCCAGCAACTTACAATTAAAAGAAAGCGGAGGAGAACAAAAGGCGTGCCGAACTTGAAACTTATGATGAAAGAATCATACTGATTATTTGGGGGTTGCCAAACTTCATGCAAGGTCTCAGAGGAGGTATAATAAAAAGGGACTGAAGCAAACAGAAGAGGCTGCACGGATCCAGAGATTGCTGCAGAAGTAGGGGGGGGCCTGGTTCCAGAAATGTCCACAGAGAGACGGGAGAGGCTGCCGGTTCCAGACGCTGTCAAAGAGGAGACAGCTCGGTTCCAGACATCGCTAAAGCTGCCCGGTCCCAGACGTTGCCGAAGAGAGACAGAGCTGCTCGGTTCAGACATCGTCAGAGAGCATCTCAGATCCAGACGTTGGTTGAGAGAGAAGTTTTCCTCTTCCAGAAAGGAGCTTCTCGGTTCGAGACGTTGCTAAAGAGAAACGACTTCTAGGCCACAGACAGCGCTTTCAAATTGCTGAAAGGAGAAGTTCCAAATGCCGTAGAAGAGAAAAGTTTCCAGTCCAGAGGGATCCTGACTGACAGTTGACAACAGTTTCATTTTTCTTGGAGGCGGCAATTCAAGCTACTTGAGACGACAGTCGTCCAGGCATTTTCGGCGAGCCCAAGTAGAGGAGAAAAGGCGAGACAAATTTCCCGAAGTACCTTCGCTCGTAAGTTTTTCTTTTCGCCGTGGGAGAATAACATTTTTCCGGAACTGTACGAGTCCTGCTACATTCCCAATTGATATAGCCGAAGCCAAAATTCCAGATGAAGATCTGAGATGAAAGAATTGCCACTGAACTTTTAGTGAAAGACTTTTGACTAATTGTGAGATACAGAGCCTTTGTAAGTTCAAAACTTTTATGTAATTCCTCTTATAGTTGTATTAGAAAGACTTTTAAGATATATGTTTACTGTTTAATAAGGTTAAGAAGTGTCCTTAAGAGAATCAATTGGCATGTTAGAAGTTGATATCAAATTTGTAAAGATAACTTAACAGAGAGATTTAGGTAACCTCTTTGTGAGTAAGCTTGGAGTTTAATAAGTAAAATTTGTAAACTGAGAGTAGATAACGTTTTGTGTTAAAGAAAGTATTTTAAAGTTGAAGAAAAAAGGTTCTAAATTTTGCTAAAGAGTTTTTATAGAAGGATAGAGAAAGCAATCTCCCTAATAATTAAATTCATGTACATTTCATAGCAATGTAAATAAATGTTATTTGACTTTCTTGTAAACATAGCACGTAATAATATAAACAAGAGAGATTCTGAGAGAGAGAAAGCGCGCACAGCTATATTAGAATAACGGAGAATAAAATATAAAGTAAAGAAAAAAGACATCACAAGTAATTAATAGAAATTACAAGTATACAAAGTTAAAATAATAATAAAATTTTACAATGCCGCAGTAATGACAGGATAGCAACAGTAGATTTATAATAGTATGCATCTCAATAGGCTACTGACAGTAGCGCAGTGCGGACTATTGTTTCGTCTCTGTGTCGTGTTGTGTAATAATTTCTTGTGGGTATAAAATAGAAATGGAATCAAAAATTAAAAAAAAGTTATCTGGTGCACAAAATCGTAAGCGTCATGCTGCGAAAGAAGCAGATATTAAGAAACAAACTGGGGCTCTTAATAAATTTATTAAAATATTAAAATATTTTGATGCAGATTGTAACCAACTCGATACATCAGAAATCAGAGTTGACGAACCGTGCACATCCAGTTTGAATGAAAGTACTATTACAACTGTTGAACAAGATAACAAGATACAGGATTTAAGTGAAAAACAGTTAGGAGAAGATTTAATTGTAGTTGACCACGAAACTAACACATTGTTAGTCTCTGTAAATTTAGAAGATCCAAGTGAATGGGGAAATATTGATGAAAAATTACGAGTTGTTTTAATTGAAATGGGGCCTGTTCAAAAGAAAAATATAATATATCCCAGAGATACATATGGTCGTAAATTGGGCGACATGTATTATAATAGAAAAACGGAAAACGGGTAGCTCGTGCCAAGAACATGGCTCATTTATTCCGAAACTTTAAATTCTGTTTTTTTTTCTTTTGTTGCAATCTTTTCGCACCTACTGAATCAAGTAGTCTTGTAGAAGGTTATAACGATTGGAGAAATGTAAGTACAACTTTGCATAGACATGAGACTAGTTTAGCTCACATGAAAAATTTCTTAAAATGGAAAGAACTTAATAAAAATTTAAAAAACAAAACTACTATTGATTGCCAGACTCAAAGCATGTATGAAATGGAAAAGAAACATTGGACGAGTGTTTTAGAACGCTTGATTGAAATTATAAAATTCCTTGGTAGCCAAAATTTAGCTTTTCGCGGATCATCTGATAAATTATATGAAAGGAATAACGGCAATTTTTTAAAATTAGTCGAACTGTTTGCGAAGTTTGATCCCGTTATGGAAAATCATGCTGAAAGGGCTCTAGAGGGAAACAATAGAGTACACTATTTGAGTAAAGACAGTCAAAATGAAATATTGGAAACTTTAAGTAGCGCAATCAGGTATACAATTTTATTATCCATAATTTTAGACTGCACACCTGATGCAAGTAAAACAGAACAAATGACCATTATTATTCGCTTTGTTTCCTGTGACAATAGAATTGTCAGGATCAAGGAAAACGTTTTAGGTTTTGCAGATATATCAGATTCCACAGGACGTGCTTTATGTGCAACAATAATGGAACAACTGGAAAAATGGAACATTCCCATTGAAGACATGCGAGGTCAAGGGTATGACAATGGGGCAAATATGAAAGGGAAAAAATATGAGCTCCAAAATTTGCTTTTGAACAAAAATCCTCGAGCTTTTTACGTGCCACGTGCTGCTCATACTCTAAATGTAATCATTAACGATGCAGCCGAAGTGAATGCAGATACAAAAATTTAACATTGAAACAGCCATCAGAAACGCGATGGGAAAGTAAAATTAATGCAATCCGCCCTGTACGATATCAGTTAGGAGAAATTTACGATGCACTCTTTGAAATTTTAAATAATGAAAATTTTAATAAAGAAACTCAGCATGAAGCACAAACATTATGTGCTAAAATGAAGGACTACAAATTTATTTGTTCTCTTATAAGTTGGTATGGTTTACTTAACAGAATAAAGCCTGTGAGTAAAATGCTTCAATACAAAAATGTGAACATTACACTTGCTTTAGAATCTATCGAAAGCTTAAAAATATTCTTACATGAGTATCGATCAGATACAAATTTTAAAGAAGTTCTAAAAACCGCAAAAGAACTGAATGAAGAGGTGGAGAACAAGAATTTAAAACTGGTACGGAAGTTCGACGACGAAAGAAGACACGACAATTTGACTACGAGCGTCATGACGAAACGCCACAATCGCCAGAAAATAAATTTACAATGAATGTGCTTTTTACACTTCTAGACGTTGCAATGTGTTCGTTAATAGAACGTTTTGAACAACTAAAAACATATTATGATAAATTCAATTTATTGTATTGATTACTACAAATTAATAATGAAGATTTACGAAAAAATTGTGACGATTTAGAGATTCTCTTGATGGACGGCGACAATAAAGACGTAAATGCAATAGAACCATATGACGAGTTATGTGCTTTCCGGGATATTTTTCGAAAGGATAATTTAAATATTCAAAAGCCCTTTCGATATTCTTAATTTTATTGTGTCCAATAATTTATCTTTCCCTAACTTTTCAATTGCTTTAACAATACTATTAACCTTACCTGTTAGTGTAGCGAGCGGTGAACGTTCCTTTTCCAAGTTGAAATTGATTAAAACTTACTTAAGAACAAGTATGTCACAAAAAAAGGCTTGTTAGTTTGGCGTTAATAGCTATTGAAAATGATATATGCGCGGAATTAGACGTTAAGACCATTATTTCTAATTTTGTGAATATGAAATCAAAAACCCTAAAATTTTAATTTAAAAAATTTCAAGTATATTTATGTAATTTAATTTATTTTCTGTTATTCTGTAAAGATGTTATTTTTTGAATACTTATATTAAATGTTCTAATTATTTCTGAATTCTTTTCTTATTGTCTCATCTATCTTGAGTTTCTTTTATTTTCCTTAAAGATAGTTCCACTTATAAAAATTATTAAAAAATTTTTACAACTTACTAAGAATTTAGTAAAATGAAAGAATTTTTTAAACTTTAGTTCAAATAAATTTTAACTTTAATTAAAATTCATTTTAATTTTGTTAGCGATTCGGATCAGTGAGAAGGCTATAATCCCTGTATCATTATATTCAACGATTAAAGTGAAGTGGCTTTATCAAAATTTGCTTTAACTTTTGAGAATTTTTTGAATATTCGGGTTTTTAATGATTATCCTGCCTAGTCAACACCTCCGGTTCGTTAGATTTAGCGATCCAACTTGTGGCTGTTCTGTCAAAATTTATTTAAGAAATTTCACATAATTTAAATTTTTATTATCGTAAAAGAACCCCACACGCCTGGATCGTTACAGGGGCGTTTAGATAGACATTGCATGCGGGCGGCAAAAACCCTAGCGCCGGCTCTGCCTATAAGTACCACATATTATATTGTTATCGGTTTTAAGGGAATTTTTGAAATTACCAGTATAAATGGCATATAATATTTTGATTTGTTTTCATAATTAAACTTTTATGTTTTACATTTTATGAGGCATTTTCAACTTAGTGTAAACTTGGAAGTGGACTAGATATAGCTAGAAAACATCGTCGTCCAAGAAATTGTGTAAACTGATTGATTTTCCCTTTTCAGTCGTTTCCGACCGTATATGACTTTGTAGGCATTGCCCACAAAGTATTCCTGGAGAGATTTTTACAGGGTAGTTCACCATTGCTCTCCCCTCCCCCCCAATTTTATTCGGGCTCGAGACCGGCATATGGCTGGGATTCATGACTGTAGTCCATGTACGTTCAGGTGGCCGGTTTGCGGAGGAAAAACCCTAGATAAACTGGGGAGAAAAAACCCTGCTGTCCACGCCCATGACCGGTTAACTTGACTATGTCTGAGAAAGATCCTTAAACTCCTCACGTCGGCGATAGGAATCGAACCCAGAACACTCCTTTCCCAGATATATGGTTGTGAAGCGCACAGCCATTACGCTAACCGCGCGGTCAATTGTGTAGAAAGTACCTTAATAAAAATAACTTTGTCGTTTAGATTAGGGGTGTTTGGACTGTTCTCTATACACAGTCCATTTGAAATCTAGTCTTCATGTTAGAGATTTTTTTTTCAGTTATTTCTTCTGACCAAAACGCAAAAAAAATTGACTACAGTTGCATCATTTGTTAAGGGATTGTGGAACAATTTTAAAATTAAGTCGGGAAATGAAAAGTTCCATCTAACAAAAACAAAACCGCATTAAAATCTCTCGTCCTGACAGCTATTAAGAAGGTAGGTTTTGGAACTGCAAAGAATAAAACAAACATTAATAAGAGCTTGTAAGACTTTTCATGTCTCCAATCATCTCTCTCATCTTAACTGCTATGGTGCATCCAGTCCTTTTATTAAAACGAATCGAAGTTTTTAGCAAACTTTTGTTTCTTGTTTAAAAGGGTGGCCATGAATTTAATATTATTTTAATACTATATCATTTTAACTTACTGGCACTCATTTTGAGGATTATTTATTATTTTCATTGATTCCTATCCATTTAAGTATTTTTTTCTCGAATAGGACGAGTTGGTATACTGTACATACTTTTCTTTTGCTTCTCACTTCTGCTAAATCTTGAGTAGTTCATCATATTTGCATTCCATATTTGCTTTCAAAACATTTTTCTCAGTCTTTATAAGATTCGTTCTTTTATTCTAAATGATTTAACATAACACACAAGCGAGTAAATCTTTAGTGTGTCCTAGTCGTGAAATTCTTTTAACATTTTTTCGGTGGTTATTGGAGGCCATCGGACGCTTAGAGTTGTGACAAAACGCAACGGAAGGAGAGGGCTGGTGACCTTTTACGACTTCCAAAGGAATCTTATCTGTAACGATCATGTATCCACTTTTTGCTTGCAAGACCAGTTCGATATCTTGTTTAGCAGGCAAAAAACAGTAAGATACATTTCTACCAGAAACCTGCATTCACAGAACAAGTATCCATTCTGAATATCCGGCATTCACTGCTTTAATAGAGAACACTCCAATCATTACTCCTTTGAGAGACATGCAGGAAGACGTGAATGGCAAGTGCTACATGAGCAGTCCATTTCTACCAACACTTATGAAATTTATAGACTGACAGTTCACGTTTTCTGTAAGGTTGTCGAGAGCCCTGAGCAACATTGCACTGCAGAGCAATGGAGGCGCGTTATTTCATTATGATTCCCTTGCAAGCCTTGCCATTCACGTCTTCATGCATATGTCTGAGAGGAGTAATAATTGGAGTGTTCTCTATCCTCTTTGTAAGATGTGTAACTTTATAGACTACGTCTGTTGTGTAATAATCAATAGTAAGGAATGGAATCCCTATGGAAGATGAGCTGTGATTACTAATTCGCCACGGCAGCTAGTAGCAGAGCTGAAAGTTGGATAGATGAATTCTTTTTTTTTTGTTCGAGAAGTGTATAGTGTTTAACTTTACAATTAGTTTTTAATGTATGATAATCCCAAAACTATACTACAGTGATGTTTGCTTATTTGTTTTTGTAGTCATGATATATGTTAATTCAGATCGTTCAGATTCGTTTTGTTAAGCAGTTTTCACTGACGTCAATTAGCATAAAAAAAAGAGTGGATCTGTTCCTTGCTTCAGAATTTTTTTTTTTTTTCTTGTTGCTGTTAAGAGGAACCAGCCGGTTTCTTATGATTCGCTGGATAAAGACAGCAACTTTTAAAAAGAAAAAAAAAAAAATGACAATAATAAACAAGTATGGCCAATTACTGTATGCACCACCTCCGTTTTAGTAACATTCTGTACAAAATAACAAACCTGAGTTTGAATGGCACTCAAGTTTATAAAGAGCTAGTTGACTGAATTCGTATTGTAGGCTTCAAGCTCTGTCGACAGAGCAATGAGCTTAGAATGTTCTTTTTTTGTTTCTCCGCGATTGTGCCGCAGATAACAACCCACATTCAATCTCAACGCCAACAAACTCTTCGACCTGAGTAGGCAGAGGCAACCCGTCTGAGACAACCCACTTGGAACTGTAAGCATATTAAATAATTTGATGTCCTTGAGTACCTGGAAATTTTGAAATAGGAGTTCGCTTTTGAAAAACACACCTCCAAAAAAGAAAAGACTGGAAAAACAAGTCAACATTTCATTCAAGTCAACGTCTCAATTCTTTTTTTGAATGAAGACAAATAAAACGCGTTTTGTCAACCTGTTTGCAAGTGTGATTTTTATTTGGTTCACAAGTAAAACCTGAAATAAATTATTATTAATTACGGTGTCCTAGGGAAGGGTTACTAAATCGGCTGCCCTTTGGGGGTAATGAACATTAGCCATTGACGTTTGTAAACAGTAATAGAAATTTACAGTTATACACCAAAATTAAAATGATTTAACTCTAATAGAAAATAGATCCTTTTTTGGACCTGTGTATAAAAACATATGAAAGCTACAAAGAGTTCTAACTGCATAAATACCACACCGTCTCTTATTATCAAAAGCGAATACTGTATACGGACGCCTGAGCACTGCTGGTGTCATAAGTATGCAAGCCAAGGCAAGTCTGATGTCCAGGATTCTATTCTCGTTAAGCTCTCTAGTCAACTTTTCGAAACTTTCCAAGTTTCTGTATATATTCGGCTTTAAAACAAGGCTCCATCTTTAGCATCACCTATTACTATTTATTTGGAATTTTATGTTGCTAAAAAAATTCTTATCGAGTATGGCCATGTGTTCCTCCTTGGATTAAATATTGTCGAATTTTATTATATAATATTGTACGCTGAATATTTATCTATATGTTAATGTAGATAAATATTCAGTGACGATTTTCCCATGCCTTTCAAAGGGATATACACTATTCATGACAGTTGATACGCCAAAATAACAGTGCATTTTTATTCTATTTTATTTATTTTTTTTAATGTTCCACATCTTTATATCAATAATTGAACTTTTGACGAACGCACATAAACAATTTTGAAAATGCTAACATGTCATACGATATTTGTGTAAAATTTAAGACGCCACCTGGAGTCAGATTAAGTGTTAGTCTCTAGTAGCCAGCAATAAAAGGGTGGAAGTCATTTCTCAACTGTTTGTCTGTCGACTGAAGGCAATTACTCTGCATTCACTCGCCATCAAAGCCCATTAGGGTAATCTGATAAAGAAGTTTAACGGTTGTAGTCCAAATGTCAGTCTTGTTAAGCTGTGATAATCATTTTAAATTTTCACGCCCTGTCTGAGTGACGTCTGCAACTGGATATTGCAGTTGATGGTGGAGTCAGTGATTGTGTGTTGGAGTCCCGGGGGAGGGAGGGAAGTAATAAACAAACGACTTCAGCTCCATGTTTTACTGATGATATTAAGATAATTTTTTTAAAATTTTTTTTTGGCGGGGATGGAGGAATTGTTTAAATATTTGCTATTTATAATGAAAGGATGGAAAGAATGCTTTCACTTAAAATAATGAAATAGAAAGGAAACATAAAAGTGCGTTTCGCGTTTTTTTTTTTTTTTTTTTTTTGTTATCTTAAAACGTTTATTCATCTAAATGTTTCGATTTGAAATATATCAATACGTGTTAATATATATATTTATTCGTGCCTATTTCGATGTTCACATGCAGATATTAATCAGTTTTAATCAGTTTATTAAATTTAAACATTAATCATGTTTTAATCAGTTTATTTTTTACTCACAAAACACTACGTTAAATAAATATGGAAATGATGGCCAACAACAATAATAATAGTGCATTTTGTAGTGATGTCAGTTGTTATTAATAATGATTGCTTATTATTACAGCAATCGAACCTCGTTATGTTTATTCGGTGTAGCAATTTATTCGTTGTGATTTGTAATATATTTTTGTGTTGCTTTGAATTGAATTTAGAATCTACTTTTGCCATTAAAGTTAGTCCAGCTGATACCAAAATTGAGATAATGCCATAAATCCGAGTAACAATTTTATTATTATTACCGAAATATTACAAAAGAACTGCAAAATTTAATGAGACAAAAATAACACGTGTCTGGAATTGAGTTTTCTCCAAATCTTAAATCATTTTGCTTCTTTGAGACACGGGTATCGCTACCTAGTGAACATGTGGTGAAGGTTGGGTATCCTGTAAGGAATATTTGAATATTGTTGCCGATCAAGTCCATCCTGCAATGTTGACGTTTTATCCAGCAGGTAACGGTTATTTCATGGACGACAGTGCTACTGTTCATCGCGCAAGAATTGTCCAGTAGTGGGTCAGCTGCCTCCACCATCTTCCCTGGCCACCACAAAGCCCGGATTCTAAACCTCATTGAGAATGTATGGAACATGTTAGAAAAACAGATTCGGGAGCAAAGCCCTCTCCCGTCAAATCTGAGCCAGTTAAAGGACTGTCTGTTGAACGCCTGATATGCTGTAGATGCAATCCAACACCTTGTGAAATCTGTGCCATACCGCATATGTGCTGTAATTCGGAACAAAAGAGGTCCAACACGATATTAAATAAAAGTTTTTAATTCAGTGACCGGTATTATTATTATTATTACGGGTAACTCCAAGGAGTCCTTAGACTCATCGAGGGAGGCCCTAAACATCATGTCAGGCCTCCCTAAACTATTCAACATCCACACAGTGTCTATCATACTTTGTCTTGAACTCATTCATAGTCATGGCACCCACAACAGACTCTGGCAACTTATTCCACTCATTCACCACTCTCCAAGTAAAAAACCTAGTTCTAACACCCTTGCTAACCACACTCTTGCCCAGTTTCCATGGATGGTCCCCAGTCCTCCCACCACCAGTCCTGTTCTGAAAAATATCCTCTGAATTAATCTTATAGAAACCCTTCAGTAATTTGAATATCTCAATCATATCACCCCTTTTCTGCCTATCAACCAATTTCTGCAATCCACAAATCTTCAACCTCTTCTCATAAGGTTCATTCCATAGACCTGCTATCATCTTGGTCACTCGCCTCTCTACCTCCTCCCCATCAAGAAGAAACCCTGGCACCCATATCTGGGCACAGTAGTCTAGATGGGGTCTTATCAAGGGTTGATACAGAGGAACAATAACTTGTTTGTCTCTGCTTGTTAAAGTATTTTTCAGAAGCCAAGTGATTGATGAGCTGATTTAGCCACTTTTGCGATGTGCCCCTAAACTTCAACTCCCTATCCACCAACACTCCCAAATCCTTGACCTCTTCAATCTCCTGGAGTACAGTTCCACCAATGTGATATACTGCTGCTAATCTTTTCACCCCGAAATGCATAACCTTACTCTTTGCCACATTAAATTGACATCCATTCTCCTTAGCCCAGTCCTCCAATCTATCCAAATCATCCTGCAAAATTTTGACAGCATGTGCATTCACTATTGCCCTACCCAACTTTGCATCATCAGCGAGCAAATGAACTGTTCCACTTAGATCCTTTCCTATATCGTTAATGAACAAATTAAATAGTAGTGGTCCAAGAACAGAACCCTGCGGCACACCACTAGTCACAGGTCGTCTTTTTGACTCTACCCCTGAATAAACTATGGTTTTGAGAACACAATATTAAGTTACTGGAGAACAGTTGAACATCTTTGAAAGCAATAAATGCTCTTTGTTAGTAGGTTTGGATTTTATTAAGCCATTTAAAAACTTTTAATTTTCGACTTTATTGAATTGTCGTCCTAGAAACGGTATAACAATAAATAAAACACCACTCTGGAGACTAGTTGCGCAACTAGCATGCATGACGTAAGGCTTGTGTTTCCATGACAACACTTGGTTTATCTTTTGTTTGTCACGTGGTGTGCACGCTACTTCCTCTCCTGGAATGTTTGACTATTTAATATCTTCGTCTTATTATTTTCTTATCTAAATTTCGATGTTAAAAAACAGGTGGAGACATAAAGAGTGGCATTTTCACAATAGCCTATCGCCATTCTTATTTACAACGTTACTGCGTACGGCATTTGAAAGTAAAGTCATAACAACACTTGTATTTTGAGCTCAAAACTTGGTGCCTTTGGTGACGAATATTTCATTGAGTTTATCACGCTTCGTCTGCACCCATTTCTTCTGCGTGTGTCGGCTTTCAGTGTTAATTTTAATGTTATCAATGCAAATATTTTCGTCCTATTTTCTTTCTTCCAAGACTGCTCCGTAATACCGTTTTTGATTATTTAAAGTACTTGAATAATTGAAAAGAAATAATAATAATAATAAACGATAAGTAATTACTGCCCTGAAAAGAAATATTGAACCAGATGGCATGAACTTGTACAATAAAGGAAAAAAGTAACTGGCCTAAATTTCTTTATTCAGTCTATTAAAACGCTCTTATTTATATTCAGCCCCGCACCCAAAAATTGAGGATTTGAGGTCGGGTCGTAGGGAGAGACCTGTTGACACGTGGGTGTATGCCTTATGATCCCCCCCCACACACACACACTTTAATTATTGTTGCAACCAACAGTCGCCCAAATGTCATCCATTCCAATGTTGTATAAATTGAAGTGCTTCCTTAAAAAAATAAAAAAAAATTCCAAATTTCTTCAGCGTTCAATAGCAAGCTCTTCGATAGCGTATGTGTTTATTGTCATCTATAATTATTGCTATACTTTTCGAGATATATTTTACCACATGTTGCTAGACAGTTTCAGTGATTACCTACAGAACTGATTGCTGAAGGCAAGGAAACCAATGAAATAATTCTAGGAAAACAAAAAGATTTTGTAAGAACCTTGAAGCTTCTCGAATCTAATTTTTCAGACACGGTTTCTTAATATGTTAATAAGATCTATTACCATACGCCTTTACATTGGTACTCTCGAAATATATTCGTAGCAGTGTGCCCTTTCCCTATTTCAACGTCTTTATTCACTTCCAACAACTTAAAGATGAGAAGTTTAGCTCTTGTAGATGTGTTTATTTTATTTGGAAGTGCCTTGTGTCCACTACGAATTTTTTAGTACCTTTTTAAAGCAAATAGCAACCGATTATCACGGTTTCCTCCGACAATTTGTCAGCTGTGGTTTATTGACACCCATTTTGATTTTTGTGGATCGCCACTTTGCAGACAGCTGGTTGAATCGATTTCACCTTTTATTAGATATATCTACCTCCCGTTTGTCCAGTCAACTAACGGAATGTCAAAAGCAGTTCTACTTTTTTTTTTTTTTTTTTGAGAGTTACATGTTTTTCACATAATTCGCGAAAAAAATTCCCAATGTATTTGTTTGTACGCGTCAAGTACATACTCAAATGAATTAACTCGTTTCAACGCTTCAAAAAAAAAAAAACAAAAAAAAAAAACGGAAAAATACTGAATTGTAGAGCTTAATTAGTTTATGGAATAAATGTAATCGATTGGTTTATATATTTATAAGACTTCGTTTTGAAAGTGTTAAATATACAGTCTCTTTTTATTTAAAATTTGTGTGGATATTTCTTAGAAACTTAATTTTAATTTTTAATAAAAAGTGTTGTTACTGTGGGTAAATATATTTTCCATCAACCATAGTGATGGTTCAGGTGTGTGTAGATGATGAAATTCATAAAATTCCGCATTTGCTTTTTAAAATTCTGATCTAACATCTCTGAGATTTTGAATATAGTATGGTTTATTACAACAGTAGTCTCCCAATTCTTATATTCTTGCATGTTCTTGATGCACTTGCCTAGCTAGGCCTTCATGGATTACGTCATTGCTTAAATGGAATATTGAGCAATATATTTGAAAACTGTGATGGTAGATCTACATTTGATTCATGGTGGTTTAAAGTATGAAGGCAGGAATTTTCATTGGAATGACTGCAAAACCATAAAAGATATGTTGGCATTCCTCTACTCCTTAAGCCTTACTTAAAACAATGTAAATCTCTCTCTCTCTCACACACACACACACACACACACACACACACACACACACACAAAATCTGCTAGCCCATGTTCTTGTTCTAAAAACATTGTTTTAAGAAAATATTGTATATTACCATATAGTTAGTTGGGCAATTCAAATTTAATTGCTGATGCCTGTTACCAGGGGCACACCAAAGGTATTTTCCGCCCGGGTGCAAACTTTTATCGGCCACCCCTAATACTGCATTGTATAATCCAAATTAGATATTAGCTACATAAAATGCCACCCTATCAATGTTGCCTCCTGGGTGCAGTGCACCCCTTGCACCCTCGGGTTGGCATGGCCTTGCCTGTTACATTCCAAAATGTCTAAGAGTAGCATTCCCGAGACCAAATGTGAATCGTTTTCCAAGTCACTTTAGCTATTCCTTTCCCAAACAAGTAAGGCAGTGAACTCGCACCTGGCAATATGATTGTGTACCACTAAAAAGCATTCGTAAGCATCCATGCCAGATTGGAATTCTAATTCATGGTCCTGGGGAAGGGAAAGCAGAGATAGTACCCGCTTTACCATCCTATCTTCTATAAGAAAAAAAAAGGGGGGGGGAGAGGATATGATTAAAACATTCAAGTTGTCGAAATGTCGAAAACTTATTATCAGATTAACACTGAGGAGATTTTTCATATGGTGTATTACCATACGCCTTTACATTGGTAAAACATAGCCCTCTCAAAATCTATTCATAGCAGTGTGCCCTCTTTAAGCTGGTTTCAATTTTAGAATGAGAGAAGGAACAGGGACAAGGACCATCCCTGGAAGTCGTGAGTAAAAGGGTAAGAAGTAAGTTGTTTGCACGGAGAGTGGTAAGAGCATGGAATTCATTACCTGAGAGTGTGGTGAAAGTACAAATGGTCAGTGAGTTTAAGGAGTGGTATGATTGACTTTGTATTGACTAGTATTGATGTCCCTTGATGAGTCTTGTGATTCCATGGAGTTCAAGAAGATAATAATTATTATTGCAGTGGTGGGGTTTTTCTTCCTGAATGATCTGTGTTCTCAGGCTGGTTTACAGATATAATCTATTCAGAAATCACATAATACTATTTTATAGATTTTCTTGACTCTTCCACCACTATCTCCTTGCAGACTGTCACACAGAATAATTAATCCCTTTTCCTCAAATAATACAAAAAAATTTGCAGTTTCTCCATTGAACCACACATTTCATAAAAAGTGAAAAATGTTATTTATCTTGGATTCATAATATAAAATATATTATCTGTTGCTTGATTTAATATTGATTGAAGGTAAAGACTTCAACTTGCAGTGAACATTATCAAAATAAAGGGTAATAAACTTCTTTGTCACTTTATGTTATTTTATAAGAGTTAAAAGACAAAATTAGAAATGTTGTAGATGAAAGATTGGAACGATGATATTAACTGATGACTAGTAGATTGATAACTGATGCAGAGGATATAATTGAAGTATTCAGTGATCGATTTCTCAGTGCTTCGTACTTGTGCAGGTGACATCATGAGAAGTTGCAGTGTAAGAGTGTAATGAAAGTGGGACTGATGGTGAATGGGAAGGTATATGAGGAATTAAGTAAACTTGATGTTAATAATTGGAATTGACAATATATAACCATGATATCACATGCCTTGAAGGAATGCTCCAGAAAATTAATGACACCCTTGGCATACCTATTTAACATGAATCTTGCAACAGAGCATGTCTCATAGGAATGGGAAAGGTTGTTCCACTTCACAAAGGGAGAATAAGACTGCACTATAGGCCAATCTCTGTGACTGGAGTTGTTAAAACATTAGACAGGTTGATTGAGGACTAGGATTCAGAATTAAGTTAATAATGACTCTATGGCAGTCTGATGTTAATGACAACAGTAACTTTGAAAATGTTTAAGCATGATGGCAAGAGTTATTATTAACATCAGGATTCATTGTGGGAGATCCGTTGTTACATCCTCACAATTTTCTGGTATCTTCCTTACTCTAATACAAAAAGATCATTGAATTTATGCTTTAAATCCTTTCACAGTTTCTGTATTCACATTATCAACATTCCACTCATTGACCACTCTCCATGCAAAGAATCTACTTCTCACTCTCTTTCTCATTCTTTCCTTATTCAGCTTCCAGGGATGGCCTCTGTCTTGCTCTACTCTATGAAAAATCTCTTCCACATTAATCTGGTAACATCTCATCAACTGATATGTCTTAATCATATCCCTTTTTCTGTTCATGTAAATCTTCAAATTGCATTTTCTCAAGTTGTTTTCATATTCTACAGAATGAATCTTCTTTTATTTTCATTATCTTGAAAACCAGGCATCCAGATCTGCACATAGTAGCCTATATGCGGCTTGATCAAAGCTTTATGCAAGAGAACTTTGACCTCTTTACTTCTACATGCTAAGATCCCTCTCATCAATACCATAATCCATTGATGATCTTGCAATTCTAGCAGTGTAATTCTTAAATCTCAAGTCTGTCTACCACCACTCCCAGATCTCTCATGTTCTCCACCTCCTTCAAAATTTCTCTCATTAATTGTATGCTTAACCCCACCTAAATTTCAGGACTTTACACTTCGAAGTAACACTTACTGACTTACCTACACATACAATATAATTACATTGTTCTGTAAGGCCACAACATTTGCAAACAGTTGCATATCTCCATTTGAATCTCTATACAAGGTTAAACAATATTGGTCTGAAAACAGGCCTTATAGTGTAAGGGATACGATTTTCCCATGCACTGCTGATACCTGTCTGACAGCCTGTTGCTCATCCAATTCAGTTATAGCTTTCAATTCAGGACTTGACCCTCTGAACTAACACTCACTGACTTGAATACTCACACAATATAATTACAGTCTTCTGTAATTCTTCATAAGTTAAATTCTAAACTATGCACAGAGCTCATGTTGAATTTTCATAAGGAAAAAAAAAACTCCAGTGTTGTTCCCAGTATTTGTTACTGTTTTTTTTTTTTCCCTCAATAAAGACCTCATCTTCTTTCCTCAAAAAGTTAGGCTCATTTGCCTGTTAAGTAATTTGACTGTATAGAAACTTAATTAGTACTGCAGTGCAGGTAATCCTATCTGCAAAATCTGTCTTCAAACTGCATGTATTCTCTGGCTGGTCATGGAATGAAAAACCTGAGTTTCCAGGAGGGGAAAAAACCTTGCTACTTCTGTATGAGACTGATTAGTTCACTTTCAATTGAAAGCCTTTATAAAGGCTCTTGATATTTTAGATAGCATTCAAAACTAGATCATTCAAATTAAAGGATATCATCATTAATTATAGAATTATGGAGACTCTTCAATGAATATTTGCATTTAAAATGCACAAAACATGGCTCCATATACACACACACACACCTTCTCCTGTTTAATACTTTTTTTATTTATTAAAGGGGAAGTGACAACACTCATTTTTGCTTTAAATTTTGGAAACTTGTTGGTAGCTTCAATACAAAGTAAACTGAGTTTATTTCTAATTATTGTGATTAGATGAATAATGACATAAGTAGATATGAAGTTATGCAGATACTTCCCATACACATTTGTCACACTTGGGTAAAATAAGAATCATAGGGTTGGTGGTTGATGGAGAGATATCAGAGAGTAGTTTATTCAGGAGTAGAGTCCAAAAGACGGCCTGTGACTAGTGGTGTGCCGCAGGGTTCTGTTCTTCGACCACTGCTGTTTAATTTGTTCATTAACGATATAGGGAAGGATCTAAGAGAAACAGTTCATTTGTTCACTGATGATGCAAAGTTAGGTAGGGCAATAGTGAATGCAGAAGATGTCAAAATCTTGCAGGAAGACTTTGATAGATTGGAGTTCTGGGCTAAGGAGAATGGATGTCAATTTAATGTGACAAAATTTAAGGTTACGCATTTTGAGGTGAAAAGATTAGTAGCAGTATACCACATTGGTGGAACTGTACTCCAGGAGATTGATGAGGCCAGGGACTTGGGAGTGTTGGTGGATATGGAGATGAAGTTTAGGGGGCACATTGCAGAAGTGCCAAATCAGCTCATCAACTCACTTGGTTGTTGAAAAATACTTTGACGAGCAGAGACAAGCAAGTTATTGTACCTCTCTACCGAGCCTTGATAAGACCTCATCTCGACTGCTGTGCCCAGATTTGGTCACCTAGGTTTCTTCTTGATGGGGAGGAGGTGGAGAGGATCCAGAGGCAAGTGACCAAGATGATAGCAGGTCTATGGAATGAACCTTATGAGAACAGGTTGAAGATTTGTGGGTTGCAGAAATTAGTTGATAGGCAGAAAAGTTGAGACATTCAAATTGCTAAAGGGTTTCTATAGGATTAATTCAGGGGATATTTTTAAGATCAGGACTGGTGGTGGGAGAACTAGGGGACACCTATGGAAACTGGACAAGAGTGTGGTTAGTAAGGGTGTTAGAGCTGGGTTCTTTACTTTTAGAGTGGTAAATGAGTGGAATAAGCTGCCAGAGTCTGTTGTGGGTGCTATGACAGTGAGTGAGTTCAAGGCAAGGTATGATAGATACTGTGAGAATGTCGTATAGTTGTGTGGACATGATGTTTAAGGCCTCCCTTGATGAGTCTAAGGACTCCTGGAGTTGCCCGTAATAATAATATCTAAAACAAAAATGTAATTTGTGATGTTTGAACAGATTTCTGTGACACCTCATCAGTGACTTTCCTTTTTTGCAAATCTTCTTTCTCATCCGCAATTATTTATTATCCATCAAACAGCTGACTCTTATTCAAATCACTAAACCATTATCTAACCTTGCCCCAATTTGAACATCAAGACACTTGTCACAGATGTCTTTGCATGGTTTAGATATACTACTTATATGCATTGCCTCTCCCTCTATCACTTGTTCTAATACATAAGTAAATTGCTAAAGCACAACTTTCCCCTTAACAAACTCATACTTACCCTAACAGATCATCTCTTGATCACCACTCCAGTATGTAGCCTGTAATTTGGAGCTTCAATCTTATTTCTCTTCTCTTATCTCCTTTTTTGAAATGGCACAAATTTACCTTCCTTCCATTCTTTCGAGACTTTTCCTGTTGCAAGGCTTTTATTAAGCAGGCAGTGTTAGTTCCCTGGAACACGTCTTTAAAACAGATGGTGGTATTGTTGTCAAGTTCTATAGCCTATTGACAGGAGTTACTTAATTCTTTATATACGGGGTGGCCATAAAATAACTTTCCATCTTTGGAGGTATCTGTAGCTAAAATCAATAAACGGAAGAGAGCAAATTTTATATTGAGACTTTTGAAGGCATGGGGAGATGATTTCCACAAAAAAACAAAAGATTTAGTATCAAAAGTCACCAGGGGGAAATTTTGGCCCTGGCAGAGCCGAAATCAGTCAAATATTTGCAGTAAACGCAGGTAAAAAGGATTATGCAAATTTTACTGTTCCACTTAAAAAGGGATTGGGAACGTTTAGGCAGTTATTCGAATGACTGACGAATTGTGCTCAATATGCATCCTATCTTGCCTCCGCGTGCTTTACTTGTTAAGTTGTTTTACCTTAAACAGTGCAATGCTGTAGCGGCCCTTTGGGAATTCAGAAGGCTTCATAACCTGCGTACAGGTGTCCTATGTCAGCTGTAGCACTGAGAGCTACGATTAAGAAGTTTGAAGAAACTGGATCACTAGGAGTTAGACCTGGCAGAGGATGGAAAGCAGTGCAAAAAGAGACACAGTAACAGACATTACACAAGAAAGGTCAGCACATTGAAAATCGTGTATGTGGTTCAGGGGACCCTGATTCTGATGAATAAAACATTATTTCCTGTGAGTTCAATCACCGCATTCATTTCTGTGTCTCTCTCGCAAGTTATTTTAGTTTAATTATTCTTATCATCATTGTAACGTGCCACATATCCAGCTGGAATGAGTGACGCGGCTGTCGCTTACACCGTCGAAATGCCATTATTCCATTTTATCTGCCTTTAATGTAAATACCTGCTTGTTTTCGGCTCCTCATTTCCCCTATCGGCGACTTTTGGTACTAAATCTTTTTATTTTTTCACGGAAATCATCTCCCCATGCCTTCAAAAGTCTCAATATAAAATTTGGTCTCATTCTGTTTATTTGTTTTAGCTACAGATGCCTCCAAAGAGGGAAAGTTATTTTATGGCCACCCTGTATTTCCTGCTTACTGTCACTACTTGTCCCTCATCCATCTTTCCATTGAGGATGGAAAGATGGAGGAGGGACATATGCTTCACCACCATAAAATATCTTGATGAATTGCTCGTTAAATACATGTTATATCTTTCACATTGTTGGCTTATCATTATTATTATTACGTGACATCTCCAAGGAGTCCAAAGACTCATCAAGGGAAAGCACCTGCTCCACAACCCTCTGTCTCCACCACCCAGTTCACCAACCACAACGAACTGCATCATATATACCAATGCCATCTACTGCCCACCACTAATATTTTCACGGACAATCACAAACATCCATTCCCACAGCAGGATTTGAATCCGCAGCCTTTTGGCTAGAGAGCAGATATGCTAACCACTCGGCCAACCAGGCCAGCAATTATGCTTATTATTATTATATGATTAAGTATCCATTATTCATCTCATATCAACAAGTTCCCTTCAAATTAGTCTATTGCTTGTCATCTCTAACATTTTGGGATTCTAACGCACTTCTATCTGAATCAGTCCATCTAGATGTTGGTCTTCCTATGGTTCCTTTTTCTGCCATTTTGGCATCACACCTGTTTTGCTTACCTTCCTTTTTCCATTCTTTTTAAGTGGCCATATCACCTTACATTAGCCTTCACATATTCTGGAATGTCACGTTCATTCCTAATGTGTTAATTTTTAATATGATTCTGCCATTGATCCATCTGTTTCTTCTTTAATTTTTCTTGAACTCTCATATTTGTGGTCTTTAGTTGTCAGGTGCTTTATTTCCAACCCAACTCTCAGATCCATAACTTAAAACTGGTTTGAACACTGTCTTGTATACTACTTAGTTAATGTTTTGGCTAATTTTTCTCTTATTCTATATAAATTTAATCAACTGACTCTCCGCCATATACCAGCTTTGCTTATTCTGTTGTCTATATTTTAGTCTAGATTTAACCTGCCATCTTCACTAAAAACTGTGCCTGAATAGCTGAAATATTTTACTGTTCTATAGGATCTTCATTCAGAATGCAGCTGAAGTTTTCTATGTTCCTGCCTATTTTCATAGTTTTGGTCTTTTAAATGCTGAATTTCATTCCATATTTGTTACAGCTGTTATTTAATTTAGTTAGAGAATCCTGGAGACTTGCCCTAGATGTGTTTAGGAGTACAACATCATCTGCATAAAGCAAAGAGCTAAGTTTGATATCTCCAGGCATAATGCCACTTCCTTTCATAATATGATCTATATAGATGATGAATAAGAGTGGAGATAATATGCATCCTTGTTTTACCCCTGATTTTACATCAAACTATCTTCCTGTATTTCCTTCAGTTCTAACTGCTGACTGACAATGTTATTATTATTATTATTATTATCTGAGACCACCAGGGAGTCAAGGACTCGTCGAGGAAGGCTATAAATCACCCAAACCAGCTATCATACCTTCCCTTAAATTCATTCACACTAGATGCACTCACTACCCATAACAGCAAATTATTCCACTCATTCACTGCTCTCTGGGAGAAAAACCTAGCTTTTATCCCTTTCTTGACTGTGAACAAACTTAACTTCCATGGATGCCCCCATGTTCTCTCCCACCTTCTATATAACAAAAAATTTCATCAGTTGAAATCAGTGGTGAGCTATAAGGGGTTCGCCCAAGCCCTTTGTTAAATTTTTCTCAAATTTGCGAGCCCCTTGTTCTTCTTGTTTACTTTTTTATGTTTAAAAAAAAAACATAATATTTTGAAATATATTATGTGACAAACTCATACAGTAACCTAACAAAGTGATTTTATTAAATAAAATATTATAGGTACTGTTACCACCATTTTACAAATAAGAATTCACTTTTGGTAATCACATATAGATAAATAGGACTATAAATATTCTATAAAATTCTATAAAAGGACTATAAAGAATAAATAAATATAATATTTATTTATTCTTTATAGATTGTTTGTCATAAAAACTTCTATCGTAAACAAAAGAAATTTAACCTGAAGTTTAGGGGACATATTGCAAAGGTGGTGAAGGTAACACAGAGGATTGCTGCAATTATGAGAAGGACACTGACCTGCAGAGATAAGAGGGTTATCATTCTGTTGTATAAGTCTCTGATCAGACCACACTTGGACTGTTGTTCTCAGATTTGGTTCCCAGGATTTGAAGGGGATAAATTAACTGTGGAAAGGATACAAAGATGGTTTCAGGACTGTACAAGGATAGTTATGAGGATCGGCTGAGGGAATGTGGCCTGCAGAGTTTGGTGGATAGAAGAAGGAGAGGTGATATGATTGAGACTTTTAAACTGTTGAGAGGTGGTTACAGGGTTTGACACTGGGGAGTTCTTTCGCTTGGTTGAACAGCAGGAAGGAGTGATGACAAGAGGCCATCCCTGGAAGTTACGAAAGGAAACTGTGAGCAAGAGGGTAAGGAGTGGTTTCTTTGTGTGGAGGGTGGTTGAACCATGGAATGCATTGTCTGATGGAGTGGTGGGAGCGAGAACGGTCAATGAGTTTAAAGAGTGGTATGGTAGACTTTGTGTTTCTTAGGAAGGACCTCGCACGATGAGTCTTTTGAATCCATGGAGGCCTGAATAATAATAATAATAATAATAATATAAAATATGCAGACTATTGCATATGTGTAATTATAAAAGATTTTATTCTTATTATATTTTGATAGTTAAATGTTTTTCTTATGTAAGATAAATTAACACAGATGATTGTGTGCAAATATTTTGCTTAGATCATGAAATATTTGTTTAAAAATGATAGCCCTTACAGGTTAATTATCCCCCTCATACTTTTTGATTGGCATTTGTACACAAGCCGTATTAATAAGAGTTTTTTTGTGTGAAATATGGCTTTTTTTTTTCTTTTTTTTTTTTTTTGTTTGACAATGCGAGCCCTTTGTTAAAATTTCCACAGCTCACCACTGGTTGAAATCCTATAACATTCATTCAAAAGTTTATAGACCTCTACCATATCACCCCTCTTTCTCCTCTTAACCAGAGTCTGCAATCCACATACTCACAATCCGTCCTCATAATCTAAATCCTATAATCCAGATATGGACTATGTATGATTTGTTCTGTATAATGTTCTATTCATGTTATATAATTGAAGTATTTTGAAAAGCTTTTCTTTGGGCACCTTGTATGCCTTTTCCAGATCTACAAAACTTAAGTACAGATCCTTGTCATATTCCCAAGATTTCTCAGCAGTTTGTTTTAAAGTGAAAATCTTGATTTTGACAATTTCTGTTTGGCCTGAACCCAGCTTGTTTTTCTCCAAGTTTCTCTCCCACAATATTTTTCAACCTCTTTTCAAGTATGTTTGCATAATTTTTACCTGGAACACTTAGTAGAGATATTCCTCTGTAATTCTCACATTCAGCTTTATTCCCTTTTTTTATATAGATGGTTCTATGAGAGCTCTGCTCCAATTTATTTATTTATGCTTATGGCTACATGAAACTGGCAAGTGAAAAGTGCAATCACAATTTCCAGCAACAAATGATGACATACAAAAGTTCATTACATAAAAGGCACAACCAACTTTCTAAGTCTTTTTTTTTTTTTTTTTTGAAATAAAGCAAAAGTAACTTGTCATAATCAAGCCAGGGACAATTATCATCCTACTGTAACAAGTATGACAAGGCTGCATGTTCTCACAACATTTCACAACATAAATGTAGCTGTATCCTAGATTTAATTAGAGAGCAGTTGTGTCTTGTGTGAGAAAACTTGATCCATTAGAGGGGGCTCATTTCACATTACATCATCATCTTCTAGCATGAGGAGGAGTTCTGTTGATACCATGACGAGGACTATGAGAGTGACTACGAGAATAACGTCTTCGTGGTGAGACGGGACCATGACCTTCTGTTTCCTCCATAACCACCACCACACTAACTACAGGTCAAGGTCCAGGCTGGAAAGCCAATTCAAGGCCTCATCCGTCACTTTGTGGATGTCCTGCAGACCACCACCGTGAAATTGGTGCTTTGGGCAGTCGTACACAATATGAGTAATCGTCTGAGCCACGGGAGAACAATCACAATAAGGGTGATCTGACAGACCCCATTTATGTAGACGGTAGCCACATCTGCCCTGACTAGTTCTGATCCTGTTTATTGATGACCAAATCTTCCTAGGAAGATCAAAACCTGGCTGCAGAGCACAGGGATCTTCTACCAGGAAGCCATTTGTTGGTAGATTGTTGGACCAGTGTTCTCTCCATATGTCAGATATTGATGGCAGCACAGCTGAAGAGAGTTCGTTCATGGACCAGAGAGGCTTTCTAGATTTGAGGCATAGACTAGGTGGGTTTATGAGAGTCTGATGTATGGGCAGGAGTGGGTTGCTCACTGCTTTATTAAATTCCTTAATTGAGGCTTGTCTTCTCCATATGTATGGTGGAGCAATGTTAGATAGAACAGGTAGCCAGGAGAGAGGGGTGCTTCTCACTGTCCCATTAATTGTGTGCATGGTAGAGTTTAGCTGGGTGTCTAAATGTTAGTGTGTGTGTGTACTTCTTTCCCAGACAGGGGCACAATATTCTGCTGCAGAGAATGCTAGTGCAGACAATCCTTGGACTTATGCACCAGGTTGTTCCAGCAAGCCTTGAAATGATATTATTTCTGGTTTTAATTTTATTGGAGAGGTTGATGATGTGCTTTTTATAGGTTAGGCTTCTGTCCAGGCTCACCTCAAGGTATTTTGGATGAGGCTCATGTTCTACCACTTTTCCACAGAAAAAGAGGTTGAGTTGTAGATTCGCCTCTGCATTGTACAGGTGGGAATACTGAGGACACTGTTTTCGTTGGATTTGGCTTCAAATACCATTGCTAAAGTACTCTTCCAGGGTGTTCAGGTCTGTATTCATGGTTGATTCTAGGTTGGTAAAGGAGGTGGATTGATGTAAGATCACTAGGTCATCGGCATACATATACTTGTTTGATCTAGTATGAGGTAGACATAGATGTTAAAAAGTATAGGGTATAACACAGAGCCCTGAGGAAGACCATTGTGAAGGAATCTGGGCCTGCTCTTTTTTCCGCCAATATGGACCCGGATCTTTTTGTTGGAGAGAATAGAATTAAAAAGTTGGAAAGTTTTTTTACACTTTATAATATTTCCTAGTTTTAGGAAACCCCCTGATCCAGACAGTGTCATAAGCAGATGTTAGGTCAATGAAGTGGCTCCAGATTTAAGTTTCTTCTGGAAGCCTGCTTCAATTTGAGTTGCCAGGACCTGGTCACAGCAACTTCTTCCTGGCCTGAAGCCAGCTTGTTCAGTCGGCAGGACTCTTTCAATGAGTGGTGAAATTCTTTTAAGAATTCTTTCAAAGAGCTTAAAGGTGGTGCAAAGCAAAGAGATAGGTCACAGGTTTTTCACATCATTTGGGTCTTTCACTGGTTTGGGCATGGCAGTTATTTTGGCTTCCCGCCACAGCTTTGGTATAGTTCGCCCACCGATTGGAGGTCCCTCGACACTTTTGCGCATATCAGAAAAAGGAGAATCCATTCCGATAATAGGGTAATCAGTCTGTCTTCTGGGATGAGTTTGTTTATTATTACAGGTCGGAAAATTTGGCTTTTCTTTTACGAACATTGCTGTTTTTAAAGTGTAACTATTTTACTTGTATAACAGTTGGAAAAATGTATGTAGAGTGTTAACAAAATTAAAAAAGGTATAGCATAAAACAAAAATGTAACTAAGTTTATTTTTAAGGAAGTTTTCTATAAAATAAAAATAATTATACAGAAAAACAGAAATTATTTCAAATGAACTTCGATATTCTAAACTTACAGTTGAGAGAACTGAGACACTTTAATGTCCTAAACTGATTAATTATTTATGACTTGTTGTGACTCTTTTAACAAACCCATGCAATAAAAAATGTTGGAAAAAATATTATTAAAAATAAGATTAAAAATTGGTCAAATTCTTTTAATCTTCAGAGTCATCTGAATCGGTGTCCGAATCGCCATCACTTTCACTTAAACTGATCACCAAAGGTTCACATAATTCTTCGATAATTCCGTCTCTGTCCCAATATATATATATTTTCCAATGAGGTAGAACAATATTTTCCCCAGTTTTGAACTGTAATACTTTCAATCGCTGTTCTGAAAGCTTAAAAAGTTTCGACATGTCAATATCCCCAGTTACGTTGCAATGGCGAATGAAACTTTTCACTTCTGCCCAAACATACTCAATAGCATTAATATTGCAATGATATGGTGGTAGCCTCAAAGCTAGAAATCCATGCTCTTTGAGCATCGTGTCGAATTTAAATAGTTTAGTTGTGGGCGAGCTTCTTTTGACCAAATTAAGCAATTCAATTTTTCGCATATCTGGGGAATGAGAAATGTTATTTGCAGAGAGCCCAATCCATAAGAAAACTTGCTTCTTATAAGATCAATTTGGAACTTTGTTTAATCGAATAGAGTGATATGAAGCGTTATCAATTATACAAAAGCATTTTTAGGAAGGTTTGGAATCAGCTTTTCTTCTGCTCACTTTTCGAAGATCATAGAATTCATTTGCCCATGGTAATCTCCAATAGTTGAATTGGCTTCGTATAGTAAGTTTGAATTCGGTAAAAAACCCATTTCTCCACCTGCACACAAAATTATTATGCGCCGCGAGGCATTTCTGGTTTGTAGCACTCCACATTTTTCTTTAGACTGCCAACATTTTCCATAAGTTAAATTACTATCAATCCAAGTTTCATCTAGATACACAATCGGTCTTTTCTCCTCCCTGAAATGTCTTATTGCTCTCAAATATTGCGTTCTATATAAAACAATGTCATTTCACTCCATGATAAGTTTCCTTTTATTCTGGGACTTTTTAAAACAAAATCCAATTTCATGAAGTATTTTCCTTAAAGTTTCTCTTTTCCAAAGAAAATTCTTTTTTTCTTTAAGCACAGGAATCAATTTTGGAACAGTTGGCACTCTTTTCTCGACCATGTAAAATTCGTGAATAGTTCTTCTTATAACGCCTACATCAAAATCATTCAAAGCTATGGTTTCGATGGTTTTCTTTCTCTGCCGCTTTTTTTTAGAAGATTTAAATTTTGGCTTACCTTCACCTTATGATTCCCTACGAATTCTTTTAACAGTCGACCCCGATACGCCCACAATTGCACTTGCACGTTTTATGACATGAGAAAGGGGAACAAGAAGACAGCCTTCTGACGATTCTTTTTCACAGAATGTCAGCACATTATTCAGTGTTCTTTTGCAAGAGCTACTGAAATGTTTAACAACAGAACTTGTTGACTGTACTGGATCTATCATACAAATTAATAATAAAAAAATAATACAAAAAAGCGACAACAAAAATCAAGCTAGTACTAGTACAGTGACAAACAAGAAAGCACATGATTTCGCATGTTGGGAACCAATTCATACATCCTTCATTTCTTTCTCCCCTTCAGCATGAATCGACTATTCTTGGCAAAATGCCAAGGAGGGATCTACAAAAGGTGGGTGAACTATAGTTTGCCAATCATGATGATTTCTGAAAAAAGGGCAGCCAGCCATGTTGACCAAGATGTTTTAGGAATTCAGGGAGTATACCATCCATTCTCCCACAGCTTTGCCATTTTTGGTAAGTTTTAAGGCTATTTGTACCTCTTCCCGAGATACTGGGTGAACGAGTTCAGGAAGCTCGGGTTCCATCTTCAGGATTTGTCTGGTGGAAGCTTGTACAGCAATTTTCCTGGTAGAGCTGCGATGAATCTTGGAAGTTTTCAATAAATGATTTGATCAGGAGTTATCTATTGTTTTGTGTGTTGTTGGCTCTGCTCCACCTAATTTTCTCAGAAGTGACCAGCTTCTCTGACTAGATTTGATGAAATCGAGTTCATTGATGGTTGAGATCCATCTTTCCTTTCTGTTTTTATCCAGGGTTGATATGAGCTCCTTAGCAATAGGTGAAGCTTCAGTTTCCTCATATTTGGGTAGGAGTTCCTCACTTTCTCTACTCCAACATGGGATATATTGTTTTCTGTAGCCTCTAGGGATAGAGGCTTTTGCTGCAGATTTGAGTAGTTTAACAAATCTAGGATGGCAATTAGGAGTGGATGGAATTGCTCTAATGGTTTGCTTGATTTGCTTCTGAAATGCAGTCCAGTTGGACCTGCGGAGATTCAATCTAACAATTGGTGTTCCGCTGATGACTGGAATCGATGTTCCTATCTCTGTCGGTCCATCTGATCAGGCCAAGATTGAGATGGAGGTTTGTAGACATCATATATGGTGATATTTTGAACTTTAATACCTATGGAGTATTCTGTATCAGGTACACTTTGGGTTATATCCTTAAGACCAGGCCAGATATAGGTTGCGAGGCCATGCTTGAGGTGGCAGTTATAAGACACGAGAATGAGTCCTGGGATCTTTAGTCTATTAAGGGCTGAGTCAGGCACATGGGTTTCCTGGAGAGCCAAGACGTCAATTGCTTTATCTTTGGCTATTTTGCGATGACTTCAGCTTTGGATTTAGATAGCCCTTCTATATTTAGAGAACATATCTTGAGGTAGTGTTGATTAGGGGACTGTAACATATTTTTCAAAGCTAGCCTTCCACCTAAACAAGCAATGCGATCCTTTTTATTCCGGGTGACGATCGAGCCGGCATGGAACTTTTTATGTTTTGTATTCATCATAATTATGAGTAATCCAGGCAGCTTGGAAACCTTTGTTTGAGACATTAGCTTCGTGTTGCCTGCGATTCATCTCTGGGGCTTCTTTTGTTTGAAGCACCAACAATGTACCACAAGGCAACACTACTGATGGGGTGGGGTGAGGGTGGGGAAGCCGGTCTCAATCCCTCCTCCCTCTGCTCCAATCATCAGGAATTAGACCTTCTGACCAGGCCTTCTGAATTATGCAGTGCAGCCACTGCAAAAGTTTTATACCTCCATACTTATGCATTTCTGGTCAAATATCACCTACTCCAGCTGCCTTTCCACATTTCAAATTTTGACTGTACTCCTCTTTGCATTCCTCTGAAAATTTTGTAGTATGGTTCTGTCACTGCTTGGTTCATTTAACAGTCTTTAAAAGTAATTATTTGAGACATCTAGGATATCCTAGATGTCTGGATTCAATTCTACTGCTGGCTTACACTTAAATATAGACTAGTGCATTGCTCTGCATTTCCCTCGTAGCACAATTGGAAGAACAACATTACGTTGCACCCTTCGATTGGAAAAGGCCCGAGTTCAATTCCTGTCGTGATGGGAGGAATCTTTATATGGACTTTTTCAATTGAAGATGAGTTAGCTGATCTCATATGGAGGCAGCAGGGAATTTTTCTCCTGGAAACTCAGGTTTTTCATCCCGCATACAGACAAATTGGCCTTCAGAACACACGCAATTTTCAGACAAAAAATACTTGTGGTGGTTGTGGGTGATAGATAGTGCTGATGTAGTTGATTGGTAGTAGCGGTTCGGCAGTGGTAGAGATGGAGAGTTGTATAGTGGATCCTCCCACGATGAGTCTTCAGACTCCTTGGAGGTGTCACGAATAATAATAATAATATTCCATTTATTCCATATAACTGTGGAGTTTTGGAAAGCTTTTCTCTTAGACACCTTTCTGTATACCTTTTACACATCTAAATACAAATCCTTGTTATATTTTCATGATTTCTCAACTGTTTGTTGTACAGTGAAAATCTGAACTTGATGACCTCTAATTGACCTCAATCCAGCCTATTCTTCTCCAAGTTTCTTTTCTACAATTTTTCTTAGCCTCTTTTCAAATATACTTGAATAAATAGGTTGGCTCGTTGGTCTAGGGATACGATTCTCACTTTTTGGATGCGGGAGGTCCCAGGTTCCAATCCTGGATAAGCCCACAGCTGAAGTTTTTATATATTATGTCAGCAGTCGGATCGGTTTGAAAGCACCAGTTCTCATCTGATCACTGAAGTTAAGCAAACCTGAACACAGTTAGTACTTGGGAGGGTGCCACCTGGGAACCCTGCTGGCATTAAATAGAGCCTGTGTAGCTCAGTGGAGGTGGTATTTGTACTCCTCAGTGCTAAACTGCCTGAAGAAAGAGCATCATCAGTTCGATTCTAGTTGCCAACTAGATAAACATTTTCTAAGCCTTTTTTTGCCAGCCTGATTGGTCGAGTGGTTCCGCTCTCCAGCCAAAAAGCTGCAGGTTCGAAATCCCACTGTGGACATGGATGTTTGTGGTGGCGGGAAAACATTAGTGGTGGTGGGCAGTATATGGCATTGGTGTAGATGATGCAGTTCACTGTAGTTGGTGGAGACAGATAGTAAAGTAGGTGCTCTCCTTCAATGAGTCTTGGGACTTCTTGGAAGTGTCATGTAATAATAATGATAAATTTTACCTGCAACCCTTAATAAAGAAATTCCTCTGTCATTCTCACATTCAGCTCTATTCCAATCATCTGGATTTTGATCCTTCTAACCAGGTCCTCTGAATTATGCAATGTAGCCACTTCAAAACATATAAACCTCCATATTTCAGCATTTTTGGATGAATGTCATCTACTCCAGCTGCCTTTCCACATTTCAAGATTTTGATGGCTTTTCTTCCTGACGTATTGATATATACTCCTATTTGCATTTCTCTTGAAAATTTTTTGTTTTGTTAAACTTGTTTTGTTTAACATTCTTTCAAAGTAATTACTGCAGACATGTAGGATATGTTTATTTGGATCTTCAGTTTTCATGTTACCTCTAACATCTTTGATTCCTTTTACAGTGCTCTTTCCTTCATTTTTAAGCTTTTTCAATAGTCTCCAAAATATTGTCATCTTCCTGATATTATCTTCTTACTGAAATCATCCTATGACTTCTGTTTAGTTACTTTTATACATAACTTAGCCCTTACATTTCTCTCTATTCTTTTAGGTCATCTGCTGATTTACTGCTATGAACTTTCAGTATGTTTTCTTCTTCTTTTCCATAGGTATTGTTTCTTTAACTTATCGTGTCTACTATGGTGTTCTTATTTTTCTAGCCTTGCAGACAACTTCACCACATGCTTCCCTAGCTGAATTAATCACTGTTTTCTTCAGAGTTGCTCCAGGTTTCTGTTCTTGTTTTTGAACTGTTCCATTTTTTCTTCAATAATGTTTAAATAGTTGAGCCTACAAATTGCCTGTAAAAGCTGCTCACTTTTAATTATTTTTAAAACTTTCTTATATACTGTTCTTTTGAATGAGATGTTAATTTTTTAACCTAATTAAGTGATGGTTACTTTTTTTACCGTTTCAAATTCTCTATACACTTTTAACCATCTTATTAATATTCACTGTAATGTGATTTTACATTTTATATATAATGTAAATGTTTAACAGTTGTAAGTTAACGAGATGTATATTTAAGCAATATTCTAATCAATATATATTCTTCCATTTATTTTTTTCTTCAGATGGGAAAAAACTGAAATATAAATTGGTTATTTATACTTGGAGATAATGCTGTCTGATAGATTCATCTAGTCATCTTTTAAGTATGCCATTATGTAATGAAATATTAGAACCATGATTTCAGAGAGCATAGATAATGGTAAGTTTTTTTTTTTTTTTTTTTTTGTAGGAATAATATTTTATACGATCACTTGTGAATCATGAATATCACATAATATACAAACATGATACATACACAATATTACACATGACAGCTGGATGCTAAAATGATGGAAAATGATAACCTAGGTCAGGGCTGTCCAACCTTAGGTAATCCGAGGGCCACATTAAAAAAAAAAAAAAAAAAGATATATCCGAGGGTTGCATCACATTGCGTATCTAGTAATTTGGTGAGCAGCAGCGAAACAACCTCGAAAGCTGAACAAAGGAACAACACTAATTGCACGCTCACATTCCCTGTGAGCACTTGGAGCATGTGCGTTGGAATAAAATAGTGTAAGAACGCTTCTTTGACACATCTAATATTTGAAAAACACGTGGGTATATAGTGTTGTAAAAACACCAAATAAAATTACCAACATTGAGATTATCAATTAGTGATACAATTAAAATATCTAATATGCATTCAATTCAAATTGTTATTTTATTTTTTTGTTTGAAAATCAAAACTCACAGGTGGGCCGCACAAAATTACACCGAGGGCCGTATCTGCCCTGTGGGCAGTGCTTTGGACAGCCCTGACCTAGGTGATCAAATATGTGTGCAGTTATCCAGATGTAGCATCAGTGACAGACCTAAAACTAATAGAGATCAAAGCAGAACTTCTGCCTGTACTTGTTACTCAGTTTACAGGGACAGAGTAATTAAATTTTTATAGACTAATTTCACAATGTATAATTAATTGTTTATACCACATATTGAAAAGTAAGAATGTTTTTGAAGTGAATATATTAACAGTACCACTATTTTTGAGGTTATACTTTTTTTTTTTTGGGGGTGCTTAAGGGTCAAAGCTGTATAACTGAGAGGAGACCTCTACATAGCCTTTAAAGGAATATGGAGAACCGACCAGGGCTTCTGACCTAATGTCCAATCCTCACCTTCTCGTGGTGCACCCTGTTGGGTATCTACTTGGATACTGAACGAATGAGGATGGGCTGGCAGTTTGTGATTTAGCCGACGAAATTGTATTCTTATTGGTTAAACCAAAATAAAAAACGATGGTACAACATGACAAAATTTCATGCCGGCTAGGGTGTCGCCTGGTTAAACAAGGCCCCCGTTGTTTTCGTTAGGGAACCAGAGTGAACAGCGAAAAGTCAGCTACTGAAACAAATCTGAAAACAAACCCCAACTCAACATCACCAGAGTTAAAGATCGGTACTATCAATGTAAGAAGCCTGAATGGCAAAGAAATGGAGCTAGCTGAGGAATTAGATAAGTACCAGATCGACATAATAGGGGTGACTGAAACAAAAAAGACCAAAACTGGTGAAATCTTTCTGAGCAATAAATACAAAATGTTATATTCAGGCAATGACAATCAAGGAAAAGAAGGAGTAGCCATAGTATTCAACACAAAACACGAGGCTAATCTTCTTGAATGGCAGTCAGTCTCAAGTAGAGTAATGTGGGCAAATATGAGAATGGGGAACTGAACAATGAGACTTATTTGTGCCTATGGCCCCCACAGAAGGTTCATCGAAGGTAGAAGTGGAGGAAATTTTTTGAGGCTTTAGAAAAAGCAACTGACACAATGAAAATGGCAAAGCTGGTCCTTGTTGGGGGATCTAAATAGCAGAGTAGGAAATGATTGTGAGACATACAAAAATATTTTGGGAAAATTTGGAGAAAAGAGCAAAGCTAATAATAATGGCAAATATCTGTTGGATTTCTGCTCAGGACATGGACTGGTTATTACTAACACCATGTTCCAACATAAAAATGTGCACAAATTCACATGGAGAGAAGAGGCTAGAAATAAGAAAAGTCTCATTGACTATGTTATTGTTGATAGTGATGTTTTCTCCCTGGTGCAGGACACCAGAGTGCACAGAGGATTTGAAATTGGAAGTGATCACTATTTAGTCTTGAGCAGGATAAAATTGAATTTCATATTGAAAAGAATAACATGTAAGAAAGTTTTAAAGCGAATAAAAGTTGAGCAGCTCTCAGATGTGAACTGTAGACTAAAATACAGAAAGATTATTGAAGGAAAAATGAAAGAGTTTCAGAACAGGAATCAAATCTTGGAGATTCAGTGGCAAACTCTGAAGAAAACATCGATTGATTCTGCCAGAGAGGCATGTGGTGAGGTTGTCTGCAAGGATAAAAAATCAGAACTCCCTGGTGGACACAGGAAGTTAAAGAAGCAGTGAAGAAAAAGAAGAAAGCATATCAAAAGTTCCTGTCAAATAAGTCAGCTTGTGCTCTTAGAGAATATAGAGACAAATGCAAGAATGCTAAACACTGTGTAAAACTAGCTAAACAAAAGTCATGGGAGGACTTTGGCAAGAATATAGAAAATAAATATCAAGAAGGTGGCAAAATATTCTAGAGGTTTGTTGAAGAAGCTTAGGAATGGAGGAAAGCGTGCTGTAAAAGGAGTTAGAGATGATAAAGGTGACATGAAAACGGGAGAAAAAGATATCCTTGAAGTATGGAGTAATTACTTTGAAAAACTGCTAAATGAAACAAGCAGTGATGACAGCACAGTGGTAAAAAACACTGACCAGGCATGCAGTCAGGAATACATATCCATACTTGAAGTAGAAAAAGCCATCAAAGGCTTGAAATGTGGAAAGACAGCAGGAGTAGATGATATTCAACCAGAAATGCTGAAGTATGGTGGTATAAGAGTCTTACAGTTACTGCACTGTATAGTTCAGAAAGCCTGGACATAGGGACGAATTCCCGATGATTGGAGTAGAGCTCTCATAGTACCCATATATAAAAAGGGAAATAAAACTGAATGTGAGAATTACAGAGGTATTTCCCTGCTGGGTGTTCCTGGCAAGATCTATGCAAGTATACTTGAGAAACGGTGAGAAGAATTGTGGAAGAAAAGCTTGGTGAAGAACAAGCTGGATTCAGGCCAAATAGAGGCTGTCAGGATCAGATCTTCACTTTACGACAAATAGTTGAGAAAGCATGGGAATATAACAAAGATCTGTATTTAAGTTTTGTCAATTTGGAAAAGGCATATGACAAGGTGCCAAGAGAGAAGCTATTCAATACGCTGGAGTTATATGGTGTCAATGGGGTATTATATAGTTTGCCCACCGTTTCCAGGTCCCTGCTTCGCGTCTTTCCAAGAATAGTCGATTCATGCTGAAGGGGAGAAAAAAATGAAGGACGTCCGAATTGGTCGCTAACACGCGAAATCCCGTGCTTTATAGGTAAAATTTTCCAACTGTTATACAAGGAACATAGTTAGCTACAATAATCCTAAAAGAGAAGTTAATTTTCCGACTGGTAATAATAAACAACTCATCCCATTATATGGACTGATTACATTATAATCGGAATGGATTCTTCTTTTTCTGAGATGCGCAGAAGTGTCGAGGGACCTCAAATCGGTGGGCGAAGTATATCAAGCAATACTTAGTCTTTATTTGAGTTGTAAGTCAGCAGTTAGAATTGAAGGAAGTACAGGAAGATGGTTTAATGTTAAATCTGGTGTGAGACAAGGATGTACATTATCCCCTCTGTTATTCATTATCTATATGGATCACATTATGAAGGAAAGTGGTATTAAACATGATATCAAAATTGGAGATGTTAATGTCAGCTCTTTGCTTTATGCAGATGAAGTTATACTTTTAAATAAATCCGCTACAAGTCTGCAAGATTCTCTGACTAAATTGAATAGTTGTTGTAATAGATATGGTATGAAGGTCAGCAATAAAAAGACAAAGACAATGAAAATAGGCAGAATCATTGAAAATGTCAACTGTGTTGTGAATGGAGAACCTGTGGAACAAGTAAAACATTTCAGCTACTTAGGCACGATTTTCACTGAAGATGGTAAATTAAATTTAGAAATAGACAACAGAATCAGCAAAGTTGGTATGGTAGGAAGTCAATTGAATAAATTCATATGGAATAAGAGAGAAATTAGCCAGAACACTAAATTAGCTATATACAAGACAGTGTTTCAAACCAGTTTTAACTTATGGATCTGAGAGCTGGGTCAGATGTAAAACACTTGACCAAAGACTAGAGACTGCAGATATGAGAGTCCTGAGAAAGATTAGAGGCGTGAACAGATGGCATCAATGGCAATATCATATTAAAAACAAGGATATTAGGAAAGAACTTGACATTGTCAGTATCCAGGAATGTGTTAGCAGAGCTAATCTCAGGTGGTATGGTCACTTAAACAGAATGAGCGAGGAAAGTGTTCTCTGCCAGGTTGGCAGCAAAACGACCCAGAGGAAGACCAAGATATAGGTGGATTGATGCGGTAAAAAGTGCCTTAGATGATATAAATATAGGGTCTGATAATGTTGGAGTCTTGACAAGTAACAGACTGATTTGGAGGAAAATTGTAGATAGGAAGTTAGTAATGATGTAATTTTTTTCATGTATTACTATCATATCCTGTACACCCCTTGAGGGTACATGGCAGGAATTTGATGATGATACTTTTTTTTTGTAAATTTCATATATAGCAATTCTCATTTATCCAACCTTGAAAGGGTTTGCATGTTATCTGATTACTGGAACTGGAAAATGTAATTGCACATTCAGTTAACTGTGCCTGCAGTTTAACACCCCAGCAACCAAGCTGATCTGGTTAATCAAGTAGTCAGTGTACCCCTCTCCAAGCAACAGGTCACAGGTTTGAATCCCACAGTGGGCATGGATGTTTGCGATTATCCTTAGGTAGGAGACGAATTGCAATGTTTGGTGTGAGACCGCCTCCCTGTTTATCGGAGGCCTGAAGTGGCTTGTAAAAGTTCCATGTTTGATCTCTAGAGCAGGGTTTACAGACTATGTAAAATAAATTTTAAAATAGTACAAAAAATATAAAATTGATAAAAATTGAAAAAAAATCCTTAGCCTACCCATGGTACATATGTACTATAGGTTTGCTAATAACTTTTCGTGGATGGGAACAACATAAAAAAAAAATATATATATATATGTATATATTAAATTAAAAACTTATTTTTATAATGGGGACACGATAAACATGTTAGAGGAATTGCTTTTATATAAACAAATAATTACTATAAATTATATGGATATTACTACTCCATCATACAATATCCTGATTCTCTAGCACCAGGTCCATCCTCTCTAGCACCATCTCCATCATCATGCCCCTTCCATTAAGCAAGCCATTGATGCAACCTTTAATATTCTTTTCTGAAATATCTCCTATCTAAACTTTTTGTATGAGTTTGTTTTTCTGTTCTGTTTTTGTTTGAATTAAAAGAAAGAGCACAATAGTTTCTGTAACATATTATTACAGTACAGAGGTATTATTATTATTATTATTATTATTACAGTATTACACTGCATTATTATTGCCACATATGAACCATTATAGTATTGTTATCATTGTTACTGCAAATGGGGTAGTGAGTGGTATGAGTATAGAAAATGAGAGAATGGGTGTGCAAGAGGAGCAGGGAAACGGGGAGGGTCAGGGTGGACATGGGTACACAGCGTGAGAAAGGTGGATGCTCCAAGAGGAGGTGAGAGCATGTGTAGACAGGAAAGGAAATGGATGACTAGGGATCAAGAGGAAACAGTTGGAATTGAAAAGGGTTCTAAAATGAAGAAGCAGAAAGGGAAATGGCCCCAGTCGAGCATGGAGAGATCACATCGAGTGAGTGGTATCAGTGGAACTAGCTGATACAATGTGGCCTTAGATCCAGAAATGAAACGGTTTGAGTTTTTGAGGGATAACTACCTCAGACAGTATGTAACAGAGGGCACACAAGGATTAAGGGTCTTGGATTTGGTCATCTCATCAGAGGATGTAATTATAAATGAGGTGTCAAATCATTTACCAATTGGTGAGAGTGACCATGAGATGATTAACCTGGTTGGGCATACGATAAGTTACTCTTCGCCTCCAAAAAAAGTAACTTATCGTATGCCCAACGCATGGCTCTCCTGAAACTACGCAAAGAAAAAAGTATCGTCATCACCAGAGCGGATAAGGGTAATGCCACAGTCGTTCTTAATACCAGTGAATACAATCGTAAAATGAACATTATCCTCCGCGATTGCGCTACCTACATCCCGCTAGAACACGACCCCACGAAAACACAAGTTAAGAAACTAAAAATCTTACTTAAAAAAGTAACCTCCTGGCCCCCTGACGTCACGAAAAAACTTAAACCTTTCCGCTCCCGTTCCCCCCGAATATATGGTTTACCAAAAATCCACAAACCCAATTCCCCACTCAGACCTATAGTAGATGCCACCAATGCACCTTGTTACAGACTGTCTAAACAGCTGGCCAACTCTCTGTCCCCCCTCACCGGAAATTCCGCTTCCTATGTAAAAAACTCGACCCACTTTAAAGCCTTCACAGAAAATTTAACTTTGAATAATACAGACATATTAGTAAGCTTTGATATCTCCTCTTTGTTTACCAATATTCCCTTAACTGACACTTTATCTCTCTTAGAAAACGTTTTTCCCTCTGACATCTTAGATCTCTTTTCCTTTGCCATCAACTCTGGGTATTTCTCTTGGAAGAACAAAATCTACAAGCAGATAGAGGGAACTGCCATGGGTTCCCCCCTCTCACCCCCCCCCTTGCCAATTTCTATATGGAAGATTTTGAAAAACGAGCCATAGACTCAGCCCCACTCAAACCTTCTATCTGGCTAAGATATGTAGATGATATGTTCTCTATTTGGCCTCATGGCCCAGACACGTTAGACTCCTTCCTCAGTCATCTCAATAGCCTACATCCAAGAATCCAGTTTACTATGGAAAAGGAAAAGAACAATTGTTTACCCTTCCTAGACACCTTAGTCACACGCCTGCCTAATGATACACTTGCCTTCACTGTATACAGAAAACTCACACACATAGGCAGATACATTCACAAACTCTCCCACCACCACCCCTCACAACAATATGGCATCATTAAAACTCTTACCAAGAGAGCCCACAATCTTTGTTCCAGTGGAACCGCCCTCACTACTGAGCTTAACCACATACACAGAACTTTCCTCTCCAATGGCTACAGCGAACACAGTATCAAAAAAATAATCAATTCCTCCCCCATTCCCCGTCCCTCTCATCAACAAGATTTTAAAAATGCCATCACCATACCCTACATCCGTGGTACTTCGGAAAAAATAGCCAAGATACTAAAAAAGTATAACCTACACACAGCATATAAGCCCTACCGCAAACTTGCTACCCTTATCCGTTCTACAAAAGATCAGCTCCCTCCTCTCTCTCTGCCTGGAGTTTACAAAATACCCTGTTCCTATAAGCTTGCGTACTTTGGACAGACAGGCAGATCAGCATCCATCCGCCTGGAGGAACACAAGTCGTACATCGTTAAACACAACTATGGCCATTCAGGCTTGGCTGACCATGTTTTGGACACCACCCACAGAGTATCATGGAAGAAAACCACCATGCTCCACCACAGCAAATTCAAGAAAGAGAGACTTTTCTTAGAAGCAGCAGCAGCTCTCAGAAACCAACCAAATCTTAATAAATACGGTTGCATTAAGCTTCCTAAGATTTGGGAAACACTCATCACCAGAGGTCCCACCTTACATTCCAGGCCACCTACTACTGCCCTTAGAGGGCACTCCACCTAGATAGGACTTTAGTGTCACCCTTGCTTAGTATTGTAAGTTTTTGTGTGCATGTTATTACATTAATTGTTTTTGTAATCCCCATAGATGTCCTAGTGACTAGGACGAAATATAGGAAGTATTAAATTCTATTTTAATTCTTTTTGAGTGTTGTAAAAAATCCATTAAACCTCCAACATAAGGTAGTTTCTGACCTCTGGAAAGTCGAGTATGAGGAAAGATTGAGAAGATGTAATTTGCAGAGTCTGGTGAACAGGAGGAAGAGGGGAAATATGATAGAGACCTACAAGTTGGTAAGGGGTTGTTATAGGATCAGTGGTGGTGAAGTTCTACAGAGAATAGTGGGAGATCAGGGGAGAACTAGAGGTCATCCCTGGAAACTGTATAAAGAGAGTGTGAGTAGGGGAGTGAGAGGCAGGTTTTTTTCGTGCAGAGTTGTGAATAATTGGAATGCCTTGCCTGAGAGTATGGTGTCTGCAAGGAGTTTGAGTGTGTTTAAGACACGGTATGATGAGATGTGTGTGTGATAAAAGGACCTCCCAGATGAGTCTTTGACTCCATAAGGTCTTCTGGTAATAATAATAATAATAATATTTGCTATTCATCAGGGATCCGAGTTACATACAAATCAGAGTAAAAGACGTTCTCAGGAATGTATCTCGTTCGTAACCCGGGGACTGCCTGTATTTTGTTCTGTTGACTTTGGATCTCACGTTTGATAGCCATGCAATATTCTGTTTTCATCAACCTTACTTTCTTTCTGAGCTTGTTATTTGTAATTCTTCTACCATTATCAGCAAAATAATGGCACAAAATGTGTCTTTCATTTTATCCTCCTGGGTCCAAGAGGATGTTATATGAACTGTATCATCCTCTTGAATTCACAGGTACCATCTCATCTTTCATTTACTGTCCCATTTAGATTTGAGGCCTGAGACATACACTTCCTTCCACAGGAAGTGAGGTAGTAAGGATGAGAATGGGAATGCTCATCCTTACTGCCTCAAGGGTGGCTGTTTTCATGCTCATCTACATCTTCCCTCATAGTGATATATTCCCTGTTTTTGTACTTCCATTCACTCACTGAACAAAACTTTTTCTAGATTTGAGGCCTGAGACATACACTGCCTTCCACAGGAAGTGAGGTAGTAAGGATGAGAATGGGAATGCTCATCCTTACTGCCTCAAGGGTGGCTGTTTTCATGCTCACCTACATCTTCCCTCATAGTCATATATTCCCTGTTTTTGTACTTCCATTCACTCACTGAACAAAACTTTTTCTAGACCCCCTCACTCCACGGTGTAAATATTCTAGTGTAATCCATCAGTCTTACATGTCTTTTCTTCCATCAAATTCACTTTAAGTATCTAAAAACTGAACATTGTTCCTCTTGCACAACCTGCACTTTGATTACTTGGTGATTTTGGCCCTTCTCAGTTTGCTCCTATCGTGTCTTGGCATGTTACTCTGTTACAAATGTTACCCTCTTACTTATCTTTTGTGTTTTTTTCTAGTAATTCTTTCATCATCTTTTAAAATTATTTACATCTGCCAAAACTATTAATTCTTTCACTTTTCTCTTTGCATTCTAACAGCTACACAATCTTTAATCTTCACACCACACATTCCTGTACATTGGTCTTGTCTTGTCTTTACATAAAGATGTAGTATATTTTTGTTCTCACAAAAAAAAAATGAATATGCTCATGTCTGTATACGTTATAATAGCAGATCAACTAAAATATAGAATGCTGCAAAATAGATAATAATTTATAAATCATGTGGAGTAATACTCTGATGGTATTAAAAGTAGAAGAGAAGTCAGGACGATTACAGAAAATGCACCTGAACACAGGGGTGCGGCAGTTGTGTCTGGTGCCTGTGTGCAAAACTTTAGTTGGTGCCCCTATACCCCTCCCCCCAATAAAAAAATCACTTTATAAAAACTTATCAGTGAGTAAAAATGAAATACGAAATATATTAATTATAAGTTTATTGAACAAAAAGCAGAAATTACAAAAAAAATGTATAAAAAAACAATAAACATACAACAACATACACAAAAACAACAAAAATAATTTGGAAAAAAATAATTAATAATAAATAAATAATAAAATAAATAAATAATAGTAACTAATAGGAACATATTAAACATTATTGGGTAAAGAAATAGTTAAATAAATATTTAAACAGAAAGAAAAATCACTTAGTGAATTGAACTTTTCTAGTTTTCATTAATGAAAATTCTCGAATAATATCAAGTATATCAAGTTGATCCAAAATATCTGACTCTATTGATATAATGGCAAGATTTGAAAGTCTGTTGTACCATTGTGAGTGCAAGTAGTTTTTAATAATTTTAAGTTTAGAAAAGGACTGTTCTGCAGATGCTACAGGTACCGGTAATGACAAAAGAATATGAATAACAATTGTAAAGTTTGGATAAACTGTGATTAAGTCGTTTGAATAAATATACCAGAATTATCTGATATATATCATTTTTAAAATTGGAAATAAATGGTTGATAGTGTAAAATTTCTTTGCATAAATAGTCTGCGTCAATGTCTGAATGATTCTCATGTGTTAATTTTTGTCGTAACTTTTTACAACAAGATAATAAATATAATAAATTTAGTTTAATCCTTTATCCAAGTGTGAGCAAACAAAGTTTGCGCCTGAAAGTATCTTCAGGACTGGGGTAAGGTGGTACAACACCAGGCGACGCCTTGCAAAGGTGGAGCAAGCTACTAACACTCCTATCTCAGTATCTCCCATAATGCAAAACACATCTCCTTGCAGATAGGTCTAATGTTATGCATTAAGGGAAGGGCCACTACCCAGACTAGTTTCGACCTTTATTGAGGTCTCTCCAGTGGGAGCCCAGCCCAAGTGGAGATACCAGCCAAAAGCATTAGCAAGGTCATCTCTACCTATAGGAGTCGCCAAATGGTGTGCCACCTTTTTAATAAATTACTCTGGATTTAGAGAAAGATGTTGAAAGTTTATTTTTCGCTTGGTTAGAATATAATAAATTTAGTTTAATCTTTTATCCAAGTGTGAGCAAACAAAGTTTGCGCCTGAAAGTATCTTCAGGACTGGGGTAAAGTTGGTACAACACCAGGGCGACTCCTTGCAAAGTGTGCAGGTAGTGGCCCTTCACTTAATGCATAACATTAGACATATCCGCAACAAGTTGTTTTGCATTATGGGAGATACTGAGATAGGAATGTTGGTAGCTTGCTCCACCTTTGCAAGGAGTCGGCCTGGTGTTGTACCACCTTACCCCAGTCCTGAAGATACTTTCAGGTGCAAACTTTGTTTGCTCACACTTGGATAAAGGATTAAACTAAATTTATTATATTCTAACTAAGTGAAAAATAAACTTTCAAGATAATAAATATTCTTTATTTTGTGAAGTACTTAAGAAATACAAAAACTGAAATGAATTCATATGTTCTTTTAATAAAGTAAATCTTTCCTGCAAAGTTTGTAATGTTTGATTTATTATGTAGAGGAAAAAAATTACTTTAAATGAAATTTCAGGATCTACTATATTTTCATGTTCGTGATCAAACTGTGTTGTCTTTTTATGTCGCCTTAGTGATCTACTACTACAAAATACAGATTTTGAGTCAAATTTTGCTGCAATTAATTTTGCGCTTCTACAATTTCTTTGAAAGTTTCATCAGTCCTATAATCATTTAAAAATTGATTTAGATCATTCAATGCATATAAAGCAAGTCGTAGATTCATAGATGACGACTGCAGTATTTTGCTGATAAAATTCACTTTATTTAAAATATTATACCAAATCTTTGGTGCCTTTACTATCCTGGCACCTGTGTGCATTGCACATATGGCCAGCGCCCCTACCTGAACAAAAATGGCCATCTGTTAATATGGTGGGAGCTCAGGATCCATCTATACTTAATAGTGAGAGTACCAGGATAATTTACAGTCCTTGAAAAGGAGGCAGAATAGTTTTGAGCCTTACAGAAAAGAAGAGGTAGATGATAATGTATCCCATCCTCACTTTTTGGCACTGTCTTCGAACTGCTGAATGAAAGACCAGAACTGAGACATATATGAACATAATGCAGGTACTTATATGGTGTTCCTAACCAAATACTAAACATTTTGAAAGCTGTGAATTCAATTATGGAGTAGTTTTTCTTTGTGTTAATTTACACAAACTTCTTCTGTTTTCAACAGTATATGATTTTAATAGATTTTTTAAAGAGATTATATTATTTGCTCTGCACTAAAAAATGGGATATATAATAATATAAATAAAATTATTGTATCATCATCAAATTCCTGAAAGTGCCCTTAAGGGGTGTACAGGATATGATAGTACTATATGAAAAATTTACATCATTACTAACTTCCTATCTACAATTTTTCTCCAAATCAGTCTGTTGCTTGTCAAGACTCCAATATTATCAGGACTTATATTTCTGTCTTCTAAAGCACTTTTTACTGTATCAACCCACCTATATCTTGGTCTTCCTCTAGGTCGTTTTCCTGCCAACCTGGCAGAGAACACTTGCTTTGCTAATCTTTCCTCGCCCATTCTGTTTAAATGACTATACCACCTGAGATTAGCTCTGCTAACACATTCTTGGATGCTGACAATGTCTACTTCTTTCCTAATATCCTCGTTTTTAATATGATATTGCCATTCATGCCATCTGTTCACGCCTCTAATCTTTCTCAGGACGCTTACATCTGCGGTCTCTAGTCTTTGGTCAAGTGTTTTACTTCTGACCCAGCTCTCAGATCCATAAGTCAAAACTGGTTTGAACACTATCTTGTATACAGATAATTTAGTGTTCTGACTAATTTCTCTCTTATTCCATACAAATTTATTCAATTGACTTCCTATCATACCAGCTTTGTTAATTCTGTTGTCTATTTCCATATTTAATTTACCATCTTCACTAAAAATCGTGCCTAAGTAGCTGAAATGTTTTGTTTGTTCTATAAGTTCTCCATTCACAATGCAGTTGATATTTTCAATGTTTCTGCCTATTTTCATTGTCTTTGTCTTTTTAATGCTGACTTTCATACCATATCATTACAACAGTTATTGAATTTAGTGAGGGAATCTTGCAAACTTGTAGCGGATTTATTTAGAAGTATAACATTGTCCGCATAAAGCAAAGAGCATACATTAACATCTCCAATTCTGATATCATGTTTAATACCACCTTCCTTCATAATGTGATCCATATAGATAATGAATAACAGAGGGGATAATGTCCATCCTTGTCTCACACCAGATTTAACATTAAACCATCTTCCTGTACTTCCTTCAATTCTAACTGCTGACTTGCAACTCAAATGAAGACTAAGTATTGCTTGATGTAATGTCCAATTGACGCCATATAACTGTAGCGTATTGAATCGCTTCTCTCTTAGCGCCTTGTCATATGCCTTTTGCAGGTCGACAAAACTTAAATACAGATCTTTGTTATATTCTCATGCTTTCTCAACTTTAACTCTGGTGATATTGAGTTAGGGTGTGCTTTCAGATTTGTTCCAGTAGCTGACTTTTCGCGTTCGCCTTGGTTCCCTGGCGAAAACAACGGGGGCCTTTTTAATCAGGCGATGCTCTAGTCGGCATGAAATTTTGTCATGCTCTACCATCATTTTGTATATTGGTTTAAGCCAATAAGAATACAATTTGGTCGGCTAAATTCCAAATTGCCAGCCCATTCTCTTTTGTTCAGTATCCAGGTAGATACCCAACAGGATGCACGAGAAGGTGAGGATTGGACATTAGATCAGAAGCCATGGTCAGTTCTCCGCATTCTTTTAAATGCTATGTGGAGGTCTCCTCTCAGTTTATACAGCTTTGACTCTTAAGCACCCCCTAAAATTGTTGTATAATAATTTATTGTTGCTGGTGATGATGTAAGAAATTGACATTTCCTTATTTATATATATCAAATTTTTTTTTTTGCCTTTTTTATTATTCCAAATATTGTTTTCATTCTCTAATTTTTCATCAGAAGATATTATATTAATGAATTATTAGTTGATTATATTTCAATTTTTATAGCTGCACAGAGGTCAACATCCTCAGATCTGAAACTTAAAGGAAGAAGTAGATGTAATTGCTGTCCTTATGGCTATCATATTGATAGAGACTTTGTTCGTTATTGTGAGGGTCTCTATAACAGTGCAAATGTGGAAAAGTTGAAGCAGTTGAAGAAAGATAAGAGAAGACAGTGTCAGTCTATAGAAGCATATTTAGGCCTTGCTGAACCTGTCAAACCTCAAGAGGTTTCAAAAACCCCTTTGGTATTTATTTCTATCTTTTTTTTTTAATTTTTTTTTAGTATGTTTGTTAATGTAGCAGTGATCTTGTATAATGATGTATGTAAAAATGTTTAAATTAAAAAAAATAATAAAAATGGTTATGAAACAAACATAAAGGATTACTTCATAGCATTTTTTTTTTTTTACTACAAGGAGAAACCCGAAATTTTCAGGAATTTTTCTCTGCTGTATATTAAATGTTTAGTTTTCCTTGTATATCATAAATAATTATCTGTCCTATATACTAAATTAAAGAACTTAAAAGCAAAATGATGTATGAATTACATTTATTCAGCGGCAAAACCTTTGGATTTGTGCACTCTCTCTTTTTCTAACCAGTTCTTCATCAGTTCATGTTTCATACTAATTTATATTATTATTGAAATAGTTATAGTTCCCTTCTTTTTGACATGGTGTGCTGTTGATATTTTTCCTTAATCCTGTGGTTTTCATGTGTTATGTTCAGAGTGACTATTGATTTTATCAGGTGGATTTTTTTGGAGAAGATTGAGTTATTACATAACTCATTGTGGGAGGATACACCATTTCAATACTTAATCTTCCAACTACACACAGTCCTGTCTACTGCCCACCATCACCATCAATGGTATTTTTTGAGAACAAATTGCATGTGTTCTCTTGGATGATTTGCCTATATGTGAGATGAAAAATCAGAGTTTCCAGGAGAAAAAGTCCCCTACTACCCCTGTATTAGATTGCTAACTCCGTTTCAGTTAAAAAAAAAAAAAAAGGCCCATATAAAGATGCCTCTGCTCTTGATGAGAACTGAGCTTGGGTCTTTTCCAATCAAAGGGTGTAATATCCTTGGAGAGACTAGAATTCCCAGGGTGGATGGTAGCAGAAGTGGTCTCTTGTGGAAATGGGTACTTGGGAGAAGGGGATGACATCAGGTAATGCTGAACCCAGTGGAGTTTAGAGGGAATAATGCTAGGTATAGAAACAGTGGCATTTTTATGCTTTATACTAATGCTAGGAGTATCCGGAATAAAAGAGAAGAATTGGTGGTGCATAGCATCAGCCTGGCCGAAGATTATTGGGATCACTGAGATGTGGTTGACAGAGGAGGATATAATAACAGGAATAGAAGTAGCAGGGTACAACATTTTTCAGCAGGATAGGAAAGGAAAGCGTGATGATGGAGTATTGCTTATGATAAGTAACTTATTTCCTGTAAGATTGGTGGCTTTGGAAGGCTAATGATTTTGAAAGTATGGTGTGAGGTAGAGGTGGGCAAGACAGGATATTTAGTGTGGTTTGCTACAAAAGAAGGAGCACAGAGGTTGAGGACCAGGAGATATTTAGACAGTTGAGCTTAGCAAGTGCAAGAAGAATGATTGTTATGCGAGATTTTAACTACAGCAGTATAAATTGAGGAGAGGAAGATGCACGTAGCAATAAGGGAATGGAATTTCTAGAATTCTTGAGGGACAAACGTCTTGGGCAACATGTAATAGAGAGAACAAGAGGTTCAAGAGTTTTGGATTTGGTCATAGCATCAGAAGAATTGAAAATAACTGAGATGACATCTCCCCCCCATTGGAGAGAGTGACTGTGTGATTTTGACTTGGAAGATGAATAGACATGCAGGAGTATCAAAGAGATGGGAACATATGTGGAATTATAAGGCAGGTGATTATAATAGTCTTAGATATCAACTTGGGGAAGTTTCATGGAGGGAGAAATTGGAAGGCCGGGATATCATAGTGCTTGGGAAATTGTGAAGGAATATTTGTTAGCAGTAATAGTAAGCTGTATTCCACAAGTGAAGATGAGGACACAATTTGGTGTAAAGTGGATGACAAACAATAAACAGGAACTGCATGTGAAAAAGAGGCTATGGAAGAGATATAAGGAGACAGGTGAAGAGCAGATGCATGAAGAATATAAGACACAGGCCAGGAGAGTGAGTAGTATGGTAAGGAAAGCGAAACTGGAATGTGAGAAGAGATTGGCCCTAAGATTCAAGGAAAATCCTAGGGAATATTTTAGCTATGTGGCCAGTAGGAGGAGAAATGACTGTGGAAGAATGACATTGTGGGATAAAAATGGGAATAGAATGACTGATGCAGAGGACATAGTGGAATTGTTCAATGAACACTTTATTGGTGTTTTTCATCCTGGAGGAGTAAATTTTAATACTATAGGGCAGGTTTGAGGTCAAGAGGAGAGTGTTTTCCACATACTGAGTACTCTGGATGTTAGTAAAGCTGTGGGACTGGATGGTATTTCACCACTAGTTTTGAGAGAATGTGCTAAAGAACTGACAGCTCCTTTGACCTGGCTTTACAATGAAAGTCTGGCTATGGGAAAGGTGCCCAGGGAATGGAAGGAAGGTAAGATAGTGCCATTGCATAAGGACGGTAGCAGACTGGAAGCGTCTAATTATAGGCCAGTTTGTGTGTGTCATCAGTAGTTGTTAAGATCTTGGAGAAATCGGTGAGGGACCATATACAACATTGGGCAGATGAGGGTAATGTTATCTGTGAAAGTCAACATGGATTTGTAAAGAGGCGCTCTTGTTTTAGTAATATGTTTGCCTTTTATAATAAAGTTACAAGAATAGTAGTTGAGGGAAAGGCATATAGTGTCATTTTCTTGGATTTAGCAAAGGCATTTGACAGGGTGCCACATGATAAGCTGATATTTAAGTTCAGCACATGGGTTTGGATGTCAGGTTGGGTATCAGAGTGTTGTGTATTGTGGGGCAGAAGGTTGCAAGTGGGGTCCCACAGGGCTCAGTACTGGGACCTGTATTGTTTAATCTTTATATCAATGACATTGTCAGTTGGCAGGGGGATATTCAGTTTTGTGGATAAAGTGAAGCTGGGAAGGGTTATTAGTAATAGTGCAGCTGTGGTAGTCCTGCAAGAGGATTTGAATGAGCTAGACAGATGGTCAAATGAATGGGGGTGTCGGTTTAATGCAGCAAAATGTAAGGTCTTGAGGTTTGGGACACATCGATAGGACACTGCATACCGTATTGGAGGAAGTAGGGGAGACGAGATCTGGGGGGGGGGTGATGATTGATAGAAAACTAAAATTCAGGGAGCATATTGTAAAGGTGATGAAGGTAATCCAGAGGATTGCTGCAATACTGAGAAGGATGCTGAGCTGTAGAGATAAAAGAGTTATCATTCTGTTGTATGAGACCCTCATCAGACCACGCTTGGACTATTGTTCTCAGATTTGGTCCCCAGGATTTGAAGGTATAAAATTGTGTATTCAAGGAACTTGGCAGGAATTTGATGATGATGATGATGACAAAATTCACTAAAAATACTTGAGTTAATAGAGAAATTTTCATTATATTTTTAAGTTGGAAATAATATTTTTTATATATTACTGAATATTGTCACCTCAAAAGGTTTTGTAAAAGAAAAAGGAAAATAAGTGTAAGATAAATTGTGTCTAAAGAAACCTCAGTCATCGGTAATTCCAGACAGATTAAGGTATTAACAAATGACATGGGGCAACTGCAACCTCGAAGGTCAATAGTGCGCAGGGGTCTCCCGCCTGAACGCAACAACTGAGAAGGGTGACAGGTGCAGACCACTGAAGTACCCAGGGGGATGATGATATAAGCGAACCCAAGGTCATCAGAGCCAGATAAATAGAGGGTTGCGATGGCAAAAAGGGGGAGTTCAGTGCAGCTATTCAGTTTGGTTCCTGGCAGAGCAGTTCGTGGAGTTTGAGTTCGTACGGTCCCATTCCCGGGTCAGCAAGAAGTTTTGAGGTCACGTGGAGTTCCGACAAGAGAGACGGATTCCAGAAGTTAACGAGGTCATGGAGTTGGGAAGTATGATGACACGATGTACGTTACGACAGCAGAGCTTTGATAACATCTTGGAAGATGATTTATAATCATCATCGGAGACCTGTGTTCCAGATAGAAAAATGCAGAGGGACTGACGCAACTAAGATAAGCTGTTTTAGAAGAAATTAAATGCTGAGTTTCCATGACGTCACGTTCCTGATGTTCGCTGATAATAAAGAAGGCTCTCACAAGCCCCAGAAGGGTTACCCGAGTTCAATGCTAAGGTCAAATGATAACAAAAGGAGATGATTTCAAGGATCATTCAGAGAAGTACATATTTCTGTTCAAGTAAGATCCTTCCATTGTTTAGTTAGAAAGAAAATTTAGATTGTGACGGTGATTAATTAAGGGACTTGTTTAATAATGATACTTGAGGTATTTTGTTTTGTGAGAGAAGGTCTGGCTAAAATTTAAGGTGAAACATCATATATTTAATGTTATAGCTATTGCCTAAGAGAATGTTATGTAAAATTGATCTGAGTATAACTAAGTTTAATGAGAGAAAATTATAGACACATGGTCTCACTAGAATTAATTATGATGAGGAACTAAATTGTAAATGTAGTCGTAAGTTGTGATTTGAAGCATAGAAGCTGATTTACTTAGTACTTAAAATTGACCCATTGTATTATATAGGCGTTAATAATGACTGTTGCATTACCCTCATCAGCTCTGGTGATGACAATACTTTTTCTTTCTTCTTTACGAAAAGAAAAGGGTAATGCCACAGTCGTTATTAATGCTTCAGAATATAATTGGAAAATATTATTCTCCATGATCGCCTACCTACATACCACTTGAACATGATCCCACAAAAACTCAAGTTAAAAAATTTAAAAACCTACTTAAAAAAGTGTCCTTTTGGCCTCCTGTGACATTACAAAAAAAACTCAAACCATTCGATTCTCGTCCCCCCCCCCCCCATATATACGGTTTACTGAAAATCCACAAACCTAATTCTCCCCTAAGACCTATAGTAGATGCCACCAATGCTCCTTGCTACAAATTGTCAAAGCAGCTAGCTAACTCTTTGACACCCCCCCCCTCACTGGTCTTTCCACATCTCATGTAAAAAAAACTGTATCCACTTTAAAAACTTAATTGAAAATCTTACTTTAAATAATACATACATATTGGTCAGCTTTGACATCATCTCATTGTTTACCAATATTCCCCTAATTGACACCTTAACACTCTTAAAAAACGTTTTTCCTTCTGATATTTTAGAGCTCTTTTCCTTTGCCATCTACTCTGGTTATTTTTATTCGAAGAACAAAATCTACAAACAGATTGAACTGCCATGGGTTCTCCCCTCTCAACCCCTCTTGCCAATTTTTATATGGAGAATTTTGAAAAACAAGCCTTAGACTATAATAAATTTAGTTTAATCCTTTATCCAAGTGTGAGCAAACAAAGTTTGCACATGAAAGTATCTTCAGGACTGGGGTAAGGTGGTACAACACTGGGAAAAAAAAAGCCTTAGACTCTTCCCCTCTAAAACCATCTATCTGGCTAAGATATGCAGATGATGTGTTCTCTATTTGGCTTCATGGCCCGGACACATTAGATTCCTTCCTCAGTCACCTCAATAGTCTACATCCAAGAATCCAGTTTACGATGGAAAAGGAAAATAACAATTGTTTACCCTTCCTAGACACCTTAGTAACATACTAATGGTAACCTTACTTTCTGTGTATACAGAAAACCTACTCATACAGGCAGATACATTCATAAACTCTCCCACTACCAGCCCTCTCAGCAATATGGCATTATTAAAACTCTCACCAATAGAGCCCACAATCTTTGTTCCAGTGAAACTGCCCTTTCAACCGAACTCAAACACATACACAACACCTTCCTTTCCAATGGCTACAGTGACTACAGAATTAAAAAAATAATCAATTCCTTCCCCATTCCCCAATTCTGAAGTACCACGGATGTAAGGTACTTCAGAAAAAATAGCCAGATCATTAAAAAAGTACAACCTGCATACAGTTTTTAAGCCCCACCGTAAACTTGCTACCCTTATCCATTCCACCAAAGACCAGCTCCCTTCTCTCTCTCTCTCAGTGCCTGGAGTATATAGAGTACCTTGTGCCTGTAAACTGGCTTACTTCGGACAGACAGGCAGATCAGCAGCTGTCTGGTTAGAATAAGTCACACATTTGCAATCACGATTATGGTCAATCTGGCCTTGCGGACCATTTGGATACAACCCACAGGATCTCCTGGAAAAAAAAACCACCATGCTCCAGTGTAGTAAATTAAAAATTCTAGTAGCAAGGCTTATACGTTGGTCAGACATAACTGGTAATTAGTTTACGGAATTAACAACGCATATAAAGTATATAAATTAAAGGTAACTTTAATGAATAACTTCTATATTTCGGCAATGTCTACATTCACCAGCAATTCCCCCCCCCCCACAACAATATGGGGTTATAAAAACACTATATAACAGGGCAAAATTAATCTGCTCAGATGACAAAGCCCTAACTACTGAACTAAACCACATCCTCAACACTTTCTTAGCCAATGGCTATAACGCCAAAAAAATCCAAAAAATACTAAAACCAGTAAACCACAACCCCCCCCCTCCTCCACAATAAAGATTACACCAAGTCTATCACCACCCCCTACATCCAGGGCACCTCTGAGAAAATAACCAATATCCTCAAAAAATATGACCTTACTTCATGTTACAGACCATATAAAAAGTTGGCATCCCTTATCCGCTCTACCAAAGACCAACCACTTCCCCTAGACCTACCTGGTGTATACCAGGTCCCTTGCAGTATATAAATCCCCTGCAAATTGTCCTACTTTGGCCAAACAGGCAGAACAGCAAATATCAGGATTTCAGAACACCAAGACTACATCCGGTTTCACCAGTACAGCCGCTCTGGGCTGGCAGACCATGCCTTAGATACCCACCATAAAATTCGTTGGAAGAAAACAAAAATAATTCATCGCAGCAAGTTTAAATACGAAAGATTATTCAAAGAATCTTCAGCAGCTCTAAAAAAACGTTCCTATCCTCAACAAATTTGGGTGCATGAAACTGCCCCAAATTTGGGAGACTTTCATTATGAGAAATTAGCCCACAAAAGGTCACCATTAGGACTTTAGGAACAATATTAGTTTCTTGCTTTCTTCCTCATTTGCCTTTGTTAGTACATACCATATCCTTATGTTCCTGAAGATGGCAACGTGATGTTGCCGAAATATAGAAGTTATTCATTAAAGTTACCTTTAATTTATATACGTTATATGTGTTGTTAATTCCGTAAACTAATTACCAGTTAGTAAATTCAAAAAAGAAAGACTATTCTTTGAATCTGTATCTGCACTCAGGAATCAACCGAATTTAAACAAAAATTTTGCATTAAACTTTCCAAAATTTGGGAAATATTAATTATAATTAATTTCTCTGATAATTATCAGAGATTCCTCTTTACATCCTAGGCCACCTGCTAATGCCCATAGAGGGTGCACCACCTAGATAGGACTTTAGTTTCACTTACTATTGTATTATATTTGTGTGTATTGTTACAAAAGTTTTTTTTTATAATCCCTGAAGATGTCTATGTGACAAAGACGAAATATTGGAAGCATTAATATTGTTTTTAATTCTTTCCCAGTGCTGATAATATTCCATTAAACCTCCTACATGAATTTTTTCTGCTTGGTTTGACTGTAAATTGTATATTTAGTATAATCCTTTATCCAAGTGTAAGCAAACAAAGTTTGTGCCTGAAGTATCTTCAGGACTTGGGCAACTCGTGGCAAAGGTGGAAATTTCTCACCACTTTTCTTAGTATTCAAAGCAGATCTCCTTGCAGAGATCTGCTTTGCATTTATATACATGTATAATGCTATGCATTATGGGAAGGGTAACTACTCAGACCGCTTTCGACCTTTATTGAGATCTCGTCAAAAAAAAGCTTCCAACATCTTTCTCTAATCCAGAGTAAGTTCATTAATAATGTGTGACATCTTTTGGCAACTGACATATGGAAATATGAGTTCTGCATTGCTTCAACCTTGGTATCACCTCTGGGTCTGGCTTCCACTGAAGAGACCTCAAAGGTCACTACCCAGACCTTTGAGGTCTGGGTAGTGACCCTTTCCATAATGCATAGCATTATACATGCCTGCAAAGAGATGTGCTTTGCATTATGGGATACTAAAGAAAGTGATGAGAACTTAGTCTATCTTTTCCACGAGTTGCCCCAGTCCTGAAGATACTTCAGGTGCAAACTTTGTTTGCTTACACTTGTATAAAGAATTAAATGAAATAAGAGTGGAGAATTTGGAAGGAAGTGAGACAAATGATTTTGAGAGCGTATGGTGTGAGCTAGAGGTAGGCAAGACAGGATATTTAGTGGGGTGTTGCTACAGACCCAGGAGCACAGAGGATGGGGACCAGGAGATGTTTAGACAGCTAAGTTTGGCAAGTGCAAGAAGAATGATTGTTATGGGAGATTTTAACTTCAGTAGTATAAATTGGAGAGAGGAACATGCATGTAACAATAGGGGAATGGAATTTCTAGAATTCTTGAGGGACAAATGTCTTAGACAACATGTAACAGAGGGAACAAGAGGTTCAAAAATTTTGGATTTGGTTATAGCATCAGAAGAGTTGATAATAACTGAGTTGACGTCTCTCCCACCAGTTGGAGAGAGTGACCATATGGTGTTGACATGGAAAATGAATAGACATGCAGGAGTATCAAAGAGACGGGAACTTATGTGGAATTATAAGGCAGGTGATTATAATAGTCTTAGACGTCAACTTCGGGAAGTTTCATGGAGGGAGGAATTGGACGGCCGGGATAATATCACCAGTGCGTGGGAAATTGTGAAAGAATATTTGTTATCAGCAATGGTAAGTTGTATACCAAGAGTGAAGAAGAGGGCGCAATTTGGAGTAAAGTGGATGACAAACAACATTAAACAGGAACTGCATACGAAAAAGAGGCTATGGAAGAGATATAAGGAGACAGGTGAAGAGAGGATGGGTGAAGAATATAAGACACAGGCCAGAAGAGTGACTCGTGTGGTAAGGAAAGCGAAACTGGAATATGAGAGGAGATTGGCCCTAAGATCTAAAGAAAATCCTAGGGAATTTTTTAGCTATGTGGCCAGTAGGAGGAGAAATGACTGTGGAAGAATGATATTGTGGGATAAAAATGGGAATAGAGTGACTGATGCAGAGGACATAGTGGAATTGTTCAATGAACACTTTATTGGAGTATTTCATCCTAGAGGAGTCAGTTTTAATGCTAGAGGGATAGGACTGGTACGAGGTCTGGAGGTACAGGAGGAGAGTGTGTTTCAGATACTGAGTACTCTGGATGTCAGTAAAGCTGTGGGACTGGATGGTATTTCGCCACGAGTTTTGAGAGAATGTGCTAGCGAATTGACAATACCTTTAACGTGGCTTTACAATGAAAGTCTGGCTTTGGCAAAGGTGCCCAGGGAATGGAAGGAAGGTAAGATAGTGCCATTGCATAAGGGTGGTAACAGACTGGAAGTGTCTAATTATAGGCCAGTCTGTGTGTCATCAGTAGTTGTTAAGATCTTGGAGAAAGTAGTGAGGGACCGTGTACAGCATTGGGCAGATGAGGGTAATGTTATCTGTGAGAATCAACATGGATTTGTGAAAGGACGCTCTTGTTTTAGCAATATGCTAGCCTTTTATAATAAAGTTACAAGAGCATTAGATGAGGGAAAGGCATATACTGCAATTTTCTTAGACTTGGCGAAGGAATTTACAGGGTGCCACATGATAAGCTGATATTTAAGTTGCAGCACATGGGTCTGGATGTCAGATTGGTCAACTGGATTCAGGATTGGCTGTCTGATAGGTATCAGAGAGTTGTGTATGGTGGAGCAGTTTCAAGGAGGCAGAGGGTTACAAGTGGGGTCCCACAGGGCTCAGTACTAGGACCTATATTGTTTAACCTTTATATCAATGACATAGCCAGTGGATTGCAGGGGGATATTCAGTTGTTTGCGGATGATGCGAAGCTGGGAAGGATTATTAGTAATAGCGCAGATGTGGTAGCCCTGCAAGAGGATTTAAATACGCTAGATAGATGGGCAAATGAATGGGGGTGTCAGTTTAATGCAGCAAAATGTAAGGTCTTGAGGTTTGGGAAACATCGATGGGATGCTGCATACTCTATGGGAGGAGTTATACTGGAGGAAGTAGGGGAGACAAGAGATCTGGGGTTGATGATTGATAGAAACCTGAAGTTTAGGGGACATATTGCAAAGGTGGTGAAGGTAACACAGAGGATTGCTGCTATTATGAGAAGGACACTGACCTGCAGAGATAAGAGGGTTATCATTCCGTTGTATAAGTCTCTGATCAGACCACACTTGGACTATTGTTCTCAGATTTGGTCCCCAGGATTTGAAGGGGATAAATTAACTGTGGAAAGGATACAAAGACAGATGACAAAGATGGTTTCAGGACTGTACAAGGATAGTTATGAGGATCGGCTGAGAGAATGTGGACTGCAGAGTTTGGCGGATAGAAGAAGGAGAGGTGATATGATTGAGACTTTTAAACTGTTGAGAGGTGGTTACAGGGTTGACACTGGGGAGTTCTTTCGCTTGGTTGATCAGCGGGAAGGAGTGATGACAAGAGGCCATCCCTGGAAGTTACGAAAGGAAACTGTGAGCAAGAGGGTAAGGAGTGGTTTCTTTGTGTGGAGGGTGGTTGAGCCGTGGAATGCATTGCCTGATGGAGTGGTGGGAGCGAGAACGGTCAGTGACTTTAAAGAGTGGTATGATAAACTTTGTGTTTCTCAGGGGGGGACCTCCCCTCGATGAGTCTTGACAGAATTTATGTCTTAGGAAGGACTTCCCTCGATGAGTCTTTTGACTCCTTGGAGGCCTGAATAATAATAATAATAATAATAATAATAATAATATAATTTATAGTCTAACCAAGTGGGAAAAAACTTCCAGCTGACTGGTATTGTTTCTAATTTTTTTATTTTTATACATTATAATATAATATCACAAACAAATATCATTCTGCTTTCTCATTTGAAAATAGAAATTAAAAGAAATAACATTGTCACTTTAAGTTGTCATAATCTGAATTCTGTCTTTGTTTGCTGATTACAGTATCTATCCTTTCTTTTGATACATATATATTCATAGTATTAAGTTGACAAAGAAAATGTAAAATATATGTGTATTTGTGGGGAGCGGGTAATTTATAGAGGAGTTTTTTTTTTTTTTTTTGTTGTTGATAATGAAAGTGGGCAATTTTATAGCTATTTTACTTCCACTTAAAAAATCTGTTTTGTTTGAACCAAAATTATTCATTTACTTTTTTTCTCTGCATAGAAATTCTTGTTTTATTTTCTTCTTAGATATTTTTGCTATAACAAATCATGTTATGTTCTTGTTGCTGGATGATTTGACTTGTGCTGTCAAATTGCTTTGCATTTTATCTTTTTATTTATTATTTTTTAGACAAAAACTCTTTACTTAAACCAGCGTTAGTTAATAGCTTATAGCTTCCATAGCAATTTGTGTAATGGATCTTGCAGTGTTTTGGAGAATAACTTCGATAACTATAAAGTTGCACTCAATGTTTCAACTGTTATGTTATGGTCTTCTTCAGGAGTATAAAGCATAGTGCACTAGCCCTATACTTTACTACTGAAACAGCTAAGAAAACTACTAAAACACAACAAAAAGTAATTAAACAAAAAAGGGCAATAGCAGATTAACCTATCTTGGATTAAAGATCTGTTATCATTAACAGGTTCCATAATTGTCATATAGTGAATTTCATCACCAAGGTAGCAAAGGAAAACCGTTACCCACTCAGCCACCAAGGATTGCAAGCACAACCCACACTTCATCATCTTGCATTCACTCATCAGTCTTGAATATTAAGAAGCACATGTACCATCCTCATGTTCTTCGCAATTATGCCTTATCAAGATTTCTTACACATTGCTATCATATTATATAGCCCAGAATTCACTTTAATGTACCTATAAAATACAGTTTCATTCTAGAGTAAACACACAACTCTCAAATTGATTCACAGCTTTTAGATTCCATTTGCAACAGAGAACCCCTTTCATTGAATAAGGTTGACTAAATAAAATACGAACACTATATCAGTCAATTTGAACTTTTGCTGCTAGTACCTACAAAAGAGGATTTAATGAAAACAGAAACATGAACAAAAGTTCCATAGTTATTTCCTTGCTATCACTCAATTGCCAATCAAATATAGCAGAATAGCTTCTTCATATATGCAATTATAGAGCAAAATTTTTATGCAGATCACAGATTAAAAACAGCTATCATAATAAATTGTAAGATATAGTATGCATTTATTTTGATCTCAAGTTGGAAGGCACAAAAACTTGCAGCTCTTGCTTTCAGTTTTTGTTACAAGGGGAGAGGGAATTCTGTTTCTACATTTTGTACATATAAAGTGGGTTTCTTGCAATCAGTCTTCTGATTACATGAAGATACTTCATATAATAATAATACATTAGATAAGTAAAGTTAATATTAGGTCCAGCATTATTTCAAAGCCAAATGTAGAAACTATGAAAGTTTTGTAAAAAATAAGTTGACCAGAGAGCTCATGGGAATACACTCGCCAGCATTCACGAGATGCCTTAGCACAGACCACTTAGGAAACATAAATGCTGCCCAAGCGTCTGTATATTTGTTTTCTATTTTGATAAGGTTTCACTGGCCTGACAGCTGTTTCGAACTGGTTGGTTCTCCTCAGAGACTAGACTGAAACCTTAAGAGAGCAGAAACTCTCATTAAGTACTAAGGAACTTGAAATGTTGGAGAGGTGTATTTTTCCTAAGCAAATTTTTGATCAGTGCGTAGAGTATTTACTAAAATAAAAAGCCAAAAAACTTTAATTTCCAAAAAAAGCTTAATTTTCACCGCCGAACTGAAGCTTTTTGGCTCTTTATTTTCGGAAATAATACATTAGTTTCTTCTTATTGTCATCATATAGACTTTCAAATTTGGTAGTGTGAAGCAGCTGATAACAAACAGAGATTTCAAAAACAATAATAATGGGATTATAATAACTACCTGTTATCTTCAGATTTTTATTTATCATATTTCTTGGTGATGAGAAAGCTGTGGGAAGGATTCAGACACTCAGTGACAAAGATAGTGACAGATTTGTGGAATGTGAATTGAATGTTTGTGGGTTACAAAATCTGATCGATTCGATAAAGAAGAATATAATAGAAATGTTAGTAAAGTGGTTTTATAGGATTAATGCAGAAGAAAATTTTCAATATATGACAAGAAGAGGGGGAGGGAGTTGAGACAGTTCCCTTTGGAATTGATGTGTTTGTAGTTATCATGTATATGTAAACTGGACTTTTTGCTTAGAGAGTGCTGAATGGGTTGCTAGAAAGTGAGTTTAAGGAAAGGTATAAGTATCATGTGAGTAATGTGAGTGTGAATCTTTTTTGATAAGTCTTCAAAATTTCATGTAGATGCTCATATGATGATAATAATTTTAATATTTTTAAAATTATATTTACTGTTGATACATACCACTTTCAGTTGCAGAAAAGTATTGCTTGCATGAAAAGATATATAAAATGAGTTCATACTAAAATTTAAAACAAGCATTTAAAATGCATGTTTAATTTGAGAGATCTTTTGTGAGTTCAGTACATTACAGTAAATAGAAATTTAGAATCACCACTAGCAGTTGCATATGTTTTTTTCCTTAAATTTCTTCGGTCAATATCAGGAGATCAGAGAAATGGGACTTACATTTGATTACTATATAAAGAGTGTATTACATTGAATGGTACAGTTATATCTTTTAGAATTTTATATTTGATTAAAAGTTGCTGATGACAATAACTAATGATATTAGAGAGAAAGAGAGATTCAGGCTACTCATTTTGTATTTAAATTTTTATATATAAATATATATACTTGAAATTTTGGAATAAAAGGAATTTATTTTTATATGTAGATTAGTCATCCTATTCGTCCACCTCCTCCAGATTTGCTTTCCACAAGCGATGGACTCAGGGATGCAGTTTTGGATTTTGAAGAAACTTTACAGAATAGTCAGTTGAGTTCTAAGCCAATATCTTCTAGTGACTCAACAGAGCTTTCTCTGTCAAGTCCTATAGGTATGGCTCCTGTGGATCTTCTTACCAATGCCCCTCATGTTAACATTCCAGCAAGAGAAAGTCGAAGTCCAACAGATACATCCTCAGCTCAGTCTTCACCAGTTATATCCCATCCCCTTGTTAGTGAGAACAACATATCTTTTTCTACTCCTGACTCATCTTATACTCAATATGAATCTTTTAATTCAACTTGTTCACAGTCTCCAACATCAAGTCTACATATTCCCATGCCAGTTACTTCAGAGGTAAGCACTCAGATGCAATTTATTTCTTTTGTATAATTTTGGTTAATCATTAATTTTAATGACTATATCTTTCATCATATCCACATGGTAGTGCTCTGGATTATGTTGCTTGGAAATTGGGCTCTCTTATTTTTTCATTTTTAAAATCAATTTTTCCAAAACTTTCATACCAAATGAAAGTACAGCAATAGATTTTAAGCGACTGAAAAACTCTAGACAAACCCATAAGTATCCTGACCATTTCAAAAAAAAAAAAAAAAAATCTGTTTCAATGTTCTCCATAGCAAGTGCTCATGCACAATGTATAGAGTTCCAACTATGCCTACTGCATGAAACAAAGATGGTGGCAACAGAGCCAAGTGACAGCAAAGTACTTCATATCTCACTAGCAGTGAGATATGAAGTTTTAGCTGCAGACAGATCATCTGCAGTTTTAGCTGCAAACTAGACATTGCAGAAAAGAAAATTAACTTTCTTTGTGATTTGCATCGATAGTATTATCTTTCCATAACTAGCATGTGTCTATTGGACATGCTAGTTTTGGCCAACCTCAACGAGTCATTTTCTGTCCTCTGTGTGCTTCTTATCAGTTAAACAGACCTTAAACTAAGAAAGTGCATTGAAAGTCTGAAACAGCATCTTATCTTTGAAGACCTTCTCCCATAAAATTGATGCAATCAAAAGTTAAAAACAATATCACTGAAAATACCAGGAAGCTTCACACCCTCATTGGCTTTTCAAATTCATGACCCAGTTAAGGCAGAAAATAAATATAATGGCATGGCATCATTCTGAACAGATGCAATGTTAAATGATGGCATTTGCTAGCTTGATAAATAGTGTAACTTTGACTCCAGAAGAATTGTCAGGTGTTACTGCTCTGGACCCACCAACAAACTTCCCATGTATTAAATAACCTGCAGTGTGCTGACAAGCAGATCTGTGTTCATGATGGATTTTATCTATGCTTAGCAGGGAAAAGGTCCTTGACTATGACAGTAACAACTGGAAGAAAAACATATAAATATTATTAATTATTTTATGTCAGTAGTAGAGCAATATCTTCGGGCTTAGAACTTGGCAAATAAGACTCCTCTGTTTGTTAACAATGCATCATCTTATAGCTTAGATCTTGAGTATTTTCTAGGGTTCACAGAAGTGAAATTCTTGCCCTTGATCACCACCTCATTGATGCAATTAGTGGATTAGCAGTCATTGCAACCCTTATGATGAATTACCATAATCTTGTGTTTGAACAATGTCTCAGCTCTTCTCTATTAATCAAATGTAATTGATTGAGAAGATAAGATGACATTAAAAGAATTATGGAAGAGTCATAATTCCAGAGATGCTATAGATAACATTGGCAAGGAGTGGGAAATGGTGGGTTGTTAGCAGCATACAAAAATTTGTGGCTCAAAATTATGATGAATTTTTGTAGGGTTTGAATCCACTGACATTGAACAAGAAATAGCACAACTTTGAGTAGTTTTTTTACCATAAAATAACACTGGAAGAGTGGAAGAGCTTTTTCAAAAACTTTTTTGAAAAAGAAATCCTTAACATCAACAAAGAAGTTTTGTCGGAATAAAGACATATGCAAAGATCACATAAAATCTCATGATTAAAAATCCAAAGTCATTATTGTCTTCATATGACCCTGTTTACAAGAGCATTCAAGTCTTGTTGAATGTGGGAGAAAAATACAAATAAATAAAGAGACATTTTCTCCATTTAAGTTTTTTGGTAAATTTTTCAAGTTTTTTTTTTTTTAAATAATTTACAGTCACATTCATTTTGACACACATATTTTGTTGAGAAAGGAAAAGTCATGAAAGTATTTTTTAATTACATTTATTTTTATTAGAATATCATCTTTGTGTTGTATCATTATAACAGTAACATAAAGCAGCATTTAGATAATTTTCTTGGAATAAAGAAAACTAAAAAACTAAAAAAAAAAAAAAACTAAAGTTTTTGGTCACAGTTAATCACAGTAAGTAGATACCTACTGTTTTTTATGTGCATTTCACCCATTGAAAGGGTGTAAACCATATGTAGGTGACTGAGATAATCTGGAAATCCTACTCTATAGGATTTCCAAAATTTTTTTCTGACCAGTTAATTGTTTCTTATATAGTTTTTGTTTCATCTTAGAGCACATAACAGTAAATAATGTGGTTATGCCCCCCCCACACACAATTTAGTTTGTTTAAGTTAAGGGATATTACATCCCATATTGTTTCTTAGCCGAATAAGAAACTCAAAAGATTTTCTTGCCGAATATAGAAATTATATAAAGTTCGGCAATTCCAAGCGTAAGCAAATACCTGGATAGCAGCAACTGACCCTTAAGGTAGTGCAAGCTGAGGCAACTCATAGCAAAGGTGGAGCAAGATCCAATCACTATTCTTGATATTTACCCATAATGTGAACTTAGCTCCTAGGAGCTGTATTACTGTTCTAAGCCTTTGTTCTAAGTTATGAAGTTACTGTTCTAAGTTATGAAGCCTTTGGCTCTTCATATATTTAACAATTTAGTTTTATTCATATATTTATTTTTCAGAATGCTACAACATCAGCTTCTCAGCAGATGGCTGATACTATGGCAAAACTTACACATGTAGGATCCAGTAATCTTCCCTTTGGAGCAGTGGGTATTAATAGATCAGTTTTAACTGCTATAAGAGAACAAATGGCTGTTAGCCTGGAGCGCATGAGAGAACTTGAAGAGCAAGTGAAATCTATTCCAGTTTTACAGGTAATGAATTTTTATATAAATTTGCCATTTATGTTTTTAGTAATAACAAATGGAACAGAACAGCTTCGATTCCTGATTTTATACTTTAGTAAATCAAAGATTTGAAGATTCCTTTACAATCACATAACAGAGTGTAGAAACTTAGTATATATATGATAAGAGTAGAAAGTTTTTCAGAACATTATTGTCTTTCATGAAGTTAGAAGAAATATTACACTAGAATAGTGTAATATTTCTTCAATTAATTTCTCAGTGCACTCCCATAAAAATTATGCATTTTTCTAATAAGTTCCTTTCACTAATTTTTGTCGCTATTTTATCACATCATTTCATTTTCCTACATTGTTTCCTCATTATTCTGAAAATTAAATGACAAGTCTTTCAAAGTAAACTAAAACTTTAGATTGAAGTTTTTATCTCACTATATGTTCACAATGTTAAAATATGTAAATGTTCATGAAAAGGTCCTGGTTGGAACAGATCAACCTCTGTTCCAACCAGACTTCTCTTACAGCTGAACCCTCCTTTATTTGTCAGACTATCCTGTCCAATAGCTACAATGCCAAAAAGATCAAAAAAAAAAATTGTACATCCCTTTTAGCATATAGGTTACAGTAATGCTATCACTATTCCCTACACTTGGGACATCTTGGGAAAATAGCCAGAACTTTAAAGAAATATAATCTCTGTGCTGCTTTCCAACCTCATTTCAAGCTGGCTGCCCTTATTCACTCACTTAAGGATCCACTTCTTCTCCTCTCTGTTCCAGGTGTTTATTTACAAGGTTCCTTATTCTTGCATTTGCAATTTATCATATTATGGTCAGAGTGGAAGATCTGCAGACATTCACCTTGGAGAAACAAGAAATACATCTACTGCCACAGTTATTCAGATCTAGCTGACCATACTTTGGATACCTTGCATCAAATCAGATGGAATAACAAGAAAAAAAAAACTACTGTGTTTCACTGCAGCACATAACAAAAACATGAAAGACTTTTAGAATGAGTGGCAGTTTTTTTTTAAAAAAAAAAAAACAATTTATTCTAAATAAATATGACTGTTAAAACTTCTCAAAATTTGGGAAACATTAATTCTTAGGCCTTCTGCCCAACAGCTTATTACTCCCCAATCCTGATCTTACTGACATAAACATTTGGAGCCTAAGAATAGAGCATCAGTGGCTCTTCTAGATTTAAAAAAATAAATAAATGTAACTGGCTCTCATTGAACTTTCCATTTTGATTTTTTGCATATATAGATATTAAACTTGCCACAGTTGCAAACAAATTATGAAAAAAGAACAGAAACAAACAAAACTTGATTTTGAATGTCCAAAAATAGAAAGCTGGCTCTTTAGTAAACATCCATCCAACACTTCTTTCACATGAGAAGTGTTGGATAGATTTCTTAGATAGTCTTCCACTGATTCTAAAAAAGTCTTTCAAATCAAATGAGAAGAATTAAATATGATGATTTGGTAGAATAGGAAGACACTTACCTCATCTTTGTAGTTTGCTAATTTTCCTCTAGTTGTTGTACTGATAATATAAATGTCTTCCTATTCTACCAAATCATCATATTTAATTCTTCTCATTTGATTTTGTAAATCTTTATTACTCTAGTCAACAGAAAGTTGTTTCAGAGGCCAAAAATTCATGCAGTAATCTATCAAAAGCCTTTGCAAAAATCTAAGTATAGTTCAATGAAGCCGTCACCTTATTGTAATAAGTAGATTACTAAAACATGACCTCTCTTTAGCAAATCCATGCTGTGTATCAAAGATAATACTGTTGTCAATCCAATTCTGAATCCTGGTTCTCAGCCTCTCCAACACTTTAACCATGGCAACTAACACACAGATAGGCCTATATTTGATGCTTGAGTTCTGTCATCTCTCTTATGAAACTGCACAATCTTGCCTTCCTTCCACTCCTTTGAAACTTGACCTGGGACAAGACTCATATTAAAAAAATACGTCAAGGCAGATGCTAACTCCCTGGCACATTCCTTCAAAATATGTGGTGATATATTATCAAGTCTCACATCCTTATTAACATTAAGTTTGCTCAATTCCCCATATACCTCTTGCTCACTTACAGTCAGTCTCTCCTCCTTATCATCGATTGCTCTCACATTCACAAGAATGAAAGACCTTTAAGAACTGCTCATTCAATATCTCAACTATATCCTTTTCAGCAATTTTTCTTATATTTTCTCCAATCAGTGTCATCCTTCCATAATCATTCCTTTTTATTTGTTGTTTGCTGGGCTACATGAACTCCTTAGGATTCTTTTATGTTGCCTCAATAATGTCTTTTTCCTCTACATAGCATGCTTAATCTCTTTGTTCATCCATTTCACACCTACCTTATTTGACCTTCTGACTCTTTAGGCATTGCTTCTACTAGATAGTTCTTTAATATTACCCGAGCAGCATTGATCTCCTTTCCAGCCAACTCCTCATTCCATGCTATACATGCAAGCTGTGTCACGAGCTTCTCATAATCACCAGCCTTGTAGTTCTGCATATACCCTTTCCTCATAGAGGTCTTCAAACTGCTGGCAACCAGCCAGGTATTCACTTTGTGGTCACTCTCACCAACTGAAGGGTGATTTGACACCTCATTTATAATAACATCTTTTGATGAGATGATCAAATCCAAGATCCTCAATACTCGTGTGGCCTCTGTTACATGCTGCCTTAGGTAGTTGTCCCTCAAATACTTGAGAAACTCATTTTCTTTACTTCCAGTTGCTATCTCACCATCCCACTCTATATTGCCATAATTAAAATCACCCATAACGATCACTCTTTTCTTATTTGCTTGGCTAATTTGATTATACATTTCATGGTCATTACCATCCACATTTCCTGGTCGATAACAACATCCAACCAAGTATTTCATTCCATTCACCTCTATCTCACACCATACTGCCTCAAAACCATTGGCACTATTTCCCTCTTGCATCTCTACTTTGTATGGACATAACTCTTTCTCTATCATCAATAGCACTCCCCCCCCCCTCCCATTTTACCCTTTCTATCGTCACAAAACATATCATACCCTTCCATCTCTATTCCTATCAGGATGTCGTTCTCATCCAACCATGCATCACTTACTACAACGATTTTGGGTGAACTGACTCGATTAATGCAGAAACAAACAAGTGTAAGAAACAAATCATTTTTGTTTCTTACACTTCTAGCATTTGTATACAAACATAACAGCTCATTCCTGGATCTATAATAACAAGTTTCACTGATACTACTTATTAGATGCTACTTCTTCATACTTAACTTGAGCTATTTCTTTTCCTCCTTATTCATCTTAGAATCCTTGTCAAATACAACTGATAAATACAACTTTCAAATACAACCCTTGATCCCAAGTCATTCCCTTTCCTTTTTTTGTCTACACACTCATTCACATCCTCTTGGAGCATCAGCCTTTCTCACACTGTGTGAGCCTCCCTGTTTGTCTTGCACACTTGTTCTCTCATTCTCTATACTCATGCTATCCACTTCTTCATTCATAACCACCACTTCAATCTCATCTCTCCTTCCTTACTCTCCTTCTCTTTCACATCACTTCTTACCTGATCAGATTCATTCTCTGCACTCATTTCTCTACCTTCCAGCATCATCATCATCATATTCCTGACATGTACCCTCAAGGGGGGTGTACAGTATATGACAGTACTACATGAAAAACTTACATCACCACTAACTTCCTATATACAATTTTCCTCCAAATCAGTCTGTTACCTGTCAAGACTCCAACATTATTAGATCTTATATTTCTGTCTTCTAAGGCACTTTTTACCTCTATCAATCCACCTCTGGTGGTCTTCCTCTGGGTCTTTACCCTGGCAGAGAACATTTGTTTTGCTAATCTTTCCTGTCCCATTCTGTTTAAGTGACCACCTGAGATTATCTCAGCTAACACATTCCTGGATGCTAATGATATCTTTCCTAATATCCTCATTTTTAATATGATATTGCCATTGATGCGATCTGTTTATGCCCTTAATCTTTCTCGGGACTCTCATATCTGCAGTCTCTAGTCAAGTGTTTTATTTCTAACCCAGCTCTTAGATCCATAAGTTATTAACTTCCAGCAACAGTTTCTCCAAATAACTCGCACCATAACCATTCAAAAGCAGTCCATCACTTATACATTTCACATCTTAACAAACTGCACTCCTTTCTTCTCACACATTTTCTGCTAATATATCATTCCCAATCTTTGCTCTCTACCTCATTTCATCACTGTAATACAACAAATAAATTTTAAATAATGAGATAAAGGATTTTTCACCAGCAAAGATTAAAAACAGAAGATTCTTGGACACTGTTTAACAGGATGAGAGTGAATATATCCATAAAAGTAAAGATTTTTTTTAAGCTTTGTTATTTTATATTACTGACTTTTTTTTTAGTAAAAAAAAGTGTGCAATTTAGAGAATAAAATGATTAGTAATTCATTATCAGCTTCTTCAATTTCCATTAGGAACAGTAGGTGTGAATTTTGCAGATTGGAGTTGGAAAAGAATATCAATTAGGTATCAAAACTGTACCATAAATATTTGTGAAGTAGATCTGTAAGGATTTTGGGAAGTGTACATTTTTCTCCCTGCATGTAATCTGTTTATTTCTCTTTATTTAAATTTTCATAGCTTTTAAGATAAGTTGAAATTGGGAGGGACACATAATACATAATAATAAATGCTTTTCTATACATTGTTAAGTTCATGCACGTGGAGAATTTCATCCAACTACTCTTCGAATTGTAACCTTGGCAATACTTCTCCAACAACACTTCTCACCCCATGCTGTAGCCTTTGACCTGTATTGCTGTCACCTTTGCTGTAATTTTGTTTATATGTAGATACTGCATTGGTAAAGTTATTTTTTTGTGCATGCATACTGTTTACTAATTTCTCTTTATATGATCTCTCTTTACATGATGTACTACTGTAATTTTATTTATATTTAGGTACTACATTGCTTGGCTTGGTTTTTGTACATGCATATTGATATTATTTACTAGTTTGTCTTTGACTATTTATGTATTGCTGTAACCTGTGCTAAGATACAGTGTGTCCTTTGCTGTTCTTGCACCCATAAACCAATAGTGGCAGTGAAATTGTTTGCTGACCTGGAGCCTCTTACAAAAAAGATATGCTAATAGACAACCTTCATGGTAACTGTTTGGAAACTGTTAGAATGCATGCTAAAAGAAGTGTGACAAATTAATTAATAACTTAAAAATAAATATGGTTCTTAACCACTATACTGGCCATGATGTGTATACATGTCATTCTAAACATGGATGTGAAGAACAGTATTGAAAAAGATATGGAGACTATGATGCTTCATATATTTTGTCTGTTGTGGTCAGTTAGGTGGTTAGAAATAAACAAACAATACATAATAATAAAAAATTTTAGGAAATCTGCAATTGTCACCAACTTACATTGGTAGTTGACCCTCACTACAGCAAATTCATAGGTACCACAGGAAGAGTTTGTCATAATGAATAGCTGGCTGTAGTGAATATGGTTAAATAACATTGCATATCTGGAATTTTGATTGAGAGTTCTTGATATTTCTAATTTTATAATGGTGTTTGATATAATGAGAGTCGACTATCGATATTTCTGTTTGAATGCATATTATTGCAACCCACTTCAACATGAGCCACTTACCAACATCTTGGTAAGATGTTGACACTTACCAAGATGTTGGTAAGTGTCAACATCTTCTGCAGTGTATACATCACCATTGATGATAATGATGACATTCTAATTGAGTAGTCCTAGATTAGAATGAGCCATCAAAATTAGTCGAGGTATTCATTTCTAGAAGACATTTAATAATAGTGTTTAACTTAATTAAATATGTTAATATTCAACAGGTATTTGCTTATTGCATACTACATTTTTAATTATAGGTGCGACTATCAGTCTTAAAAGAAGAGAAACGCCTTCTTATACGTCAATTAAAGTGCAAGATTAATAAAATTCGCCAATCTGAAAAATGTAAAGATGTCGCAGATTTTACTACAGATGATGATGATATTGAAGATCAGTTGAAACAATTAGAAAATGACAGCCTTCTAACTCCTGAAGTGAGCCGGAAGTACATACCAATAGCTAGATCCATATCAGGAAGTAAGGATTTATCATCTCCTGCTTTAGCTTCCAGTCTAAATGCAACACTTGAAAGAAAAGGATTTATAGAAGAGGTTCTTTCTCAGATCAGACTCGAAAATGATTTCAATGAAAAGGAGAATAACAGTGCATCTACTATTAAGCCAAGAAAAGTGAGACATATTGGAACGTGTTGTATTGCTCTTACAAGGGATGTTGGAGTTGGCCATGTTCCAGAACGTACAAGGTCAGTTGGTGTTGGTGAAAATAAAATATATAAAGATGATGTACTGTGTTCGTTATGTTGCAAAACTGTTCATAAAGCAAGCTCTTTAACATTTGAATCAGTCAATAGTAAGTCAGAAACTAAAAGAAGTGTTTTTCAGCAGCAGAATGAAGTGTCATCATGTTTATCTTGCAAGAAATACAATAATAAGAAATTTGAATCCAAAGAAACAAATACAGAAGATGATAAAATTAAAAATGATGTTCTCAGGAAGTTTCAACTTGGTAAACTTGAAAACTTAACATTTGATATATGCAGCCAAACATCTATAGCACCATTATCACCAGTTTGTTCTAAATGTGAAGAGAAAACATTAAAAAGATACTGTAGCACTGCTGTTGGTGACAGTTATCCATATAAATCTGAATTAAAAGTTATTTCTACAGCTACAGCAACAGATCCTATAAGAGTGAGGGATGGCATAATAGTGACAGACCTGAAGATGGGAGATATTATTATAAAACAAGAACTTGAAGCAAAGAAAAGGTTATTAAGAAATCGAGGAACAGATTGTATCAGTCCTGTGAAAAATTCAGTTGGTATTCAAGTAACACCAAAAGTGAGAACAAGAGATGCAGCTACAACTTTTAAAGAATATAATACAAATACTGTTGGCATTCAAGTGGATCATTATAGCAATTACAAAAATGAAAAGAAAATGGTGACTGTTGGTGTTGGTGATGATGATAGTATGAATTATGTGTGTGACAAGTGTAGTAAAGTTAAACTCTCTGTGGCAGTTGGAGATTTTTCACTAGATGATATATCATGTAAAATGTGTCTCCAACGAAAGAAAATATTGAAAACAATTGGTGTAGGTGATATTTCAATTAAAGAGTCATATTGTGAGCACTGTCGGGGTATCAGAAAGAGAACAGTTGGTTCTGGCAGTTGTTCAGTAAGTGACTTTTTTTGTGATAAATGTGAACTTCGTCAAACTGAAACTGTTGGTGTTGGAGACTTCCGAATTGACAAGGCCTTTTGTGATAACTGTACAGGTAAGAAGTTTAAGGATGCGAGCATTGGAGCAAAACCTTTGGTGACACATTCTGTAGGTATAAATACAATGTTAGATACCTCCAGTTCTCTGAGTTTAGCTAGTAGTCAAAGCAACTATGGAGTGAAATTATGTGACAAATGTAGTACTGCTATTGAGACTGTTGCCCATGACTTTGTAGAAAAAAATTCCTTTGAACCTATCAGTCATCCACCTTCTACCTCTCGCATCCCCCGTCTTAGTGCACCTACAACAACTTCTGCAACAACCACCACCACAAAAACAATGGTAGCTGAATCAAAGCAATTAAGTATGCATACAAAATCAGTGAAACAGACATCTTCAAATGTTGTGGTAAAACAAGTTATGCAATCAAAGAGTTCCTATCTGACAGAGTCATCTCTTACTGGAGTCAGTTTCAAAAATCCTCATGCACGATTAACTACTTTAGAATCTTCTCCAGTTAATAGAATGGCATCACAAAAAGTGATGAAGAAAGAAAGGTAAGTTGCTTTTGTTATTTTTTGGTCAAACATAAATATATTATTTTTTAATATTTTTCAACCTTTGATTTACTAATCACAGAAGAAATTACTGGAAGTTCAAGTCATTAAATATTTAATCTATCACATATTGATAGAAATATGTTAACAGTGTCATCATCATCATCATGGTAGGATAGGCATTCTATATAATGATTTGATTACTGCACACCAGTGTTCACTTTAAGCTGCATGTGTGTGTATATGCACACATCAGTGTCAAAAAAGGGAGTGGACACGCCTAATTGTGTGCACAAAATATTTGCTTTCAGAATTTCTAATTTACAGTCAATAATTTTTGAATGTACTCTAAAAACAAATTATGTAATACTTGTTCACTTATTTTATTTAGTTTCTCCACTATCTCCCCTCCAATACTGCTCTAACCCATTTTGACTTAATACATTCTAATTAGTTACTTTTATCCTGCACTGTGCACCTGAACTGATGCTGATGTCAGCAAGTTGCAGAGGCATATTTGCTTTGAGTGTCTATCTAGACAGTACAGTCCCTTGAACTTGTACAAATGGGTAATGAGTTTCTGTATCTATGTGGATTTAAGTGAATTAAAAGGCACAGAATTTTCTCTTCTAGAACTTGAACATAATTTGTTTATAAACTGCATCTATATGCAACAAGGAAACATATAAAACTGGGTTTTAATTGGTCAGAGATTTGTACAGAGATGTAGCCTACTAGTTTTGCCGACTTGATTGTTGGCTTTGTCTGGGCACACAAAAAGCAACAAAACATCTTCTATTGTTGTTAATGTTAGACCAAACGTTAACAACAACAGAGAAGACGGTTCCAATTTAGCTCTCCATTTTTCTAATACCAATCACAATATTGAATGGGATAAAGCTACTATGGCATACTTTGAAGAAGATTTTCATACCCTCAACATCAAAGAAGCTGCAGCAGTGATCCGTTCAAGAGGCAGCCTTAACAGAAACCAAGGGATGATCCTTAGTGACACTGCTAGATCACTCAACACATCGGAGTTCAACTTTGCAGCCAATTATAGAATACACCTGTATAACAATGACAGCTAACATACATGCTCCATGCATTTGGTGTAACGTTTCATTTGAATTTTGATAATGTTTAGCATTCGGTTATGTTTTAACCTGATACTTTAGCTTGTTTCTGTTTTAAGCTGTTTTGTTGCCTTTTTTGTGTGCCCAGATGAAGCCAACAGTCAAGTCGACGAAACTATTAGGCTACATCTCTGTACAAATCTCCGACCAATTAAAACCCAGTTTTATATGTTTTGTATAATATAATATTCAGTAGTCGAAAATAACATTATCGTCTATATGCAACATTTAAGTAGCTGAAGAGGCAAGCATTTAGGTTTCTCTTATAGGAATATTTAGCATGCAACACATATGATATTTTTAACAATGATGTCCCTAATTTTAGGCATACCAAATTAAGAATTTGTTATTTGTGACTTTCACTATTGTGAGCACACGCCACCACACACATCACATTGAGTTTGGGACTGGAAACTTGCAGTCAAAATGTTTTTCATGTGCACACGGGCCAGCAAAAATTAGAGGGAATATTGCTGCACATTATATCTTCTGATACCCTGCTAAAGTCATTGGCCACATCCTTTTTTCAGTCCAAAGTTACTGATTAACCACTTTTTTCCTTTTTTTTCTTTTTTTTTTTTTTATAGATGTTTCTTCAGGCCTCCATTGATTGATAGCTAAAACTCCTCTTACCATTCTAAATACATAATATTCCATGCCTCCTTTGTCCCCACCCCTCTCCCATAATTTGTCAGTTTAGCTTTTAAAAAGTTTCCTGGTTTTTATGGCATGAGTCTTGTGCAATGCAACTCCTATTTTGTGTCACCTTTTCACACCACCCATTCCATTCTTATTTACTCTGTTGCTTGGAAATTGGTTACACTAACCTCCATCCTGTTATTGTTTGATCATTTTAAAAGTAATTTGGAAATTGGTTAAAATGAAAAACTTTCAACTAATGAATGAGAATAGTAGAGTAATGCATACACTATATTGTTGTTAGGTGGCATATTGCGTACGTAGAGTTTATTTACCGCTCCTGAAAGATAAGTAACTTTTTCATATTTTAGTTGATAATATTAGGTTAACTTATTGTAGTTTTTGTTTTAAACAGGTGTGTGATTGACTGAACTATTTAGTTTTTAAGTAAAACTTGTATTTATTATTTTTTTAATATGATTTTGCTGATATGGCACCAATGCATGGTAGAACAATGGCAGCAAAGACCGTGTTGTCAGGTGATTTCATTTTGCTGGATTTTGTGCATTGCAATATGTGTGAAATGTATCTGTTGAGAAAATTAAAGGATATGTGGAAGGAAATTGGAGAAAGAGAGTGTGTATTAAATGTTTCAAAAGTGAATGCCTATTAAGTAATGAGAACATCAGAAATGTTAGTAGAGTGGACAGTACCAATGGTAGGATAGAAAATGATGTAATTGTTGTTGAACATGCAGCCGAGAAAATAAAGGAGAACAAAATGGATATTATAAAGAAATAGCATGCTTGAATGCTATCCTTCACAGGACAAAGTGTAAAATTGAAAAATTGGAGAAATGCCAGGGAAGAGCTTAGCAAGGCTGAGAAGGAAAAAAAAAGAAGCAGGCAGCCTGAAGTAGTAAAAAAAGGACTGAGTGAACAAAAAAGAAAAACAGATAATGAAAGTGTGAAAAATCGTATTTCCCTACTACAAAAATTCATGATATTAGACACGCCATCTGATTGCAAAAAGGTAAGTCGAAGGAAATGATTGTCTTGGTTATTACAAATTATTTGAGAGGTAAGAAGTATTCTATGAGGGAAGATGTAATGGAATTGTTAGAGGCAGAACCGAAGAGTGAGAATAAAAAAAAAATAATAAGGTGTTGTACCACCTTACCCCAGTCCTGAAGATACTTTCAGGCGCAAACTTTGTTTGCTCACATTGGAAAAAGGATTAAACTAATTTTATTATACTCTAACCAAGTGAAAAATAAACTTTCAATGAAGAGTGAGAAGGTGAAGATTGTAAGTCTCCTACCATGCTATGATAGAAGCAAACTGAGGAGGATGGCGTTGTTAGCTAATGAGTCTATACGTAGGTTGTGCAGAAAGAATGATGTAGGATTTGTGGATCTGTGGTCTGTACTTGACAGAAAAAAGGATTTGTACAATGCTGATGGACTGCATCCAAATGGTTTTGGTGTTAGGTGTCTAGAGAGAGAGCTTTGTTGAAGCACAAATACAAGAAAACTTAAGCAATTAGGGTGGAAGCAGGTGTTTGAAGGTATGAGATGAGTGAGTGTGAGAATGGCCAAGTGCAGAATCTAGTCTTTCAAGCAAAAATATTGAATAGGGTAGTCAGTTCAGGAAGTAACGGTGGGTGGGTGCCTAAATGGATGCTGCAATTTCTATATACTAATACCAGAAGTATCAGGAACAAGGAGGAGGTTTTGGCATTGGTTAGTGCAACCTTGCCAAAAGTTACAGACATTAAAGAGACCTGGCTAACAGCAGATGATGTAGGTACAGGGATAGAATGTGAAGGTACAGGGATAGAATCCTATGCTTTCTATCTTCCCTGAAAATACTAAATTATTTTCAGGGAAGATAGAGAACATAGATGGGTGGGGGGGGGGTAGGAGTACCTGATGAGAGTGGATGATTTGCAGCCAAAAAGAATGAGATAGGTGGGAGGGTGGCTGTTCATTTGAAGTAGTCTAGTGTTGAGATTAAGGCCAGTAAGACAAAATATACAGTTGGTTGTAGTTATAGGCCAGGGAGTTCCACCGATGATCTGGAAGACATGCATCGGGAAATTAGTACAATGAGTACAGGTTGAGTGATTATTATGGGGGATCTCAACTATGGAGATATAGACTGGAAGGAAGAAAGATCGCATAGCAGGAAGGAAATGGAATTTATACACCTACTGAGAGATAATTACTTGAGGCAGCATGTGATGGAGAGGACTAGGAGTGTGAGAGCATTGAACCTGGTCATAGGATCAGAAAAGCAATCCATAACCAAGGAGACAACATTGTCTCCGAATGGTGAAAGTGATCATGTGGTCTTGACTTGGGAGATTATACAACATGAGGAATAATCTGTCAAGAAGGGGTATATGTGGACTACGAGGCAGGTGATTATGAAAGCTTAGGAAGAAGCTTAAATTTGTGCCATGTCATAAAACATTGCAGGGTACGGATGTTAGTAATTCATGGGAAATAGTTAAGGGTCATCTAGAGAAAGCATTATTATATTGTATACCTAAGATAAGGAGGATTAATCAGGTATGAGTTAGATGGATGAGTAATATCATTAAACACGAGCTGCAGCAGAAGAAAATGCCACAGAGGGTATATAAAGAGAAAGGTGACCAGCAAACTCACAGTACAAGGCTCAGGCAAGAAAGGTGACCAGCATGAGAAGGAAGGCAAAATCTGATTATGAGAAGAATCTAGCTGAGCAGACCAAAGGAAATCCCAAAGAGTACATGTGTTATCTAGCAAGTAAGAGGAAGAATGACTATGGAAGATTAACCTTAATGAGTGATGATGGTCACAAGGAGACAGAAGAGGATAAAATAGTTGAGTTACTGAGTGACCACTTTGTGAGGGTATATCATCCTAGTGAGGTTACTGCTTTAGCATATGTGACAGACACTAATGCGGGAACAGAGGATGGATGATTTGGAGGTTCTTAGGATACTGCATAATCTCAATGTAAATACAGCTGTGGGATTATATGAGATATCAGCTCAGGTTTTGCAAGAATGTGCAAGGGAACTGCAATACCTCTGACTAGGCTCTTTAATTGAAGTCTTAGCTCTGGTAGAGTTCCAAGGGAGTGGGAAGAGAGTAAAATAATTCCCTTGCATAAGGGAGGTTCTAAGACTGTAGTAGCAAGTTATAGGCCAATCAGTATTTCAGGTGTGGTGTTAAAAGTACTGAAAAAATTAGTCAAAAAGAGAATTCAAGAATGGGTGGATAAAAATATAATACTGTATGAGGGTCAACATGGCTTTGTGAAGGGTTAGTCATGCCTTAGTAATTTACTAACTTTTTATAATAGAATAACAGCAGAGTTGGATAAAGGAAATTACTATACAATAATTCTGCTGGATTTTGCAAAAGCATTTGACAGAATACCACATGAAACTCTCTGTTACACAAATTAGAAAAAATGGGGATGGATATGACACTGGTTAAGTGAATAAGAGGGTGGCTGTTGGACAGATCTAAAAGTGGTATATGGAGAGGCAGAATTGAGGCAAAAAAACAGGTGACTGGTAGTGTGCCACAAGGTTTGGTGCTTCTTTTTTTTTTTTTTATGTTGGGCCCATGTATGAGAGGTTGGCTGGTCAACCTATAGTATGTTAGTACTGTATATGGGTAGTGGGTTGGGAAAGGAGAAACTTGTTTACATTTGATTTGAAAACCTGTATGTTGTATTCCTTGAGAAATACGTCAGGGGGAAGATTATTCCACAGTACCGCAGTAGCAGGGATGAAGGAGGAAGAAAAGAAACTTGTTCTGTGGGTTTCAAGGTATACTGTGAAAGGTGCTAGGATCATTACTGTTTAATTTGTACATGAATGATATAGGAAATAACTTGAAAGGAAATATTCAGTTGTTTGCTGATGATGCAAAAGTAGGTAGAGTAACAGTTAATCAAGGCGATGTGGAGAGCTTGCAAGACGATTCAAATAGGCTGTCAGTATGGGCAAAAGATAATGGGTATCAGTTTAATGTAGTAAAATATAAAGTTATGCATTTTGGGATAAATAGATAAATTACAAGTTGTGTATCACATTGATGGCACAGTACCTCAGTAAATAGATGAAGCTAGATGTAGGGGTGGTGGTAGACAGAGAGAGTTGAAGTTTAGAGGACATTTTGCTAAGGTAGCCCATAAGATTACGTGGCTATTGAAGAACATGTTAACAAGTAGAGATAAGGAAGTTATTCCTCTTTATAAGTACTTGATATGTCCACATCTGTATTACTCTGCTCAAATCTGATCTCCTGGGTTTCTTGGGGATGAGGAAGCGATGGAGAAGATTCAGAGGCAAGTGACCAAGATGGTGAGTGGTCTATGGAATGTTCCCTATGAAGATATATTGAGGGTGGGTAGATTACAGAAGTTGGTTGATAGGAGAAAAAGAGGGGATATGATAGAAACATTCAAGTTGCTTCAAGGATTTTATAGGATGGATGCAGGGAAAATGTTTCAGCATTTGGCTAGAGGGACCAAATGCTGAAAACATACTGGCGATCGATCAGTTACTATTATTATCCTCAGACATTCGTGAAGTCAAGATGGATTGTGATCAAAAGGCAGTGGATATACACAATTCACATCAAATCATAGATTAAATTCATTTAACATTTCAGCACTCATCCTAGAAGTGATGCATTCAACTCACTTCTCTCTTTCTCTTTCTCCAGCAAAAAATGCTGCTCTTCACTCCTTTGCACATATCTTCCTCATATAACTTTCACAGATGGCTTCTTTGTTCTTCATATCTCTGTTCACTCTGTAAAATGTCTATTTGTATTCATTTATTACACACTCTTCACTCACCTGTGTCTCAATGATATCTTCTTATCGACAGATGGCATTCTCTCTGTTTGTTGTCATACTCAACTTTTTATAGACCTACACCAAAATATCTGTTTCCTGAAAATCAAGTGACCAAATATGCACAGAGAAGTCGATATATATGATCTAATCAGGGCATTGTACGGTGGAACTATAACCTGTTTATTTCTACATGTTAATGTCTTCCTTCTCATTACTATAAGCCATTCTATTGTCTCACGATTCTTGCAAAGCTGTTCTTAAATTTAAGATCTCTGTCCACCATCCCCTGGTTCCTTATTTCCTACAATATCTCTGCCAAATGAATATATAGCTTTCCACCCTCTAAATTTCAAAATGTTACACTTTGCAATACTGAACTGAGAGCCAATCATTTACTTACATTTACTGAGAGCTAATCAATTACTCACATTTACTCATATCCTCCCAGGGAATCAAAGCATTCAATTTTTGCTCCTGAATCTTCTCACCTCTATTATCTACAAATAACTGCATATTCCTATTTAAACCTCTCCCAATATTATTAATAAATCAGATAAAAAATAATTGCACTGAAACAAACTCCTGTAGCATGCCACCAAACTTTACTCTTCTGGTATATACTTCTCTTCCACACACAACTCTGATACTCATCAGACAGTCATGCTCCTATCCAATTCCCTAATCTTAATATCCAATCCCATCTGCCCAATTTAAATACCAACTTGTCATGTAGCAATGTGTCAAAGACTTCTGCAAAATCTAAATATATCACTGTGTATCTAGATATATCAATAGTAATGATGTATTAGTAGAGTGATGTGTATTATTATTGTATAGGTGCTTCCATGGAATCCGAAGATGCATCGCAGGAGACCCAAGCAATCCACACAATCCAGCATACCTCTCCTTGAACCCATTAACAGACAAAGCCCTCACAACCGACTCTGGCAACCCATTCCACTCATTCACAACTCTCCAAGCCAAAAATCTAGTCCTCACACCCCTACTAATGACATCTTTATTGGATGACCCCTTGTTGTTGTAATAATAATAATATTATTATTATTATATTATTATTAGGAGAGGTTTAAATGGGAATATGCAGTTATTTGTAGATAATAGAGTTGAGAAGATTCAGGAGCAAAAATTGAATGCTTTGATTCTCTGGGAGGATATGACTGTGAGTAAGTGAACTCTCAGTAAATGTGAGTAAATGATTGGCTCTCAGTTCAGTATTGCAAAGTGTAACATTTTGAAATTTAGAGGGCAACAGTGAGATGCTGTATATTCATTTGACAGAGATATCGTAGGAAATAAGGAACAAGGGGATGATGGTAGACAGAGATCTTAAATTTAAGAACAGCTTTGCAAGAATTGTGAGGACAATACAATGGCTTATAGCAATGAGAAGGAAGATATTAACATGTAGAAATAAACAGGTTATAGTTCCACTTACAATGCCCTGATTAGATCATATATATCGACTTCTCTGTGCATATTTGTTCACTTGATTTTCAGGAAAGAAACAGAGATTTTGGTGCAGGTCTATGAAAAGTTGAGTATGACAACAAATAGAGAGAATGCCATCTGTCATAAGAAGATATCATTGAGACATAGGTGAGTGAAGAGTGTGTAACAAATTAATACAAATACACATTTTACAGAGTGAACAAAGATATGCAGAACAAAGAAGCCATCTGTGAAAGTTGTATAAGGAGGATATGTGCAAAGGAGTGAAGAGCAGCATTTTTTGCAGGAGAGAGAGAAAGAGAGAGAAGTGAGTTTCACTTCTAGGATGAGTGCTGAAATGGTAAATGAATTTAATGTATGATTTGATATGAATTGTGCATAACCACTGCCTTTTGATCACAATCCATCTTGACTTTACGAATGTCTGAGGATAATAATACTAACTGATCGATCACCAGTATGTTTTCAGTGCTGTCATTCTAAGGAGATGTTGTTTAGGATAAATGCTATTAAAACAGAGAAATTCAAGTGTATCTGCTGTATTATTTTATTTGGTTTAGCATAAAGACCTAAGGTAGCTCTGTGAATATCTGAATTATCATTCAGAGGTATGAAAGAGATTTTCAGATGTAATTAAAATGTATTAAATGTTTTCCTGTTTACAGTATAACATTGTTAATGCTAATTTATTTTTTTGCTGATTTAAAGCTGATTTAAAGAAGGACTCGCCGAGAGAGGCTATAAATTGTCCAAACCAGCTATCATACTTCTCTTAAATTCATTCACATCAGATGCACTCACTACCACCAAAGGCAAACTATTCCACTCACTCACTGCTCTGAGAGAAAAACCCAGCTCTTACCCCTTTCTTGACTGTGAAGAAATTTAACTTCCATGGATGACCCCTGTGTTCTCTCCCAGTGGCGGCCCGTGAAGTTTTAAATGGGATGCTGCCTATACAAAATAAAAAAATATTTTTTTCCTAATCAGTAACCAATTTATTAATAAATTGGTTACTGATTAGGAAAAAAATAATTTTTTTTAAATTATTTTGTAAAGGCAGTACCCCCGCTTAAAACTTCACAGGCTGCCACTGTTCTCTCCCCACCATATAGTAAAAAATTTCATTAGCCAATATCCTATAACATTCATTCAAAAGTTTATAAACCTCTATCATATCTTCCCTCTTTCTTCTATTAACCCAAGTCTGCAATCCACATGCTCGCAGTCTGTCCTCATAATCTAAATCCCTAATACTAGAGCTAATATCTTCTGACCTCAACAACTTTCTATCATTTATTGCCTTTCAGTAATTTTGCAAATTCTTCCTTCTTGTGTGGCTTTATTTGTGCCAGCATTCCCATAACTGAAATCATCAATAGGCTAGTACAAGGCAAGTAATCATTAATTTTCTGCTACATTGAATAATAAATAAGCTGGCCTGGTTGGCCGAGTGGTTAGCATATCCGCTCTCCAGCCAACAGGCTGCGGGTTCGAATCCCGCCGTGGGCATGGATGTTTGTAATTGTGAAAACAGTGGTGGTGGTGATCGGCGGTAGATGGCGCTGGTGTAGATGATGAAGGTAGTTTCGATTAGTGGAGTGGTGGAGACAGAGAGCTGTAGAGTAGGTTATCTCCCTCGATGAGTCCTTGGACTCCCTGGAGTTGTTATGTAATAATAATAATAATAATTGGTCTGTAAAATCCATGGCTGCAGCACATCCCATTATATATTCTGTTAGCCTCTACTTCAGATAGTCTCAAACTTTTTATATACACAAAACTTATTGTACCTCTCCTTAAACCTAATCACTATCAGGACACTTGCAACTAATTCTGGTAATCTGTTCCACTCATTCTCCACTCTCCATGCAAAATAGTCTGCATACTCCTTACACAACTTCTATGGATGACTACTAGTTCTCTATTTGTCATATGTTGAAAAATTTCTTTTGCATCGATTTTATGAAACTCCTTTTAATATCTTATAAGTTTCTATCATGTCCCCTCTTTTCCATCTATCAACTAAACTTTGTAACACATACACTTTCGACCTATCCTCATAGGGAGCAGATGATTGTTGAGTTGAAATGTTGATTTTGTTCAACTGAATTCCAAAATATCTGAAACTGCTATAACAACATTCACTATCTATTTCTTAAAGTTTTAAACTTTGTTCGTGTGCAAACTATATGTGAAACTTTTTATTTTTGTACAGCACCTCTGATTTTATTTACATATATACATACATCTTCAAGGCCCACCTTTCCTAATTGGGTTGTGGGGGCAACAGCTGCAAGAGGAACTTCCAATGGTCACAATCCTCTGCCACAAAGCTCAGGTGTTCTGGTGGGATTTCCAAACGTGTCCACCCAAGGTTTTGGATATAATCTATCCAGCGAGTCCTTGGCCTTCCACAGGCTTCCCACCCTCCAGCTTGGCAAAGAGGGCCTGCTGAGGGAGCCTCTCTTGTGGCGTTCTGACCAAGTGCCCATATCAATGTAACTGTGATCTCTCGATACGGAGAAGCAGTGGTTGAGTATTGAGGGTTTCCCGAATTGCAGAGCTTCTGACTCTGTCGAGTTTTGTCAGCCCTGCAACCCCTCGAAGGAACCTCATTTCAGCCATTTGGATTCGTGTCAGCATTCTTTCAGTCATTACCCAACTCTCATGACCATAGATGAGGATGGAGACATAGACTGTATTGAAGACAGCTAGCTTTGCCTTCTGGCTTAACTCCCGCTTCAATACTACCGAACGGCCAAGCTCCCGCAATATTGAGCTTGCTAAGCCAATTCGAGTATCTAGCTCTACATCCCATTTTCCATCATTCATGAATATGGACCCAAGGTATTTAAACTTCTCCACCTGCCTCATTGGGACTCCACTTACATGTAGATTGCACTGGGATGGTTGTCTTGAGACCATGAATATTTCAGTTTTGGCCACACTGATCTTCATTCCAGCATCTGCATAAACAGCTACAAACCTATCCAGGGTCTGCTGGAGGTCATCTGTGGAAGAGCTAAGCAGAACTAGGTCATCTGCAAAAAAGCAAACGTCCAATGTTACATCTTCCAATTCTGACACACTCGCTGCCTCGGCTGTGCCTATCAATCCAGTCCATAAATATTATGAAAAGGAGGGGTGACAGAACACACCCTTGACTGAGGCCAACGGAGACTGTGAAAGGTTCAGACTTTGTGCTGTTTACCCTGACACAAAACTCTGGGCATTCATACAGGGACTTGATGGCAGCTAATAGTTGGCCACCCACTCCATACTCCTGTACTACTTGCCAAAGCTTATCCTGAGGAACCTGGTCATATGCCTTTTCCAAGTCCACAAAACATGTGTAGACATTCTTGGCATATTCCCAAGATTTCTCAAAGACTTGCCGTAAAGTGAAGATTTGGTCAGTTGTGCTTCTACCAGGACGAAAGCCACATTGTTCTTCCTGGAACTTTGACTCAACTATGCTCCTGCACTGTCTTTCCAAGCACTTAGCATACACTTTCCCAGGCAGGCTGAGCAGAGAGATGCCACGATAGTTACTGCAATCCTTCTGGTCTCCCTTCTTGAAGACTGGTATTATTATGCCTCTCTGCCATTGCTTTGGTGCTTGCCCAGATATCCAAGCAGCCTGACACACTCAAGTCAGCCAGTGAACACAGTCTCGATTTAAGGCTTTTAGCATTTCGGGCCGAATTTCATCATTGCTAGCAGCCCTGCCCGATTTTAGCGATTTTATTGCTAAATGGACCTCTTCTGCTGTGAGACTAGTCATTGCCCCGATCTGCACCTCTTGGATGTCCACATCTGCTGGGCCACCTGGGTTAAGAAGGCTCCCAAAGTATTCCCTCCATCTGTGGAGGTTATCCTTCTCAGTTGTTAAAAGTGCACCAACAGAGGCCTTAGTTGCCCTTGCTGTGCATGATTTCCTCCCTCAAAGGTGGCAGATGGTCTGCCAGAATACTTTGTTTGCATTTGCATAGGATGAGTCTAATCTTTCTCCAAAGGATTCCCAAGCCTTTTGCTTTGCTGTCTTTACTGCCTCAGCAGCAGCAGCTTTTCGTGCCTCAGCATACCGCAAACGCATCTCAGGTGACCTGACCCTAAGCCATGTTTAGGTAGGACTCCTTTTTTGCCCGGACAGTTTTTTGGACTTCTTGGTTCTACCAAGGTGTCCTTTTCTTACTGCCCGTTGCCATGCCAAGCTGCTATTTTATTTTTATTTATTTTATTTACAAAAATAGAAATTTTCATAAAGCAAAATGAGGGGTGCTGTACAAAACTAGTACTTAATTTATTAAAGTGCTTTACTTTTTGTAAATAAGTTGGTTATACATAGCTTTCAAATTTTGAGGAAATTACAATGCATATTAGAATATCAATCAAAAACGTTAATCAATACCTTCCTATATTTTGACAATGTTGCATTGCCATCTTCAGGGATCACAAAACAATGATATGTGCACACAGGAACTAACACTAAGCATATGAGGCTGAAGAAAGGCAACTAAAGTCGGTCCTAGAGTCCCTTATCAGGCTAAATTGAGTTGTCTTGGCCATTGGCCTGATGTTCTTAGAATACAAGCTTCCCAAATTTGAGGCAATTTAATGCACCCAAATTTGTTGAGGTTTGGGAAGTTTTTCAGAGCTGAGGCTGATTCCAGGAATAATCTTTTGTACTTGTAATAACATGGCCCTCTTCCAGTGTATTCTGGAATGCACACTTGCTGACCATGCACTGGACACCAACCAGTGCATGGTCAGCAAGTCCTGAGTGGCTGTATTGATGAAACCAAATGTAGTCCTTATGTTCAGATATTCTGATATTGGCTATCCTGCCTGTTTGCAACTGCAAGGGACAGTATACTCCAAGTAGGTCTGAGGGGAAGTGGCTGGTCTTTGGTGGAGCAGATAAGAGATGCTAATTTCTTACGTGGTTTGTAACAAGTTGTGAGCTCATATTTTCTTAGAATTTTTGGACGTGCCCCAGATATAAGGAATGGTGATAGTCTGTTATGAAGGAGATATGGGATTGTGCTTAATTGGTTTTAATTTTTTTGGGGAGTTATAGCCATTAGCTAAGAAGGTGTTAAAGATATTGTTAAGTTCAGTAGTTAGGCATTGTTATCTGAACTGATTAATTTTGCTCTGTTATATAGGGTTTTTATAATACCATATTGTTGGGAGGGGAGGGGGGGTTGACTGCTGGTGAGTGTATCTATCTGTATGTGTAAGTTTTCTGTAACCAGAGAAAGCCAGGGATTCCATCAGGCTGAGCTGACATGTAATCAGAGTGTCTAAGAAAGGGAGACTTTCATTTTCCAAGGTAAACTGGATCCTGGGGGTATTGATTGTTTAAGTGTGTTGAGAAGTTGTGGAGTGTATCCAGGTCATGTGTCCAAATGGAGAACACATCATCCGCGTAGCATAGCCAGACAGGTTTATGTGTAACAGAGTTTAAGGCTTTTTTTTTCAAAGGTCTCCATAAAGAAGTTGGCCAGGGGTGGAAAGAGTGGAGAACCCATGGCTCTCCCCTCTATCTGTTTGTAGAATTTTTCTTGCCAGACAAAATAACCTGAGTTCGTGATGAACTGAAATAGAGCTGAGATATCAGGAGGAAATTTGGCTTGGATGAGGTCTAAGGTATCTTGAGTGGGACATTAGGTGAGTAAAAAGGAGACATCAAAATTGACCATTATGTCAGTGTGTTGGAGTGAGAGATTTTCTATACCAGCTTTAAAGTGGGTGAGTATTTTATGTGTGAAGGTGTGTTGCCAATATACTGTGTGAGCACTTTAGCTAAATGCTTGGCTAATTTGTATGTGAAAAATCAATGCCATCCACAATGAGATGTAATGGCACGTTCTGTTAATGGATTTTTGGTAGTTTTTATGTGGTTTTTGCCAGTGATTAACAAAACACAGATACAGCAAGCCACAGAAATGAACTCTTTACAACACTTTTCTGTAAGTGTAATGCATTAGTACTACAGTGGACTATTGGTTAAATAATCCAGGCACCTAGCTTTAGAGATCAAACATTTAAATTTTTCAAGCCACTTCAGACCTTTATTAAGCAAGAGCTGGTAGTTTTGTGTGCCAGATGAAAAATTTAATTTGCAGTGCATCCACGTGTCAATCATGAATCCACAGCAGTGATTATATCCACTGCTCTGCAATCCAGGCCAGAACCTGATATGTTTATGTATTATCTTTCTTCATTTGGCTAAGACTAAATTGTTCATATTGTCTGAGAAGGAAAACAGATTGGTGAATTTGTGAGCCTTAGATGAAAATGTGGTGCATCTTGTCTGGGACTTAACTTAAATTTAGCCACATGTATATAATTTCACCTACCAGTAAATAATTACAAGATATCTATTATTTTGTTCTAAGTTAGTCCTGTGAACATATGGTATTGCTGGTACTTCCCCCCCCCCCCCTGCCCCGACTTGCATGAATGACTGCTACAGAGGCTTCAAATTTACTGATAATACAGATAATTGAGAGAATATTGGCATTTCCTGTGTGTCAATTCTGTAAGCCTAATTTTAGATGTCTCTGCAAAGAATATTAACAGTTGTTTTTTTAGAAACATGTATTTTAGAATTATATTTAATCATTCTGTCTTCCTTTATTTTAATATCTTATATTTTTACTTAGTATTTTTGTTATTATTATTACGTGACACCTCCAGGGAGTTCCGGGACTCATCGAGGGAGGGCACCTACTCTACAACTCTGTCTCCACCACTCACTCAATCCACCAATGCCATCTACCGCCTGCCACCACTTTAACAGACAATCACAAACATCCATGCCTACAGAGGGATTCAAACCCGCAGCCTTTTGGCTGGAGAGCGGATACATTAACCCCTCAGCCAACCAGGCAGGCAAAAGGCCTAGAAAAATGTTCCTCTAGTTGGCGACTAGATTTGAACTAAAGCCTTTGATCGTGTGGTCAAGTGCCGTAAAGTGCAAACGCCACTTCTACTGAGCTGCACAAGCTCATTTTTTTTTAAAGTAAAAATGTTATGTTTTTTTTTTTTTTGTACTGAAGTACTGTAATAAATATATTTTAAATGCCATTACTTCTCTGTTCTTTCCAGCTGTGTGTTACATAAACGTTATTAACTTGATAATGATGAATTACATCTGTTATGGAGTTAGGAGTACATTATTTTTATTATTAACACCAGACCTTGAGGAAGGCACACACACCATTACACACAAAGCCCATCAAACCATGTTTTAAACTCATTCAATGCAGTGGTGTAACTAGAGCTTTTGCCGCCCGGGGTGGTCCCTGAGTTTTCAATACACACCAAAAATACTACAAAAAGTGAAAACAACATGTAGGGAAATAAATTAAAACACTATGTTTATTTTTGAAGTAAAACTTTAATTTCAACATTCTAAAATGTTATTTTTCTTGCTTTTCTGTTAGCAAAATCATTGATGACATTGGTGAAGTCTATTCCATAGTAATGTAGGTAATTCTTAATCAGTTTTTTAGAAAAACTCCTCTCACAACTAGCAACATATTGAGAAAATTTGCAGTAGTATTACAATATTTGGAACTGAGTTCTCGAGACTGTATTTTAGAATTAACTGCAAAAGTTCAAAAAGGTTCAAAGTGCCACCAAGGGGTGATCCCCCCCTCACCCAGCTATGCCTCTGATTCAATGTATCTGTATTCACCACAATATCAGGGAACGTATTCCACTTGCTTACCGCTCTCCATCCAAAGAATTTGCTATTACAACAGATATAAGAAAGAACATAGGTGATTAAAAAATATATTAATGGATTTTCTTACTTTAAACAAAAATGATATAAGAATTGAAATTTAATGGAAATAAGTACTCTATACAGTTTATTGATGATAAGAATTCTTCAGTTCAAAATGTAATTGAGCATTGTTTTGAACAATGCTCAATTATTCTGTATTTTCAAGAACTGTATTTTCAAAGCCTCTAAAAACCATGTTTACTGTATAGAACAGGTGTAAAATTCGATGTAGCGTAAAAATATAAAAGCACGTTACATTCATTTTTACATAGGTCAAATCCCATGAGAATATTGTAAAAATAACCGTGTTTGTCTCTGTATATTTTGTGCTAGATATTATTGTAAATAACCCTTTGGAAATTAACTGTATTTACTCCTTTAACAAGAATATTTTAGAATGTCAAAAACAAAGGCAATGTTTTGCCACCGGAACGTTAGAGAAAGTGCTTACAAGCTCTGCGCATAAACACCTCCAAAGTCAGTCTAAAAGGTTCAAACAACTTTCCGCTGGCTGGCAACTTACGATCAAAAGAGTGCATGGAAGAGAACAAAGAGCGGGTTGAACTTAAAAGAAGATGAAAGTGTCATGCCAAATTCTTAGGGGGTTACAACCCTTCATGCGAAGTCTTAGAGAAGGCGTAATAAAAAGGGACAAAGCCGAGCATAGGACTTCCAGTTGCCAGAAGGCTTCCAGTCGCTGATGAGAGAAGGAACCCATTCGACAGTCAAGGGGGCTTCCAGTCATCAGCAGAGAGTCATCAGAAGCTGGAACCAGAGAAGTGGCAGCAGTGAAGGAGGAAAGGCAAGGCCCCAGTTACTAAGAGGAGTGTCCAAGTCCAGTTGCTGAGAGAAGCTTCCAGTCACCGAGAAGAGAGAGGGATCCCATTCGAGAATCAATCCTTTATCTGCTATTGAAGATGGCAGATAAAGGAGCCAGTCGTCTAGGCAGTACAGCGAGCTCAAGAAAGAGAAAGGCCGATGTAGATGTAAATTACCCGAAGCAACTTTGCTCGGAAGTTTTTTTTCCCACCATGGGAAAACAACCTTTTGCCAGAGCTGTACGAGTACCGCAGGTCGCAGTCCACCATTTTCCCAATGAGATACTGCTGATGCCAGACATTCCTTCAGGAAGCTCGAGATCTGAGATGAAAGAATTGCCATAGAACTTTTTATGCAAGACTTCTGACTGAATGTGCAGTACAGAACCTTTGTAAGTTCCTTACTTTTGTACAGTTCCTCTTATAATATGTTATAGATGAACTATTAAGAATTTATTTAATAGTAATAAGAAGTGTCCTTAAGAGAATCAATTGGCATGTTGGAAGTTGATAAAAAAAAATTGTAAAAATAATTTAATAGAGAGTTAGCTAACCTCTTTGCGAGTAAACTAGGAGTTTAATAAGTTGAAATTGTAAGCTTTTGAGTTAGAGATTATTTAATGTTAAAGTAAAAGGGTTCTAATTTCATGCTAAAGATTTTATAAATGGATAGAGAAAACAATCTCCCTATTGTTTAATTCATGTATAATATGTAAATAAATGTGTTTTAAGTATTTGTTAAAAGAGTGCTGCCTGATTCTTTATTATACAACTGCACTGTTTCTAAAAAATAATCAGACTTGTGAGCAGGAAACAATTAAAGCAATAAAAGTGCAGTTTAGTTACTTAAGATCATGACTGTTTATGTAAACATGGTTGGAGGAATTCACGGAATTCCTTCAACGTCCGGTAATCAATAAAATATCCGGTAGATCTCTCCGGTAGAGAGAGATCTACCGGATGTTTTATTGAGTCTTATGCCGAATATTGATATATTGGATGGCGCAGTCTTACAAATAAATTTTCCAGTGTTCATAGGCATGTGACTAGTAAATACGGAAGGTGGATAAACATAATATGCAGTAGAGTAAGTGAGGTTACGAGAGGAAAAGCACACACTGCTAAATAGTAAAAATTAGAATAAAGATAGAGTAAAGATATCACATTATATAATAGGCAAATAATGCAGAAGACAGCATATTGTTACACAGGATTTCCATATTATCTAAACCTTAAAATCTACCTACATGCACAACATTTCTGCATCTGATAATGTGAACAATAACATTAACATTTATATTTTTACATTACTGTTAATATATTAACGAAAATCACATTTTTTAATAAAAATGCCAAAATCAATATCTTGCATCCTGAAAAGTAAAAAACTAAAATGGAAGTTCAGATGTATTGAAATGAGTACTGTTGAAGAAAAGTACCACATAAGTTATTCATTTTTCATTTCAACAAGCTGAAAATTGCATTCACATAAGTATGTTGCTGAAAAATGGAGGACTACCTTTAATGCCTTTTTTCAGTCAGTTTTGTGGAAATTCTCATTGAATTGAATTCAAAATGTTATTTTGGTTGAAGAATGATTTTTCACAACTTTAACATAGTGTCTGAAGAGAGAGGTCAGATAAAAAATTGTAAATTATTTTCTTTACTTTCATAAATGGACTTAATATTCACAGACTACTTTCTTTGGAATCTTTATTTGAACAGAAATTACCTACTGGTCATATCTGACACAGTAGATCTGTCACTCATAGAATGCAAAGTGCATTCTTTGTCAGTCAATGATCCCAGGGTAACACTTTTACATCCATAATATACTTGATTCTCCCATGTAAAGTAGCTATTATTCAACTCACAAAAATAAATGTCAGAAATAACAAACACGCATGTTTATTAGGCAACAAAAAATAGTCTTGCCATAATTTCAAAGAAATGCCCTTCTGCAGTCAGTGGAAAAAAATATTAATATGAAACGAACTCTTGACTATTCTTGATAACTAAAGAGAATTCTGTTATTTTTCTGAAGCTTTTATTACTTGCTGAACACCAGTATTCTGTGTTACATCCCTAGCACATAATTATTGAAATTTATATATTTTTAATGGGCAGCGTGTATAATACTTCCAAGTTGAATTAATGATCATTCTAAATAAAACATATGTAGATTGATAAGTTTTCTTCATAATTCTCTAATATTATATACTAATTTTTCCAGCTCTTCTCCTACAGAAGTACAGTCAAGCAGTGAATCAAGTGATAGTGAATATGATAGTACTGATAGTCAAGGATTATTACCTCGACTACAACGTAAAATCTCTTCAGAAACTGTGATCCTGGATCCTCCACAAGCAGATCCAAGGAAAAAGTAATTTTCTTTCTTTTCTTTCTTTTTTTTTTTTTTTATCCCATAACATAAACTTATGTTATGGGATTATGATAAGTTTATGTTTTGCTCATTACATAAATGTTAGCAATAAGTTGAAAATAAATGCTTAAACACAGGCGAATTAATAGTAAAGTTTATATTTCATTTCATAAAAGGAAGTCTGAAGAAGAACAGCAAAACTAAAATACACTATAATAAATTTAGTTTAATCCTTTATCCAAGTGAAAGCAAACAAAGTTTGTGCCTGAAAATATCTTCAGGACTGAGGTAAGGTAGTGCAACTCCGAGCAAAGGTGGATCAAGCTGTCATCACTCCTTGTCTCAGTATCTCCCATAATGCAAAGCACATCTCCTTGCGGACATGTATACTGCTATGCATTAAGGGAAAAGCCACTACCCAGACCATTTTCAACCTTTATTGAGGTCTCGTCAGTGGGAGGCAGACCCAAACGTGGAGATACTAAGGCAGAAGCAATAGGAGAGGCCATATTTACCTATATGGCCCTTCCCTTAATGCATAGCAGTATATATGTCTGCAAGGAGATGTGCTTTGCATTATGGGAGATACTGAGACAAGGAGTGATGAGAGCTTGGTCCACCTTTGCTTGGAGTTGCCTGGTGTTGCACTACCTTACCTCAGTCCTGAAGATATTTTCAGGTGCAAACTTTGTTTGCTTACACTTAGATAAAGGATTAAACTAAATTTATTATAGTCTAACCAAGTGAAAAATAAACTTCCAACATCTTTCTCTAAATCCAGAGTAATTCAATAATAAGGTGGTACACCTGTTGGCAACTCCTATAGGTAAATATGACCTCTCCTATTGCTTCTGCCTTCGTATCTCCACGTTTGGGTCTGCCTCCCACTGACAAGACCTCAATAAAGGTTGAAACTGGTCTGGGTAGTGGCCCTTCCCTTAATGCACAGCAGTATACATGTCCACAAGGAAATGTGCTTTGCATTATGGGAGATACTGAGATGAGGGAGGAGTGATGAGAGCTTGGTCCACCTTTGCTTGGAGTTGCCTGGTGTTGCACTACCTTACCTTAGTCCTGAAGATATTTTCAGGTGCAAACTTTGTTTGCTTACACTTGGATAAAGGATTAAACTAAATTTATTATAGTCTAACCAAGTGAAAAATAAACTTTCAATAAAATACACTATTTCCATAGTGTATTTTATGTTAGTGTATGATGTTTTCAGAAAATCACATTACACAGACTGAAAAGTACAAACATTGATCATTTTTTATAATTTGATTAACTAAGTTTAGATTGATTAGCAGTAAAAACCAATAATAATATCAGGTAACCAAAAAATTTGTGCAAAATTAAAACATTTATAAAGAATGGGAAAAAAAACTTTTAGAAAAATAAATGCCTTTGTAATCTTTATACTTTTCTCATTATAAGGATAGAAAATCTATCCTTATAATCAACATTGTACAGTTCTGATAATCATTTTTTCTCCAAGGTTATATAAAGTACCTATGATTTATAGATCCAGAAATGGTTGTAAACCTGTTGTACATTTGTACTGTGGGTGAGATAATGGTAAAATTATCAGCTGCATGATTCTACAGATCAAACACATAGAACTTTTTCAATCTTTTGCTGGCTTGGTTGGCTGAGTAGTTAGCAAATCCACTCTCCAACTGACAGGCTCTGGGTTCAAATCCTGCTGGGGGCATGGATGTTTGTGATTGTCTTTAGGTGGGAGATGAATTTCATCGTTTGGTGTAAGACTACTACCCTGCTTATTGGAGGCCTGAAGTGGTTTGAAAAAGTTCTATGTTTGGTCTCTAGAGCAGAGTTCCTGGACTAGAAAATGAATAAAAATAAATAAATATATAGAGGTAACCCTCGTATAATGCGTTAGTATGCCGCGTTATATAAATCGCGTTATACGAGATTTAGATCACATAGAAACAGTAGGGTTAGGTTCCGAAATCATTTTTTTTTAAATTATATAAACAACAATGACATATCCAACAAAACCAATATTTTTATTTAATTCAGGTAATTCATGTAAATTAAGAAAACATAAACTGAGACAAATACGTAGTATAAAATTATAAAAATTACAAATTGTACATAAATTTCATTGCACATATTGCATAAATGTTTTAGACACAATAAAATAAAATGCATATTTTAATCGTCATCACTGTCTTCAGAAATAACATTTCATAGATGTTCTTTAAGTGGCTGGAGGTCGTCACCACTTGAAATCTCTTGGATATCATTTGTATAATTCTCATTGCATACTTTGGCTGGTTTAGTCCTCAAGAATTCAGTAATAAGTCTTTGCTTTCCAGTATGCTGCAATTTTTTATTAAGTTCATAATATGGCTAAACAAATATCCAATTGTCTCGTGAATTTTCCTGAGCGCTGCATTGAGGGATCATTATCTGTAAAATAATTTCCTAACTTTCTTGCCAAGTCCAATCCTTCTGCTAATTTCTTTAAACTGAATTCTTTAATGGATTCATCACAATCAGAATCTTCGGCAGAATGTTCCTTGCCATTTGGTTCGACGCCATCTATTAATTGTACCAGTTCCTCCTCATTTAAATCTGTTTCTCCATCAATTAATTCACTAATTTCGTTTTCAAACATATCGCAAAAGCCTTCTGCACCAAAAATGTGTGCGACCTTTATTATATGACGTAGCTCGGCATCCACTGGAGGTACGAAATTTTGTTCCAGAACAGCTTCAGGCCATGTTTTTTTCCAGCAAGCATTCAGCGTAGAGGGTTGCAATTCCTTAATGGACAGAGAAATAATTTTTACACAATTCAATATTGAAAACTCTTTCCACGCTTGAGGCAGTGTCATGTTTGGATTAGATTCCATTTTTTCCAAAATTAATTGAAATGTTTGCCGAATATAATATGACTTAAATGTTGATATTATTCTTTGGTGGAGTGGTTGAATAAGTGAAGTAGTATTAGGCGGCAAAAAAGTTATTTTAATATTCGGATGGCTTAAATTTCTTGGGTGGCCTGGTGCGTTACCTAAAATTTGTAGAATTTTGAAGTCCATATTCTTTTTCTTTGTGTAACTTTCTACATCTGATACAAAACACTTGGAAAACAAATTTTCGGACATGCTAGCTGTAACCTTTTTGTTGGCCTGCCAATAAACAGGTAGGGTGAACTTGTTGAACCCTTTCATCGCACGAGGATTTGCGGATCGGTTAATAAACATTGGTTTTGTCATGTAATCACCTGATGCATTACTACAAAACAGTAGAGTATTTCTATCTTTGGAAACTTTGAATCCAGGAGCTGATCTTTAATTTTTCGAAATATAGATGCATTTTGGCATTTTTTTCCAATATAACCCAGATTCATCCACTTTGAACACCTGATCTGCACTGTAACCACCTTCTTTAATGATTTTTAAAAGTTCTGCTGGGTATTTCCGGGGAGCTTCAACGTCTGCTGATGCTGATTCTCCCTGGATTTTAAGATTATACAAAGAAAACCGCTTTTTAAAGTTTTCGAACCAACCCTTACTGGCACAAAATCCATGCTGAGAGATTTCTTCTGAAGAATCTTGATCAAGTTCTTTTAACTGTTTATAAACTTTGAGAGCTTTTTGCTTAATAAGGTGTCCATCCAAAGGAATTTTCTTTTGAGTACAATCTTCTATCCAAATCATTAGAGATTTCTCCATTTTATCTATTAGAATATCGCAAACACGAGCAATGCGCTTGACCCAGCAATAACACTTTCTCGGATTTTATGTTCATTTTGTTTGATTGTTTGAATCGTTGATTCATTTAAATTCAGAGACCTTGCAACAACTCCTGGTTTTTCTCCAATTTTCAACCAATCCAAGATTTTAATTTTTTCTTTGAGAGAAATTAATTTTCTTTTCAGTGTTGGTTTTTCCCCTTTCATTGCAGTTTCAGTGGCCATTACAATAAAAATAAACTTTTACATAAAAAAAAAAAAAGCATTATATATGTATGTAACTCACCAGAAAATAAACTGCTCAGCTTGAGAATAACACACTTATGATTTTAAATGAGCTTTAAACGAAGACAATTTTCAACAATAAACACTTTATACAGTAAACCCTAGATGGCGAACCTATGGCACTCGTGCCAGAGGTGGTACGTCTGAGAATTTTGCTGGCATGTCAACAATTTACAAGTGATATCCTTTTATATGCTTATAAATTATTCAAGTTTTTTTTTAATTGTTACAATATGTACAAGCTGAATTTTGTTTTACAAAGACAGCAGCTATAAAGACATGCATATGATTGGTGCGGTATTAACAAAAGATCGCGCAACCCAAAGACAAAGTATAACTAACGATTTCAGACAATAACATATCCTGTTAGGGTTTGAGACCAGGAGATGGCAGCACTTGTTTTCCAGACTCTTCATCAATTGCCGATTAAAAAAAATGATAATCTTCAGCTGGCTATCTCTGGCAACCATGCAGAATGAACTGTCCACTCAGTCTCCAAAAGTTAGATAGGATTAAAACGGCCTCGCCTACTCCCTATAGAGAAATAAACGATGTTAGCTGATGTTTTTAAATTGCTTTATGAAGACTAATAAGCGAAGACTTAAGCTTGTATCTAAGTAAATACATACTTAATCACGTATCTGAAGACCATTTACTGTTATGTAAATTTAAATATAACATCCTTAAGGCAGGTTTGAATGTCGCAGTCAAAAATTAATTAAATTCCTTAACCTAATCCCAAGTAATCCATTTACACCCCCCCCCCCACTTGAAGTGCTATTATTACAAAGGAAGACAGAAATATGTATGCGTTCAGCATATAATAATAATAATGTTCGATAGGTCTGATAACAAAAGGAAAACGTAGAACAAGATGGATCGACACCATTAGTCAGCAGCATATTATACTGTCCTAATTAGAGAAATCAAGTTCAGATATTCAAATCTCAATTGCTTGTAATAAATTTTCTTCATTAACTCTAATTAAAAATTCCAATTTATTATATATATATATATAGATGGAAAATATCTAATATATAAATTCTCGGTATCAATAAAAGTTTTAAATATTTTGGAATTTTATATATTATTATTTTAATGCACCTTTGATTTATTAAGATAATTTTACTATTTATAATTTTAAGTTATTCGTGAATGCTGTAGCCAACGAAGGTCTAACTGACACTTGGCTGGTCTGAATTGCTTTAATTGCCCAACCGATAAGTGTTAGGTTGAAATGCTAATTCTTTTCAATCGAATTCTGTAACATCTGAAACTATCATAACAACATTCACTATTAGTTTTAACACATTCACAACAGGGTGTCATTTATCATTCCGATGGAACTTCTCATTACTGACTGGCTCAACTCACGCAAACGTTTCAACCCTTGATTGAATTTTATGGCTTTTTGGCAGGCGAACTCACACATTCATTATATGGCATGTTTCAATTCTTGGTAGTCTTTTATTTTATTGTGATCTGTCATAATGACATCTAGAATTTCAAATGCAATAAAACAAACACTTGTATCATAATTGAAAAATTGGACAATAGTTTTTAGTTAGATACTGTGTTTCGGTGCAACATATGGTTTTGCTTAAGTCTATACAGCATAGTTTCTGTGAGAGGGGACATGTGATTTATTAGTTTTTATTCCATCTGTCTCTAGTTGCACTATTTGTTGAGAATGACACAGACTGCAAAAGCCTTATTATACATTATATGAATACAGTACCTTATTCAGTGATGCAATAAAACTAATTCGATACTTATAATAACTACTTGTGCGATAATGGCAGACACAAATTTAACAAAGATAAAATTTGATTTTTAAGTCCTGCAGTGAAAAATATGAAAAGAATAAATAAATAAAGGGTTACTAGAAATTGTAGACCGCGTTATATCGAAACTACGTTGAACAAGGGATACTACAATTTGTAGACCGCGCTGTATAAGTACCGCGTTATACGAGGGTTACCTGTATATAAAATCAGTAAAAATAGAAAAAAATCTGTAGCCCAACCATGGTATGAATATATTATTGGTTTACAAATACATCTTTTGTGGGTGGGAATCACATTATAAAAAAAGTAAAAAAAAAATCTGTATCCTAACTCTAATAAGGATGGTGGTCTCATTCTTGGTGATGAAATTCATTCACTATCTAAAGCCTAAAGATACACAAACATCCATTCCAGCAGCAGGATTTGAACTTATGGCTTATTGTTGCAATATGGAAGTACTACCACTCATCCAAACAGGCCAATGTTGAGCCTTTGTGTTGACTTTAAGTTTCACTCAAAAAGGTTTCCTATCTTAAACCATATTATTGCTCACCATTGTTGTCAAATATGGTGAGCATATTATTGCTCACCATATTTGACAACAATGAGATTTGCAAATGATAGCACATATGCATGATTCATATTTCAGTACTAAAAATTGCAACACAAGTTTCTCTCAGTTTATGCATAGCTATTATTTTTGTTATCACAGTATTGTAGTATCTTATTTAATAATTTCTGCATTGAGCGCATTGGTAACACATGAATTTAATGAAGAGTATGATAAAAATTATGTGAAAATTATGTGAACTAAAGTAGTTCATGAGTTCTCAGACTACACTGAAATTCTTCATTAATAATAATATTCCACATCTAATATAGCTGATACGAATCTCATGAGATAGCATTATGTACCTTAACTTAAAATTTTCTTTAAAAAGGTAATGAGTATGTTGTAATTCAGGACAATTTTCAATGGCACTTGTGACAGTGAAGGCTGCTAATACACACATACACCCAGGAATATGTACAAAATTAATAGAACTGTCATAGTTATTGAGTGTGAGACTAATAAATCATCTTCAGTGCTAAGGCAGAACAATAACAACAGATTTTTAAAAAAATGTGGATCTTCAGATGTTTGCCGATGATACAAAGGTAGGTAGAATTATCAGGAATAGTGCTGATGTTAATTCTCTACAGGAAGATTTGAATAGGCTTTTAGCTTGGACAAATGAGTGGGGTTGCAGTTTTAATGTTAATAACTGCAAGGTGTTACACTTTGGGATACAGAGACATAAGGCTACATACTGTATTGGTAGAGCTGTACTTCGGGAGGAGGATGAGATTTGGGATCTTGAAGTGATGGTGGACTGAAGTTCCAAGGGCACATCACATTGCTGCTATAATATACATTGACATGTAGGGATAAGGAGGTGGTGGTGGTGCATCTATATAAGGCATTGGTCAGACCACATATGGAATATTGTTCTCAAATTTGGTCACCTAATTTTCATTGCGATGTGGAAGCACTAAAGAGGGTCCAAAGAAAAATAATCAAAGTGATATCAGGATTCTGGATTGTTGTTATGAAGAGCTTTTGAGAGAATGTGGATTACAGAGGTTGGTGGATAGGAGGAAAAGAGGAGATATGATGGAGACCTTCAAGTTAGTTAAGGGATTCTATCAGATGAATATAGAAGAAATTATAAAAAGAGTGGATGTTAAGATGGGAAGAATAAGTGGCCATCCCCGGAAGTTGTATAGGGATGTGGTGAAGAAGGGAGTGAGGAGTAGATTATTTACTTGGAGAGTTGTTAGTAAGTGGAATGCATTGCCTGAGTGCATTGTGAGTGCAGGTAGTATAAATAATTTCCAAGCTCATTACAATAGATATGTTGCTGGTTGAGTGGGCTTCACATGATGAGTCATTCACTCTATGGACGTTACCAAATAATAATAATAGACAATGAGATGCAATAAAATTATATATGGCTGACAAAAAAAAAAAAATCTATTGACTGATAACAATGAGACTTTCCCAGATTTTTTTAAAGCTGAGGCATTCCAATTTAAATTTGGTTGATATAGTAACATTCAAAGCATTCAAATTTGAAACAGCATCAGTGAAGTAGGTGAGTTCATAACCAGAAGATTCTCTAGTTGGTGTCAATCCTATGCTATGATAAATCAGATTTCTGATATTCTTATTAGTGTTATAAGATTGGTGTTCTTGTAATTTTTTTTTCCCCACATAGTGCCCAGTTTGTCCAAAGTAGATGTGGCAATCACAGGGAACTTGATACATGCTTGTGGGGAAAAGAGGAAATTATTTGTCTTTCAAGGAAGGCAAGTCAGGAGGAGAGTATTGATGAGAATTTTTGAAATTAGTTTGGAGATACCCTAAGTATAAGAAATTGGAACTCTCCATACTATATCTGGATTGATAGGAGAAGTAGGCTTGTAGATATCAAAAATTGGTTATATTTTCTGTTAGAGGAGGTCATTCTTTTTCATGATTGCTGGTTATTGAGAAGTTTTAGTTTTGAGATCCTGCAAGTTGGAGCAGCCAACATTTGCTTGATTCAGTAAAATTTTTATTATGCCTAAATCAAGCTAATGTTGTCTGTTCTAACTCCCAGGATCTCAAACTAGAACTTCTTGACATCCAGTATATCATGCAAAAGAATGGCTTCTCCCAGTATAACAAAGTTTTGATACTTACAAATCTGCTCTTAGCACTTCAAATATACAGAGGGTTTCAATCCCTTATATTTCATCTGGGTCTGAACCAATTTCAAAAATCCTCATGAAATACAACCTAATATCTATATTTTTTCCTATCAATAAACTCTTCCCTGACTGCCTTCCTCTAAGGATAAATGATCTCTTTCCTTTCCAATCATGCATACCAAGTTTCCTGTGATTGTCACTTCTTTGAATAAACTGGGTTCTCCATGGGAAAAAGATTGCAAGAACACTAATGTTAGATTACTTATAAGAAATCTGGTTTAGCACAGCATGGACTTGACACTAACCACAGATTTTTCTGGTTGAGAACTCATCTACTTACCTGATGCCACTTCAAATTCAAATGCTTTTTCAAGAAGAATGCGAAACCTTATTATATCATCTAAATAAGAACCACCACCTCTCCTTTCAAAAAAAATCTGGGAAAGTCTCATTCTTATTAGTCATGAATATTTTTTTTGTCAACTGTATATCATTTTACTACATCTCAACTGTCCTGTCTATTATAGCTCATTATGCTAGTATTTGGCTCATTGTATTTTTAAAAAATCTGTTGTTATTGTTCTATGTTGTTTGAAAATTGGCTTAACACTGAGGATATCTGTTGGTCTCAAGTCGAAGTATTTGTCAAATAAAGTTTTAATTTTATACATGCTTTTGTGTCTATGTATATATTAGCAGCCATAATTAAGGACAGTGAAATAGTTTATATTTTCATTTTTAAGGTAATATTTTTTCTATATGCTTAAAGCCAGAATAAAAAAAAGTGGGGTGGGGGGGGGATTGAGATGGTGCCATACTTCCTGTAAAAAGGGGCCTCATGGCCATTGTATATCATCATGTGGTAAATAAATAAATATATGCTTAACTGCAGTAGCACTGAAAATTTATCTTGACTTTTGTTATAATTGGAGCTTTTATGATTTTTATGATCTACCTCTTCATTTAAATAGTTATTAATGCTGCCTAGTTGTCATTAGGCTTTCACAGTCACTTATTAATTTATTGCTAGTATTTCAGAAATATATTAGCTAAATGAAATATTAACTTATTATTAATTAAAAAAAAAAAATTAAAACGTGTAATCTACATCCTGTTTTAAAGGACAGAGCCTAGTAAAGAGATGAACGCTGCCTGCAAAGTTCTTAATGATTTCTTGAAAAAATCTTCAAGGGAAAGTGAGAAGAAAATAGTAAGTCTTTGAATAGCATTAAATCGTTATTGCATTGTTTGTATTTTAAAAAAAAAAATGTAAAGGAACTTTGTTTCTTCCTGTAATACGTCAGGTTTTTAATCATCTTCTGGGTTTTGGAAATAGATGAAAGAAGGGACCCTGAAAGTTTCAATTAGACCTGGGTTTGGAGAGCTCTGAAAGCTAAGTTGTTTAGTTTAGAAAAAATAGCGATATTAGTTAAAATTGTATTAGAACTAGATTGTATTGTGGTAGTAATTAGATTTAAGTTTAGCTATATTTAAATTAAAAGTTTTGTCTTTCTACACTAAGTTACATAGTGTAGCACGTGGCACCAATATGAAGCAGAACAAATGCATCTGAGGCATCATTGCTTAAAGAATTCAGCCAGACGGACTTTGTTCAGCTGCAATGTCTGCGAGATGTATGCATTATCAAAGGTGAATGAGGTTTGGTTTGAAAGTGATAATGGTGGGAAAGTTTGCAGAAAATGCTATAAAAGCAGAGGTCAGAATTGCATGTCAGGTTGCAAGATTAAAATGGTGGATGGAACATGGAATAGAACATACATGAAAATATGTGCAGCAGTGTAACAGAAGATAGCATTGAAAGAGAGATTAAAAGTGACACAATTGAGAGAGAGAGAGAGAGAGAGAATAAAAGTGATGATTGAAAGAATAGTAGTATGATGGATGTAAAGAAAGAAGAGTTGCCTGTAATGAGGGAGATAGTGCTGTAAACTTGGGGGGAGGTATTAATGCTGCTGCACCATTGTAATATTTTATTTATCTTTAATATCTTCTCTTTAATGCTTTATTCTAATTTCTACCTTTAATCTTGATATTCTTTATAGTAGTGCACTTTCGTAATTTCTTACTTAGTCTTTTATCCTTGCCCTTTATATTGTTCTCCTTTTAATCCTTATTGATCTTACTCTTTTGTATAAAAATCTATTCCACCTTTTACACTACTTGTTGTATGCCTATGAGTACTGGAAAATTTATTTGTTAGACTGCGCCACCAATAATCTTTTCTTGGCATGTGACTTAGTAATATGGCTGGTAGATCTCTCTCTGGCATAAAATCCTTCAATCAAGTTTTACATAAACAGTCGTGGTTCTCAAGTATTTAAACTATGCTTTTAATGTCTTATTTGTTTCCCGCTCACAGGTCTGCATTTATTTGGGAACAGTGCATTGTAAATTAAAAGATCAGGCAGCACTTTGTTGTCATATAATCAAAACATTCTTCTAGTAGCAAGACTTATACGTTGGTTAGACATAACTGGTAATTAGTTTACAGAATTAACAACGCATATAAAGTATATTAATTAAAGGTAACTTTAATGAATAACTTCTATATTTCGGCAATGTCACATTGCTATCTTCAGGAACATAAAATCTTTAGGAACATAAAACCATCTTCAGGAACATAAAACTACTAGAATCATGATCATCCACGGAGATGCAATCGCACGAAAGGCCCGTCAATACGGCAAATTGAGGTTGAAGATATCTAGGCAGATAAATCGTCTGACGTTCCTAAAACGCTGCCGGGATAACAAAGTGATCCCTAATTGTGTCAAATTGAAGCACCGTTTTACTTCCGAGAAAGCTCGACGCATTTATAACCGCACTAGCTTCGCCCTGTTAAGAGAACAAATTACCGCGACACGCGTTCTCCTTGCTGATGAAAACAAAACCTTACGGGTGCTAGAGGAAGAGCTTTCGAATACACTCGGCCTTGATCTATGGTCTATACTTCATGACATCTCATGCGCATCGGCAAGAAAGGAATTCAAAAAAATACGTAGTCGGCACGTGAAAAAATACGAAAACCTGACAAAGACTTCTACTTCCATACCCCAGCCACCACTCAACACTGTAGTCAACCTCTCGTCAGCAGTTTTAAAGCCTGAAGCACTCGCCGCACTTTCACATGGTCACAATTTCACCCTAGCTCCTAAAAGGATATCTGCTGAAGAAATCATGATCCAAATAGAGCATGGAATTCGCAACCTGCCTAACGATATTGCCAACAACGTAAGACTGGATGTAGTCGGTGTTCTCACTAAAGCCAAACCTCCAAAATCCAACTTATCCAAAAACGAATATACAGCCCTACAAGAATTGGAAAAACAACAAAAAAATAGTAATCACCAAAGCTGATAAGGGAAGCACCACTGTGGTACTCAATCAAAAAGACTACAAAGGTAAGCTAAATTCTTTAGTACTAGACCGTACTACTTACCTCCCCATTGAATATAATCCGACCAACTCTCAGATTAGAACTATCTACAGACTCCTTAAGAAAGTCACTTCTTGGCCTGTGGAAGTCACCAACAAACTTAAACCTTATAACTCTAGACCCCCCCCCCCCCGATTATATGGACTCCCAAAAATACATAAACAAAATGTGCCATTGCGTCCCATAGTGGATGGCATTGATTCCCCCACATATAAATTAGCCAAACATTTAGCCAAAACGCTCGCACACTACACTGGCAACACACCATCACACATAAAAAACTCAGCCCACTTTAAAGCCAGTATAGAAAACCTCACACTCCAACACACTGACATAATGGTCAGTTTTGGCGTCTCCTCCCTATTCACTAATGTCCCACTCAAAGAAACCCTTGAGCTCATCCAAGCCAAGTTTCCTCCCGATATCTCAGCACTATTTCAGTTCACAATGAACTCAGGCTATTTCGTTTGGCAAGGAAAGTTCTACAAACAGATAGAGGGGACAGCCATGGGTTCACCACTTTCCCCACCCTTGGCCAATTTCTTTATGGAGACATTTGAAGAGAAAGCCTTAAACTCCACCCCACAAAAACCCACTATTTGGCTTCGTTATGTGCATGATGTGTTTGCTATTTGGCCACATGGCTCAGACACACTCCACTCCTTCCTAGCACACTTAAACAACCAACACCCCAGAGTCCAGTTCACCTTAGAAAAAGAGGAAAACAACACCCTCCCCTTCCTAGACACTTTAATCACCCGCCAGCTTGATGGATCTTTGGTTTTCTCTGTTTACAGAAAACCCACCCACACTGGCAGATACATTCACCAGCAATCCCCGCCCCCTCACAACAATATGGGGTGATAAAAACACTATATAACAGGGCAAAATTAATCTGCTCAGATGACAAGGCCCTGACTATTGAACTAAACCACATCCTCAACACTTTCTTAGCCAATGACTATAACCCCAAAAAAATCCAAAAAATACTAAAACCTGTAAACCACAACCCCCCTCCACAATAAAGATTACACAAAGTCTATCACCATCCCCTACATCCAGGGCACCTCTGAGAAAATAACCAATATCCTCAAAAAATATGACCTTACTTCCTGTTACAGACCATATAAAAAGTTGGCATCCCTTATCTGCTCCACCAAAGACCAACCACTTCCCCTAGACCTGCCTGGTGTATACCAGGTCCCTTGCAGCTGCAAATTGTCCTACTTTGGCCAAACAGGCAGAACAACAAATATCAGGATTTCAGAACACCAAGACTACATCCGGTTTCACCAGTACAGCCGCTCTGGGCTGGCAGACCATGCCTTAGATACCCACCATAAAATTCGTTGGAAGAAAACAAAAATAATTCATCACAGCAAGTTTAAATACGAAAGATTATTCAAAGAATCTTCAGCAGCTCTAAAAAAACGTTCCTATCCTCAACAAGTTTGGGTGCATGAAACTGCCCCAAATTTGGGAGACTTTCATTATGAGAACTTCAGCCCAACTGCCAAGACTACCAAATTAGCCCACAAGAGGGCACCATTAGGAACAATATTAGTTTCTTACTTTCTTCCTCATTTGCTTTGTGTTAGTTCCTGAGTGCACATACCATATCTTTATGTTCCTGAAGATGGCAATGTGACATTGCCGAAATATAGAAGTTATTCATTAAAGTTACCTTTAATTAATATACTTTATATGCGTTGTTAATTCCATAAACTAATTACCAGTTATAATCAAAACACATTTTATTTACAGTAAAACAATAATACATTAATTAAAAGATAGGGAGGTTGCTCTCTCTACCTATTAATTAGACCTTTAGCATAATAAAACAAAACTTTCCTTTTCAATACTAAATAACGTTACAGTACAATTACTCATTTACTTCTCTGCTTATTAAATCAAATTATTGATACTCTAGTTTGCTCACAAAGAGGTTAGCTAGCTATGCCAAGTTGTCTCACAAATTATACATTAATTAATAACAAATCAAAGGACTCTCTTATAGACACTGCAAATTCCTAGTACCTTATATCTTAACAGTTCATCTAAATTAATTCCCTTATATTACATAAAAGAAACACAGGAAAAAAATTGGCATGCCCTAGGAGACAGAGCATATGAACTCTCATATGCTCTGTCTCCCAGGGCACGCACTCATCCAGGGATTTTTCACTAGAGTCCTAGACTTTTCTTCTGTCTCGGTCTTAAATTTCTTTCTGCAGCATCTTGCTTCACCTGTGCCTCATCAAGGATTGTTGGCAGGGCTTTGGATGAGGGGTCCAGCATGTGAAAGTTATGCAGTCTCGTTCAGAAGGCAGTGCATTCTCCTCCAGGTGCTGAAGTCTGCTTCTCGATTATTAGCTTCCGGTAATCTTCCACAGTGAAATCCAAGATAGAAAGACCGATCCAGCCTCAGGTGGATCAGCCTCCCTTTCTCCCTGACATTTGGTGTGCCCTAGCCGTATAGTCGTGTCCACTTTTTTTCCGACTGCTGATATCGATGTTCTCATCAGTCCCATTTTATTTCACGTTCTCTGGGACCTTGCACGAAGGGTTGAAATCCTGGAAGAATTCAGTGCGACTCCTTGATCTTCTGTTTAGGCTGACTTGTTCTTTCTTCTACTAGTGTACTACACAAATTCGATTAGTTGGACACCGGAACTTCGTGCAATCTGCGCCAACCCCTTTTAAGAATGAACTTGACAGTTGGCATATACAGAACACGTAAACAAAGCACTTAGTTAAAACAAAGATATATAGTTTCTAGTGACACAGCATTTTTCTTTGTTACTAACTCTCACCATTGCTTGTTTACTACATTTTTGGGCAGGTTATATTTTCCTTAGAATTATGTACATTCTTTTATACAAGTTTATTTTTACAACACAAACTTTTTAGATGTGACCTCTGTAAAAATCGATGTAAAGTGTTCATAAAATATTAAGCTACATCGAATTTTACAATGCGGTTATGTAGAGTGATACACAGGATGAAAATGTGAGCTGCGCTGAATGCAGAAATGTCTGGCGAGTTGTTCAGGTGATAACAGAAAGAAAGGAGTGTGAGAATCTTGAGATAGGAATGCTTGACTAAGAGAGAAGCAAAGTCCTGTATGATGATTCTATCATAAGAGGTGCGATTGGTGAAAGAGTGACAAAATCATGCTTCCCTGATGCAAAAATTAGCCATGTTAGACTATTAGAGTGCAAAAGGGTAAAGTGAAAGAGTTGATTGTTTTCGCTGGAATGAATGATTTGAAAGTAAAAAAGTATGGTATGAGGGAGGACATGAAATAGTTACAGAAGATAGCAAAAGATAACAGTGAGAGTATTATGATAGTGAGGCTATTGCCATGGCATGACAGAATGAAGCTGAGAAGGAGGCCATAACAGTGAATGAGTCGATGTGTGGGTTATGCAAGAGGAATGATTTGGAATTTGTGGTTGTGAGGAGCAAGTTTGATGGAGAGAAGGATTTATACAAGAAGGATGGTTTGCATCTGAATGGATTTGGTGTTCAGAGTTCAGAAAAAGTGTTGTTATTATTATTATTTGTCACCTCCAGGTAGTCCAAAGACTCAGGGAGGTCATCTACTCTACAACTCTGCTTCCACCAACTGACCGCAACTACACCAACGCCATCTACCGCCAATCACCACCACTAGTATTTCCACAGACAATCACAAACATCCATGCAAACGGTGGGATTTGAACCCACAGCCTCTTGACCGGAAGGTGGACACGCTAACCACTCGGCAAGCCAGGCTGACCAAGTGGTGTTGTTGAAGGAAGTGAAAATGCATGTGCAAAATTAGGGAAACTAGAGCTTTTTTTTGTGGTGGAGGGGGGGGGGGGTAGCTGTTGAGTGGATACACAGATACCAGTGAGGCAACTGAGGTGTAATAAGGTACATAAAATGCCTAAATTAGTACCTGCTAACAAACCAGAGTGGAATAGTTAGTATAAAGGTAGGTGTCGCATGATGGTAGGTCCGATGGTAGGTGTCGCACTGATATGATCGTCAGCTTGTCAAGAGCTCCTGAAAAGATCAGTAGTATTTTATGTTATCATTGGCAATTTTACTACAATTTTACGTAGTATTGTTTGCTTTTCGTTTCTTAGTGTGTCTGTGCGATTTTTATGTGTTTTCTGTGTTATTTTAATTATTATTTTTAAGATAAGATAGCGTCCATATGGCACTGATTAAAAAAAAATGGCGGCCAGCTCGCCATGTTTGTTTAAGAGTTTTGATATAAAAGAGTTTATGCAATGTGCTGTCTGTGAGATGTATGCTTTGTGAAGAGCGGTTGGAGTCTGGTTAGATGGTGATAGTGGAGTTAATATGCACAGAAAGTGTAAGGAGAATGAGGATCTAAAGCGTGTTTCAGGTGGAATAGAGTGATATCGTTAAAGAAAGTCAGAATATAGAAAATAGTGATGTGATAAGGAATTGCGAGGTAGTTCCAGATAGGTGTGAGAGTGTCATTGAAAGTGTAAATGAAGGTAGAAATACAGAACGGAATGATTTAAATGATAATGAAAATGGTGAGATAGATGCAAGTAGTGAAATCGCACGGTTGAGTGGAGCGATACACAGAGCAAAGCTGCAACTGGAATGTATGGAAAAATGTGTACTGAATGTACCGACTAATAAACGGCGAAAGTCTGATACGAAAAATAAGAGAATGTTCGTAAATGTAAATAAAATGAAGGAGTGAGTACGGAGATTCGTTATTAAGAGGTGTGATAGTTGAGAGAAATCGTACCAACCGGGTGCGAACATAAAGGACATCAGTGAATCTATTCGAGTGCAAAAACAGAGGGTGAAAGAAATGATAGTCGTGGCAGGAACAAATGATTTGAAAGAAGACAAAATGGAAATGATAGAGGATGTGAGGGAATTACTTGAGGTAGCAAAAGAGAAGAGTGAGAGAGTTAGGATGGTGAGTATTTTGCCGTGGTATGACAGTGAAGTGTTTAGAAGGAGGGCCATAATTGCCAATGACTTTATGCGTGGGTTATGCATGGAGAGTGGTGTGGAATTTGTGGATGTGTGGAGTGAGTTCGATGGGCAAAAGGATTTATATAAGATGGATGGGTTATATTTGAATGGATTTGGTGTACAGAGAGTTGTACTTGAAAAAGTGTTGATGAATGAAGTGGAAGTGGATGTACAGACTCAGGGAAACTAGATTTATTAAGGGGGGGGGGGTAGATATGCAGACTTTAGGGAGGCAGTTGAGTGTATGAATGAGTATAATATGCCTGAGCGAGTACGAAGGACAACAAATCAGAATGGGATAGTTAGTATAAGGCATCAAAGTAGGGATGGGACTAACGGGCTTCTGCAATTCATGTACACTAATGCCAGGAGTATTAGGAACAAGGAGGAGGAGTTTTTGGCCTTGGTTGGCACTTCCAGGCCACAGGTTGTTGGTATTAGTGAAACATGGCTGACAGAAGATGATAAAGCTAGTGGGTATAGCGTGTTCAGGAGTGACAGGGAGAATAAAAAGGGGGGAGGAGTGTTATTGATGATAGCTGATGAGTTGCAGCCAAGGAGTATAGAAGTTGAACTGCAGGATAGAGAAAAGAGCACATTTGAGGCTATTTGGTGTGAGATAGAGTCTAGTAGAACAAAATATACAATTGGGTGCTGCTATAGACCAGATGATGGAATAGATGGTGTGGATAGTATGCATAGGCAAATAGAAGAAATGAGTAGAAGGAGGGTAATTATTATGGGTGATTTCAATTATGGTAACATTGACTGGAAGGAGGAGAGGGCACATGGGAGGAAGGAATTGGATTTTATGCAGTTATTAAGGGACAACTATCTGCAACAGCATGTAGTGGAAAATACTAGGGGGCAGAGAGTGCTTGACCTAGTAATTGCATCTGAGAATGTGGCTGTAATGAACAAGACCATGCTGCCACCAGTTGGTGAGAGTGATCATAAGGTCATGACTTGGGAAGTGGCTAAAGGAGTGCAATTTACAATCAAGACAGGGTACATGTGGAATTACCAGGCTGGTAAGTATGACAAGCTTAGGAGTGTGCTTGGCTCAGTGGCATGCCATGTAAAACTGCAAGGGCTGGATGTTGATAGTGCTGGGAGGTAGTTAAGAAGTGTTTGCAGGAGGCAATGGTTTACTGTATACCAAGAGTCCGAATAATAAATCAAGTAGGGGTTAAATGGATGAATAACACTCTTAAGCTTGAGCTGCAAAAAAAGAAACAATTGTGGAGGGAATTTAAGGAGAAAGGTGACCAGCAGGTGCAGGAACAGTATAAAGCTCAGGCCAGGAAGGTAACAAGGGTGGTAAGAAAAGCACAAGCGGATTATGAAAGAAAATTGGCCATGCAGGCTAAAGAGAATCCCAAACAGTTTTTTCAATATGTTGCAAGTAAAAGGAAAAATGTTCATGGCAGAATGATTTTAAAAAATGCTGAGGGTAGGGAGGTAACCGAATCAGTCGATATAGTGGAATTACTGAGCGAGCACTTTGCAAGAGTATATCATCCAGGTGGTGACATTGCAGGAATGGAAGAACCAACAGCTTATACGGGAATTGTGATGAATGAAGTAGAGGTAAATAGTCTATTACAGAACCTCAATGTCAATACATCTGTGGGATTGGATGGTATACCAGCTCGTGTCGTACGTGAAGCAGTTAAAGAATTGTCAGTGCCCTTGACCATTTTGTTTAATTTGAGCCTCGGGTCTGGATCAGTCCCAAGGGGGTGGAAAGAGGGGAAAATAGTTCCGCTGCATAAAGGTGGTTCCCAGGCTGCTGTTGAAAATTACCAGCCAATCAGCATAACTGGAATCGTTATCAAGGCCTTGGAGAAAATAGTCAAGAGGAAAATACAAGATTGGATAGATGAAAATAGGATACTGTATCAGGGAAAGCATGGTTTTGTGAAGGGTAGGTCATGCCTCAGTAACTTGCTCACGTATTATAACACAGTGATGGCTGAACTGGATAAGGGTAATGGGTTTACAGTGATTCTACTGGACCTTGCTAAGACCTTTGACAGGATACCACATGGAATTCTAATCAGTAAATTCTTTTAATGTGGCAAAATGTAAGGTTATGCATTTTGGGGTGAAAAGATTGGCGGCAGTTTACTGCATTGGTGGAACCGTGCTCCAGGAAATTGATGGGGCACGAGATTTAGGAGTGTTGGTGGATAAGGAATTAAAATTTAGGGGACACATTGCAAAAGTGGCCAAATCAGCTCATCAAATCACTTGGTTGCTGAAGAATACGTTGACAAGCAGAGACAAGCAGGTTATTGTTCCTCTGTATCGAGCCTTGATAAGACCCCATCTCGACTACTGTACTCAGATTTGGTCACCTAGGTTTCTTCTTGATGGGGAGGAGGTGGAGAGGATCCAGAGGCGAGTGACCAAGATGATAGCAGGTCTGTGGAATGAACCTTATGAGAACAGGTTGAGGATTTGTGGGTTGCAAAAATTGGTTGATAGGCAGAGGAGGGGAGATATGATTGAGACATTCACATTACTGAAGGGTTTCTATAAAATTAATTCGGAAGATATTTTTGAGAACAGGGCTGGTTGTGGGAGGACTAGGGGACATCCATGGAAACTGGGCAAAAGTATGGTTAGTAAAGGTGTTAGAGCCGGGTTCTTTACTTTTAGAGTACTGAATGAGTGGAATGCGCTCCATGAGTCTGTGGTGGATGCTGTGACAGTGAATGAGTTTAAGGCGAGGTATGATAGATACTGTATGAATGTCGAATAGTTGTGATGAATATGATTTGGGGTCCCCCTCGATGAGTCTAATGACTCCCTGGAGTTGCCCGTAGTAATAGTAAAATGCAGCATATGGGGATGGATATAGGGTTGGTGAGATGGATAGGAGGGTGGTTGATGGAGAGATATCAGAGAGTGGTTTATTCAGGAGTAGAGTCCACAAGACGGCCTGTGACTAGTGGTGTACGACAAAGATCTGTTCTTGGGCCACTCCTGCTTAATTTGTTCATTAATGATATAGGAAAGGATCTGAGAGGAACAGTTCATTTGTTTGCAGATGGTGCAAAGTTGGGTAGAGCAATAGTGAATGCAGATGATGTCAAAATTTTGCACGATGATTTGGATAGATTGGAGGTCTGGGCTAAGGAGAATGGATGTCAATTTAATGTGGCAAAATGTAAGGTTATACATTTTGGGGTGAAAAGATTAGCAGCAGTTTACTACATTGGTGGAACTGTACTCCAGGAAATTGATGAGGCACAAGATTTAGGAGTGTTGGTAGATAAGGATTGAAGTTTAGGGGGCACGTTGCAAAAGTGGCCAAATCAGCTCATCAAATTACTTGGTTGCTGAAGAATATGTTGACAAGCAGAGACAAGCATGTTCCTCTGTATCAAGCCTTGATAAGACCCCATCTCAACTACTGTGCCCAGATTTGGTCACCTAGGTTTCTTCTTGATGGGGAGGATGTTGAGAGGATCCAGAAGCGAGTGACCAAGATGATAGCAGGTCTGTGGAATGAACCTTATGAGAACAGGTTGAAGATTTGTGGGTTGCAAAAATTGGTTGATAGGCAGAGGAGGGGAGATATGATTGAGACATTCAAATTACTGAAGGGTTTCTATAAAATTAATTCAAAAGATATTTTTGAGAACAGGGCTGGTTGTGGAAGGACTAGGGGACATCCATGGAAGCTGGGCAAAAGTGTGGTTAGTAAGGGTGTTAGAGCTTGGTTCTTTACTTTTAGAGTGGTGTATGAGTGGAATGGGCTGCCAGAGTCTGTGGTGGATGCTGTGACAGTGAATGAGTTTAAGGCGAGGTATGATAGATACTGTATGAATTTCGAATAGTTGTGATGAACATGATTTGGGGCCTCCCTCGATGAGTCTAAGGACTCCCTGGAGTTGCCTGTAATAATAATAATAAAGCGTCAGGACAGCAGTGGGCATAAGGGGGCTTTTTGCATTTTATGCACACTAATGCCAGGAGCATTCAGAACAGGGGGGAAGAATTTTTGGCATTAGTTAGTTCATCCTGGACAAAGGTTACTGGTATTAGTAAGACATGGCTGACAGAAGATGATATAGTATAGTTAGTGTGACAGAATGTGAAGAGTGTAGTGTGTTCAGAGAGGATAGAGAGAAAAGAATGGAAAGGTTATTATTGATGATAGCCAATGAACTGCAACCAAAGAGAGTTGAATTTCAACTGCAGGCCAATGAAAATAATACATTTCAGTCCATTTGGTGTGAGCTAGTGACTAGCAGAACAAAATATACAGTTGGATGCTTCTCTAGACCACGGGATGTAAAGGATGATGGGGATAATATACATTGGCAAATAAGCTCAATAAGTGCAGGACAGGTCATTATTATGGGGGACTTCAACTATGGGAACATAGATTGGAAGGAGGAAAGGACATATGGGAGAAAGGAAATGGAATTTATGCAGTTGCTAAGGTATAATCACCTGAGGCAGCATGTGATGGAATGTACTAAGGGTTTGAGAGTGTGCTAAATCTAGTAACTGCATCAGAGAATTTGTCTATAATTAATATGGCCACATTGCCACTAGCTGGTTAGAGTGATCATATGGTATTGATTGACCTGGGAAATGGCTCAACGTGTGGAATTTTCAATTTAGACAGGGTATATGTCGAATTACTGGGCTGGTAAGTATGACAGGCTTAGGAGATTGCTTGGATTGGTGCCATGGCATGTAAAACTGCAAGGGCTGGATGTTGATAGTGCATGGGAAGTGCTAAAGGAGTGTTTGAGGGGAGGTAATGGCAAACTGCATACCTAGAATCAGGAGAATAAATCAAGTGGGAGTTAAATGGATGAATAACACCATTAAGCTGGAGATGCAAAAAAAAAAAAAAGAAACAATTGTGGAGGTAATTTTAGGAGAAAGGTGACCTGCAGGCACACGAACAGTATAAGGCACAGGCCAGAAGGGAATCCATCCTACAGCATAGAAGCAAGCCAATATCAGTCGATTCCCCCCAAAAAAGTGGTGTATCTACAGTGAAACTATCAACTATTGCTCTGATGCTTTTATTAAAGTAATGAAGGTCATCAATGATGAACTTCTTCAACACTTGGAGAACTACCAACTAATCAGTGATCACCTATGTGAATTTTGCCAATCAAGATCCACAGGATCTCCTCACCTACATCACAAAGGTGGTGATTAGGCTCTAGCTTCAAATTATAAGCCAATCTATATATCTGGAGTTGTGGTGAAGGTACTGGAGAGATTGGTGAGAAGTAGGATACAGAAATGGGCTGATAACAGCAGTATTCCCAGTAGTTATCAGCATTGGCACACCCAGGGAGGGGGCCCTTCCCCCCCTCCCCCTCCCCCCCCCCCCAAAAAAAAAGAAAAAGGAGAAAAAAAAACACTAGAAAAATTTCCAAAAATATTTTCCTAATTAAAATTATTATTTTTTTTAAAATTTATGTTGTGTCTTCTATTTCTATGCTACTTATGAATTAGTGATGAAATAAGGTGGGAATCCTGGCCGCTGTGAACGCAAAGCGAACGAAGTAGTGCTCGGGTGCTACTTTGTTCCTGCAGATGCTCAGTTATAGCTCGTATGCAATGCATAGTGTGTATTCTCAAATTGTCTACTCAACTCTCTCCCCCCCACCCCCCCAAGATTAAATTTTGAGTGCTCGGCCCCCTCCCAGATTAAATCCTGAGTGCACCACTGGTTATCAGCATGGGTTTATTAAAGGGAGATCATGTTTCACTAACTTATTTAGATACTATAACAAGGTGTCAAATGTCTTGGACAAGGGAGATGCATATACAGTGGTGTACTTGGATTTTGCAAAAGCGTTTGATAGACTGCCACACGACAACAGACTTCTGAGTTGGATCATTGACTGGCTGTCAGATGGGTATCAGAATGTTGGATATGGGGACACAGTATCCCAAAAGAGGAAGGTCACTAGTGGTGTACTGCAGGGATCAGTTTTGGGGCCATTGTTGTTCAATTTGTATGTTAATGATATTGGAATGGGTTTAACTAGTGATATGCATCTGTTTGCAAATGATGCAAAACTGGGGGGAGTAATGCAGAGTCAAGCAGATGTTATGACCTTACAAGAGGACTTGAATAGATTGCATGAATGGGCAGGTAAGTGGAACTGTCAGTTCAATGTTGCAAAGTGTGAGGTTTTTAAGATTTGGTAAGCGATGGGATTCGAAGTATACACTTTTTGGGGAAACTTTAAAAGAAGTAGAAGGGATGAGAGATCCAGGAGTGATGGCGGACAAGGACCTGAAATTCAGGGGTTATTACATTGCACAAGTTGTGAAGACGTCACATTGGATAATGGCAATGATGTGGAGGGTCCTGACATGCAGAAATAGAGAGGTTATGATGCCATTGTATAAGGCCTTGATCAGGTCTCATATGAATTATTGTGCATAGATTTGGGTTTTCACAGTGACAAGGATATGTTGGAAAGGGTCCGAAGAAGATTCATAAAGGTGGTCAGTCTTTGGAGTATGAGAACAGATTGAAAGAATATAAGTTGCAAAGCCTCGTGAATTGAAGGAATAGGGGGGGGGGAGATATGATTGAGACGTATAAGCTAGTAAGGGGTTGTTATCAGGTTAACATTTTTCATAGAATGGGAGGGGGGGTGGGTAGAACAAGAGGCCATCACTGGAAACTGTATAAGGAGGAGCAGGAATGCCTTACCTGAGTGTGTGTTGTGAATGTAGATACATTGAATCAGTTTAAAGCATGGTTGGATGAGCATTGTGTGCAATAGTGTGTACCTCACACAATGAGTCTCTGACTCCATGAAGGTCAGATGTTAATAATAATAACTTTGGTCTTCACCATAGCCAACAACACATGGCATTTATTTGTTACAGACCTTATAACCTCTTGTATGCAAGAAGGATATAAAAAATTTACCAGTGCCATTTCTGATCAGTTAATTGTGAAAATGCTTGTAGAAAATGCAAGCAGCTGAAACCATAAACCTTTCTATCAAAGAGAGCAAATCGGTGAAAGACAGATCATTAGTCAACCTACACGATGGATTCTTTCACTTATATATATACCAAGGCTTTTAAAGTTACCAGCTCAAATGCAAGAACAGCCTGCAAGGGTTAGATAGATTTGTGAGTTGTATAGAGTTAATATTTGTTCAGAGGTAAAGTAACATTTACAACATAAGAGAAAATCCATGTTTTTGGATGATGATGAGGCAATAATATCACATGTTCATCCCAAGAAAGATTGGATGTTAGCATTATCCAAAGAAAAGAAATCTCATCTTGGCCAGAGATTTGGATTTTGTCAAAAGTAAGACTGAAAGAAAAGGGTTATTTTCTGTGAGAAATCAGGAAGATTGAAATTAACAAGGTTATCAGAATCCCATTAAGGGAAGGGTTTGAATATTGGGATTTTTGTAGAAGTATTCTTGAATGTTTGATATGTATAGTACCCGGTTTGTGAAATGAAAAAGAGTAATGCAGCCATCAGCAAAATCATGGACTGTATTTGCAATCAGCTGAAGAAGGTCATTGATATTTCTTGTTTAGATAGGATTAAAATAAGAATATAATTTCTGGTATGTTATAATTTCCTTGATAGTTATTCCTCTTCACTTCATTGGGAGTATAGGACCTCAACTATCTGAGTCTGTTTTGTGCCTCTTCATCTTCAACTTTGTAACTAAGTGGAAAAAATAAGAACAAAAACCTTTCTATATTCATAGTTGCTTGATAACTTATTAATGTAAGTTACTATGTTAAGTTATTAAATTGAATAAAATCTATAGTAAAAGCTTTGTTATATGGATGATAACTATTGTCTTTGGACAAACATTCTTAACATTTTTTTCAGTTAAGAAATTCTCACTAAAGCAAACATCAAATATAACAAGTAAATTATAATGGACAAGAAATTATATTCTTATTTTAATCATATACCCAAGCATAAGCAAACAAACTTTGCATGTGAAGTATACTTGCAACTAGGCTATTCATATGTAGGGCTGTTGACTTTACATCAATTACCTTAGTATCTTATATTGCTGTGCTTTATGGTAATTATCACCCTGACTAGCTTGAACTTTATTGAATTCTCATTAGAAGCTAGATGCCAGGAAGATAATGAGGTTAAATCAATGTAGAATTTGTACATTTTCCATATTCAAGTAGTAAAATGGTGTACTGCATATTTTTAAAATACTCTGGATCAAGAGAGTTCTAGAAAGTTTTTTTTTCATTTGGTTATCAAGTAAATTGTAATAGACAAGAAATCGCATTCTTCTTTAAATCATATATCGAAGTGTAAGCAAACAAAGTTTGTGTGTGAAGTAATTATCTTCACTATACAAAGTCAAATAAACATTAGAGTGGAATCTGCAAGAAAAGAGGAAGACCAAAGATGAACTGGAGGATAGGAGCAGAAGAAGGGCTCAGAAAGATTGGAAAGATTTATGAGAAGACCTTAGCCAAAGAGATCAAGGGTAATCCCAAAGAGTTCTTTCGCTATGTGGCAAGTAAATAGAAGAATGACTTCGGAAGGATAACTTTAGTGGGTGCTGATGGTATTGATGTGACAAAATCAGATGTAATAGTAGAGTTACTGAGTGATCACTTTTCAAAAGTCTATCACCCAAGTGAGGATATCTCTGTACCTGTAGCAATAACTAATGGGAGAATTGAAGCTAAGAAATCAGAGGTATTTAATATATTGCAAAATTTAAATGCAAACACTGCTGTAGGCTTAGATGGAATATCAGCTCGGGTGTTGCGTGAATGTGCAAATGAATTGTCAACCCCTCTTACTTGGATATTTAATTTAAGTTTGAACTCTGGTATGGTCCCTATGGAGTGGAAGTTAGGCAAAGTGGTTCCTTTGCATAAGGGTGGCTCTAAAACTGCGGTAGTTAATTACAGACCAATCACTATCTCAGGAGTAGTGGTAAAAGTATTGGAAAAGTTGGTTAAAGACAAAATTCAAGAATGGGTGGATCAGGATATGATACTCTATAGAGGCCAACATGGTTTTGTTAAAGGTAGATCCTGCCTTAGCAATCTATTAACTTTTCATAATAGAATGACATCTGAGTTGGACAAAGGAACTGGCTACACAGTGGTACTTCTGGATTTTGCTAAGACTTTTGACAGGATACCCCATGGAACACTGTTACGCAAATTGGAGCAGATGGGAATGGATACTAAATTGGTGATATGGATAGGAGAATGGCTCAGGGAGCGATACCAGAAGGTGGTGTATGGAGAAGCAGAGTTCAGGATGAGACAGGTGACCAGTGGTGTGCCTCAGGGCTCTGTGCTTGGGCCATTGTTGTTTAATTTGTATATAAATGAAATAGGAAATGGCTTACAGGGAGATATTCAGTTGTTTGCTGATGATGCAAAATTGGGTAGCGCAATAAAAAATCAAGCTGATGTTGAAAGTTTGCAGAATGGGCAAAAGGTGATGAATGTCAGTTCAATGTGGAAAAGTGTAAAGTCATGCATTTTGGGATTAAAAGATTACCAACTGTGTACTACATTGATGGAACAGTACTCCAAGAGATTGATGAGGCTAGGGACTTAGGGGTGTTGGTAGATAGGGACAGTGATGCACCCAGAGGGGGGGGGCAAGGGGGCTGGGCACCCCCCAAAGAAAAGGAAAAAACACTAGAAAAATTTCCAAAAATCTTTTCCTAATTAAAATTCATTTTTTTATTTATGTTGTGTGCTACTTATGAATTAGCGATCACTGCATATGCTCAGTTATAGTTCGTATGCGATGTGTAGCGTGCATTCGCAAAACGTCTACTCAATCCCCCCCCCAAGGTTAAATCCTGAGCGCTCGGCCCCCTCCAAGATTAAATCCTGAGTGCGCCACAGATGTTAGTATGTTGAAGAACACACTAACATCCAGAGATAAAGAGGTTATTATTCCCCTTTATAAGACATTGATACTTCCACATTTTGATTACTGTGCTCAAGTCTGGTCACCTGGATTCCTTGGAGATGAGGAGGTTGTGGAGAGGGTTCAGAGGAGAGTGACTAAGTTGGTGAGTGATGTAAAAAATGCTCTTTACATTGATAGATTGAGAGCTTGTGGATTGCAGAGGTTGGTTGATAGGCGGAGAAGAGGGGATATGATAGAAACATTTAAATTGCTAAATGGTTTTTATAAGATTGATGCAGGGGTAATATTTCAGCTGTGTGATAGTGATGGAAGAACAAGAGGTCATCCCTGGAAATTAAAGAAAAGTATGGTTAACAAAGGTGTGAGAACTAGATTTTTTGCTTGGTGGGTGGTGAATGAGTGGAATGCATTGCGTGACTCAGTTGCGAGTTCTTTGTCTGTAAATGAATTCAAGAAGAGGTATGATAGTTATTGTTTTGATAGTTTGGGTCTCCCGCGATAAGTCTCCTGACTTGATGGAGATACCTGTAATAATAATAAACATATATCATCTGCAAACTCCAGATCATGTAGCTGTCCTATCAAATTCCACTGTATTCCTTTTGTGTTTTTCACAGCATTTCTTATAATCTAAAACATTTTTGTTGGGGAGAGAATACAGCTCTGTCTAACTCCTGTTTTAATTTCACATTTTTCTGAAAGTTCTCCATTGTTGTATGATTTGTATTTTATTATTATTATAATCCAGGCTTCCATGGAGTCAAAAGACTCATTGTGGGATGCCCCCTCCTAGAAAACACAGTCTATCATACAACTCCTTTAACTCATTTTTTTGAACTATGTTGATAATGTAACATTATCAACATACGAACCATATTATGGCATACGAACTACATCGTATGCCATAATAGGACATTAATTTCAATATTGCTTCTCTGTTAATGCTATCAAAAGCTTTTTCAAAATTGACAAAGTTAATATAAAGATTTGACTGCCATTTCTGTTGACTGTTCTATTATTATTATTTTGAGTGTTGCTATTTGATCTATACATGACCTGTGTGCTCTAAATCCACTTATGCTTCTCTTAGCATTTGATCTGTTTTTTTTTTTTTTTTTTTTTTTTTTATTCTTGTTAGTATTTTACTTGTGTTTAATAATCATATTCCTCTCCAATTGGTATTTTGATCAGTAACCCAATATTCTATTCATCTGGCCACATCCATATTTGGTTAAGAATTGGGTAGAGAATATTCACCATTAACTCTATAACTGCTTTTAATGGTTCATTTGGTATACCAACTGCTTTTCCATTTTTTACTTTAGTGTGTTTTTGTATTTCACCTTTTTTTTTTTTTTTTTTTTGTTGATAAGCTTATACGTTGGTAACACGACTATTAAATTATTTCAGGAAATTACTATGTATACTAAATATTAATTAAAAGAAAACTTTAAGCTATGTGGATGATGTGTTCACTATTTGCCCACATGGCTCAGATACACTCCCCATCTTAACACACCTAAACAACCAACACCCCAGAATCCAGTTCACCTTAGAAAAGGAAAAACAAACACAGTCTTCCTTTCCTAGACACTCTGATTACATGCCAGCCTGATGGATCCTTGGCTTTCTCTGTTTACAGAAAACCAACCCATACAAGTAGATACATTCACCAGCAATCCCACCACTACCCCCTCCCAACAATATGGGATTATAAAAACTCTATATAACAGGGCAAAATGAATCTGTTCAGATGACAATGCTCTAACACTGAACTAAACCACATCCTTAACACATTCTTAGCCAATGGCTACAATCTCCAAAAACGAGTTAATTCCCCCCCCCCCCCCCAATTACAAAGATTACACTAAATCTATCACCATTCCTTACATCCGGGGCACCTATGAAAAGTTATCCAAAATCCTAAAGAAATATGACCTGATGACCTGTTACAAACCACATATAAGAAATTGGCATCCTTTATCCACTCCACCAAAGACCAGCCACTTCTCCTAGACTTACCTGGAGTATACAAAGGCCCTTGCAGCTGTGAACTGTCCTACTATGACCAAACAGGCAGGACAGCTAATATCAGGATATCTGAACACAAAGACTAGTTTCACCAATATAGCCATTCTGGACTTGTTGACCATGCTCTGGATACATGCCACAGAATACGATGGAAGAAAGCCACGTTACTACACTACAGCAAATTTAAATACGAACGATTGTTCATGGAATAAGCCTCAGCTCTAAAAAAACTCCCAAACCTCAACAAATTTGGGTGCATGAGACTGTCCCATACGCTTATACGTGGTAACAACGCAAGAATATCAGCCCAACAGTCAAGACAACCCAATTTAGCCCACCAGGGGGCACCTTTAGGACTCTAGGAACAACGTTAGTTACTCTCTTCAGCCTCATTTGCTTGTTGTTAGTGCCTGTGTGCACTTATCATAGTTTTATGTTCCTATGAAGATGGCAATGTAACATTGCCGAAATATAGGAAGTATTGATTTAAAGTTTTCTTTTAATTAATATTTAGTATAGGTTGTAATTTTCTAAAATAATTTAATAGTCGCTTTTTTTTTTTTTTAATTTCTTTGGTGTCTATTTTTAATATTTTTTCTTTTCTTTCTGATATCTGAATTTCTTTTTCGGGTTTTTCTCTGTTTGTTATCTCTTTGAAGTATTCTACCCATCTTTGTATTTTCTTTTTATTGCTGTTTATTTTATTTCCTTGTTTAGCTTTAATAATATCTCTTCTTTTCTTGCCTATCATTGTTCTCATAGTATTATATAATGTTTTAGTATCACTTCTATTAGCTGCAATAGAAGTGATACTAAAACATTATAGTATCACTTCTATTAGCTGCAATTTCTGCCTCATTTAGTACATTTTCAATAAAGTGTTACCTTTTCTTGCATTTTTCATAATCTTTCTTTATGTATTTCTTTATATTTCTCTTGTAAGCTGATGCTATTCTTATCTTGTAATATTTTTTTTTCTCTATTTCTTTTCTTTCTTCAATTTTGAGTTTTGTGTGTGAAAATATCCATCCTCTGTCTTTTCTTCTATGCACTGCAGCTTCATGATATGTTTTTAATACTTGTCAACATTTCTTCATGTTCATTCTGTCTGGTCTGAGTAAGACCTTTGTATTTATTTTTAAATCTCTATTGCATATTTTCTTTAAGTTTCCATTTTTTTAAAGTTCTTTTATGTTATACATGTTTTTGCCCATTACTTTATGCTCATCAATCTTATTTTAATTTCTCCTATTACAAAAAAAAAAATGGTCTGTATAAGCATCTGACTCTCTCATTGATCTTGCATTCAAAAGAGATCCTCTTCATTTTCTTTGTATCATTATATGATCAATTTGGGTATAAGTTTTTCTATCTGGTGCTATTTATGTTGCTTTATACTTTTATGCTTCAAGATGGATCCTCCTATTACTAATTCATTCGCCATGCAGAAATCCAGTAATATCTCTCCATTCTCATTTATATTTCCTATATCTTCTTTTCCCATTATCATTTATCTATCTGTGTGATCAATTCCTATTTTAGCAGTTAGATTAGATTCCTCATTACTATAATTATATCTCTAGGATTTGTTATTTGTCATGTTTTTTGTAATATATTATATCATAAAATTCCTAATTTTCTTTTTCACCTGCATTGTTAGTTAGTATATATATACATTTATATTTGTCACTTTCTAGAATCTTTAGTTCAATCTTGCTTTATATGTATCTTTCTGTAATTGTTTCCATTCTATCATTGCAGCTCTTGCTTTACTGGACATCATTCTTGCTACTCCTTTTGTGTGTTCACCATCCTCATCTTTGTTTCCAGATTATATTATTGCCTCTTCTGAACTTAATTGGATCAATCTCTGTCAATTCAATCTTGTCTTGCTTATTCCCAATGTTTCAATTTTGTAGTCTTTCATTTCTTTGGCTATTTACTGCTTTTGATGTTTCATACATGGTCCTCACATTCCAACGTCCAATTTACTTTTTTTTTAGCTTAAAATAATTTTTCTCTCTTTTGGTTTTTGTGTGTTGGCCAAATTTTTTGTTGCATTCTCCAATCCCTTAGTTTCTCCATAAGAGCTTTCGCTAGGGGATGTTATTTTCAACAGTTTGTCTTCATTTATGATTACTTTTTTCTTGTCAGATTTTTCTTGGTCATGGTTTCTATAGTAAAGTTTTTTTATTTTTTATTTTATTTTTTTTAAGGGGATGGATTGCTAGCTCTTTGCTCAGCCCTCACCTCTTTACCCAAATTTGGGGCCAGCATAATGTGACATAGCTGCATCATGGCTGGATTAATTTCCTTGATAACTAAACAATAACAACAACAAAAAAAAAACTTTCTGTATCATGATAACAAACTAATTAGAACTTTTCAGTAGTTTATTATAAAGTTCCACAGGTATAGTGCTATGCTGGAAGAAATTCCCAAAGAAACTATTCACTAAAACATGAGTTTTAGCATCTGTGGTCCCTCTGAGTTTGCTCTAGTAAAAGTCAACTGTGCTTTGTTCTCTCTTAATAATTAAGTATATTGTATGATGATGCATAAACATTACCTATGTATTTAGTATGTGGATGTTTAATTGTTCTATTGCTCTTTTATATTTATCTTAGGCAAGCAGCTTGAATATCATTCAGCAAGAATGGTTTAAAGTAGCAAGCCACAAAAGTTCTGACCCACATGTGGTTGATGATTACTTAGATGCCTTTGAAGAGTTCTCCAAAAGCTTGTTATACCGCATCGTCAATATGTCTGATAACAACGTGAGTCTGCTTGTTTATGAGTATTTTAGGTTTAGTGAATAAAGCAGAGGGAGATGTATTGTATGCTGTTTGATTTAAAAGAAAAAAAAAAGTTTATTTGGAAATCTCTTTCCCCTTGTAAAATAATTTTTATGTGAAAATTCTTTTACTAAGTAAAAAAGTTCCAATGGCCAAAAAAGAAAATAAAAGATATTTTTGGAAATGAAAGAAAATATATTATAGTTGACCCTTGAACAACATGGGGGCCCTGACCCCCACTTGCACAGTCGAAAATCTGCGTATAACTTTTGACTCCCCAAAAACTCAACTACTAACAGCCTACTGTTGAACTTACTGATAACATAAAGAGTCAATTAACACGTATTTTGTATGTTATATATATTATTTACTGTATTCTTACAATAAAATAAGCTAGAGAAAAGAAAATGTTATGAAGAAAATCATAAGGAAGAGAAAATACATTTACAGTACTGTATACAGACGACATAGAGTAAGTTTACGTTGTCTATATACAAGATGAATCGTCTGTCTTTCAGTACCTACATGAATATTGTCTTATACTGTTAAACACTGTTACACATATCACTTACACTAGACATCAAAAATGAAAAGATAATAAGGGTCACAATTAGGGCAATACTGCAAATAAGGTATATTTAGCTGATTCATGCACTGATAATGAAGCAGCAGCAATATGATTGCTTTATGGTAGCCTAGCCTATACACTAATTAATGAATCATTATAAAATTTTTATTTATACTAATTAATTACATGTAACTAATTAAGTTAATTTTATGCATTTATGATTTAATACTGCATCTTTACATTTGTTTACATTTCTCTTGGCTGCGAATGGCACCAGGTACAGTCTGTAAATGTTTGTGTGCATAACTTTTTATGATAGATTTGTGTAATGGTAGTAAATGATAATATAGACTAGTATCTACATATATTTTATGTATTCATGACATACCTATTTTTTTTTTATATATTTCTAAGCTATGTAGTTTGTTCTGAGAGTTTTTTTCAAATTGTCAAAATTCTCCAAAAATAATTTCCAATATATTTATTGAAAAAAACCAGTGTATAAGTGGACCCATGTTGTTCAAGGGTCAACTGTATGGGGTAAATGTAAGAAGATTAAAAAAAATTACTCTTCAATTTTAAGAACTGAATTATAATGCGATCAAGAGGAATCAGTTCGAATTGGAAAGGGCTTTAAAATGAATAAGCAGAAAGCATGGAACGAGCATGGAGAGATTACATTGAGTGGGTGGTATCAGTGGAACTAGCTGTAGATCCAGAAATGAGCTGTTGTGTTTGTATACAAATGCTAGAAGTATAAGAAACAAGGCAGATGAAATGGGTTGCATTAATTGCGTCTGTTCACCCAAAGATTGTCGGAATAAGTGAGACGTGGTTGGAAGAGGACAACAACCTGACAGGAATAGAGATGAAAGGGTATGATGTGTTTCGTGAGGATAGAAGGGGTAAAAAGAGAGGGGGAGTGTTATTGATGGTAGAGAAAGTTATGTCAATACAAAGTAGAGATGCAAGAGGGAATAGTGCCAGTGGTTTTGAGGCAGTATGGGGTGAGATAGAGATGAATGGAATCAAATACTTGGTTGGATGTTGTTATAGACCAGGTAATGTGGATGGTGGTGATAATGAACTGTGTAATCAAATTATCCAAAGAAATAAGAAAAGGGTGATCATTATGGGTGATTTTAATTATGGCAATATAGAGTGGAATGATGAGATAGCAACTGGAAGTAAAGATGTTGAAAGTTTATTTTTCACTTGGTTAGACTATAATAAATTTTAATCCTTTAATCCAAGTGTGAGCACTTGGATAAAGGATTAAACTAAATTTATTAAGTTTGTGCCTGAAAATATCTTCAGGACTGGGGTAAGGTAGTACAACACTGGGCAACTCGTAGCAAAGGTGGACCAAGCTAACATCAGTACTATCTCAGTATCTCCCATAATGCAAAACACATCTCCTTGCAGATATGTATAATGTTATGCATTAAGGGAAGGGCCACTACCCAGACTAGTTTTGACCTTTATTGAGGTCTCTTCAGTGGGAGCCAGGCTCAGAAGTGGAGATACTGGGCAGAAGCAATTGCGAGGTCATCTTTACCTATAAGAGTTTCCAAAAGGTGTGTGACCTTTTTATTAAATTACTCTGGATTAGAGAAAGATGTTGAAAGTTTATTTCTCACTTGGTTAGACTATAATAAATTTAGTTTAATCCTTTATCCAAGTGTGAGCAAACAAAGTTTGTGCCTGAAAATATCTTTAGGACTGGGGTAAGGTAGTACAACACCAGGAAACTCGTAGCAAATGTGGACCAAATGTGTACTAACATCACTCCTCCTTGTGGATATGTATAATGTTATGCATTAAGGGAAGGGCCACTACCCAGACTAGTTTCAACCTTTATTGAGGTCTCTTCAGTGGAAGCCAGGCCTTTTGGCAATTCCTATAGGTAAAGATGACCTTGCCATTACTTCTTCCTGGTATCTCCACTTCTGGGCCTGGCTCCCACTGAAGAGGCTTCAATAAAGGTCGAAACTAGTCTGGGTAGTGGCCCTTCCCTTAATGCATAAGATTATACATATCTGCAAGGAGATGTGTTTTGCATTATGGGATATACTTAGATAGGAGTGATGTTAGCTTGGGCCACCTTTGCTATGAGTTGCCCAGTGTTGTACTACTTTACCCCAGTCCTGAAGATATTTTCAGGTGCAAACTTTGTTTGTTCACACTTGGATAAAGGATTAAACTAAATTTATTATGGAAGTAAAGAAAATGAGTTTCTTGGGTTTTTGGGGGATAACTATTGGGTTGGCAAAAATAAGTTCGCTCGGTTTATGTGTTAGTACAAGTTCACGCCATTTTGCCTGTTGCTATTGTTGCGCTACCACACAACGCTGTTGCGCAGTTGAAAGGTAACATTTCGCATAACCTTTCAGTGAATTTTTGTTCGGTCTAGAAGGTTTTTTGCTAGTAGATAATACAGCAAAGTTTATTTTTTTGTCACAGTTCTTTTTTTAATGATGTCATTGAAGAAATTTCTTCCTTTGCTTTTACAAAGCATGTCAAGGGTTTGAATGAATGGATTCCTTTGAAATACTTTTCTGCTGAAGATACTGACATTTGACATCTAAATACTTTTCTAGATGTAGTAGCAAAGCATATGATAGATTACAGTACTTAAGCTAGCCAGCTGTCTTTGTGCCCTTCTGATGCAGGATAGAAGTAATCAATTAGGAGACTGATATACATGCTAAGTGGTCATTACTTGTGCACTTCTCCTGTGTGAGATAGAGGCTGCCAATTATCAAACTGACTTCTTACTGCTCAAGTCAGCTATGGCCATGTGAGATAAGACTGTCCATCAGTTCTTTGTTGATGATTTGCAAGTTGGAATATGGCTTTGCATTTAGTTTCTGTTAATAGTTAAGTTATTTTTATTCCTGTGCAGGACAACACAGAATTTAGTTCATTATAAATATTTAAGGTATGTTAATCTAAATTATCATTATCAATCTAAATTAGCCCAGCCACTGGGAAGGGCAAGTTAGCTCATCTCAGTGCCAGTCCCAAGCCCGGATAAATGGGGAGGGTTGGTGTCAGGAAGGGCATCCGGCCATAAAACAACATGCCAAAACCAGGGATGAAATGTCGAATAACAGAGGAAGGACAATGGCTAGGGCGTCCCCCGTAAGCGACGCACAGTTCTGTCACCTGAGGACTGTGAGAAGTGGGCTTGGGTTACCGAACCAAGGATGGGTTCGGCTAAAGAAGCGAGTCCAACAGAAAGAGAGAGAGTGTGTAAAGTAAGAATCGGGTTGCTGAATGTGGGTACAATGAATGAGAAGAGTAGAGAGATAGTAGACATGATGAGAAAAAGGAAGCTGAAGATCTTGTGCGTGCAGGAGACAAGGTGGAAGGGCAATAAAACAAAGCAGCTGGCAGAAGGATATAAACTGTTTTACACACAGGGTGAATGAGAATGGAAGAAACGGAGTTGGAATTATCATTGACATCGATGCTGAAGGGTGGAGTCTGCGAGGTGTGCCAGAAGAACGATTGGATTATGAGTGTTAAACTTGAGATTGGAGGAAGCGTGGCTGTGATAGTGTGTGGATACACTCCACAAGCAGATTGTGATGAGGAGGAAAAAGAGGCATTCTGGAGAGAACTGGACCAGGTAATAATGGGAATCCATGATGGTGAGAGAGTGATCATCAGAGCAGACCTGAATGGGCATGTAGGAAGGCGACGAAGTGGTGAAGAAAGGGTGCACGGGGGGTTGGAGTAGTGGTGAAAGAAATGAAGAAGGTAAAAGAATCGTAGAGCATGCTGTGGCCTTTGACCTGGCTATAGCTAGCACCTGGTTTAAGAAGAGAGTTGGACACCTGATAACTTATAAGAGCGGGGATAGGATGAGTCAGATTGACTATATTATGTGCAGAAGAAAACATCTGAACAAGGTGAAAAAACTATAAAGTGATTAACGGAGAAAGTGTAGCAGCACAGCACAGGTTGGTTGTGGTAGACAGTGATATAAAAGGGGAAAAGAAGAATAGACGGAAGTGGCGGAAATATAGGAAAATAAAGTGGTGGAATTTGAAAGAGGAAGGTCCAAGGAAAGAGTTTAAAGAAAAGGTATTGGAAGGAATTAAGTTACCAGAGGATGTGGAAGAATGGTGGTATGTAAATAGTCGGAATATTAGAAAAATTGAAGAAGAGGTGCTCGGTATAACATCAGGAAAGGGGCCGCCCAAGGATAAGGAGGCATGGTGGTGGAATGAGGAGGTGCAGTTAGAGATCAGGGAAAAGAAAGCGGCAAAGAAAAAATGGGACATGACTGGAACCAGAGCCGACAAGGAGGCATATAGATTAGCGAAGAAAAGCGCAAAGAGAGCTGTGGCAAGGGCGAAGGCAAGGGCAATTGAAGAAGTTTAGGAAGTACTGGAGAGAAACGGTGGTGAAGCTAAGTTGTCGAGAATAACGAAAGCTAGAGATAAGGCCTCGAAAGACATCACATCAGTTAAGCAGATAAAGGACGCCACAGGAGTAGTACTACAAGAGGAGGACAAAATCAGAGGAAGATGGGAAGAATATTTTCGTAATCTACTAAATGAGGAGAATCCAAGAGAGAGGTGTGAGAATGGAGAGGCAAACGAAGGATCGGTTCTGGACATAAGCAGAGAGGAAGTGTATTGGGCACTGAGAAAAATGAAGAATGGTAAGGCTGTGGGGGAGGACCAGATAGATACCTGGAGAAGCTTGGGCAGCAAGGGCATAGACATGTTATGGGATCTGATGAGGAAAATAGCCCAACAGGAAAAGATACCAGAGGAATGGAGGAAAAGCATTCTCGTCCCAGTCTACAAGGGAAAAGGAGATGTTCAAGATTGTGGCAACTATAGAGGGATCAAGCTGATGTCACACACGTTGAAGATATGGGAAAGAGTAATTGAAGGAAGGATACGGCGGGAAACAAAAATTGGTGAGGAACAGTTTGGATTTATGCCAGGAAGAGGGACAATGGATGCAATATTTGCGCTAAGGCAATTGATGGAGAAATATAGGGAGATGCAGGCGGAGCTACATATGGTGTTTATAGACCTGGAAAAGGCATACGACAGAGTGGCCAGACAGGAGGTATGGAGGTGTATGAGGAAGAAGGAGTTGTCGGAAAAGTACGTGAGGTTGGTGAAGGAGATGTATGAGGGAGCAAAAACTCAGGTCTAGTGTCGGTATGACAGAGGGGTTCCCCATTGTCATAGGGCTCCATCAGGGATCACTCTGAGCCCCTACCTCTTTGATCTGGTTATGGATGTACAAGTGGAGGACATCAAGAAGGAGGCTCCAGGGAGCATGATGTTTGCCGATGATATTGTTCTCTGCGAATCATCCCGAGAGAAGCTCGAAAAGGCCCTGGACGAGTGGAGAAAGGTATTGGAGGAGAGAGGCATGAAAATTAACCGGGTAAAGACCGAATATATGTCAACAGGGAGTGATGAGGATATGATCATACGACTCCAGAGTGAAAGGTTAACTTCAGGGAAGAAATTCAAGTACCTTGGGTTGGTCGTCGAGAGGGATGGTGACCTGGATGAAGAAATACAGCACTGAATAACATGCGGCTGGATGAACTGGAGGAAGATGAGCGGGGGGACCTGTGCGACGAGAGTGAGCTGTAAGATGAAAGGAAAGCTGTATATGATGGTGGTGAGGCTGCCGATGCTCCATGGCACGGAGATGTGGCCTTTAACAAAGGCACAGGAGAGGAAGATGGAGGTGCGCAGAGATGTGGATATTGAGATGGATGAGTGGTGTGACAAAGAAGGACAGGATAAGGAATGACTGCATCAGAGGGACGTTCAAGGTGGGACCAATCAGTAAGAAGGTACAAGAAAGCAGGCTGAGGTGGTTCGGTCATGTAGAGAGAAGGAGTGAGGAGTATATTGGTAAATGAGTGGAGCGTGTGGAGGGAAGGAGGAAAAGAGGCAGGCCCAAACTCAGATGGAGGGATAAGGTGGCAGAGGATCTTAGGGAGAAAGGATGGAGTCGGGAAGATTCCCTGGACTGGAGAATCTGGAAGAAGAAAATTAAAGATGTGAACGCCGACCCCATTTAACATGGGATAAGGCATAGCGAAAGAAGAAGAAGAATCTAAATTATCATGACATTTCAAAACTTAATGTTGATTCTTCTGGATATTCATTTTTATAATTTTATACTCATCAGTTTTCCTTATAATTATTTGAATTCGTTTTTTTTTTTGTGGGTGTGTGGTATGTTCTTTGTAATTTTTTTTTTTATAATATCAGTCCTGCACATGAAAGGCTAAATACTATAGCACATCAGTTTAGCATAGTGGTTCTTAACCTTTTCGAAGTCACGGAACACTTTTGATTATAAGAAAAATTTGGGGAACACCAAAAGCATTAAGGTCATAAAACTAATAATAAAAATATGCATGGACTTGCCTTTTATAAAAATTGAACTTATTTTAATGTGACACTTGAGCCTTGTTGGCTTTTGCAGATTTCAGCCATATCAGGTCTAATATGTGATATAGCTACTCCCATCTCTTTGTCTATATTAGTAAGTCTTTCTTGCTTTTTAGTTTTTATATTGGTTAATATTGAGAAACCGAGTTCACACAAATATTGTCGAAAACCGTAAAAAAATTTTCAGTGCTACTGTGAAAGAGCTGGGTATTCAGCTTGGACAAAAATCCAAAATTCCTCAAGAGTTATTTCAGAGAATTTCATTTTTAGAGTATGATTCATTGACAAGGTAACTAATTTTTCTTCTTGTAGAGAAAATTCACAACTCGATGTTTTCTGTGCCAAATGGATTTCGTATCCAGTCATAATTGTGTGTATTTAAGGAAGGAATGTAACTTGAAATCTTTTCTTCCAATATTGTTAAATGTTCTGTTATAATGGAAATAATTCCCTCAACATTTTTATTATGGAGTGAAGGAAACATATCTAGTGGTTTTTTTTTTTTTTTTCCTGATATGCGGTTTTTCCAAAGAGATACTGTTTTCTGAAAAGCTGACAATTTGTCAGTGGATGTCAAAATACTTTAATTTTTCCTTGGTTACTTTTATTAATGATATTTAAGTAATTAAAAATATTGGCTAAATATGCCATTTTAGCATACCAAATATCATTTTGAAGACATTTTACAAAAGTATCTGTATCTTCATTTTGAAAAAGGACAATAATTTATTCTTAAGTTCTAAAATTTGGAATACATTTTATCCCTGGATAACTGTCTTATTTCAGTGTGCAAAAGCAAAGATTCGTACTTGGCTTCTATAGATATGCAAAGTTTTTTAAAAAGGCGTGCTTTTAAAGGTCTTGACTTGATGATATTTACCATATTTATAACTTGGTCTAGTACAGGTTTTAATATTGCCATAACGTTTTTGAAACTATGGATTCTCTGTGCAAAAAACAGTGTGTAGTTATAATATTTGGGTTTATTTTCTTTGCAAGGATAACAAATCCTTTAATAGAGCCTGACATTGATGGAGCACTGTCCGTACAAATTCCTGCACACAGCTCCCATGAAATTTTAAAATTTTCTAAATATGACATAATAGTGTCAAAAATATTTTGTCGTGTTGTACATTCGGTAGGTTTTCTGCAGCATAGAAATTGATTCACTATTTTGTTTTCATTAATAAAACAAATGAATCCTAGCTAATGTCAGTGGACTCGTCAATTTGTAAAGCAAAATGTTGTTTGGAAAGTTTACTGGTAACTGTTTTCTCAATATTGTATGATATATCTTTAATTTTACTTTTTTGTATCGTCGAATGAGGCATTTTCATAATTTCTTTTTTGCTTCGTCGCCAAACATAATGTTCACTATTTCACAACATGCTGATAAAATAAGAGACTCTGCTATAGTATGTGGTTTTAATTTTACAGCAGTTAATTCAGCTACCTTATATCATGCAAGTTGTTTCTTATCGGAAATTTTAATAGTCTTTTCAAAATATTTTACTTGTTTAACTTTCATGTCCAACAATCTATTGAAATAATCTTTAGTGTTTGAAGCAAGATTGGCGTGCTTCGTAGTAAAGTGGCATTTCAAATTAGTAGGAACAATTGCGCTATTGGATAGTTTTTCTCCGCATACAAGACACTGGGGAATAGGACATCCTTCCTCACTGGTCCATGTAAAACCGCAACTTAAATATTCATCCGAATATTGTCTATTAATTTTTCTTATTTTACTACGTATAATGCTGTCTTTTGTATGAGATGTATTTGCAGCAACGTCATTACTACTACTTCCAGTTGTACTTGCCCCATCATTAATATTTGCCTCAGAATCACGTTTTCATTTATTAATAAATATATCCATTGTGTGCTGCTATGATATTAGACAACCCACAAACCAAACACTCGTTAAAAATGGGCTGTGTGCTATTACGATGTTACAAAACACACAAACCAAATGCATATTAAAAATGGGCTGTGCGCTATTACGATGTTACACAACACACAAACCAAACACACATCACTGAATGACTGTAAAAGAGATGCCCCCTCCTGCAAACATATAACCTATAAATGATATTCTATTGTATCCAGCATTATTTAAGATGAATTTATTTTTATGAAACTATGAAAGTTTCCCAAAAATAAGTTGACTAGAGAGCTTACAGGAATACACCTGCCAGCATTTTTGAAACAGCTGTCAGGCCAGTGAAACCTTAAAAAAAATGGACCAAATTAGAAAGCGGAATATATGGATGCTTGGGCAGCGTGCATGTTTTCTAAAGTGGTCCATGCTAGGGTGACTCGTAAATACTGGCAGGTGTATTCCTGTAAGCTCACTGGTCAACTTATTTTTATGAAACTTTCATAGTTTCTACATTTGGCTTTGAAATAATGCTGGATCTAATATCCACTTGATTTTTATAATTTTTGCATCACCGAACTGAAGCCTTTTGGCTCTTTATTTTAGTAAAAAAAAAAAAGATATTCTATTGGTTTAGAAGTCAACGTGCATAGCAATCTTCATTTGTTATTATCAGAGTAGCCAATTACATTCAGAACTGCATCATGTGACATCTTTCGCTGGTGGAACACTTGTAACCAGTTTGTGGAACACAAGTGTTCCATGGAACACCAGTTAAGTACTGCTGGTTTAGCAAAATAAAATTATGTTATATAGAAGAGAGAATAAGCAAAATATCTTGGAGGTTTATAAGCATTAGTACTGAAGTTTGCAATGAATAGTCAGGGAGTAAAAATGGGATATTTACCTGTGAAACAGAAATATGTATGTATTTCTATGTATCTGTATATGCATTTATAGTATTTAATGCAATATGAGAAATTTTATGCTATTCAATTATGTCTATTTCTCTAGGGCAATACTGTAATTCATTATGCTGTATCCTATGGAAACTTCGATGTTGTTAGCATCTTATTAGATTCCAAAGTCTGTGATGTGAGCAAGCAAAATAAGGTATGCTTTTATGTGTTATTTTTATTATTGTCCAAAGACTCGTTTCAGATATCCAAACTATCCACACTGTCACACCTCTCCTGGAACCCATTAGCAGACAGAGCACTAGCAACTGACTCTGGCAACCTATTCCATTCATTCAGAACTCTACAAGAGAAAAATCTAGTCCTCATGTCCCTACTAAACACACTTTTACTAAACTTCCAGAGATGACCTCTTTTCTGCCCCCCCCCCCCTCTAACCAGGTGCTGAAACATTTCTCCTGCATCACTCCTATAAATTAAGTAACTTAAATGTTTCCATCATATCCAAAGCTCTCTTTTTTCACTTCTCAACCAATTTCTGCAGTCCACATGCTCTTAATCTATCCTCATAGGGAATGTTCTACAGACTACTCACCACCTTGGTCACTCGTTTCTGAATCCTCTCCACCACTTCCTCATCCCCAAGAGAATATGAAGACCAGACATGAGCACAGTAATCCAGTTGATGTGAATGTATCAACTTCCTTATCTCTACTTGTTTATGTTCTTCATAGCTACTTTAGCAACATGTCCTCTAAACTTCAACTCTCTTCTATCACCATCCCTAAATCCTTAGCTTCATCTATTTATTTCCTGGAGTACAATTTCATCAGTGTGGCACCTAGTTTATAATCTGTTTATCCCAAAATGCATAACTTTACATTTCTCATACTTGACAGCCTATTTAAATCATCCCAAGCTCTCCATGTCACATCGATTCATTTCAGGTTATTTCCTATATAATTTATGTACAAATTAAACAATAGTGGTCCTAGCATAGCTTTTGCTTGGGTTCTGCTCGTGCATATGTCACTTTTTTTTTTGATATCCGTACAGCAGATTATCCACATAACCAGTGTCATATCCATCCCCATTTGTTTTAATTTCCATAAGGCCTAAAAGGTACAATGCTATTCTAAAAATGGTCAGCACTCTTTTTTTTTTTTCTTTAAGTGAGTTTGTTATTATGGTATTTACTACAATGAAAATCGTGTATTATTATTATTAGGTATCTCCATGGAGTCAGTAGAATCATCGCGGGAGACCCAAACTATCACAAAAGTATCTATCATATCTCTTCTTGAATTCATATATAGACGAATAACTCACAACTGAAACAGACAATGCATTCCACTCGTTCACCACCCTCCAGGCAAAAAACCTTGTTCTCATACCCTTGTTAACCACACATTTCTTTAATTTCCAGGGATGACCTCTTGTTCTTCCATCACTATCACACAGCTGAAACATTTCCCCTGCATCAATCTTATAAAAACCTTTTAGTAATTTAAATGTTTCTATCATATCCCCCCCCCACTTCTTTGCCTATTAGCCAACCTCTGCAATCCACTAGCTCTCAATCTATCAATGTAGGGAGCATTTTTTTACATCACTCACCAACTTAGTCACTCTCCTCTGAATCCTCTCCACAATTTCCTCTCATCTCCAAGGAATCCAGGTGACCAGACCTTCCACAATCCAAATGTGGAAGTATCAACGCTTTATAAAGGGAATAATAACTTCTTTATCTCTGGATGTTAGTGTGTTCCTCAATAACCAAGTAATCCTATGTGCAATCTTGGACACCTTAATAATGTGTCTCCTGAACTTCATCTTCCTATCCACGAACACCCTCTAAGTCTCTAGTCTCATCAATCTCTTGGAGTACCATTCCATCGATGTAGTACAACAGCTGGTAATCTTTTAATGCCAAAATGCATAACTTTACACTTTTCCACATTCAACTGACATCCATTACCTTTTGCCCATTTCGCCAGCTTATTTAAATCATCCTGCAAACAACTGAATATCTCCCTTTAAGCCATTTCCTGTATCATTTATGTACAAATTAAACAACAATGGCCCAAGCACAGAGCCCTGAGGCACACCACTGTCTCATCCTGGATTCTGCTCCTCCATACACCACCTTCTGGTATCTCTCCCTGAGCCATTCTTCTATCCATATCACCAGTTTAGTATACTTTCCCATCCACTCCAATCTGCACAACAGTATTCCATGGGAGTATACCATCAAATGCCTTAGCAAAATCCAGAAGTTAGCCATTTCCTTTGTCTAACTCAGATGTCATTCTATTATAAAAAATTGCTAAGGCATGATTGACCTTTAACAAAGCCATTGTTGGCCCCTATAGAGTATCATATTCTGATCCACCCATTCTTGAATTTTGTCTTTAACCAACTTTTCCAATACTTTCACAACCACTCCCGAGATGGTGATTGGTCTGTAATTAACTACCGCAGTCTTAGAGCTGCCTTTATGCAGAGGAACTACTTTGCCTTCCTTCCGCTCCCTAGGGACCATACCAGAGTTCAAACTTAAGTTAAATAACCAAGTAAGAGGCATTGACAATTCCTTTGCACACTCATGCAACACCCGAGCTGATATTCCATCTAAACCTACAGCAGTGTTTGCATTTAAATTTTGCAATATACTAAGTACATCTGATTTCTTAACTTCAATTCTCCCATTAGTTGTTGCTACAGGTACAGAGAGAGATATCTGAATTTGTCACCTCAATACCATCAGCACCCACTAAAGTTTTCTTTCCAAAGTCATTCTTCCTTTTGCTTGCCACATAGTGGAATAACTCTTTGGGATTACCCTTGATCTCCTTGGCTAAGGTCTTCTCATAATCTGATTTAGCTTTTCTTACTATGCTGGTAACCATCCTATCTTGAGCCTTGTACTGCTCATGGATGTCCTGATCGCCTTTGTCCTTGTAAATTCTCCATAACATTTTCGTTTTTTGCAGATCAAATTTGATACTACTACTACTCATCCATCTAATGCCTACCTTGTTTGTCTTCCTAACCATGGGGACACAATCTGATATTGCCTTCCTCAGATACCTGCTGATTTCATCCCATGCACTGCTAACATCTTTCCCCTGCAATATGTTCTGCCATGGGACAGCTGCTAGCTCACTCCGAAGCTTGTTATAATTGCCTAACCTGTAGTTTCATACATACCCCTTCTTAAGAGAGAAATCCAGAAACTTTGCAACCTCCCAAGACAATACCACACGATCGCTCTTCCCAATTGGAGGTAACGAGGACACCTTACTTATGCAATATATCCTCTGAACCAATGACCAGGTCCAACACACACACACCACGTGTCCCTTCAGTTATGTGCTGTTTCAAGTAATTATCTCTTATGAATTCCATTTCATTTTTGCCACATGATATTTCCTCCTTCCAATTGATATCACCATAATTAAAATCCCCCATGATAATCACTAACCCTGCACTAATTTGCTGATGCATGAATTCAATATCACCCCCTGTACCCCCTGGCCTATAGCAGCAACCAACTGTATATTTGGTTGAATTGATCAATATTTCACACCAGACCACCTCAATTGAACTATCATTCACATGTCTATCATCTTGATATACTGCTTTCTTTGGCTGCAACTCATCAGCTATCATCAACAGTACTCCTCCCCCCAGTTCTATCTTCTCTATTCTCCCTGAAAATACTGTACCCATTACATTCAATTCCAGTGACCACATCTTCCTGACAGCCAAGTTTCACTAATGCCTACGACTTTTGGTGAGATTGCACTGACTAATGCCAAAAATTCTTCCCTCTTATTTTGAATGCTTCTTGCATTAGTATACAAAAATTGCAGATTCCTTTTAGTTCTTGTACCAGTTCTTCTGCGACGGTCACGATGTCTGCTTCCATTCCTAATCGCTCCAGCCTATCCCGACACTTCTCACATACGTCGATGTTTTCATTCTTCTTATTTAGCCAAACAGTCCACAGATCCTTCACATTCTTCGGCGCATACATGTAGCAGTTTCCGCAATGCATCCATTGTGAAAAATTCAACGCAGAGCAAGATTTTCGTATAGAAGCCTTCCTAGGAGCCGTTGACCTATGTCTCTTGTTGGATGCCATCTTTAGACGCTGAAGTAGTGAAACAAACAGCAGCGAAAACACAATATATACCACAGAGTTTCAAACAATAACATCGCTGAAGGACACTCGTATCCAATTGAAGCACAACTGCAGCACAAATTGAGACAAAAAGCCATAAAAAACCCTATACTTTACTTTTAAAAAAAAATGTGTATAATATTTCAGAACTATGTTAATGCTAATTATTTATCATGCAGAGTAATTACTTTTATTCTCATTAGGCAGGATATACTTGTATCATGTTGGTATCACTGGCTGATATATCTGATGACATACATCTGCAAGTTGTCAAGCGGCTTTTTCACTTGGGAGACGTGAACATAAAGGCTACACAGGTAATATTTTCTCAGGATATTTTTTATACTAGTAAGGTAAATTAAATTTTAATTATTTAAACTGCATCCTAAACTTTGAGTTTTGTGTATGGAATAACTGTTCTAAAACTTTTTCTTAAATGCAGAACAGTCACTGCAAATGTTTTTTATTTTATAGCATTTTTTTCTCTTACAGATTATAAATCAGTTAAAACATTAAGCAGAAATTTGTTAATATTTTGTGAAGTGCTAATAAAGTTTTTTTTTTTCAAAAAAATAAAAAATACTTCAGAGCCCTTATAGGCTCTTAAGGACCAAACCAACCTGACCAAATAGGCTTTCGTAACTGCAATTTCGGGATAAGGTGGATAAGTCATAGGCCTAATGTATATTCACGTATGTGAATTGCAATGTTTGCCTGGTTGTGGGATAAAAAAAAAAAAAAAAAAACCTACCACTTCTGTATGTGACTGGCTAACTCACCTTCATGTGATAAATCCTGGAGTTCTTTGCATCTGGATGGAATTTGAATCCAGTCTTTCCATCTAAAGTGCTTTGGCAAATGTAGGCTTCCACCTGAGATATATCTGTTGATCAAATTAACAACTTTCCCCTAATCTTTGCACATAAACCCATAAAGTTCATTAACTGATTACAAGTTCATAGAGCTTGTAGTCAGTTAATGAGAATTGCAGAACTAGTTGTTATGAATATTCACTCTTTAAATGTTTAACATTCACTGCCATAGTTAACAATGATATTTGCTTTAGAAAGACAGGTTCAAATCTCCTACAGGATGAAAGGTTATTTATAAATTTTTTTTTTTTTTAATTGAAGGTGAATTAGCTCATACAGAGGTAGCAAGAATCCTTCCCACAAGACAAACAGTCGAAATAGTATTAACCACTCATTACCCTAATTAAGTGTTTAAGAAGCCAAGTTACATCTTGGTTTTACAAAAATCTTGATAGAGTATTTAGCTGACAAATGGTATTAATTGGAAATTGTCTTATGTTCCATTTTTAATTGCAATGACTAATAAAAGTTAGGAAACTTTTATTAGTCATTTTGTGAAGTGCTAATAAAGTTTTTTTTTTTCAAAAAAATAAAAAATACTTAATTTTTTATGTAATTGCAGTATACACTAGAGATTAATCAAAACCTACTAGTTTTGCAAACACCTATAATCTGGCAGCTTCATCAGGGCTTTTTATGGAAGAAATGAAGAAAAAATTCGATGTTATAAAACTAAATAAATCATTAGAAGAGCACAATTCATCACAAATTAAATATGACTAAGGTGATGCACACATGTTACTATAGTCATATTGAATCATGCTCTTCTAATGATTTTTCAATTTTAACATCATTTCTTAAAGAAGCCACCAGATTATAGGTGTTTGTGAAAACAGTCATTTATGATTAATCTCTAGTGTATTATTGCAACAACTAATAAAAGTTCCCTAATAGTTTTGTCGTATATTCCAGATATAATAGTTTTGGAATTTTTCTCTTGTGATTATTTTTTGTATATGACTAAATTGTATTATTCTCTTAACTTTCAGAATGGACAAACAGCTCTAATGTTAGCAGTCAGTCATGGCAGACTAGATACAGTCAAACTATTACTTGAAGCTGGAGCAGGCATTAACATACAGGATAATGATGGTTCTACAGCACTCATGTGTGCATCAGAACATGGGCACATAGATATTGTTCGCTATTTGTTAGCCCATCCAGACCTTGATCCTACTCTTACAGATAATGTAAGTTTTATTCTGTTGCAAAATGTAAAATCAAGATCTTAGAAGTAAACTGAAGGGCACCTGTCTACTGAATAGCTACTGAACTTTTTGTTACACCTTCCTTGAAAATAGAGTTAATCAGACGTATTTTATGTTGGATTTAAATGAGCAAACTGCTCATTTAAATAGCAACCCCTCCCCCCTCTCACACATGTATAAATCAAATAGTCACAGAAACCCAATATTTAAAATGCCATTTCAGAGGTAATTTGCTATAGTAGTTTTTGCTATTGTTTCTTTGGTTCATTTGAGTTTACAGTACTGAGGGAGGGAGAAATATATTGTGGTTTCTTTTTTTAATTAGCCATAGTATAAGTATAAGAAACTAGTTTTATTCTATTTTTTTATTGTTGCATAAATTAAATTGCTTTACATTCATTATGGTTTTTCAGTGTTTCGAAATATGGGGGTTTGTTCTACTATCCAGTTAATTTTTGTTAGGGCACATCACTACAGTATAAATAGTGTTTAATAGATACAAACAGTATTTATGAATATCCAAATTTTATAAATATTGAACTTTACCCTTCTTTAGTAGATCATCTTATTAAAAAAGGTTAAAGATTGTTGTGGATACTTGTTTAAAATTTGGACAGTTTTATATTATTGTGTATTTTGCTAATTTTGTTTACCAGACTAATCCGATTAAAAAAAAACATAGTAATCTGTGTTTTGTGTATATGACATACACCCCATCATAAGTATAATACAGGGCACTTTGAAAGAAAAATTTAAAAATATATAATGCTTATGTTAATCTCAAACCAAGATTTCGATTCCCTCCCCAGTGGTAGCCAAAATTTTTACTATATTTACTATATATCAACTCCACATGAGTAGTCACAAAACCCATAATACTATTTTTTATTTGTGTGTGTGTGTATGTGTGTGGATAAGTAGCTTTTGTTATAGATATGATGAACAGCTGGAGGCTGTAGTTCTTTGGGAGAATGGTGAGGAAGGTTGTTCTGCATGACAGAGGTACATGGAATGAAAGAGGAGGATGACAAAAAAGTTGTTGCAGTAAATCTGAAGCTGAATTGTGTATGAATAATATTGACCAGCAGCTGCTGGTGACCAGTTCTTCATCCTTTTCAAACCAAGTAACTAAATCTAAATCCGTATGTAACTTGATTGAAGCATTATATAAAATACAACCATAACACTCTTACTTTTACTGTACTATCCTCTCAATTTTAGCAACCTGTCTCTTACATTTCAGAGCACACCACTAGTTACTTTCCTCTTCTGGGATATCACTCCCCCCATTCACAACTTGCTAATACCTAGACAGATAATATCCAATACAGTGCACTAATCTACTATCCAACCCCATCTGTATCAATTCAGTTACCAGTTTGTTATGTGGCAATTTGTCAAATTTTGTAAAATTTAAATATACCACTGTCTGTGCATCTCCTTGTCCAGTGCATTTGCTACCTTGTTATAATAAGCAAGCAGACTGATAGGTATACTTCCTATCAGGCTACTGTCCATCAGGAAGAATGCTGATGTTGACCCAATTCTGAATTGGTCTTCCTTATCTCACACACACACAGCTTGGCCTATAATTCAAAGTTTTAGTCTTATCACCCCTTATGAAGAAGAATAATTTTGCTCTGTTTTCATTCCTTTGGAACTTGGCCCTATGTAAGACTCATTTTTTAAACAGTACATCAAGACAGCTGTTAATTCTCTAGAACATTTCCTCATATGGACTTGATATATCATCAAGTCCATATCAAACAGCTTTACAACATAAATAACACTAAGAGGAAAAAATACTTTTATTGAACTTACTAATATTTCACTGGTTTTCTATCCAATATCTTCAGAGCACAAAAACTGTGATAAGCAGCATGCAACACTGAACTAAATAATTATGGGAAAAAACATTTCAAATTGTAATGGAAACAGAACTAATCTCCTTGCGTGGTGCCCTCTGTGGGCCAGATAACTATGAAGTTAATTTGGAGAAGTCAGGCTGTTAGGTCTGAAAATTGCTGTCTCCCAGATACTTGACAAATTAATGCAGCCATACTTGTTGAGGTCAGAAGAGTGTATCAGAGCTGATTCTAAAAAGGGAAATGAATGTTTTTTTACTCTCTTGGTGTTGTTTATACTGTGAAATGCTATTACGAATAATCAATGACACCTTTCCTTATATAAGTGCTAGAGCATTATTATATCAAGTTTACTGAATTCTCCACATACCCCCCCCCCTGCTCACTCACCATCCATCCTTCCTTCCTTCTGCTGTCAAGCTCAGCATATTATTATAATTGCAAGAATAAAATTGCTTTATAAATTACTCATTAATGCCTCAACTATATCCTCTAAAGTGTCATCACTGTACCGTTTTAAATAATCAATATCATCCTTCCATAATCATTCTTTTTTTCCTACTGGCCCCATATCAAAAGAACTCCCTGCAATTTTTATTTGGCCTCTAGCTAACTGCTGCCCTTACCAAGCATGTCACTTTCCTTACTTGTTCAGTGTTCTCATACAACTGATAATTACCATTTAACTTGTGCTGACTCCATAATGTGTTCTTCCAGACTATTCCTGAGTCAGTCATGAGTGCTATGTTGGTGAGTGACTTCAAGGAGGAGCATGAGAGGTATCAGCTATTGTGTGAATGATGGCTGGTGAAATGTTCAGTAGGCTCCTGTGATAAGTCTTCAGACTCCTTGTAGATGCTTATGTAATATTATTTTCCAGGCCTACATGGAGTTAGAAGACTCATAAGAGATCAAACACTCACAGACCACAATATGTATCATACTTTGCATTCCATTCATTCACCACTTGCCATTCAAATAATAATAAAAAATATCTTAGACAGTTTAAGCTGAATTATCAGCATTGGCACATTAATAAAGAATATTCAGCTCAATCACCGCTAGTTTGAATTGCTGCCAAATATCCTGCAGAGATGCCACTTCAGTATTGTTAGTGGTTTTCCTACAACTTTTTTTTTTTCCCAAATAATTTGGATTACACACATATTAATTGCTACCCTTTGCCATCACTGGCAGTTAAGCGCATTTCTGCCAATGTCCCTACAGAAGGTTACAAGAATATGACAGAACTACTGCAATCTTGTATCATTCCTGATCCTGACCAGTATATTATTTTCCTGTACATTAAGTGGGCATAACACACAAGTGACATCATTTTCTGAGTTGCCGCGGAATACATAAATATCATGCATATCAAATACTTCCAAAACAAGTAGATAATGCCAGGATAGCATGAAAAAAAAAGATTCAAAAGAAGAAGAGCAAGGTGGATTAATGCAGTTTACAGTACCTCAGAAGAATGAAATGCAAGATTTGACAATATGTGAGAGCTGAAAAAATTAATTAATTTGGAAGAAACCCATTGAGGAGAAGGAAGCTGGTAATAACGTACATGTAATGCACTGTACATCTGGTACAGTGGGTGCTTTCTTAATGTGATACCACTAATGTGACACGCTTATTACTACGATTTTGTTTTTGGAATGCATTATTACAAAATCATGGTGAAATATTAACTGGCCATGGCTGTGTGTTGAGTGGATAAGAATATGATACTCTGTGGCGGGCAGCATGGTTTTGTGAAATGACTGAACTACGATACTATTGGACTTTGCAAAAGCAAAACAGAATACCGCATAAGAAACTATTGTAAACTATAGAACAAATGGAGATGGATAAAAAGTTGGTAGTGTTATATGGTTTGTTATCTTTCGTTATTGATATAATATATTGTCTATTTACTTGTATCTTTCTTTCACTCTTCCTTTTATATTTATTAATTTTTTTCTTACTTTCTTCACTGATATAATATACTAATATACTTACTTAAGAATGCCTTACTCAATTCTACCTAGGAATGCTTCCTTTTCAGACACTGGCAAATTTATTTTTTATTGCTGCGCCAGCCAGAGTCCTATAATATGAGCTTATTCAAAATTCAGGGAATATTCCTAGGTTAATTTATCTAACACACTAAATAGATATTGGTACTAATTGCAATCGTGGCCAACAATCTATTACTCATACACTTTCATTAAATTCCCTCCCGCTATGGTTCTAAATTTTTGCAAGTGATAATTTGAATTCTCGAAATCAGGCATGAGTCAGGCATATACAACAGAACATGTTTATTGGAGCAAATTACACTTTACAACTATAATTGGAATAGGATACTAAGCTTTTCAAAATCTCCTGGTAAGTTAGTTACTCAATGCTAATTTAACAAAACACTCACAGATCAAATTGCTAATCACACACAAGCTATAAAACATTAAAACTAGCTAACTATGTTATTCTAAATCAAACTCTTAATGCATGCTACATTTTAAGACATTTCACAACCTGTTACTATTCTGGTATAAATCATCTATAAAATTACAAATTCACATATAATCACAGTCATATGCAGCTAAATTTACACTCCTGACATTCCTTTGTTCAGCAGAATTACTCTATCTCAAAATACAAATCCTTATTATAGTCCACTTAATATGATCTAACATTAAATTCTGCCTCATTCAAACATATACTAAAGGTCTTTACATTACCCAATCTTTTTCCGAAGGTCTGTTAACGGCCACGTGCTGTTCGGTTGCTTCTGCAATAGGCTTACGACTACGCCATCTGTTTTACATTCTTCCGGACTCAAACTTCTCACTGTCTCGATACAATGTTGTCTCTGCTCCTACTTGAGTGGGACATCCGGCGACTGGCACAATTTCTGCGTAATCCAATGATTCGCATGCTGCTCGGCATTATGGGACCCTCTCGCTCATCCCTACACCATCCGCTAGTCAGGAATCCTCGAGGTGAAGTCAGGAACAACCAGAAAAAAGCCTCGCATTATCGCGTGCATTGCCTTATATTTCGTCCCTTCTTTTCCACACGACCCTTAGTTTTCATGCCCTCAAGATGATCCTCAAAGTCCTAGCTGCCGTTAGGTGCTGTATTCTAGGGAATCCCGCTTGCGTCATCTTCCTCGTACTTTGTAGCTTGCGGCATTACGGCCGATACGTGCGTATGTAACTCGACCTTTGCACTCATACTCTTGACTTATTAAGTTTAGGACAGCTTAATGGGACAAGATTATACTACTATTTCCTTATTACAAATTCATTAATCCGATAATCCTTCAGTTTAGTTTTCAACTACAAGATTTTTCTAGTGCGATTTACATGTTATCACACAACTTCCTATACAACGTAAATTCAGAACTGTGTGCTGTCAACCAGGTATCTGAGTTAGCCAAATTCTTATGTTAGATTCTGAATGAATAATTTTTTTTAAAATTCGTCCATTCAGGATCTAACAGTAGCATGGATATGGGAATGGCTGAAAGATTGGTTGATTTGGATTTACAGCCAAAGCAACCCAAGCTATGAGGCCAGTGTATTGTTTGTTGCATATGTATTGATGACTAGTTTGCCTGTTTTGCGGGATGAAAAACACCGCCCCCTCTGTATGTGACTAAGCTAGCTCATCTTAAGTTGAAAAGCCCTACTAAAGGCTCTTCGCTTTCTAGATGAGATTTGGACCTAGGTCTTTCCAACCAGAATATGGTGGAGTGGAATCTAGGAAAATGAAGATAACTAGTGGAGTGCCTCAGGGCTCTGTACTAGGGGCCACTATTCTTTAATTTGTACATTAATGACGCAGGAAAAGATTTAAAGGAGGATATTCAGTAATAATGTTTGTAATAATGCAAAGCTGGGGAGGGAAATAGGTGATAAAGGTGATGTAGATTTCTTGAGGAATGATTTAAATAAATTAGTATTGTGGGCAAAAGATAATGGTTGTCAATTTAATGTTGCGAAATGTAAAGTTATACACCTTTGGACAAAAGATTACTTTCCTCATCAGTTATCTGGATTGCAGATAATTGATGAGGCTAGGTAGTGTTAGACACTGAATGGAGAACTTCTTTACAAGTTATTCATTCAGGAATCTAACATGAAAGTTTAACAAAAAAAATAAAAAAATGCATAATACCTGCTTACCAGCGAAAGGTGAGAAACACCTAAGTTGTTGTATGTGAAAGTGTATATCAGTATGTGTAATGTACTGGAAATATTTATTATCAGACGGAAAGCTAAGATCGGGAATTATGTCAGATTAGCATTATATGTAAAGGAAATACTAGCTTATTTTATGTCTTATTAAGCTATCAAAATATCGTAAGTCGCCAGACAGGCAATGACTAACAGATCAAAGGTCATGTCTCGGTCGCACGTGCCTGCCATAATGCTGAAGGCTGCAGCTTAAGGGGAAGCTGACGTAAGCACACGTTCCACGAAAACAACACCTAGGGGGAAAGCAAAGGATCAACCTAAGGGTGACATAAGTTAAGGATCATGCGGAAAAATAATACAGAGAAAGAGGGCGCTGCAAAGGAATATATAAGGCAATACGTGCCAAGTTGCAGGGCTTTGCCTTTTTTGTCTTTCTGGGATATATCGAGGACTCTCGACGAGTGATCGGAGATAGGAAGAGCCGGGGTGCTATGTCGTCAGACAGTGGGCCGTGTTCCTGATAGCGCTGAGAAGTATTCCGTGGAGAGCTGTACGAGAATCAATAGCTCATGCAGAATCGTACCAGCTGCTGGATGACCCGCCCGAGGGAGTGGAGAAAACCCGTAGTTCCAGCCATAACCAGATTGTATCCGGTAGTAGTGAGAGGGACAACTTAGTTATGAGGCCTGACCCAGAGATAGCAAAGATGAAGGATGACCCGAGCAACACATGGTCGTTAATAGACCTTCGGAAGGACTTGGTAATGTAGAGATCTTTTGTTTTATGTCTTGGAATTGTTAGAAGATAGAATTTGTGTCTTGATAAAGCAAATGAGGACATTTTAGAGAACTCTGATAGGATAAAGTAATTAATACAGCCAATTCTGTTAGACAAAGAATTGTATAGGATGAATCTCTAATTTGTATATGATTTGAAATAGTGAGAGTTGTGAATTATCTGTTTTGAAGTAACGTGAATGAAAGAATTTAATTTGAATGTGACATTGTTTTGTTTTCCATTGGTATTATACGATTTAGCATGTCAGCTTGTGTAAGAGAGTTGATTAGTATTGAACTGTTTGTCTAGCTCAGCATAAGATATTCACTTAGCTAGGAATTTAGCAGTCTTAATAATTTGATGCATAATTTAATGTACTTGTCTTTTAGTATCAATAAACATGTTTTGTTACTTAAACCTGAGTCTTGTCTGATTTCGAGGTGTCAAGCTACCACTTGTGAAAATAGAACCAATAGTGGAAAGGAGTTTAGATAAATATATGTTTGAGATTTGATCTTAGATCACGACTGTACCAAGGTACCAAGATCTACATATTCGAGTGTGAATTCTGCATTAAGGTATATGCCTGTAGACCTAGGAATATTTCCTGAACTTGAATTATATTCTTGTTATAGGAAACTGACTGGTGCAGTTAAAATATAAATTTGCCAGTTTCTAAAAAGGAAATATCCCTGGGAGCCACACAAGGTTATATAAAGGATAAAATATAAATAACGGCAGACAAAGAATTGAAGTTTGGAAGACATGACAAAAGTTGATAAAACAGCTCAAAGGATTATTGAATATTGCAAACACACTAATAAGTTAGGAAGATTATAATCCCTCTTTATAAAGTTATGGTTTTGCTGAATCATGACTACTGTGCACAGATTGGGTCACTTCGGTTTCTGGGGAACCAGGAGGTGGTGGAGAGGATTCATGACCAAGCTGGTGAAAGGTCTGCAGAATGCTTCCAATGAGGACAGGTTGAAGGTGTGTGGGTTGCAAAGTTTAGTTGATAGACAGTAAAGAGGGGGACATGATAGAAATTTTATTATTAAAAGGGTTTTATAAGATTGACACAAAGTAAATTTTTTGATACACTATAAGAGTGTGGTGAGTAAAGGTGTTTGGACTAGATATTTTGCTTGGAGAGTGGTGAGTGAGTAGATAGACTGCTAGAATTAGTTGGGAGTGCCCCAACACTCAGAGATTAAGGAGAAGTATGATAGGTATTGTGAATATACAGGTTAGTGAGTCTACCACAATGAGTCTTCTGACTCCATGGTGATATCCATCCATATAATAACATGCTTGACTGTGATTTATTTAGACTTTATTTCAACTGAAAGGATTGTCATTTCATACCATCTACCAGCAACAAGTATGCACTTGGAAGAAAAGCAATGAACCCAAAAGGATTCAATCCATATAATAAATATTAAACAGAAATATGCATCCAACATACTTTTATCATGCCCACCAAATTTTATAAAATTTGGTGGGAAATATAAAAGCTTTTAGTTTATTTGTGTATTATATAGAGATTAATTTTTTTTCTTTCCCATTAGTCAAAGAAAGAACAAATCTTCAGTTCATCTGGTGTCATGCACAATATAACAAGATATTGTGCAGGTAGCATCAAAGTGAGAAAAAAAAAAAGTGCAATAAAACATTCTATGGTTCATGACATTCTCAACCAAGAGGTTGAACTCAGAATGCAAGTAGACATGTGTTATTGTCAACTGTGAAAGACACTATTGAACAGAGATAGTTGTAAGAAGTTTTCTTCATTTAGTTATAAAGAAAATTATATAGGGGTGCTTAAGGGTCAAAGCTGTATAACTGAGAGGAGACCTCCACATAGCCTTTAAAGGAATGCAGAGAACCGACCAGAGCTTCTGACCTAATGTCCAATCCTCACCTTCTCGTGGTGCACCCTGTTGGGTATCTACTTGGATACTGAACGAACGGGATTTAGCCGACCAAATTGTATTCTTATTGGCTTAAACCAAAATACAAAATGATGGTATAACATGACAAAATTTCATGCTGGCTGGGGCATCACCCAGTTAAACAAGGCCCACGTTGTTTTCGCTGACTTTTCGCTGTTTCAGCGAAAAGTCAGCAACTGGAACAAATCTGAAAACGCACCCAAACTCAATATTACCAGAGTTAAAGATCGGTACTATCAACATAAGAAGCCTGAATGGCAAAGAAATGGAGCTAGCTGAGAAATTAGATAAGTACCAGATCGACATAATAGGGGTGACTGAAACAAAAAAGACAAAAACTGGTGAGATCTTTCTAAGCAATAAATACAAAATGTTATATTCAGGCAATGACAATCAAGGAAAAGAAGGCGTAGCCATAGTATTCAACACAAAATATGAGGTTAATCTTCTTGAATGGCAGGCAGTCGCAAGTAGAGTGACGTGGGCAAATATGAGAATGGGGAACTGGACAATGAGACTTATTTGTGCCTATGGTCCCACAGAAGGTTCTACTAAGGTAGAAGTGAAGGAATTTTTTGAGGCTTTAGAAAGAGCAACTGACACAATGAAAAAGGAAAAGTTGGTCCTTGTTGGGGATCTAAATAGCAAAGTAGGAAATGATTGTCAGACATACAAAAATATTTTGGGAAAATTTGGAGAAAAGAGCAAAGCGAATAATAATGGCAAATACCTGTTGGATTTCTGCTCAGGACATGTACTGGTTATTACTAACACCATGTTCCAATATAAAAATGTGCACAAATTCACATGGAGAGAAGAGCAAGGAATAAGAGTGGACACAGGAAGTTAAAGAGGCAGTGAAGGAAAAGAAAGCATATCAAAAGTTCATGGCAAATAAGTCAGCTTGTGCTCTTAGAGAATACAGAGACAAATGTAAGAAAGCTAAACACTGTGTAAAACTAGCTAAACAAAAGTAATGGGAGGACTACTTAAATAAAAGAGCCAATAGGCTTGACTTCGCCGATGTAACAATATTTAAATTAAGGGGATATTAAATCCCACATTATTTCAAAGCCGAAATCAAAGAGTTTCATGCCGATTATAGTAAACTATAAAAATTTTGGTGGATTGTAGCGTAATCTAAAGCACGTAGTTCAACACTAGGGCAACTCGTTGCAAAGGTGGGTAAAGTTCTGATCACTATTCTTAGTATTACCCATAATGTAAAACACATCTCCTAGGAGATGTATGATGTTATACATTATGGTGGAAGGTTATTACCCAGATCCGTTTCGACCTTTATTGAGGTCGAAACCGGTTATGGGTGCACCTTTTTTGACAACTTGTATAGCAAAGTATATAAGTTCTTTTCACTATAATCTCGGTATTACCTGGTCTACCTACTCACTGATGAGACCTCAATAAAGGTCAAAACCGGTCTGGGTAGTGACCTTCCACCATAATGTATAACATCATACATCTCCTAGGAGAGTGATGGCAAACCTTTTTATGTGCGTGTGCCAAAAGTTTACAAACTGAGTTGCTGTCGTGCCGGCATGCGCCAAAAATTTACAAATCAAGTTGCTGACGTGTCGGGTAGGTTTTAGTAGGGGAAAAATTAATAGAAAATTAATTAATTTTTAATATTATATAATGATTTATAAATAAATATAATTTTATAAATAATATTTTATTTAATTTATAATAGTTGTATATAAATTTATAATATTATTCAGTGTAAAATTTATTATTGCATTATTAAATTGATGAGCCTGTGTAGCTCAGTGGATGTGGCGTTTGCACACCATCGCGCTTGGCCGCACGAAGGAAGACTTGGTTTCGAGTCTAGTCAGCGACTAGAGGAAATTTTTCTAAGCCTTTTTTCGACCGGTTCCCAAGTTAGTCGATCTCTGGCACGGGCAAGCAGGTTTTTCCTCCCGGAAACTCGGGTTTTTCGTCCTGTAAACTCAAGAAAATCGACCGTAGAACCCACATTATTTCAGACATTAAATATATTGTGTTAGGGTTAGGGACCACGAGATGGCGGCACATTTTGAGCCGTCTCTCTTCACTGCGTACTGCTTAATTAGTGATAGCCTTGGGCCATCTGTCTCTGATTGGGTACCTGTGGAGATTGAGCTGCCCACTCAGTCTCCAAAAGTTAGATAGGGCTAAATGGCCTCGCCTACTCCCGTATACGGGAATAAAAAAGGCGTTAGCTGATTTTTTTTTTTTTATTTATTAAATTGATATTAATGATGTTGGTTTAAAAAAAAAAAAAAGAAAGAAAGAAAACGGTAGTGAGAAAAATATTTTTGCATTGTAACTCACCATAGAAGTCAGCTGAGAAGGGGAAGCAGCAGCAGGATGTCAACTTATAGGAGAAATGCTTACCGTATTTACTCGAATATAACATGCCCTCATATAACTCACACCCCTGATTTTACTTTGCATAAAAAGACATCAAGAAGTTTTGCATATTACCTTGCACATGAAAAATGTTTAAACATATTCACATCGAGGCGATATTTTGAGCAAAAACAACCTGGTAACAACATGCCCTCCCCAGCAGCCATCATATTGCAGATGCTTTTTTTTATTGTATCCCTAATAAGGTACAGAGGCTTTTGAGTCTGTGTAATATATTTCTCAACAAATAGTGTGATTCATTAGTTAGAGCAGTGTTTATTCCAGCTGTCTCTAATTGCACTATTATTGTCATTTCCCACAGAAACTATGCTGCATAGACTCAAGCAAAACCATCTAACTAAAATCCAATTTTTCAATTACATGAAATAAGTGTTTTATTGCATTTGAAATTCTAGATGTCATTATGACAGATCACAAAGGCTTACTTCAAATAAAATTCTACCACGAATTGAAACATGCCATATAATTATGGTGATCATACGTCCTTTATTTAAGAGGACAGTCCTTTATTTCACTGCTCTGTCCTTTAGATTTTTTTTTCTAAAATGGCCATTTTGTCCTTTATTTTGTGAATTGAAATAGTAAATTCAATATTGATGCCAACATATTTAAAGATGCAATTCATAAATTTTACCAAACTTGAATTGATTATTTAAATAACTGGGACAACTCTTTCATGGAAATGGAAGTATTTGAATGTCCTACTATGAGAAATCCCTCTGTGGGCAAAGATCGAGGAAAGTGTTTTGTTCACTTCCAGTCACTGGAACTTAAACATAAATGACTGCGAACTATTTGATGAAGTTTCGTGTAGTTAAAAGTTATGTCACCAGTGAAAAGATTGAAGAATGGAGACAAAATGGAGAGTCCTACCAACGTAGATAGGTTGAAATTTTTTTAAATATTTCGCAGATAAACAGGTATCTTTTAAAAACATTTTAAAAATTGTTGAATTTTGCTTATGTCTCCCTGGATCTAATGCCCCCACCGAACGAATATTTTCATTAATGAACAATATGTGGTCCTGTGAGAAAACCCAATTAAAAACCTAAACATTGAAAGCATGCATTTATACTAGATGGAACTTTAACATCAATCGTATGCAGTTTTATGAATTTTTAAAACACAAACCTGATTTATTAAAAAAAAGTTCATTGTTGTGAAAAGTATCAAAATTAAACTTTTTTAAGTAGTAATATGATTGTTTAAAATGCTATGTATATGCTTATATTTTATAATAAACGTTATAAAGCTTTTTAGTTTTAATGAAACAAATAAATGCAATCTTTTTTATTATTATTATTATGAAAGTTTCTGATTTGTCCTTAATTTCTCCAAAAAAATAGCACTCCATATAATGCATGTGTGAGTTCGCTTGCCAGCTCAAAAGCAAACAAGCAGGAATAAAATTCAACCAGGGGTTGAAACTTTGAGTGAGTTGAGCCTGCTGGTAATGAGAAGTTCCATCGGAACGATAAACGACATCCCATCTTGAATGTGTTAAAACTAAGAAATATATAGCGAATGTTATGACAATTTCAGATGTGGAATTCGGTTGAAGAGAATTAGGATTTCAACTCAACAATTGCGGTTGCCTTTGTCTTTGGGTCTTGTGATTTTTTGTTAATACCGCACCAATCATATGCATGTCTTCATAGCTGCTCTCTCGTGTAAAACAAAATTTAACTTGTACCTATTGTAATAATTAAAAAAAAAGATGAATTTGAAAGCATATAAAAGGAAGTCACCTGTAAATCGTTGACATGCCAGCAAAATTCTCGGACGTGCCATAGGTTCGCCATCAATGTCCTAGGAGATGTGTTTTACATTATCGGTAATACTAAGAATAGTAATCAGAATTTTACCCACCTTTGCAACGAGTTTCCCTAGTGTTGCACTATGTGCTTTAGCTTACGCTACAATCCACTAAAATTTTTATAGTTTACTATAATCAGCATGAAACTCTTTGATTCCGATCTTTGAGTTTCTTTTTTTTTTTTTTTTTCACTATATTATTTCAGGAAATTACAACGTACTAGGATATACATTAAAATAAATTTTAATATATTTCTATATTTCGGCAACGTCACGCTGCCATTTTCAAGAACTTAGGTACAAGATACGTGCACGCAGGCACAGCAAAAACAATAAATGAGTAAGAAGAATGAAGCTATTATTTCTCCTAAAGTCCTGATAGTGCCCTCTAGCGGGCAGTGTTGGTATTCTTGGACGATTGGGATGAAGGTCTTCTGATGTAGGTTTCCCAAATTTGAAGAAGTCTCATGCAGCCAAATTTGTTGAGGTTTAGCTCATTTCTTAGGGCTGAAGCTGATTCTATGAAAAGCCTTTCATATCTGTATTTGCTGCGGTGTATTATCCTGGCTTTTTTCCACCGTATTCTATGGCAGGTATCCAGAGCATGGTCAGCAAGACCAGAGTGGCTGTATTGGTGAAACCGGATGTAGTCCTTGTGTTCTGAAATTCTGATATTTGCTGTCCTGCCTGTTTGGCCGAAGTAGGACAGCTTACAGCTGCAAGGGACCTGGTACACACCAGGTAGGTCTAGAGGGGGAGGTTGGTCTTTTGTTGAGCAGATAAGGGATGCCAATTTTTTATATGGTTTGTAACAAGAAGTTAAGTTATGTTTTTTTAGGATTTTTGTGATTTTTTTCTGAGGTGCCTCGGATGTAAGGTATGGTGATGGATTTAGAGTAATCCTTGTTGTGAGGGGGGGGGGGTTTGTGGTTTACTGGTTTTAATATTTTTTGGATTTTTTTTGGGGGGGGGGTAGCCATTGGCTGAGAACGTGTTGAGGATGTGGTTTCGTTCTGTGGTTAGGGCATTGTCATTCGAGCAGATAAGTTTAGCCCTGTTGTGTAGTGTCTTAATGACTCCATATTGTTGTGAGGGGGGGGGGGATTGTTGGTGAATGTATCTGCCTGTATGGGTGTGTTTTCTATATACTGAGAAAACCAAGGTTCCATCAGGCTGGCGGGTGACTAGTGTGTCTAAGAACGGAATGCAGTTGTTTTTTTCCTCTTCCAGGGTGAATTTGATTCTGGGGTGTTGGTTGTTTAAGTGTGTTAAGAAGGAGAGGAGTGCATCGGAGCTATGTGGCCAAATAGCGAATACATCATCTACATAGCGAAGCCAAATGGTTGGTTTTTTTGGGCAGAGTTCAAGGCTTGCTCTTCTAAAGTCTCCATATAAAAGTTGGCCAAGGGTGGGGAGAGTGGAGAACCCATGGCTGTCCCCTCTATTTGTTTGTAGAATTTTCCTTGCCAAACAAAATAGCCTGAGTTCATTGTGAACTGAAATAGGGCTGTGATATCGGGAGGAAATTTAGCTTGGATTAGCTCTAAGGATTCTTTGAGTGGGACATTCGTAAATAAGGAGGAGACATCAAAACTGACCATTATGTCAGTGTGTTTGAGTGTAAGGTTTTCTATGCTGGCTTTGAAGTGGGCTGAGTTTTTTATGTATGAAGGTGTGTTGCCAGTATAGTGTGAGAGAGCTTTGGCCAAATGTTTAGCTAGTTTGTATGTGGGGGAATCAATGCCATCCACTATGGGACGTAATGGCACATTTTCCATGTGAATTTTTGGGAGTCCATAAATATGGGGGGGTATGGAGTTATATGGTTTTAGTTTGTTGGCGAGTTCCACAGGCCAATAAGTGACCTTCTTAAGGAGCCTGTGGAGTTTTCTAATTTGTGAGTTGGTGGGATTGTATTCGATAGGGAGGTAAGTGGCACGATCTAACAATAGAGATTTCAGCTTACCTGTGAAATCTTTTTGGTTCAGCAATACTGTGGCATTCCCTTTGTCAGCTTTGGTGATTATTATTTTCTTGTTTTTCTTTAATTCTAATAGAGATTTAATTTCTTTACTGGGCATGTTGGTTTTAGGTGGTTTGGCTTTGGTCAGAACACAAGCTACATCCAGTCTAATATCGTTGGCGACGTGGCTTGGGAGGTGTCGAATCCCGCATTCAATCCATATCATGATATCCTCAGCAGGTATTCTTTTGGGCGCAATGGCGAAGTTGTGGCCACGTGCGAGGGTGTCGAGTGCTTCAGGTTTCACACTTAGTGATGACAGATTCACTACCATATTGGTAGGAAGTTGCGGTTTAGAGATTGCGACCTTTTTTAAATTTTCGAATTTTTTGATGTGTCGATCTTGGACTAATCTAAACTCTTTCTCTGCTGCAGTGCACGAGATGTCGCGTAAAATCGACCAAATTTCGTGGCTTAAGGTGCTTGAACGGTCATCTTCGAGTGCCTGTATAGCTGAGTTAGCTTCACTCAGGAAACGGCGAGTGGCGGCAATTTGTTCTCTGAGTAAGGCTTGGCTGGCACGGTTATAGATACGAAGTGCCTTTTGCGAAGAGAAACGGTGCTTGAATTTCACACAGTTAGGGATTACCTGGTTATCCTGGCAGCGTTTCAGGAAGGCGAGACGAGTCAGTTGTCTTGCTAGCTTCAACTTCAATTTACCATAATGGCGTGCTTTACGTGCGGTAACATCTCCGTGGATTATTGTAATTCTTGTGGAAAGGCTTAGACGTTGGTTATGCATTTTCACTATATTATTTCAGGAAATTACAATGTACTAGGATATACATAAAATAAATTTTAATATATTTCGGCAACGTCACGCTGCCATTTTCAAGAACTTAGGTACAAGATACGTGCACTCAGGCACAGCAAAAACAATAAATGAGTAAGAAGAATGAGGCTATTATTTCTCCTAAAGTCCTGATGGTGCCCTCTACTGGGCAATGTTGGTATTCTTGGGCGATTGGGCTGAAGGTCTTCTGATGTAGGTTTCCCAAATTTGAGGAAGTCTAGGAACTTCTTTGAGGAACTTCGCCATTGCGCCCAAAAGAATACCTTCTGAGGATATCATGATACGGATTGAACGCGGGATCCGACACCTCCGAAGCCACGTCGCCAACGATATTAGACTGGATGTAGCTTGTGTTCTGACCAAAGCCAAACCACCTAAAACCAACATGCCCAGTAAAGAAATTAAATCTCTATTAGAATTAAAGAAAAACAAGAAAATAATAATCACCAAAGTTGACAAAGGGAATGCCACAGTATTGCTGAACCAAAAAGATTTCACAGGTAAGCTGAAATCTCTATTGTTAGATTGTGCCACTTACCTCCCTATCGAATACAATCCCACCAACTCACAAATTAGAAAACTCCACAGGCTCCTTAAGAAGGTCACTTCTTGGCCTGTGGAAATCACCAACAAACTAAAACCATATAACTCCATACCCCCCCCATATTTATGAACTCCCAAAAATTCACATGGAAAATGTGCCATTACGTCCCATAGTGGATGACATTGATTCCCCCACATACAAACTAGCTAAACATTTGGCCAAAGCTCTCTCACACTATACTGGCAACACACCTTCATACATAAAAAACTCAGCCCACTTCAAAGCCAGCATAGAAAACCTTACACTCAAACACACTGACATAATGGTCAGTTTTGATGTCTCCTCCTTATTTACGAATGTCCCACTCAAAGAATCCTTAGAGCTAATCCAAGCTAAATTTCCTCCCGATATCACAGCCCTATTTCAGTTCACAATGAACTCAGGCTATTTTGTTTGGCAAGGAAAATTCTACAAACAAATAGAGGGGACAGCCATGGGTTCTCCACTCTCCCCACCCTTGGCCAACTTTTATATGGAGACTTTTGAAGAGCAAGCCTTGAACTCTGCCCAAAAAAACCAACCATTTGACTTCGCTATGTAGATGATGTATTCGCTATTTGGCCACATGGCTCCGATGCACTCCTCTCCTTAACACACTTAAACAACCAACACCCCAGAATCAAATTCACCCTGGAAGAGGAAAAAAACAACTGCATTCCGTTCTTAAACACACTAATCACCCGCCAGCCTGATGGAACCTTGGTTTTCTCAGTATATAGAAAACCCACCCATACAGGCAGATACATTCACCAACAATCCCCCCCCCCCTCACAACAATATGGAGTCATTAAGACACTACACAACAGGGCTAAACTTATCTGCTCGAATGACAATGCCCTAACCACAGAACGAAACCACATCCTCAACACGTTCTCAGCCAATGGCTACCCCCCCCCCCTCAAAATATTAAAACCAGTAAACCACAACCCCCCCCTCCCCCTCACAACAAGGATTACTCTAAATCCATCACCATACCTTACATCCGAGGCACCTCAGAAAAAATCACAAAAATCCTAAAAAAACATAACTTCTTGTTACAAACCATATAAAAAATTGGCATCCCTTATCCGCTCAACAAAAGACCAACCTCCCCCCTAGACCTACCTGGTGTGTACCAGGTCCCTTGCAGCTGTAAGCTGTCCTACTTCGGCCAAACAGGCAGGACAGCAAATATCAGAATTTCAGAACACAAGGACTACATCCGGTTTCACCAATACAGCCACTCTGGTCTTGCTGACCATGCTCTGGATACCTGCCATAGAATACGGTGGAAAAAAGCCAGGATAATACACCGCAGCAAATACAGATATGAAAGGCTTTTCATAGAATCAGCTTCAGCCCTAAGAAACGAGCTAAACCTCAACAAATTTGGCTGCATGAGACTTCTTCAAATTTGGGAAACCTACATCAGAAGACCTTCAGCCCAATCGTCCAAGAATACCAACACTGCCCGCTAGAGGGCACCATCAGGACTTTAGGAGAAATAATAGCTTCATTCTTCTTACTCATTTATTGTTTTTGCTGTGCCTGCGTGCACGTATCTTGTACCTAAGTTCTTGAAAATGGCAGCGTGACATTGCCGAAATATAGAAATATATTAAAATTTATTTTAATGTATATCCTAGTACGTTGTAATTTCCTGAAGTAATATAGTGAAAATGCATAACCAACGTCTAAGCCTTTCCACGAGAACTTTGAGTTTCTTATTCGGCTTTGAAATAAAGTGGGATTTAATATCCCTTTAATTTAAATAAAAGTCATGGGAGGACTTTGACAAGAACATAGAAAATAAATATCAAGAAGGTGGCAAAATATTCTGGCAGTTGTTGAACAAACTTAGAAATGAAGGAAAGAGCTGTAAAAGGAGTTAGAGATGATAAAGGTGACATGAAAACTGGAGAAAAAGATATCCTTGAAGTATGGAGTAATTACTTCGAAAAATTGCTAAATGAAACAAGCAATCACGCACAGTGGTAAAAAACACTCAACAGGCATACAGTCAGGAATACATATCCATACGAAGTAGAAAAAACCATCAAAGGCTTGAAATGTGGAAAGGCAGCAGGAGTAGATGATATTCGACCAAAAATGCTGAAGTATGGTGGTATAAAAGTCTTACAGTGGCTGCACTGCATAGTTCAGAATGCCTGGACGATCAATTCCCGATAATTGGAGTAGAGCTTTCATAGTACCCATATATAAAAAGGGAAATAAAACTGAATGTGAAAATTACAGAGATATTTCCCTACTGAGTGTTCCTGGTAAGATTTATGCAAGTATACTTGAGAAACGGTTGAGAAGAATTGTGGAAGAAAAGCTTGGTGAAGAACAAGCTGGATTCAGGCCAAATAGAGGCTGTCAGGATCAGATCTTCACTTTACGACAAATAGTCGAGAAAGCATGGCAATATAACAAAGATCTGTATTTAAGTTTTGTCGATTTGGAAAAGGCATATGATAAGGTGCCAAGAGAGAAGCTATTCAATACGCTGCAGTTATATGGTGTCAATGGGGGCATTATATCAAGCAATACTTAGTCTTTATTTGAGTTGTAAGTCAGCAGTTAGAATTGAAGGAAGTACAGGATAGTGGTTTAATGTTAAATCTGGTGTCAGACAAGGATGTACATTATCCCCTCTGTTATTCATTATCTATGTGGATCACATTATGAAGGAAAGTGGTATTAAACATGATATCAAAACTGGAGATGTTAATGTTAGCTCTTTGCTTTATGCAGATGATGTTATACTTCTAAATAAATCCACTACAAGTCTGCAAGATTCCCTGATTAAATTGAATAACTGTTGTAAGAGATATGGTATGAAGGTCAGCAATAAAAAGACAAAGACAATGAAAATAGGCAGAATTGTTGAAAATGTGAACTGTGTTGTGAATGGAGAACCCTGTGGAACAAGTAAAACATTTCAGCTACTTAGGCACGATTTTTAGTGAAGATGGTAAATTAAATATAGAAATAGACAACAGAATCAACAAAGCTGGTATGGTAGGCAGTCAACTGAATAAATTCATATGGAATAAGAGAGAAATTAGTCAGAACACTAAATTAGCTGTATACAAGACAGTGTTCAAACCAGTTTTAACTAATGGATCTGAGAGCTGGGTCAGCAGTAAAACCCTTGACCAAAGACTAGAGACCACAGATATGAGAGTCCTGAGAAAGATTAGAGAAAGATTTAATATGATATTGTCATTGATGCTGAACAGATGGCATCAATGGCAATATCATATTAAAAATGAGGATATTAAGAAAGAACTTGACATTGTCAGCATCCAGGAGTGCATTAGCAGAGCAAATCTCAGGTGGTATGGCCACTTAAACAGAATGGGCGAGGAAAGATTAGCAAATCAAGTGTTCTCTGCCAGGTTGGCAGTAAAATGACCCAGAGGAAGACAAAGATATAGGTGGATTGATACGGTACAAAGTGGCTTAGACGATAGAAATATAAGATCTGATAATGTTGGAGTCTTTACAAGTAACAGACTGATTTGGAGGAAAATTGTAGATAGGAAGTTAGTAATGATGTGAATTTTTCATGTAGTACTATTACATCCTGTACACTCCATGGCAGGAATTTGATGATGATGATGAAAAATTATACTTGTTAAAAAAATATATTCTTGTTTAATCCTTTATACAACTTTATGCAGATGATGGAAGAGAGTGATGAGGAATCAAGCAGATGTTGGAGAACTTACAGGAGGACTTGATTTGATTGTATGAGTGAGCAACAGTATAGAAATGTTGATTCTTTGTTGGAAAGTGTAAGGTTCTGAAATTTGGTAGGCAACAATGGGATGCAAAGTATACACACTGCAGGGAAATTTTGGAGGAGATAAGCAACCTTGAAGTGGTGGTGGTGAATCTGAAGTTCAGAGATCATATTGCACAAGTTGTGAAGACATTACATCAGATTATGGCAATGAAGCAAAAGACCTTAACTTGTAGAAATAATGAGGTTCTGGTTCCATTGTATCAGACCTTGTGTGGATTATTATTGTGCACAGATTTGGTCCCCTGGTTTTCATGGTGATCAGATATATTGGAAAGGGCCCAGAGAAGACTAATATTGTAACTGGTCTTTGGAATATGAGGACAGACTGAGGGAGCATTCCCTCAGGCTCTCATAGAATGGAAGAAGGGGGTAGAACAAGGGGACATACCTGGAAGCTGTATAAGGAGGGTGTGAGAAGGGGCATAAGGAGCAGGTTCTTTGTATGGCGAGTGGAATGCATTGCTTGACATTGTGGTGAATGCAGATATATTGAATGAGTTCAAAGCATGGTTTGATGGGCTTTGTGTGTAGCAGTGTTTGCCTCCTGCAGTGAGTCTTTTGACTCCCTATATAATATACTATAATAATAAAATTATAAATTATTATTATTATTACCCCAAGACCTCATGGAGTCAAAGACTCATCTGGTAGGTCCTTTTAAATGATTAATTATAAATATATTTCAATAGACAATTTCCCAAACTTCTGAAACAGAAAGGTAGTCAGTCATGACAATTTATGTTAATCTGATGGCATAAGGCTTCTTTGAATAAACATCATGACTGTTATGAGTTATGCAGAAGTTTGGTATTATCTCATTGAATCCTGTGGTTAGTGTTGTCAATTCTTGTTTTTGAGTCAGATCAGATTTATCAGGTTTGATGAGCTGAATATAACTTGTGTTCTGAAATACATTTTTAACTGATCTTCCTGTTTGTCCAAAATAAGACAAGTTACAGGAACATGGAACTTGGTAGCACCAAGTAGCTGCAAAGGTGGCAGTTTGTCTTTTTGAGAAGGTAAGAAATTGCAAATTTTGTTGATCAGTTTTGAAAGTGGTGGTGAGTTGGAATTTCTTCAAAATCTTTGTTACACCTTATGAAATGCCTTCAATATGAGAAATAGTAATCAAATCAAACTGTCAGTTTATTTAATAGGGATTTGATAGTTTCCAATTCCTGTTGAAAAGATATTTCTGAGGAGCAAATTTTATGTTCGTTAGATCCCAAGGATTTTATAATTCTGTATTTTTGAGATGGATGGTGTGTGCACATAAAATAAAAATTTAACGACCTTTAAACATTTATGGTAGGCAGATTCTCATTTGTGGTAAAGAACTGCATTTTGCCAGGCTGGCTAAGGGTTGGCTAAGGATAGCATCTCTTCTGTCCAACCAAGAGACTGGGGATTTGAATTTTGGAAAATTGGCTATTTTGCATGTCTTTAGGTGTTAGATGAATCTCATCACTTAGTATGAGACTGCTTGCTAAATGGAGACCAGCAATAAAGTTCTGTTTGGTATTTAGCACAAGTTTTACAGATTGTCTAATTCTACGTTCATTCATAGTATTAATGCACTATTAAGTTTATAGTGTTTTGTGAATTCTTGAGAGTTATATAAATATATAATACTAAATCCATTTAAATCTATTTGATCTAAATGTTTGATAATTTTTCAGACAAAGTCTTTATCATTTAAAGCATGCTTTAAATGATAGGAAGAAAAGTTGCAGATTATGACTAGTGGATTGGGTCTTGCCAACAAGCACATTAATTATTTATAGAAATGAGACAGATTGAAATTAACTAAAACTATTTCAGTGAACTGAATTATAGCTGTTTAATTCCTGTGAGACATTTGAAAACATTTTCTGGGCATTCACTTAACAACAAATGTCTGCAAGGCATTTGTTGTTAAGTGAAATCTTTCATCACAAGGTACGTTAACTTAAACTGTCACAGCACACTCAAGGAGATAAATTTACGCACACACCACTAAAGTGTGCAGTTATGAGTAGATGCCCTCCCTCAATGAGTCTTTGTCACCTCCAGGGAGTCCAAAGACTCATCGAGGGAGGGCATCTACTTTACAACGCTGCTTCCACCACTCACAATCCACCAACTGACTGCAACTACACAACGCCATCTACCGCTGACCACCACCATTAGTATTTCCACAGAAAATCACAAACATCCATGCCCATGGCTGGATTCGAACCTGAGGGAATTAGTACAATTTTGTTTTGGTAGAAAGATCACGTGATCTTAGCTGTCTATGATGCTGCGATGCCACTTGTACTTTAGTAACTGAATAACAGTTGCCATTGATCATTTATTCTTGTCTATCTCATTTACTTTCAGAGTAGTTAAATGCCACTCTGCTAATGGTAAAGCTGTGACTCTGTAAAGAATGTAGTTTATTACAGAATAATTCATTAAATTTCCTGGCAAATACATGACTAATTATTATTATTTTTTTTTATACACAGTTACTAGTGAATGTTATTATCATTTATTTTTACAAAGAATAGAGAAGTTACTTTGTTTGTTGGCAAATTGTTAATGCCTAACCACTTACATACTCAGAATAAAATGAAGAAAGGAAAATTCCATACCATTTATGGCAAATGGTTCTTATGATAATATCAACTCTCTTAAAATTGACAGATTATTTTGGCAGGTAAACTATCATACAAGAGTTGAAATTCTGGCCTCAGGTCTTCCCATAGATAAGTGCAGAGGCTATACAAAATTTGATAATGATAGATCCTGTGGTGTAATTTTCTTTAGTGGACAAACAAATAAAACACGTTAATTTTTATAGGATTCATTTATTATTGTGTTTAGTCTGTTTAATATATAAAAGTCCTTTAATATATAAAAAACAAAGATTAATTTTGAAATTAAAATGATTTCAGGATGGTAGTACAGCTTTGTCAATAGCTATGGAAGCGGGTCACAAGGATATTGGCCTTCTCATATATGCAAATATGAGTTTTTCCAGAGGAAGTTCGCCAGTAAGTTCTTGTAGTCATATTTCATTAACTTTTTTGCATTCTTTATATTATCAAAAGTAGATTTACTAATTGATTCAAGAATTCCATGTATATTTAGAAGTTAATCAGTAAAATTGGATTTACTAAAACTGTGCACAGCTAGTTGCAATATTTAGAGACATCATTCAATTACCCATGATTGCTTTTACTTTGATACCCCTTTCGAAACATGAAAGCAATGAAAAATAATCTGGAACTGGAATATGAATATGAATTTCTAATTCTGAAGTAATATAAATTAACCAGAAATAGTCACTTATTTTAAACTAAACAGTTACCCTGTTGTATTGTAATTTTTCTGACATCCTCAGGGTCATTCTGCACAGCAGTTATGAAACATAAATGTATAAAATATCTAGACTTGCCAAAAAAAAAAAAAAAAAAAGAACAAGTAACAGTTCAGTGCCAAGAGCAGTTAATACATGTAATGCATTTATCAGATATACTATGCCAACAGTGAGCTGAACAACTGACTGTAGTAACTGTTATAACAAACTCATGCAATGCAATAACCTGTGAAAAGTCAAAGTCCCACCTGAAATCCCTAAGCACAGTAATATTTCACTAATTGGACCTTATAACAAACCATTTCTGCAGCTTCTATGAGTCCACTATGATGAGAGTCAACTACAAGTCAGGTTTGTAAATACATCAAAATGTCAAAATCAAAAATGGTGTCCAAATGTCATGCAGAACGAGACCATAGTTTGTGTTTAAGCTGCCACTTTGAGATACTCCTGTCTCTGGTCCTTCAGGGCCAAGACACGTAGTCCTTTTTGAGATTATATATTCAAACTGTAGATCAGTTTAGTTTTATGGGATGTGCTTGGCAAGTCCAGATTTATCTTTTTGGTTATGACCAATATCACTGTATTGTTCACTATTCCAAGTTTTGTAACTTCCTGTCTAGTCTATGTAAGCCTTGCTGCATGAACAATCAATTTTGCTGATAGCAGAATCCTTTGGATAAGGAAAGCTGCTTTCTTTGTGAGATCTTAGAAAACATAGCGAATTCTGGTATTAATCTTGTAACAGAAGAAATGCATATTGAAATCACATGTAAATCTAATAAGGAGATTGTATTTTTAATTCTAAAATGGCACATGGATGGTTTTCTGTATAACTTATAATACTAAATAGTTTGTTAAGAAGGTCAAGCTTTCTTTTATCTTCATCTTTTAATATGTGAAATGCTGTTTTTTCATCCTGGTAATGACAAGTTTTTTTATTTATTTATTTATTTTTTTAATAGTGATGATTCCTAAAAAAATTTAACAGGTTATAATTAAGCTATATTGAATAAACCAAAATAATATTACTATATGGATGGTCTCAGAAAATCTTCTGATAATGCTGCTGCTATTTCAAATTCTTCCATGTGTGTGGAGGGTGCAGTGGGCAAAGATGATGAAGAACTCATTGCTTATCCATACCGTTGATTAAAAATTCAGTCTTTGCCATGAAGTAGAAGTGAAGATGGTTAAGAAGTAATCAGATTACTGATATGAGTAATGGCTTTTTTTTTTTAAATGATGTATTTGGAAATTATGATATAATACATAATTGAGACAATTGATAAGTGCTTTTTAAATCAGTCCTCACATCTGGATAAATGCTGTATAAAATGTGGACCTATAGAAAAAACAAGATGGCTATGCCAAAAGAGAAAGTCATCATCAACCTTCTTAACCATGAATAAAATTACATACAAAATCATTGTAGTTTGCGTGGAGTTATTGGAAGTTGTCTACTTGGTTATACTATAAATTAACGATACCAAGAAATTATATACTTGGTTTAATCTTTTATCCAAGTGTAAGCAAACAAAGTTTGCTAAATATAATCAGGACAGGGTGACTCATATATAGAAGCCAATGACTTCTCATCACTTGCCTTAGTATCCCATAATGCAAAGCACATATCCTTATGGGTATGTATAATGCTATGCATTATGGGAAGGGTTACTACCCAGACCAGTTTCGACCTTTATTGAGGTCTCATCAATGAGATCCAGTGAGGCAAGGCAAGTGATGTGAAGTCATTAGTTTCTATATATGAGTTTCCCTGTCCTGATTATATTTCAGGTGCAAACTTTGTTTGCTTACACTTGGATAAAGGATTAAACCAAGTATTTAATTTATAGTATAACCAAGTGTAAAACTTCCAACAACTATCTCTAGTATAGAGTATTTTAATAATAAGGTGTGACACCTTTTGGCAACTGGTATATGAAATTATGATTTCTGCATTACTTCAACCTTAGTATCACCTCTGGGTCTGGCTCCCACTGATGAGACCTCAATGAAGGTCAAAACTGGTCTGGGTAGTGACCCTTCCCATAATGCATAGCATTATATACATAACTGTAAGGGTATGTGTTTTGCATTATAGGATACTAAGGCAAGTGATGTGAAGTCATTAGCTTCTATATACGAGTTGCTCTGTCCTGATTATATTTCAGGTGCAAACTTTACTTGCTTATATACTTGGATAAAGGATTAGACCTAGTATATAATATTTTGACATCTTTAATTTTGCATGGAATTAGTTTAGCATAGCATCATGTAACATTCCAAAAATGGATGTTATGGCAGGTGGGCAAAAATAACCAAAAGCTTACTGCTTAACAATGCAAGTGATGTTAGACCTTAAGCAGCTATCCTTTTAAACTCCATCCCAAACAAGTAATCTTCACTTTGGAAAGTAAAGTCCTCAGAAAACTGACATAATATTTACCAGCTGTCCTTAGAGTGGATAAAGGAAATGCATCAGTAATCTTAAACACTACGTATTATGAAACTAAAATTACTGCTCTCCTGTTTGTATTCTCCCACTTAACTTGGTCCACTGATTGGAGTATATTTGGCTCTAATGTACTGAGTGAAATTCACAAAAGAAATAAAAATTTAAAAAAATCTAAAAACCCTACTCTAGATACAAAACATGGAACTTTTTCTAGCTACTCCAGGTTTCAGTAAACATAATGGTGGTCTTTCACCAGAATGAAATTTGTGTACAACCTGAAGACATTCACAGATATCCATACCATTTCAAATCTGCAGCCTGATTGGAGGCCAAATATTCTATTCACTCTGTTATTGATCACCCAGGCTAGTTAGTTTGATAAACTTAAAATTCTGGCATTCCCTTGTTTTCAGGTTGTATGATTTACAAAAAAAATCAGAATTGGCACATCACTTCAGAAGTTTAAACTAACTTTACTGAAAACTTGCCTCATTTGATATAAAACTTTATAATATTATTTACAAATGTACTGTTAAAAGCTATTATTCATATTAAAAAATCTGTTTTTACCTGTTACACTAAATCTTGTTAAACACCACCTTCACCCCTATTTCAAATAGTAGGCAGAATTTTTAACCAGCAATATGGGTAGATAGAGAGAGAATGGAAAACTATATTTTTATCTATTATAGAACTGCACAGTTGACTCTCATATAGCAGATACCCTAACACACTTGCTCACTATATATTTATAGTGAGCACAATAAAATAATATTGTGCTATGAAATAACATAATGCTATTTTAAAGAAAACTTACTATGGCAAATAGTTCACTATAACAAACTATTTCCAAGTTCCATATGCGGTACGTGGTAGAATTGAAGTAGCTTTTCGTTGAGACAGTCCATAAACTGACATTTTAGTATATCAGCATAATATGGTAGATTCGAATATTTTTTGGGAGGAATTTTCTTAGTGATTGTTCTCACAAAATTCACTCTTGAAATAGAAAGGACAACCAACTACTCTTTCTGGATACATTAAAAACTTTTCCTTTCAGATCAGCATGATCTGAAAGAAAAAGTTCAGCATTATTACCAACCTAAAAATAAAACACTTCATATTTTAGAATATAAAATGTATATTTGTACTCAGATGACTAAGTAAATAGTTAAATTAGAGAGAATCTGGAACCCCTCACCTACAGGTGCGGCTTATGGCTGGATTATCTAACACTATGGATGGTACTAATGTACAATACAACTTTTTGCAGGTTGAATTAATAAAAAAAGTGCATCTAGGATTGGTGAGTGGGGGTAGAGACACATCATCAGGTAATATACAAGGGAAAAAGTATTCCTGAGGGAGTTCGGGAGAGGAAACGGGATATGCATTACTCAACAAACATAGTCCTAGTGATTAATGGAGATCATTTTGGAGAAATGTTTTCTTCAGATAAGAAAAAGTTCCATAAGCCATTTATTCAAAGTGTGGCTTATCATCTTCACTGCCTCTGAAAATTTTTTTCTTATCTGGATTTTTTACGATTCACTTATGTGATTTGATATATCATATCTGGCAAATGAACTAGGACCTGATTTGTCACAGATGTTATATCAGGCATCATCCTTTTGTTCTTCAAAGTTGGGTACAGTAATGCATATAAGCCCCCCCCCCCTCTCCTAGTATATCAATATTTGGTAGGATTGTTAGCATGCTTGCTTTTATGCACTTTTTGATGTGATGCTTAGAATTGAATTCACTGTCTTGTTGATTACCTTGCTCCCTCTTCATTGGCTTTTGAAATATGCGATTGATTATAACCTTGTGTAATTAAGGTTATGTGTAATTATTATTATTATTTCATGACAGCTGCAAGGAGTTCAAAGACTTATTGAGGGAGGGCACCTACTCTACAACTCTCTGTCTATCATCTACACCTACGCCATCTACCGCTCACCACTACTATTTTTTGTTTGTAAATTGCATGTGTCCTAAAGGCCAATTTGTCTGTATGCAGAATGAAAAATCCAAGTTTCTACTGCTACCTCCATCGTATGAGATCGGAAAACTCACCTTCAATTGAGAAAGCTCATTAAAGATTCCTCCTGTCCCAATGAGAATCGAGCTCAGGCCTTTTCGATCAAAGGGTGCAATGTACTGTCGTTCTTCCAATTACGCCACGGAGGCACTGTTGTGTGGTATTGGTTTACTGAACCATTTAGCCATTGTTAATGAAAGTATATTGTCATAATCAAATTACAAATTTGCCGTAAGTCGCTAACTTGAAGGGTTAGCTTATTTTATTTATTTTTTTAATTTCTTAAAATTTGCATATAGCAAAATTTCTTAAAATAAGATTGAAACATTGGAATGATGCATTTTTTTATTTTAAAAGAAAGGAACAACTTAGAAAGTTGCTTTTTTTGTTATAAAAAACAATTAAAAAATTTGATTTCTTGATTTAGTACTCTTCTCTGAGAGGGCGAAGAAAAGGATCCACACCAAGATCTACACCTCCATCACGAACACCACCAATTCCAAGGTAGAATTTATCATACATTAATATTATTCAGTGGAATAGTTTCATTTCTAGCTTAATTGATTACTATTATAACACCCACAAAAAGTTCAGCTGAAGTCCCATAGACACAGTGCTGTTTTCTAAAGAAAATGTATTCTTGTGATCTCTGTGAGTAGACAGTGTATCTACTATGTACAGTAAATAATGCAGTACAGTATTTAAAAACCACAGGCTCTATATTCAGTGTCCTTCAGTGGTGGTGTTGAAATCTTTTGTTGTTTATATTGTGTTTTGCTATTTGTTGGTTGTACTGCTTCAGCCTCTAAAGATGCCATCCATAAAGAAATGTACATTCAGTGGCACAGAAGGCTTCTGTACGAAAGTCTGGCTCTGCTTTGGATTTTTCAAAGTGGATGTGTTGCAAAAACTCCTATATGTATGCACCGAAAAATGTGAAAGATTTGTTGACTGTTTGGGTAAACTAGAAAAAGGACAGTGTTCACATATGTGAAAAGTGTCTGGATAGCAAATGGGAGCAAACATCAGGACTGTAGTAGAAGCGCTTCAGAGTTAGTGAAAATGAAAAGCGAAATGAAATGTCTAGAAGAAGATATTAAGCATCTAAAGGGGAAATTGGCTGATGATAAGGAGAAGGAGGAAGTTAATATTATGAAGAAAGAGTCAAAGGATAGTCGTATATCAGTGTATGGGGACTTGATCATTAGAGGTGTGATTACTAATAAAGTGCACAAAACATGCTTTCATGGTGGAACAATGAAGCAAATAACTGATGCATTGCAGAAAAGGAAATACCGGGCATCAAAATTAGTGGTAGTCATGGACGCAAATAACTTGGTTAGGGAGAAAAAGAATGTTGATAGAAACTTGAGGAAATTGTTGCAGCAGGTAAAGAAGAATAGTATTGTTGGGAGGCGTGTTGCCCAAATATGACAACAGGGAATTGAGAAGGAGAGCAGAGATAACAAATAGTAAGATGGTTGAGTTGCGTGAGGCAAAGGGGATTAGATTTGTAAATCTGTGGAGTGAATTTGGGCAACATGCCTGTGACTTTCCCAACAATACTATTCTTCTTTACCTGCTGCAACAATTTCCTCAAGTTTCTATCAACATTCTTTTTCTCCCTAACCAAGTTATTTGCATCCATGACTACCACTAATTTTGATGCCCGGTATTTCCTTTTCTGCAATGCATCAGTTATTTGCTTCATTGTTCCACCATGAAAGCATGTTTTGTGCACTTTACTGCAAGCACATCTTCACTCATATCCATCTTCCTCCTGCTGTACAAGTTGATAGATTACATTTGAATGGGCTTGGTGGTTGGGCATTTAGAAAGGCTATTGTTTTCTGAGAAGTCACAGAGTCAAAAAGTTAATGTAGCAAATGATCAGTCTACCTGTGAAGCAGGATAGTACAAATCAACAGATTGTACAGCAGGAGGAAGATGGATATGAGTGAAGATGTGCTTGCAGTAGCACAAGATGATGGAATGCATAAAGGTGAGGATAACACAGGTAGGAATGGAAATCAGTTAGGATCAGGGAAATGGGAGTGATCAGACCAAAGAGAGAGGTGTGGTGCAGCAGCTAGAATAGAGAATGTTGGTTTATACACAAATGCAAGGAGCATTCGAAACAAGAGAGCTGAGTTTGTTACATTGATTGAGACAGTATGCTCAGAAATAATCGGAATAAGCAAAACTTGTCTGTCTGAGGAGGATGTGATGTTGGGAATAGAACTAGAAGGATATATAATTTTCTGGAAGGATAGAAATGTGAAAAGAGGAGAGGGGAGTGCTGTTAATGATTGCAGAGGAATTGTGTCTACAAAGTGTGGAAGTTTATAGTGCATGCACAGATTTTGAATATCTGTGTGGTGTGCAGTTGAAATGAACACGTTAATATATCTGATAGGATGCTGTTGGAATGCAGAGAATACCGATTGTGAAATATTTAGGCAAATTAGTTGGGCATGTAAAAAGAAGGTGATCCTGATGGGAGACTTTAATTACAGGAATATAGACTGGAAGGAGGAGATAGTTGGGAACAAGGAGATCGAGTTTGTGGAACTTCTGGGAGATAAGTATCAGCATGTGGTTGAAGCAACTAGAGGCTTTAATGTTTTGGATTTGGTGATAACTTCACAAGATGTAGTTGTTAATGAAGTGTTGACACTGCTGCCAGTTGGTGAGAGTGATCATGAGGTACTTGTTTGGGAAGTGATGAAATGAGAAAAGGTTACTGTCAAAAATGGATACATGTGCAAGTGTAATGCAGGTGATTATAGGAAGCTCTGTAGTCAGTTAGCATCGGTATGTTGGGTAGATGAGCTGAGCAGAAAAGATGTTGACAATGCATGGAAATGACAATGCAAAAGGCAGTATCTGATAAAGTCAGTGTATGACTTCATACTAAGGGTTAAGCGAGTAAATAGAATGGGAGTGAAATGGATGAATGAACAGTGAAATTAAGCAAGCTGTGCTGGAAAAGAAAATGTTACAGAGGAGGTACAAAACAGTCGGTGGTGATCAGATCCATGAGGAGTATAAAGTATAGGCTAGAAGCTAAAAAGTTGATGAGCATGGTAAAGAAAGAAAAGGTGCATTGTAGGAGGAGATTGGCTGGTCAGGCCGAGGTTAACTTTTTCCAGAATTGGTGGATAGTCATGGCAGCAGAGACTAACAGCTACAAAGGATATAGTGGAATTATTGAATGAGAACATTATCAGCATTTATCATACTGGTGTGAATGATGCAGTGCAATATACGAGGGTGGTCTGAAAAGCTCTCGACCATAGATGGCAACACTATCGGCAAGAGATTTTTTTTCTTAGTTGGTATCTGTCATAAGCATCCATGTGAAATTGCAAGTCATTCTATCAAGTAGTTTGTTTTATACAGCTGTCTGAAGTAAAAAAGCTTTGTCTGTATCTCTTGAAATGGATAAAATTGAGTATCGGGCAGTTATAAATTTCTTTGTAAAAGAAGCTTTAACACCAAAAGAAATTCATTCGAAGTTCATAAAAGTTTATGGGCACTCTTTTCTTTCATTTCCAACAATTAAGAAATGGGCTGCTGAGTTTAAACGTGGCCTTACCAGCTTTGAAGATGATCCACGTGAAGGACATCCAAAATGTGTAAGAACACTAGAAATCATTGATCAAGTGCACGATATGGTATTGGATGACCGGTGAGTCAGAGTGCGTGAAATTGCTGAGGCTATAGACAGCAGATCAAAAACGCACTCGCATGAAAATCTCTGAACAGTGCTTGGAGCGTTTTAACAAGAATGAAACTGATTTTGTGCGTCCATTTTTACTATGGATGAGACTTGGATTCACCATTACACACCAGAATCCAAACAGCAGTCAAAACAGTGGACAGAAGCCTTGTTCAGTGCCAAAGAAGACAAAGTCTGTTTCGTCAGCAGGAAAGGTCATGCATCAGTGTTTTTGTATGCTAAAGGCATTTTGTTTATTAATTATCTTGATTTATTAGTTTATAATTATTAGTTTATTAATTTTCCCACTACCAAAACACCTTTGTGGGCAGGTGCATTGTCCTGATGAAAGATGATATTTTTCTTCTAGCCTGGGTAAAACAATAACCATGAATATTATTCCGATCTTTTAACCAGGCTAGAAGAAAAAAATCATCTTTCATCAGGACAATGCACCTGCCCACAAAGGTGTTTTGGCAGTGGGAAAATTAAGGGATCTGCACTATGAATTGTTGGAACATCCACCTTATTCCCCCAGATTTGGCTCCCTCTGACTTCTTCTATCTCTTCCTAAAACTCTTCCTTGCTAGTCAGAGTTTTTCTTCGAATCAAGAAGTGATTGCTGTAGAAGGGTATTTTGCAGATCTTACTGAGAACCACTACTGGGACAGGATAATGGCGCTGGTAAGCATCGCTGGAATAAAATGCATTAGTCTTAAGGGAGATTATGTTGAAAAATAATTTTGAAATTATAAATTCGTTTTTTCATTGTTAGGCTGAGAACTTTTCAGAACACCCTCATATAGAAGGGAGGCAAGTATTAGGAGAATTGGAAGTGAAATAATCAGAGGTGTAGCAGATGTTGGTTGGGTTAGATGTGAATAAGGCTGTGGGAATTGATGACATATCACCACATATTTTTAAGGAATGTGCAATACAGTGGCTATGCCCCTGACCTGGTTATTTAATGAAAGTCTTGCAGTGGGCAGGGTTCCTAAGAAGTGGAAAGAAGGCAAAATAGTACCATTCCACAGCATGGTTCTAGAACAGAAGTGTCCAACCATGGCCAGTCTGTATAACTGTGGTTGTAGTCAAGGTTTTGGAGAGATTGGTAAGGAATAGAATACAGGATTGGGTTGATGAAGGGTAGGTCCTGTTTCAGTAATTTACTTGCATTTTATGATAAAGTGACAAGTGTGTTAAGTAAGGGAGAATCATATACATTGATATTCTTAGACTTTGCAAAGTATTTGATAGATTACCACATGATAAGTTGGTGTACCAGCTGCTGAGGATGGGAATAGATAGTATATTGGTTAGAGGGATCAGATATTGGCTCTCTGAATGATACCAGCAAGTTTTGATGACTTTTTGGTATGGAGCAGTGTCTCAAAAAAGCAGAGTAACCAGTGGCATAGCTCAGAGTTCTGTTCTTGGGCCCCTGCTGTTTAATTTGTTTGTAAATGATATATCATGTGGACTGACTGAGGATATTCAGTTGTTTGCTGATGATCCAAAGATGGGAAGAATTATAAGTAGCACTTCTGATGTTAATTCTCTTCAGGAAGATTTGAATAGATTTTTTAATTGGGCAAAAGAATGGGGTTGTAGTTTTAATATCAATAAGTGCAAGGTGTTGCATTTTGGAGTGTAGAAATATAAGGTTGTGTACTATATTGATGGTGCCTTACTGCAGGAAGTGGATGAGATTAGAGATTTGGGAGCGATGGTTGACAGTAGACTGAAGTTTAGAGGGCATATTGCTAGTGTTGCAAAGGCTGTACATCATAGTGCTGCCATGATAAGAAGTACTCTAACATGTAAGGATAAGGAAGTGGTTGTGCTCCGATCTGGTCACCTGGTTTTCATTGTGAGGTGGAGACGTTGGAGAGGGTCCAGTGACGAGTGACTAAGACAATATGAGGACTTTGGAATCCTGGCTGTGGAGAGAGAGAAGTTAAAGAAATGTGGATTGCAGAGTTTGGTGGATAGGGAGAGAGAGAGAGAGGCGAAATATGATAGAGACATTTAAGTTAGAGGATTTTATCAGATTAATCAAGAGGGGATTATAAAACAAGTAGATGGTGAGAGGGGAAGAACCAGAGGTAATTCCTGGAAGTTGTGTAAAAGTGTGGTGAGGAGCAGATTTTTTTTAAATGGAGAATTGCCAGTGAATGGAACACATTACCAGAATATGTAGTTAATTCAAGTAATGTTAAAGATTTTAAGATTCTATATGATAAATATGTTGTCAGTTGAATGAACCTCCCACGATGAGTCTGCCAACTCCATGGAGGATGTAATAATAATATTAATAGTATAATATGACATTATACATTTTCATTTTAGAAATTATGGACTTTACAACGGTGTTATAAATAACTCTTTTAATCTCCCGATGTTTCGATCTTCATATTAAGATCATCAGCTGGAGTATATACAAATATACAAGGACAAACTAAGTTACATTACACACAGTAAGCTAGAGAAACAATGATTTGATCACCGGTTATTCTACTGGCATGATTCTAGTGGAAAAAAAAAAATTACAAATTAATTAATTATTTAGAAACTACATCAAAGCTAAATTCTATTTAAGGTAACATGAGAAAAACATTCTTTCTTATAGATAGTCTTGTTTCAGTAACAATGATGTTCTATTTTTAACATTACAATTGCTATTTTAGATTTAGGATTCTGGATTACCTACAGTCCTGTTTATAGTTAACTCTTAGAGAGAAAAGTTGAATATGTGCCTTCCATATGCTTGGGATTTTTAGACCATCATTATTGTTCAGATTGGGGTGGTTGATAAGAATCTCACAGGCTTCCTTAAATTTGCATTCATACCATGTTTTGATGTGATGTAAAGAACTGGTGCTTTTCCAGTCAGTTCTGTGTAAAGTGTTCAGGTCATGATCCGAAAGGCCAGCTTCACCATAGTTATTATATTTAATGTGTCGTTTATGCTCCTTTTGTCTGATAGGAATTGTGCATCCCCTATATATGGTATATTACAGGTGCAATAAATACAGTATACTCCAGGGTGGGCCAGCAGAGGGAGTGGGTCTTTGGATGAGTTGAGTAAGCTTTTTAATTTTGCAGGTGGCTTTGAGGTTGTATTTTTGTAGTATTCTGTTTATTTTATCTGATGTCCCTTTAATGTAAGGAATGGTTATAGTTTTATTGTAGTCTGGTTTATCTTTGTTTTGTATTGAGGTCTTCAGAGAATTTTGTTAATAGTGTTTTGGCTGTAACCATTTTTTAGAAAAGTATTGCTGATAACTTTAAATTCATCTTTCAGAGCTTGTTCACTGGAGCAGATCTTCAAAGCCCTGTTTTTTAGAGTATTAATGCCACCTAGTTATTGTGTTGGGTGGTGGTAGGAGTTTATGTGTATATTATTATTATTATTATTATTATTACCACGGGCTACTCCAGGAGTCCTTAGACTCATCGAGGGAGGCCCTAAACATCATGTTCACACAGCTGTTCAACATTCTCACAGTATCTATCATACCTTGCCTTGAACTCGCTCACTGTCATAGCACCCACAACAGACTCTGGCAGCTTATTCCACTCATTTACCACTCTAAAAGTAAAGAACCCAGCTCTAACACCCCTGCTAACCACGCTCTTGCCCAGCTTCCATGGGTGTCCCCTAGTTCTCCCACCACCAGTCCTGATCTCAAAAATATCATCTGAATTAATCCTATAGAATCCTTTTAGCAATTTGAATGTCTCAATCATATCTCCCCTTTTTCGCCTATCAACTAGTTTCTGCAACCCACAAATCTTCAACCTGTTCTCATATGGTGCATTCCATAGACCTGCTATCATCTTAGTCACTCGCCTCTGGATCCTCTCAACCTCCTCCCCATCAAGAAGGAACCGAGGTGACCAAATCTGGGCACAGTAGTCGAGATGAGGTCCTATCAGGGCTCGGTACAGAGGTACAATAACTTGTTTTTCTCTGCTCGTCAAGGTATTTTTCAACAACCAAGTGAGTTGATGAGCTGATTTAGCTACTTTCGCAATGTGCCCCCTAAACTTCATCTCCCTATCCACCAACACTCCCAAGTCCCTGGCCTCATCAATCTCTTGGAGTACAGTTCCACCAATGTGGTATACTGCTGCTAATCTTTTCACTCCGAAATGCATAACCTTACATTTTGTCACATTAAATTGACATCCATTCTCCTTAGTCCAGAACTCCAATCTATCTAAGTCATCTTGCAAGACTTTGACATCTTCTGCATTCACTATCGCCCTACCCAACTTTGCATCATCAGCGAACAAATGAACTGTCCCACATAGACCATTCCCTATATCGTTAACGAACAGATTAAACAGCAGTGGTCCAAGAACAGAATCCTGTGGCACACCACTAGTCACAGGCTGTTTTTTGGACTCTACTCCTGAATAAACTACTCTTTGACATCTCTCCATCAACCACCCAGCTATCCATCTCACCAACCCTATATCCATTCCCATATGTTGTAGTTTACGGATTAGAATTCCATGTGGTATCCTGTCAAACGCCTTTGCCAGGTCCAGCAGTATCACTGTAAACCCATTTCCCTTATCCAGTTCAGCCGTCACCCTGTTATAAAACTTGAGCAAGTTACTGAGGCATGATCTACCCTTCACAAAGCCATGCTGTCCTCTGTACAGTATCTCATTTTCATCAATCCATTCCTGTATTTTTCCCTTGACTACTTTCTCCAAGACCTTGACAACGACTCCTGATATGCTGATCGGTTGGTAATTTGCAACCATAGTCTTGGATCCTCCTTTATGCAGTGGAACTATTTTCCCCTATTTCCTTCAGGACTAAGCCAGACCTGAGACTCAGATTAAACAACATGGTCAAGGGCACTGATAATTCATTAGCCGCTTCATGCAAGACCCGTGCCGGTATATCATCCAATCCCACAGATGTATTCACATTAAGGTTCTGTAATAGACTATTCACCTCCACTTCATTCATCACAATTCCCATATAAACTAATGGTTCCTTCATTTTTTCAACGTCACCACCTGGATGATATACTTTTGCAAAGTGCGCGCTCAGTAACTCCACTATATCGACTGGTTCAGTGAACTCTTTACCATCGTCATTCCTTAAAATCATTTTGCCATGTACAGTTTTTCTCTTGCTTGCAGCATATTGAAAGAACTGTTTGGGATTCTCTTTTGCTTGAATAGCTAGTTTCCTTTCATAATCGGCTTTTGCTGTTTTTACCACACTCGTTACCCTTCTAGCCTGTACTTTATACCGTTCGTGTGCCTGCAGGTCACCCCTTTCTTTAAATTCCCTCCATAGTTGTTACTTTTTTTGCAGCTCAAGCTTAATGGTGTTATTCATCCATTTAACCCCTCCTTGTTTCACTATTCGGACCTTAGGTATACAATCAGCCATAACCTCTTGTAAATGCTCTTTGATCACTTCCCATGCTCTATCGACATCCAGCCCTTGCAGTTGTACATGCCATGGCACTGATCCAAGCAATCTCCTAAGCTTGCCATACTTGCCAGCACAGTAATTCCACATATGCCCTGTCTTAATCACAAATTTCACACCTTTAGCCACCTCCCAGGTCAAGACCTTATGATCACTCTCACCAATAGGTGGCAACATGGTCATATTCATTACAGTCAAATTCTCAGATACTATTACCAGGTCAAGCACTCTCACACCCCTAGTATTTTCAATTACATGCTGTTTCAGATAGTTATCCCTTAATAATTGAATAAAATCCATTTCCTTCCTCACATGTGTCCTCTCCTCCTTCCAATCAATGTTACCATAGTTGAAATCCCCCATAATAATTACCCTCCTTCCACTCATTTCATCAATTTGTTTATGCATACCATCTCCACCATCTATTCCATCACCTGGTCTATAGCAGCACCCAACTGTATATTTTATTCTGCCAGTATCAATCTCACACCAAATAGCCTCAAATGAGCTCCTTTCGCTATCCTGCAATACTTCAATTCTCCTTGGCTGCAGTTCATCAGCTATCATCAATAACACCCCTCCCCCAATTTTATTCTCTCTGTCCCTCCTAAACATACTATAACCTACACATTCTATCCCACTAACTATATCATCTTCCGTCAGCCATGTTTCACTAATGCCAATAACCTGTGGCCAGGAAGAGCCAATCAAGGCCAAAAATTCTTCCTTCTTGTTCCTAATACTCCTGGCATTAGTATACATGAATTGCAGTGTTCCCTTTGTCCCACCCCTATCTTGATGCGTTATTCTAAATATCCCATTCCCATTTTTTGTCCTTATTGCTGGCTCAGGTACATCATATACATTTTTACACTCAACTGTCTCACTGATGTCTGGATATCCACTTCCCCCCCCTCCTTGGTAGTTCTAGTTTCCCTGGTTCTGCACATCCATTTTCACTTCATTCAGCAACACTTTTTCCAGTCTCCGCACACCAAGTCCATTCAAATGCAGTCCATCCATCTTGTATAAGTCCTTTCGCCCATCAAACTCATTCCACACGTCCACAAATTCCACACCACACCGTCCGCATAACCTGCGCATAATATCATTTGCGATTATGGCCCTCCTTCTAAACTCCTCTCTGTCATAGCGCGGTAACAGACTCACCATTCTAACTCTGTCACTCTTTTCTTTTGCTACCTTTAACAATACTTTCAAGTCCTCTCTCATAAAAAATTTATCACCTTTCAATTCATTCGTACCAGCCACAATTGTTATTTCTTTCACCCTCTGTTTTTGCACTCTAATGCTCTCACTTACATCCTTAAATTTCGCACCCGGCAAGTACGATTTAGTTACACTCCCATCTATTACTCCTCTTAATAACGAGTCACCATACAATACTCTCTCCTTCATTTCGGAAACTCGCCCACGCTGTTTATTTCCGTTAGCCGAATCACTCTGGAAAGAGTTTTGCAGGTGCTCTAATTGCCGCTGCGCATCTTGTATCACTGCGCGCAGCCTAGCGATCTCACTTCCTACAAATAATTCCTCATTTTTTTTATCATTCAAACCATTTTCTCTTTCTGTATAATTGCTCTCACTCTTTCTTAGATCACCGCTCACATTGCCATCTTGTACACCGCAATTCCCTATCGAGCCACTATTTTCACTCGCATTCTGGCTTTCTTCGACCATAACTGTCTCACAACCTGACACATACTTCGACTCCTCACTTTGCATACACTTTCTACACATTCTCCCACCACTATCACTTTCAACCCATACTCCAGACTCATTCGGGAATGCATACATTCCACACACATCACACCGGACAAACTCTCTCACACTACAGTTTTTGAACAATGGCGTCGTATTTTTGGACGCCATTATCTTACGTCGCATTGGCGCCATATTCAAATATATGAAACGTATCGTTAAAGACTAAATTAATTTACGGAATTTACACCAAAATCACACAGGCACAACACGCTACCAAATTTAGACAATATTACGTTATGATTTTTAACATTTATTCTAATTTCCATTCAAAATTGTACTTAGCTTTCGGGAGCTCCCTGAAATACGACCGTTCCCCTGGCACTCTCGTTCTCAACTCCCATTTGCTCAGCTTCTGGTACACAGTGAATGAAGACTACCAGAAAGAAGACATGTGAGTAGAAACAGAAGTGTGTTCTGTTTTTCAATCTCAATTGTGAACTGTATGCGTTTGTGTTGTTTGTTTAGGTGGCTGAGGAAAGTGTCTATTGTCTGGCGGCCATGGGACTAGATCGCGAAAACATCGTCAATGTATCTAAACCAGACTTTGGGTTTTAAAGGAGAGGAATCTGGAGCATGTTGCTCAAAATGTTCCATATAAAAGTTAGCAATAGGGGGGGATAATGGCGAGCCCATGACTGTGCCTTCTTTTTGTAGGTAGAAAGCATTTTGCCAAACAAAATAACCAGAATGTAATACATGCACAAAGAGCGCCATGATATCTGGAGGAAATTTGTTTTGTAAAAGAAGTATTGTGTCATTGATTGGGACATTTGTAAAGAGGGCAGAGGCATCAAAACTGACTAATAAATCATCTTTTTCTAATGTAATGTCTTTGATTATGTTTATGAAGTGTTGTGTGTTTCTGATATAGGAGGGGGAATGACCTACTAACTCCTTGGGTGTTGCTGCTAATTTCTTGGCTAGGTGATTTGGGCTATCTATACCTTCGACTATCGGCCGGAGTGGTGTGTTTTGTTTGTGTATTTTTGGTAGGCCGTAAATTCTTGGGGAACAAGCGTAGTGCGGAAGTAGTTTTTTGACTGTGTCTTCTGGCCATGTAGTAATTGATTTAAGTCATTTCTCTGTTTTCTTTTTTATTCTATTGGTTGGGTCATAGTTAACATGTTGGTATGTACTATTGTCCGAGACTAGCAGATTCATTTTTTCTAAATAAGTGGTTCGGTTTAGAATAACCGTGGCACTTCCTTTATCAGCTCTAGTTATTATGCTGTTCGGATTTGATTTTAGTGATTTCACCGCTGTTAATTTGTGTTTTGAAGTTACTTGTTATTGTTTTCTTATGATTTATATTTAAAATGTTGGCAGTTTCTAAATGTATTTTGTCTGCTATGTTATTTGGGATGAACCTTAAGCCTCTTTTAATATTACAAATAAAATCCAGTTTGTTCATCGATCTGGGTGCTAACAAAATTTAGACCTTTGCTAAGTAGTGAGAAGGCGTGGTTGGATAGGTTTACTACGTTACTGTTACCTGTCAGTGATTGGTGGCCCCTGGTGCTTCTTGTTAGTTGTTAAACATTCACTATGGAGAAATTCGAATATGTGTATTGGTTTTGTCGAGCTTTTAGTCTATGAAATTTGTATATGAGATTTTCTTTCTTAGTTTGAAGGATGTGGTTCGCCATGTTGTCCGTAATCTTTTCGAGGATAATCCAAATATCAGCGTTTAAGTAACTTGAAAGTTCAGATTTTTCATTTTGTACCTGATTTAGAGTAGCGATTAAGTTTTTTCTTGTAGCCTAGATCTCTTCTCTGGGTAACACTTTCTCCATGCAGTGGTATATTCTTTGCGCCTTTGTTGAGGTAAATTTTCTCTTTAGTTTGATGCAATTCGGAATAATATTGCTGTCCCTACATTGTTTTAAAAAAGCCAGTCGATTGATCAAACCCGAAACATGAATCTTCAACTTACCGTATTGATTGCATCGCTTGTGGGTCGAATCTCCATGGATTATCAGAATCCTTTCTTTTAGTGTTGCACGGTGATCAGCATTCATTTTAGAAATTATGGACATGGACTTTACAACCATGCTATAAATTACTCTTAATTTCCTGACGTTTCGATCTTCATATTAAGATCATCAACTGGAGTATATACAAATATACAAGAACAAGCTTACACACAGTAAGCTAGAGAAACAATGATTTGATCACCAGTTATTCTAGTGGCATGACCTCTAGTGGAAAAAAAAATACAAATTAATTAATTATTCAGAAACTACATCAAAGCTAAATTCTATTTAAGGTAACATGAGAAAAACATTCTTTCTTATAGATAGTAAGTATACTATCTATTGATCAAATCCAAAACATGAATCTTCAGCTTATCGTATTGATTGCATTGCTTGTGGGTTGAATCTCCATGGATTATCAGCATTCATTTTAGAAATTATGGACTTTACAACTGTGTTATAAATAATTCTTTTAATTTCCCAACATTTAGTAAGTAGTACTAACTAGTACTACTAAGTAGTACTAAATAGATAGTTAGTATACTATCTATAAGAAAGAATGTTTTTCTCATGTTACCTTAAATAGAATTTAGCTTTGATATAGTTTCTAAATAATTAATTTGTATTTTTTTTTTCACTAGAGGTCATGCCAGTAGAATAACCAGTGATCAAATCATTCTTTTTCTATTTTACTGTGTGTAATATAACTCAGCTTGTCCTTGTATATACTCCAGATGATAACATTAATATGAAAGTCGAAACGTTGGGAAATTAAAAGAGTTATTTATAACACGGTTGTAAAGTCCATAATTTCTAAAATGAATGCTGATCACCGTGCAACACTAAAAGAAATGACATTATACTTTTCCCCCTATAAAATCTGTTTGATTTCAGCCTCCTATTACAGGACCCTATTCTAGATCAGCTAGCAATTCTATTCCCGTGCTAGTGAATAAAATCTAACACCTTTTATTTGTCTAATTTAAGGATTAAAAATTTTTTTTTTATTTATTTCACTCTCATTGTCATTTTTATGGTTAGTTCAACTGAATGTGTTAATTGTTTACTGTATGAGCTTGAACTTGAAGTGATTGTTCGGCTAATGAGTGCTAAAAGCTAGCAACCTGGTGTATGCAACATTGAGCATGCTGCTACCTTATCAGCACATGAAGAAACCCAGATGGTATGAGTACTATGAGTTACTAGAGCTGTTATACCATCTGAATTTTAATTTCAGCAGTAGGGGCTGATATAATATCACATGGATGCGAAAAGTGTTCAGCAGAACTGGCTGTTCCTTTGACCATGCTATATAATTTGAGTCTCAGAACAGGAAAGCTTCCACAGGAGTGGAAAGAGTATGATAATCCCATTGCAATATCTCTGGAATGATGGTGAAGATTTCTGAAAAGTTAGTAAGAGCTCATATGCAGAAATGGGTTGACAGAGAATCTATAATTTGCAATGAGCAACATTGGTTTACTAAGGTGAGGTCATGTTTCAGCAACTTGCTCACATTTTATAAAATGTTGATTTTGAGTTAGACGAGGGGGAATGGATACATTATGATACTTTTAGACTTGGCTAAGGCTTTTGACAGGATATAACATGGAAGACTTGCATAAATTGAAGAACATAGGATTAGATTATAAAATATTAGTATGAATAAGAGGATGGTTGACTGATGGATATCAAAAAGTGATATATGGGGGATGTGAATCCAAGATTTAAGGTGACCAGTGATATGTACTCCAAGGATCAGTCCTTGGCTCATTGTTATTCAATCTTTATATTAATGACATTGGGAAGGATTTGACAAATGACATGCAATATTTGCAAAGTGATTTGAATAAGCTGGAATTGTGGACATGAAAATGGCTGTCACTAGCAATATTAACATAACATAACAATATTAATAAATGTAAATTTATTGACTGAAGCTGAAGTATTTTAACACTTTTGAGCTGCAATATAGTTTTTCCTTTTACTGCATTACTGTAGTTTGGGCAGTTAAGGTGGACAATAGTTGCTAGTTGAGGGGTTTTGATGACTGTAAGTGGTAGTGCACATTGCTTATATTGCTGCTTAGGCTGCAGAAACCTTTTTTTTTTTGGTAAGAATTAATGTTAGTGGTTTTTTTTTTTTTTTGTTTCATGGTTGGATTTTTTAAAACTATTTTTTGTGGGAGAATTTTTGTGATCTGCAGTAAAGTCATATTTCTTTGGATTGTGATCCGTGATATCGAGAGAAGAAGAGATAAAAGAAAATGTGACATACAGTGAGAGATGACAGACTTGCAAACATAATGCCCACAAAAACTATTAAAGTAACTGATATAACTACACGAAAGAACATACGAGAATATAAGAACATACGTTACCTTCATTACTCTGCTATTAGCATGCCCTACCTAGTGACCTGCTTACAGAACTGTCATACTGCTATACCCTCCAATGGGGGGAGAGTCTAGGCCTATACAATATGATTGATATGTCACTGAGGGTATCACTCACATTGCATGTGGGAAGAGATGGGGGACTGGAAGCCTTGTTCTAGTGACCAAACATGGCTGCAGCTACTTCAGGCTTCTAATAAGCAAGGTGGTGGTATTTCACTAGGCAATGAGAGACATTAATTAGCAGTCTAGTTTGCATTTCTTCCAACTGGGAAAGGTATGCTTTTACAATAGCAGTGCTTGTCAGGTTTGCCAGAAGTTTTTGGAAACAGGCTATACTGCAGGAAGGTCAGGAAAACTTGACTGCAAGAGGCTACATACATTGCACATTGATAACCCTTTAGCAGCCCTTATATTTGTTTGTCATATGCTTTCATATGGAAGATTTTTGTTTTGCAGGAGGAAAAAGTGTTTGTCTGTGTGGGGGGAGGGGAAGGAACTGTTGACTTACTAATAGTTAAATTCTTTCCATCCTAAGGGCAATGTGTTGAGTCAGACTGGCATAGCTCACTGAAATGTTTAATTAAAAATGCAATAGTTTATACTTAAGTTAAAGATTGAAAAATTGCAATAATACCTATGTGCAAATAGTTTATTTATATATTTGTTCTGTTTTTTATATAATAACATGACACTATTTTCTACATTAATGAGAAACATTTTTATTTTCAGCCCATCTACTCTAAGGCGATCCACCAGCTCTATTCCTCAGAGTTTTAAGATGTAAAAATTAAGTGTAAAAAAAAAAGAAGAGAAAAAAGAACTATGGTGCTTATAAGAATTAAACAAGATTAGATCTATACATTAGTGTTATTGTACTATTTTGTGTAAAAACAAAAAAAGACCAGTTGAAAGTCAGCTTGACCAGTATTTAAACGTGACTTCATGGCAGCTGAATTTCTTGTGAGAATCTTTTAGAGAAAATTCTTTCACATAAATGCTACTGTTACTTGTGCTAAGTATGTGCCAAAATTAACACATTAATCATTTGTGCATGTATATATGATATGATATGCTGTTAAAAATGGACGAGATTAGTACAAAAATATTTACAATATCTATTTTATAGTAATTTTCTCCAAGAGCATTTTAATTTCTCAGTGAATATTATATCTCGAGATGTCATTCAGAATGCTATACTATGTATATTTGGAGATGAAAATGCATATTTTCAGATACTTTTCATTTTTTTACTTATTAACATTCCACTTGTAAAGGATTAGGAGGAAATTTTTATTGTATTTTGATTGAAAAAGCTCAATCAAATTTTTAATACAAAGGATAAGTAACTCGGAACTGGTACTAGTTTTGGAAATGGTTATCATTGCTTGAATAATGAAGTCAGGTGCATTATGTGAAATCCATTCTGTTACATACACAGCAGTTTAAATTCATTCACTGTTTGGTCACTCATCACTGACTTGCTGTTAAAACATCACTCCCTGCTCTCCTTATGAGAAGAATTTTATTCAATTTCTGGAAATAACTCTGCTAAAGCTCCTGATTAATATCTTGAGTTGTTCAATTATATATTTCTCTCCTTTCTTTCTCTATCTGAGACCCTGAGAATTATTATTCCTTCAGTTTATTCTTATATCTAATATCCATGGTCCAGATATTCAATAATTTAAAATAAACTGTACACATTTATATCTATTCAGATCTCCCTAGAGTTAAAACTAATCACATTTGTCATACTATATTTTAAATTCATTCATTCATTGTCCATATGCTCTCTTCTCTGACAATACAATCCCCATTACTCTCTACAGAAAAGCTTGGTATCTTGCTCATTATAAATAGTTTGAGACAGCCTTCAATAGCCCTGTTTTCTTATATGGATTTTCAAGTTTGTGAAGAAGACACAAATGATTGACATATGCATAGACAGTATAGTCTACATAATAAAGCACATCATTATACAGCTTCCAGGGATGTCCCCCATGTCTAACCCCCCCCTCTCCCATTCTGTGAAAAATTTCTTCCACAAAAACCTGGTAACAACCCTTTACCAACTTAAATGCTTCAATCATATCCCCTCTTTTCATCTTATTCATAAAGCTTTGCAAACTACATTCCCTCGATCTGTCTTCAAATCCCACATACTGATTTGAATAATCGGGCTTAGGTTTCTTTATGGATTTCATGAAGTTAATCTGTAACAATACTGACTGGGGAATGCAGTCTCCTTGGAGAATAGCTATCAGGGCATGACAGTCTTCATGGTTCTGACATTTTTGTTACCTACCTCCAAATTTGTATCATACTTTCCTTATCTCTCCAAGGAGTCTCCACATAGTTTAGTCAGTTTTGAAGATGCCCTTTGGTTTAGAAAGACATGGATTTAAATTTGCCTGGACTATGGAAGAACATTTATAAGGCTTTTCGTCTGAATTACCCTGTTTTTCATGGGAGTTTGAAGGAATTTTCTCTTAAGAAAACCAGCCAGAACATGTAGATAAGACATGATACAATAGTTTTAGTTGCTTCTGCTATAATTCTAAATAACAAAAACAACTTTATCTCTCCACCACCTAAGGCAACTAAATACATGCATAATAGTTTGACTGGTCCAAGATATAATAAAAGAAACAAACTTGATGAACTATGCCTGGGCAGGACGAAGCCAGAGGAAACTCTGATAGAGGTCTGCAGTGGTTCTGACATGCAAATCGATCGTCAGACCAGGATATAGGGGCGAAAGACTAATCGAAGTTTCCCTCAGGATAGCTGGTGCTTGAGGAATGAAGAGATGTTGGAGAGGGTCCAGAGGCGGCTGACTAAGGTAGTTTCTAACCTTTGGAAGCTGTATAAGGAGGGTGTGAGTAGGGGAGTGGGAAGCAGGTTTTTTTTCATGCAGAGTTGTGAATGATTGGAATGCCTTGCCTAAGATTGTGGCATCTGCAGAGAATTTGAGTGTGTTTAAAGCACACTCAAATTCTCAGTATGATGAGCTGTGTGTTTGATAAAAGGACCTCCTAGATGAGTCTTTGACTCCATGCGGTCTTGGGTAATAATAATAATATTTTTCTCATTATTGCAGTCATCCTTTGCATTGTCTTCGCCACATATTGTGTAGCATTAAGCCAAGATCTTTTCCTGTTCTCTTCTTCCCACAAATCATGTGTGTGTCAGACAGGCTCCCATATTTGAATTTCAAAATATAAAAACATTACATTTAGCTATCTTGAATGAAATGTCTTATGCCACTTCAGCATAGCTAAATGTAATGTCTTTTTTCATTTTGTAGTCCATTGAAACAGAACAGACAATCTGTCTTTCCCCACATTCTTTATATAAAATATTGTTTTCTGAATATTTAAAAATATTCAATTGTAAAAACATAGAAATACTTATTTTTCTCAAGTAAATTTTACCCTTCCACCCTAGATGCTGTAAGTTCTGCTTGGATTGTTGACAAATCCATAGCAAGATCACACAATTCAGTTTGACTGTAATCAGTCAAACTGAGTAGTGAGGCATACATCAAAAGGGAGACAAAAAATTCTATTTCTCTTCTACTCCATTTGTTTACATAAACAAATAGAGCTAGAGCAGGCATTGATTTTTTTTATGTTCTCTATTTTATGTTCAAAATATAGTTTGATTTTTTGATATAAGCAATAGCAGGTTTCTTTTGTGACAACATTTCTGTTGCAATTAAATACTAGAAGCTCCACAACAAACTACATTGTGATAAAAAGAACTGACAATAAAGTGTTCCTATAACCCAGTGCTTTTAAGATGAGCAGGTAAGGCATGTCACAGCGTATATTGATATTTTGCATCACTTCCTTATGAATGCAGGTTCAGGGAGTGTGGATTATAGAATATGAGTGCATATGGGAAAAGTATTTGATTGAAGGACAAGATGCTAGGAGATAATCATATTTGACATTGTTTGGATAAAAAGGTAGTAGAACAAAATTTCCCAACTTCATGAGTAGCAAAAAGTTTAAATGGATTGCCCAAATTGGTCTTTCTGGCTACTAGTCTAAATGCTTACTTAAGGAATTCACAACGTACAGTAGAATATAAATTAAATTACACTTTAATATATATTTCCGATATTTCGGCAATGTCACATTGCCATCTTCAAAGGAACTTAAGATAAAGACACGTGCACACAGGCACTAACCACAGTAAATGAGGATGAAGAGAGGAAGCTATTGTGTTTCCTAAAAGTCCTGATGGTGCCCTCTAGCGGGCTATGTAGGTATTCTTGGCCATTGGGCTGAAGGTCTTCTGATGTACTTCTCCCAAATTTGGGGCAGTCTCATGCAACCAAGAATACCTACATAGCCCGCTAGAAGGCACCATCAAGACTTTTAGGAGAAACAATAGCTTCCTCTCTTTGTCCTCATTTACTGTGGTTAGTGCCTGTGTGCATGTGTGTTTATCTTAACTTCCTTTGAAGGTGGCAATGTGACGTTGCCGAAATAGTGGAAATATATATTAAAGTTTAATTTAATTTATATTCTACTGTACGTTGTGAATTCCTTAAGTTATTTAGTAAACATGTATAACCAACATATAAGCCTTTCTACGAAAATAGTCTAAATGCATATAATACTATTCATTTTAACAATGAAGTATGTTCATCCGGTTATGAGTGGACCAGATGGAAATTGTTAATTATTGTATATTTCTGTGTATTTCAACTGCAAAATATTTCACACCTCTAAAAAATAGTACTATTTGTCATCTTTAAAAGTTCTTTCAATATTATTCAAGAGATTAATTTGCATATCTGCCTTTTCTGTGAGAAACATTAATCATGCAAGTTAAATCATGCATATTAGATGTAAGCATTTTTTTTTTTTTTTTTTTGTGCTAGCAGTGAGTGAGTGCTAAAGCAGCATTGTAGTTTATTAGAGTTAGATGAAAATTAAGATTTATTGCTTTTGCACATAAATCTCATTAACAGACATTCAGTTTTTGCAGTTTCATTAAATAACAAATTACCTATTAAGGCCATTTTATGGGTATAATAAATCAGTATACATAAGAGTAGATATTAACAGCTTATGTTCCTAACCTAAAATAATTAGTTTAATAGGTGAGGTGTGTTTTAGATGTGTTAATTTTTACAAGAAAAGAAAGAAATTTTAATACATTAATTCACTGCAGTGATATATTTCTAACAAGTATGGATGATAAAGTAGCTATATCTATGGATAAAAATAGAAATTACTTAGGGATCATCTTTAAATGATGTTTCACAAAATATTAAGCATTTTTCTAGAAAAATTTAAGTTTTTATATCAACAATCCAGTGCCCTAGCATTTTCAAAAGTTATGAAATGATTAAAAAAAAAACTTTTTGAAACTTAGTTATGATTACAAAATATTCTAAATGTAGAAACTTAAATTTAACTGTTAAAGCTGCAAGAAGAATATAAATATATCTGGAAATTTTAACAAAAAAGACAAAATACGTTTCTGAAGGTCCTAAGGTAAGCAAGGCATGATATCATTGTGAAGAGAAGAAAAGGATCCAAAATTCTGAACAAAGTGTGACATCATTTAATGATGATTTGTCTGCTATAATGATGCAGTTTGATTTATCCAAGGTTGAATTTTTGAGGTGCACTATAATATAATATAATATGAATATAAAGTGCATCATGTGATATGTAATAAAATGGTTCATTTTGTTCTGCTGATAGTAAACAAAAATAAAGGTTAAAAAAATTTGTGTTAGCTAATTCTTTTTCTCTTTCAAGAGTTTAAACTACTTATATAAATGATTAAAAGAAAACTCCAATGTTTTTCTAAACTGCATATTCTTATACATGTTAATCTTGCGTTATTAAATCATGCTTGAAAATTTCTATGATTAATTGCATACATGTTAAGGAACAAGTTATTTTTTTAAATAGGAGCTTTAATGTTTTATCAGTATCTCAGACCCTTAAGGAGTAAAAAAGGAATGAAAATGACATTAGAAATACATAATTAAGACCACATCCATAAAGAAAGAATTGGGAGGATAAAACATACATGAATTAAACAGAAATTTACCTACTGAGTGTTCCAGGCAAGATTTCTGCAATCATACTTGAGAAAAGGCCAAGAAAAATTGTTGAAGACTTGGATAAAACAAGCTAGGCCAAACAGAGATTATCAGGATCAGACTCACTTTAAAGCAAACAGTTGAGAATTCATGGCAATATAACAGGATGACAAGATGCCCAGAGAAAAGCTTTTCAAAATGCTACAATTACATGGTGTAAATGGAACATTACATCTATTTGAATTGCAGGTACAGAATGATGATCTAAGCCAAGGTAATACAAAATAACATACTGCCTCCACATTATGAATGAAAGTTACATTACACCTGATATCAAAATTGGAGATATTCAACTTACATATTTCTGCAGATGATGTTATATTCATAAATAAATACAGTACAAGTCTGCTGGATTCCTTGACAAAGTTGAATAACTGCTGTGATACATTAGTTATGAAAATTAACAATAAAAAGAGAAACACAATGAAAATAGATAGAAACATTGAAAACATCAACTGTATCTGGAATGGAAAACCTTTAGAACAAGTAAATATTTCATCTATTTAGGTGCAATTTTTTAGTGAAGATAGCAAATTAAATATGAAAATAGACAACAGGAAATAACTAAACTTGAACCATTTTTGTTTGTCCTTTATTAACACATTCACACTGGGCAGGAATGGATGGTCTTATGCTGTATTTGAGTCAGGGAAGGACATGAGTTGTCTTACTTCTTGTTTGCATATGGAGCAAGCACACCACAAATTGTGGCATGTGCTTCAATTGCATAGAGGTGGAAAGAGAATGTTTGTGTCAGAATATATTAAAAACCAATAATTTAAAGTAATCCTATATTTGATTGGTATATTTAAATTACTGAGAGCTTAGGGAGAGAATATGTGTGCATTGATAGAAGACTAAGTAGGCAAATCACCCTGTACTTATGTGTAGCAATTCTTATTTTCTTTTTTTTTTCTAAGAATTTTCTTTTCAGTAGTGATAAGGAAAACAGACAGTACAGAAACACTCAAAGTAGATACAGTATGTACTGTATTTAGTGACCATTAGAGACATGAAAATAACCCTGTATAGTGAGAAACACTTTTCCTTCCACAGTACTACTGCATAGGAGCAAGGAAACAAAACAGAAGTTAATTATAGAACTTAATTCAACCTATTTTAAATTTGCAGAAAATGGGTTCATAATGTAGTTGCTGGGTGCAGAAATCAATTTATGTAAAGCATAATTTTCAAAAGGCAAACAAAGATTCATATCGAATAAGACAAAATTACATTTGAGATTTTCTGTCATTAAGGCAGTTCACAAATGTTAATTTTACGAATTATGCTGAAAAAAATGAAACTGGCACCTACTATAAATACTATTACAAGTTGAACAGTGCATAAATCATTTAAAGCTTCAGCACATACAAACCACATGTATAATTGCCAGCATGGTTGCCCAAGTGGTTAGCATATCTGCTCTCCCGCCAAAAGGCTGCAGGTTCAAATCCCGCTGTGGGCATGGGTGTTTGTGATTGTCTGTGGAAGTGGTAGTGGTGGGCAGTAGATGCTGTTGTGTAGTTGCGGTTAGTTGTAGTGTAGGCCCTTCCTCGATGAGTCCTTGGACTCCCTGGAGGTGTCACGTAATAATGATAATAATAATAATCTCTCCACTGCATGTTAACCCCATAAAGCTAGACCTACCTCCCTCTCTCTCTCTCCCCCCTCTACTGATAAACATATGAATGTTGGCTGTGCACAGTGCTACTAACAGAACCAGGCTCACTCAATTCTGTGGGCAGTGAGGGGATGTGCAGAAGTTGTAACAGCACTTATGGCAAGACAGTGTGTGTGTGTGTGTGTGTGTGTGTGTATTGAAAACCTTGGAAAATGCACCTGCCCAAACACAGAAAGTACATAATATATAGTTAGCAAGTTCCTGTGTGACCTCATAACATAATTTTTTGTGTCCTTGCAAATGGTCAACTGAAATAAGAAGTAGATAGATAGTTTGGCAAATTGTTATACCGATTCTGAATATCAATCAATAAAATCTATCCAGCCATTGTTCCAGAATAACTTGCATACATACAGACAAAACAAATCGCCAAAGAAATGTAAAACTTTACATTATATTATTCACTTAGAGTGACTGGTGAACTAAAACATGTCCAACACTGTGGTTATATTTGTCAACAGAAGGACAAAAGAGCACAAGAGAAATGCTTGATTCCTTACTTGTTCAGTATAAAAATTTGTGGAATGCAATGTTTGGAATGAAAATTTCTGGGCCATAAAATATGGGTTAGTTGGAATTAACTTGGCTGTTGAAAAACACATTAACAAATAGAGATAAGGAAGTTGTCATTCCTCTTTATAAGGCCTTGGTATATCCACATCTGGATTACTGCGCTCAAATCTGGTACCCTGGGTTATTTGGGGGATGAGGAAGCAGTGGAGAGGATTCAGAGGCATGACCAAGATGGTGAGTGGTCTGTGGAATGTTCCCTATGAAGATATATTGAGGATGGGTGGATTACAGGAGTTCATTGATAGGAGAAAAAGCAGGGATATGATAGAAACATTTAAGTTGCTTAAAGGATTTTATAGGATAGATGCAGAGGAAATGTTTCAGCACTTTGCTAGAGGGACCAGAAGAAGGGATCATCCCTGGAAGTTGAATAAAGGTGTGGTTAGTAGGGGTGTGAGGACTAGATTTTTTTGCTTGGAGAGTTGCAAATGAGTGGAATTGGTTGTCAGAGTCAGTTGTGAGTGCTTTGTCTGTTCATGGATTCAAAAAGGGTATGATAAATTGTGTCTCCCGCGATGAGTCTTCAGACTCCATGGAGGTGCTTGTAATTATGAGAATACTGATTTTTGCAAGATATCAGATCAGCTAACTCACCATCAGTTGAAAAGCCTTAAAGATTTCTCTCTCTTATAGGAATGATTCAAACCCTGCAACACAAGGACTATTAAGCAAAACCAGAATGCAAATCCATATACAGGTATCCCTCATTATATGTGATCTCACTTTATGCGTTTTCACTATAATGCAATTTTAAAAAGTTAATTAAAAAAATTGCAACTGGTAGCAATTTGCAGTCACCCTGTGCGTGGTCACGTGACTTTGTAAGTGCACCGCTTTGACAAGGTGGCATCGTGCTGCATGTCAGTCTCACAGAAGGTGTAGAACTAGTAAGCTCCATTGTTAGTTTTCTGCAATGCAAACATTATGGAAACAAGAGGAATTGTGATCAAAATACTTCTATGACTAAAAATATAGACTAAAAACTATAACACTGGAAGAAAAATTAGAAGTTATAAAGAGGTATAAACGTAATGAGCACAGTCGACATAGTCAGAGCTACAGGAATTTCAGAATCAACTTTAAGAACAATAAGAAATCGAGCAGAGAAAATAAAAGAAAGTTGTAAAAGTGATAAGGGCACCAATTATGGAGAAATTGGAAAGGATGTTTGCCCAGTGGATTGAACATGAAAATCAATGTGCTGTTTCATTATCTACCTTGATTATCCAGGCTAAAGCGAAAAATTTGTTTGATGATTTGAATGCTATAGATCCTGATCCTAAAGTGCAATCTTTTGCTGCAAGTGCTGGGTGGTTTGAACGTTTCAAGGTGCGACATGGATTCCATAATCTCAAGCTGACTGGCAAGGCTGCAGGAGCTGATGTTGTTGCTGCTGAGAACTTTCCAGCAAAATTTCTAAGTGTTCAGGAACATGGTTATTTGCCTTAGCAAGTGTTCAGTGCCAACAAAACTGGGTTGTTCTGGAAGCATATGCCTAGTAGAACATTTCTACCGGTGCAAGAAAAGAGGGCCCCAGGTTTTAAAGCTTCCAAGGACCGTCTCACTCTGCTGTTAGGAGGAAATGCATCTGGAGATCATAAAACTAAACCACTGATGGAAAACCCATGCGCACTCGAGAGCTATTCAAAGGAGGATTTGCCTGTTGTATGATGATCAAATAAAAAGGCATGGCGTACCGGAGCTGTGCTTAAGTCCTACTTTTGCAATGAACTGAGTCGTGAATTGAAAGCTTATTGTGACAGGATAAATGTACCCTTCAAAATTCTTCTGCTTCTGGACAATGCATTAGGACATCCTTCAAGCATCGCTGAAATTGATGAGAATATCAAAGTTATTTTTCTGCCGTCAAACACAACAGCCCTCATTCAACCCATGGATCAGGGTGTTATTACAACTTTCAAGAGTTATTATCTCTGCAGAACATTTTCGCAGCTAGTTCAAGCTACATACTGACAATGAAGATAAAATTTCAGTGAAAGAATTTTGGAAGAAATATGATATAAAAATGGCAATTGACAACATTGGAGAGGCATGTGCATAAGTTAAGCAATCCTGCATGAAAGGAGTTTGGAAGAAAATTTTGCCTGGAGTTTCTGATTCTAATGATTTTGATCCTGAAAGTGAGCTTGCCCACTCAAGACATAGTTAAAATGGCAAAATCTGTTGGATTGAGGATGTAAATGAGACAAATGTGGATGAAGTGCTCAAGTCTTATTCATCAGAGCTCACTAATGAAGATCTTCTGGAAATGGAAAACAACATGAATGATGAAAGTCAGGAGCCCTTTGTTGTTGAGCCCATCAAACAGCTTTCAACAAAACAATTGACTGAAATTTTTAAACACATTGACAGTGCCATCAGAATAATTGAAAAAAATGATCCTAATGAGACTAGAAGTGCCCAAGTTGCAAGAGAACTTCAGAATTCTGACTTGCTACAAAGAACTTTATAGAAAAAGGAAGAATGCTGCCTGTTAGCTGAATCTTGACTGTTTCATTAAAAAAGTTGAAGATCATCAGCTTATCATCCCAGGGACTTCAAGAGAGCGATGATCCAGACTCACCAGATCCAGTCCATTCTGACAGTCTTCAATCTGATAATGAAACACCTAAACACTACAGTCTTCAATCTGTAGTGTTTAGGTGTTTATGACATTGTATTAATTAAATTCATTCATCCAGCCATTCATTCATTAAAATTTGTGTGTTTTGTTTATAAGTTTAATTAAAATTTCTTTTGCTCACAGGTGTAAAGTTTTCATTTTTTTATCCTTCTGAAGAAATCCCTATCTCGCCCATGCTAAATTCAACTCACTTTACACGATTATTTCATAGAACCAATTAATCGCGTAAAGTGAGGGACACCTGTATTATGAAGAGATAAATAATAGCATACAAAAATAAAAAATAAAGTTAATCAAGTTCATTAGACATGTGTTCACAAGAATATAATAATTTTATTACTGAAGATATTTTAACCAGCAACTAACTGGTCATGATCAGGGCATCAGCATAATCACAAGGTGAAGCTAGAACAAAGAATGTTAATCCTATTTACAGAGCTGATCCACATGCCAGATGCCCTCAAGTGGGTGGTTACAATAAAATAAGATTACAGTTAAGGCCAAAATTAAGTATGATTTGAAATAAAATTAAATTTAATTAGATGAAGAATTAACATAATTAAAATGGGAGGAAGGAACACTTCATGACGATGCTGATTTGAAAATCAGCGAAATATTAGCATTAATAAAACATCTTTGTTGATAAAAGTGTTTGTGGTGTTGTTAATACCGTGAAAAATAAGTCATGAATAACCATCAACGCCTAAGCTTATCTGTTAGAAGGAAGGAACACTATTGCTTGCCATTTATGAGGATGAGACTCAAATCTTGGCAACAATAGAGTCATTCCAATTTATATTTGGGTGGTGTAAAAGTGCTTCAGTACTCTAAATAACTGCTCAAACCTAAGCTTGCACCAACATGAAAGATGAGTATTGGACCATAGGATATCATGATCAGTGCACAAGCATTGCTAAGCAGATTTTTCAGGTTTATTGTTGTTAATATAAGATTGGTGTTCTTGTAATCATTTTTCAACAGAATGTCCTATTTGTCCAAAGTATGAGCAGAAGCACTCACACCAAACTTGGTAAACACATTGGGGAGGGGGTAAGAAGAGGCTGTTTATCTTTTGTGGATGGTAACCAAGAGGAGATTTTGTTGAATGAAAAATGTAGGAATTAAATTTTATTTTTTCAGGATCTTAGCAATCATCTCAGAGATGCCTGCAATATATGGGATAGGGAAAAAGAAGGTTCTTTATTATTACAATGAACCACCATGCAGTCGAAAGAGTCACTGTAGGAAGTCCATACTAAATAACACATCTGTCATACATTTTAAATCCACTAACTCAGAACACACTTTGGCAAACCAAATCTATTTCAATTACCCTGAAATATTTACCATACTGTTATGCAGTGTCTGGGGGATAGCATCTTATTCCTTTAACAAATCTCTAATATCTATTCAAATGAATTCCTCTCACTAAATTACAATATGTTGAAATAAATAAACCATATGCATATAAGTTCAGAATAATATACCAGTGCTTTTCTTATTTTTATCCTACAGAACAGACAAACTAGCCACATTGGCTTCATAGTATTAGTTGCTTTGGCCATAATTCCAACCAATCTAACATTATTAGTTAACAACAATGCAAAGTTTTGCATAGTTCAAATAAGTAGTAGGACACTATGTAAACAGTTGCACATTATGCTTCTATAGAGAGTAATTATAAGCCATGCTTAAACCTTAACAGTTAATGGTGCAGAATACACTGGCATGAAGAACATCAGTGATTCACAATATGGAACAATGAATGATGCTACATTTTTTTTTGAATTTTTGAATAGATAGACATCTCAAGCATCTGCTGCACTTGCCTAAGTTCATCATCCCCACCTGTGAAGTTTGGTAATGAAATGTAATAAAGCTCTTTTTCCAGGTTTCTCTGACCTTTAGTTATACTCTGATAGGATGAATAATGATAAATGCATCACTTCTGTATAACACAGTGCTTCCTACGTCAGAACAGTTATCCACATCTCTTTCAACATGATACATCGAATACTACAGACTGTGATGTTGTTTGAGGAAAATGATGTGGAAGAACTTATTGGCCTACATAGTTTTGATCTCAACTTCACAGAACACTTCTGGGAAGAGCTAAAACATCAGGTGCTAGTGTGTCCAACAATAGTATATAGACAGTGGTCACAATGAAGGAAAAAAAGATATTTTGAATCACTCATTGTCACATCTAAATTGGGACCAATACACTATTGAGATGTAGAGAGTTTTTTTACCTTGGGTATAATATATGTTAAAGATACCAAGCTATTTTAAATATAAACCTGGTTTTTTACTCCATTTCCCAAGTAAGCAAACAGACAAGTCAGTCAAGTATGCGCCTGCAAGTGTTGCAAGTTTAGCTGACCCTGCAGGTAGTGAAAGTCAAGGCAACTCGTGGTAAAGGTAGAATAAGCTCTGATCACTATTCTTAATATTTACCCTTAATGCAAAGCACATCTCCTGAAGGAGATGTATGATGCTATGTATTAAAGGCAAGGGGCCACTACTCAGACTGGTTTCGACCTTTATTGAGGTCTCGTCAGTGGGAGCCAGGCTAAGAAATACTAAGTTTTAAGTAATACAGAGCTTATAAATATTTTACCAAAACCTTTAATACACAGCATCATACATCTACTCCAGGAGATGTGCTTTGCATTAAGGGTAAATATTAAGAATAGTGATCAGAGATTATTCTACCTTTACCACGAGTTGCCTTGACTTGCACTACCTGCAGGTCAGCTAGACTTGCAACACTTGCAGGTGCAAACTTGACTGACTTGTCTGTTTGCTTACTTGGGAAATGGAGTAAAAAACCAGGTTTATATTTAAAATTGCTTGGTATCTTTAACATATATTATTCCCAAGGTAAAAAACTCTCTACATCCATCTCTCATCCTGAGATTTTTATTTCATAAGGTCAAAGCACCTTATGGTAACTTGTTTTGGTAAAATATTTATAAGCTCTGTATTACTTAAAACTTAGTATTTCTTAGCCTGGCTCCCACTGATGAGACCTCAATAAAGGTCGAAACTGGTCTGGGTAGTGGCCCCTTGCCTTTAATACATAGCATTATACATCTCCTCCAGGAGATGTGCTTTGCATTAAGGGTAAATATTAAGAATAGTGATCAGAGCTTATTCTACCTTTACCATAAGTTGCCTTGACTTGACTACCTGCAGGGTCAGCTAGACTTGCAGGTGCAAACTTGACTGACTTGTCTGTTTTTGTTTACTTGGGAAATGGAGTAAAAAACCAGGTTTATATTTAAAATAGTTTGGTATCTTTAACGCACTATTGAGATGCAATACCAATTTCAATAATTGCATTCTTCCAAACCATCATAACTATATTCCTTTCTTTTAGTGTTGTACGGTGATCAGCATTCATTTTAGAAATTATGGACTTTACAACCGTGTTATGTGTTATAAATAACTATTTTAATTTCCCAACGTTTCGACCTTCATATGAAGGTCATCATCTGGAGTATATACAAGGACAAGCTGAGTTGCATTTCACACAGTAAGCTAAAGAAACAATGATTTGATCATATCACCTGTTGTTCTACTGGCATGACCTCTAGTGAAAAAAAAAATATAGATAAAATTAATTATTTAGAAACTACATCAAAGCTAAATTCTATTTAAGATAGTTTTCTTACAGTAAAATGATGTCCTATTGTTAACATTACAATTGTTATATTAGATTTAGGATTCTGGATTATCTACAGTCATGTTTATAGTTAACTCTTAGTGAGAAAGGTTCCGTGGGTAGAATATGTGCTTTCCATATGCTTGGGATTTTTAGAACATCATTATTGTTCAGATTGGGGTGGTTTATAAGAATCTTACAGACTTCCTTAAATTTGCATTCATACCATATTTTGGTGTGATGTAAACAACTGGTGCTTTTCCAGTCAATTCTATGTAAAGTATTCAGGGCATGATCGGAGAGGCTCGCTTCATCATGGTTATTATATTTAATGTGTCGTTGATGTTCCTTTTGTCTGATAGGAATTGTGAGTCCTGTTTCCCCAATATATGGTAGATTACAAGGGCAATAAATAAGGTATACTCCAGGGTGGGACAGCAGAGGGAGTGAGTCTTTGGATGAGTTAAGCTTTTTAATCTTGCAGGAGGTTTAAAAGGTTGTATTTCTGTAGTATTCTGTTTATTTTATCTGATGTCTCTTTAATTATTATTATACAAGACCTCATGGAGTCAAAGACTCATCTAGGAGGTCCGTTTATCTCACACACATCTCATCATACCGTGTCTTAAACGCATTCAAACTCCTTGCAGACAACACACTCTCAGGCAAGGCATTCCAATCACTCATAACTCTGCACGGAAAAAACCTGCCTCTCACTCCCCTACTCACACCCTCTTTATACAGTTTCCAGGGATGACCTCTGGTTCTCCCCTGATCTCCCACTATTCTCTGTAGAACTTCTCCACCCTTAATCCTATAACAACCCCTTACCAACATGTAGGTCTCTATCTTATCTCCCCTCTTCCTTCTCTCCACTAGACTCTGCAGAACTTCTCCACCCTTAATCCTATAACAACCCCTTACCAACTTGTAGGTCTCTATCATATCTCCCTCTTCCTTCTCTCCACTAGACTCTGCAAATTACATCTTTTCAATCTTTCCTCATACTCGACATTCCGGAGGTCAGAAACTACCTTAGTCAGTCACCTTTGGACCCTTTCCAACATCTCTTCATCCTTCTGAAAACCAGGTGACCAAATCTTTGCACAATAGTTCATGTGTGGCCTAATCAAAGCCTTATATAATGGAACAAGAATCTCTCTACTTCTACACGTCAGTGTCCTCCGCATCATTCCCAGAAGTCTTTGTGTTGTCTTCACAATTTTGGTGATGTGTCCCCTAAATTTTAGATCCTTATCCACTATCACCCCCAGATCTCTTATTTCCTCTACTTCCAACAATATATTCTCACCAAGCATAAATTCTGCATCCCATCTTTGTTTTCCAAATTTTAAAACCTTACATTTTGCAACATTGAACTCACATCCCCACTTGCTTGCCCAATCACTTAATTTATTCAAGTCTTCTTGCAAGGCCACAACATCTTCACTGCTCTTTATGGTTCCTCTCAACTTTGCATCATCTGCAAACAACTGAATATCTCCATCCAAATCTTCGCCAATATCATTAATATACAAGTTAAACAGTAATGGCCCTAAAACAGACCCCTGAGGCACTCCACTAGTGACTTTCCTTTTCCTGGATATTGCACCCCCATACACAACTTGTTGATACCTATCAGATAGCCAGTCTCCAATCCAATGCACTAATCTAATATCCAACCCCATCTTCTCTAGTTTGACTGTCAACTTATCATGAGGTTCTCTATCAGAAGCCTTTGCAAAATCCAAGTATATTACTGTGTATCCTTCTCCTCTGTCCAAGGAAGCAGTCACTTTATTGTAATAAGTAAGTAGATTACTAAAACGTGACCTCCCTTTAGCAAATCCATGCTGTTCATCAAAGATTATACCATTGTTGTCAACCCAACTCTGGATCCTAGTTCTCACAAGCTTCTCCAACAACTTAACCACAACACCTGACACACAGATAGGCCTATAGTTTGATGCTTGAGTTCGATCACCTCCTTTATGAAGTGGCACAATCTTTCCCTCCTTCCACTCTTTAGGAACTTGACCAAGTGCAAGACTCGTATTAAAAAAATATGTCAAGGCAGGTGTCAACTCTCTGGCACATTCTTTCAGAATACGCGGTGATATATTATCAAGTCCCACAGCCTTATTTACATCTAGTTTATTCAACTCCCCAAACACCTCTTGCTCACTTACAGTCAGTCTCTCCTCCCCATCATCAGCTGCTCTTAATCTCTCCATGAGGTCACATTCACAAGATTGAAAGATCTTTATGAACTGCTCATTAAGTATCTCCACCACACATTCTGGAACAGCTGTCTTTATACCATTTCCTCCAATCAATGTCATCCTTCCATAATCATTCTTTCTTTTGCTGGCTACATATCGAAAGAACTCCCTAGGATTCTTTTTGGCTTCATTAGCTAACTGCTGTTCATACCTCTCTTTATCTGCTCTCACCAACCAAGTCACCCTCCTTGCCTGGTCTTTGTAGACCTCATGAAATTGGTTACATCCACTTCTCTTATGCTGCCTCCACAATGCCCTTTTTCTCTGTATGGCATGCTTAATCTCTTTATTCATCCATCTCACACCTACCTTATTTAACCTTCTCACCCATGGTATACATTTAGACATTGCATCTACTAAATAGTTTTTGAAAATCCCCCAAGCTGCATTGATCTCTTTTCCAGCTAACTCCTCATTCCATGCTACACCTGCAAGCTGTCTCCTGAGCTCTTCATAATCACCCCCCTTATAGTTCCACATATACCCTTTTTTCACAGGGGTCCTTGCACTGCTGGCAAACCACCCAGGCAATCACCTCATGGTCACTTTCACCAATTGGTGGATGATTTGACACCTCATTGATAATTACATCCTCCGATGAGATGACCAAATCCAAGACCCTTAATCCTTGTGTGCCCTCTGTTACATACTGTCTGAGGTAGTTATCCCTCAAAAACTCAAGAAACTCATTTTCTTTACTTCCAGTTGCTATCTCTTCATTCCAGTCTATATTGCCATAATTAAAATCATCCATAATGATCACCCTTTTCTTATTTGCTTGGCTTATTTGACTATACATTTCACTATCACCACCATCCACATTACTAGGTCTGTAACAACATCCCACAAAGTATTTGGTTCTATTCAGCTCTATCTCACACCATACTGCCTCAAAACTACTGGCCCTATTTCCCTCTTGCATCTCTACCTTGTATGGACATAACTCTTTCTCTATCATCAATAGCACCCCCTCCCTTTTTACCCCTTCTATCCTCACGAAACACACCATACCTTTCCATCTCTATTCCTGTCAGGATGTCGTCCTCATCTAACCATGTCTCACTTATTCCGACAATCTCTGGTTGCACAGACGCAATTAGTGCAACCATTTCATCCACCTTGTTATACTTCTAGCATGGGTATACAAACACAACAACTCATTTCTGGATCTACAGCTAGTTCCACTGATACCACTCACTCGATGTGATCTCTCCATGCTGGACTGGGGCCATTTCCCTTTCTGCTTTTAGAACCCTTTGCAATTCCATCTGTTTCCTCTCGATCTCTAGTCATCCCATTACTTTCCTGCCTACACATGCTCTCACCTCCTCTTGGAGCATCCCCCTTTCTCACGCTGTGTACCCCTGTCCACCCTGAGCCTCCCCGTTTCCCTGCTCCTCTTGCACACCTATTCTCTCATTTTCTATACTCATACCACTCACTTCCCCATTCATTTCCACTTCTTCAATCTCTCCTGTCTTATTCTCCTGCTCTTCCACATCACTCCCCTCTCGATCTGATTCATTCTCTCTATTCACTTCTCTACTTTCCAGCAACAGTCTCTCCAAGCAACTCACAGAAGAGATATACATAACCATATATATACATACACCATAACCACTCAAATGCAGTCCATTGCTCCCATACAGCTCACTTCATCCCTCAAACTCATTCCACACATTAACACACTGTACTCCCATCTCCTCACACATTTCAGCCAGAATATCATTCATAATCCTTGCTCTCTGCCTCATTTCACCACAATCATACCTAGGCAACACACTGACTATCCTTCCTGTCACACTATTCTCTTTTATCTTTCCAAGCAGTCTCCTGACATTCATTTTGACATGCTCTTTGTTCTCTCTCAAATCATTTGTACCAATTAATACAATTAACTCTTTTGCTCACTCCCGCCTCATATTCAATGCCTCAATTACTCTACTCATTTTACCACCTGGAAAACATATCTTGTGCATTTTATCCTCTAGCACACCTTTAATAATGGAGTCGCCATACAACGCCACTCGCTCATCTTTCGTTAACTCTTTCATGCCATCATGATTTATTTTAATAGTTTTGACCTGAATTCTCTTAATTTCATTCCGCATCCATTTCATTTCTTGCTTCATCCAATCCCATTCACCTTCCAAACCTCGCGACACATTCTCTCTATCATTAAATCTTTCTAACTTTCTAACTCTTGACCCTCTCTTCTCACTTTCCCTCTCATTTATCTTTCTTTGTTTCCGTACTTTCGGACTAACATGCGTCCAACTTTCGCCATCATTCATTCTTTTTTCGCTATCATTTATTCTTTCAATTTTTTTTACGTGCGATTTCTGCATCACGCCATTTCTACTTTCATTCGTTCTCTCAATTTCGTTTCTTTCCACCTCACTTTCGTCCCTTTTAACATCCGTTACGGTTGTCAAATCGCTCTTTTTCTTTTTTCCTGATTTTTTAACATTTTTACGCCTCTCTTTCTCACCATCCTACTCTTTCAAACGTGCACTCGCGACACAATCGGAACTAGCACTTTCTGTCATCAATTTCCTCGTTCAGGTCACACTTCGCACACACCCTTCTTCCATCCGCACTAAACATCCACAAATCATGTAACATTAATGTAAAGAATGGTTATAGTTTTATTGTAGTCTGGTTTATCTTTGTTTTTTATTGAGGTCTTGTAGAGAATTTTGTTAATAGTGTTTTGGCTGTAACCATTTTTTAGAAAAGTATTGCTGATAACTTTAAATTTGTCTTTCAGCGCTTGGAGCAGATCTTCAAAGCCTTGTTTTTTAGAGTATTAATGACACCTAGTTTTTGTGTTGGGTGGTGGTTGGAATTTGTGTATATATTGGCCAGTATGTGTTTTTTTTCTAGTAAACAGTGAAGGAAAGACTGCCAGAAGGAAGACATGTGACAAGTGTATCTAGAAACTGAAATGTTCTGTTTTTCAATCTCAATTGTGAACTGTATGCGTTTGTGTTGTTTGTAGTCTTTTGATGTCTCTACCCTCTTTACGAATGTTCCAATCAGTAACACAATCCTTCTTTTACAGAACAAATTCCCTCCAGATATCATGGTGCTCTTTGCACATGTATTATGTTTTGGTTATTTTGTATGGTAAAATTCTTTCTACCTACAAAAAGAAGGCACAGTCATGGGCTTGCCATTGTCCCCCCCCCCCATTGCTAACTTTTATATGGAACATTTTGAGCAACATACTCTAGATTCCTCTCCTTTAAAACCCAAAGTCTGGCTTAGATACATTGATGATGTTTTCGCAATCTGGCCACTAGACCCGTTCCTTAGTCACTTAAACAAACAACACAAACAGTTCACAACTGAGATTGAAACAGAACACACTTCCATTTCTAGATACACTTGTCACACGTCTCCCTTCTGGCAGTCTTTCCTTCACTGTTTACTGGAAACCGACACATACTGGCCAATATATACACATAAACTCCTACCACCACCCAACACAAAAACTAGGTGTCATTAATACTCTAAAAAAACAGGGCTTTGAAGATCTGCATCGACAAGTGCTGAAAGACAAATTAAAAGTTATCAGCAATACTTTTCTAAAAAATGGTTACAGCCAAAACACTTAACAAAATTCTCTACAAGACCCCAATAAAAATAAAGATAAACCAGACTACAATAAAACTATAACCATTCCTTACATTAAAGGGACATCAGATAAAATAAACAGAATATTACAGAAATACAACCTCAAAGCCACCTTTAAACCTCCTGCAAAATTAAAAAGCTTATTCAACTCATCTAAAGACCCACTCCTTCTGCTGTCCCACCCTGGAGTATACCGTATTTATTGCACTTGTAATCTACCATATATTGGGGAAACAGGACGCACAATTCCTATCAGACAAAAGAAAAGGAATATAAACGACACATTAAATATAATAACTATGGTGAAGCTGGCCTTTCTGATCATGCCCTGAACACTTTACATAGAATTGACTGGAAAAGCACCAGTTGTTTATATCACACCAAAACATGGTATGAATGCAAATTTACGGAAGCCCGTGAGATTCTTATCAACCACCCCAATCTGAACAATAATGATGGTCTAAAAATCCCAAGCATATTGAAGGCACATATTCTACCCATGGAACCTTTCTCCCTAAGATGACTGTAGATAATCCAGATCTTAAATCTAATATAACAATTGTAATGTTAAAAATAGGACATCATTTTACTGTAAAAAAACTATCTTAAATAGAATTTAGCTTTGATGTAGTTTCTAAATAATTAATTTTTAATTTTATCTGTATTTTATTTTTCTACTAGATGTCATGCCAGTAGAAGAACTGGTGATCAAATCATTGTTTTCTTTAGCTTACCATGTGAAATGTAACTCAGCTTGTCCTTGTATATTTGTATATACTCCAGGTGATGACCGTAATATGAAGGTCGAAACATCGGGAAATTAAAATATTTATTTATAACAATGTTGTAAAGTCCATAATTTCTAAAATGAATCATAACTTTATTCATTGACCCTGAAAATACCTTAATGACTAGATCTCTGCATCATCCGCAAACAACTGAATATCCCCTTGCAACGTCATTGATATAAAGGTTAAACAATATAGGTCCTAGTACTGAGCCCTGTGGGACCCCACTTGTAATCCTCTGCCTCCTTGAAACTGCTCCACCATACACAACTCTCTGATACCTATCAGACAGCCAATCCTGAATCCAGTTGTCCAATCTGACATTCAGACTCGTGCTGCAACTTAAATATCAGCTTATCATGTGGCACCCTGTCAAATGCCTTCACTAAGTCTAAGAAAATTGCAGTATATGCCTTTCCCTCATCTACTTTATTATAAAAGGCTAGCATATTGTTAAAACAAGAGCGCCCTTTCACAAATCCATGTTGACTCTCACAGATAACATTACCCTCATCTGCCCAGTGCTGTATGCGGTCCCTCACTACTTTCTCCAAGATCTTAGCAACTACTGATGACACACAGACTGACCTATAATTAGACACTTCCAATCTTACCTTCCTTCCATTCCCTGGGCACCTTTCCTGCAGTCAGACTTTCATTGAAAAGCCAGGTTAAAGGCACTGTCAGTTCCCTAGCACACTCTCTCAAAACTCGTGGTGAAATACCATCCAGTCCCAAAACTTTACTGACATCCAGAGTACTCAGTATCTGAAACACACCCTCCTGTACCTCTAAATCTCGAACTAGCATTAAAACTGACTCCTCTAGGATGAAATATTCCAATAACGTGTTCATTGAACAATTCCACTATGTCCTCTGTATCAGTCACTCTATTCCCATTTTTTTCCCACAATATCATTCTTCCATAAGTCATTTCACCTCCTACTGGCCACATAGCTAAAAAATTCCCTAGGATTTTCTTTGGATCTTAGGGCCAATCTCCTCTCATATTCCAGTTTCACTTTCCTTACCACACTAGTCACTCTTCTGGCCTGTGTCTTTCTTTATGCATCTACTCTTCACCTGTCTCCTTATATCTCTTCCATAGTCTTTTTTTCGCATGCAATTCCTGTTTAATATTGTTTGTCATCCACTTTACTCCAAATTGTGTTCTCTTCTTCACTCGTGGTATACAACTTACCATTGCTGCCAACATATATTCTTTCACAATTTCCCATGCACTAATGATATCCCGGCCTTCCAATTCCTCCCTCCATGAAACTTCCCAAAGTTGATGTCTAAGACTATTATAATCACCTGCTTTATAATTCCACATAAGTTCCCATCCCTTTGATACTCCTGCATGTCTATTCATTTTCCAAATCAAAACCATATGGTCATTCTCTCCAACTGGTGGGACAGATGTCATCTCAGTTATTATCAACTCTTCTGATGCTATAACCAAATCCAAAACTCTTGAACCTCTTGTTCCCTCTGTTACATGTTGCCTAAGATATTTATCCCTCAAGAATTCTAAAAATTCCATTCCCCTATTGCTACATGCATCTTCCTCTCTCCAATTTATACTACTGTAGTTAAAATCTCCCATAACAATCATTCTTCTTGCACTTGCAAAACTTAACTGTCTAAACATCTCCTGGTCCGCTGCATCTGTAGCAACACCCCACTAAATATCCTGTCTTGCCTACCTCTACCTCACACCATAACCTCTCAAAATCATTTGTCTCACTTCCTTCCAAAGCCTCCACTCTTAGAGGTCATAGGTCATCACTTATCATAAGCAGTACCCCAACACCATGCTTTCCCCTCCTATCCTGACGAAAAATGCTGTACCCAGTGACTTCTATTCCTGTTATTATATCCCCTTTTGTCAACCACGTCTCAGTGATCCCAATAACTTTTGGCCAGGCTGATGCTATCTGCGCCACCAATTCCTCTCCCTTATTCCGGATACTCCTGGCATTAGTATAAAGCATATAAATGCCATTGTTTCTATACCCAGCATTATCCCTTCTAGACTCCACTGGGCTCAGTGTTACCTGATGTCGTCTCCCTTCTCCCAAGTATCCATTCCCACAAGACGCCACCCCTGCTATCATCCTCCCTGAGACACACTGATTCGTTCAGAACAGCAATCTCTCCAGATGCCTATGTCCTTCCTCATTCAAATGTAACCGGTCTCTCGCATACAATTCCTCTCTTTCCTCAAACGCACTCCAAGCATCCACATATACCAGTCCTCTCTTGTCACACATTCTTGCTATTATGCCATTCAATATCACCGCTCTTCTGCTCAGCTCATCATTATCATACCAGTGCAACACGCACACTATTTTTCCTCTCTCTGTCTTCTTCCGTACAGCCTCAAGCAAAAATCTCATATCTCTCGCTGCCCGACTTACATTACCACTCAAGTCATTTGTTCCTACCATCACAATCATCTCGTCCACCCTTTCACCTCTCTTAATTGCCATAGCCACCCTTTCTATTGTTCCTCCTGGCAAACACTCCTCACACATCCTATCTTGAACACCATGGATCACCGAGTCGCCATGCATTAGACTTCTTACTATTCCCTCTCTCCTGTTGTTTCCATTCTCTCCTCTTCTTTCATTCCCATAGGTCTCTCTCATTCCCTCTCTTCTACTGCTATTCTCTCTTCTAACATTCCCATAGCTCTCTCTCTCCTACTGTTTCCATTCTCTCCTCTTCTAGCACTTCCATATCTCTCTCTCTCATTCCGTCTCTCCTACTGTTTCCATCCTCTCATCTTCTAGCATTCCCATACCTCTCTCTCATTCCATCTCTCCTACTGTTTCCATTCTCTCCTCTTCTAGCACTTCCATATCTCTCTCTCATTCCGTCTCTCCTACTGTTTCCATTCTCTCCTCTTCTAGCACTCCCATACCTCTCTCTCATTCCCTCTCTTCTACTGTTTCCATTCTCTCCTCTTCTAACACCCCCAAAATTCTCTCTCTCACATACTCTGATTCGGCTTGCATTTATCTCTTCCATTCTTCTAATCTTATCTTTCATACTTCTGCTATCATTCACAAGACATTCCACCTCCTCTTTCAGCTCATCTATCTCCCTCTGCAGGTCAGTCACTCTTAATCTAAATTCACTCTCCCAAATAAAACCATCTCCTAAACTTTCATAGTCACTCACGCCTTCCACACTATCAACTATTATTTTCTCATTCATATATATACAGGGTGTTCGGGATAAATTTGACATATTTATAATTAATTATATTTTTCCGTAAGTTACATGTATTAACACACACTTCTCTTCATTTAAAAGTTTGGACCCTTCTTCATTCATATACAAGATGTCAGAAAGGATGGATAGCTGGAACCCACCTGAATCATGGAAGAGAATAACTTGTATGATGATTCGTGCCCGCCATCAAAATAAGGATATTACGACTGCTGCCCAATGCTCCCTGAATACAGTAAAAACAATCAGGCATGAACTAGAGACTTGCAATGGTGACTACGAGGATGTAGCAAGAAGAAAGATCCCTAGAAGACGATCTGATTACGTTCGTACAGCAGAATTCCTCGCAAATCTGCAGGAACAGGTGTTGAAGAACCCTGGCATTGGAATTCGGGCTTTGTTCGTGGAGTTGCTAACTGTAGTCAAGCCCTGGATAACAAGGGTAGCCAATGGTAGGCCGTATGTATGGCAGCAGGATTCGGCCCCTTGCCACACCTCTGGGAAAAGTCAAAAATGGTTGTCTGAAAATTTCTACGACTTCACCAGTCCAAATGTTTGGCCTCCAAACTCCCCAGACCTTAACCCCATGGATTATTTTGTATGGGGCGCAGTTGAAAAAGACACCAATCGCACTTCCAGTAATACAAAAGCCCAGTTAATGGATAAAATTAAAACAGTTTTTGCGGCCCTTCCCAGGGAGACTGTAGCATCAGCTTGTTCGAGGTTCCGAAGCAGAATTGAAGCTGTGATCGATGCTAATGGTGGTTATTTTGAGTAAATCTTGTTGATAGTATTGTAATTAACTCTGCCTGTAATGTTTTTTTGTCAATTCATTAAATTTAATAGATACAAAGAAGATTTTCTTTTTCCTTACGAAACTGTCAAATTTATCCCGAACACCCTGTATATATATATTTTTTTTAATTCTCTCCTATCACACTACTTGTCTTCCTACATTCATTCCCCATTCCTGGAGCAACAAGGTTGGATAATGATATTTCAAATGCACTTATTTCATCTCACTGCCTGCATTTTGCACACATACGCTCTCTGCTCTCTTTCACAAGCCACATATCCAATTCTCGAGACGCATACATGACGCAAGTACTGCATGCCACAAAGTCCGTTATGATATTGCTTATAATTTTTGCTAAAAGTTGAATTGTACAGCAGCAACTGTCTTCTATTCCTGAAAATGTTGAGAGACACTGACTTCCTTGTTTTTCTCTTAAAAAGAATGTCATCTTCTCATCGATGGATGTTATGATGTATGAATGCCAGTGGGAACTGTATGTTATCAATCCATCAACAGCATAGAATTGTAGCATCATTTTAAACTAGTCAGTTAATGCATCTTATTATTTTCAATTTATATACTATCCACTATGCAAGTATTTTGAACTCGCACTGATTAGCATGCATAATATGAAGAGCTTAAATATATATATAAGCCCTCTACATTATATTGCATTGTTCTTTCAAATCTATCTTTGTCAAACACACCTTGATTTCTCTATTCTTTACTTCTTGATTTAAATATAAATTAACAATCATCTAGTATATTCCCATAGGCTGATCTGGACATTATTACAGTAACACAATATTTCACAAAGGCTTTATAATGCAAATGAATTGCAATGTTGTCCATGAAAAAGCAAAGTAAATAATATTAATAACAGCAAGAATCAATGCCAAATTAATAACACTCTGTGCTCTCATGGCAGCCTGATATATATACTGCTTGGAAAGAAGTCAGTGGACACCATAGTGTGAGGAACAAACAGCCATGGTGCCCACCTTAATAAGATACTGGCTACAAATACATGACTCATTAAATAGCATGATGCACTTTGCTCGTGGAGGTGTCGGTTTGACTTCTTTCCAAGCAGTGTATATGCACACCACTTGGAAAGAAGTAAACCAGTATAAATTGGAGAAATATGATGCTCCCAATTCAGTGCAAATGTGTCCAAGTGAAATGGTTGCAAGAAGAAAACTGATGGGGTTTGAAAGAAGCGCTGTGATAAGATACCATGTTGCAGGCCTATCTGTTCATCAAACTGTTGACAAATTGGGCCATTCCAAGTCAACAATCAATGATACCATACAACTCACTGAATGTGAGTAGGATGCTAAAAGGATAAGATGTAAAAACCACCATTTGTCAGCCAACACGTTGAATGTGGCATTCCGGGCATTACCTGTAATTTACACAAAAACATTCAGAACTGAGACTCGCAAAATGAGTTTCCCTGGTAGGACCGCAAGTCCCACGTTACCAGAATCAACATATATGGCGCGACAAATCATGCTACGCTCTACTGAGCAGATTGATGGGTGTGGCTGATGTCCAGCAAACATCTTTTACCAGAGTGCGTAATCCCAACTAGGAGTTACACCAACACCACCACATAATTCAGAGGTGGCGGTGTGATGATATGGTCCTATTTTTCCTGGTTTGGGCCTCATCTGTTTGTAGTGCCATGAACATTGCTCTGAAAGGTATCTGAACATTCTGGACGATGCAGTCTTCCTACTTTGTGGCATTTCTATGGAACTGACCATTGTCTCTTTCTGCAAGACAATGCAATGCGTCATAAGGCTGCTGCTGTAACTGCAGGGTTTGTGGACATGAACATTACCACACTTGACTTCTGTCAAGTGAAAAATTGAACTTCTGTGGGATGAACTGGAATGTCAGGTGAAGTTAAGGGATATTTGCCATATAACAGTCCAGGACCTCATTACATGCTTATGGAAGTCCAAAATTCCCATTGATTGCTATCGTACACTTGTGGAAAGTATTCCCTGTAAGATTGCTGCAGTCATCACAGCAAAAGAAGGTCCTACATAGTGGCAGGTTCAGTGAGTCAAGAATTCAACTGTAAAAGGAAGTTTGGCAGCTAATGTTCATATAGCTGTAGGTTTAACAGAAATGGGTGGGGATAGCATAATAGATGTTAGTTCTGCTGAATGGTAAGTATGGAAATATTTATAGAAGAGATATAATGATGAAATGACGGTCTACAAGAGACAGTGGCTGAAGAGTGTGCCAGAGAGGGATTGCCAATCAACTTAAATTATCTCTTCTGAATAGCATCAAGAATTTTTAGAGAGTTTTAGGTACCCTAAAATGTGAGAGGAGTAGCAGAAAAGGCTAGGACTATAAGTCAGTCCAGAGAGAGAGAGATCTGGTCTTGACTGCTTAGTGGAATACTATCAAAAAGACAAGGAGAATTATTTTATTTATTTATTTTTTTGCAAAAAAAAAGCTGTTTTTTCAAGCATAATAAAGGGAATAATATGCTCTTTCTCCTCAACTTATGAAAATCATATACCTCTCTTTTCACCAGCTAAGCATACTTCCTTAATCTTTTATACTCTGCATTTCAGCCTTATACAATCTCAGTTACTGAAATCTGGATTCACTGCAGTGTGTCCATATTTCTAGATATTTGGGAGACAAGATAGATCTATACACAGGTGTACCTATTCATGCCTTAGACACAATTAGTCTTAATTTCAAATTTTCAACATTCTTCTTAATATGGCAGCAGTCTTCTGGTTGGCTTTCACAAACTACAGCCCCTTATTTGCCATTATTCTCAAATCCTTTACTTGGAGCACAGTTCCAGCAAATAAACAGAACAGAATGAAATGGATGAACAGTGAAATCAAGCTGTGTTACAAAAGAAGTTATGGAAGAAGTACAAGACGTTTGAATTTTTCTCCTTTGCAGCAAGCAAGAGGAAAAATAATTATGGCAGGTTGGCACTGGTGTATAGTTATGGTAGTAGAGTAATCATGTCAAATGATATAGTGGAATTATTTAACAAATGCTTCAGCGTATATTATAGTTGTGTGAACAATACTGTGCAATATGTAGAAGTGAGGCAAGGAGAATTAAAGGTGAAAGAATCGGAGGGGTATCAAGGGTTGATTGGGTTATATGTTAATAAGGTTGTGGAAATTAATATTATTATTATGTAACACCTCCAGGGAGTTCAAAGACTCATCGAGGGAGGGTGCCTACTCTACAAGTCTCTGTTTCTACCATCATCATCTCCACCGATGCCATCTACCACCCATCATCACCACTAGTATTTTCACAGACAAATCACAAACATCCATGCTCACGGTGGGATTCAAATCCACAGCCTTTTGGCTGGAGAGTGGATATGCTGACCACTCAGCCAACCAGGCCGGCAAATGGGTGACATATCATCACGCATTTTTACAGAATGTGCAAAAGAGTTGGCTATGCCTTTGACTTGGTTATTTAATAAAAGTCTTGCAGAAAGGTTCCTAAGGAGTGGAAAGAGGTCAAAATAGTACCACTCCACAATCATGGTTCTAGGACAGAAGTTTTCAATTAAATTATAGCTGAGTCTGTATAACTGCAACTATTGTTAAGGTGTTGGAGAGATTAGTTAGGAATAGAATACAGGATTGTGTTGATAGACATAAAATCTTCTATAATGGTCAGCATGGGTATGTGAAGGACAGGTCTTGTTTTAGTAATCTGCTCACGGATAAGGGAGACTTTACATAGGCATTTGATTACCACATCAAAAATTGGTATATGAGCTACAGAAGATGGGATAAGATAACAGATTGATTAGATGGATTGGCGATTGGTTCTCTCTGAATGACATCAGCAAGTTGCATATGATGGAGCAGTATCTCAGAAAAGGAATGTAACCAGTGGCATGCCTCAGGATTCTGTTCTTGGGCCCTGCTGAACTTATTTGTTAATGATATTTCATGTGGATTGATGGGATCTTCAAATGCTTGCTGATAATGCAAAGTTAGATTGGATTATGAGGAGTTTTGCTGATATTAATTCTCTACAAGAAGAACTAAATAAACATTTACATTGGACAGATGAGTGGAGTTGTAATTTTAATATTACTAAATGCAAAGTTTACACTTTGGGGTACAGAGATATAAGGCTACATACTGTATTAGTGGGACAGGAGGTGGATGAGATTCAGGATCCTAGGCTGATGGTAGACAGTGGACTAAAGTTCTGAGGGCATGTCATTGGTTAGACTGTTGTGCTCAATAGTCAATAGTCTGTGTGGCCATACAGACATATAGTCTGTGTGACCACACCGACTATTGTGCTCAAATTTGGTCTAGTTTTCATTATGCTGTGGAACAACGGAACATTGGTCAGTCTATTGCTATTGACTATTGTGCTCAATAGTCAATAGTCTGTGTGACCATACAGACATATAGTCTGTGTGACCACACAGACTATCGTGCTCAAATTTGGTCTAGTTTTCATTATGCTGTGGAACAACGGAATTTGTCCCAAGATGAATGACCAAAGCGATATCAATGGTTGAGGAAAGGTGGATTATAGTTTGGTGGATATGAGGAAAAGAGACGATATGATAGAGACCTTCAAGTTAGTTAAGGGATTCTACTAGATTAATACAGAAGGAATTATAAAAAGAATGGATGTTAAGATGAGAAGTTGAGTGGACTTCCCATGATGAGTCTTTTGACTCCAAGGTGGTTACTGAAATAATGACTAGTTTCATTTTCATGACAATATTGAAACAAACATCCTTAGTCATCCTGCCAAACTAGCCTGTTCAAATCCTACTGAGGTGACAATTACATCAGAACTGTCTGCAGTTATTCTCCCTCATTTTGAAAAAAAACAGTGAATATTCTTCCTTCAAACTTTGGGCTATATTAAATTAAACAGTGGCAGACTTGCTCCACAGTCAGTCAGTTCAAACCAGAACTGACTGTAGAGCAAATACACCATTTATCTCCGTTTCGAGATACTGTACTCTCCATACCAAACTTATTAATCTGAGAAGCTGATCTTATTAACCATTTCCAAGTAGCCACTTTTTCTTCAGTTTCAATTCCAATTTGTTGCATAGCCTTCCAAATCCCTTTACAAAATCCTATATAAAAGAATATATGCATCTCTTCTGTCTCCAATTCAGTTATTATTCTATTACTAGGGGGGGGGGCTACGGTGCACAACCCACCCACCCCGAGTTCTCAACTGGTAGGCCGGTTCTCCTTGAATTCTGATGACTCGACACTCAGGGTAGCCCCTGAGTTTCAAAGCGTGACATAAAAACGTTTAGCATTTTATATATATATATATAGGGTAGATAAAATGTAACTAGTTACTGAAACAAGCTCAGTATTATCTCCAACAGTTTGCTTCAGCTTAAAATCTCTGCCACTATTCCTGAAACATCCCTAGCTGATAGTTTCACACAAGTGTTTTAGATACTTCCTTTCCCCAACTCTTGGAATATGAAAAGCCTTTCATGTTAACTTCACTCATTAAAAAGATAAATGTACGTTTATCTTTTTGACTATCATTTTTCTTAATTTCTAATTCTAGCATCATTCATTCTTTCTTGGATTAGAGAAAGATCTTGGAAATTTTTTCCCACTTGGTTAGACTATAAATGATATATATAATTTAATGATTTACCCAAGTGTAGGCAAACAAAGTTTGCACCTGAAGTCTTCAGGACTGGGGTAACTTGTGGCAAAGGTGGTATAACTTCTCCTTGGTATCCCATAATGCAAAGTACAGCTCCTTGCAGATATGTATAATGCTATGCATTATGGGAAGGGTCACTACCCAGACCAGTTTTTGATCTTTATTGAGGTCTCTTCAGTGGGAGCCAGACCCAGAGGTGATGCAAAGGTTGAAGCAATGCAGAACTCGTATTTCCATATGCCAGTTGCAAAAAGGTGTCACACCTTATTATTAAATTATTCTGGATTAGAGAAAGATGTTGGAAGTTTTTTCCTACTTGGTTAGACTATAAATTATATATTTAATTTAATCTTTTATCCAAGTGTAAGCAAACAAAGTTTGCGCCTGAAGTATCTTCAGGACGGGCAACACTTGGCAAAGGTGGTATAACTTCTCATCACTTTCCTTAGTATCCCATAATGCAAAGCATATCTCCTTGCAGACATGTATAATGCTATGCATTAAGGGAAGGGCCACTACCCAGACCAGTTTCGACCTTTATTGAGGTCTCTTCAGTGGGAGCCAAACCCGGAGGTGGTGATACTCAGGTGGAAGCAATGGAGAGGTCATATTTACCTATACGAGTTGCCAAAAGGTGTGTCACCTTATTATTAAATTACTCTGGATTAGAGAAAGATATTCCCACTTGGTCAGACTATAAATTATATTATTATTATTATTATTAGACACCTCCAGGGAGTCCAAAGACTCATCGAGGGAGAGTGTGCCAACAGCATCAAATGATTGGACTCCTTCCAACTACTAACCGTGCTCAAACTTACTTAACTGAGCCATTAGTAGCAGAGGCTCTACCAATCAACCAATTTAATTTAATCCTTTATCCAGTGTAAGCAAACAAAGTTTGCACCTGAAGTATCTTCAGGACTGGGGCAACTCATGGCAAAGGTGGACTGAGTTCAAATCACTTTCCTTAGTATCCCATAATGCAAAGTACATCTTGCAGACATGTATAATGCTATGCATTATGGGTAAGGTCACTACCCATGTCTGCAAGGAGATGTGCTTTGCATTGTGGGATACTAAGGAAAGTGATGTGAGCTCAGTCCACCTTTACCACGAGTTGCCCCAGTCCTGAATATATAATTTATCATTGTTTCATGCAGAATGAACCTTGTTGTACTTGCACTCGAAGCGACTTCTCATTCCATCGGATATTAACACGAATTTACACACACACTAAAAGGATCCAAATACACATTTCAGCACACTGACGAAAAGTTAAACGTCAGCTTTTATGGTAATTACCAAAGGAAACCAAAAACTAACTCTGAAACAGTAAGAATTTATGTCCTAACAAAAGTCACGCAAATAAATCATTCAACGACGGTTTTTCCGAGTTTTCATTTCCTGCTGCTAATAACATGCGAGCACGACATATGGACGACAATTGTCACCACCACCTGCTGTTCCTAATTGTTCACGGACAATTTATCGCGAGGAAAATTCTTCATGCGAACTATTGATCGCTGAAAAAATTCACTGAAAATGTTATTCGCTAGGAAACTGAAATGAATTGCATTGATACCGATATATAAAAAGTAAATGCAGTGCAAGATAAATTTCACAAAATATAATTTTATTATGTATCTATATATTAGTCCGCGCGATTAGCCGAGTGGCTGGTTGCTTCACAATCATATGTCTCGGAAACTAGTGTCCTGGGTTCGATTCCCTTCGCTGACGTGAGGAGTATAGGATCTTTCTCAGACATAGCCAAGTTAGCCGGTATTGGGCAAGGACGGCAAGGTTTTTCTTCCTAGTTTATGTGGCGGTTTTCCTCCCGCAAGCAAACCGGCCCTGAGAAGATAACGCTTCTACAGACATAGGATACACTGGGAGGCATAGGACCAACCACCTTATCCTCGTTTAACGGTTGCCGTTATAAGGGATAGAAACCCTCGACACCGTAAAAAAGGAAAAGATCTATGTATTAATTATTTAGAATTTCATAGTTTTTATTCTTATACAGTGAAAGTAATGTTTTATTGATTGGTGAGTTTCCTAATTTGTGTTTCGTCTTAAAACGGTATAAATATTCTTTCTTACTTTGATACTACAGATTCTGCTGATGGAATATTAATATGAATTTTAATATTCATATTAAATTTTCTGTCATGAATTTTCCCTGCGATGAATTGTCCGGACACGGTTCCTAATTCTAGGAACAGTAGAGAACACATACGGGTATGTGTGTGTTCCGTTGTCAATTTTTTTTCGCAGCTCAGAGGTTAACCCTGCTTGCATGGGTCGACAATCGACTCAAAAATGACCTACAAAAAGTGCCTCTCGCCAGTTGTTATAAATCTTTAGCAGATCTAACATGGAAATAATGCAAGCCGGTTATCAACAAAATTATGCAAATACCTTCCGTCATTTATTTTCACCTGCAGAAAATAAAAGATAATAATAATAAAAAGCAAATAGTTGTTTTGCTTTAAAATACACGTTATCGCAAAATATTTTCTTCCAGCACTTTGCAGTAATGAAAAGTAAGCGATTAACGCTTCGACTGTCGCTTGAAAATTGAACTTTTGAAAAGTTATTTCTTTATTGCATCATCTAGATTGGGGAAAAGAAAACTAATTTCTTACATATAACAAGACAGTACACTGTCTTGTTATATGTCTTTGACACTGCATTCTGTATGCTTTATGATATATTAATATCTTTTGAAACTTACCCTTGGGAAATTGAAATATCGCATATTTAATTTTTATCCCAATTTAAAAAAAAAGGGAAAAAAAAAGAATATTCATTGTGCTAAGTTAATTTCGACATAGAACAACACAGCTGGCATGGAACCCTTATGCAACATTCATTTCTTCTAACAGAGATGACTCCCCCCCCATCCCCCTTATTTTCCTGGAATTTTCTGTTTACGATTTGGGCGACCTTGCCTTCGACTTGCGATGCGTAGGTCAGGGTATCCCTTAATCCTAGCCGGAGGGAAATAGAAGGATTTAAAGCTGTTGCTGTGCACTCTGTATAGGGCGGATGACAAACAGGAAAAAAAAAATATATATATATATATAATTGGGTATTTTATAGGTCTGGACTGAAGCACTAATTCCGTGAGGAATATTAACTGAGGTGGCAACAACACATGGATGGAAAAGGGATTCTTACTGAAGGATGGAAGGTACCTGTTAGCACATTTCGTAAATTGGAGTGTGTGACATACACGAAGTAGTCATAACAGTATTATCAAGCCGTTGTAATTCGAGTAAAGATAAATAAAAAATAATAAAATAAATCAGCTAACGCCTTTTATTCCCTTACAGGGAGTAGGGTGAGACCTTTATACCCTATCTAGCTTTTGGAGACTGAGTGGACAGCTCAATCTCCACCAGTAATCAATCAGAGATAGCTGGTCCACGTCTATCACTAATTATAGTAGCCACTGATGAAGAGGCCGGCAAACAAGTGCTGCCATCTCTTGGTACTTAATTCTAACAAGATATGTTACTGTCTGAAATAATCTTGGGTCTATGGTCGATTTTCTTGAGTTTACAGGATGAAAAACCCATAAACTCAAGAAAGATGTGTGCCCAATTTTGATTAAGAAGAAAACGTACAACTATACAGAAGGAAATTGTTAAACATTTAGAAGACAGTTAAGAATTTCATCGCACTAGAAAAACGGCAAGAAAAAACAGTCAATAGCGCATATGAAATATGCTAAATTTAGAATATTTAAAGGAAATTAATGAACTGTAATCTTAGAGGTGCAAGGAAAATAAATTGGATGGAAGTTCAGTGAAGGAATAGATCTATAAGTAAATTCGCTAATGCCTTAATTTATCCTCAAAGGAAGTAGACGAGGTCGTTTTAATCCTATCTAACGTTTGGAACTAAGGGGCAGTCAGGCTCCACAGCCAATCAGAGATAGTTTCTCCAAAAATATTGTAAACACTATATGGGGAGGAAAATGCGGCAGACAACTACCGCTATCTCATAGATCCAAATCGCCAGTTTCGGATCCATACGCATATGCTCCAATTTATGCAACAGATTCCCATGTGGAATCTTGTCAAATGCCTTTGCAAAGTCCAGCAGTATCACTGAATAAGGATTTCCTTTATCCAACTTTCTATGATAATGTAACAGCGTTACTTTAAGTCAGGTAGGTCCTGACTTAGTAAGAGTTACTAAGTCAGGACCTACCCTTCACAAAACCGTGTTGCCCCTTATAAAGTATCATATTGCTGTCCATTCACTCCTGAATTCTAATTTTTATCAATTTCTCCAAAACCTTAACCACCACTCCAGATATACTGATTGGTCTATAATTTGTTACCTCTGTTTCTGGAGCCTCTCTTATGCAGTGGGATTATTTTCCCATCTTTTCACTTTATTGAAACTTTACTAGAAATAAATTAAACAGCCTGGTTAGAGGATGGCTTATCGACCCATGTGTTACATTCTCGTAACACATGGGCCGATAAGCCATCTAACCCAATGGCAGTGTTAGCATTAAGGTTCTGTAATATACTAAGCACCTCTATTTCTTCTATCTCTAGACACACATCAGTCAGTCACATTCGGCACTGCAATATCACAACCAAGATGGTACACTTTTGCAAAATGATCACCAAGTAACTATTTGATTTGGTTCTGTAATTTTCCTACCATCAACAATTTTTAAAGTCATCCTTCCATGGTTATTCTTCCTTTTACTTGCCATATAGGGAAAGAACTCCTTTGGGTTTCTTTTGGACATAATATGACTAATTCATTTCATACTTCTGATTTTCGATGCACTTATGTAACCAGTCGAGTTTCAATATGATTAAGTGCTTGTTATGCAATGGATAGTGGGAAGGGGAACTTTGAATGAGATGACTACATTAAGTGAGCTTGTCGGTGAACTGGGAAGTGCAGAAATTCAAAATCAGAAAAAGGGGCGCTAAACAATGAGAGAAGTGGAATAGGGATAAACAGAAGTGAAAGAAATTGGAAGGCTTAAAAGGAGATACGACTATATGGAGAATACGATTAAGAGGGTGTGAAATATGACAAAGTATAATATCCCAGACTGTTACAGAGGAATCCAGTAGTGAGAACGAATGATTTAGATAGCAATTTTTTTTTTTTTCTGAGGCAGAGAAAAATGAATGCAAAGAGCGAGAGAAGAAAGATCATTAATATAGAGAAGGGCGATTATGATCTAAGAACAAATCGTATGGTTAATATGAGGTCGAGGGTTTTACTCACGTGTATGTATACAAATACTGGGAGTACCGAGAACAAACATCGGTGAATTGCGACATTGATTTGATGCAGTCGAGGGTTGTTTTGGTCTAAGTGAGACGTGGCTGACAGATAATGACATTGTACCATGCTTATAATGTAACCTGCTAGTTACGCTATTTCGACAAGAATAGAAGAATTTGAAAGGGCGTTAATGCGCCCAGAGGAGCTGTATTCGCTGAAAGTGGGGAACCCGAAAGAAAGGAGTGACAGCGACCTTGAAGATTATGCAGTGTGAAGTTAAGATAGATGTGAGAGAATATTTGGTGGGATGTTTACACAGGCCAAGGTACATGGAAACAGATATGACTGTAATGTAGCAACAAATAAAATTAGCAAGAGATGCGATTATCATGGGTAAGTAACTAATATGGGAGCAGGAAGCGGCAAATGGAAAGAAAATGAGTTTCTCGAATTATTTTGACTTAATACAGCATGTAGTAAAGTGAACACATGTGAGAGTGATCACGTGGTATTCACATGAGTTAGACCCATGTCCGTTTCAAGTCAGGATGATGATGATGATGTAGAATTGCCAAGCAGGAAGACTATGAAGGACTCAGGTAACAGTTTGAGAACATTCGCTGACATATGGAATATATTGGAAAGCGATTGTGCTTGGAAGTAGTTGAGGAATCACTTGAAGTCCGAAGGGATGTCCGATTATATTCAGAAAGTTGGAGAGATAAAAAGAAAGGTGTAAAGTGAATGAGTAATGAAATTCGGCGAGAAGTGCTTAATCAGAAAACGCTTTCAGGAAGTATAAACAAGGCGAACAGTGATATCAGCACATATATTAAGGAAATGTGCGGACTCTTGGCAACTATCCAACCTTGAGTTAAAAACTTGTACGGTGTAAGTGCTTCTTTCATGGGAGCAGAAAAACAAAATAGAGGTAGCGTATAAATAGAGGCAAAAATCTCATCTAAAAACACGAACAAACAAGGAATGAAGATTTTCCCCCCTTAAATAAATAAGAGCAAATGGCGACCACATCTGGACTGTTGTGTTCAGCTTTAATTACTTGGATCTCGCAGGCGGGAAGAGTAGGATAACATGGATGCATAAATATGGCCGCAAAGTAAGACCTTTGCAGTAAATAGATGAAATTTAGGATATATATGATAGGAATTTGTAAGGGTTCGTTTATATCAGTTCAGGCTACTTGCTTTCTACTATAATACTGTAAATTAAAGCAAGGAAACAAAACTTTGTTCATGAAATATCTTCAAGACTGGTCTCATTGTTTATAGAGGCTGTTGAATTCACGTCAGCTGCCTCAGTATCCCATGATGCACACCGTACTTCCTTTCTGGTGTGTATATTGCTAAACATCAAGAATTATATGGTAAAAATATGACTTTTACATTGATGTAGTGTTCAGTATCTCTACGAGTCTAGCTTCCACTGATGAGACCGCAAAGGTTGAAACTAGCCTGGGTGGTAACTCTTCCCATAATGCACAAAATGCTTCCTTTCGTCCGAAAGGAAGCATTTTGTGCATTATGGGCTACTGAGATAACCGATGACAACTTTTATATACAGGTAAACTATTCAGGAAAATACTTCATGCAAAAAATGTTCTTATGCGCTTGAGTAAAGGATTAAAACAAATACTTTCTTGTCTAGTATAATTTGTTTAGTTATATTTGTAATCCCAAACGAAAAACATGGCACTTTATTATTGAATATCTTAAGAAATCAAAGTACGGGAAGAATACTATTATTATTACTTAATACCCCCAGGGAGTCCAAAGACTCATCGAGGGAGGGCACATGCTCTACAACTCTCTATCTCCACCAATCCATCCACCACAACTACCTTCCTCATCTACACCAACGCCATCTAACGCCCACCCCTAGTATTTTCACAGACAATCACAAACATCCACGCCCACGGCGGGATTCAAACTCGCAGCCTTTTAGCTGGAGAATGGATACACTAACCACTAGACCAACCAGGCCGGCTTATTATTAAGTAATCGTTTTGCATTAATGTTTCTCTTGTAATCAAAACAAAACAGCAATTGAAGATTTTCTTATATTTTTGTCTAGAACATATTTTGTACAGAATGTGTTGGTAAATGCATACTTGTGTATATGCGTGTCAGTTGATTCTATGCAAATAATAGCCAAATTTCCAATCCGTTTTTATCCATAGTTTTTGAGAAGTTGTATAGTTTTAAGTACAGAGAAAATATTTTCTGAAGTGTTACTGATCTGAATTGCTAAGTTAAAATTAGATACAGATAGTGGCAGATATACAGATAGTGGCAGATACACTATCTGTACAAGATCAAAGAACATAGTATAGATTATGTTCTTTGATCTTGTTGATTTTTTTTTTTTTTTCGTGTGGGGTTTCCCCCATTCCTCGACTGTCCCTTAGGACCGGTTGAGCCCTCCTAATGAGAAATTAAGTATGTATTTTTTGACTGTAGCAGCGTGTGTGTGTGTGTGCGCTCACGGAGCCGGTTTGCCAGTTTTGAGGGACGAAAAACCCGAGTTTCCGGAAGAAAAAAGCCCTTTACCACCGTATGGGACTAACTCACCTTTAATCGAAAGAGACCAGATAAAGGTTCCTCACGTCGTGGACGGGAATCGAACCCAGGTCTTTCCGGCCAAAGGGCTTCGTCTATACCGACTGAGCTACGGAGGCTCTTATCATGTTGACTAAGATATATTTATGAAATTTGAGATAGCATGGAAAAGTATCTTTCTTCCCGTGTCTTTTGTGATCATCAAAACATTTGACCACAGGAGCCAGTCTATGAGTAAACACATTGCAGTATATAAAAAAGGGGTGGTGGTGGTCAGTACGGTCGACATGGTGTAGCATAGAAGCAGCCTGCCTCACGGCGCGGCTTAATAAGAGCGCTCGTTCAGCCATATTGCAGTAGGCGCCGTCGATGCTAAAAATTGCTGTCAGCGTAGCAAGGTGCAGAAAGAAGTTTTTCCAAGCTTCAACTGATTAAAAATTATTTGCGAACAGCAATGACCCAAGAAAGATTGGTCGGTCTAGCAACTATATCGATATAGGCAGACAAAGCTTATAATTTAAATTGAGAAGAGCTTATAAACAGTTTTATTGTGCGATATCCCCGTAGAGCAAACATCTAATTAATATTATTATGTAATCGTTTTGCATTAATGTTTCTCTTGTAATAAAAACAAAATAGCAATTGGAGATTTTATATTTTTGTCTTATAATCCATCAAGGGCGATATTTAATTGTTTGCCTCATGACGCGATGTAATCTGGCGACGGCCCTGGTGGTGGTAAAAGTGCACTGCCGGCAAATTCGTTCAGAAAACATGGTGACCAGTCTGTAGAATCCCCACTTCTCAATGCGAGAGGGTTGGGTCTACTACTCCATGGTGACTCACTCCGGATGATTTGTATGTACGTGTGTATTAAATTAGTGAGGGGCAATCACAAACATCCATGCCCATGTCGGGTTTCGATCAGTCTCAGGAGGTACATGACAAGCACGCATGTTTGAAAAGAGGCCTATCATGGCGACTTCAAGAATCAAGCCATAACCAGAGCAGTGAACTCTCCCAGAATGCGATGCTTTATACAAATACAGTGTTAAAAATCATAATTAAAAAAATAATAAATAAATATTCTTTACCTCTATTCCCAATGGGAATAGCAGGACTTCTTTTATCCCAACGTTTGGAAAATCGTAGGAGCCAGTCCCACCGTCATCTTCATCGATAGTCGGGTTCATTTCTACCAGCGACTTGTAGATTTATGGAAAATATATGTAAAATTTTCCATAAATTTGACATAAAATTTGTCATAATCTCCTGTTCCCAATTCTAAACCGGTATTATAGTGTGAAATATGGCAATGCGTGTGAACTGAACCTAAAAACTCAGAAGTGAAAATTTCAGTTTAAAACTATGTTACAGACTTAATCTAATTCACCAAACTGTTAATCTCAGTCAACAGAAATCTGAAAATAGTAGGTGTCCCAGAGGTGCCACGTGTTTGAGATGATTCAAAACATTTGTCAAAATTCAAGCTGAATTTAACGATATGGACATTGAAATGGTATAAAATATAATCAGGACACACACGATAAATATTTGTGGGTTAACGACTTGCTTTTCTGAGAAAGATGACATTTATGGCAAATAAGGTGGGAAGAAAACTTCCAACTACAAAAATTGTATAAATAACGAAATACATGCCAATGTTGAATACTAAGATATGGATACTTGTGAAATTATTCTCAACAAATGCAACCTAATTAGGGTTATCCTACGTCAGCATTTATGCGGACATGTCCGCATTTTGATAATCAAAACATCTGCCAGTGCTGTCACAATGCCAGTGTTGAAAGGCTCTTTTCATTAATACAAGCTCAGTGGACCAAGGAAAGAATAGACTTGCCATAGAATCAGTGAGAGGACTTGCTATAGTTAAATTTCATTAGACATTTTACTTGTAAAAACATGTTCGACTATTTGTGTCGAAACAAAGAACTGCTAAAGAAAATTAGGTCTAGTGAAAAATATGCATGGGCTGCAAAGTAATGTATGTACTGTAGTGTGATAAGTCTAATTCTTTTTCATGTAGGCCTACTCTTGTTTCATAAGACTTATGATGACACTTAAAATCTCATATTTTTGTGTGTTCTAATAACATACTCATCACATCTAATTAATGAAACGCTTACAGAGGTAAAGATTTCAAACACACGTATTTATTTTTGTGTTAGATGTTTGTGTCCGGAACGAGTTGATCAGGCGATGGGGTGTCAGCATTTTGGCATATGGTAACCCTAAATCTAATAGATTGATGTTTTTCGATTTTCCAATAAGAATCTTACTGTAAAAGCATTGCATTTATATAAAAGATAAAATGGAACATTCAAATATAATATTAAACTTAGATCAATGATCTTTTCGAAGATCTTTAACAGTTTGTAGCGCAGCTGGAAGATGCCCACTACGATTGGGAAACACTTTCGATTCTCGTCATGAGGACAGGAATCTTTATATAGATTTTTTTTTTCAACTGAAGGTGGGTTAGCCGATCTCATACGGGTAGCAGAGCCCCCCCCCCACCCGGAAACTGATTTTCATCCCGCATACGGGCAACTCGACCAGAGAACATACGCACTTAATGACAAAAGTGCTATATTAGTGGGAACAATGTGGATGGTGGATTGAGTAGTGTAGATGGTGGTTTGTGCTAGTATCCTCCTGCGACACGTCCACTCTGGACTTCTGAGTATACAATTGCATGACATCTTCAAGAAGTACAATTATTACATAATGGCTATTTATGGACCTCATTCTCGTGCATCTTATAGATTTACACAAGAAGTGAACAGCATTTTGCATAACATCAATTACGATATTTACTTAACTGACCTACAATGGCTAGGAGACAGCTGTTATTCTCTGGATTACATTGACTTATGAACAATTCATCAATACGTAAATATTCCAAACGAGAGAATACAATGGCTGTGCATCGTGTGTAGATCAATCGTGACTTAGGACAAAGTACAAATAAAATAAAGGTAACGGCGTAAAATCAAACAATCACAGATCACTTTTCCAATAATCGTTAAAATCTATTTGCAGTCAGCATCCAAAAACACTCAAGATGACAAACGTCAGATACTGGAGAGTAAACTATAATATTCAAATAAAATATGCTTACGGCAAATTTGGTAAACATTACGAACACTTACTTGTAATTCAAGGAGATAAGATTAAACTAACGATGCCGTGCATAACACACGGCATTGCTAACAGGTGAAGAATTAGATAAACAATGAAATGAAAGAAGGGGAAACAATTGTTACTGTAATGAAATTTAAAAGCCAAGGATTTCCTTTCTGGAAATTAAAGTTTTCAATCCCACAAATCAAGAACGTGTATTTCAGACAAAAATTCTCCCTGATGCCAGTTAAAAATCACTGATAGTCTTGGATCAGCTATCGTGATTGGATAAAGTGAAAATTGGCTGCGCCTAGTTTCCAAAAAGTTAGCGAGGGTTAAATTGCTTTACCTGTCGTCTTTGGTGAATAAACGGCGTCCAGAGATTTATTTATTTATAGTAAAAATGATATTATTATTTTTTTAACAAAAAAAAAAAAAAAAGAAATCTCCCCAAACCAGTTTGGATTCAGGAAGAAACTAAATAACGGATACAAAATGCCGAACTAATTTATTCTTCGCAAGATCAACATTAACTTCAATTTTCCTAGACCTATAAAGCTTTTGACACTTGAGACAGACTAATGAGAAATTGCCCTTGATGAGTTCAAGAACCATTTAAAGCCTAGATCACGAACAGTAAAAATAAACAAACGCAATGGGAATTTACGGAGTTCTGCGCTTGGATCTTCATTCCACGACGACCTCCGTGAGTTATCAAATAAAATAAATAATTTTGCATACAATCCCGCACTATTCTTCGCTGCAGATTCTGTAAATGCATTGCAAAGTACGACAAACGCAGATATGAAAATAGTGACAAACTGGTTCCATTCTAATAAACTTACTCTCAATGCTGGGGGAAAAAAAATCAATTTATAATTTTTAAACTGAGAAATATAACTATTAGAAAACCCGAATTATTATTTTTTTAATAACTTAAATGCTTAAACTTATTATGAATTAAAAACTGATAGCAAATGACGGTAAGATTTTATTATTATTATTATTATTATTATTTTTTTTTTCAAAAAAGATTTTTACTGTTAAAATATTAAGAATGTTATATTTCGCGTGGATACAAACTACACGGTACTATTCTTAAGCTGGGGTAGAATCTATTACACCACACTGATATCGCCATTAAAAAAATTAATATGCATTCAAACTATCAATAAATGGGCTTTTCATACACCGAAGTAATCAACTCAACTTTCTGTAAATTCCTTAATTTTATACCCGAGCACGTGATTGCTTTGGCTTGTTTTCTGAAGTTTTCAGAAACCAAACGACTAACTACATCTTAAATAATTCACTATACAGTAGAATATTTGTTTGTTCGTAATTTCACGCTAATTTTTTTTAAGAAAACCATCTTTATAATGTGACATTCCCCCCCCCCTAATTTTCCTATTTCGTGGAGTTGGTCTGAGAGGCGCAAATCAAAGGACACTACAATCAAGTGTAAACATCAGACAACATGCTTCTTCTGCACACGAAAATGGACAGAAAACACGTAATCCCAAAAGCACAGAAAAAGAAATAATGCATAAACAAACTTAATAAGAAATGAAGTCAATCTGATCTGGGGGTAATTAGACTTCGAAAAAAGTTAGATGGGCTAAAACGGCCTCGCTTGCTCCCTATGTGTGTGTGTGTGCATATTGCATTTTATTCTCTGTTTATTGATGTTTGTAAGTTCTTTGCAATCTTGAACTTATGCTCTCGGGTTATACATGTCTCATGTATAAGTTTCAAAATTTTTACGAATGCAATCTGAAATGCAAATAAAATCGTGCGAGTACTACAGTAACTTTTTTGGGGGGGGGGGGGATTGGGGGAGCGTTATAAAAATAGTTTCCACTAGAAAAACTAATTGCTTACGAACTCCAGTTGCCTGTCTATTATATTATTTTAAGATCAGCCTGCAAAGAACATAAGGTCATCCGAAAAACGACTACTCTTCCAACTTTACATTATCAGCAAAGATTTTACTCTTAACAATTAAATCGACATCTTTTATGAATATATTATATTAAAAAAAAAAAAACAGGATCTAACACCAAACTTGTGAGGTACCCACTCCTGAAAAAAATGCCTCCTTTGAACATCACTTCATGCCGTCTATCATCAATCAACTAATTTCTTACCCATCTTACAACATAATCAGTATTTCATAATCAGCATACATATGAATCATAATATTTAAGACATCACACTTAAACACATCCCGATCGTTATTTTAGTCCCGCGTAATTTAATAAAAAAGCAAGCAGATCGGTAGCAACAGGAATCAATAATAATAATTATTATTATTTTCATTTTTTTTTTAACTGGCCTGAGTGGGCGAGTGGTAGCATATCCACTCTTCAACCAACGGGCTGCAGGTTTGAATTCCGCTGTGGACATGGATGTCTGTGGATATCTTTAGATGTGTGATGGTGGTGGGGGGGGGGGGGATGTAAAATCTCAAGTTACTGTAGTGGCTTAAAAAAATCGATATATTTTTAGAGCAGGGTTTCCAGATTATGTAAAAAGAAAATTTTAAAAAATCAAATGACTTACAAGTTTTTTTTAATGCTTACGAAATTGTAACACTGTCCCATGCGCTAGTATTTCTCGTTGCAACTCTGTTGAATTTTTTTTTCCTCCCCAAAATTCAGTTCTTTTTAATCCTTCGAAACAGGCAAATTGGCCTGAGGAATACTTGCAATTTACAGCATAGAACGTAGATAGAAATGATATGAAATGATAAAAGAAACAATTCTGAAAATGTTATGGGGTTTTTCCTCTTTAGAACTTAAAATAAAAATGAAATGGTTTTTTCTAAACCAAGGAGCGTCTTTTCTCGATAAATTTCCATGCAGCATAACAAAGCATTCCTTGATCATAGCTAAGACCTTTGAGCTTGGTTAAAAATTTTCGATCATCAGTTTCCCATTTTTTTTAAAAAAAAATATTTAAGAAATTAACGTACTGAGTTTCTACTAATATGAAAAATATAATTTATTTAATACTTCAGCTTCGCTGTATTATGATATTATGGATAAATTGTATATTCTTTTTTTTTTTTTTTTTTCCCCGGTTTATAAACTCGCTCTTTTCCTTTCTCGAAAGAAGCAAATCAGCCTTCACGCGTCGGTGAAGATGTAAACATGTGGTAGATTTTGTAGTGTAGGTAACATTCCATGTGGCATATTTCAGTGAGAAATGGATCGCAAAATGGCCCGCAGAACATAGATCAGGAATGCAAGTATGCTGATCACTTCTTATATTTGAATAAAACTGAATATAGTATGAATAAATAAAGTCCGAAACTAACAATGCTTCTAATATGTTGATATCCAAATTCAATATGCTGACTCCAAGGCCATTTATAAAAGAAAAACAGAAATTACATAATTTTGCATGCAGAAATACGCAGAGGCCATCATTGTGTATACTGCTTATATTGCTGTATAAGCAGACGAAGTTACGATAAACAAACCTGGAAATCCCCCTTTCCTTTTCCCTTCCTCATGCCACTTTGCTATTTCCTCTCATATCGGCATACTAACGCAACTGGGTTTTCCCTGGCTGCAGCGGAAAGCGTACTGACACGATAAAGAGCATTTCTCTCCCCCCCTGCATTAAAACACCACTTCACCGATGAATGGCAGTCATGTAAAATCCCATACAAGGCTGAAGTACCGCTAGGAAACCAGCACACCCAATTACCTCCAGATTTTGCTCTCAGGTAGTGTATTTTTTTTCTTTAATCGGAATTGCAAAATATTGTCAACTGTTTCAAAGAAATGCGCAGTGCATTTTCCTCTTACTGAAATTTTCAATGTTGCATAATACTAGGGTTAAATACACATGAGGCCATATATACAACTGAAGTCGATATACTAGATACTGTAGGTTATAGTCATTACAAACGTGCCCATCTGAAATATTTATGGCTAATTTTAAAATGCTTAAAAGGATGTCAAAGACACGGTAACACGAGTCTTGGCGACATTTTGCTATATCACAACACTACTATTTCTCATCGTAAACTGGATACGTCCTGGAAAGATTGATACTGTAGTTTCGTATTCGAAATATTTGCAGACTAATTAAGGTAGGTGATTTTTTTAAATTTGTTAATGATAAGTGCATTTTAAGTATTTTTATTTAACTTTGTTTATATTTCCTGTTTCTCGAAATGTAATATTGAAAATTGTAAACATTCAAGAAACCGTACAAGTTTGTCCCAACCATGCTAACTTAAAAGCATTCGCCTTGCGCTAAACTAACCGGCAGCCTTTGCGGTAAACAATCTGGATTTTACCAATTCAGCTATTATCGCAGCAGACAAAAAAGCAGTCATAACTGTCGCTTCCTCTTTATATTGCGTCGTAATCTGGAATTATGTCCTTATTAATCTAAAGTACACAATAAATTTAATTTAATACTAATGCAAATTAAAATCTAATTAAGTTTTTTAACAAGCGTTTTTTTTTTTCGTTTAAAAAAAAAAGAAAAAAAAACGTAATTTACAAGGAAAAAAAAAATTTAAATAGGAATTGGAAATAGCATCACCCTATTATTTTCGACTCTTGTTTCAAAATCTCATAGCATAAATACGTTTGCTTTTATTATTACTATTAATCCACATGCTTTTTTGTGCAATTATTTAAATATGTTATTACAATTTTGTTGCATTTTTTTTTTCCATGCAGGTCCATAAATGTGGACGCTTACCCTACAGTCTACTTTGTCAATCTGTTACATGTATTCTCGGGATGCGAAAAAAGCCGTGAAACGGGAAATAAAAATAAGTACTTATTTTAAGAGACTAACTCAATCAACAGCCAAGTCTCGGGATCTTATAATCTTCAGGTGCTGATGACAATCTGGAGTAAAAATATTGATTAAGACTTTTTCAAATAAACAGCGGTTGTTCTTTATTCCGACTTCCTGACATGAACACGAGAAACAACGGAAATGTTTTATAGTACAGGAAAGAGCGAGGCTGTACAGAGCATAATATATCGATTCGTGGTGTGTAGGATAATTCTGTTCTGCACTTTTAGATATACATTTTAAGCAGATGAGAACTACAGTGAACATTTGCCTCAGTATGATATTGCAGAGTTGAGAAGATGACTGTTGGCTGTAAATGCAACTAAAGCTATGAGATCAGTGCATTTTGTCTGTTTTGCGTTTGTTCAGCAGGATGAAAAACGACTTCATTAGAAGTCTTTATAAAGGTTGCCTTTCGATTGGAAAGACCTGGATTGAAGGTTATCCTTATGACTGAATGTATAAGAGGTGTTTGAAATATGCCGATATATGGAGTGCATATGACGGAAGAGGAGATGAGGGCATCTAAACATGGGAGGACGTAGGAATTTGAGGTGGCTTTTCTCAGAAAAGGGAGTGTGAGATAGAAAAAGGAGAATTTCCAGAGGGAAAGGCAGCAGGGATGACTATGTATGGTAGTAAGGGAACCGTTTTGGAATACATACTTTTTCTATATGTACAAATGCCAGAATTAGGTAATAAAGTGGGATTTTAGGTGACCTCGTTTGAACGTTCGAAAATGACTATTAGTGAAACAGTTGACGGAAGATGTCTTAAGAGGACGTCACTTCTGCGAACTAGATGAAGGGTATGGAGTATTTCGGCAGGACAGGAGGAGAAAATGGAATGGGAGGGGCTACTGATGAAAGCACACAAGTTGTGTTCGTTTAGGGTCGAGAACCAGGAAGGAAATGGCACCGATGGCTTTGCAACCCTTCACATTCCCCAGCATTTAGCAGCATCTCATGAGATGCTGCTAAATACTGGGACATGTAATGGATGACGTGTCCGAAATGGTTAACAAATTGGTTTAACAAGTGACTGGCAGACTGACTGGAACAATATAGTTTGAGAAGAAATAATAAAGGGAATTTTGGAATTCTTGAGGGACAGTTATTTTATGCAACACCAGAATCAAGATGTTTTGGATTTAGTTGTCGGGTGAAAGAACTATGATCGAGTTATAAGGCAGGTGGACAGCTGTTGCACGAGAAATATATCGAACTAAGGAAGTGCGCAGTATAAAAAGGAAGGGAAAATTTTCAATTTTCCCTTCTCCGGCCCTTTGCCCTTTTGTCTGCTTTGCAGGATGAAAACCAGTTTCCGGTGGAAAAATGTTTACACGAGACCATTTAATTCACTTTCAAATGTCATCGATTTCTTTATAGAAGACTGCTGTGGTAGCGATAAAAATGAGACGCATTGGGGTCTAAGGAAAATCATCACAATTAGAACTTGCGTTACGTAGCCTGATGGAGAAATGATTTTGCGCGAACGACTGTTCTGGATGGAGCAAGGTCAGGTGACTGATGTAGATGATATGGTAGGGCTATTTAAGAATCAATATCAGGGAGAATATTTCAAATGGAGAAGCAGCTTCTTATGGAGTCAAGAGGTTAAAAACAAATTAAATGAGTGAAATATTAAGCATTCCTCTACCCCAGGGTTTCCAAAATTGTGTTATTCCGTGAAAAATTATCAAAATTAATATGAGCCTGGAATGGTTTTAAATGCTGCGACTAATGAAGGTGTTCCGTTAAAAATTTCAGGATTTGTGAAGTGTTCCGTCGTAGAAAAAATTTGGGAAACGCTGCAGTCTACCCTAACGTTCTACAACATTAACCACGAAAGACACTACACAAGTAAATTGCAGATTATAAAAAAAATCTCAAGAAAAAAATTACAAACAAAAAAAAAAACAATAAAATAAGCATTATATTAAAAACATTTCCACACATTTCAATAAATATTATTGGTCCTAACACAGACTATGTGCCCGCCACTTTACAACAATCTAAAACTCCACAGAATTTCAAAACGTGGAACTGGCAGTCTGAACATCTTCCGGCCATCTCAAATACATGAAGCAAGTCTGCATAATCACAAGGGAATTCGGAAAATCTGACATACAACGTTAAAAAAAATTTCAAGCATCGTATCGGAAATATGTTACGATTCCCTTGGACTCAAAATTTTCTTGCCCCACTTTGTAACATTCGTTTATACATCAACTGCGCACAAGAAAAGTTCTAGTGGATTCGTGAGAAAGAAGAAAATATTCTTGTGTGTCTTTTCAAGATACACAAGATACGGTTGCTGGTCTGCATGTACAATCAGTATGGCTTCGAATGAACAGGAAGTGGACAGAATAGGATGAAACGTGTGAAGCCAAACTGTATGTACATGCAGACCAGCAACGGCTTGTGTTCTTATATGGTTAGAGGGGAAGAGGAACGGCGGTAACCAGTTCAGTGGCGCCGAGCAATAAAAATACCTATTTAAAAGAAGACACTCAGAAACAGCGCCTCTACGGGAAAATGATCAGAAGTTTGTCAGAGATGGGAAATATATTAAGCGAACAGCTCTTCTGGATACAACCAAGCATTCTAAGGAGGAATATTGTTCTCACCTCAAATGTGATGGCCAAATTAGATAAAAATATTCGAAAGTATACTATTCCAAACCAAAGACACAATTCAGTTGTTTTGTAATAAAGAATAACGTCACCATACAAGAATGCTTAATTTGTATCATTTCGAATCTACTATGTCCGTAAAATTGTCTGATTTAAACTGAAATGGAGATGATAAATTTTAGTACAGATCCAAGATTTCATTCAGATTCGTCCATTCTATAGTTAGTTGTCATATGCGTATGAGAAGCTAAATAAATACAAACTTTTGAGATACCTCAAATTCCACAACTTTTGCAAATTTTGCATTCTTCTTACAGATTTCATCTAGAACAAAAGGAACTCTCGGTCACTTGTCTAATTAGGCGACGTTTAAACATACACAATTATATATAATTAATACCAATTTAACTTCCCCTTCACTTATTGTCCTGTTCTTTCTTAGAGCCACGTAATACACCGCTTCCAGCAATCCGTTGTTGACGTGTTTCGTTCAGCCAGATTGCTGCTAACGCTTCCACAGTATATTTCCTGAACATGACTTACCAAATTTAGTTCATCACCCAATTGACTCTAATAATTCTTATGATCTCACGATAACATCCTTCCACGCATTTTCTGAATTTCGGAGTGTATACCACGTTTCTCTCGTGAATTAATAATCTAACAGACCAAAGATAAACAAGAGCGACCTTAAAATTTGTGGGAACCGAGAAGTTTACTGTAGTGGATTCCCTGTAATTCAACGCTAAAGCCAGAGCCGGCGCTAGGGTCTTTGCCGCCCGCATACAATTTCTATCTAAGCGCTCTTGTAACTATCCGGGAGTGTGTGTTCTTTTACGTCGATAATCAAAATGTAAATTATTTGAAATTTCTTAAATAAATTTTGACAGAACAGCCACACGTTGGTTCGCTAAATGTAACGAACCGGGGGTGTTGACTAGGCTGGATAATCGTTAAAAACCCGAATATTTAAAAAAATTCTCAAAAGTTAAAGCAAATTTTGATAAAGCCACTTCACTTTAATCGTTGAATATAATGATACAGGGATTATAGCCTTCTCACCGATCCGAATCGCTAACAAAATTAAAATGAATTTTAATTAAAGTTAAAATTTATTTGAACTAAAGTTTAAAAAATTCTTGCATTTTACTAAATTCTTAGTAACTTGTAAAATGTTTTTAATAACTTTTATAAGTGGAACTATCTTTAAGGAAAATAAAAGAAACTCAAGATAGATGAGAAAATAAGAAAAGAATTCAGAAATAATTAGCAAATTTAATATAAGTATTCAAAAAATGACATCGTTACAAAATAACAGAAAATAAATTAAATATACTTGACATTTTTTAAATTAAAATTTTATGGTTTTTGATTTCATATTCACAAAATTAGAAATAATGGTCTTAACGTCTAATTCCGCACATATATCATTTTCAATAGCTATTAACGCCAAACTAACAAGCCTTTTTTGTGACATACTTGTTCTTAAGTAGGTTTTAATCAATTTCAACTTGGAAAAGAACGTTCACCGCTCGCTACACTAACAGGTAAGGTTAATAGTATTCTTAAAGCAATTGAAAAGTTAGGGAAGGATAAATTATTGGACACTATAAAATTAAGAATATCGAAAGGGCTTTTGAATATTTAAATTATCCTTCCGAAAAATATCCCAGAAAGCACATAACTCGTCATATATTGCATTTACGTCTTTATTGTCGCAGTCCTTCAAGAGATTCTCTAAATCGTCACAATTTTTTCGTAAATCTTCGTTATTAATTTGTAGTAATCTATACAAGAAATTGAAATTATCATAATATGTTTTTAGTTGTTCAAAACGTTCTATTAACGAACACATTGCAACGTCTAGAAGTGTAAAAAGCACATTCATTGTAAATTTATCTTCTGGCGATTGTGGCGTTTCGTCATGATGCTTGTAGTCAAATTGTCGTGTCTTCTTTCGTCGTCGAACTTCCTTACCAGTTTTAAATTCTTATTCTCCATCCACCTCTTCACTCAGTTCTTTTGCGTTTTTAGAACTTCTTTAAAATTTGTATCTGATCGATACCCATGTTAGAATATTTTTAAGCTTTCGATAGATTCTAAAGCAAGTGTAATGTTCATATTTTTGTCTTGAAGCATTTTACTCACAGGCTTTATTCTGTTAAGTAAATCATGCCAACTTATAAGAGAGCAAATAAATTTGTAGTCCTTTATTTTAGCACATAATGTTTGTGCTTCATGCTGAGTTTCTTTATTAAAATTTTCATTATTTAAAATTTCAAAAAGTGCATCGTAAATTTCTCCTAACTGATATCGTACAGGGCGGATTGCATTAATTTTACTTTCCCATCGCGTTTCTGCTGGCTGTTTCAATGTTAAATTTTTTACGAACTTTAAAAGGATTACCCAACGTTTGCAAGAGAATGAAAAGAAATTTTATATTTCTTGAATAATTGCAAAGAAACTAATTGTATCTGCATTCACTTCGGCTGCATCGTTAATGATTAAATTTAGAGTATGAGCAGCACATGGCACGTAAAAAGCTCGAGGATTTTTGTTCAAAAGCAAATTTTGGAGCCCATATTTTTTCCCTTTCATATTTGCCCCATTGTCATACCCTTGACCTCGCATGTCTTCAATGGGAATGTTCCATTTTTCCAGTTGTTCTATTATTGTTGCGCATAAATCACGTCCTGTGGAATGTGATATATCTTCAAAACCAAACTTTTCCCTGATCTTGACAATTCTATTGTCACAGGAAATAAAGCGAATAATAATGGTCATTTGTTCTGTTTTACTTGCACCAGGTGTGCAGTCTAAAATTATGGATAATAAAATTGTATCCCTGATTGCGTTACTTAAAGTTTCCAATATTTCATTTTGACTGCCTTTACTCAAATAGTGTACCCTATTGTTTCGTTGTAGGGCCCTTTCAACATGATTTTCCATAACGGGATTAAACATAGCAAACAGTTCGACTAATTTTAAAAAATTGCCGCTATTCCTTTCATATAATTTATCAGATGATCCGCAAAAAGCTAAATTTCGGCTACCAAGGAATTTTATAATTTCAATCAAGCGTTCTAAAACACTCTTCTAATGTTTCTTTTCCATTTCATACAAGCGTTGAGTCTGGCAATCAATAGTAGTTTTTTTTTTTTTTAATTTTTATCAAGTTCCTTCCATTTTAAGAAATTTTTCATGTGAGTTAAACTAGTCTCATGTCTATGTAAAGTTGTACTTACATTTCTCCAATCGTTATAACCTTCTACAAGACTCAGTAGGTGATTCAGTTGATTCAGTAGGAGCGACAAGTTTGCAACAAAAGCAAAAAACAGAATTTAAAGTTTCGGAATAAATGAGCCATGTTCTTGGCACGAGCTCCCGTTTTCCATTTTTCTATTATAATACCTGTCGCCAAATTTACGACCATATGTATCTCTGGGATATATTATATTTTTCTTTTGAACAGGCCCCATTTCAATTAAAACAACTCATAATTTTTCATCAATATTTCTCCATTCACCTGGATCTTCTAAATTTACAGAGACTAACAATGTGTTAGTTTCATGGTCAACTACAACTAAATCTTGTTGTAGTTGACTAAATCCTAACTATTTTTCACTTAAACCATGTTCTATTATCTTGTTCAATAGTTGCAATAGTACTTTCATGCAAACTGGATGATGTGCACGGTTCTTCAACTCTGATTTCTTATGTATCTAGTTGGTTAAAATCTGCATCAGAATATTTTAATATTTTAACAAATTTATTAAGAGCCCCAGTTTGTTTCTTAATATCTGCTTCTTTCACAGCATGACACTTATGATTTTGTGCGCAGGATAACTTTTTTTTTTAATTTTTGATTCCATTTCTATTTTATACCCACAAGAAATTATTACACAACACGACACAGAGACGAAATAATAGTCGGCACTGCGCTATTGTCAGTAGCCTACTGAGATGTGTACCATATGACTGGTTAAGTAGCAACAAATGTTTTGTACGAAAATTCGTTTCTGCGCATAAAAATCGTTCACCGTTTCACTTTAGATAGACTGCAGTAGACACAACATTCTGCAGGCAAGCATTTAGTCTGCTCTCGCTGCAAAATTGTAAACAGCTGGCTGATCAAAGAGGTGGCAATATACATTTTATTATTATTATTATTATTCGGTGTATCCGGCCTTATTTATTTTAATATTGATCATTCTAAGAATTTTTTTGTTTTTATGATAAAAATTTTGTTTCTTAAAAATTAACTTATGAACCGTTCCTTGGCGACGGTGCCTCCATTGTAATGGCGCCCGCATGCCCGCTTCCTCCGGCCCTGGCTAAAGCCTAGGGCCTAAAGTGTATCAAAAAACACAGGAAGCTTCTTTTAACTAAACTTGTAATATTCTGAGCTTCAGAAATTATATCATCGCTATTATTCCTACACTTAAATTAATTATCAAATCAAAATACCCAAATCTGTATTTATTAGTTCTTTCCAAGAGCTTGTCCGTTCAACTTATTTTCATTTAAGTTTGAAGGATCGACTTTCAAAGGAACCAGTTAAAAACGTTACAGGAATACATACAGCTTTGCAGCGGCCCTCATATCGACACGTACTTTACGATGTTCATATCAACTTTTAATCCTCACTCCCGTGTACACTTTCCACTTCCTTATATAGTCTTGTCGGGAGCAGAGATCATCCGAACAATTTACTAATCTCCTGCTCATGGCATCAGCAAAGAGAGAAAGTTTATTCTTAATATTGGAGAACAAATCCTTGATGAGGATATGTAAGGCCCTAAAATATTGGATTTGGGCACCTGCTAATCACTTGGCTCCTAGGAACCCTCCCCCTAAAACAATACTACCTGTTGTCATCTGCCTGTCAACCAGTTTCCTATTCATCTCCCTCCGCACAAGCATCCGTACCCAGTTGACGTATTTTAATCTTATATGGAATGCAATCAAAGGCTTTTCTAAAATCTAAACAAGTCGATTAGTTATTACCTTCGTTATTTCCATTGTGCTTTTGTAGAAAAAAAAGGTGTCACAACAGGTCTCACTTTAATGAAGCAGTGCTATGCCCTGTTCCGTATTTTTGAGATATCAGAAATACGGAGCAGGGCATAGCATTGTTCTCAAGGTGGACAGTAGGAAAGAAATTTACTTTAGGTCATTGACAATGACCTAAACAATCACTTGCGATGGTTTTACGTTGCAAACTGCTCCCTTATATTACATACACCGAAAGAAGTCAACAGATACCACCATGGGCAAGGTGCAGCGTGCTATGTAACGATTCACGCGTTTGTAACCGGTATAAATTAGAGGAATATGATGTTCCCAACTCAGTACAACTGTTTCCGGGTAAAAAGGGAACTGACGAAGTTTGAAAGAGGGCGTTGCGATAGGACGCCATGTTGCAGGCCTATCTGTTCGGTAAACTGTTGACCTCGATGGTCCAACTTGTCAACAATCAGTGACACCATACTGAGATGGATGGTGTCACTAATGACCCACTACACTTACCCAACGTGACCGTAGGGTGCTACGAAGGATAGGTAAAAATTGCCATTCGTCAGCAGACACGTTGAATGGAGTTCTGAGCATCGACTGGAACACGAATCTGCACAAAAACATTCAGAACAGAGCTCATAGTATGGGTTTCCATGGTAGGACCGCAATATGCAAGCTCCACATTACCAAACACAAATATGCGCCACTGTCTTCAAAGAGTATGTAAAGTGGGATGTGGAAGCTTGGAAAGTTGTGTTAAGGAGAAAGAAATCAGATTACGCCCTCTGCCGAGCAGATGTAAGGTGTGGGTGTGGCGGATGCCCGGTAAAAGTCTCTTGCCAGAGTGCGTAACCCTAACTATGAAATTCGGAGGTGGCAGTGCGATGTATGGTCCTGTTTCTCTTGGTTTGGCCTCGAACCTTTGTTTGTAATGCCACTACATCTGAACTCCGAGATATTAGCACATACTGGACAATGCAATGCTTGCTACTTTGTAGTGTTTCTACGGAACTCATCATTGTCATTGTCTTTTTCAGCGTGTCATAAGGCTGCTGCTATAACTATGTGGTTTGTGGTCATGAACATACTTGACTGGCTCCTACAGAGGCCTTATATAAATCTTACTAAACATCTGTGGGATGAACTGAAGCGTCGGGAAAGATCAAGGAACGTTCGCCCCACAACAGTCCAGGACTTCATTACATGCCTACATGAAGAATAGTCCAAAATTCCCATTTATCGCTATCGTACGCTTGTGGAAAGTATGCCACGTAGGATTACTGCAGTCATCATCGCAGCGAAAGGAGGTCTTGCATCTTATTAAGGAGAGCGCCATATACGAGGGTGGTCTGAGAAGTTCTCGGCCTCGACCATAGATGACAACACTATCGGCAAGATTTTTTTTTTCTAAGTTGGTACATCTGTCGTAAGCATCCATGTGAAATTGCAAGTCATTCTATCAAGTAGTTTGTTTTATACAGCTGTCTGAAGCAAAAGTGTTGTCTGTATCCCTTGAAATGGATAAAATTGAGTATCGTGCCGTTATAAAATTCTTTGTAAAAGAAGGTTTAACGCCAAAAGAAATTCATTCGAAGTTCATAAACGTTTATGGGCACTCTTCTCCTTCGTTTTGGACAATTAAGAAGATGATACACGTGAAGGACGTCCAAAAAGTGTAAGAACACCAGAAATCATTGATCAAGTGAACGATATAATACTGGATGATCGGCGAGTCAAAGTGCGTGAAATTGCTGAGACTATAGGCATTTCAAAAGAACGTGTGGGATATATTTTGCATGAAGAATTGCAAATGAAAAAGCTTTGCGCAAGATGGGTGCCGCGCTTGCTCACAGCAGATCAAAAACGCCCTCGCATGAAAATCTCTGAACAGTGCTTGGAGCGTTTTAACAAGAATACAACTGATTTTGTGCGTCGATTTATTACTATGGATGAGACTTGGATTCACTATTACACACCAGAATCCAAACAGCAGTCAATACAGTGGACAGAAGGCGGTTTTTCCGCGCCAAAGAAGACAAAGGTGGTTCCATCAGCAGGAGAGTTCATGGCATCGGTGTTTTGGGATGCTAAAGGCATTTTGTTTATTAATTATCTTGAAAAGGGTAAAACAATAATCGGGGAATATTATTCCGATCTTTTAACCAGACTAGACGAAAAAATTCGTGAGACAATACCCAGTTTACAGAAGAAAAAAATCATCTTTTATCAGATAATCCACCAGCCCACAAAGGTGTTTTGGCAATGGGAAAATTAAGGGCACTATGAATTGTTGGAACATCCATCCTATTCCCTAGACTTGGCTCCCTCTGCCTTCTATCTCCTCCCAAAACTAAAACTCTTCCTTGCTGGTCAGCGTTTTTCTTCGAATTAAGATGTGATCGTAGATGTAGAGGGGTATTTTGCAGATCTTACTGAGAACTATTACAGGGACGGGATAATGGCACAGGAGCATTGCTGAAATAAATGTATTAGTGTTAAGGAAGATTATGTTGAAAAATAAAAACCATTTTGAAATTATAAATTCGTTTTTTCATTGTCAGGCCGAGAAATTTTCAGACCACCCTCGTGTGTGTGTGTGTGTGTGTGCGCGCGCGCGCATATATATAAAGGGTGTCCCAAAATTCACGCAAGATTTAAATTTAGCGCCATTTGTGCGGTAAAGTGTTGCCAACGAGAAAACAAAAGACAGCGTGATAGCTGACAGTTCAGGGTTATTAAAAATGGAGCGCTATACGAAAGAACAACGCATTTTCATTGTTGAGCAATATTTTAAAAATAATGAAGGTTTGGCAGCTACAGTTCGCAATTTTCGTACAAAATACGGTCGGAATAGTGATTTAATTAATTAATTAAAGATTAATTAAAAAATTCAAGGAAACTGGATCAATTAGTGATCTTATACACTCAGGCCGTCGTTCAACAGAAAACATCGAAGCAGTTCATGAGAGTGTTGCTGAGAGTCCAGGAACATCAATTCGGCACCGTAGTCTTGAATTGGGCATTTCGAGAAGCTCTCTACAGCGTATTCTCACGAAAGATTTGCATCTTTATGCTTACAAAGTTCAATTGACTCAAGAACTGAAGCCTACTGACCACACACAGCGAAGAGAGTTCGTTGAATGGATTATGGAACAACAACAAGTGGATGCTTATTTTTCGAACAAAATCATCTTCAGCGATGAGGCTCATTTTCATCTTGATGGGTTCGTTAATCAACAAAATTGTCGCATTTGGGATTCAGAAAATCCACGAGTGATTGTTGAGAAACAAATGCATCCACAACGTGTCACTGTTTGGTGCGGATTTTGGGCTGGAGGCATCATCGGTCCATTCTTCTTCGAAAATGCGGCTGGTAAGGCAATAACAGTTAATGGTGCTCGCTATCGCGACACGATAATCCAGTTTTTTGTGTCTAAATTGCAAGATATGGATGTGGACGACATGTGGTTTCAACAAGACGGTGCCACATACCATACAGCCTGAGAAGCAATTCAATTACTGCATGAGTCATTTTCTGGTTGTGTAATTTCCCGTTTTGGTGATCAGAATTGGCAGCCCAGATCATGTGACTTAACGCCGTTGGACTTTTTTCTTTGGGGTTTTTTGAAGTCTAAGGTTTATGCCAACAAGCCCACGACCACCCACGCCTTGAAGGAGGAAATTGAGCGCTTTATCAACGAAATTCAGCCACATTTATGCAAAACGGTCATGGAAAATTTCGACAAAAGAGTGCGTATGTGCCAGCAAAGCCGTGGAGGCCATTTACCCGGTATGCTATTCCATGCATAACCCTATACTGTATACTTTATGAATCAATAAGAAATTACAATTTTTAATTAAAAACCTGTGTTTTCTATCAAAATTACTTCTTGCATGAATTTTGGGACACCCTATATATATATATAGCCGCCGTTTTGGAAGAATAGCGATTGCGCCCATCGATTGGAAAATATCTGGATTCCATTTTTCAGTTGAAGGCGAGTTAGATCTCATACGGTGATAGCAGGATTTTATTTCCCGGAAACTCGGGTTTTTTATTTCGTGTACAGACAAATCGGCCTTCAGAACACACGCAATTTACCGACAATAAATGCTGTTGTTAGTGATGATGGGCAATAGATAGCATTAAGGGTAGTAGTGGAGAGGATGAGATGTATTTAACGAAGTACAGTTATGTGCCCGCCCACGATGAGTCTTCTTGGACTCCCCGGAGATGTCACGTAATAATAATAGCAATATATATTTAGATGACATAGCATATCGAGACTGCACTGTCATTGGTCCATTTAATAATTATGCCACATCACATTCTTCGTTAGTCATTCTTTTTAAGTTTGGGATTTTCTGTAGGTTGTTTTGTTCAAATAGTTCTGATATATATATATATATATATATATATATATATATATATATATATATATATATATATATATCCCTATTAACGTAAAAATTCCATGAAACGAATAAGCATTTTGGAAATGTTTCATTTTATTCTATCAAATTTTGTATTAAAAAGTATTTTTGATATTTCAATTTTGTTTCACATGCAAATTGAAAATTAGGTAGATCACCGATTCTTCGATTTTGTTTTTAGTTTTTATTTTCTCATACTGTCTTATTTAACCAATCTGACATTTTATCACCTTTTAAAGATTGTTCTTTTACTTTATGTCAGATCTTCCCTATTAACTTATTCCTAGGTAATTAACTTCCATTCTCTGTTTAAATTTTACCGTCTAGTTCCAGTTTATCTTATTCTTTTGTAACTACCTTTTTTTTTTACTATTGATATTTCCCTATTAAAATTGCTCCATATTTGTGGTAATTTAAACATCGCCTTTGGAGGTCATCTTGGTTTTTTGTATATCAAAATTTTATTTTATGTTTCTTAAATGCAGTTCTTATTTCATCTATTATTTGAAAGGTAGACAAAGAATTTCTTCGTCTGATTTCATTCGTTATACGGATTTTCTCCGCACTTGTATTGGGATATTTTATTATTTCAATTTTGTGCGTAGTTATGGAGTGAATCCAGAAGCCAACCTGACACTTCTGGAATCTCCTGATCTAGATTTCGAGTAGTCCTAAAACAAGGCCCTCAATTACTTGAGCATAAGTGGACTAAACTAGTCAAACGCCCAAATAAGACAAACTTTAAGACTTTTTTTAAAACAAACTTTGGTCTCAAGGAGTAAAACAGTGTGATAAATCAACCCCTAAAGTACATAAATACATTTCGCTTGTTCCCATCAATCTGAACTCTAAAAAAAATTCTGAAAGCAACTACTAAATGATAAAAAAAAACACTTCTGTTGAAATCAGAAAATTTGAAAAGGATTAAAAAAAAAAAAAAATAGAAGAACGCTTACCAGACTGAAATGTCAAAATCGAGCATTTTAACAACATACTAGATTTTATCCTTTTCACACTTTTGAAGAAGAAAAAAAGTTTTAGATTTGTTGCCCAGTGTTACGATTTCTACCATTTAACATTTCTCACCAAACACGAATCATTAATTCTATGTATTATGAAATTCTACGTCTTATCCTCCCCTCTTGCAAGTTGACTTACGTGTTGCTTCAGATAACTATTACGATGTTGCTTCAAAATTTACTACCAGTTATATTATCAGCTATTTCATTATCTCACCATATTAAAATCCCCCGTTTGATGTACTTTGCCTTTACCTGTCGCACAAAGTAACCAGCCGATAATATTATCACTACTTTTAGAACACTATAGCATCGTCCTCAGTTGTACCAGTCACATGCTTAATCTCGCCTAGAATGTGAGCAACATTCATGTTTTTTTTTTTGTTTTTTTTTTAAATCGCAGAGCACACGCAATTTTAAATAGGAATTAAGATGTTATTCTGCACGATGTGTGAAAATCCCTGATTAAATCCTGTAGTACTTCAGATATTAACTATTCAATCAATTATGGACAAGAATTACGACAGGAAGAACCGATGGATGTGACGTATGTAACACGTGAACAGACTGATTTAAATGTTTCATTATAAATGCCTCATATAATACATTTATATATTAGTTTCTTTTCTTGCATTTATTTTATTATGTTTTATGAAGTAGCCTGGGTAGCCTTATGGAAACGCTGGGTGTTCCACAACACTAGACCTTTATCATGGTGAACTAGAAGAGCCTTTCTTCAGCTGATTCTAGAGTTAGACGATCATTGGCCTAGACATGCAGAATCTTTTCTCACAGAAACTTTGGTTTTTATAATCCCTCAACAAAAAAATTCCACTGCAGAAGTACACTGTTTCAGGGCGTATGGTTATTACGAAATAGCATTTGTCGCCTACTCTCGTAGGTACCAAATCCGAGGTCTTACAAATTTCGGTGGTCATTAGCGATAGCGGAATTCAGATGCAAGGGTAGAGCCGGGTTAACAACCGATTTCCAAGAAGTTAGTTAAAAGAGCTCTATCTATAGAGAAGAAGAAGGCGTTGGTAGATATTCTTCCCCTTTGGCTATTCCAAAAAGTGTTTGGGGAACTGTGTTACCTTGAAAAAGCTACCTGTTATAAGCAGCAAAACATGTCGAGAATTCGACTGTTACATTAAATAACAAAAAATCATAGTCAACTTCACTTGCACGAAACCGTCGTACTACATTAGATCATTAATAATAATAAACTTGACTAACAATTCTCAGTATTAAGTGATCTGGTTTTTTTAAGCGAGGAGAAAGGGTCACTGAATTTAGGTCGCCATAGACATTTTAAACTCCTGTTAAATCCATTTGATTTTTATCCTTTTTCGTAGAAACTAGTTTTCCAGATTAAATGTGTCCACTAAGACGTAGGTTGACAGAAAAAACAACAACAACAAAAAAAAAAAACGACCATTATAGATTAAAATATAGTTGCCAACTAGAGCAACTCATCTAGGCCTTTAATTAAAAAAAAAAAAAAGAAGAAGAAAAGCTCCTGTCACGCCTTTCTCAAAGTAATTGTATCTCAATAATTTTGTGTATATTGATGTATTTGTGAAATTTATTGATTTTATATTGAGAAGAAAATCTTTCTATTTTCAGAACCCAGCGTTGTCTTAGATGTCGAGTTCTTGACGATTCGTACTAATTTCTTTCACTGACAGTGGATGTACCTATGTGGGGGGGGGGGGGGGTGGGGGGGGGGGGGGGTGGGGGGGGGGGGGGGTGGGGGGGGGGGGGGGTGGGGGGGGGGGGGGGTGGGGGGGGGGGGGGGTGGGGGGGGGGGGGGGTGGGGGGGGGGGGGGGTGGGGGGGGGGGGGGGTGGGGGGGGGGGGGGGTGGGGGGGGGGGGGGGTGGGGGGGGGGGGGGGTGGGGGGGGGGGGGGGTGGGGGGGGGGGGGGGTGGGGGGGGGGGGGGGTGGGGGGGGGGGGGGGTGGGGGGGGGGGGGGGTGGGGGGGGGGGGGGGTGGGGGGGGGGGGGGGTGGGGGGGGGGGGGGGTGGGGGGGGGGGGGGGTGGGGGGGGGGGGGGGTGGGGGGGGGGGGGGGTGGGGGGGGGGGGGGGTGGGGGGGGGGGGGGGTGGGGGGGGGGGGGGGTGGGGGGGGGGGGGGGTGGGGGGGGGGGGGGGTGGGGGGGGGGGGGGGTGGGGGGGGGGGGGGGTGGGGGGGGGGGGGGGTGGGATATCAGAATTGGAGATGTTAATGTCAGTTCTTTGCTTTATGCGGACAATGTTATATTTCTAAATAAATCCGCTACAAGTTTGCAAGATTCCCTGACTAAATTGAATAACTGTTGTAATATATGTGGTATGAGGGTCAGCATTAAAAAGACAGGTAGAATTGTTGAAAATGTGAACTGTGTTTTGAACGGGGAACCTGTGGAACAAGTAAAACATTTCAGCTACTTAGGCACGATTTTTACTGAAGATGGTAAATTAAATATCGAAATAGACAACAGAATCAACAAAGCTGGTATGGTAGGAAGTCAATTGAATAAATTCATATGGAATAAGAGAGAAATTATTCGGAACACTAAATTAGCTGTATACAAGACAGTTTTCAAACCAGTTTTAACGTATGGATCTGAGAGCTGGGTCAGAAGTAAAACACTTGACCAAAGACTAGAGACTGCAGATATGAGAGTCCTGAGAAAGATTAGAGGCGTGAATATATGGTATCAATGGCAATATCATATTAAAAACGAGGATATTAGGAAAGAACTTGACATTGTCAGCATCCAGGAAAGCATTAGCAGAGCTGATCTCAGGTGGTATGGTCACTTAAACAGAATGGGAGAGGAAAGATTAGCAAAAACATGTGTTCTCTGGGAAAACAACCCAGAGGAAGACCAAGATATAGGTAGATTGATATGGTACAAAGTGCCTTAGATGATAGAAATATAAGATCTGATAATGTTGGAGTCTTGACAAGTAACAGACTGATTTGGAGGAAAATTGTAGATAGGAAATTAGTAATGATGTAAATTTTTCATGTAGTACCATCATATCCTGTACACCCTTTGAGGGTACATGTCAGGAATTTGATGATGATGATGATGATACATAAAATTAAACACTGAATTGAAATTAGAAGAATTTCTAAATTACTACACAGAACTGTGGACAGACAAATATTTTAAAAAAGACAACTGGCAAACAATTAACGAAAATGAAAAGGAAATAACTGAAGAAGAATTAGAAATCAGCCTGAAAGAAACAAGAAACGGAAGATCACCTGGAGAAGATAAGCTAGGTTCAGAACTATATAAATACGCAGGAACAAGATTCAAAGGAAGACTTGTTATTTTTAAATAAAATTTACTCAACTGGTATCCCCCCAATAGAATGGAAAAAAGCAATTGTGATGCCTATCTTTAAGAAAGGTAATAGAGATGACCCTAAAAACTATAGAGGTATCAGTATACTAAATTCATGTTACAAAATATACAGCAGAATCTTAAATAACAAACTAATGAAATATTCCGAAAACTTTATTCTAGAGGTACAAAATGGATTTAGGAAAGGACGATCATGTATAGACCCAGCCTTCTGCCTAAAATTAATAATAGAGAAAAGAAGAGAATATAATTTAGAAACACATATTGCATTTATTGACTTTGAAAAAGCATTTGACAAAGTTAAAAGAAATATTATTTAACATATTAAAAGAAAGACAAATACCAAATAATATCCTAAAAGCTGTCACAAGTATATATGAAAATAATCAAATACAAATAAGATTAAATCATGAGCCATCATATACAAGAGAGATAAACCAAGGGGTCCGACAGGGATGTCCCCTCTCAGCAACTCTTTTTAATATCTAATAAAATGGAGTAAAAATTTACATCAAGGAATTAAACTTTCACCTACAGTTAACTTAAACACTCTCCTCTTTGCAGACGACCAAATAATAATTACAAATTCTGAAGATAACTTACAGAAAGCTATTTTAAATCTAAATGAGATATCCAAAGATTATGGTATGATAATATCAACGGAAAAATCCAAAACTATGGCCTTTAAAGGACAAGATCCAGAGAACTAAAATAGTATTAGATAACAAGATCTTAGAACAGGTGAATTCATTTAACTACCTAGGATGTATGATCACTTATGAAAATGAAAAAGATATAAACATAAAAATTGCAAAATATTTAAAAATAACAGGAGTAATTAACTCTATATTTAAACCAAACCTAGTTCAAAAACAAACCAGGCTAAAAGTATACAATACATTAGCCCTACCGGTCTTAATGTATGGAAGCGAAATCTGGACAATAAAACAAAAAGACAAACAAAGATTAACAACAGCAGAAATGAAGTTTATGAGAAAAACTGCAAAGTATACCCTATTTGATCACAAAAGAAACGAAGATATTATGAAAGAATTAAACCAAGAACCAGTAATTGAAAAAATTAAAAAATATAAACATAGATGGATGGAACACGTTCAAAGAATGAAAACAGAAAGATTACCAAAACAAGCCTTAAAGTACAAGCCATTAGGAAAAAGAAAACCAGGACATCCTCTTAAACGATTCAACGATGACTTCTAAGGCCGGAACAGTCCATACTAGGCCTAAATCCTTGATACATATGATGATGATTGATATCATGAGAAGCCTGGATTCTAAACAAACATCCCTAAAGCTGAAACCAACTGATTTATTAGGAAAGCTATTTTCACCTGACATGCTAACCTTATTCTGTTACTATCTGGATAATCCTTTTTTCATATTTGATTTTCATATACAGTAAACTCTTTCTTAAAATTGAAAGTCCGTTAAATCACTAATCTTAGGAATAGTGTTGAAAATAAAACACTTTCAGTGGTACAGTATTAATATATTTTAATGAGAACGTTTTTATGTAAATACCATTTTACTGAGGATTGGGCTTGAAAAAAGCATCAGTTTTTTCAAGTTTTAGTTTCTTTCCACTTTTGTACTGTTTCTTAATAATTAATGATTGAAATTGCTGAAAATGTTTCTAATAAGCAATCACTTCTGGATCTGAAGATGCACCTACGAATGAGATGATGTCGTCCATGTGTTCTCTAACCACTGATAGTTTCAGACCAGTTGGAACTACTTCTTTTTCTTTCTTGTTTTCAACCTCCTGATTGTCCTGTAGAACATCTTCAGCAATCTCTTCCTGGCTGAGAATTTGGTAGCCTGGGTCACCTTCATCGATGTCTAGCCATTGTTCAATGTCATTCTCACTGACATTATGACCAGCTCGCATCAAAGTTTCACAGAAATCAGAGGTTTCAAAACCTCTGAAATTGTATTCTGGTTCACTCTCATTCAGTAAATTGGTCCAGCCATTAGCCAATGTTGTAGTCTTTATCTCCTTCCAAGCGGCAGTAAAATTAAAGATGGCAGACTTGATGTTGTATGCACGCAAATTTTGAAGTGTCCTGACTCCTATTTTATCTTCTTTGGGATTGTTTTCGTTCTCCAAGACAACCTTAACCTCTTCAAGAAACTTCTTATACAACCTCTTGCAGGCAACAATGACTCCCTGGAGTCATTGTTGCTCCCTTGGAGGAAGGAAGATACATTTTATTCTTCCATTCCTACTAGCCAACTTCTCAGCATTAGGATGGGCTGATGCATTATCAAGAAGTAAAACAGCCTTTTCATCTTCAGGAGAGATTTTCAGCACTTCTTGGTAGTTTTGCACTTCAGGTATGAAGTGATTGAAAAACCAGTTGGAAAAAATGTCACTTGTAAACCAGGCATTCCTTGAGCTGGAATAGATGACAGGCAACTGGTTCATAATATTCTTCAAAGCGTGAGGCTTTTGTGCTCTTCCAACTACCATCGGCATTAGCATAGATGCGCTCCTTGTTTAATTTGCTGTCATGTGTGCTAATCTCATGTTTGTTCATGAGGGTATTTTTGGGAACAGCATGATAGAACAGGCTGGTCTCATCTGCATTGTAAACTTGAGACAAAATAAGACCCTCAGATTCAATGACTTCATTGATGTATTTTATGAAGGGCTCAACTTGTTCAATATCTGTTCTCAGTGCTTCACCACATGTTTGCCTGTTAGTAATGCCATGGCTTTTAGAAAGCACCAAAGCCATCCATCACTTGCCTGGAACTGTATGCCCATGTGTTGTGCCAGTTTTTCAGCAGCCAACCTTAGTTCAACACCATGAACAACAATGCCACTAGACCGCTGTTGAACATACCACTTGTAAACTTCTAAATTCTTATGCTTGGCCAACTTCACATGTTTCTTATCCCCACGATGAAACCACTTTTGGAGCTCTCAATGCTATATTTTAGCGAAAACTGAGTAAATTTGTCTTTACTTTTGCTTATGTCCAAAACTGTCTGCTTTTTCACCCCCTAAAGTTCACAAACATGAGCAACAGATGCACCACTTTCCAACTTGCTTATTAACTCAAGTTTCTGTGCTATCATCAAGTTTACTCATTTTTTTTAAGCCCAGACATATTAACTGATATTAATAATGATTAATAATGGTTTAACTAAAAATAATTCCAGCAACAGCCTAAACACCATGTGTTTCGCTCTAGCAATGCTACCGATGATACTAAACCAAAGCACATGCACGCGTGCAAACTACTACAAGTGAGCACAAAATATCATAAATATACACGAATGTATCTGAAAATGCAATTTATAAACACTGCCGATCGCTTCCGATTAACCATCATATTATTTTTTTTTTATTAATTATTTTATTATCTGCATTTATTTGTCAAATTATGTCCATTGAATCGGGGTCCGTTAAATCGAGAGTTTACTGTATATGAAAGGCCTGCATATGGGTGCAGGCCTTTCATACATAGTCTTGCGGAAGGCCTGCACGTGGATTCAACATTTTCATTTCAATTTTTCTACATAGAGTCTCCTTTGAGCAACAGTATCTAATTACCATTACAACAACAACAAAAAAGATATATTAATATTTTCACATACTGGCTAGGAATGCAATAACTACATATTTTTCATCAAATACCTTAATCTGTTATGTTGTAGGATTAAGTTCATGCACACAGTTGAGGCTAACAGATCATTACTTTTTTTTTTTGAGATTCTGGTCTTGTTTCTAATGAAGGAAAGTTAACTTATACCTTGTATGGAAAGAAAACAAATAATGAAAAATAGTTATGTCAGAATTATATTATGATTGTTAATAAGTATTTGTTCTAATAATATTCATCAAAAACTGCATTTATGTGAAGTAATTTGTAATTTTTTGTAGCTTCGCATTGCTCTTTGGACAGTTTAGTTAACTGTGATTGAAATAAAGTCAACTGCCCTTAAGGGTAGAATAAATTAACACGTCTAAAGTTCAATTTTATGGGATTAATATATAACTTTTTTAAAATCAGAGAAAATTAGAACCATTTATCAAATCTGATAGTGCTGTTCTAACTAGTTTTGGTTCTCCAAATTCATTAATATTCATAATTTATTTCTATGAAAAATAAAGTTTAATGATTTGTTTCCAGCAAAGCTATAATCTCATTTCTAAGTATGGCAGTTATAAATGTTAATTATGATCAGTGATTATGTATTTAGTATTTTTTTATTTATTATTATAGAATCTTCAAGAATCTTCTCATTATCATAATTCTGTAAAAGGTACTCCATACTGGATGGCCCCAGAAGTAATCTGTGAAAAAGGATGCACTATAAAATCTGATATCTGGTAAATCCTATCTTATATGTATTATAGTATTTGACTGCTTTTATGAAAAAAAAAAGGGGGGGGGAGTCTTGCTACTACTACAACAAAGAATGTTCCACATCCCTGTCATTAACTTTAAAGGCATATTCTCCAGCTCAACAAGAAAAAGTTCCCATGAATATGAGTCTGGAAGCCTTGCATTTCCTAGATACAGCCCTTCTTTATACCAGCATGGTTGCAGATAACCCCAATATAGATGGAAGGCAAAATATCAAGAAATAAGCATAACAATAGATGTTCAAAATCTGTTTCAGCTACCTCACTAGTGATAGCCTCATGCACTTGAATTTAGTATTGAATGCTATGGCTACTCATTTTTCCTTATCATCATGTTATCGTTAGAAGTTTTTTTTTCCACTTAGTTAGACTATAATAAATTTAGTTTAATCCTTTATCCAAGTGTAAGCAAACAAAGTTTGCACCTGAAGTATCTTCAGGACTGAGGCAATTCGTGGCAATCAGGTGGACCAAGCTCTCATCATTCCTTGTCTTAGTATCTTCCATAATGCAAAGCACATCTCCATGTATAATGCTATGCATCACGGGAAGGGCCACTACCCAGACCAGTTTCGACCTTTATTGAGGTCTCGTCAGTGGAAGCCAGAGGTGGTGATACCAAGGTGGAAGCAATGAAGAAGTCATCTTTACCTATACGAGTTGCCAAAAGGTGTCTCACCTTATTATTAAATTACTCTGGATTTAGAGAAAGATGTTGGAAGTTTTTTTCCCACTTGGTTAGACTATAATAAATTTAGTTTAATCCTTTATTCAAGTGTAAGCAAACAAAGTTTGCTCCTGAAGTATCTTCAGGACTGAGGCAACTCATGGTAAAGGTGGACCAAGCTCTCTCATCACTCCTTGTCTTAGTATCTCCCATAATGCAAAGCACATCTAATTGTGGACATGTATAATGCTATGCATTAAGGGAAGGGCCACTACCTAGACCGGTTTCGATCTTTATTGAATGTTCAAGCACAGGTCAAACTCCAAAAACTCAGCATTGTTCCCCTCAGTAACAGGCTCACCCTGCCACTGAGAAGAACTCTCAGAACCGGTTGGCTCTACACCGTGGCAGGCACACCCACCACCGAGCAGAGCCGCTCATTTACTCATATCTCATCCGAGGGGTAACAGCAACAGCTGTGTCTCAGTTAACTTCACAGGCTACAGCATTGCCATTTATCCCCCCCCCCCACCCACACACCACCACCACCACCACCACCACCACCCAGGACTTGGGTGACAGTAACAGCCGAGCCTCAGTTAAAACTTCATGGGCTACAGCATTGCCATTCATCACCCAAGCTTCCAACCGGTTTCGACCTTTATTGAGGTCTCGTCAGTGGGAGCCAGAGGTGGTGATACCAAGGTGGAAGCAATGGAGAAGTTATCTTTACTTATATGAGTTGCTAAAAGGTGTCTCACCTTATTATTAAATTATTCTGGATTTAGAGAAAGATGTTGGAAGTTTTTTTTTGTTTGGGTAGTGGCCCTTCCCTTAATGCATAGCATTATACATGTCCACAAGAAGATGTGCTATGCATTATTGGAGATACTAAGACAAGGAGTGATGAGAGCTTGGTCCACCTTTACCACGAGTTGCCTCAGTCCTGAAGATACTTCAGGCGCAAACTTTGTTTGCTTACACTTGGATAAAGGATTAAACTAAATTTATTATAGTCTAACCAAGTGGAAAAAAACTTCCAACATCTTTCTCTAAATCCAGAGTAATTTTAATAATAAGGTGAGACACCTTTTGGCAACTCGTATAGGTAAAAATGACTTCTCCATTGTTTCCACCTTGGTATTACCACCTCTGGCTCCCACTGATGAGACCTCAATAAAGGTCGAAACTGGTTTGGGTAGCAGCCCTTCCCTTGATGCATAGCATTATAAGAGATGTGCTTTGCATTATGGGAGATACTAAGACAAGGAGTGATGAGAGCTTGGTCCACCTTTGCCACGAATTGCCTCAGTCCTAAAGATACTTTAGGTGCAACTTGGATAAAGGATTAAACTAAATTTATTATACATTATGTTATCAAATATACCATCATTTATTGTTTATTATGGAATAAGGCAAAACACTTATTTATATTGACTAAAGAAGATAAATCTTCAAGTGAATCTCTCTTAAAACAACAAGAAATATTTATTTAAATGGTGTTTTTTTTTTTAAATTTAACCAACTATCATTCTCCCCATCACATTTATATATAGTTAAATATTTATTAAATGTTAATTCTTTGATCCCGTCGATGACCAATCTGCTACATGTTCAATTATGCAGGAAGATCTGAAATCATGTATAAATGCTATGATGAACTTGAAAGAAAAATCTTAATCAACAGAAATTGCACTGAACCCAGTTCATCTTAATGTCAATCTCAGCTTCAACCTTCCTGATTATTACTCCTCTGCTATTCAGCTGTGGTGTTCATAAGACCACATCCTCATTTATAAGAACAACACAGCTACTCCAAGAATTCACTCAGATGTGAGCAATCCATTGTTAATTTAATACATCTGGTAGAAGTACTCAAGTAAAGTTTTTATGTAACTTTGATTTTTTATTCACTTCTATGTATTGCACTCGATGAAGTCTAGAAAGATGAAACTATAGTGCCCTTTAGAAATAGCTTTTTTTCTATTTTATCATTCGGCTATATAGTCATATAAGTTATTTTTGAAAAATGCCCAACATCTGTGACAACCTAATCTATGAAACACACACCTGGTATATTGTGTGTGTATATTTATACCCAACCTAAAGTTTAAAGAAAATAATAAATTTTAATAGCTAGTAGAGCTGTGGATTTGTTAGTTATTGTACTGAACGTATGTCATCGACCATTCATCTCGCGCAGTGAATTGTTACCATCTCAAGTAGGGATGGTAAACAGAATAATGAAAAATTATTTCATTTTAAAGCATTAAACAATATTAGAATTGTTAATTCTAATCAAAATAATGATCATACCCTTCCCTTGCATAACAATTTAGTTCTGAAAAAAATGTTTCCTAATATTTTTTCAAACTTTTTTTTCCAAAATAGGAAAAAATATTTCTGATGCTATTAAAATACTATAAGCAAGAGCATTTTCTCATTTTTATTTTCTAAAAATATCAGTATCTTGGATTCTTTTGAATTTCTCACATACCAAAATCTGAACTTTTATTTCAAAGTATGTTGCAATTTGTACAAATTTTCAAGAAAATTGGATCAGTGAGATAGAGAGTCACTCCACATAGATATATGTATGCATGAATCATTTTCCTCAGCATGTTCTACTCGCTGCCCTGTCACAGTCAATAACTTGGCTTCATAGGAACATAATTAATACTATGATAGGACAGTTAATCCTATCTGAAAAGGCCATATGTCAATGCAGTATATGTATTCTCTGGCCACTTTGTCTTGTGAGATGAAAATCTTACCACCTGCTTATGAAACTTTCAGTTAAAAAGCACTTATAAAGGGTTTTTGCATCCAAGATGGGATTGATTTGAACTCTTTTCAACTAAATGCACTGTCATTAGTGACTGAGCTCCAGATACTCCATCATATATATATATATGATGGAGTGTATACACACACATGTACAAATAAGGTGCAACAAATTCCCTGAATGCACATGTAAAAGCTACATTTGCTTACCTTTAGACTTGTGGAAGATTGGATAATTGAAGTATAATTACATATTTCTCTACCAGAAGTCAGTTGAGATTGAGGGTCATTGTTTTGAAGGTCAGATGAATGCTAGGCTACTATAATTATAATGTAATTAATTATATTTAACATTATATAATGTATTAACCTATTTATTTTTTTCATTTCGGAGCCATTGATATTACCATTTCCACTTGTTTCCAAGCTCTAACAGTTATTCTAATAATGATTGGAAATCTTAAAATCTCCCTAACTTAATGAACAGTACTGAACATACAATTCACATTTGATTGTTTAAATTATTTAAACGAAGATGATGTTGCAATAAAGAGCCAAGAGGCTATTTTTTTTCGGCGACATAAATTAAGATTGAAGATGATGTTGCAAGAAAGAGCCAAGAGGCTATTTTTTCGGCGATGTAAATTAAGATTGAAGATGATGTTGATTTTGTCATAATTTATAGTTCTGTATATACATACATAAATTTTATTGTTTTGAGGGCATACAAGTATAAATATAAAAATTATCTTTTTTATTAAATATAGAAATAATAATCTTTTTTATTTCAGGAGTATTGGATGCACAGTGATTGAAATGGCTACAACAAAACCCCCATGGTAATGATGATATATATAATTTTGTCAAAATATCTTTATATAATTAACATTTTATATCCTTTTGAATTGAGTAAAATTGTTAAATTTTTTTTACATTAATGAATAAAGATCATTAAAAGAAAAAATTTCTAATTTTCATGTCTGCAGTAGTTATCACTTTCTGCTTTTGCTTCAGTACATTAGCTATACACTATAATTATTATTACATACATACAATTACATATAATTATTATTACATATCATTGAATCTCTACCTATGAACAAATGTGATTTTGTAATAATTATGCTTTCATTTTTATAAAAAATATATCTTTATATAATTTATATATCTTATTATCTTAAAATTGGTGGAAGATACAGAAAATTTAATTTGGCATTATAAGATTTATAAAAATCTTTGTATTTTGATTGAAGGACAGACAGACACATTTGAAATTTCTTGTTCAGTGTTGCTACATGGATATACTCAAGATATCAATGGTCGAGTTAAATACAAATTCATTATCTGTTTCTTGAAATGCATCTTTTACATGTATACAAAGATACTGTGATTACTCACTACTGTTTTTCTATTGACAATATATTACCAAAAATTTTATTTATAATACTACCATGGTCACTTAATTAATGATCAAAGCTAGATAACTGAGAGGAGACCTCTACACTCAGCTAACCAGATTGGCCTGGTGTTGGCTGAGTGGTTAGCATATCTGCTCTCCACTCAACAGGCTGTAGGTTCAAATCCTGCTGTGGGTGAATGTTTGTGATTGTCTTTTAGGTGGGGAGATGAATTTCATCCATTGCCTGGTGTGAGATTACTGCCCTGCTTATTGGAGGCCTAAAGTTCCATGTTTAATCTCTAGAGCTGGGTATCTGGACAAGGTAAAAAATAAATTAGAAATACAAAAAAAATACAAAATCAATAATATATATATATATATATTTAAATTTTAAATCCATCCACCCATGTTATGACTGTACTACAAGTTCACAAATAAACCTTTCATTGGTGAGAGCCACATAACAAAAAAAAAAAACATGGCCTTTTAAAGAAATGTGGGAAAACTGGCAAAGACTTCTGACCTAATGTTGAATCTTCACCTTCTTCTAGTGCAACCAGTTAGTAAGTATTCTTTTGGATACTGAATAAATGACAATGGGATAGCAATTTAAGACTAGGCTGACCAAATTGTATTCTGTATTGGTTTCTTGGTTTTAAATCAAAATGCAGTCTGCATGATGGAATGTCATACCAGCTTGAGTTTTGTCTAGTCACACAAAGTACCCACTGATGTATTTTTAGCTACTGCAGTCTTGCTTATATGTGAAATCAATTTATTTACATTAAATATTAGAGCATTTTGTATGAGCTGTCAGATAATGTTGGTGCTATTTTGATCAAGATGATTCATTATATTGTCATTGACAAGAGAAGCAAAAGTTACTGCAGTATTGTTGAAAGTAATTAAATTACCTCAGTGCATAAGAGATGGTGAAATAAAAAAAAAAAACTGTTATAAATTCTACTTGTTTCATAACAAAATTATTATTATTATGTGACACCTCCAGGGAGTCCAAAGACTCATCGAGGGAGGGCACCTACTCTACAACTCTCCATCTCCACCACTCACTCAATCCACCAACTACAATGAACCACAACCATGCCAACGCCATCTAATGCCCATTATTGCCACTAGTATTTTCACAGACAATCACAAACATCCATGCACATGGTAGGATTTGAACCCACAGCCTTTTAGGTGGAGAGCGGATACGCTGACCACTCGGCCAACCAGGCCTTTATAATCAAAGTAACTTTCCTGCATCATGGAAAGAACTTTATTTCCATTTTCAGCCACAGTGCAGAAAACAGCAATGAAAGCGCTTAATGGTGGACTGGAGCAGAAGTTGTTCTACTGTATTTCCAAGCATGAGCTTAAGTGAAAAGAATGTTGTTAACAATGTTAAAAAAAAAAAGGACAGAGCAGGAAGAACATTGTTTAGTTTCTGTGTCTTCAATATAAGTGTGAAGTTTATTGTAGTCATTAATCTATATGGGATTCAGTTAAAACTGAAAGGAATTTTATTGTCCCCAGTTCACATAGAAATGGGCCCAGCTTATGTTGTTTTATTTAGAATTCTCAGTCTGAAAAGTGATTTGAAGCTGTTGCTGTTTCTTCAGTGATGTATGCTGATGCTTTCATATAGAAATCAAATTCATTCTAAAGTGATGCAGATGTATAAGGTTTTAATAATTTGTTCAGTAAAGCTTGCTGTTACTTTCATATAGAAAGCAATTCAAACTATTGAAGTATCTTGGATGAAGGTAATATATGTTTTCTTTAATATTCTGTGATTTTAGAATGCAGAAAGAATTTAACTGATTAATGTTGCTATCATATAAGAGGTAGATTTTGTGTTAATTTTCCTCCTTTTTAATTCAAGCAAGATTAAAAGTTCTGCTATAAACACAAGAAACTAAAATTTAAGAAGTTTTGTTTTCATGAAGGATGATAACAGTTGGTTTGCTAATCAAATGGAAGCTGTGTAACTACTATTGCTTGTGTAGCTATACTGATATTATGTTGTATATAGTAGCTCTTTTTATAAATCAAAGATTTTATTTTGATTATAAAGGTGTGTAAAGACTCAATCTCTTGATTGGTTTAAATGGTTATTAAGGTTAATAAAGAGGCTAAGTTGTATATGAGAACCTTGGATATAAATCTGTGTGCAAGTTTGAATCATAGTTTAGTTTCAGGTGTTTTCTTTTTAAAGTTAAAAGTTAAACCACTCAGAATTGGAGTAATTTACTAATGATGCAGTTGACACGAATGCATGCACAAAAAAAAAAAAAGTAAAAAGATATTCTCTCTGAATTTTAATACAGACATCCTACAATACATTTTTGAGACATCCTGTATACTATACCTGGAAATGAGTGATGAAGGAAGGGAAAGATTACCTGTAGCATTCAACACCAAACAAAGATAAACTTCTTGAATGCAGACAGGTTCAAGTAGAATGATGTGAGTAAATTTCAAAATGGAGAATTAGACAGTGAGCAGCTGACAAAGGAAAAGCTGGTCCTTATTGGAGCTCAAAATAGCAGAGTAGAAAATGAATACCAGACATATTGTAATGTTTCTGGAAAATTTGGAGAAAAGAGCAAAGTTAATAATTGTAAGTACCTATTGTTTCAGAATATGGACTAGTCATCACTAAGACTCACAATATAAAGATATGTGCATATAGTTACATGAAGAGAAGTCACAAAAATAAGTCTTCTTGACTATATATTGCTGATGATGTCTTCATGCTGGTTTAGGGTATAAAAGTGTATAGGGATTTGAAATAGGAAGTGGTCACAATTTAGTTTTGAAGAGGATAAAATTAAATATCATATTGAAAAGAAAAGTAAGAAAGTTTTAAAAACAAATCAGTGTCAAGCAGCTTACAGAAGTAAATTTTAGACTCAAATATTTAAATATTATTCAAGAAAAAATCAGAGTTTGAAATCGAGAATCAAATCTTGGAGTCTCATTGGCAAACTCTGAAGAAAACATTGATTGATTCAGCTAGGAACAGGGGCTTGTGGTGAAGTTGTTTGTTTTTTACAGCACTTTGTCTCCATTTTTTAGGTTTTTTTTTTTTTTTTTTTTTTTTTTTTTTTTTTTTTTTTTTTTAATAACCTCTAGAAAATTTAGCAGGTTCATAACATTTATCTTCTACATATTCTTTTGTCTGGCTACTTTTATATAGCTTTCTTAAATTTTTTCTCCTCAAGTCATTCTGAGTTAGTTGCCAGCAGCTTTTGATATGCTTTCTTCTTTTCCAAGACTAAATTTTGATTCCACTATGGGGGAGGTTCAGAAAGGTGACAATATGAACATAAAGATACCTTGGATGTTTGGAGACATTTTGAAATATTATTAAATGAGATAAGCAATGACAGAATGGAGGTAAAAATATTCAAGAGGAATGCTGCCAGAGTACATAACATTATTTGGGATAGAACAAGATATCAGAAACCTGAAATATTGAAAGGCAGCTAGAGTGGATATTTGATCAGAAATGCTCACATTTTTTTATTTGTTTTTTAATTGATCCCATACACAAGAGGTTGAAGACTATAAGCATATCAGTGTTATGTGGGGAGTGCAAGTCAAGGTTTAAAATTCTTGTTTTAACAGACCCAACTGAAAGTGGATGATGATTACCAATTCAATGGAGCAGTGATCATGAACCCCCCCCCCCTCACTGCTGAAACTTGTGTGAGATTGATGTGAGTCTGTAAAACCAAGAAAAATTGTAGAATCAAAACTTGAGGAAGAACAAGCTGCGCTCAGGAAAATATGCTCACCTGAAGAAAAGTAGTTGAGAAACATATGGGAAAATAACAAAGATCTAGAAAGGCATATATGACAAAGTGCTATGAGAAAAGCTTTTTTAAAGTGCTACAATTATATGGAGTAAATGGAATGTTATACAGAGCCATATATAGTCTGTATTTATGTCAACAGTTACACTTGAAGGTATAGGAAAATGGTTTAATGGTAAAATCAGGGATATAACTCCATTATTTAGGCATCTGTCTGAATGATGATTGTCTGAGAATAGGTTGACAATGGATCACTTTATGAAGAAAGGTCATTAAACCTGGTTTCAAAATTGGAGACATTCAAACCCACTCTTTACTTTATGTAGATGATATATTCTCCTAAATAAATCCAGTATACAATTCTGTAGAATTCTTTAACTATTTTGAATAAGTGCTCTAATAAATTTGGCAAGATAATCACCAATAAAAAAAAAAAAATAAGCTGGAACATGAATTAGTTCAGAGACTGAATATGAGTAATATATTTGATTATTTGGGCATAATTTAATTAAAGTAGCATATTACATATGGAAATAGATAATGAAGTAATCAGAGATAGTATGGTTGGGAGCTCATTGAATAAATTCGTGTGGAATAAGTGAGAAAGGCATAAAGCAGAATCATGTGAAAAATGAAGATATTAGGAATTTGACATTATTAATATTCGAGAATGTCAGAGTACAGCTAATCTAACATTATATGGCACTTAAACAGAATGGGAGTGGCATTATTGAAAGAAGTATTTATGCCAGGATGGCAGGAAAAGATCCTGAGAAAGACCAGTATCTAGTTGAATTGATAAAGTTAAGTGCTTTAGAAGAGAAATATCAGATCTGACAAATAACAGAGTAGTGTAAAGAAGGAGTCACTTAAAGGCTGAGCTAAATAACTGGGGAAGAGACCCTTAAATAACCTGTAAAGAATAACAGTGAATAGACCAGGGCATCTGAGCCAATGTCCAGTCCTCACTTTGTGGTGCACCCCATTATTTAGGCATCTGTCTGAATGCTGATTGTCTGAGAATAGGTTGACAATTTGGACCCAAATGCATTCTGTATTAGCTTTAATCACAAACAAGAAAAACAGCATAGCATGATGAAATGTCATGCTGGCTGGGTACTGTCTAGTTTAACAAGTTCCCCCCCCCCCAACTTTTCATCAGGAAACCAGAGTAGATGGTGCAAAATCACATAGTAAAATAATGTCAGCCTCAGAAGAATTGAAGACAGCTATCAGTATAAATGATATCAACAGATAAAAAAAGATACTAGCAGAAGGATTAGAGAGAAGTACGGTGTTGGTGTAATTGATGTTGAGACAAGACTAAAACAGGCAAAATATTGCATAAATAATAACTATGATGCTATATTTAGGCAATAATGATTGGCAAAAGGAACCTATATATATAGTATTCAATGCTAAAATACAAGCATAAACTTCTTGAATGCTAGGCAGTTTCAAGTAGTGATGTGGGCAAATTTTAAAATGAGAAAATTATTCATTATATGCATATGAGACAAATAAGTCGAGTCATTAGAGAGGGCAGCTGACAAAAGAAAAGTTGGTCTCCTTGTTTGAAGATCTAAATAGCAGGAATAATTAAAACATTGTAGTGAGGATAAAATCATTTTAATTAAGTTATTATAACACCATTGTTTTATTCCTATATGGACTCATTTTCAAGAGCTTATGTGTCAGTTTGTTTAATGGCATTAATTCAGAACACAGAATAACGAGAAAAGAATTAAGTTAATATTAATTAATTTCTTATTCTGTTTTGTGAATTAATACTGCTAAATAAATAAATTTGTCATGTTGTACCATCATTTTGTATTGGAGTAGAGCTCTCATAGTACCTATATATAAAAAGGGAAATAAAACTGAATGTGAGAATTACAGAGGTATATCCCTATTGAGTGTTCCTGGTAAGATACATGCAAGTATACTTGAGAAATGGTTGAAAAGAATTGTGGAAGAAAAACTTGGTGAAGAACAAGCTGGATTCAGGTCAAATAGAGGCTGTCAGGATCAGATCTTCATTTTACGACAAATAGTGGAGAAATCATGGGAATGTAACAAAGATCTGTATTTAAGTTTTGTCGATTTGGAAAAGGCATATGACAAGGTGCCAAGAGAGAAGCTATTCAATACGCTACAGTTATATGGTGTCAATGGGGCATTATATCAAGCAATACTTAGTCTTTATTTGAGTTGTAAGTCAGCAGTTAGAATTGAAGGAAGTACAGGAAGATGGTTTAATGTTAAATCTGGTGTGAGACAAGGATGTACATTATCCCCTCTGTTATTCATTATCTATATGGATCACATTATGAAGGAAAGTGGTATTAAACATGATATCAAAATTGGAGATGTTAATGTCAGTTCTTTGCTTTATACGGATGATGTTATACTTTTAAATAAATCCGCTACAAGTCTGCAAGATTCTCTGACTAAATTGAATAGTTGTTGTAATAGATATGGTATGAAGGTCAGCAATAAAAAGACAAAGACAATGAAAATAGGCAGAATCATTGAAAATGTCAACTGTGTTGTGAATGGAGAACCTGTGAAACAAGTAAAAAACATTTCAGCTACTTAGGCATGATTTTTAGTGAAGATGGTAAATTAAATATGGAAATAGACAACAGAATCAACAAAGCTGGTATGGTGGGAAGTCAATTGAATAAATTCATATGGAATAAGAGAGAAATTAGTCGGAACACTAAATTAGCTGTATACAAGACAGTGTTCAAACCAGTTTTAACTTACGGATCTGAAAGCTGGGTCAGAAGTAAAACACTTGACCAAAGACTAGGGACCGCAGATATGAGAGTCCTGAGAAAGATTATAGGTGTGAACAGATGGCATCAATGGCAATATCATATTAAAAACGAGGATATTAGGAAAGAACTTGACATTGTCGGCATCCAAGAATGCGCTAGCAGAGCTAATCTCAGGTAGTATGGTATGTATCTCAAACAGAATGGGTGAGGAAAGATTAGCAAAACAAGTGCTCTCTGCCAAGTTGGCAGGAAAACGACCCAGAGGAAGACCAAGGCATAGGTGGATTGATACGGTACAAAGTGCCTTAGACGATAGAAATATAAGATCTGGTAATGTTGGAGTCTTGACAAGTAACAGACTGATTTGGAGGAAAATTGTAGATAGGAAGTTAGTAATGATGTAAATTTTTCATGTAGTACTATCATATCCTGTACACCCCTTGAGGGTACATGTCAGGAATTTGATGATGATGAAATAAATAAATCGATATGAACTGCCATCACATAATCCTTTCTACTTGTTTAAGAGCCTATATATTGCTCAAGTCCTTTTAAAATCCTTGACTCAAGGTTATTATACAATTTAGGTTTCCTTATAAATCAATGTAATTTAAGTGTATAAATGCACAATAATAATAAGATATATAAATAATCTTTCCCAGAAATTCCTTAATTATTAATTACTTTTAAAAAGATAGTTATAGTTAAACTTGAAATGTAAAGTCTTTTTGTCTTTGTCTTTTTGTCCTGGCTTTGTGTAATGCCCATTGTAATAAACATGCTTTTGAAAATAAATAATTATAATATAAGGATCAAAGCAATAGGCTACGATAACTTAAAGTTATTTTATTCCCATTACATTATTTTTTTCTCCGAAAATGCAATTTAAAATTTTTATTAGTTTTTATGTAAAAAAAAAGAGTAAATTTTATATATTTGTAATTACTTTTTTTCTTTGTTTTATTCAAGGAATGAATTACAGCCACTTGCTGCTGCTTATGCAATTGGTCATGGAACAAGTGAACCAAAATTGCCCTCCAGATTAAGTGATATGTCTAGGGATTTTATGCACTGCTGCATGAGAAGGTATTGTGAGTTAATAAAAATTTTGTTACTGCAATTTGATCAGTTTTACATTTTAAAATATTAACTGGCAACTCTTAATTTTGAAAATATACTAGATCAGTCTCTCTTTTTTTGCTCACTTTTATAGTTGAATGAATAATGGCTTCGCATTGTGAGTGATAAGCACATAATCTTCAGTTTTTCTGGAAGATGAGTTCAAATCTCAAATGCCAGAATTTATGAGTAGAGGTTTTGACATTACACTTTTAGCTGTCATATTGATAATTCTAAATAACCAAAATCCTAGCTGCTGAGAAGCTGGGAAATCAGATCTAAATATGATAAGTTTTTATCATATTGAGATTTGAGCTTTGTAAAAGTCTTTTTCAGGTAAACTTATAACCTTCAAATTTATTAGATGATGGAATATTGTTGCAATTCGGTAATGATCTGGTAATCAGTAGTTATTTTATAGTTTAGCAGTGATATATGGAAGAAGGAAGATTGCTAGACAGTTATTTAAATTTCATTATTTGAATAATATAGGTGAATCACTAGAGTGAACTTGTAGCTACTATATTTTAAGTTTCTCTGCTTTATGCCTATCTATAGTATTAACATAATATAGGTTAAACAATCTCTCAGGTATTATTAAAATTTTTTAAATTTATATTTCAAAATTTTTATTTTGTTATTATTTAAATTATAAGAAGTTTGTAAGTCTCAATCATATCATCTCTTTCTCCTCTTTGCTAGTGTTTGCACTCTACAAATTCTCGATCTGGCTTCATAATCAGTATTTCACAATCCTGATATCATTTTTGACACTTTCCTTTGCACTTTCTCCAATGTATCAGAATTGCAACAGAAACCAGGAGATCAGACTTGCGCACGATAGTCCAAGTGAGGTCTTATCAAGGCCTTGTAAAGAGGTAAAAATTTTGTAAAGAGACAAAATGACATCCTTATCTTTACATGTGAACATTTGTTTCAGCATTGCTATTATCTTTTGAAATGTATTTGCAATTTTTGTTACATGGTCCCTGAACTTCAGCTTCCTATATGCTAGTACTCAGATCCCTAGCCAGATCAGTTACTTCTAGCATAATCCTGCCAATATAATATGACATTGGATATCTAATCATGCCGAAGTGCATGACTTTACTTTTACTGACATTGAACTGTCATCCATTTTCCCATGCCTGCAATTCCAGCCTATTCAAATCATTCTGCAAGTACTGCATATCAGCAGCATTCCTGAGTACTCTACCTACCTGAAGGTGAATTAGTCAATCTCACATAGAGGTGGTAGCAATGTTTTTGCTCTTATAAACTTGGGTTTTTTGTCACATGAAACGTGCAGCTAATTAAAAAACACATGCACTTAATAGACATAATATTCTGGGCCTCGTAGCTTTAGTTCCTTCAGCTGAATTCCAGTAGGATGGGCATTGAATTGTTGTTGTGGAATGCGCTCAAAAAGTGAGCTCACCACACATACACACATGCAGTTAATGTATTGTCTGACTTTATGTCTGAATATAATTGTATATATGCATATTTTAATATCTTTATCTAATTTTCAGGAACCCAGAAAATAGACCTCAAGCAACTGATCTCCTGAGACACCCTTTTATATTAAGTGTACAAGAATGCCAGAAGTAAAACTTTTTATGGAATTTATACTTAGAAGTAAATGCTTTTTTATATCTTTTATAACGTTATACGTCGTTATAAAACATTCTTATATAAAGAACAATATATTTTATAAAAAAGAGGGTTGAATATTTCTATCCATCCATCAGTACTGTGATTAGCTGCTAAAGTCCACCTCTCTTAGAATGGAAAAAGGTTGCAGTTCTACTTATATTCTCTCTGAAAGTAATAAAATAACTTTTATACTTTTTAAAAGTTAAAATTATTTTGTGACAATTTTTTTAAGAACTGGTTTACTTTTAACATGTCATTTATATATTTGTCTGTCTTATATATAATAGTTAAAACATTTTAATGGGAAATAAAACTTTAAATGGAAAATAAAAATTATTTTATTCTAACTAAATGCTTAGTGTCATCAGGGACAAAAATTATACTATCATATATACTTGGATAAATTTCATTGGGAGAAGAGCAGTTTAGTCACTTGTCCAAGCAAAATAAAATTTAAAGGTATTTGAAATAGGTATAATGTAATAATAATAACAGGAATTCTACTTATTCAGCCAATCTTGATTTCTAGAACAAACAGTGTACAGCTTTGTATAGGTACACACTGTCAGTCATTTTTTTAGTGATGTATACACAAAGTGGAGGTTGATACATAACTTTTGACCAGACAGATTTTTTTTAATATGAATCCTGCCATAAGAGGTTGTACATACATTAATACCATGAACCTGAATCTTAATGATTCTTTTCATTCACTAAGAATTTTCACTCTTATTAGGCAGCTTCTGAAAATGTTTTTTCTCTCTCTTATGCACAATGTTATCCAGTATGACTGCTTAGTTTTGACAGAGGTTAACTTAGGTTACTGCAAGCATCTTTATGTGCTATGTGACTCTTTCACTATATGTATATGCTTGTTCCTGATGATGCCATTATATAAGTTAGAAAAAATATCTGAATACAAAAAAAAAAATAATAATAATAAAAATTTCCCATGCAAGTCCATTTTTTTGTATTTATAGTTAAAATGACACACATAATCTTAAACCCATTCCGATTTTATGTAATGTTGTATAATATTGTATTTATGATTTACATTCTCAGGAATATTTTATCTTTATTTTGTAATTAGGAGATATTTGATATTTAAATCAACTCTTTCTTTTGTTGATTAATGTTGAAAATTGAAGGTCACATCCATTATTTAACTAGTACATTTTGTCAGATTTATTCCAGCACTCTTCAAAATGTTATTGTAAATAATGTGTAACAACTGACTAAAAAAACTATGAACAAAAAAGTTATTTTTGTATGTTTATTAGAAATTTTGTACTATTATTATTTTTGATTCCTTTTTCATGTCCTAATAAAAAAATCTTTGCCACAAGTTACTAGTTCCTTTCATTTTCCTGCAGATAACATTTGCTTGTAATGTTTACCTCAGCTGCAGTCGAAAGTATCCAAGTTGAATTTTCAAGTATTTCTAACTTGCTTACTATGAAACATTGTCGATTTTAATACAGTGTATGGAGGTTCTGAGTTTCAGCTATTTTTCTGTTCCTTGGACTTGAGACATTTTTTTTCCAAGTCCCAGGAAAGTATGATTTTGCTCATAAACATTATTTTTTAAGTATATTTGTTATATATTATATTTTTATAAAATGCATCAATAACTGCTAAAAAAATGACATGATTAAGACTAAATTTTAAAATGAGCTTTCACATCCAAATTTTAGCATCATGCATGCTCCACCTGTCATAATGTGTGTTTTTTTTTTCAAAATTCTTCCAAATTATTGCATTTGTGAGTCAACAATATTTGGAATATCACTTTATGAACATTTTTCTGGATATATGAACTAATCTTAAGTTAAAAATTATTGTCATTTGAATAAACGATAACACTGAAATATCTTTTATTTCCTGTACTGGTCTATTCATCCAAATAAAATGGTGATCCATTTCTGTTAATTATTTAATTTTTGATATTTGCTCTTTTATTATTATTATATGGATATCTCTTTTTGGGTCAGAAGACCTAAAAAGGGAGACCCATTATTCTTATATTAGCCATTATTCACACTGTACTTACTTCTCACAATACCTCTCCTTAAATTCATTTGCTAACAAAGTACAACTACCTCTGGCAACCTATTCCATCCATTCACTATCCTCCAAGCAAAATTTAAAATAAAAATAATAATAAAAACTTTTACACAATTCCCATTGGTGATCCTTGTTCTCTCCTTCCTGCCCTGTACTGATAAAAAAAATTTTTCAGTGTCATTCCTATAAAATCCCTTTAATAGCATATATACTTCTTACATGTCTCCTTTTTTGCTTGTCACTAGTTTTTGAAGCCCACAAACCTTCCATCTATTTTCATAGGGAGCATTTCATAGACCTACAATTTTTGTCGGGGTGCTTAAGGATCAAAGCTGTATAACTGAGAGGAGACTTTCACATAGCCTTTAAAGGAAAGCGGAGAACCGACCAGGGCTTCTGACCTAATGTCCAATCCTCACCTTCTCATGGTGCACCCTATTGGGTATCTACTTGGATACTGAACGAACGAGGATGGGCGGGCAATTTGGGATTTAGCCGACGAAATTGTATTCTTATTGGTTAAACCAAAATAAAAAATGATGGTACAACATGACAAAATTTCATTCCGAATGGGGCATTGTCCGGTTAAACAAGGCCCCCGTTGTTTTCGCCAGGGAACCAGGGCGAACAGTGAAAAGTCAGCTACTGGAACAAATCTGAAAACAAACCCCAACTCAACATCACCAGAGTTAAAGATCGGTACTATCAACGTAAGAAGCCTGAATGGTAAAGATATGGAGCTAGCTGAGGAATTAGATAAGTACCAGATAGACATAATAGGGGTGACTGAAACAAAAAAGACAAAAACTGGTGAGATCTTTCTAAGTAATAAATACAAAATGTTATATTCAGGCAATGACAATCAAGGAAAAGAAGGCATAGCCATAGTATTCAACACAAAATATGAGGTTAATCTTCTTGAATGGCAGTCAGTCTCAAGTAGAGTAATGTGGGCAAATATGAGAATGGGGAACTGGACAATGAGACTTATTTGTGCCTATGGCCCCCACAGAAGGTTCTACTAAGGTAGAAGTGGAGGAATTTTTTGAGGCTTTAGAAAAAGCAACTGACACAATGAAAATGGCAAAGCTGGTCCTTGTTGGGGATCTAAATAGCAGAGTAGGAAATGATTGTGAGACATACAAAAATATTTTGGGAAAATTTGGAGAAAAGAGCAAAGCAAATAATAATGGCAAATATCTGTTGGATTTCTGCTCAGGACATGGACTGGTTATAACTAACACCATGTTCCAACATAAAAATGTGCACAAATTCACATGGAGAGAAGAGGTTAGGAATAAGAAAAATCTCATTGACTATGTTATTATTGATAGCGATGTTTTCTCCCTGGTGCACGACACCAGTGTACAGAGGATTTGAAATTGCAAGTGATCACTATTTAGTCTTGAGCAGGATAAAATTGAATTTCATATTGAAAAGAATAACATTTAAGAAAGTTTTAAAGCGAATAAAAGTTGAGCAGCTCTCAGATGTGAACTGTAGACTAAAATACACAAAGATTATTGAAGAAAAACTGAGAGTGTGAGAACAGGAATCAAACCTTGGAGATTCAGTGGCAAACTCTGAAGAAAACATTGATTGATTCTGCCAAAGAAGCATGTGCTAAGGTTGTCTGCAAGGATAAAAAAAATCAGAACTCCCTGGTGGACACAGGAAGTTAGAGGCAGTGAAGGAAAAGAAGAAAGCATATCAAAAGTTCCTGTCAAATAAGTCAGCTTGTGCTCTTAGAGAATACAGAGACAAATGTAAGAAAGCTAAACAGTGTGTAGAACTAGCTAAACAAAAGTCATGGGAGGACTTTGGCAAGAACATAGATAATAAATATCAAGACGATAGTAAGATATTCTGGAGGTTGTTGAAGAAGCTTAGGAATGGAGGAAAGAGTGCTGTAAAAGGAGACAGAGATGATAAAGGTGACATGAAAATGGGAGAAAAAGATATCCTTGAAGTATGGAGTAATTACTTTGAAAAACTGCTAAATGAAACAAGCAGTGATGATAGCACAGTGGTAACAAACACTGACCAGGCATGCAATCAGGAATACATAACCATACTTGAAGTAGAAAAAGCCATCAAAGGCTTGAAATGTGGCAAGGCAGCAGGGGTAGATGATATTCGACCAGAAATGCTGAAGTATGGTGGTATAAGAGTCTTACAGTGGCTGCACTGCATAGTTCAGAAAGCTTGGACAGAGGGACGAATTCCTGATGATTGGAGTAAAGCTCTCATAGTACCCATATATAAAAAGGGAAATAAAACTGAATATGAGAATTACAGAGCTATTTCCCTACCGAGTGTTCCTGGCAAGAGCTATGCAAGTATACTTGAGAAATGGTTGAGAAGAATTTGGAAGAAAAGCTGGGTGAAGAACAAGCTGGATTCAGGACAAATAGAGGCTGTCAGGATCAGATCTTCTCTTTACGACAAATAGTCGAGAAAGCATGGGAATATAACAAAGATCTGTATTTAAGTTTTGTCAATTTGGAAAAGGCATATGACAAGGTGCCAAGAGAGAAGCTATTCAATACGCTGCAGTTATATGGTGTCAATGGGACATTATATCAAGCAATACTTAGTCTTTATTTGAGTTGTAAGTCAGCAGTTAGACTTGAAGGAAGTACAGGAAGATGGTTTAATGTTAAATCTGGTGTGAGACAAGGATGTACATTATCCCCTCTGTTATCATTATCTATATGGATCACATTATGAAGGAAAGTGGTATTAAACATGATATCAAAATTGGAGATGTTAATGTCAGCTCTTTGCTTTATGCGGATGATGTTATACTTCTAAATAAATCCGGTAAAAAGTCTGCAAGATTCTCTGACTAAATTGTATAGCTGTTGTAATAGATATGGTATGAAGTTCAGCAATAAAAAGACAAAGACAATGAAAATAGGCAGAATCATTGAAAATGTCAACTTTGTTGTGAATGAAGAACCTGTGGAACAAGTGAAACATTTCAGCTACTTAGGCACGATTTTTACTGAAGATGGTAAATTAAATATAGAAATAGGCAACAGAATCAGCAAAGCCGGTATATGGTAGGAAGTCAAATGAATAAATTCATATGGAATAAGAAAGAAATTAGTCGGAACGCTATATTAGCTATATACAAGACAGTGTTCAAACCAGTTTTAACTTATGGATCTGAGAGCTGGGTCCGAAGTAAAAGACTTGACCAAAGAGTAGAGGCCGCAGATATGAGAGTCCTGAGAAAGATTATAGGCGTGAACAGATGGCATCGATGGCAATATCATATTAAAAACGAGGATATTAGGAAAGAACTTGACATTGTCAACATCCAGGAATGCATTAGCAGAGCTAATCTCAGGTGGTATGGTCACTTAAACAGAATGGGCGAAGAAAGATTAGCAAAACAAGTGTTCTTTGCCAGGTTGGCAGCAAAACGACCCAGAGGAAGACCAAGATATAGGTGGATTGATACTGTATAAAGTGCCTTAGATGATAGAAAGATCTGATAATGTTGGAGTCTTGACAAGTAACAGACTGATCATCATCATCATCAAATTCCTGCCATGTACCCTCAAGGGGTGTACAGGATATAACAGTACTACATGAAAAAAGTACATCATTACTAACTTCCTATCTACAATTTTCCTCCAAATCAGTCTGCTACTTGTCAAGACTCCAACATTATCAGATCTTATATTTCTATCGTCTAAGGCACTTTGTACAGTATCAATCCACCTATATCTTGGTCTTCCTCTGGGTGGTTTTCCTGCCAACCTGGCAGAGAACACTTGTTTTGCTAATCTTTCCTCTCCCATTCTATTTAAGTGACCATACCACCTGAGATTAGCTCTGCTAATGCATTCCTGGATGCTGATAATGTCAAGTTCTTTCCTAATATCCTCATTTTTAATATGATATTGCCATTGATGCCATCTGTTCACGCCTCTAATCTTTCTCAGGACTCTCATATCTGTGGTCTATAGTCTTTGGTCAAGTGTTTTACTTCTGTCCCAGCTCTCAGATCCATAAGTTAAAACTGGTTTGAACACTGTCTAGTATACAGCTAATTTAGTGTTCCAACTGATTTCTCTCTTATTCCATATGAATTTATTCAATTGACTTCCCACCATACCAGCTTTGTTGATTCTGTTGTCTATTTCCGTATTTATACCATCTTCACTAAACATCGTGCCTAAGTAACTGAAATGTTTTACTTGTTCTATAGGTTCTCCATTCACAATGCAGGTGATATTTTCAATGCTTCTGCCTATTTTCATTATCTTTGTCTTGTTATTGCTGACCTTCATACAATATCTATCACAACAGTTATTCAATTTAGTCAGAGAATCTTGCAGACTTGTAGCGGATTTATTTAGAAGTATAACATCATCCGCATAAAGCAAAGAGCTGACGTTAACATCTCCAATTTTGATATCAAGTTTAATACCACTTTCCTTCATAATGTGATCCATATAGATAATGAATAACAGAGGGGATAATGTACATCCTTGTCTCACACCAGATTTAATATTAAACCATCTTCCTGTATTTCCTTCAATTCTAACTACTGACTTACAACTCAAATAAAGACTAAGTATTGCTTGATATAATGCCCCATTGACACCATATAACTGTAGCGTATTAAATAGCTTCTCTCTTGGGACCTTGTCACATGCCTTTTCCAAATCGACAAAACTTAAATATAGATCTTTGTTATATTCCTATGCTTTCTCGACTATTTGTCGTAAAGTGAAGATCTGATGCTGACAGCTTCTATTTGGCCTGAATCCAGCTTGTTCTTCACCAAGCTTTTCTTCCACAATTCTTTTCAACCGTTTCTCAAGTATACTTGCATAGATCTTGCCAGGAACACTCAGTAGGGAAATACCTCTGTAATTCTCACATTCAGTTTTATTTCCCTTTTTATATATGGGTACTATGAGAGCTCTACTCCAATCATCGGGAATTCGTCCCTCTGTCCAGGCTTTCTGAACTATGCAGTGCAGCCACTGTAAGACTTTTATACCAACATACTTCAGCATTTCTGGTCGAATATCATCTACTCCTGCTGCCTTTCCACATTTCAAGCCATTGATGGCTTTTTCTACTTCAGGTATGGATATGTATTCCTGACTGCATGCCTGGTCAGTGTTTTTTATCACTATGCTGTCATCACTGCTTGTTTCATTTAGCAGTTTTTCAAAGTAATTACTCCATACTTCAAGGATATCTTTCTCTCCTGTTTTCATGTCACCTTTATCATCTCTAACTCCTTTTACAGCACTCTTTCCTCCATTCCTAAGCTTCTTCAACAACCTCCAGAATATTTTGCCACCTTCTTGATATTTATTTTCTATATTCTTGCCAAAGTCCTCCCATGACTTTTGTTTAGCTAGTTTTACACACTGTTTAGCTTTCTTACATTTGTGTCTGTATTCTGTAAGAGTAAAAGCTGACTTATTTGCCAGGAACTTTTGATATGCTTTCTTCTTTTCCTTCACTGCCTCTTTAACTTCCTGTGTCCACCAGGGAGTTCTGATTTTTTTATCCTTGCACACAACCTCACCACATGCCTCTCTGGCAGAATCAATCAATGTTTTCTTCAGAGTTTGCCACTGAATCTCCATGGTTTGATTCCTGTTCTCAAACTCTTTTATTTTATTTTCAATAATCTTTCTGTATTTTAGTCTACAGTTCACATCTGAGAGCTGCTCAACTTTTATTCGCTTTAAAACTTTCTTACATGTTATTCTTTTCAATATGAAATTCAATTTTATCCTGCTCAAGATTAAATAGTGATCACTTCCAATTTCAAATCCCCTGTGCACTCTGGTGTCGTGCACCAGGGAGAAAACATCACTATCAACAATAACATAGTCAATGAGAATTTTCTTATTCCTAGCCTCTTCTCTCCATGTGAATTTGTGCACATTTTTATGTTGGAACATGGTGTTAGTAATAACCAGTCCATGTCCTGAGCAGAAATCCAACAGATATTTGCCATTATTATTAGCTTTGCTCTTTTCTCCAAATTTTCCCAAAATATTTTTGTATGTCTCACAATCATTTCCTACTCTGATATTTAGATCCCCAACAAGGACCAACTTTTCATTTTTCATTGTGTCAGTTGCTTTTTGTAAAGCCTCAAAAAACTCCTCCACTTCTACCTTAGTAGAACCTTCTGTGGGATCATAGGCACAAATAAGTCTCATTGTCCAGTTCCCCATTCTCATATTTGCCCACATTACTCTACTTGAGACTGACTGCTATTCAAGAAGATTAGCCTTGTATTTTGTGTTGAATACTATGGCTACTCCTTCTTTTCCTTGATTGTCATTGCCTGAATATAACATTTTGTATTTTTTCTCAGATAGATCTCACCAGTTTTTGTCTTTTTTTGTTTCAGTCACCCCTATTATATCGATCTGGTACTTATCTAATTCCTCAACTAGCTCCATTTCTTTGCCATTCAGGCTTCTTACGTTGATAGTACCGATCTTTAACTCTGGTGATGTTGAGTTGGGGTTTGTTTTCAGATTTGTTCCAGTAGCTGACTTTTCGCTGTTCGCCCTGGTTCCCTGGCGAAAACCACAGGGGCCTTGTTTAACCGGGCGACGCCCCAGCCGGCATGAAATTTTGTCATGTTGTACCATCATTTTTTATTTGGTTTAACCAATAAGAATACAATTTGGTCGGCTAAATCCCAAATTGCCAGCCCTTCCTCGTTCGTTTAGTATCAAAGTAGATACAGACTGATTTGGAAGAAAATTGTAGATAGGAAGTTAGTAATAATGTAATTTTTTTCATGTAGTACTATCATATCCTGTACATCCCTTGAATGTACATGGCAGGAATTTGCTGATGATGATGACAATTTTTGTCAATTACCACTGGATACTCTCTGCCAATTGTTTTCCCCATGAAATCCAGGTGACACGATTTACATGCAGTAGTCCAGATGTGACCATATTAAAGCCTTATAAAGGTGAATAATAACCTCCCTCTTCCTGCTCTTCAACAACCATGTAATCTGATGTGCTGTTTTGGCTACTTTTTGCAGTATGCCCCAAACTTCCAACTCCTTGTCTGCAATCATTCCCAGGTCCCTGACCTCCTCAGTTTTCTGCAGTTCAGTTCCATCAGTATAGTACAGCTTGTCATCTCTTCTTCCCAAAGTGTATCATCTTGCACTAAATTAAGCTGGCAGTAATTTACCTTTGCCCATACTGCTAGTCTGTTTAAGTCATCCTGCAGGATCTCTGCATCACCTCCATTTATCATTGCTCTTCCCAGTTTCTCAGCATCAGCAAACAACTGAATATTTCCAATGAAATAATTTCCGATATCATAGATATACTAATTAAACAAGAGAGAACCAAGTACTGAGTCATATGGAACACCACTAGTCACCTGCCATCTCTTAGACTCAACTCCTCCATTAAATTGCTCTTTGATATCTGTCCATCAGCCACTCTAATTCAACTCACTAGCTTTATATCCATTCCCCCCCCCCCATTTGATAAATACTGCAACAGAGTTCTGTGTGGAATCCTGTCAAGCCTTTGCAAAGTCTAGCAGTATTACTGAATAGCCTTTATGCAACTCCATTGTCTAAGTTAATTACCAAGGTAAGATACCTTCCACAAAACCATGTTGTCCTTTATAAAGTATCATATTCCTTTTCCACTCAGTCCTGAATTCTTTCTTTTACCAATTTTTCTGATACCTTAACCACCATTTACGAAATACTGATTGATCTATAATTTGAAACTTCCATTCAAAAGTTAAAAATTAACTTTATGATATCTGACTTGTTCTTTGGTAATGCATAATTCTCCTTTGAAATTGATATGTGTACTAAAGAATTATTTGCAGCTGTTTGCATTGATATTCCATTTTTGGTGGCCAATCTAGATACATTCTCACTTAATTCAATCATTAGAGGCTTGGTAAATGAGAAGGTGCATAAGGGTTTATTTACAGGGGTGGATTGAGCAGAGTGATTGAAGTACTAGATATGAGGAAGAAGCACAAGAAAGTTGGTAGCGGTAGTAGGCACAAATCATCTGGATAATAACAAGGAGAATGTAAGGATGACGAACAGGAGGTTCCTGAGGAGAGTAAAAGATAACAGTGGTAGGTAAGGTCAGCTTGTTCTTCAGGTATGATGGTGATGAGATGAGAGGGCAAGTGAGAATTATGAATGGGATGCTAGCCTGAGATGTATGAAGAGAAAGGAATTCATTTTGTGAATGTGTGGGATGAGTTTGAGGAATGGATGGAGCCGTATAAAAGAGATAGGCTTCATTTGAATGGATTTGGTGTGAGTGAGCTGGGGAAACTGTTGCTGCAAAAGAGAGAGATGGCTGAAGTGAATAAGACCTGAGGAAGAGAGGTGTCAAGGAACAGCAGGTAGGTAGAGTAGGAGAGCTTGTGAATGCAGGGGCAGGTGGCATGAGTGAAGAGAATGAAAGAGAAGGAACACAAGACAAACAAGGAAATGGGGGAGGTAGGGATGAATAAGGAGACTGCACAAGAAGAGTGGATGATGGATACAGGAACAGTGGTATGTGTGTATAACGAAGGATTGGGATGAGTATGGATGTGGGGGGGAAACGAACAGATCTGAGGAGAGGTGTAAGCAGCCAAGGGGGACTACGGAGGAGTCACAGCTTGTTATAGATACAGAAATAAACTAGTATGTATGTTTACAAATGCTAGAAGTGTTTAAAATAAAGTAAATGAAATTATTAGCATTAGTAGAGTATATTAACCCAAAAATTGTGAGAATAAGTAAGATACAGTTAAATGAGGATAACATTCTGACAGGAATAGAGATGGATATGATGTTTTTCGTGAGGATAAACAAGATGAAGAAAGTACTGTTGATGGTAGCAGAGAAGTTATCCCCAACTAAGAGTTGAACAGTTGCAGTGGTTTTGAAGCATGTTAATTTATTTAACAATATTAATTCACAACACAGAATGACAAAATAATCTTGGAGACCATACCAAATTGTTGTTTTGTGTACTATGACAAACTGCTCTGAAGATGCTGGATGTAATACCAGCAAAATATCAGTTAATAAGTTAATAAATATTAATTATGTTCTTATCATTCTGTGTTGTGAATCAATACCATTAAATAAACTAACATATACACACAACACATAAACCTGTCTACTTGTTTTGAAGCAGTGAGGTGGAAGTGAACAGAATGAAGTATCTAGTTGGGTATTGATATAGAGCTGGTAAAGTGGAGGGCAGTGAGAATGCAATGTATAGGCAAATCAGTCTAGATACATTGCGAAAGTAGCTAAATCAGCTCATCAACTCACTTGGTTGTTGAAAAATACCTTAACGAGCAGAGACAAGCAAGTTATTGTACCTCTGTACCGAGCCTTGATAAGACCTCATCTATGGGATGGGGTCTATGGAATGAACCATATGAGAACAGGTTGAAGATTTGTGGGTTGCAGAAACTGGTTGATAGGCAGAAAAGGGGAGATATGATTGAGACATTCAAATTGCTAAAAGGATTCTATAAGATTAATTCAGAGGTTATTTTTGAGATCAGGACTGGTGGTGGGAGAACTAGGGGACACCTATGGAAGCTGGGCAAGACTGTGGTTAGCAGTGGTGTTAGAGCTGGGTTCTTTACTTTTAGAGTGGTAAATGAGTGGAATAAGCTGCCAGAGTCTGTTGTGGGTGCTATGACAGTGAGCGAGTTCAAGGCAAGGTATGATAGATACTGTAAGAATGTCGTATAGTTGTGTGGACATGATGTTTAGGGCCTCCCTCGATGGGTCTAAGGACTCCCTGGAGTAGCCCGAGAAAAAAAAAAAAACATAATAATAATACTTAAAAAAGTCATCATTATAGATGATTTTAATTATTGGAATATAGACTGTAATTGAAGAGGCAGCATCTGAGAACAAAGAGAATGAATATTTTAATATTTGAGGGACAACTAACTACCTTAGGGGCAGTACATAACAGAGGGTACATGCAGATCGAGGGTCCTGGATTTCATTATCTCATCAGAGATTATTGTAAATGAGGTACTGAATCTCCACCCAGTTGGTGAGAGTGACTAGGGGATTATTTGGGTGGTGGCCAGTCATATGAGGATTTCTGTGAAAAAGGGGTATATGTGGAATTATAAGGCTGGTGATTATTAGAAGTTCAGGAGACAGCTTGCAACTATATCATGGAAATGAAGAATTGGAAGGAGAGGAGATCAGTGCTACTTGGGACCCATTCAGGAACTGTCTAGCAGATGAAATGTTGGAATACATTCTAAAGGTCAAGAGGTTGAATAAGACGGGTGTGAAATGGATGAATGAAGAAGCGAAGCATACAATTTGGAAGAAGGCATTATGGAGGCAACATAAGATGAGTGGTGGTGATGGTTGCATGAGAAGTACAAAGAACAAGAGAGATAACTCACATGGTAAGGGTAGCAAAAGTGCAGTTAGCTAATGAAGCCAAAAGGAATCCTAGGCGGTTTTTTTTGCTACATGGCCAGTAGAAGAGAGAATGATTATGGAAAGATGACGCTGGTTGGAGAGAATAGTATACAGCAATACCTCAATTATTGCGCCTCCAATTAGCACGTCATTTTTTTTTCTATACCCAAATTTGATTAGTGCACCTATATACATCTTAAAAATAAATGTTACAGATTTTAAAAAATTTTTATCTATACATTTTATCGCTAACTAATTTAAAAAATCACTCAGGATGAAATGATTTAGTTACCGATTTAAAACATTTTACAAAGTTATTTTTAATTGCATACTACACAATGTCCATGTACACTATGTTCCAAATTTACGGCCAAAATTTATGTTGTCTGCTAATTAAATAGCATTTTGATTATCATATCTCATGCCTCCTATGCAATTGTTTTCCTTCCTTTTTTTTTTTTTTTTCTTTCTTTCTTTCTCAACCTTTCATCATGAATAAAAGAGTTAGTGAGCAAAAAAAAAGTGTAAGTGTGAAAAAGATTCGAAAAGTAATCTAATTGGAAGAAAAACTTGAAATAATAAAGAAAAATGAACAAGCTAGTCCAGAGCAAAGATAGGACAAGAATACAAAAATGGGTGAATCAACTATAAGAGCAATTTTAAGCAAAGCGGCCGAATACAAAGAAAGGTAATACTGCTTCAAGTTCATCATGCATGCACTCGAAATCAAATATTATAACGATTGAATTAGAGAGACTTCTTTCTACATGGATTGAAGATTTGTAACCAAAAACGGATCCCACTAAGCACTGACCATATTAAATCAAAAGTATGAAGTCTCATTTGCAACCTTAAAAGAAACGGCTATCAATGATGGAAAAGAATTTTACGCTATGCTGGGTGGTTTGAGTGTTCCAATAGCCTACGTAATGTTCGAATCACACGCGAAGCTGCAAGTGCAGATAAGGAGGTGGCCACAAATTATTCAAAGATTTTGAAGAAAATTGTGGAAGGGGGGAGCTGTTGTGACCAAATAATTAATGTTGATGAAACCAGTCTTTTTTGGAAGCGGATGCTTTCCAAGATTCTTCTGGCCAAATCAGAGAAATCTCAGTCTGGTTATAAAGTCGCAAAGTCGAATGAAATTACTGCTAGCAATATGCGAGCCGTTTGGAAGCACATTCTCCCATATTGGACAAATGATTTTAGAGGCTTTTCAAATGAATCTAAAAGTTAAATCTCATTGTGAGAAATTGAGTGATTCCGACCTGCTAAATTTAGATACACAACGGGAAGATCCTGAAGAACATGAAGAAAATTTAATCACCGACAAGCCCAAATAGATTTCACAGAAACAATTAAATATATTTTTCGTACAGAGGCTGACCCTGATGAAGAGAGAAGCAGTGAAATTTGCAGTAGTGGAAGAGGCAATAGGGCCATACCATCAGTTGTATGAAAAAAGTAAGAGAATGCCCCTCAAACTACGTTAGCTTAATTCTTTGTTAGGAAGTAGAATAATAAATTTATATTCTGAATATTATTTTTATTATTATTACATCAACTCCAGGGAGTCGAAAGACTAATGGAGGGAGGGCATCTACTATACAACTCTTCGTTTCACTACTTTACCAACCTTCATCATCCAACGCTTCTATCATCACTAATACTTTCACAGACAATCATGAACATCCATGCCCACGGCGGGATTCGAACCCCCAGCGTTTTGACGGGAGAGCAGATATGCTAATCACTCGGCCAACCAGGCCAGCAATATGTTTTATTGTCTTTCAGCTTCATGGTTTTTCTGTAATTAGGCCCTGAGATATACCCTAAATTTTTTATATAAAAAAAAATAAATTAAGGATCAAAAACGAAATTTGAGAAACGAATTATACTTTTCCCCATAGGTTATATTCATTTAGTGCGTTTTCGATTAATGTGCCCGTTTTAACACGTTCATTGCCAATCAAGCGATATCGCGCGATGCGAGTTTTCACCAAACGGCCGATCACGCGTTATCGGATGGACGTCGCTAACTAAATTTAAAAAAAAAAAAAATAAATATAAAAAATTTGGCCACCACACGAAATTCCAATTTTCAGCGTGGCAATGAACGATATCACGCGATGCGAGTTCTCACCAAACGGCCGGTCACGCGTTATCGCGTGGACGTCGTTAACTAAATAAAAAAAAATAATAAATTTGGCCACCACACGAAATTCCAATTTTCTGCTTGGCAATGAAAGTGTTAAAGAATACATCAAGCGCATTAATCGAGGGATTGCTGTAATAATAAACACTGAGTAGGATATACAGATGTTGAAAGAGCGGTTCATAAAAAGTTTAATTCTCATGAAAGTAACATCATCCAGAACTCGAAAGCAATGGCAAAGGAGGAGGTGCCGCCGATAGTCGATGAACAGCAATTACACTACCTGGAAAGGAGTCAATAGACATTCCCCCAATTCTTGACGAATTGGGTCATCCCGCTGCAACAATTAGTTGCAGTGGGATGCAACTAAACAGATGGGAATGCAGAGAGTCAACTCTGCAAGTGCCATCCACAGTGTTGACCCACCACATACCAAATGTGACTGCAGGGTGCTATGAGGAATAATATGTAAAACCACCATTCATTGACTGACATGAATGCAGAATTCTGAACATCAACTGGAATGCAAATCTGCACAAAAAAAAAATTCCTACCATGGAAACCCATATTGTGAACAGAGGCTCACAACATGGGTTTCCATGAAAGATCTGCAACATGCACGTCCCACATTACACAAACCAACATATAGCATTGTCTTCAGTGGTGCAAAAAGCATGTACAGTGAGAACATGGAAGCTTCGAATGCTGTGTTATGGAGTGATGAATTACGCTATACCATCAGACGAACAGGTGTGGAGGTGGTGGACGCCGGTAAACATCTCTTACCAGAGTGCATAACCCCAACTATGAAATTCAGAGTTGTCAGTGTGATGTATGGTCCTGTTTTTTTCCTGGTTTGGCCTTGCACCTCAGTGGTGCCACGAACATTGAACTCCAACAGGTATCTGAATAATGCAATGCTTCCTATTTGTGGCGTTTCTATGTAACTGCCCATTGTCTCTTTCAATGAGACAATGCACCCTGTCATAAGGCTGCTGCTGTAACTGCATGGTTTGCGGACATGACCATCACCACATTTGATTGGCCTCCACAGAGCCCTGATCTCAACCCTATTGAACATCTGTGGAATGAATTGGAATGTTGGGTAAAGTCAAGGGACATTCCATTCCCACAACAGTGTGACCTCGTTACTACAAGAATTAAAACCGAAAAACGGAATTTTGTGGGAATTAAAACCCAACTTTCAGTGAAAAGAGTGCCGAATCCACCTTCAATTCAAAAAAATCCGATTAAAGATAATTCGCATCCCATGCGGAATTCGAACACAAGTTCCTTTAAATCAAGGATATCATTTTTACTTGTTTACGAGGGTCGTATGTTTAGGAAACGATATGTATCATCACATTTTCTATGATCACTACTCTGTTTACTGAATGCACATGAAAGTTGAGAATGGGTAGAATTCATATAAAACAATCTTTCCAGATCGGTTAAAATGAAAGATTATTTTTTCGTTTTAACTTTCCAGTTTTAATTTTAATCCTTTTCAAATGATAATAGTAATTCTTTCACTTGGTAAAATTGAAAGAAATTAGTATAACATTTCTAGTTAAATTTTCTGGAATGGTTCAATGTTTGTTTCAGGTGGCAGATTTTAGTGGGAAAATTATGCAAAAATGTAATTAATTTCAAAGGTGAATTTGATTTTATGGTGAAAGGAGATGATAAAGGTCAGAAAATAATGTAATTCCGCTACACTGTTTTCCATATTATGAAGATGTCTACATATCACCACCAAATTAACAGTTTAGGATTTGTAGATAACAATACATATACATATTTTTCGAATTTTTCCACGAATAAATCTGCATCATATATAGAGGCAGGAGATAGAGAGCTTCCCATTGCAAGGCCTGAAAGTTTGTAGATTTTTCCATTCCATCGGAAAAAATTTGAGTTGAGATAGAGAGTTTATAGAGTTAAAAGATGTCTTGAGGGAACAGATTATAAGTATCATAAGTTCGTCCACAGTAACATTCGTAAATAAATTACGATAAATTATCCAGACTAATCATCATTTTATATTTTGGTTTAAGCCAATAAGAATAAATTTGGTCGGCTAAATCCCAAATTGCCAAACCATCCTCGTTCGTTCAGTAACAGGGTGTACCACGAGAAGGGTGTGGATTGGGCATTAGCTCAGCAACCCTGGTCGATTCTTTGCATTCCTTTAAAGACTATGTGAAGGTCTCTCAGTTATACATCTTTGACTGATCCTAAGTATCATGGGAATATAACAAAGATCTGTATTTAAGTTTTGTAGATCTGGAAAAGGCATATGACAAGGTACCAAGAGAGAAGCTATTCAATACGCTACAGTTATATGGTATCCATGGGGCATTATATCAAGCAATACCTAGTCCTTATTTGAGTGGTAAGTCAGCAGTTAGAATTAAAGGACGTAGAGGAAGGTAGTTTAATGTTAAATCTGGTGTCAGATAAGGATGAATATTATCTATATGGATACATTATGAAGAATGTGGTATTAAACCTGATATGAAAATTGGAGATGTTAATCTTTGCTTCATGCGGATGATGTTATACTTCTAAATAAATCCGTTACAAGTCTGCAAGATTCTCTTACTAAATTGAATAACTGTTATAATATATATGGTATGAAGGTCAGAAATAACTAGACAAAGACAATGAAAATAGAAGCATTGAAAATATCAACTGCATTGTGAATAGAGAACGTATAAACAAGAAAAACCTTTCAGCTACTTATGCTCGATTTTTAATGACGATGGTAAATTTAATATGGAGATAGACGACAGAATCAACGAAATCTGGTATGGGAAGTCAACTGAATAAAGTTATATGGAATAATAGAGAAATTAGTCAAAACACTAAATTAACTGTATAAAAGACAGTGTTCAAATCAATTTTAGTTTATGTATCTGACAGCTGAGTTAGAAATAAAACACTTAACCAAAGTCTAGAGTCTATGAGACTTGAGAAAGATTAAGGGCATGAACAGATGACATCAATGGTAATAAAAATTTTTTTAAAAAAATCAGCTAATGCCTTTCAATCCCTTATAGGGAGCAGGCGAGGCTTTTATACCCTATCTAGCTTTTGGAGACTGAGTGGGCAGTTCAATCTCCATCAGTAGCCAATTAGAGATAGCTGGCCTATGTCTATCACTAATTATAGTAGCCACTGCTGAAGAGGAAAGAAAACAAGTGCTGCTATCTCTTGATACCTAACTCTAATAAGATATGTTACTGTCTGAAATAATGTGAATAAAACGGTCGATTTTCTTGAGTTTACGGGATAAAAAACCTGAGTTTCCAGGAGGAAAAACCTGCTTTCCCATGCAAAGAGATCGACTAACTCGGGAATCGGTCGAAGAAAGGTTTAGAAAAAGTTCTTCCAGTCGACGAGTAGACTTGAACTTAAGTCTGACTTCGAGCGACCAAGCGCAGAGGATGCAAGTACCACTTCCAGTGAGCTACACAATATCATATTAAAAATGAGAATATTAGGAAAGAACTTGACATTGTTAGCATCCAGGAATGTGTTAGCAGAGCTAATCTCAGGTGTTTACTTAAACAGAATGGGAAAGGAAAGATTAGCAAAACAAGTGTTCTCTACCAGGTTAGCAGGAAAAATACCCAGAGGACGAGGAAGATATAGGTGGATTGATAAGTAAAAAGTGCCTTAGAAGATAGAAATATAAGATCTGATAATGATGGAGTCTTGGCAGGTAACCGATTGATTTGGAGGAAAATTGTAGATAGGAAATTAGTAATGATGTAAGTTTTTCATGTAGCACTATCATAATATCCTGTACACCCCTTGAGCGTACATGTCAGAAATTTGATGATGATATCCAGACTAGGTAGAATGTCTGTTCGTGCGATAGAAATTTCTGCTAGTTTCTCCTTACTTATTGATGGAAAAGCTCGAAAAAGATGTATTGTTATCTACAAATCCTAACCGTCAATTTGGTGGAGATATGTAGAATACATCTTCAGAATATGGAAATAGTGTAGCAGAATGGCATGATTTTCTGGCATCTATCAACTCCCACCGTAAAATCGAATTCACCTTTGAACTTGAAAATGAAGGGAAATCACCTTTTCTAGACGTTTTTATCATTTTATTAAACAGGCAGACAGAGGTATTTCTCTTGGTATGTATAGTAAGCCGACCCACACAGGTCGTTATCTACATTTCTCCTCGTTGCACCATATTTTATTTTACAAAAATTGGGCATTGTATATATGCTGAAAAAGAGGGTGATCTCTATTATATAAGAGATGAAAGAACATTAACAGAAGAACTACATTCTATCCTCCTACTATTCATCAGCAATGGATACCCTAAAAAATAGCATAAAGATTACTACTCTCTAATCCCTCTCCACAACAAATCCATAACATTCATTACAGAGAGTCGATTTCCACCCCTTTTGTAGGTGGACTTTCGCAAAAAATTGCTAATCTTCTGAAATCTCATGACGTTAGAATAGCCTTCAAACCCATCATGACATACGAAAGTACTGCTGTAGTCCAGTAGTACAGGATTGTACCAGTTGTTGGCAATTTTTCAAGTGCATTTGCTTTACAGAAATTATGAAGATAAGTTTTCAATGAATGGCTTCCTGCTCAACCTATGTATGTATGTATAGCATAAATCAATAAGAAGAAAATTGATCGCAACTGCATTCAAGTGCCAACATTGGTGCATACGTTTCAATGGACTTTTGCTAAATTGAATTATTTTGCTGAGGTAATTTCATGATGCGCCTGTGTGTACCCTTTGTAACATAATCCGAAATTCAAGTTTTAAGAGCTTTTATATTTATTTTTCAAGGAGATAAGATCCCTTGTTATGTAAACAGTGATTAAGGTAAGGATTTTACAATAGAAAACTCCGGCAATTTTTCCATAGCAAAATGTCCATGCATATACAAACAGCAACCAAAAGAAAGCCACAATTGTCAAGCGGTTTATCGCAACGTGGAAAAAAAAATTACAAATTATTATTATTATTCGTGACACCTCCAAGGAGTCCGAAGACTCATTGCGGGAGGACACCCACTGTACAACTCTCCATCTCCACCACTACTGAACCTCTACTACCAATCAAGTACATCAGCGCCACCTACCTCCCACCACAACAACTAGTATTTATTATTATTATTATTATTCCTGATACCTCCAAGGAGTCCGAAGACTCATCGCGGGAGGACATCTTCAACTGTCTCTACACCTTACCTCTACTACGAATCAACGCCATCTACCGCCCACCTCCAACACCACCACAACTAGTAATTTTTGTCTGTAAATTGCGTGTGTTCTGAAGGGCCGATTTGTATGTATGCGGGATGAAAAACCCGAGTTTCCGGGAGAAAAAACCCTGCTACCTCCGTATGAGATCGGCTAACTCACCATCGATTGAAATCGACCAGATAAAGATTCCTCCCGTCGCGACGAGAATCGAACTTAGGCCTATTCCAATCGAAGGGCGCAATGTACCGCCGTTCTTCCAATTGCGCTACGGAGGCGCTAATTTGGATCACATGTTAGGACAGTTCCAAACATATCCACGTATTGAGAGATCTCAAGCAGGAATTACAATTCATATCGCAGACCTCATTTGGAAGTATCAATATTCATTCGAAGTACAACTCATAAAACTTGGTTTTCAAGTAGGTGATGTAGTAGTGCTTAGTGGTAACTGCTAAGTTTCACTAAGTATATCGTGGTGGATGAAAAACAAGCAAGATTTTTATACACCAAGTTCTCAATAGCCATCCTGTAGTTTACCCAATAAAGAAAAAAAAAGATGGGGAAATTATTGAAGGAACCTTTTACGAACCAGGACTCTCAAAAGTACATTTTACTTATATGTTCTAAATTATGTTTTTCATCATGAAAAAATATTTAAATGAGAGATTGGACAAGGGAGGGCTGAATTTTTTGTGCACTGTTAGGGTAAACCAATACAATGCTTTTTCTAACTTTATGCCTAGTAATGTCAGTGTTAAAGTTTTTCCCCAGAATATTCAGTCCAAATTGAGAAATCAGACTTGTAGGGAAATGGGAATGATATTAGCTGAGATTCATATACTAAATTCCTGGAATAACATTGAAAAAGGATTAGATGAATTTCACTCCCGAGGTTCATCATATGATATCCCCTTCTGATTATACCAATACGGAAGATTTGATTTAAAAAAATTAAAACGAACGCATCTTTAATTGTTTTCTGAATTTCAAGATAAAGGTAAATGTAAGTTTTGTCGAAACACTGAGGATCCGAGTAAGGTATATATAATATAACCATTAACTAATGCTCTCATGTTGTGTACAACAGAAATTCAAGATGGTTTTATGTTGTTTTTTGGTGTTGTTGAAGCATAAATCCCACAACTCTCGGTTTTCGCTGATGGCCTTTGGTTGAACCTGGGTTAGAATCCCATTTAGGATGCAAAGAGCCTTTATCAAGGCTTTTCAGTTGAAGGTGAGTTAGGTCCAGTTTCATCTGGAGGTGATAGGGTTTCCCTCCCAGAAACTCTTGTTTTATTTCCTGCAACCATGCAAGATGGTCAGAATTTGCAAATTACAGACAAAAATACATTAAAACCAACAGGTTTATATTGGGTTCATGAGAAGGTGCTGTACCTGCCTGTATGGGGCTCACTGCTGTTGTATCATCATGTGCTAACTAACTAAAGAAGTACGCACAAAAATTCTTGATAATGGAAACAACGTTTCTGATATGAAATTGGGAAGTGTTGTGTTTGAATAATTCTCAGCCTTATTGCAATGTTCAGGCAGGGTGAGGTTTTTGCTGGTTATTCCCTGGAGAGAGAGAGTATTTAAATTCTCAGTTATCCATTTTAGTGTCTGTTCAGATAATTATACTGTTTATTGTTCCCAATCGGTGTTAATCTCCGCTGATCACAAAGCTGTAATCTTGAGTAATCCAAGGTTTATTAATACTGCATGTTCATCCTAGAATATTTTCAGCTGCTTCAATAACTCTCCTTGAAAACTGTTGATAAGAGGTATGAAGATCAAAAGAGTCTCCAGGGATTTCAGAAAGAGCAAAAGTAAGATCTCTTTCAAGTAATTCTTTAGTGTTGTTTGATTTGATTTGTGTAGGGTTAAACTTGTGTGTTATTATTTTTCTCGTGAGTCTAAATCCAAATTTCAACATAATGTTACTGACTAAATTATGGTTACTTCCAATGTCAGCACCAGTGAGAAAATTATTTCTTGCTGAATTTCTACAAGTTTTATAGTTACTTTTTATAAGCCTTTTTTGGTCTTCCATCTGGGGAGATCCAGGTCCATTTTCGTGACTGTTTATGTGTGAAAAGTGTTAGTTATGGTATGATCATCCTGCAAAGCAAATTCTATCAGTTGTATATCCCCATCATTTGTTTTTCCTAATGCAGAAGGGATGGCAAAAGGTAGAAAATTCCTTCCTTCCTAGAACTAATCTGATTTCTGCATTCCAACTCCCTTGTACTATTAAAAAGTCTTTCTTCGGTGTTTGGACATGAAAGTGATTCCCTTGCTGATCATATGTGGTTGTTTGTGCATATACTTGTATAATAGATATATTGAGTGGTTTACCATTTAGTCTTATTGTATCATTTGAATATTTTGGCACTGTCGATATCTTTCCCATCCAACAATTTTTACAATGGCTCAGAACCCAGCATACTCCTTAGTTGGTTATAATTTCCTTTGTAGTTTGACATGCAATTTTTTTTTAATGGCACATCCATAAAAGTAGCCACTTGCCAAGTCAGCACAGCATAATTATTATTACCAACCAGAGGCAGAACAGTCACGTCTTTAACTAAAACCCCCACTGATACTGTAATCGGATCTAACATTCGACATCAAGTTTCTTCTATCACATGCTGCTTGAGGAAATTGTCTTGCACCTCACACCAGATGGCTTCAAACTCATTGCTATGTGGAACATTGTTACTATTACAGTCATATCTTTCTATCCTAACTGCACTCAAAACCATTCAGTATCAAACAAGTTAGGAGAGGAACAGTACACCGCTCTTCTACTTTCCTATCCTTCGTAAAAAAATACGTAAAAAAATATATCCTTCACGATCTGAGGCTTCAACATGTTCACCAAGGCAACAAACTCCACTCCTTTGTTTCTGATACTCCTGGCATTCGTTTACAGACATAATAAGTTATCTCTATTCTTATGTAATGCGTTGCTTGGGCTAACATTCTTGCATTTGCTTAATAAGTACGAACTGGACGAACACACAATAGTCTTTTCCTCATTATAAAAAAATCAGCTAATGCATTCTATTCCCTTATATAGGGTGCTTCATTCTCCACCGGTAGCCAATCAGAAATCAGAGATAGCTGATCCAAGACTATCACTGATTATAAGCGGCAACCGATCATTTCCATAATAATGCACATTTCCTCTCACACAGTTATATAACATGATCGCTTTTTCGTATACATACTGATCATTCCTCAATTCATTCAAGAATTGAGGAATGGTCAGAATGTATTCTAGTTTTCCTGACTAAATTCTAAATTCTAGTTTTCTTGACTCTTTGTGTTAGATCTCATGGTAATTTATAATTTTTCGCAACTCTTGATACCAAACACATTCAAGTGTAGACTGTCTTTCTTATTCAAATCCATTCTTCCTGAAAACTCATTCCACAGACCCAAATACTCGCACCCATTCTTACTACACTTGTTGAGTTCATCTCAAGCAATAAATTGCCGTCTGCTACAAATCTGTTCGTGTGTGCGCGTATGTGTGTTCAGTATAAATACATGTAGTTTTCCCTCAGATTTTTCATCCTGCTAATTTAATAATTTATTTATTTAATAAAATTAAATGTTTAAAAGATTTATTTATAGTATATTTCTAGGATCGTTAGAGCAGATATGAAAGAGTGTTCAAAGTCTCCAGTTTTCAGCACCGAAAATAAGTTTTTTTATATTTTTTTATTCTCTGACCAGTTTGTTTTAGTTGGTCTTCCTCTTTTCTAGTTCCTGAAATAAGTCCTTATTTTTCGTGACTTACAAAAAATAGTTAGGATGGAGATAGAACAAAAGTTAGGATGAAACCAGAACACTAAATTATATGTTTAGTTTAATCATTTCTCCAAGTATAAGCAAGCAAAGTTTGAGCCTGAAGTATCTTCAGGACTGGAGAAACTCGTGGCAAAGGTGGACTAAGTTCTCATCACTTTCCTTCGTATCCCATAATGCAAAGCACATCTCTTTGCAGACATGTATAATGCTATGCATTATGGGAAGGGTCACTACCCAGACCTTTAACCTTTATTGAGGTCCCTTCAGTGGAAGTCAGACCCAGAGGAGATACCAAGGTTGAAGCAATGCAGAATTCATATTTCTGTATGCCAGTTGCCTTATTATTATTATGTCACCTTATTATTAAATTACTCTGGATTAGAGAAGGATGTTGGAAGTTTTTTCCCACTTGGTTAGACTATAAATTATATGTTTAGTTTAATCCTTTATCCAAGTGTAAGCAAACAAAGTTTGCCCCTGAAGTATCTTCAGGGCTGGGGAAAGTGATGAGAACTTAGTCCCCCTTTGCCACGAGTTTCCCCAGTCCTGAAGATACTTCAGGTGCAAACTTTGTTTGCTTACATTTGGATAAGTGTAAGCAAACAAAGTTTGCTCTCTCCAGCCAAAAGGCTGCAGGTTCGAATCCCACCGTGGGCATGGATATCTGTAATTGTCTATGAAAATAGCGGTGGTGGTCGGCAGTAGAGAGTGGCGCTGGTGTAGATGATTAAGGTAGCTGTGATTAGTGGAGTAGTGGAGACAGAGAGTTGTAGAGCAGGTGCCCTCCCTTGATGAGTCTTTGGACTCCCTGGAGGTGTTATGTAATACTAATACTAATACTAATAAAGGATTAAACTAAACATATAATTTATAGTCTAACCAAGTGGGGAAAAAATTCCAACATCTTTCTCTAATCCAGAGTAATTTAATAATAAGATGTGACCAGTGGCAGATTACCCATTAAGGCAATGAGGCACGTGCCTAGGGGCCTCAAGCTTTGGGGGGCCCAAGCCAAGACATTTTCCTATAGTGTTTTAAAATAGATTAATGTTTTCAGTAAACATAATAAAAATCTTAATTATTTTAAGCGAAAATTTTTTCAAAATAATTATTACGTTTTAATATGTAGTTTGAACAGCACGCACTATCTATGGTTTAAATAATGCCGCAATACCAATGTCGGTGCTAGTGGACAAGCTTTGAATTTTGTACTTTGAACAGCGGGCGCTATCTATGCTTTAAATTAAACCGCATTACCAATGTCGGCGCACGGCGCTGTTGACAGCTTCGAGCTCACGAAAACTGATTGCATTGCCGAGATAGGAAGTTTTGCCTGGTTGCTCCTTAACTTTATTTGTTATTGAATCGTGTAAAAATGAGGTGTTTTTTTTTCAAAAATAACTTTTTAGTGTGACTTTTCGTGTTTTCATTATTTGAATATTTACTCAAATAATCCCAGAGGAGATTATTTGAGTAAAAAATACAATAATAAAATAAATAAAATAAAAAGTTTTATTATTTATCATCCTTTAACTCTTTAACAGGCAGAAAAATCCAGAAGTTCAAAAAATTCAAAAGTACAAAATTTCATTTATTTGCCACCTAACTTTTATTTTTTTTATTCTTATTATTTTTTGGGGCCCCCAAATATAATTTGCCTAGGGGCCCCAACTATCCTTAATCCACCAATGGGTGTGATACCTTTTGGCAACTGGCATATGGAAATATGAGTTCTGCATAGCTTCAACCTTGGTATCCCCGCTGGGTCTGGCTCCCACTGAAGAGACCTCAATAAAGGTCGAAATGGGTCTGGGTAGCGACCCTTCCCATAATGCATAGCATTATGGGAAGGGTCACTGATCAAGATGATAGCAGGTCTATGCAATGAACCTTATGAGAACAGGTTGAATATTTGTGGGTTGCAGAAATTGGTTGATAGGCAGAAAAGGCGAGATATGATTAAGACATTCAAATTGCTGAAGGGTTTCTATAAGCTTAATTCAGAGGATATTTTTCAGAACAGGCCTGGTGGTGGTGGTAGAACTAGGGGATATCTATGGAAGCTGGGCAAGAGTGTGATTAACAAGGGTGTTAGAGCTGGGTTCTTTACTTGTAGAGTGGTAAATGAATGGAATAAGCTGCCAGAGTCTATTGTGGGTGCTATGACAGTGAGTGAGTTCAAGGCAAGGTATGATAGATACTGTAAGAATGTCGAATAGTTGTGTGGACATGATGTTTAGGGCCTCCCTCGATGAATCTAAGGACTCCCTGGAGTCGCCTGTAATAGTAATTTTTTTTTTTTTTTTCAAATATTTACATATGTACAATGATCAACTATTCAGTATATTATTTTACAGGTTCAGCACTTTGTGCTACATATAATGAGATTTAAATAGTAATGATGATAACAGTTTTTTTTTTTATATAACAATCATAATAATAATTTACAATTATATTGTTCAGAGTTACATAAGTTGTACAATATTACCCACAACATGTAATATGTTGTGGGTTACTTTTTTTTTTTTCAAGTTTGAAAAGGTGTGATTATACAACAGTATTAGAACAACAACAACAACAACGTTACTGGCTTGCTGGGTGAAGCATAAAATGCTTTTTATTTTCCCCTTTATCTGTGTGGAGAAGCTTGATGGGGGGGGGGGGGTTGTGAGACTTATGCTCGCACTTTGTGAACTATGGAATTAGCTCTGTTCTGCTGAAAGCAGGATTGCCTTGGGTCTTTTGTGTTTTTGATAGTCATGTTCACTATAACTGGAAGCTTGTTTGATTAGTGGATTGGGATGAGAATGTGCCTTGCTGAAGAACTTTTCGGCATGGTCATGAAGGAGAGAACGGATGTCAGGGGTTCCGGTTTCTCTGTGGATCTGCGTGTTTCTGACGAACCATGGGGCGTCTAAGATCATCCGCAGGCATTTGTTTTGTATCCTCTGTAGTTTCTGGATGTTAGATTTGGATGTGTGACTCCATGCCGGGGATGCATATGTGATTACTGGTCGAATTACCATCATATATAATAACAGCTTGTTGCGTTTATCCAATTTGCTGTTGCGATTGATCAGGGGATAGAGTTGGGCTATGGTTCTGGATGTCTTTGTGCCTATGAGCTTGATATGGCTGTTGAAATTTAGCTTTTTGTCTAGCTGTACTCCAAGGTATTTGGCTTCTGTCTGCCATGGTATCTTTTTTCCGAGAAGTTCAATATCATCTTGGATGAAGGCTTTGCGTCTGGTGAACAGTATAGCTGAGCTTTTGACGGGGTTTACTTGTATCCTCCAGTCGGAGAACCATTTCTCTAGCTTTGTGATAGTATCCTGGAGACGACTGATCGCCAGGTGTGGGCGGAGAGATCTTGTCATTATGGCTGTGTCGTCAGCATATAGGGCTGTGATGGTAGTCCTCAGGTTCTGTGGAATGTCCGCCATGTAGATTGTGAAAATATGGAAATTTCTGAAGATTCTGCGCACTAAACACAATCCCCTACCGCCCATGCAAACTGCTCATGGAACGGCGCACACTGATAAAGAAAAAGCAGAAGCAATAGCAGAAAACCTAGAAAAACAATGCAGCCCGTCATATGATAATATAAACATCACCCACATATATAAAGTCCACCAGCAGGTCAAGCGTACCTTAAGTCAGTCCGAAGACAAACCAGCCAGCATCACCCCCACTACTCCAGTTGAAATAACCAACATCATAAAACATCTAAACAACAAAAAAGCTCCAGGGCCAGATGGAATTACTAACAGAATCATCAAATTACTTCCTAGAAAGGCTATTATGCACCTGGTTAACATAACCAATGCAATATTGAGGATACAACACTTCCCCTCTGCATGGAAAACAGCAGACATCATACCAATAAAAAAGCCAGGAAACAATCCGCAACTCCCGCAAAGCTATCGTCCAATAAGCCTGCTTTCCAACCTGGGAAAGATTGCTGAAAAAATTATCCTTTCAAGACTACAAGAAAAATCAGACCAAATAGGAATAATTCCAAACGAACAATTCGGCTTCCGCCGTATGCACAGCACAGTGCAACAAATACACCGACTAGTGGAGCATATCACTCAAGGATACAACTGGAACCTTCACACAGCTGCAGTTTTTCTGGATATTGCCAAGGCCTTTGATAAGGTATGGCATCAAGGATTACTCTATAAACTCATTCAGGCTAACATTCCAACAAACCTTACCCGTCTAATAAAATCATACCTCACTGACAGATCCATGCAGATAAAAATAAATGGCACCATCTCAACTTGGCGCAAAATCCTGGAAGGAGTACCACAGGGATCTCTTTTGGCTCCTTTACTTTTCACAACAGTATTTACAGATATGCAATCTGAATATTATGTGTCCTTATTTTCACAAACATGCTGTGTAAACTCATGATTTACTTTTAAAATATATATTTTTTTTTACATTGCATACATTTGTTACAGTTATTATATACATTACATTCATTTGTTTACATATGATACATTAATTACATTTGTTTACATGTGATGTTTACAATACGTACATTGGTTTACATATAATACATGCATTGGTTTTCTTGTGATACGTACATTACATGCATTTGGTTACGTATGATACATCTTGGATGAGAACTAATTTTTTTTCCCTTTCATCCTCGAAGCTTAAATGTAAGCTTATCTGAGGATGACACCAGTTGGTTATTATGTATTGTTTTTTTTTTTTTTTTGCTGTGTTAGGATGCTACGGAATCTATGATTGAGAAATTCGAGAAATTGAGAAATAATAATAATAATAATAATAATAATAATAATAATAATAATAATAATAATTATTATTATTATACATGTCCTCAAGGAGATGTGCTTTGCATTATGGGAGATACTAAGGAAAGTGATGAGAACTTAGTCCACCTTTGCCACGAGTTGCCCGAGTCCTGAAGATACTTCAGGCACAAACTTTGCTTACACTTGGATAAAGATTAAACTAAACATATAATTTATAGTCTAACCAAGTGGGAAAAAACTTCCAACGAAACCAGAACATGTCGATTACAATGATGAGAAGGTAATTCCTGCTCATGGTAATCGACTCTTTCCCTCCTTCTCCTCTCTTCTCTAACCCGTAGTAGGTGAATCCAGTGTTCAGCAATCCATGAAGTTGACATTTTCTGGCTTTGCTTTAAATTACCTTTTATTTATTTATTTTTTTTCTCTGCACGGTTAGCGAATGTTAGACAATATTGTAGCCAATATTTTATTATTACTTTTTTTTAAGAATAGATCTGTGTTGGACAAGGGCTTTATTGTTCACGTTGTGGGGAAATGCTTTTTATTTCTTCTTCGTAATTTTAACTGTGTGTTTTCAAATTATATATAAATTTATTGTAAGACTTTGCTCTGTTGACAATGGTGTATATCAATTAATCGTTTAATATATATTTTTTTAAACTATTAAAGCATACTATTACTAAACTATACTATACTATACTATACTATGCTATGTATATATGCAGTTCTGAAACTGAAGTGTTTGGAAAGAATGAAAACATTTTAGTGAAAGTGAAACATGTTTAACCGTAAACTTTTATCGAGACAGCCTGCTTACCTTCATTAAAATTACCATATACTGTACTTAAAATCACCTTTCTCCCTTCCTCCTTAACAAATGTATTCCCTCGCCTCCTCTAGGATCCAACAGCCCAATATCGTAACTTACAGAAAAACTATCAACGTGGGCTGTAAATTTCTTTTATTATTATTTTCCTCCCATACAAATGAAATATGTGGACTTGAGTTTCAACCTGGCATAGCTGACCTCACAATTAGTTTATTCAGACTCAGTTTGGCCCAAATGACTTATTTGTATGTGCAAGTGAGAGTGTGCGCATAGACAAACTGAAACTAGAAACCAAACTCTGCAAAAGAAAGACATCATGACCACAGATTTAGTGGATCCAAAATATAGTTCGGTTATGGGAGCCTTTCCCGCATTACAAGAGTTCGTATTACGGCAGCAGCTGCATTTTGAGTAACTACATACTGTATATGTGTAATTAAAACGCTGCAGCATCATGTAACTTACTACCAAATAAACCGAAGAGCATGTGAAAATGCCGTTGTCTCAGCTCCAGCGAAGTTGTTTTATTTGGTTAACGTGTTGTAACCAACTAAAACAATATTTTCCAATTTCTCAGCATGGTGTATCATATCCTGCATTATTGCTTTTATGTTCTAAACCCTCTGATCTAGTAAATGAAATACTTCAATGAAAAAAATAAATTGAAGTTATCCCAATTCATACAAACTATATAATCATCTATAGCTTGATCTCCATCCACTCCCCCCCCCCATTTTGTTTCGATTTGTATAACACACACACACACACTAAAATTCTCTCTCTCTCTCTCTCTCTCTCTCTCTCTCTATATATATATATATATATATATATATGAATATGAACTATTTGGTAATAAAGAGATACATATTGATTTCTGTTATCCAACTATTATTGATTTGCAGTGTCTGCGTAACCTTTCGTTTTTTAATTAACCTGCGATAATTCCATCCTGCTGTCTGTGCTTAATCGTGAGTAATACTGAGATTTGAAATAACCATAACGAAACTATTAATTTTATGCATATTCTGAATTTATTTTAAGCTAAAGGGCTTTTACATTTAAAATATTATTAAATATTTGAAATTTCCATACACTGTAAACTGCGTAACTTCAATGAACTAATCTTATGGGAATGTATACGATGATACGGTGTTCTCTTCACCTTGATAAACCATGCTGTGTCAAATTGACATTCCATTTAATTATTTAATTTCACGGTTTAAAATAATTGGGATACCAAACGGGGGTGGGAGGGGATAGAAAAAGAATCAGTGGGCTCTGTAAGAGAAATTTTGTCTTCAGTATATGATAAGTAGACTGACATAACTGATAGTTATTGAATCTAGGACATTGACAACACTGAATTAGTGAAAATTACCAGTGGATATTTGTGAAAAGCTTGATATGTAGACGCTCCAATTTAATCACTTCAGTTGAAACGATTTCAGACTCTCCACTTTAGTTTGCAAAATAAGTCTTAAGAGTATTTGTTTAAATAGATCTGCTAAAAAAATTAACTTAACAAATGACTCCAGTGCAAGATACTCAGATCTTAGCAGCATTAATGGCTAATGAAAACCGGATAATGTTTCTTTTTCCTTCCTATTCTCCCTTTCCCCTTTCTCTTTATTCTGAAGTTATGCTTTTCTTAGTACATTAGCCATCTTGGAGATGGATGGATCTATTCCTTCAAGAAATGAAATCTGAATAATAAAAAATATCATGAATTTTGAATTAAATAACAAAACAAGACAGAAAAAATTTCCCATCATTATATATATAATTTTTTTTTCTTTCTCTGTTTTTAAGACAGATTTAAATAGATCTTTGGCATCCAAGAATGATGGAGGGAATTAATACGTTCAAGATGTTGCACTTTGGATTGCAGAGGGGAGGGGATTATACATAGAGTGGATGGCAAGAATAATAGGCCATCTCTGAAGTTATGTAATGGTGTGCTGAAGAAGAGAGTTAGGAGTAGATTTTTAACATAGAGAATGATGATTGAGTGGAATGCATCTCAGGAATGTGAATAAGTTTAAGATTTAACATGACAGATATGTTGCTAGTTGAGTAAGATCTCTCAGAATGAATTTATTGACCTACATGAAGTTAATGTTCATAATAATATTTTAATAATGAAATTTTATTATTCATACATACTGTTTACATTATATAAGATGTAATACATATGATAGGTTATATGCATATACAGTGCAACATATATATATATATATATATATATAAGTTGGATCCTGAGAAAGAGTGAAAGAAGGAAGATAGATGCATTTGAATTATGAGTTTTGAGATGCTTACTAAGAATACCATGGACTGCAAAGCAAACCAATAAATCAGTGATAGACAGAATAAAGCCAGATTGCTCCCTTGAAGCTATGATCATCAAGCAAAAATTGTCATACTTTGGACAGTCTGGAGAAGATGATGATGCTTGCTAAAGTTGATGGAAGCAGGAGAAGAGGAAGACCAAGAATTAGATGGGTGGATGGAGTTAAAGAAGCAACTGGAGTGTGGAGTGTGCTTGGAGGTTCTGAAAGACATGGTCAGGAACAGATTGGAATGGAGAATGTATGTTCGTGGAGTCGCCAGGAGTCGGAAACGACTCGATGGATCATAACACACACACACACACACACACACACACACACACACACACACACACACATAGAAAGTTTGTTAACTTGGATATATTACGCATTCAAGATACCAAGTAATTTTATATAAACTTGGTTTTTAATCCTATTTCCCAAGTAAGCAAACAGACAAATATATGTCAAGTTTGCGCTTGCACGTAGTGCAAGATGGAGGCAACTCCTGCAAGTAGTGCAGGACCAAGGCAACTCATGGTAAAGGTAGATTAAGTTCCAATCACTTTCCTTAATATTTTTCCCCTAATGCAAAGCACATCCCCTTGTGGAGATACTATACAAATTTAGATGAAATTCGAATTACTTTCTACAGATTTTGTACTAGTTGTGATTATATGTTATATTATAATATAACATATTGTAATATAACATATAATCACAACTAGTCATAAGAAATAAAATAATTTAGTCATAAGAAATAAAATCTTTATCACATTTATAATATTAGTTCTGGATGAGGTATTAATGTAGTAGCGTGCATCCTCGAAACCTGCATTAAGCTTATCTGAGGGTGACGTTGATTAATTATTGTTTATTAATTCTGTTGCATTGTTGGCAATATTTTGGATATATGCCACTGCATTTGCATGTGGGAATCCTTCCCCCACGTGCACACACAATACTTAGAAATGCAATGATGTATCACTGAATATAAAGCTGAGCTAGTACAGTGCATTGCATTTCATGCGCAAAGTTTGTAAAGTTTGTATTTCTTTTTCATCGTATACCTGTAGGGTCCCTTTTAGAGTATTGTAGCATGCAAGATTTCTATTTTCATATGGTATTTTGATATATTATTGGTGTTTAATACCATATTTCATATGGTATTTAGTATTTCGTATGCTAGCAATAGAATAGCAAGAACTATGCATCATATAACAAGAATTCAAACAATTAATAGTATTACATATAAATGCAGCAGTCATTATGGAAAAGTTACCCCAAGTATTATTGTATTTATATGTGATATTATTAGTTCTCTGAAGTCTCATTATATGATACATAGTTCTGGAGTTTTTTTTTTTTTTATAGTAAGCATCAAAATAATGTTTTCCACCAGATCAGCTTTATTATTTTATATCATAGAAATGTCTATTTAAGTTATAACTTCACAGAATGCATACATTGGTATAGCATATCTTCAATATTATTATTATTATTATTATACCCTTCATATTGCAAAGGTGGTGAAGGTAACTCAAAAGATTGCTGCAATACTGAGAAGGACACTAACCTGCAGAGATAAGAGTTGTCATTCTATTGTGTAAAGCCCTGATCAGATCACACCTGGACTACTGTGCTCACATTTGGTCCCCAGGATTTGAAGGGGATAAATTATCGAATGGAAAGAGTGCAGAAGTGGATAACAAAGATGATATTAGGACTGTACTTAGTTATGAGGATAGACTGAGGGAATGTAGACTGTGGAGTTTGGTAGATAGAAGAAGGAGAAGTGGTATGATCGAGACGTTTCAACTATTGAGAGGCAATTACAAGGTTAACACTGGGGAGTTCTTTTAGTTGGTGGAACAGGGGGAAGGATCGAGGACAAGAGGGGCCATCCCTGCAAGTTACGAAAGGAAATTGTGAATGAGAGGATAAAGTGGTTTCTTGGCATGGAGGCATGGAGGGTGGTTGAACAGTGGAATGCATTGTCAGATAGAATGGTGATGGCATCAACAGTCAGTGGGTTCAAGGTGTGGCATCTTTCAGTATGTCGCAAGTAAAAGAAAGCATGCTTATGCAAGTTTCTTTTATATACAAGTTTCTTTTCCTCCTCCTTCATCCCTGCAACTGCTGTATTGTGGAACAATCTTCCCCCTGTTGTGTTTCACAAGGAATACAATATACAGTCATTTAAATCAAATGCAAACATGTTCCTCCTTTCCCAACCCACTATCCATACACGGTACTAATGTACTATAGGTCGATCAACCAACCTCTCATGTATGCACTCAACATAAAAAATAAAAAGGTAACTGAATCAGATGAAATAGTAGGATTGCTAAGTGAATGCTTTGCAAGAGTATATTATCCAGGTGAAGATATTATAGTAACAAGATAGGCAAAGGCTTATATGAAAACTGAGGTAATTGAACTGGAGGTGCATGGCATATTACAGAACCTAGATGTGAGTTTTACAAGATGGTGCTAGAGAATTGACAGTGCATTTGACTATATTGTTTATTCTAATTAATTTATTATTATTACGGGTATCTCCATGGAGTCAGTGGACTCATCGTGGGAGACCCAAAATATCAGATCAATATTTATCATACCTCTTCTTGAATTCATTTACAGATGAAGAACTCACAACTGAGTCAGGCAATTCAATCCACTCATCATTCACCACCCTCCAGGCAAAATATCTAGTTCTCACACCTTTGTTAACCACACTTTTCCTTAATTTCCAGGGATGACCTCTTGTTCTTCCATCACCATCACACAGCTGAAATATTTCCCCTGCATCAATCTTATAAAAACCTTTTAGTAATTTAACTGTTTCTATCATAATCCCTCTTCTCTGCCTATCAACCAACCTCTGCAATCCACAAGCTCTCAATCTATCAATGTAGGGAGCATTTTTTACATCACTCACCAACTTAGTCACTCTCCTCTGAACCCTCTCCACAACCTCCTCATCTCCAAGGAATCCAGGTGACCAGACTTGAGCACAGTAATCCAAATGTGGAAGTATCAACATCTTATATAGGGAAATAATAACCTCTTTATCTCTGGATGTTAGCATGTTCTTCAATAACCAAGTAATCCTATCTGCAATCTTGGACACCTTAGTAATATGCCCTCTGAACTTCATCTCCATATCCACCAACATTCCCAAGTCCCTGGCCTCATCAATCTCTTGGAGTACTGTTCCATCATTGTGGTACACAGCTGGTAATCTTTTAATCCCAAAATGCATAACTTTACACTTTTCCACATTCAACTGACATTCATTACCTTTTGCCCATTTTGCCAGCTTATTTAAATCATCCTGCAAACTCTCAACAGCAGCTTGATTTTTTATTGCACTATCCAACTTTGCATCATCATCAAACAACTGAATATCTCCCTTCAAGCCATTTCCTATATCATTTATGTACAAATTAAACAATAACAGCCCAAGCACAGAACCCTGAGGTACACCACTGGTCACCTGCCTCATCCTGGACTCTGCTCCTCCATACACCACTTTCTGGTATCTTTCCCTGAGCCATTCTCTTATCCATATCACCAGTTTAGTATCCATCCCCATCTGCTCTAATTTGCGCAACAGTTTTCCATGAGGTATCTTGTCAAAAGCCTTAGCAAAATTCAGGAGTATCACTGTGTAGTCATTTCCCTTGCCCAACTCAGATGTCATTCTATTATAAAAATTTAGTGAATTGCTAAGGCAGGATCGACCTTTAACAAAACCATGTTGGCCCCTATAGAGTATCATATTCTGATCCACCCATCCTTGAACTTTTTCAATACTTTTACCACCACTCCCGAGATGGTGATTGGTCTGTAATTAACTACTGCAGTCTTAGAGCCACCTTTATGCAAAGGAACCACTTTGCCTTCCTTCCACTCCCTAGGGACCATACCAGAGTTCAAACGTAAGTTAAATAACCCAGTAAGAGGTGTTTACAATTCCTTTGCACATTCATGCAACACCCGAGCTGATATTCCATCTACACCTACAGCGGTGTTTGCATTTAAATTCTGCAATATACTAAGTACCTCTGATTTATTAACTTCAATTCTCACATCAGTTATTGCTACATGTAGAGAGATATTCTCACTTGGGTGATAGATCTTTGAAAAGTGATCACTCAGCAACTCCACTATTACATCTGAATTGGTCACCTCAATACAATCAGCATCCACTAAGGTTATCCTTCCAAAGTCATTCTTCCTTTTACTTGCCACATAGCTGAAGAACTCTGGGATTACCCTTGATCTCCTTGGCTAAGGTCTTCTCATAATCTGATTTAGCTTCTCTTACTATGCTGGTAACCTTCCTAGCTTGAGCCTTGTACTGCTCATGGGTGTACAGATCTCCTTTCTCCTTGTAAATTCTCCATAACATTTTATTTTTTTGCAGATCAAGCCTGATACTACTACTCATCCATTAACGCCTACCTTGTTTGTCTTCCTGACCTTGGGAATACATTCTGATATTGCCTTCCTCAGATACCTGCTAATTATATCCCATGCGCTGCTAACATCATTCCCCTGCAATATGTTCTGCCATGGGACAGCTGCAAACTCACTTCGAAGCTTGTTATAATTACCTAACCTGTAGTTTATTTATTCTCATTTATTCTAACGTATTCTAACTCTGGGTTAGTGGAGGTTGGAAAGACGGGAAAAGAGTTCCACTGCATAAAGGAGGCTCCAAGACTGATGTAGAAAATTACTGATCGATCAACAAATCAAGAGTCATAGTCATGGTACTGGAGAAGTTGGTCAAGAGCAAAATACAGGAAGGGATAGTCATAAAATGGGATACTATATGGGGGGGGGTGCAACATGGTTTTGTGAAGGGCAGTAACTTGCTCACTTTTTATAATACAGTGACAGCTGAGTTGGATAAAGGTAATGGGTTTACAGTGATACTGCTGGACTTTCCGAAAGCATTTCACAAGTTACCTCATGGAATTCTAATTAATAAAAATTGCAGCACATATGGATGGATATAAAGATGGTGAAGTGAATTAAAGGGTGGTTGATGGAGAGATATCATAGAGTAGTTTATTCAGGAGTAGAGTCCAATAGAATTCTGTGACTAGTGGCATGCCACAGGGCTCTGTTGTTATATTAGCAAAGGAAAGAATCTAAGAGGAACTGCTCAGTTGTTTGCTGATGATGCAAAATCAGGTAGAGCAATAGTTAATAAAGATGATTTTAAAATTTTGCAGGATGATTAGGATAGACTGGAAGTTTGTACAAAGGAGAATGGATTCAGTTTAATGTGGCAAAGTGTAAGGTTTTAATAAAATTAGTTTAATCCTTTATCCAAGTGTGAGCAAACAAAGTTTGCACCTGAAGGTATCTTCAGGACTGGGGTAAGGTGGTACAACACCAGGGCAACTCGTTGCAAAGGTGGAGCAAGCTACCAACAATCCTATCCTCAGTATCTCTCAGGAGATACTGAGATAGGAGTAGTAGATAGGAGATAAGATACCAACACTCCTATCTCAGTATCTCCTGAGAGATACTGAGGATAGGATTGTTGGTAGCTTGCTCCACCTTTGCAACGAGTTGCCCTGGTGTTGTACCACCTTACTCCAGTCCTGAAGATACTTTCAGGCGCAAACTTTGTTTGCTCACATTTGGATAAAGGATTAAACTAATTTTATTATACTCTAACCAAGTGAAAAACAAACTTTCAAAAGTGTAAGGTTATTATTATTATTGTGCAGACACATCCATGGAGTTTGAAGAGTCATTGTGAGAGACTCAAACCATCCACACAATCTGTCATCTCTCCTTGAACCCATTAACTGACAAAGCACTCACAACTGATTCCAGCAACCCATTCCACTGATTCACAACTTTCCAAGCAAAAAATCTAGTCCTCACACTCCTGCCAACCACACCATTATTTAACTTCCAGGAATGACCTCTTGTTCTTTCTCCCCCTCTAGCCAAGTGTTGAAACATTTCCCCTGCATCAATCCTATAAAACCCTTTAAGCAACTTAAATGTTTCTATCATGTCCCCTCTTTTCTCCTATCAACCAACTTCTGCAGTCTACACGCCTCAATCTCTTTCATCATAGCGAACACAGACCACTCACCATTTTGGTTGCTTGCATCTGAATCTTCTCCACAGTTTCCTCATCCCCAAGAAACCCAGGAGAGACCAAACCTGATCACAATGATTCAAATGTGAACATATCAAGGCCTATAAAGAGGAATAACAACCTTTTTATCTCTATTTGTTAATGTGTTCTTCAATAGTGAAGTAATCTTATGGGCTGCATTAGCAACCTTAGCAATATATCCTCTAAACTTTAACTCTCTGTCTACCACCATCCCTAAATCTATAGATTCATCTATATCCTGGAGCACGGTGCCATCAACGGGATACACAGCTTGTAATCTATTTATTCCAAAATGCATAACTTTACATTTCCCCACATTAAACTGATGCCCATTAACTTTTTCCCATACTACCAGCCTATCTAAATTGTCCTGCCTCTCCACATTGCCTTGATTAACTATTACTTTACCTGATTTTGCATAATTAGCAAACAACTGAGTATTTCCTTTTAGGTTATTTCCTATATCATTTATGTACCAATTAAACAGCACTGAATCTTGTGGCACACCACTAGTCACCTGTTTTTACCTTGATTCTGTCCCTCCATATACCACTTTTTGATATCTGTCTAGCAGCTACCCTGTTATCCATATAACCAGTGTCATATTCATCATCATTGATTTAATTTGCATAACAGAGTTACACGTGGTATTCTGTCAAATGCCAAAACAGCAGAATCATTGTGTAGCCATTTCCTTTATCCAACTCATCTGTTACTCTATTATAAAAGTTAGTATTTTATCCTTCACACCAACTGGTGTGAAGGATCATTCATGCTGTGTGTTGTCCAGAGAACTTCAAATGTCCAAACCCAGATGGAAAAAAGTTGCTGTCAGGCTTTTTCAAGGGACTAGAAGACATGATCACCATTGGCACAGGTGGAGAGTTTCTACATTTAGCCATTTCAAAGTCAGACTTAGCCCCTGTTAATGATGGTTTTGCAAGTGTTGTGGGTTTCAGTGTTTCTTATGAATGAAGCTGAGTTTATGCTTCAAGCTTATAATATTTCCAACAAGCTGTTTTCTTTTCTTGGATCATCCTTGCACACTTTTTGGAAAACCCTAACTTGGATATAGATTGGGAGTTTTAAACAGAGTTGGTAATAAAGGTCTTTATTTCAAAATGGATCATTTCTGTATGAGGATCACAGCAAGTATCTGGACCTGGAGAACAGACACAGTAGTCTGACCAAGGAAAGGAGGAGTAAAAGTCTTGGAGATCTTCCTACTGGGCACTGTTGTAATGCCAAAGTACACAAAGTCATGATTGCCTGAGGAGAGGGCATTCCACTAGAGATGAAACTTGGATGAGATTGTGATATGAATTACCAAGTGAAATGGTCACTTGAACAGTGTACCTAGAAGGAAACAGATAATTAAGAAAAGATTGAGAGTGTTGAATGAATGGAGAGAATTGTCAGGAATTCTGGTTAGATGATGAATAATTTTTTTAAATCTTGCTTTCATAGTAAATGCCTTTGCTTCTCTTCCAGCTGTCTGTGGAAAAGGGAGACAATTAGAATTATGGACATTAAATCACCAACAAAGATGACTTCATTATTAGGGAATTTGGACTGCAGGACATCAAGCTTCAAGAATTAGAAGTCAAAAAGATCAGATTGATTTTCAGAATTGGAGGACAGTAGAGACAACAGATGAAAGATAAATAAGGCAAAGAAATCTTGAACCATAGAAGCTTAAAATGAGGATATTCAAGATTAGGCATTCTGTGGCCAGAATATCAAAGCATAGGCATCCTTGTAGAGGAAGAAATCATACAGGATGTAGTTTGGACAGTTAACATGGGTTGTGGTTCTTTTGGAAATTATGTGACAGCTGATCGGGAAGCTTCCTGATCAGCTGTTGCAACTAGTTTGGTCCAGTGCACTATCCGGTGACCAACTGTAGAACTGCTGTACCCTCAAAGATGGAAGAGGTTCTGGATCTTCACAGTATGTTTGATATACTCTTGATGGGTACTACTCACATGGCATGTTGGAAGATTTGTGTGGTGGTGGTGGTGGTGGTGGTGGGGAGGAACGAAAACCAGCGCCCCTACTCTGGAACCAAATATGGCAACTAACACTTAAGGCTCCTAATAGCAAGGTAGTGGTGTTTCACCAGATAATGAAGATTATCTACCACTGTAGATGATTTTTGGGGAATGGTTAATAGTATTGAAGAGGGATGATTGAATGGCTATAGAATGCACTTAGGAAGAAGTGATTTTCTTCTCCCACTCCCACTAGAAAGTCAGCAGTTGCTCAAATGCATATATTATTGTTATTATTAGAATCAGTCTCACATGGAGTCAAAAGACATTGTTGGAGGTCCTACTCTTTCTCACACACACACACACACACACACACACACACACACACACACACACACACACACACACACACACACACACACACACACACACACACACACAGTTCATCATACTGTGAATTAAAAATGCATTTGTCCATCTCTGCACTCATCACACTTACAGGCAATGCATTCCAATCATCTACCAGTCTCCGTGCAAAAAAAACCTACTCATCACCCTCTTGCTCACACATTCCTTATACAGCTTCCAGAGATAGCTTCTTGTTCTCCTCTGTCTCCACCCATTCTATGAAAAATCTCATCCACGTTAATCTGGTAATACCCCTTACCAACTTATATGTGTTAGTTATGTCTATCCACTAAAGTCTTCAGATTCCATTCCCTCAGTCTGTTTTATATGCAACAATCCAGAGAGCAGAAACCATCTTATCTCAACGCTTTCCAACATCTCTTCATCTTTTGAAAATAAGGTAGTTAAATCTGTACAGTAATCCATATGTCTGATCAAAGCCTTATATAGTAGAATCGCAATGTCGTTCCTTCTATATGTCAGTGCCCTTTGCATCATTGCCAGAATTCACTGTGCTATCCTCACAACTTTAGAAAAGGAAGTTTTTCTAAAATTGTTTTTCATCATCTGCAAACAATTGTTTGCAGATAATGAAAAGTTGGGAAGAGTTATGAGAAGTAGAGCAGATGTTGTAGCCTTGCAAGAGGACATGAATGGACTGTCAGAATGAAAAAGTATGTGTCAGTTTAATGTAGCAAAGTGTAAGGTTCTAAAATTTGGGAAGCAAAATTAATAACGGAAAAAACTCATGTACAAAGATTATTTAATAGTATAATTTTCGCCTGTGTGTCACAGGCATCTTCAGTTCATTAAGCTCAAATTAAACAATAACTGATAATTCCAAAAAGCGCCACCTAAGTAGCTGGTGTAAGATAACTAAAAAGGTCAATAACTTTCCTAAAAATAAAAATAAAAAAATAATAATAATAATAAAAAAAAATAAATAAATAAAAAATCAATACAATAAAAAGTTATGAAAGATTAGCTGATTTGTAAAGTACTATCTCCCATAAAGGGGATAGACGTAAGCCGTCAGATCTGTTTAAGTTAGGAGAATGAAGTAGAGTTTCACATGTTTCTTTATAAAGGCGTTCCACGAGAAACTGACTTTTGTGAAGAACTCTTGTCTTTCTCCAGTGAACTCTGTGTCTAGTGAAGATGGCATGTTCTGCAAGTCCAGACTTTTTTAGAAAATTATACTATTAAATAATCTTTGTACGTGAGTTTTTTCCGTTATTAATTTTGTATCGATATGTCTACTCACGGTATACCTCTTTTAAAACTTATTGGGAAGCAAAGATGGGACACAGAGTATAAGATTGGTGGAGATATCTTAGAGGAGGTGGAGCAGATGAAAGATTTGGGGGGGGGATAGGATGATGGTGGATAGGGACATGAAATTTCATGGACATTTTGCTAAAATTGTGAGGACAACGCAGCAGATTATGGGAATGATGTGGAGAAGACTGACAGGTAGAAGTAAAGTTATGATTTCATTGTACAAGCCTTTGATCAGGGTCATATATGGATTACTGTGGACAGATTTGGTCACCTGGTTTTCACAAGGATGATGAGTTGTTCGAAAGGGTTCAGAGATGATTTGCTGTCAGTTTCTGGTTTGTAGAATGTGGAGTATGAGGACAGATTGAGGGAATGCAAATTGCAGAGTCTAGTGGATAGGAGGAGGAGGAGGGGGGACATGATTGAGACATATAAGTTGGTAAGGGGTAATTGCCAGATTAATATGGATGAAAGTTTTCATAGAATGTCTGGGGACAAGACAACAAGAGGCCATTCTTAGAAGCTGTATAAGGAGAATGTGAGCTGGGGGGGGTAGTTTTTTTGCATGGAAAATGGTGGGTGATTGGAATGCAATTGCCTGAGAGTGTTTTGAGAGCAGTGACAGTGAATGTATTTAAGTTAAGGTATGATGAGCTGTGCATGTGAAAGTAGAACTCCTGTGATGAGTCTCTTGACTCTATGGAGGTCTGATAATAATAATAATAATGACATCTACATTCTTTCTTGTGCCCCTGGCTTATAGCAGCAACCAACTGTATATTTCATGCTGTACCTTATATTCGATAACTTCAAATACACTAAAAATACTGTACTCCTGCATTCTGTCACTATGACTATATTATTCTCTATCAACCAAGTCTCACTAATGCTATAACTTTTGGCCAAGCTGAATCAACCAATACCAAAATTCCTTCCTCCTTATTCTGGGGGAAGAGATGCTTCTGGCATTAGTGTAGATAAATTGCAGTACATCCTTTGATCCACAACCCCCCTCACACTTTATGTTGACTATTCCATACAATTTCAAGATTCAGCAAAATCATTATTAAATATTTTTAAGAGTATGTTTTCAGATGATTTTGTTTTGTAGTCCATTTTCACAGTTCAATTTTTCCATTTTTTGAAGGATTTCTCTCATAAAATCTGAAGTATGTGATCACCCAATCTGCACTTGAGCTACACTGGCACCTTCAGATCTAGAATAACTGACCAAATAACTAAACTTTTGAATAAGTGTTACTAGAATTCCAAATATGGTAGGTGTGCACTTGTTCTTACTTAAGAAATTATTTAGTATGAGTATGTGTTATTTATTTCAGTCATACTTTTTTTATTTAATTACTGTTCTCAGTATGTTCCCTTGATCATTGTTTTCAATAATGGCACTTTTATAAATGTGTTTTATAATTTATAATTCTCTTTTTGCATCTCCTTAAAAAGCAGCATTTTTTTATAATGCAGTTATATAAAACTAAAAAATAAATAATAAAATAACAACATATCAGTAAACTGTAAGCAATACTGGTTTGGCCAAATGATTAGTGTATCTGTTCTCCAACCAAGAGGTTATGGGTTTATTATCTCTCAACCACCTTCTTGGAGTCAAAGACTCATCATGAGATACCCACTCTAATCATCTTTCAAGCCAATACCTATCATACCTATTTCCTTGAACTTATTCACTGATGAAGCACTCATAGCCACTTTTGGAAATCCATTTCACCTGTTCACCACTACCATTCAAGCAAAAAATCTAGTCCTAACTCTCTTGCTAACCACACTCATATCTTTTTTGGAAGCGACCCCTTTGTTCTCTCCCTTCCTGCCATGTACTGAAAGAAGTCTTCAGTGTCAATCTTATAGAACTCCTTTAACCACGCTAGGATGTATATATACGTCCACATTTCCATGGATGCGAAGTACATATTAAAATTGTAATATCATTGATATTACATTGAAATACAGGGTGTTCGGGATAAATTTGACATATTTATAATTAATTATATTTTTCCGTAAGTTACATGTATTAACACACACTTCTCTTCATTTAAAAGTTTGGACCCTTCTTCATTCATATACAAGATGTCAGAAAGGATGGATAGCTGGAACCCACCTGAATCATGGAAGAGAATAACTTGTATCATGATGATTCGTGCCCGCCATCAAAATAAGGATATTACGACTGCTGCCCAATGCTCCCTGAATACAGTAAAAACAATCAGGCATGAACTAGAGACTTGCAATGGTGACTACGAGGATGTAGCAAGAAGAAAGATCCCTAGCAGACGATCTGATTGCGTTCGTACAGCAGAATTCCTCGCAAATCTGCAGGAACAGGTGTTGAAGAACCCTGGCATTGGAATTCGGGCTTTGTTCGTGGAGTTGCTAACTGTAGCCAAGCCCTGGATAACAAGGGTAGCCAATGGTAGGCCGTATGTATGGCAGCAGGATTCGGCCCCTTGCCACACCTCTGGGAAAAGTCAAAAATGGTTGTCTGAAAATTTCTACGACTTCACCAGTCCAAATGTTTGGCCTCCAAACTCCCCAGACCTTAACCCCATGGATTATTTTGTATGGGGCGCAGTTGAAAAAGACACCAATCGCACTTCCAGTAATACAAAAGCCCAGTTAATGGATAAAATTAAAACAGTTTTTGCGGCCCTTCCCAGGGAGACTGTAGCATCAGCTTGTTCGAGGTTCCGAAGCAGAATTGAAGCTGTGATCGATGCTAATGGTGGTTATTTTGAGTAAATCTTGTTGATAGTATTGTAATTAACTCTGCCTGTAATGTTTTTTTGTCAATTCATTAAATTTAATAGATACAAAGAAGATTTTCTTTTTCCTTACGAAACTGTCAAATTTATCCCGAACACCCTGTATATGATGGATACGAAGCATATGAGGATGCGTATTTGATCCATAATGGCCGGTAAGGTGGTTAATGATTTATATGTTTCTTTCATGTCTCCTCATTTCCATCTGTCAGCTAGTTTTTGAAGCACACACAGAGCTCCAATTAATTCTCACAGGGAGCATTCCATAGACCTACCACAATCTTTGTCTCTGATACTCTTTACAACTTCTTCCTCACAGAATCCAAGTGACCAGATCTACATTCAATATCCTGATGTGTCTTATTAAAGCCTTATAAAGAAGAAGAAGAATTTCCCATATCTCTGCTTGTCCATGTGTTCTTCAACAGCCACGTAATTTGATGTGCTGTTTTGGCCATCTTTGCAATATGTCATCTAAACTCAACTCCCTGTCCACAACAGCTCCCAAAGCCATGGTTTCATCAGTTTCTTGTAGTTTAATTCCATCAATATAGTACACAACTTGTAATCTCTTCATCCCAAAGTACATGACTTTACACTTGGCCATGTTAAACAGCAACCATTTACCTTTGCTCATACTGCCAGTTTATTTAAGTCATCCTACATGATCTGTACATCATCTTCATCGACTGCTGCTCTTCCCAGCTTTGCATTCAGCAAATAACTGAATATTTCCCCTTAAATCATTTCTTATATAGATGTACAGGTTAGTAAGGGATTGTTGTGGGTTCAATGTTGGAGAGATTTTTCATGGAATGGTGGCAGATCGGGGGGGGGAACAGGAGATCATCCCTGAGGCTGTATAGGTTGTGTGTGAACAAGGAAGTGAGAAGCAGATTTTTTGGCATGCAGAATTGTGAATGATTGGAATGCATTGCTTGAGAGTGTGGTGTCTGCAGAGAATTTGTGTTTAAGGCAAGATATGATGAGCTGTGTGGCGGTGTGATCTCTTAGATGAGTCTTTGACTACATAGGGTCTTATGATAATAATAATAATAATAATAGTCTGATGTTATGACCTCATAAGTTGTGTAATGTGACCTCTGAACTTCAGATCCTTGTCCACTTCCACTGAAAGGTCTCTTATCTCCTCATTTTCCTCCAAAATGAGGAGATAAGAGATAAGAGATTACTGTCCAATCAGCATATCAGGAGTTGTTATTGTCAAACTATTGGAGAGTCAAGAGCAAAATACAGGAATGGATAGATGGAAATGGAATACTGTATGTTGTGGGGGGGGGGGCAGCATGGTTTTGTGAAGGGTAGGTCATGCCTCAGTAACTCAATAACATTTTATAATACAGTGACAGCCGAGTTGGATAAATAATGGGTTTGCAGTGATATTGCTGGACTTTGTCAAGGCCTTTGACAGAATAACACATGGAATTCTTATCAGCAAACTGCAGCACATGAGGATGACTATAGGGTTGGTGAGATGTGACTAGTGGCATACCACAGAGTTCTGTTCTTGTACTGCTACTGTTAAATTTGTTCATTAATGATATAGGAAAGGATCTGAGAGGAACTGTTCAGTTATTTCTCAATGATGCAAAGTTGGGTAGAGCAATAGTTAATACAGATGATGTCAAATTTTTGCAGGATGATTTGGACAGATTGGCAGAGTGGGAAAAGGTGAATGGATGTCAGTTTAATGTGGCAAAGTGTAAGGTTATTCATTTTAGGGTTAAAAGATTACCAGCTGCATACCACATCGGCAGACCTGTACTCCAAGAAATTGATGAAGCCAGAGACTTGGAAGTGTTAGTGGATAGGGAGTTAAAGTTTATGGGACACATAGCAAAAGTGGCTAAAGCAGCTCATCTGAAGAATACTTTGATGAGAAGAGACAAGCAAGTTATTGTTCCTCTTCATCGAGCTTTCATAAGACCCCATCTTGACTACTGAACAGATTTAGGCACCAGGGTTTCTTGGTAATGAAGAGGTAGAGAGGATCCAGAGGAGAGTAACCAAGATGTCAGCAGGTTAATGGAATGAACCTTACAAGAACAGGTTGAAGATTTGTGGGTTACAGAAACTGGTTGATAGGCGGAAAAGGGATGATATGATTGAGACATACAAATTATTGAGGGGTTTTTACAAGATTAATTCAGAAGAAATTTTTCAGAATAGGTGTGCTGGTGGGAGAACTACGGACCATCCATGGAAAGTGAGAGAGAGTGCAGTTAGAACTAGGTTTTTTGCTTGGAGAGAGAATGAGTGTATTAGGTTGTCAGAGTCTATTGTGGATTCCATCACTGTGAATGAGCTCAAAGCAAAGTATGATAGATACTGCACAAATGTTGAATAGTTCTTGACATGATGTTTAGGGTCTCCCCTTGATGAATCTAAGGACTCCTTGGAGTTGCCGGTAATAATAATAATAATAATAATTTAAACAGTGGAAGACCAAGCATTGAGCCCTGCAGTACTCCACTAGTCATCTTCCTTCTGACAGACTCAATTTCCTCATATACCACTCTTTGATGTGTATCCATCAGCTACCTTCTTAAAATCACTAGGTTTGTATCCATGCCCATTTCCTCCAAGTTATGCAACAGAGTCCATGTGAAATCATGTTGAATGCCTTTGCAAAGTCCAGTAGTATCACTGAGTAGCTTTTCCTTAAGCCAACTCAGTAGTAACTTCATTATAAAAAGTAAGACAATTGCTAAGGCATGACCTACTCTTCCCAAAGCCATGTTGTCCCTTTAAAGTTGGTAAAAGACAAAATTTCTGAATTCTGTCTTTTGCCAACTTCTCCAATACCTTATCCATCATTTCTGAGATACTGAACTATTTTGTTCTCAAAGTAGGTCAAACAAAAGGATCACTTCGATTTTGAAAAACACACTAATAAGCAAGTAGGCTAAAGAAATTATATCCCTCTTTTGAAGATGTTAACATTCCATACCTGGACTACTATGCATAGCACCTGGGTTTCTTCTAGATGAGAGAAAGATGCCATATCTGTAGAATACTTCCTGTAAGGATATATCAAAGGTTTGTGGTTTACAAAATTTGGTTGATACTTGGAAAACATGGGGATATGAAGAAACCTATCAGTTATTAAAGAAATTTTATAGGACAGATGCACAAAATGCTGGCATGGTTAGTGTATCCACTCTCCAGCCAAAAGGCTGTGGGTTCGAATCCTACTGTGAGCATGGATGTTTGTGAAAATACTAGTGATGTGGTGGGTAGTAAATGGCATTGGTGTAGTTGATGGAGACAGAGAGTTGTAGAGTAGGTGCCCTCCCTCAATGAGTCTCTGGACTCCTTGGAGGTATCACATAATAATAATAATATTATTATTATTATTATTATTCAGGTCTCCATGGAGTCAAGAGACTCATCGTGGGAAGTCCTTCCTAGGAAACACAAAGTCTATCATACCACTCATTGACTGTTCTTGCTCTCACCACTCTATCAGGCAATGCATTCCATGGTTCATCCACCCTTCATGCAAAGAAACCATGCCTCACTCTCTTGCTCACAGCTTCCTTTCATAACTTCCAGGGATGGCCCCTTGTCATCGCTACTTCCCTCTGCTCTGCCATAATAATAATATAAAATTTTCAATATAATGATAATAGCAATGGAGAACAAGGGATTACCTCTAAAGTTATTATTAGTACACCCTTCATGGAGTTGGCAGACTCATCATGAAGGATCATTCAATGGACAACATATCTACCATATTGAACCTTAAAATCATTAACACTCTGTTAAATATTTTGTTAATATGCTGTTAATGATATAACATTATAGCATTAACAATATATTCTTTGGTAATGCATTCCATTCACTCACAGTTCCCCATGCAAAAAGTCTACTCCTAACACCTCTCTTCACCACACTTACATAATGTCCAGGGATGGCCTCTGGTTCTTCCCTTCTCAGATTTTACTCTTTTTATAATCCCTTCTGGATTAATCCAATAAAATCCTCACAATAAAAATTAAATGTTCTCTATCATATCACCTCCTTCCTCCTATCCATCCAACTCACAAACCAAATTTCTTTAACCTCTCAACACAGCAAGCATTCCAGTCCTGATATTGTATTAGTTACTCATTTCTGGACCATCTTCAATGTTTCAACATCACATTGAAAATCAAGTGACCAAATCTGAGCACAATAGTCCAAATGTGGTCTGACCAATGCTTTAATACAGTGGCATAACCACCTCCTTATTCCTGCATGTTATTGTACTTCTTATCATAGCAGGACGATGATGTGCAGTCTTTACAACACTTCCAATATACCCTCTAAACTTTAGTCTACTGTCAACCATCACTCCCAAATCTCGAATGTCATCCACTTCCTATAGTACATTATAATAAATTTAGTTTAATCCTTTATACAAGTGTGAGCAAAAAAGTCTGCACCTGAAAGTATCTTTAGGACTGGGGTAAGGTCGTACAACACTGGGCAACTCGTTGCAAAAGTGGAGCAAGCTAACATAACTCCTATCTCAGTATCTCCCATAATGCAAAACACATCTCCTTGCGGATATGTATAATGTTAATCATTAAGGGAAGGGCCACTACCCAGACTAGTTTCGACCTTTATTGAGGTCTCTTCAATGAGAGCCAGGCCCAAGTGGAGATACCAGGCAGAAGCATTAGCAAGGTCATCTCTACCTACAGGAGTTGCTCCACCTTTGCAACGAGTTGCCCGGTGTTGTAACCACCTTACCCCAGTCCTGAAGATACTTTCAGTCGCATTAATCCAATGCGACTGAAATTGCATTTGATTAGTTCCCCTGAAGTTTAATCCTTTACACTTGGATAAAGGATTAAACTAAATTTATTATAGTCTAACCAAGTGAAAAATAAACTTTCAACATCTTTCTCTAAATTCAGAGTAATTTAATAAAAAGGTGGCACACCGTTTGGCAACTCCTATAGGTAGAGATGACCTTGCTAATGCTTCTGCCTGGTATCTCCACTTGGGCCTGGCTCCCATTGAAGAGACCTCAATAAAGGTCGAAACTAGTCTGGGTAGTGGCCCTTCCCTTAATGATTAACATTATACATATCCGCAAGGAGATGTGTTTTGCATTATGGGAGATACTGAGATAGGCGTGATGTTAGCTTGCTCCACCTTTGCAACGAGTTGCCCGGTGTTGTACTACCTTACCCCAGTCCTGAAGATACTTTCAGGCGCAAACTTTGTTTGCTCACACTTGGATAAAGGATTAAACTAAATTTATTATAGTCTAACCAAGTGAAAAATAAACTTTCAACATCCTATAGTACAGCACCATCAATATCCATTAATATAGTACACAGTCATATATTTCTGCACTCCAACATGCAACACCTTGCACTTATTAATATTAAAATTATAACCCCACTCCTTTGTCCAAGTCAAAAGTCTATTCAAATATTCCTGAAGCATTTTCTATTCACATCAGCAGTGCTACTTATAATTCTCCCCAACTTTTTGAACAAGTTAAACAGCATGAGGCCAAGAAGAGAACCCTGGGGCATGCCACTGGTTACCCTCCTTTTTTGAGACACTGCTCCATCATACACAACTTGCTGGTATCGTTCAGAGAGCAGTCACCAATCCATCTAACCAATATACTATCTATTTCCATTTTCTGCAGCTTGTACACCAACTTATTATTATTATTATTATTACGTGGCACCTTCATGGAGTCCAAAGAATCATTGAGGGAGTTCACCTACTCTACATCTCCACCACTCAATCCACCAATTATAGCGAAACACATAATCTACACCAATGCCATCTACCATCCCCACCACCACTATTATTTTCACAGACAATCAAACATCCATGCCCACAACAGGATTCGAACCCGTAGCCTTTTGGCTGGAGAGTGGATACTCTAACCACTTGGCCAACCAGGCTGGCACAACTTATCATGTGGTAATCTATCAAAAGCTTTTGCAAAGTTCAAGAATATCACTGTGCATGATTCTACCTATCTAATACACTCATTACCTTATCATAAAATGCAAGTGAATTCCTAAAATAATACCTGTCTTTTACAAATTCATGCTGAACAGCATGAATTGTCAACCCAATCTCGTATTCTATTCCTAACCAATCTCTCTAACACCTTAACAACAGTTGCAGTTATACAGACTCTTCTATAATTGGAAACTTCTGTCCTAGAACCATGCTTATGGAGTGGTACTATTTTGCCACCCCTTAGGAACCTTACCCACTGCAAGACTTTCATTAAATAACCAGGTTAAGAACATAGCTAACTGTTGTGCACGTTACTTAAAAATATGTGGTGATATGTCATCCATTCTCACAGCCTTATTAACATCTAACCCAATCAACACCTGATGCACCTCTGATTATTTCACTTCTAATTCTTTTAATACTTGCTCCATTCTGTATATTGCATAGCATCATTTATGCCATTATGGTATATGCTGATAAAGTGATTATTCAATAATTCCACAATATCCTTTGCAATGATCACTCTGCTGCCATGAGTATCCTCCACTGTCAGCCTGCCATAATTATTCTTCCTCTTGCTTGCCATATCATAAAAGAATTCCCTTGAATTAACCTTAGCCCGACCAGCCAATTTCCTTCCATACTGCACCTTTTCTTTCTTTGCCATTATCATCGCCTTCCTTAGCCTGACTTTATACTCTTCATTGATTCAATTGCCACCAACTGTCTTGTACCTCCTCTATAACATTTACTTTTCAAATACAGCTTGGTTGATTTCACTGTTCATCCATTTTCATTCCATACTGCACCTTTTCTTTCTTTGTCATTGTCATTACCTCCTTAGCCTGCACTTTATACTCTTCATTGATTCAATTGCCACCAACTGTCTTGTACCTCCTCTATAACATTTACTTTTCAAATACAGCTTGGTTGATTTCACTGTTCATCCATTTCATTCCTACTCTACTTGCGAAACTCTTGGTATGCAGTTATACATTGCTTGTGTCAGATACCGGCTTATGAATTTTCATGCACTGTCAACATGTTTACTGCACAGCTCATCTATCCAACATATTCTCATTTTTTTCATTTTTCATTTTTTCTCCCTGAAATTTGGGTTTTTCATCCCGCATACAGACAAATCGGCCCTTTAGAACACACGCAATTTACAGACAAAAAATACTAGTTGTGGTGGTGGAGGTGGGGCGGTAGATGGCATTGATGGAGATGATTCGTAGTAGAGGTTTGGTGTAGTGGTTGAGACAGTTGTAAGTGTCCTCCCACGATGAGTCTTCGGACTCCTTGGAGGTATCAGGAATAATAATTATAAGAGTATTAATGCTAGTTGACTACAGAGCTTCCTATAATCACTCACCTTATAATTCCACATATATCCCTTTTTGGCATTAATGTTTTCTTGTTTCACCACTTCCCAAACAAGTACCTCATGATCACACTCACCAACTGGCAGCAGTGTTAATACTTCATTAACAATTACAATTGTGAAGTTAACACTAAATCCAAAATACCGAAGCCTCTACATGCTTCAGTTATATACTGCTTAAGATATTTATCCATCAGAAATTCAACACTATCACGCTTCTTGTTTTCATACACTATCTCCTCCTTCTATTCTACATTCTCTAATTAAAGTGTCTCATCAGGATTACCTTCTTTTTAAATACCCAACCAATTTGCCTAAATATTTCATAATCAATATTCTCAACATTCCCTGGCTTATAAAAGCATCCTATCAGATATACTACTAGGCTTTTAATTTGAACTTCACACCACACAGATTCAAAATTTGCACATATACTCTCAACTTTCACACTTTGTAGACACAAATTCCTCTGCAATCATTAACAGTACTCCCCTGACTCTTTTCTTCTCCGACATCACATCATCCTCAGACAATCAAGTTTTACTTATGCTGTTTATCTCTGGGCATACTGACTCAATCAATGCAACAAATTCAGTTCTCTTATTTTGAATACTCCTTACATTTGTATACAAACCCAACAATCTCAAAGAGATTGTTGGGTGCCTTTGAAGCCATTCTACCAGCACCAACATTCTTTACTCTAGCCACTATATCACACCACTCTCTTCAATCTGACCACTTCTGTTTCCCTTATCCTGTCTCTGATTGCTATTCATACCTGTCTTATCCTCACCTTTATGCAATCCATCACCTTGTCCTGCTGCAACCACATCTTTAATCCGTGTCTATCTTACTCCTGTTGTACAACATTTGGCTGTGTTACCCTGCTTCACGTGTGCTCTTTGATCACTAGCTACATTAACCTCTTGATTCTGTGCCTTCTCAGCAAACAATAACCTTTTTAAATGCCCAACACCAAACCCAATGAAATGCAACCCATCAGCTTTAAACAATTCCAATGTTCCTTCAAATTCACTTCATAGATTTACAAACTGAACCCTCTTTGCCTCACACAACATAGCCAGCTTGCTATTCATTATCTCTGCTCTCCTTCTCATTTCACTATTGTCATATCTGGGCAACATGCTAACAACTTTTCCAACAACACTATTATTCTTTATCTCCTGTAGCAACAACAACTTCCTCAAGTCTCTATCAACATTTCTTTTTTGTACCAAGTCATTTGTGCTCTCACAACTATCATTAATTCTAACACCAAGTTGAGCAAGAGTGCAGTCACTAGAGATCTTGTGAGTGCAGTGCCAGTAAATTAGTTCAAGGAAAACTACACATTCTTGAATAATTATATTCAGTTCTTCTTTACTTTTAACAATCTTCAACTTTAAGTTAAAAAAGGTGAGGATTATCTACTATTGGCTTGGTGTTTGGTCTGATTTTTCTCTTCCTAGCTTTGTATAGCTTTATTTAAGTGGCTTCCTATAATATCAGCCTTGTTGTTGAAAGTTTTTTCAGTTGATTATAAATTAAATTGAAAAAGCTTTAAAAATTATATTCTTGTTTAATCCTTTAAACATGTGTAAGCAAACAAAGTTTGTGCATTAAGTATCTTAACGACTAGGCTACTTGTATGTAAAGGCCAATGACTTCATATTAACTGCCTTAGTATTCCATAATACAAAGTACACACCCTTTTGGGTATGTATAATGATATGCATTATAGGAAGGACCACTACCCCCAGACTGGTTTCAACCTTTATTGAAGTCTCATAAGTGGGAGCCAAACCCAGAAGAGATAACAAGGCATTACTTCAACCTTGGTATATCTTCTGGGTCTGGTTCCCAATGATGAGATCTCAATAAAAGTGTCAAAATTGATATGGGTAGTGGATCTTCCCATAATGTGCAGCATTATATACACAGCCAAAATGATGTGTGTTTTGGATGGAATACTAAGGCAAGTAATATGAAGTCACTATATATGAGCAGCCTCTATATACAAGTAGCCTAGTCATGAATACTTTGCACACACTTTGTTTGCTTTCACTTGGATAAAGGATTAAACAAGAATATAATTTTGTTGTATAATGAAACCTGTGGAGCATTCATGACTAAACATACACACGTAACCACAGTAATAAGATTAAGATTTTTAATAAGTAAGTAGTGTACAAGGTCCCATGCTCCTGTAAAGTGTCCTACTATGGACAGACAGGTAGATCCATCAACAAATGCATTTCGGAGCATCAAGACCATATCCTTTTCATCAAATTGCAGAAATCTGGCCTCGCACAACACGGAATTGAAAACCCAAACCATAGGATCCATTGGAAGAAAACTAAACTTCTGCATAGATCTTCATATAAACATGAACGTTTATATAAAGAAAGTGCTGAAGCTCTATGTCACAGACCTAATTTGAACTGTAATGATGTTCTTACTATCCCTAAAGTCTGGGAAATTGTCATCCTAAATTGTGTAAAATAATTTTATATGTTATCTCATTTTAATGTAATCATTTTTATATATTTAATATATTTCAGATATTTTTTCAGATTTTAATTTAATTCTATAACACGCTACTACACGCATAGAGGGATTCCATTGTAAGCATGCACTCTAGCTGTATGTAATTCCTAGTATTGTTTGAATTAACTGTACTGAAGATGTCCTATGATACTTAGGATGAAATATTTACTTATTAAAAATCTTATTATTGTGGTTACATGTGTATGTTTAGTCAAGAATATAATTATTTGGCCTCGTTAATTTAATTTATAACTCAGTGAAAAAGCTATCAACAACTAACTGTAATCCAGAGTGTATATATATATAGATCACCCTATATATATATATATATATATATTTGATCACCCTATATATATATATATATATATATATATATATATATATAGGGTGATCAAAATTAAAGTATCCCTGGAGACTGATTTTGATGTGAATGGACGTATTATTTTAGACTGAGCCTGATTAGTTTGTTTACAAGGTTTTTCACGAAATGCACATTGCACTGGCACAGTTTGTTTCCTACTGTCTCCCCCTCTGCATGAAACATGCAAGAGGTCTAATGGCGAGCAGGCCCCACCCGCAATGAGGACCATTGGTGGATTTATGGTTTTATTTAGGGAGGTAGGATTTCAATCTGTGGCCAAGTGATTTCGTGACACTCTTTTTCCCTATCATAGGACAGCTAGTTGTATTTTATTGCTGGTAGACACCTAAGGGTGTCTACGGGATTTTCTAGTGGACCCTCAAAAGGCCACAAGATTATCTTTAACCTGCTCGGGACACCTGAGCAATCTCTACTCTTTCTCCATCTGTGTCTTAACACATTTCTAAATTACTGTCATGGCAAAACTTCTGAATGAGGCCAAATTCGAGGAAGTATACATGGAATTCCTCAGACTAGGAAAGCTGCTGAGTGATAATTGGTCAGGAAAAGTCAAGCTCTTTGACACATCCCCCCCCCCACACACACAGCAGTCACAGAGGACAATATGGATGACATAAGTGAAGAGCCCATAACTCTGACGCAATCAGATTTTGCACACTCCCCAAGTATGGAAGATGCTACATCCCAAGACAGCAATTATCATACCTTGGAAACAGATACAGAGTTCCAAAGAGTCAAAAAGAAGAGGAAAATCTCCACCAATGTGGAAGAACCCAAAACAACAGGGATAGAACAACCACTCAATGGTCCTAAAGAAAAGATACTACCAGTCATATTAAGAGATAAGGAAAAACAGATCCCTGTCTCGTCAGCCCTCAGAGAACAAAACGTGGGCCAAAAACTCAGATGAGGGAGTTAAAATACAACCCACTACTGTCATGGATTACAGACGGATGACCAGATTTATGGACAATGCTAACGTCTCATATCACACCATCACTTTACCCAGCGAAAGAACTTGAAGGTAGTTCTACGTGGGATAGCTGAAGGTATCACTCCTGAAGAGGTGAGCCAGGGCTCACCAGACAGGACCTGTCCCCAGTCAAAGTGAGCAGGATGCTCAGATCTGATAAAATACCAATGCCTTTGGTGCTGGTGGAAATAAGCAACACACAAAAGCAGATCCATGAACTGACAGTAGTATGCAGACTCAAGATTTCAACTGAGCCTCTTAGGAAAAGAGCATCTGCAGGTCACTGTCATAGATGCCAAAGGTTTGGACATGCCCAAAAATTATGTAAGGCAGCCTTCAGGTGCTTGAAGTGCGGTGAGGGACACGAGACCATCACATGCACCAAGCCACGCACAACTCCAACATGCTGTGCAAACTGCAGAGGCCCTCCCCCCGCCAACTACAAGGGATGCCTTTCCAATCCAAAAAATCGAGGATCAACAAAAGTCAATCTTGCTCCTCCATGTAACAACGTTTTAAGCAACCAAACAGATCGTCCTCCAGTCTGAAACACCTCGCCTTCAACCTCACAGGAAGGAACAACCATGACCAAAACATATGCTGAGGCTGCAAGAACTAAGCCTCCTACATCTCTCGAGCTAGAAAGCTCCAACATAACATCCGTTTTAACAGCCTCACTTGCCACCATGTTGCAGGAATTCAGCAAGACATGCCCCTCACCATCTTCCAGAAAGAGATTCCTGCAAGGCACTCAAAACATTATAACAGCCATCTGTCATGAGTAATAAATTCAAACCAAAAGCTCTTAAGATAATTGCATAGAATGCAAATGGATTGATGAACAAGGTTTTGGAACTTCAAGAATTTGCAACTCGTCTCAGTGCTGATATCATCTTGATTGGTGAAACACACCTAAGACCAGCTAATAACCCAAAAATCCGTGAATACACTATGTACAGAAACGACAGAATTGGCACAAGAAGTGGAGGCGCAGCCATATATATTAAGAGTTATTTGAATCATAATACAATAGACAAGCCCTAAACAGTAAACCTGGAGGTGATCGGTGTGGAGGTACATACCTTCAATGCTGGGAGTCTCAAGATCTATGCTGCTTATAACCCTCCGAGCATTCCTCTGCTGACAACAGATCTGGACTCCATACTTGGTCCAAATGACTCCATAATAATAGCAGGAGATCTCAACTCAAAACACACAGCTTGGTACAGTTCATCAACTAACACCAAAGGTTACACACTTTTCAACTTTGCAATGATCAACTCTGTTGTTGTGGCCGGCCCTACTGAGCCCACCCACTTCAGCCCTTCAGGTAGCTCGGATGTACTAGACATTATCATCTTTAAAAATTTAAGATACAAATTCAAATTGGAATCAGTCAACGAATTATCTTCTGACCACAGTCCCATAATGCTTAATCTAGGTTCATCAGATCAATTCTCTCCTCTGCACACATTCATACCATGGGACAAGTTAGCCAAGGTTCTTCCTGATCTGTTATGATAGGTTTCATGGTATAGAAAGAACACAGATGGTTAAGAAAATAACTAATTTATTAACTTAAAGGCTAATATTTCGCTGGTCTTATATCCAGCATCTTCAGAGCACACAACACAAAGTTTGTTACAAAGGCAAGACAACCACAATCCGGTGTAACAGTGGGGACAGTATAAGTGATTGCAGCATGCAACACAAGACTAAAGTCCTAATATGGCACCATCTAGGTTATAAATAAAAAAAAATAAAAAAATTCAAAGTTTTGAAATAGTAGTCCAAGTGATAAAAATAAAAAATAACAGTAATAAATATTAATTTGGTCTTAGGATGACTGTCTCCCAAATCTTTGGTAGATTTATACAGGCATACTTGTTACGGTTTGGGGTATGTTTCAAGGTTTCTGTTGATTCCAGGAATAACCTCTCTGACTTGTAGAAGCTTCTGTGCATTACTTTTGTTTCTTTCCAATTGATCCTGTGTGCAGGGGTATCCAGAGCATGGTCTGCCAGACCCGACTTACCATAGCGGAAGTGTCGGATATATTTTTTGTGTTCACTGAGGCGGATGTCCACATTTCTTCCTGTCTGTCCATAGTAGGCTTGATGGCAAGAACAGGGCACTTCACAGACACCAGGATGTGATAAAGGAGTGCATTTGTCCTTAGGTGAACGGATGAGCGTTGCTAATTTTTTATAAGGTTTAAATACTGTGCATCATTGGTGTTTGTTAAGCACCCTAGATATCTTTTCATATGTACCTTTAATGTATGGGATGGTGATTGTTTTGTTGTAGTCTTCTGTGGTAGGTAGAGGGGATTTATAGGTAGCATTTAGTATGTTATCTATTTTACGGGGATTATAACCATTGTTTAAGAAGGTTTGACGTAGGTGAGAAAGTTCAGCAGTGAGAGCACTGTCATTGGAACAGATTGCTCTAGCTCTATGGGTTAGTGTTTTTAAGATACCATATTGTTGAGAAGGGTGATGGTGTGATTGTTTGTGTAAGTATCTCCCTGTATGTGTGGGTTTTCTGTAAACAGAAAATGATAAGGAACCATCTGGAAGACGTGTGATCAGTGTGTCCAAGAAAGGCAGGCAGTCATTGGCTTCTTGTTCCATTGTAAAGTGGATTTTAGGATGCTGGCTATTTAGGTGCACTAAAAATGTATTCAATGTGTCTGGGCCATGTGGCCAAATGGCAAACACATCGTCAACATAGCGTAGCCAGAGGCTAGGTTTGAGAGTGGCTGTGTTGATCGCTAATTTTTCCAGATATTCTATGTAGAAGTTGGCTAAGGGGGGAGAAAGAGGTGAACCCATAGCTGTCCCATCTAACTGTTTGTATATTTTCCCTTTCCATGTAAAATAACCTGCCTGTACTGTGAATTTAAATAGCTGGGATATATCTGGGGGAAATTGTGAATTTAGTAAGTTAAGTGTTTCAATCAGTGGTACATTAGTGAATAATGAGGTGATATCAAAACTCACCATTAGGTCTGAACTATTTAAGGTGTGGTTTTCTAAAATACTTTTTAGGTGGGTAGAATTTTTAACAAAAGAGGGAGAATTGTGTGTGTAAGTGGGACTACTATTGGACTACTATTTCAAAACTTTGAATTTTTTTTTTTTTTTATAACCTAGATGGCGCCATATTAGGACTTTAGTCTTGTGTTGCATGCTGCAATCACTTATACTGTCCCCACTGTTACACTGGATTATGGTTGTCTTGCCTTTGTAACAAACTTTGTGTTGTGTGCTCTGAAGATGCTGGATATAAGACCAGCGAAATATTAGCCTTTAAGTTAATAAATTAGTTATTTTCTTAACCATCTGTGTTCTTTCTATACCATGAAACCTATCATAACATGTCTGACGAACACATAAGCCTATCCACGCGTTCTTCCTGATCATATTGGTCTGGTGCCCAATATCAGTAAAAAGGAAGGGATTGACACAGCAGTAAATAGCTTAACCATACAAAATCAGAAAGCAATAGAATCAGTAAGACAATCCACTGTCTTCCACCCAACCAACCATATTCCCTGAAGAAATCATGGAGCTAATCAGAGCAAAAAATAGAGCCAGAAAGAGATACCACAATACCAGAGCCCCACAAGATAAAACAGTATTGCACAATCTAAACAGGCAGGTCTGGGAAGCTCTTCAAAAACACAGAAACCATCAATGGGAAACCAAATTGGCTAACATCAATACTGAAGATCATTCTGTATGGAAATTCTTAAGAGCAATCCACACCAAAAAGCAACTCATACCCCCTATACAAACCAAGAAAGGGACAGTTCACAAAGATGAAGAGAAAGCCGAAGCACTAGTAGATAACCTAGAATCTCAGTGCAATCCATCTTATACAAATCTAAATATCAACCTTATGTACAAGATTCATCGTCATGTTAGGACAACCTTAAGACAGAACACTGTTAACTCCGAACATATCACTCCTACAAATCCGGCAGAAATGATAAATATCATCCCCCATCTAAACAGTAAAAAAGCTCCAGGGCCGGATGGCATAACTAACAGAATAGTAAAACTACTTCCAAGAAAGGCCATAATCCATCTTGTCAAAATTACAAATGCCATCTTTAGATTCCAGCATTTCCCTACTACATGGAAAACAGCCACAATCATGCCATTGAAGAAGCCAGGAAAAAATCCTCACCTTCCCAAAAGCTACAGACCCATAAGCCTATTGTCCAGCCTTGGAAAGGTGACAGAGAAAGTGATCCTCTCAAGATTCCAAGCAGAAACAGATAAGTTAGGAATTTTGCCTAATGAACAGTTTGACTTCCGTAAGGCCCATAGCTCAACAAGTGCACTGGCTGGTAGAAATCATTACTAAAGGTTTTAACTGGAAACTCGATACAGCTGCCATCTTCATCGACACAGAGAAGGCGTTTGACAAAGTATGGTATCAAGGCCTTCTCTACAAACTGATAAAATTTAACTTGCCAGTCAAGTTAATAAAAATAATACATTCTTACCTGAAAGACAGATATACGCAGGTCAAGGTCGGCGAAACGGTTTCGACCAGACACAGGATCTCGGCAGGCATACCTCAGGGATCTCTTCTGGCACCTCTCCTGTTCTCAATCTATGTAGCGGACATCCCTCTGAACCCAAGAACAACATTCACTGCATTATATGCAGATGATACTGCACTGATGGCAAGATCACTGAGCCCAAAACTGGCAACTAAAAGACTCCAAACCAGCATACACATTTTAGAAAAGTGGATGGCAGACTGGAGGATCCAAGTTAACCCCCAGAAAAGCTCAGCTATATTATTTACTAGAAAGGAAATCCATACCATGGAGGATATTTATTTATTGGGAGTAAAGATTCCATGGCAGACTGAAGTTAAATATCTTGGAGTGATTCTTGATAGTAAACTCCTATTCAGCAAACATATTAATTACATTACCTCAAAGACATCCAAAGTCTTAGCACAGCTCTACCCTATGATCAACAGACAAAGTAAACTGGACACCAAACAAAATTAACAATTTTCAAGATGGTAATTCAACCGGTCATCACTTACGCATCCCCAGCGTGGAGACACACCACGAATTCGAACATTCTAAAACTTTGGAGATTACAGAATAAGTACCTGAGGATGATTCTGGATGCCCCTTGGTTTATAAGAAGCACCCAGATCCATAGAGAAGTTAATATCCCTTATATCTCTTCCCTTCTCCTAAATCTAGCTGAGAAGTTCTTTACCAAGACAAGTAACCATCCAAACCCGTTAATCAAGGAAGCCTCGGAATATAATGAAGCAGAAAATTACAAATATAAAAGACCAAAGTCTATCTTAAGTTCAGCTGAACACAGCTAAATTCACTGCCCTCAATGTGTGAACATATAGCTCACAAACACTCCATTCAAAGTTCTTTCATTACAAGACAAAGGGGAATATGAAAAGCAATTTTGCTTCACCCATCTAGCTAGAAATGTTAATGTTTAATGTAAAGTATGCCTGTTTAAAACCTTGTGGAGTTCCACCCAGTGATCCAAATGCTGCAAAACTTTGCAGGAATACATTGTGCATGCAAAATCAATATCTGAGGGAAAAAAAAGTAGTTTCAAAAATCACCAACAGGTGCATTTTAAACGCCAAATTTATGGAATTTGTATATCATGCAACTCAGCAGATGCCAGCAGGATTTAAAAACAAGGGCACAAGATTTTTTTCTTTATTCTTGTTGTTAAACCCATCCACAGCGGTGGCACTAACCTTGACCCAATTTGCTTGCTCGTAAAGCTGTACTACTTAAACAGTTGCAACCATTGTTGTGCTCTGCAAATTTTGTCACCTGAACAAATGTTCATGAGGTCCACTATCTCCATGTGCTCTGCAATGAATGATTAGTCATTTTGAAGAAATGGGATCATTGGGAGTTAGACCTGACAAAAGTTGCACACCAATCAGTTCATAACAAGTGAATGAAAGTTGCTATTGCTGTTTTGGTGGTGCAGGCCATGAACAACAGCATTGGTTTCTGCAGTGCACATTCTGTATCAAGACACACAGATGTGCCTTACACAACAGTCTGGAAAATTCTATGGAAGATTCTGCATTTCTACCCTACAGAACTTTAAAAGTTGACTGACATTCACTTTAACATTCCTTGCTGAGTGGAGTTGTACGCTGCATGGCTGCGGATGATTTTGTGGGGAAGATGAGGCTTACTTTCATCTGAACAGAGCTGTGAATACTCACAACTGCTGGATATGGGCTATGCAAAATCCTCATGCAATCCAACAGATTCCTTTGCATTCACCCAAAGTCTGGTGCAGGTTTACAGCTTCATTTATTATTGGATCATTCTTCTTGGCGGATATTCACCAGTAGGGTCCTGTGATCTGGTTGGTTACTACCAAGAGGTATTGCAATATGATAAACAATTTTGTTCTGCCACAGCTACAACAGCACCTGTGCATGAATTCAGTCATTTTCATGCAGGATGAGACCCTTCCACACATTGGTCGATCTGTACAGGAGGTTCTTCAAGAACATTTCACAGAAGCCTGTGTGATGAGCTGCACATTTCCCACTGCATAGCTTTTTTGTTCACCTGATCTGACCCCCTGTGACTTCTGGCTCTGGGGATTTGTCAAACACAAGATTTATCAGGATCATCCTGATGACTTGCCAGTGCTGAAAGACAGCATATGGCAACATGTGCACAACATCAGTCCTGACCAGCTACATTCTGCTGTTGAACACACTGTGCAAAGGATGCATTTTGTGGCATACTGGGAAGGGAAGCACATTGAACAGTACAGCCTGTGAATGCATAATAGAAGCAAATAAAAATGCATTATTTATGCTTGCATTGCTTTTCTCCTTCTTACACAAGTGCACGCACGCACGCACGCACGCGCACACACACACACACACACACACACACACACACACACACACACACACACACACACACACACACACACACACACACACACACAGAACAATTACATCTACATTTGGTACATCACACAGCACCCCTGTGATGTACCAATATTCACCAGTTGGTGAATTGTGAAAATTCCCCCCCTTTTTTTTTTCTTTTCTTTTTCAGAATCCCTTCCACATTTGGATAGCTGAGTGGTACTCCACAAGGCCTTAAACAGGAATACTTTAATTTTTATCACCCTGTATATATGTGTGTGTGTTTTCTTTTTATGTTGTTTCCACCCACAAAAATATGCAAACCTATAGTACAGGGGTGGCCACAACATGGCTCGTGAGCTGCATGTGGCTCACATCCATACGTCACACGGGTCTTCATGCTCTACCAGGAAAAAAATAAACAAAAAGAGAAGAGGAGACAACAAAAAAGAGGAAAAAAATTTTAAAAAAAAGCGAGAAGAGGGAGAGAAAAACAGGGTTAATAAAAATTACTGCAATAAAAAAAGTTTAATTTGAAACACATTATATTAAGTTTACTTTGAACAATTAGAATAATTTTAAAGTTGAAACACAATAATTTTAGTTACTTATTTACTAGCAGATGCCTTCCTTGTATCCATTTTCTTAGTAACCTCCTTAAAATTAGTTGTGTAATTAGTCAAAGCAGTTCTTACAAACTTGTTCAAATGTTCATAATTTAAAACAGATCTATATTTAGATTTAATAAATTTAAGAGTCAAATATAGCACTTCACAGGAGTATGTAGTCCCCAAAATGGAAATCAGTTTTCTGGCACATTGATTAAATGTTGGATACCATTGGTCTGGAACTTGCTTCCAAAACTCAATTAGGGAACATCCACTTTGCTTCACTAGCTTCAGTCCTTCATTCTCTTGAAGTTCCAAAAGCTCTAGTTCTGCAGCTGCGATATCCATTACAATTGGTCTTGAAATAGGACAACCACGCTCAAGCATGTTCATAAGGAAAGAATTTTCCAAAAAAAAGCAAATGTTGGCTTAAGTTCTCGAAGGTCACAAAATCGATTGTTGAGTTTTTTGGCCAGATCATTTAATTTGCTAACATAAGATCGTGTTTCCAATTCCACCCCTGGCAAATTTGTCAGTATTTTCTTCAAACTAATGAAGTGATTGAAAGTTTTATTTTAAGGAAAAATTTCTCTTTCTCTCTAAGAAACTGTTTGATTGGGTCTAATAACAAAAAAAAAAAAAAAAAAAAAAAAATTGTTTAATACATTGCTAGCTGAGAGCCACCTTACTGAGTGAAACCATGATATGTCATTTGGAATATCATCAAAATTCAATTCATTGAGAAAGCTTTTGAATTGTCAGTGTGTTTTAGCACTTGAATGAATAAAATTGACAATTCTTAGAACTACTTCCGTTACGTGTTCAAATTTAAAACACTTGGCAACTAGATGCTACCTGTGAATAATGCAATGTACAGGTAGGAAAGCAGGATATGATTCATCATTCTCAAAGAGTCCCATGAGCCCTTTAGTTTTACTCCTCATAGCTGGAGCACCATTATTATTATTATTACGTGACACCTCTAGGGAGGCCAAAGACTTGTTGAGGGAGGGCACCTATTCCATAACTCTCCATTTCCACCACTCAAATCCACCAACAATAACGAACTGCAACTACCATCATCATCTACACCAATGCCAATGCAACAATAGAACATAAAAAATCATAGCAAATAAATCAAGATTTTTTTGCACGATACTGAAACTTTTGTAAGTTCAACATCGAGAGCTTCTTTGATGTCAGAGCTACATGGTGTATCTTTCAATGCTATCAAGTCCAATAACTCTTCCTTGACGTCCAGGTCATGAGATACAAAGCAGACAAATGTAGCTGGTTGTGGTTTGTCCTGAATATCTGTAGATTCATCCAAAGCTACACTAAATGCAGCACAGTTTTTCAAGTTATAGTATAAGTTATTTATAATGTCAGCATTGATAATGGAAATTCTCCTTTCAGTTGTATGCCTGGAGACTGGAATCTGTTCATAACTTCCATCCCTGGAAGTTACAAAAGGAAACTGTGAGCAAGAGGGTGAGGAATGGTTTCTTTGCATGGAGGGTGGTTGAACCATGGAATGCATTGCCTGATGGAATGGTGAGAGTGAGAACGGTCAATGAGTTCAAGGAGTGGCATGATAGACTTTGTGTTTCTCAGGAAGGACCTCCCACGATGAGTCTTTTGACTCCATAATAATAAATGCAGCACAGTTTTTCAAGTTATGGTATAAGTTATTTACAATGTCAGCATTGATAATGGAAATTCTCCTTTCAGTTGTATGCCTGGAGACTGGGATCTGTTCAGTCATTTTGAATAGTTTTTTTATTATCCTGGTTTGAAACTGAAATTATTTGTGCAATATTCTTCTTGACAAATTCTCCTTCCGTGTATGGACGTTTTGCTTGTGCAATATTAAATGCTAAAATACTAGCCTCGATAGTAACATCAGCCTCTTTAGTAAATATGGACATCAATTTACTCTGACCATGGAGTTGTTCTTTCAAAGTTGAAAGTTTAGTTCACCTCAGATCAGAGCCAAGAGGAAATTCTTTACTAAAATTACTGTGATGCATATCATAATGATGCTTGAGATTGCTGGCTTAATTGTGCAAGTGTTATTTGGCATATGGCACACATTGGTTTACTTTGTTGTTTCACAAAAAGAAACTCCTCTTCTCACTCTGGCCTAAAACTTCTATGTTCCTCTTCATATTTCCATTTTTATGTGACATTTCTAAGCACTTGAAAAAGAGTTCAATGATTACAAGCACTATCAATGGACTCACGCAACAATATATTGAACGATACCAATATATGAGCGGCGGAAATGTAAATAACATGTTGTGGCAGGCAGGCATAGCTTCTGCATCTCCACCTCTCCACCACCCACCTTGCCATGTGACACTCACTTACTCCCCTACTATCGCATTGGTCAAAGGTTGCGGCTCTTCTAAGTCTTACCGGAATTATTTTGGCTCAAAAACGATACATAGTTGACCACCTCGGCTATAGCGCATTTTGTATCAATGGTGAGCTAAGGATTTTTTTCTATTTTTATCAATTTTACATATTTTTGGCATATTTATTTTTTACATAATCCAGAAACCCTGCTCTAGAGACCAAACATAGAACTTTTTCAAGCCACTTCAGGTCTCCAATATGCAGGGCGGTGGTCTCAGACTGGGTGATGAAATTCATGGTTACCAGAAGAACTGTTATCAATACAATGCTGTATGCAAATGATTAGATTATATTACAAAACAATGAAGATGACCTTAAAAAAATCAGTGTATGAATTAAACAAAATAAGCCAACAATACAATTTAAAAATTTCACAAAAGAAAACGAAAGTCACAGCATTTAAAGGTCAAGATTATGTTAGATCGAAAACAGTCATTGAAAATAAAATAATAGAACAGGTGACATAGTTTAATTATTTGGGCTGCATAAGAACATATCTAAAGAATATAGATATAGATGAAAAAATAAAGAAATTTCAGAAAATCTGGAACAATTAAAAGGATACTGAATAAAAAAAATAAAATAAAATGAGAAACTTAACTAAAATTTTATACAGTAATGGCCATTCCCACTCTGTTGTATAGTTCAGAAATGGGGACTGTTAAAAAGAAAGATGAAAGTTAAATACAATCTGCAGAAATTAGATTTTTAAGAGCAATTAAAGGATGCACAAATTGGACCATGTAAAAAATGAAGACATCCAAAGAGAGCTATATATTTACAATGTAAACCAAAAGATTAAGAAATATAGAGAGGAGTGGAAAGAGCATCTATTTATTTAGGATGGAAAGATATTGGCTACCAAAAGTGGATAAATATAGACTAAAAGGAAAGAGAGAGGAAGACCAGCTGCAAGATGGAAAGACCAATGAAGCCAGAACAGACTAATGCCTAATCCTTGAAGAGAAGAAGAAATATATGACTTGAAATAAATATTGTTTAATTATTTCCTTGTGTTTTCATGTGAACTGAAGAAATGTTTTAATGTTAACTGTAAGTTGCTGCATTTTGGGATGCAATGCTTTGCAGTTAATACTTCTAAGGAGCATACAGACAAGTAGAGATAAAGAGAGTTGTATTACTGCATAAGATATTAATTAGACCACACATCAATTATTGTGTAAAAATTTGACCATCAAATCACATTTTAATGAGTGCAGCTGTTGTTGCATAATAATAATATGCAGTAGCTGCATACACATCAAAATAATATGCAGCAGCTTCATAGTTTGACTTTTTTGATTTCCTGGTTGCATGGATATCACTTTCTTTAGTGATTTTATGGTCTTTCTTAGCTCTGGAAGTTGAATTGTATTTAATTTGGTGGTAAGCATCAGTATCAAGTAATGAGGACTTTTTTTTTTTTTTTTTTAATTCTATTTGATCTAGTTACAAGACTGTCATCAATGTTTTTTCAGCTAATGTCTTTGAGAGGGTTAAGAATAAACCTACTTAATCTTTTATCCACAGTCCAATGACTGTAGAGATAAGATTTATTATTATTATTATTCAGGCCTCCATAGAGTCGAAAGACTCATCGTGGGAGGTCCTTCCTAAGAACATAAAGTCTGTCAAGACTCATCGAGGGGAGATCCCCCCCCCTAAGAAACACTAAGTCTATCATACCACTCCTTAAACTCATTGACCATTCTCGCTCTCACCACTCCATCAGGCAATGCATTCCACGGTTCAACCACCCTCCATGCAAAGAAACCACTCCTCACCCTCTTGCTCACAGTTTCCTTTCGTAACTTCCAGGGATGGCCTCTTATCATCACTCCTTCCCACTGTTCAACCAAGCGAAAGAACTCCCCAGTGTCAACCCTGTAACCACCTCTCAACAGTTTAAAAGTCTCAATCATATCACCTCTCCTTCTTTTATCCACCAACCTCTGCAGTCCACATTCCCTCAGCACCGATCCTCGTAACTATCCTTGTACAGTCCTGAAACCATCTTTGTCATCCGTCTTTGTATCCTTTCTACAATTTAATGTAAATTGTTCTATCATTCTCAAAATTAAATTTATAAAAGCTACAATAATTGGCAGAGGCCATATTAAGCCTACTACCTAAAGGAAGGGTTTATCTGCATAACTTATCTTTTCTGAGAGAAAGAGAGATTTAGAGAATAAGAACCTCTGTAATTTATTTTAAATTTAGAATGTGACTAATGCTTTATCTTAATGTAGAATGTTGATTTTCAGAAAAATAAAGACACAATGAAGATAACTGATCATACCAGTGTGGGAGTACGTTTAATTGGAGGGATATGCAGCTTCTGTGTTGTATGCTTAATTATATACATGTCTGTTATTGGCAGATTTCCAAATCATCCTCAATATTTACTTTCATCCTATAGTAAGTATTTGTCATACACAATTTCTAATTAGTAAAAATATTACTTTGGCATTAAGTGCAATGTTTAATTCTTGCATGTAAGAATAATGAAATGAGTTATCCTATTGTGCAGTTGTCAAACTATAAAGGAAGTAGACCTATACTACCTGTGTTTTTCTTAAAAATTGCACTCATCATACTTTGAATTATTATTATGGCTAAAATCTGAGTTAAAAAAGAATATACTAATAACACTGAATTTGACAACATACACTGCTTAGCAAAATTAACAAAACACTTCAAAAATTAACTCATGCAGTATACGATGAAGCATGACAAAATCTGGTATGGAGGTGTAAAAATAACAATGAAATGGAGAGACAAAAAGAAGTATAAGGGATGGTCCAAGTTTTTTCACTTGGTTATACTATAAATTAAAGAGGCCAAGAAATTATATTTTTAGTTTAACCTTTATCCAAGTGCAAGCAAACATTGCTTACACTTGGATAAAGGATTAAACAAGTCACATGTTTGTAGCCAGTATATGGAGGAATATGATGCTCCTAAATCAGTCCAACTCTGTCTGAATGAAATAGCTCCAAGAAGGGAACTCACAGAGTTTGAAACAGGTGTTGCGATAGGATGCAATGTTCCAGGCCAATCTGTTTGGTAAATTGTTAACAACTTGGGCCGTCCCATGTCAGCAATCAGTGGTACCATACTGAGATGGAAGCAGAGGGAATTAACTGCAAGTGCTACTGTCAGGATAATATGTAAAAACTACTGTTCATCAGCTGACACATTGAATGCAAAGTTCTGGGCATTAACTGGAACACGAATCTCACAAAAACATTCAGAACTGAAGCTCACAACATGGGTTTCCATGGTAGGACCACAATATGCAAGCTCCACATTACCCAAACCAACATGCAGCAGGTGGTGCAAAGAGCATGTACTGTGGGAGACATAGAAGCTTTCCAAGCTTCCACATCCTCCATTATGTGTTATGGAGTGACAAATCATGCTACACCCTCTAGCAAGCAGATGGATGGGTGTGGCAGATGCCTGGTGAATGTCTCCTACCAGAGTGCATAACCCCAACTATGAAATTCAGAGGTGGCAGTTGATGGTATGGTCCTATTTTTCCTGCTTTGGCATTGGATGTCTGTGATGCCACAAACACTGAACTTTGAGGTATCTGAACATTCTGAACAATGCAGTGCTTCCTACTTTGTGGCATTTCTACAGAATTGACTATTGTCTCTTTCAGCAAGACAATGGACTATGTCATAAGGTTACTGCTGTAACTATGTGGTTTGTGGACATGAACATTACCATGTGTGACTGGCCTCCACAGAGCCCTGATGTCAATCATATTGAACATCCATCCCACAACAGTCCAGGATCTCATTACATGCCTACAAGAAGAATGGTGTAAAATTCATTCGCACTGATCACTATCATATGCTTGTGGAAAGTATGTCATGTAGAATTGGTGCAATCTTCACATTGAAAGGAGGTCCTGCATCTTATTAAGGTGGGTGCTATGGCTGTTTGTTCCTCATACTATGGTGTCCATTGACTTCTTTCCAGCAGTATACATATCTTATGCACATTGGTCACTGAGAGCATTCAAGAAATGACAGATCTTGCCCACTACTGAAATATAAAATATTAAGCACAGAAATCTAAACATTATATATATATATAATAAATGTATAAATATCATATACCACTTGAAACTAATAATTAAAAAATCTTCATGATAATTTAAAATAAAAGAATTATTGATTTTTCAAATAGAGAGGAAAAATAAGAACCATAGATTCAGAGTATTTTGGTAATAAGGTGTGACATCTTTCGGCTACTTATATATGGAAATATGACTTGAACATAACTTCAACCTTGGTATCACCTCTGGGTCTGGCTCCCACTGATGAGACTTCAATAAAGGTTGAAATCGGTCTGGGTAGTAACCCTTCCCATAATGCATAGCATTATACATGTCTGCAAGGATATGTGCTTTTCATTATGGTATACCAATGCAAGTGATGTAAAGTCATTAGCCTCTATATACAAGTTGCCCAGTCCAAAATAGTTTAGGCACAAATTTTGTTTGCTTACACTTGGACAAAGGATTAAACCAAGAATATAATTTCTTGGCATCTTTAATTTACAGAAATGCTCTGTCTACATCAGCATTTCCTCAAGTTTACATTATCACTAGCTTCCAACTTTTGTTCCAAATTATCTGTTATTTGCTGCAGTATTTTCAGATTTTAACATCTCAGTTTTCTATTAAAGCATTTCAGGTACTATTAACCATGAATACTAATAATGTTCAATTCCTTTTCAATATCTTAGAGAGATATTGGAAATGCAGTATATACATATACAAAGAGGAGATAAGCTAAACTACAACTCACTATAGTATATTAAGGCATCACTAATTTGCTTCATAGGATGCTATTGGCCATGCCCGACCTTTGGTGGGGAGAAAATATGCACATATGGAATGATTATGGAAGGATGACATTGATTGGAGAAAATGGTATAAAGACAGCTGTTGCAGAATGTGTGGTGGAGATACTTAATGAGCAGTTCATAAAGATCTTTAATCTTGTGAATGTGACTTCATGGAGAGATTGAGAGCAGTTGATGATGGGGAGGAGAGACTGACTGTAAGTAGCAACAGGTGTTTGGGGAGTTGAGTAAACTAGATGTAAATAAGGCTGTGGGACTTGATAATATATTACCGCATATTCTGAAGGAATGTGCCAGGGAGTTGACACCTGCCTTGACATATTTTTTTAATATGAGTCTTGCACTTGGTCAAGTTCCTAAGGAGTGGAAGGAGGGCAAGATTGTGCTACTTCATAAAGGAGGTGATCAAACTCAAGCATCAAACTATAGGCCTATCTGTGTGTCAGGTGTTGGGTTAAGTTGTTGGAGAAGCTTGTGAGAACTAGGATCCAGAGTTGAGTTGACAACAATGGTATTATCTTTGAGCAGCATGGAGTTGCTAAAGGGAGGTCATGTTTTAGTAATCTACTTACTTATTACAATAAAGTGACTGCTTCCTTGGACAGAGGAGAAGGATACACAGTAATATACTTGGATTTCGCAAAGACTTTTGATAGAGTACCTCATGTTGACAGTCAAACTAGAGCAGATGGAGTTGGATATTAGATTAGTACATTGGATTGGAGACTGGCTATCTGATAGGTATCAACAAGTTGCGTATGGGGATGCAATATCCAGGAAAAGGAAAGTTACTAGTGGAGTGCCTCGGGGGTCTGTTTTAGGGCCATTACTGTTTAACTTGTATATTAATAATATTGGCGAAGATTTGGATGGAGATATTCAGTTGTTTGCAGATGATGCAAAGTTGGGACGAACCATAAAGAGTAGTGAAGATGTTGTGGCCTTACAAGAAGACTTGAATAAATTGAGTGATTAGGCACGGAAATGGGGATATGAGTTCAATGTTGCAAAATGTAAGGTTTTAAAATTTGGGAAACAAAGATGGGATGCAGAATTTATGCATGGTGAGAATATATTGTTGGAGGTAGAGGAAATAAGAGATCTGGGGGTGATAGTGGGTAAGGATCTAAAATTTAGGGGACACATCGCCAAAATTGTGAAGACAACACAAAGGCTTTTGGGAACGATGCGGAGGAAACTGACGTGTAGAAGTAGGGAGATTCTTGTTCCGTTGTATAAGGCTTTGATTAGGCCACACATGGACTATTGTGCCCAGATTTGGTCACCGTGTTTGCAGAAGGATGAAGAGATGTTGGAAAGGGTCCAAAGGCAACTGACTAAGGTAGTTTCTGACCTCTGGAATGTCGAGTATGAGGAAAGATTGAGAAGATGTAATTTGCAGAGTCTGGTGGACAGGAGGAAGAGGGGAGATATCATAGAGACCTACAAGTTGGTAAGGGGTTGTTAGAAGATCAATGGCAGAGAAGTTCTACAGAGAATAGTGGGAGATCAGGGGAGAACCAGAGGTCATCCCTTGAAACTGTATAAAGAGGGTGTGAGTAGGGGAGTGAGAGGCAGGTTTTTTTCATTTAGAGTTGTGAATGATTGGAATGCCTTGCCTGAAAGTGTGGTGTCTGCAAGGAGTTTGAATGTGTTTAAGACACGGTATGATGAGATGTGTGTGTGATAAAAGGACCTCCCAGATGAGTCTTTGACTCCATGAGGTCTTGGAGTAATAATAATAATAATAATATAATATGTATATCTAACTGACTTGCAGTTTATTTCTTTGCTTAAAGAGAAGTAGTTATGCATAAGTGAAGTATATCATTCTCTTTTTCTTGTAAATAGCATATTTGATTATCACTGAAATTTATTTATTTATTCATATGGAGTTTCCTCCCTTTTCTGCCTCGTCCCTATTGGGGTGAGTGAGGACAGCCCCCTCATGGGGGGGTAAGTATTTATGGCTGTAGATCCGTGTGTTCATGGGGCCGGTTTGCCTGCTTGTGGGATGAAAAACCCCAGATAAGACATGATTATTTTTCTGTGCAAGAACACATGAATATGGCTTCTAGATCATCACTCTAAAAATATAACCACTGCATCAAGAAAAGGTAAGCATTGTATATTTACATACTAGTAAGTGTATTTATCAGGACAGCACAAGCTTCACTACCCATAATCCATTTTGTGTTTTGTGATAAGACTGGCTGTGTGTGTAGTAAGCTTAACTTAAGCTGCTCTCTTTGAAGAGAGTATTATGCATTCATACATCTGTACATGTTTTAGCTGAAACCATAGCACCTTGTAGTGATATATTCATGTACATAGCTTTATTATTATTATTATTACGTGACATCTCCAAGGAGTCCAAAGACTCATCGAGGGAGAGCATTCTACTCTACAACTCACCATCTCCACCACCTACACAGAACTGCTAATACTGTCATCATCATCTCCATCAACACCATCTACCATCCTCAGCACCACTAGTATTTTTTGTCTGTAAATTGCATGCGTACTCGTGCCTGGTTTGTCTGTATGTGGGATGAAAATCTCGAGTTCCTGGGAGGGAAAACCCTGCTATCTCTATATGAGAACGGCTAACTCACCTTCAACTGAAAAAATCCATATAATCTGTCAGCACTTTTTTGTTGCTGAGTTTAACTACTTGAATTAAAGAGAATATTTATGCATGCTAGTCAACATTGAATTGATATTATTGATAAATAAAATAAATAATTTACTTTACTGTTGGTTCAGGTATATATGCATTCGAAGAAATTAAGAGTCAAACAGTAAAGGATAAATAATCCAAGTTGCCTGGATATTATTCTAGTGTTCATTAAATAACTGTTTTGTTCTTCAAATGGATTAAATTATACTCCATAGTTAAGGAGCACATTTCAGACAATGCAATAAAAATCAAGGCTTAATTTTGCATCAAGTATGGTCTGCTTTCATCAAAAATTTAACTGCCAAGGACCTAGGATACAGCATATGTGATACCACAGAACGTGATAGCAATAACTAACAATGGTCCAACATGCATACAGTAATAAATATATCATTTATATTCTGGTTTATCAATTATTTAACAGTTGACGTTATCAAAAATATCTGTGTAATTAATCTTTAATAGGCTTTTGTTGGGTATGACGTAAGTCTTACGAAACTTGTCGGGTTTTAATTGTTTATTTTAAACTCCTTATATTACAATGTGGTCTCAATACTGAAAACTTCCTACAGCGACAATAGTCAGTTCTGTAGAAATGCTACAAAGTAGAAAGCATTACATTGTTCAGAATGTTCAGATACCTCTTGGAATTCAGTGTTTGTGGCACCACAGAGGAGGCCAAACCAGGAAAAACAGAACCATACCACCACTACTTTTGAATTTCATAGTTGGGGTTATGTACTCTGTAAGAGAGGTTTATTGGGCATCCATCACACACACACACCATCCGTCTGCTCAGTAGAGGGTATAGAGTGATTTGTCACCTCCATAACACAGCTTTCCAAGCTTCCACATCATACCACACTCTTTGCATTACTGAAGACGATATTGCATGTTGGTTCAGGTAATGTGGGACTTGCATATTGCAGTTCTACCGTGGAAATCCATGTTGTGAGCCTTGGTTCTGAGTGTTTTTTTTTTTTTTTTTTTTTTTTTTTTGCAGATTCATATTCCAGTTGAGGCCTGGAACTCCACATTCAACATGTTGGCCAATGAATGGCAGTTTTACATATTATCCTTTGTAGCATCCTACGATCATGTTTGGTGAGTGTCGTAGTTTGCACTCGACTCTCTGTGCTTCCATCTCAGTGTGGTATCACTGATTGTTGATCTGGGATGGCTCAATTTGCCAAACAGATGGGCCTGCAACATAGCATCCAGTTACAATGCCTCTTTCAAATTCCATCAGTTCCTTTCTTGCAGCCATTTCCTCCAGACCCAGTTGCACTAACTTGGGCGTATCATATTCTTCCAATTTATACTGGCTATTCGATGTACCTTGTTCATGGGGGTGTCCGTTCACTTCTTTCCAATCAATGTATATATGTATTCCTGAAGATGACCTTGATGTAAAGGTTAAAATGTCAATTTTAACCTTTTATTTTAATATTTTAATTAAAATTAAAATCAGCAATCATTATTCATAATGATTGCTGTAGCCCTGAAGGAAAGGAGAGTAGAAAAAGTATTCATTAGTGCCAAACAGCTTGATGATCTGCTGAACATTCCTCAGAAGTGCATCATTTAAGAGGAAATTGGTGAATAGGGATACCACATCCATTTATCAGTCACTCTGAATCTTTAAGGCATACTGATGAAGCTTTCTTTTTCACTTTTGCAAATGAGGTCTTATTCTGAAATTTGGTCTGCTGATCTAGTTGTTTGGTCGAGAGTCTTGGCTTAAAACAGCATAATCTGAATGGTCTCTTTAAAATAACCTGTTTTTGTTACAGATCACTACCACTTTTCCAACACTGTTTTCCCTTGAGTCCTGTTAGAGATTGATGTTCTGAATAGGATGTGTTGAGAAGAGGAAGTTATTTTTATTAATCTGGAGGTCTAGATGTTTATCAGAAAGTTGTGATAAACATCTAGAACAAAAATGATATTAAAGCAACTTATATAACCAGAAGAAAGAACATATGAGGATATCAGAACATAAGTTGCCTTCATAACTCTACTACTAGTATGTTCTTTCTTGTGGTTATATCAGTTGCTTTAATATCATTTTTGTTCTAGGTGTTTATCAGAACTTTCAAGTTCCCCCTTACCCTCAAATTATCATCTGAGACTGTCAGGGAGTCAAGAACTCAAGGGAGGCTATACATCACTCATGCCAGTTGTCATACTTTCTCTTAAGCTCATTCACATTAAATGCACTCACTACAGGTATCCCTTGCTTAACGCAGTTTTGCTTAACGTGGTGATATTAATTGCGGCAATCCCTTGATATACGTAGCAAGAGTTTTGATTAATGCTGCGGAGCTCGCAGCTGATCTGACAGATACATGCAAAATGTTTAATATAAATGTTCTTACACAATTCAGTGTATAGCTTGGAGGTCATGAGTAGCTGTGTATTCATATGTTATGAGTGATATTCTGCAGTTTTTTTGCTGTCAGTTTGGTTTAATGTTATGTAAAGGTTTGTGATATTTGACAGTAAATTGTATCTGAGAGATACTGCAACCTCTGATGTCAGTATAGAATGGTTTAGTTTTTTTTTTTATTCTTTGTTCAATAATTTCTAGATTGTAACTGAAAATAAATAACCCATCATGTATTACTGAAATAGTGAGCCAAAGGCTTATTTATCATACATGTCCTCTAGGAGATGTGCTTTACATTATAGAAAATACTAAGGAAAGTGATCTGGAGCTTAAAAATATGATAAGGTTGCTTATGCTTGCATCTGCCGAAACTTTTAGTTTCTATATATTCGGCACAAAACTCTTGTTTCTATATTCAGCTATGAAATAATGTTGGATTCAATATCCACTTAATTTGTACCATCATGTATCATATTTGCAGTGTTTTTTTCTTTATGTTTTATTGCTTGTTTGCCGAAGTATGGAGAGTCATTTTGCTTGTTATTGTAGAATTTATGCCGATAAGAAAAAAACTAAAACTGTTCAAACCACTCTTGATAACTTCTTTTGATAAAAAAAATTGCAGTAAATAATGTAGGCACAAGTATTTATTAAACATTTACTTTGCATTCATTTTTTTATCTTTCCTAAAAGAGTGCCATATAAAACGAATTATTAATACAGTAATCGATCATGGACGAATTGTAATTTTTACCATTGATTATTAGATTTGATTAACACGATTTTGATATTTTGATAGGGATTAATTAACCACGTCAATTGAGGGATACCTGTACTTCAGCAGGCAAACTATTCCATTCACTTCTCTGTGGGAGAAAAATCTAGCTCTTATCCATTTCTTCACTGCAAACAAATTTAACTACAGTGGATGTTCCTTGTGCTCACTCCCCACCTTCCATAAAATGCAAAATTTCATCAGACAGTCATATTAACCATCTTTCTCTTGTTAACCAGTCTGCACTCCATATACCCTGAATCTGTCTTCATAATATACATTTCATAATCCAAATATAAATACATGTCAAGGTTTGCTTTGATATTGTAATTATCCTCTGAGTTGTATTTGTGATTTTTGCTATGTGACTTTAGAACTTCAAATTTCTGTATACTATAATACCAAGATCCCTAGCCTCATCAGTTTCTTGTAGTGTAACCTTGTCAATATATGCCATTGGAAATCCCATCATACCAAAATACGTATTTACACTTTCTAACAATGAATTGAACCATTATCATTTGTCCACATTTCCAGCCTATTCATATCATTGATATAAATAGGCTGGAAATATAAGTACTGGATCAGTTGCATCCTTGATTGTCCTGTTTATCTTTATATCATCAGAAAACAATTGAACATCTCCTGTCAAATCCTTCTTAGTATTATTAATTCATAGATTGAACAACAATGGTCCAAGGAGTGATCCCTGGGATACACCTCTGATCACCTTAAACCTGACATATTCATACCCACAGCATACCACTTTTTGATACTCTTCCATCAACTATCAACTTATCCCAGCCAACAGTTTATATTCCAGTCCCATATTTTCTAGTTTATGCGCAATGGCCTTTCATATGGTATACTATCAAATCAAATGCATTAGCAAAATCTAATAGTATCAGTGTATCCATTTCCATTATCAAACTCAACTGCAACATTGTTATAAAATATGACCAAATTGCTAATTTCTGTATGTGAGTTATTATCAACTTCTCTAAAATCTTCACCACCACTGATGTGTCTAACTATAGATTGATAGTTAGACACATCAGTATATGTTTAAAGCAATAAATACACATTCATCTTATAACTGTCTCGCAGGTGCCAGTAATTATGCTACCAACTCTAAACATATGAAGTTTTCAGAAATGGATGTAGCCATTTCCGGCCTGGCTGGCCAAGTGGTTAGCATATCCACTCTCCAACCAAAAGGCTGTGGGTTTAAATCCCGCCATGGGCATGATGTTTGTGATTGTCTGTGGAAAAACTAGTGGTGATGGTCAGCGGTAGATGGCATTGGTGGATTGAGTGGTGGAGACAGAGCTGCAGAGCAGGTGCCCTCCCTCGATGAGTCTTTGGACTCCCTGGAGGTGTCTAATAATAATAATAATAATTTTCCTATCCAGAAGTTTACACTATATCATGCTTTTATAACCTCACATACCATGATGAGATAAGATACTTAGCACAAATACATAAAAACTGAACCTTGAGCATGCAGTCATCACACATCATAGGGTCCAGTGAGAGAAAATGCAGCAAAAGCCTTGTAAAATTCTGCTCCATCAACTCAGGCTCAACAGAATGATCAATTAAGACTTTTTCAAATTTTGGAAGTCATCTTTACAAAATACCTGTCATCAATGTTGGCTAAAAGTTTTTTTTTTCTTTCTTCCAGTTCAGTTATTTGTATATTTGCATTTCACCTCTGAAAGCTTCTTGACTGATTTTTCATATTTTTCAATATGAAATTCATTTTTATCACACTCAATCTAAGTAGTGATTGCTTCCTATTTTAAATCCCCATATACTGTTGTGTCCTGAACTGGTCTATCAACCATAACAAACTTTGTCTTCTTTTCATGTATGTCAATACCAGGTGATGAAATTCATTTCCCACCTAAAAATATTCACAAACATCCATATTCAAAGCAGGATCTGAATCCTGATTTGGGCATGTTCAGTTGGAGAGCAAGTATGCTATCCACTCTGCCTACTAGGCCAGTAACCTGCCTTTAACTCACTTCATTGTCATACACATTCTGTTTTTATACCATTTGTCTTTGTCATAGCTTCTATGAGCAATATTTAGCTCAACAACCTTTTTAAATTTAAGTCTAAGTGAAGATATAATTTTGTCTCCAGTACTTTAAGTACTTTTTTGTTCAGTGATGTATTATAAATTCTGCAATATATATGTTATGTATAAACATTTATTTCTTCCATTCATTTTTCTAATTTACAGATTGTTCAAGATCTACCACAGAAACAAGTTCCAACCATTCTGAGATTCATGTCCTCATTCTATCTTATGCTCGTAGTGGCTCTTCTTTCCTTGGGGACTTACTTCAGAGCTATTCAGATGCCTTCTACCATTTTGAACCTCTGCATTATATTGGTGGTAAGATAAATGCATCACAAATGTCTCTAGCCACAAAGCTAACACGTGATCTCTTCAGCTGTAATTACAGAGACTGGGATTCATTTCCAGAATGGGCCTATAACAATTTATTTACTCTTCAGCGTAGTACACACTACTGGAAAGCTTGTACTTCCAAAGATCGAACCAGAGCTCTTTGTTATGATGCATGTTTCATGGGTTCACAGTGTAGGTCTACAACTATGCGAATCATCAAGACTATACGGTTACCACTTCAGCAAGCACTTCAGCTTTTAGAGGAGAATAATGATCTAAATCTAAAAGTTATCCATCTTATTCGAGATCCTCGTGGTACAATGAATTCACGTATGCAAACAGATATTGCAAGATGGTGTGATAAGTCAAAGACCTGTTTCTCATCACATTCATTTTGTGGAGTTGTTGAATATGATCTGAAGTATGTTTGTACACTTCAAAGAAAATATCCAAACCGGTATATGCTCTTACGATATGAGGATCTTGCTTTGTCACCTCCACAAATAACAAGGCAGATTTTCAAGTTTCTCGGTATCAACTTGATTCCTAAAGAAGTTCTACATTTCTTGGATACCCACACTCATGGGATCAGTTCAAAGTCTTCACGTTTTGGTTATTATCAAACATCTGCCTATAAGACAGTTCGCAATTCCACTCGAGCAGCCATAAACTGGTATCATCGGTTAGATTTTAAAGAGGTGCTTCGGATACAGGAAAACTGCAGAAGTGTATTGCGTAAACTTGGATATACTATTGTAAGACGAAGATCACAGCTTTCTCCAAAGGAAATTTTAAATAAAACTCGAAAGGATCTTGGATACTGTGCAGAGAAGTAATTTTGTATATGTATATACAAAATTGCTTGCTAGTTTAGGATGCAACATTACACTAAAAAGATCATGATTGAATGATCAAAGCAGCTATAAGAAATTGTAAAAGCATTATTAATCCTTGTAGGATTCTGCTGGAAGGAGTTTATAGCATGAAAGTACACTATTTCACTTTATGACAATGTATTTTTTTTCTCTCTTAATACTGACATTTGTTTCTGAGATTCACAGGCTGATATATACAGGGTGGCCATAAATTAACTTTCTCTCTTTGAAGGTATCTGTAGCTAAAACTAATACATGGAATGAGACCACATTTTATATCGAGACTTTCAAAGTGGGGAGATTAATTCCACGAAAAACGATTTAGTACCAAAAGTTGCTGATAGGGGAAATTTTGGTGCTGGTGGAGCCAAAAGCAGTCAAATATTTGCAGTAAATGCAGGTAAAAAGAATATGCAAATTTTATGGTTACGCGACAGCAGCGTCACCAATTCCATAAAAAGGGATTGGGAATGTTCAGGAAGTTATTCGAATGACTGACGAATTGTGCTCAATATGCATCCTACCTTGCCTCAGCGTGCTTTACTTGTTAAGTTGTTTTACCTTAAACAGTGCAATGCCGTAGTGCCTCTTCGAGAATTTAGAAGGCTTCATTACCTGCATACAGGTCCTATGCCAGCTGTAGCACTGAGAGCTATGATTAAGAAGTTTGAAGAAACTGGATCACTAGGAGTTAGACCTGGCAGAGGACAGAAAGCAGTGCAAGAAGAGGCAGTAACAGACGTTGCTACTGCGGCGTTCGACGACACAGAGACCAGTACTGGTCCAAGCACTCGTAATTAATGTAATTATCTGCTTGTTTTCGGCTTCGCCAGCGCCAAAATTTCCCCTATCGGCGACTTTTGGTGCTAAATCTTTTTTTTTGCAGAAATCATCTCCCCATACCTTCAAAAGTCTCAATATAAAATTTGGTCTCATTCCGTTTATTGGTTTTAGCTACAGATGCCTCCAAAGAGGGAAAGTTATTTTATGGCCACCCTGTGTATATATATATATATATATATATATATACAGGAAGAGCTCTCTATATATAACTAGAGCGAGTGCCCTGTCAAGCCATGTACTGTTTTCAGTAAATACAAATGATGAAGGCCGGAAACATGAGATAAACTGGACAATAACTTCAAACCTTCATATATACCATGACGAAGTGGAGCGCTGCATAGTCCAGTCTAAGGAAATTGTTATGGACCCTCATCATATATATAATAAGCTTAGTTATAATCTACTGGATTCTTTCAGCTCTGATATCTGATATTGGCATACTCGTGAAATCAGATGCATGCAGGTGCCCAACAATAGAACTTCAACACGGACTGTAGCTACAGTTCAAAGCTAACTGAATTTTATAATAGGCGTTTTTATAGTGATACGATGTTTCTTATAGTGTTTTTTATTTGCTTTCTATGTTCCAAGGCCTGAAGAAGTCGGACAATCCGATGAAACATGTTGCGTGTTGAATAAATTTAGTTGTTATTCTAGTTCTCGGTTCTAAGTCAGTATATATAAATATGAACATATCCCAATTCTGAGTTAATATTACAGAATATCATATCCCTTCTGACGGGTATAATTTCCAACCTAAGAAAGCTTATGAGAAGACACTTAAGAGTATTGGGCTCGCTATCAACAGACTTATCTTCCTGAAACATTGTAAGTTCTCTTCTGTTCTTCCTAAATTCTTACAATTTAGAGAAGCCATTACCAGTGAAAAAGCACACAGAATCTACCAAAAAGCAAAACTAGAACTTTTAGGAGAGAGGATTAACGATACCAAACGTAATTTAGCTCTTCTCTTTTCTTAAAAATCATCTTTAGAAAACCATTTAGCGATTTCCTTAGACTGCATGTCATGGAATCACGTTCAAGAAATAAGTACACGTCGGGCATTCAGATCTCAAAACTTAAACAAACATAAACTTATCAGAAAGTTTAATTTGCTAAAGACAACACAAGAACAACCAACCCTAATAATCTTCATGAAAGAACTAAAAAATTAGTGATAAACCAATCGTCATATGTTCTAAATCATGACGAAGAAATTCTTGAAAAAGGTCTCAATTTTGTCCTTGCACCTAAAACTATTCCCAAGGAAATGTTCTTAACTAAGATGGAGAAAGCTGCGTCACTACTTCCTGTATTTACTTCGTATGGAAGCAATGCTTACGATTAACAATGTAAGACCTCCATCTGACAACATCTCCCTTGGCGAAAGGCTAGCCATAAAAAGTCTTCAGAATAACAAAAACATTGTTATCATACAAGCTGACAAGGGCAACGCAACTGGAGTGCTAAATAAAACAGATTACCATGAAAAATCTTGGCGTTATTAGAATCAGATGCATACTTGGAAACTGAGAGAGATCCAACGAGGGAGATACATAACAAAACAAACAAACAACCTCTTACAAAAAGCCACGGAACTTCCACGAAACATACAACTTGCCGCTCGCTCTTTACATCCACTCATCCCAAGGTTATACGGTCTCCCAAAGACACACAAAAAAACTGCCCACTGAGATCAATCGTAGATAGTATTGACTCACCTACCTACAGCTTATTTAAGTTTCTGGTTTCATCCTTAAAAAGTTTTACAGGAAATTCTTCTTCATATATAAAAAACTCAACAGATTTCGTCTCGAAAATCAAAAATTTAAAACTACAGCCTTCAGATATCATGGTGAGCTTTGATGTGGTGGCTCTCTTTACAAACGTTCCAACTCAAGAGGTTATCGATATTTTAAAGAACAAGATTTCAAAAAAGATGTTTTCCTTGCTATCACATTGCATTCACTCTGGCTACTTTCAATATAAAAAAAAAGTTTACAAACAAAATAAGGGATTGGCAATGGGCAACCCCCTGTCTCCTATATTAGCTAACATCTTTTTTGAAGATTTCGAACAAAAGGCAATCTCCTCAGCTACTCTTAAACCAAAAATTTGGCTGAGATTTGTAGATGGCATATTTCTTATCTGGGAACATGGCACTGATAACCTTCAGTCTTTTTTAAATCATTTAAACAACTTCCACCAAGACATCAAATTAACAATGGAGGTTGAAGAAAATGGATCTCTTCCCTTCCTGGACTTACTAAGACATCAGATTCTATAAAAATCTCAATCTTTAGAAAATCTACACATTCGGATAGATATCATTAGAAAATCTACGCATTCGGATCACATCACTATCCTGAAGAGAAAGTGGGTATCATCTCAACTCTAGCACATCGTGCCAGATCTATACTGTCAGATGATGAAGAGCTAAAAAATGAACTACAACATCTGCAAAGAACCTTCACAAGTAATGGCTACTCGTCGAAAACTATTAATAAGCATCTATACCGCCGTCATCAAAACAACTCAGAAACACAAGACAACCTCAAAGGTTATATCTCCTTACCATATATCAGCTCGCTCTCCACGAAACTAAGAAGAATTTTACGAAAGTTCAACATAAAAACCTGTTTCTCTACTCTTCCTAAACTAAGATTGATTTTAAGCAAATACAAACAAGCTCACAACCATCTACAATTCCCAGGAGTGTACAAAATCATGTGTGAATGCGGGAAACAATACTATGGCAAACTGAAAAATCCATCCTCATGTCTGGAAGAACACCAGAGGGACATGGCCTATAAAAGAACTAGAGCAAGTGCCCTGTCAAGCCATGTACTGTTTTCAGTAAACACAAATGATGAAGGCCGTCAACATGAGATAAACTGGACAACAACTTCAAACCTTCATATATGCCTTGGCGGAGCGCTGCATAGTCGAGTCTAAGGAAATTGTTATGGACCTTCATCATATAAATAATAAACTTAGTTATAATCAACTGGACTCTTTCAGCTCTGCTATCCGATATTGGTACACTCGTGAAATCAGACGCACGCAGGTACCCAACAATAGAACTTCGACACGGACTGTAGCTACAGTTCAAAGCTAACTGAATTTTATAGTGATACGATGTTTCTTATAGTGTTTTTTATTTGCTTTCCATGTTTCAAGGCCTGAAGAAGTTGGACAATCTAATGAAACATGTTGCGTTTTGAATAAATTTAATTGTTATTCTAGTTCTCGGTTCTAAGTCAGTATATATAAATATGAACATATATATACACACACTAACACTGTTTCAGAATATTTTGAGGCACTGGTTTTGTATTTTCACTTTGTTTTATTAAAAGCAAGTGCAAGTATTAAATAGTTTTTATTTTGCAAAAACTCATTTCCAAAAAATTGTTACATAATCTGTTCATAAAGAATCACATGCATGCATGTGTCCTCCAAATTTTGCCCAAAATGTTTCATCAGTCCATTAAGAAATGTTCACCATTGTGAAATTTTCAACATTTTTTAATGGAAATGCTTTAACCAAGATGAACATATTATAGTTAACAAGAAATTTTAACTATGATGACAATTTCAACTATAAAACCTCATATTTTCCATCCATGGCTATTCTGCTGTTGTATGTCTTAACCAATGTTTGTATTTTTTTTTTTTTTTAATGACATCAATAAATATATTGCTCTTGTTGCTCAGTTGAAATTACTAATGAAATATTAGTAATTTTTCAAAACTCATTACCAACAGAATACAAAATATATTAGATTTTTTCCACCTTCCAGAACAAGCAGGAGATTCAGAAAAATCTACAGCACTATTGATTATATATATGTAATAAGATAAATATATCAAAATCCCAACTAGAAAATTATATATTTGAAATTTCCTATAAAAAGGAAGTTAAGGAGATATCATTTCATCTAAACTATTTACAGCAGCCATCATCATCATCAAATTCCTGACATGTACCCTCAAGGGGTGTACAGGATATGATAGTACTACATGAAAAAAATTACATCATTATTAATTTCCTATTTACAATTTTCCTCCAAATCAGTCTGTTACTTGTCAAGACTCCAACATTATCAGATCTTATATTTCTATCATCTAAGGCACTTTGTACCGTATCAATCCACCTATATCTTGGTCTTCCTCTGGGTCGTTTTGCTGCCAACCTGGCAGAGAACACTTGTTTTGCTAATCTTTCCTCGCCCATTCTGTTTAAGTGACCATACTACCTGAGATTAGCTCTGCTAACGCATTCCTGGATGCTGACAATGTCAAGTTCTTTCCTAATATCCTCGTTTTTAATATGATATTGCCATTGATTGATTGATGCCATCTGTTCACGCCTATAATCTTTCTCAGGACTCTCATATCTGCGGTCTCTAGTCTTTGGTCAAGTGTTTTACTTCTGACCCAGCTCTCAGATCCATAAGTTAAAACTGGTTTGAACACAGTCTTGTATACAGCTAATTTAGTGTTCCGACTAATTTCTCTCTTATTCCATATGAATTTATTCAATTGACTTCCCACCATACCAGCTTTGCTGATTCTGTTGTCTATTTCTATATTTAATTTACCATCTTCACTAAAAATCTTGCATAAATAGCTGAAATGCTTTACTTGTTCCACAGGTTCTCCATTCACAACACAGTTGACATTTTCAATGATTCTACCTGTCTTTTTAATGCTTTGTCTTTTTATTGCTGACCTTCATATCTATTACAACAGCTATTCAATTTAGTCAGAGAATCTTGCAGACTTGTAGCGGATTTATTTAGAAGTATAACATCATCCGCATAAAGCAAAGAGCTGACATTAACATATCCAATTTTGATATCATGTTTAATACCACTTTCCTTCATAATGTGATCCATATAGATAATGAATAACAGAGGGGATAATGTACATCCTTGTCTCACACCAGATTTAACATTAAACCATCATCCTGTACTTCCTTCAATTCTAACTGCTGACTTACAACTCAAATAAAGACTAAGTATTGCTTGATATAATGCCCCATTGACACCATATAACTGCAGCGTATTGAATAGCTTCTCTCTTGGCACCTTGTCATACGCCTTTTCCAAATCGACAAAACTTAAATACAGATCTTTGTTATATTCCCATCCTTTCTCGACTATTTGTCGTAAAGTGAAGATCTGATCCTGACAGCCTCTATTTGGCCTGAATCCAGCTTGTTCTTCACCAAGCTTTTCTTCCACAATTCTTCTCAACCGTTTCTCAAGTATACTTGCATAGATCTTGCCAGGAACACTCAGTAGGGAAATACCTCTGTAATTCTCACATTCAGTTGTATTTCCCTTTTTATATATGGGTACTATGAGAGCTCTACTCCAATCATCGGGAATTCGTCCCTCTGTCCAGGCTTTCTGAACTATGCAGTGCAGCCACTGTAAGACTCTTATACCACCATACTTCAGCATTTCTGGTCGAATATCATCTACTCCTGCTGCCTTTCCACATTTCAAGCCTTTGATGGCTTTTTCTACTTCAAGTATGGATATGTATTCCTCACTGCATGCCTGGTCAGTGTTTGTTACCACTGTGCTATCATCACTGCTTGTTTCATTTAGCAGTTTTTCAAAGTAATTACTCCATACTTCAAGGATATCTTTTTCTCCTGTTTTCATGTCACCTTTATCATCTCTAACTCCTTTTATAGCACTCATTCCTAAGCTTTTTCAACAACCTCCAGAATATTTTGTCACCTTCTTGATATTTATTTTCTATATTCTTGCCAAAGTCATCCCATGACTTTTGTTTAGCTAGTTTTACACACTGTTTAGCTTTCTTACATTTGTCTCTGTATTCTGTAAGAGTAAAAGCTGACTTATTTGCCAGGAACTTTTGATATGCTTTCTTTTTTTCCTTCACTGCCTCTTTAACTTCCTGTGTCCACCAGGGAGTTCTGATTTTTTTTATCCTTGCAGACAACCTCACCACATGCCTCTCTGGCAGAATCAATCAATGTTTTCTTCAGAGTTTGCCACTGAATCTCCAAGATTTGATTCCTGTTCTCAAACTCTTTCATTTTTTCTTCAATAATCTTTCTGTATTTTAGTCTACAGTTCACCTCTGAGAGCTGCTCAACTTTTATTCGCTTTAAAACTTTCTTACATGTTATTCTTTTCAATATGAAATTCAATTTTATCCTGCTCAAGACTAAATAGTGATCACTTCCAATTTCAAATCCTCTGTACACTCTGGTGTCCTGCACCAGGGAGAAAACATCACTATCAACAATAACATAGTCAATGAGACTTTTCTTATTCCTAGCCCTTTCTCTCCATGTAAATTTGTGCACATTTTTATGTTGGAACATGGTGTTAGTAATAATCAGTCCATGTCCTGAGCAGAAATCCAACAGATATTTGCCATTATTATTAGCTTTGCTCTTTTCTCCAAATTTTCCCAAAATATTTTTGTATGTCTCACAATCATTTCCTACTCTGCTATTTAGATCCCCAACAAGGACCAACTTTTCATTTTTCATTGTGTCAGTTGCTTTTTTGTAAAGCCTCAAAAAATCCCTCCACTTCTACCTTAGTAGAACCTTCTGTGGGACCATAGGCACAAATAAGTCTCATTATCCAGTTCCCCATTCTCATATTTGCCCACATCACTCTACTTGAGACTGACTGCTATTCAAGAAGATTAGCCTCGTATTTTGTATTGAATACTATGGCCACTCCTTCTTTTGCTCGATTGTCATTGCCTGAATATAACATTTTGTATTTATTGCTCAGAATGATTTCACCAGTTTTGGTCTTTTTTGTTTCAGTCACCCCTATTATGTCAATCTGGTACTTATCTAATTCCTCAGCTAGCTCCATTTCTTTGCCATTCAGGCTTCCTACGTTGATAGTACCGATCTTTAACTCTGATGATGTTGAGTTAGGGTTTGTTTTCTGATTTGTTCCAGTAGCTGACTTTTCGCTGTTTGCCCTGGTTCCCTGGTGAAAACAACAGGGGCCTTGTTTAACCGGGCATTTACAGCAGCCCTGGTGCTGCTGTAAATTTTTAAAAACCCAGAATAGAAAAATAGAGGAATTAATAAATGGGACAGAGCTAAATCACCTACAATTTGCTGATGACATTGTTCGTTTAAAAAATTTAATAGTACAAATGATTAATGGGTCAAATGCAATAAGTAAAAAGAAAGAAAGTAAATAAACAAAGACAAAACAAAATAATGTATAATAAATATGTAACCAAACAGGCAGTATATATGGAAACCTGAAATCAATACAGTAATTTCCATTGTTTACTTGGGACAAAAGACATATTAGAGGGAGGATGTGAGGAAGAAGGTATACAAATAATTCAACTTGGCTGGGTAGCCCTTTTGAAAACACTGCGAAGCACTCAGAGAAGACATCCCAATCTGCTCTAAAAGACAAATATTCAACAGTTGTGTACTTATTGTCATGACATGGAAGTGAAACATGGACACTGACTAAAAAGTTCACAAATTGAGGACTACCCATGAGAAAATGGAAAGATCACAGTTTGGAATTTCCATTCATGACAGAAAGTGCAATACTTGAATCAGAACTCAGACCAAGGTGAGGGATCTTGTAACAGTCATTAAAAGATCCAAATAGCAAGGGCAGGTAATATTGCAAGAAGCAATTCTCAAAAATGGACAGAGCTGATATCTGAATGGTATTCCAGAGATAGAGATTTATTAAAAAACCAAAGAGATATTGGTAGCATTAGATTAGAGGGATGACTAAAATTCAGTGGAACACAAAAGCTCAAGATAGTCCAGAATGGAGGACTTTCCACTGCTGGCCTTTGTTCAGCAGTGGGCAGAAAATGACTAATGATCATGATGAATTAAGTATTATTTTTATAATTTGTCCCTCATCTTCTGTTCTTTAAAAAAAAAAAACATAACTGATATTCTTATTCCTATTCAAAAACAGGAAAAGGAATAGTAAAAAAAGTGTAAGACTAAATTTGAGGCCACTCAAATTCAGTCTTGAAATTACCTATCTACCAAAGTTCTCTAGACAGTTTCCCAAAGTGTGATACCTTGTGCATGTCCTCTGGGACATGCAAAAGGTCTTCAGGGGTAGGAAGCACCTTTTTAAAATGTTGATTACTTTTTTTTTTCTCTTATATTTTTCCCACCATATTATCACAGATAAATGCAGATCTATTTTATAGTTAATGTTTCAAGAACTAAAAATCTAAATAGTTTTAAACAAATGTCTCTTGGCATGTATTGACTGACCTCCATTAGGAACACATTTGGTTGGCTCCATGATCATGTTCCAGTTGCATGGTTCAAACCATGCGGTTGGAATTCTATGCTAAATTTCTGAATCATTTGTATCTCAAATTGTAACAGTCCCCAGCAATTTTTTCACTACCCATTCCTGTGTCAATATATGTTTAATCATGTTTGTGCCACAAGTTGTCAAGGATGTACAAGTTATATGTGAGGATAAATATAAAAATTTAACCAGTAACATGGATCACTAGTTAAAAAATTTCCGTTAATGACGGAAATGAAAATGATTATAGTAACTGTGAGAAAGAACATGTTGATGCATTAGGATCAAATATTCGTAATGAAAGTAACAAGTGTGAGCCCATTAATTTATTATAATGTAAATATTATAATATAAATGCCTTTCTGATTATTCATGTTAAAATGAAATATTTTTGTAACTTTTTCCAAATTACCTTCACGAGAGGGGATTACACTGATGTTAATAAAATTTTTAAAGAGATATGCAGGTACTGAAAGTTTGGGAAAAACTGCTCTAGCCATAATATGAGTTAAATTTTCCTGGACATTTTGAAAAACTCTCAAGAATTTAATCAAAAATAGAGTACAACTTGTTAGATCTATAATCTTTATTTAAGATAAATTGAAGTGCAAATTATAATATAGGGTGATCCCCACTAATATAAATAAAATAATTCAAATGTCAGACTTTTTTTTTAAATTCAAATTCAACGATAACTGGGTATAATATAAAGTTTTCTACAACTTTTAAAAATTATACTATTCAATAATTTTCTTCTGGAGCTACAGCACATGTTCAAGATGATCCTCATTTAGTTCTATGTGTTTATTGAACCTCATGGTAAAGTTTTACATAACAATCTTGCACAGAGCCCTTGAAATTGATTTAATCTCTGATCATCATTTTTAGTTGCACAATATTTGTAGTTGTGGTAGCAAACACATGGTCCTTTAAATAACTCCATGGGATAAATTAGAAAGTTTTAAATTAGTACTGTGGGGAAGGCCACTCAAATTCAATCTTCAGACTGCATTACCACCTCCTGAAGTATTTTGAGAATCATAACTGATGCGTGAGGTGGAGCTTCATCCTGCTGGAACCAGAATTTATCCAAAAACAAGAGATAAAGTGGAGCCAGTTCTACCAAAACATCTCTAGCACATCTACATATATTCATTTAGTTCTTTGTGTTTATTGAACATCGTGATAAATTTTTGCATAACAATCTTGCACAGGACCTTTGGAATTGATCTAATCTCAGATCATTTTTAGTTGCCACAATATAGTTGTCGTAGCAAACACATGGTCCTTTCAATAACTCCATGGGATAAATTAGAAAATTTTAAATTAGTACTATGGGGAAGACCACTCAAATTCAGTCTTGAGACTGTATTACACACTTCCTGAAGTGTTTTCAGAACCATAACTGATGTGTGAAGTGGAGCTTCATCCTACTGGTACCAGAATTCATCCAAAAGCAAGAGATAAAGTGGAGCCAGTTCATTCCAAAACATCTCTAGCACATCTACATATATCTCCTTTGTGCTGGTGATATTTCTTCTGTTTTTCAAAAACGATGGGATCAATTCAACCTTCATCATTATCATCAAATTCCTGACATTTACCCTCAAGGGGTGTACAGAATATGATAGTACTACATGAAAAATTTACATCATTACTAACTTCCTACCTACAATTTTCTGCCAAATCAATCTGTAACCTGTCAAAGCTACAACACTGTCAGATCTTATATTTATATATCTGTCTTCTGAGGCACTTTTTACTGTATCAATCCACCTATATCTTGGTCTTCCTTTGGGCCTTTTTCCTGCCAACTTGGCAGAGAACACTTGTTTGGCTAATCTTTCCTCGCCCATTCTGTTTAAGTGATCATACCACCTGAGATTAGCTCTGCTAACGCATTCCTGGATGCTGATGATGTCAAGTTATTTCATAATATCCTTGTTTTTAATATGATATTGCCATTGATACCATCTGTTCATGCCCGTAATCTTTCTCAGGACTCTCATATCTGTGGACTCTAGTCTTTGATCAAGTGTTTTACTTCTGACCCAGCTCTCAGATCCATAAGTTAAAACTGGTCTGAACACTGTCTTGTATACAGCTAATTTAGTGTTCCGACTAATTTCTCTCTTATTCCATATAAATTTCTTCAGTTGACTTCCTACCATACCAGCTTTGTTGATTCTGTTGTCTATTTCCATATTTATACCATCTTCACTAAACATCGTGCCTAAGTAGCTGAAATGTTTTACTTGTTCTATAGGTTCTCCATTCACAATGCAGGTGATATTTTCAATGCTTCTGCCTATTTTCGTTATCTTTGTCTTGTTATTGCTGACATTCATACCATATCTATCACAACAGTTATTCAATTTAGTCAGGGAATCTTGCAGACTTGTAGTGGATTTATTTAGAAGTATAACATCAGACGCATAAAGCAAGGAACTGACATTAACATCTCCAATTTTAATATCAGGTTTAATACCACTTTCCTTCATAATGTAATCCATATAGATAATGAATAACAGAGGTGGTCATGTACATCCTTGTCTGACACCAGATTTAACATTAAGCCATCCCCCTTTACTTCCTTCAATTCTAACTGCTGACTTACACTCAAATAAAGACTAAGTATTGCTTGATATAATGATCCACTGACACCATACAACTGTAGTGTTTTGAACAGCTTCTCTTTTGGCACCTTGTCATATGCCTTTTCCAGATCTACAAAACTTAAATACAGATCTTTGTTATATTCCCATGACTTTTCAACTATTTGTTGTAAAGTGAATATCTGATCCTGACAGCCTCTATTTGACCTGAATCCAGCTTGTTCCTCACCAAGCTTTTCTTCCACAATCCTTCTCAACTGTTTCTCAAGTATACTGGCATAAATCTTACCAGGAACACTCAGTAGAGAAATACTTCTGTAATTCTCACAATCAGTTTTATTTCCCTTTTTATATATGGGTACTATGAGAGCTCTACTCTAATCATCTGGAATTCGTCCTTCTGTCCAGGCCCTCTGAATTATGCAGTGTAGCCACTGTAAAACTTTTATACCTCCATACTTCAGCATTTCTGGTCTAATATCATCTACTCCAGCTGCCTTTCCACATTTCAGACTTTCGATGGCTTTTTCTACTTCAAGCATGGATATGTATTCCTGATCGCATGCGTGGTTTTTTATCACTGTGCTGTCATCACTGCTAGTTTCATTTAGCAATTTTTCGAAGTAATTACTCCATACTTCAAGGATATATTTTTTTCCAGTTTTCACCTTTATCATCTCTAATTCCTTTTACAGCACTCTTTCCTCCATTTCTGAGCTTCTTCGACAACCTCCAGAATATCTTGCCATCTTTTTGATATTTATTTTCTATGTTTTCACCAAAGTCTTCCCATGACTTTTGTTTAGCTAGGTGTTTAGCTTTCTTACATTTGTCTCTGTATTCTCTAAGAGCACAAGCTGAATTATTTGCCAGGAACTTTTGATATACTTTATTTTCCTTCACTGCCTCTTTAACTTCCTGTGTCCACCAGGGAGTTCTGATTTTTTTTATCCTTGGAGACAACCTTACCACATGCCTCTCTGGCAGAATCAATCAATGTTTTCTTCAGAGCTTGCTGCTGAATCTCCAAGGTTTGATTCCTGTTCTCAAACTCTTTCATTTTTTTCTGCAATAATCTTTGTATATTTTAGTCTACAGTTCACATCTGAGAGCTGCTCAACTTTTATTCATTTTAAAACTTTCTTACATATTCTTCTTTTCAATATGAAATTCAATTTTATCCTGCTTAAGACTAAATGCTGATCACTTCCAATTTCAAATCCTCTGTACACTCTAGTGTCCTGTACCAGAGAGAAAACATCACTATCAACTATAAGATAGTCAATGAGAGTTTTCTTATTCCTTGCCTCTTCTATGTGAATTTGTGCACATTTTTATGTTGAAACATTTTTATGTTTCTGCCTATTTTCATTGTCTTTGTCTTTTTAATGCTGACCTTCATGAAAGACTTGTTTCATTAACTTTTCACTCTCATTCTGTTTAAGTAACCATACTGTCATAGATTAGCTTTGCTCATACATTCTTGAATGCTAACACTATCATTTTTAATATCTCCAATTTTTAACATGATTGTGCCATTAACATCTGTTCACTCTGCTAATTTTTCTCAGAACTCTGATATTTATAGTCTAATCATTGATCAGGCTGCTTAATTTTCAACCCATAATTCTATAAATTAAAGTGTTTGAAGACTTGTATATCAATTTAATGTTTTGGCTAATTTCTCTCTTATTGCACATAAATTTGTTCACTACTATACCAGCTCTGCTTATTCTTTTTTATATATTTTTGTTGATTTCCATACATCACTTACTACCATGATTAAAAGTTGTGCCTGAAGAAAGCTAAAATATCTTACTTGTTCTATATTTTATGTGTTCCATATTCCTGCTAGTTGATAGTTGTTGGAAGTTTTTCCACTTGGTTATACTATAAATTAAAGATACCAAGAAATGATATACTCGGTTTAATCCTTCATCTAAGTGTAAGCAAACAAAGTTTGCACCTGAAATATAATCAGGACTTTTTATTTTATTTGCTAGTTGATAGTTTTTGTCTTTATTGCTGATTTTTTTTATAGTAGTTTGTTATATAGCAGTCATTCAATTTAGCTAAAGAGTCCTAAAGACTTGTACTGGATTATAACATCATCTTCATAAAGTAAAGATCTAACTTGATATCAATCTGAATATTTCAATACCACTTTCTTTCACAATGTTATACATATAGATGAAGAATAGCATTGGAGATAGTATGTACACTTCTCTTATACTCAATTTTGCATCACACTATTATTTCTGACTGCTGGCTTCCAACTATTTCTTGACTGTAAAAATCAAAATTTGATTCCTGACAATCTTTGTTTTTGGTCAGAACCTGGCTTGTTCTTTGCAAGTTTCTCTTGCACAATTTTTCTCTTCCTCTTCTTCAGTGTGCTTAGATAAATCTTATCTGGAACACTCATCAGGAAAATCTTCTAATCTCACATTATTTGCTATCCTTTGTATAGATTGGTACTATAAAAACTATACTTTAATCATCCCAAATTTGACCTGAATTGATATGTTGATGATAAGACTTTTATGCCTCCATATTCAAGCACTTCTGATCAAACATCTACTCCATATTTTGGGTTTTTGATAGCTTTTTTTTTTTTTTTGACCCAAAGTGCTGATATGTACTCCTGATTGCATCTCTCTTGAAAGTTTTCTGTCATTATTTTGTTTGCTATAATTGAATAGACTATGTTGGTGGATGAGCAGGGTGAAGTTCAGTGCTATGAAATGTGTGGTTTCGAAGTTTTTTTTTAATTTTTTTTTAAAAAAAAGCTTTGCATTTGAAGGAGATGGAGGAAATAAAGGTCTTGAGGATGAGCACACACAGAGAACTGTGAAGCACAACATAACTGATTATGGCAATGATATGAGGACACCAATATAAAAAAATAAAATTTTAAACACATTTGTTCTGAATATATGTTTGAGTAGTTAGCATATCTGCTCTCCAAGCCTTGGGTTTGAATATCCTGTCATGGGCATGGATGGATGTTTGTGCATGTCTGTCTTCATGTGGGAGATGAATTTAATCCAATGGTGTGAGCCTACTGCCCCAGTTCTTGGAGGCCTGTAGTGGTTTGAAAATAAGTTTCATACTTGGTTTCTAGAGTATGTATCATGTAAAAAAATAAATATTAAAAAAACAAACATACGGTTAATAAAAGCAGAAAATCTTTAGCTCAACCCACAGTACTCGTGTACTATGTATAGGTTTACAACTTTTTGTGGGTAGAAGTCACATAAAAAATGTCATTAGCATTAGCATACATCAATCCTGGTCACAAAGGGTAGTAACTTTTAGACCATTAGTAGTATTAAATAATTTGGGAATCTTACTCCACAGACAAAGCATGAAAAATTTTTTTTCAGCCTCTTCAAGTCTCCAATAAGCAGAATGATGTCCCACCTGGGTAATGAAAATCTTCTACTTCCTAATAGTAGACCTAATCATCTACTACTGAAATTATACATGAGTATATGCATCCAATGATCACCATAAATCTAATGCTAAAGAAAAATATATTTATTTTTTTAGGAAATGTGATTTACAATGATTTATACAAATGTGATCATTAATATTCCATGATAATTCTCTGGAGACCTTCTGAGAAGAAAAATGTGCATACATATATGCCAAAGTTATTTATCGAATCTTGGCAAAACTGGAAGTATAAGGTTTCCAAAGGATGAATCCTGAATGATAAAATATCCTACTGAATTGGCATGAGCATGCTATAGAGGAGGGGAAAAAAAGAAAAGAAAAATTTTAATAAGTCATATAAACGTTCAATAAAATAAAATCAATAAATTCAACTATGGTATGATACTATGAGCTGCTTAAATTAATGCCAACACAACTTATTTTATTATTATTATTAAATGAATTTTGGGAGATATCTGCAGAATCAACACTGCTGAATTTTTAATGCATCAAAACTACAGTAGTTATAAAATGAACGTGTTTCTCTTTTATTGAATAGTGATACACATATCTATTAAACAAATATATATACAAATATATATTTAATATATATATATATATATATACAAATAAATATAAATTTACATAATAACAGCTTATATGTGTTTCCAAATATAGTCAATTCTCTAGGCAAATTTATGAAAATAGTTTGCTGGAGTGGACAGTTTACTATAGCGAATTTTCTTTGAAACAGCATTAACACTATTTGTCTTTTTTTTTGACTTGTGAATTTTTTAGGTTAGTTATAGTGAGCTGAGTTTGTTTACACATACAGTATACCCTTGCTTTTCTGACCTAATTGGTTCCTAGAAACCATCATTAAGCAAGTCATTGTAAATCTAATCCTAATTTCCTATGAGTTTTATGTCATGAACTGGGGTTACATTCCTGGAAATATAGTTTTGAAGTGTAACATAAAATAAACTTTGTTTACTCTTTATGATGGCACTTATTACAGAATGAGACAACTGATACTTGAAGGCAAGTGATAGAACTCTGGATTCATATAGGCTTAAAATTTCACGTTTCTCTTCTGATGTTATTGTGTTCTGCTTCTTTAAGGATTTTTTTATTCTCAAATTCACTTTTTCTCTTTCTAGACAATTTTGAGAGTGCAAATACATATACTGCACTCTAAATCTTTAAATAACTTTAGAGCACATTACATATGGACAAGAAATGAAGAGCAAGGCAAAATACAACAGTTTGCCTCACTGACGCCTGCAGGTTATAGACTAATTTCCTATGCACCTGGGAAGTGATCTGGACACAAATATGCATATGTATATAATATTTTGTGATGTTATGGGATGGATATTGGGACTTAGTAATTGGATACAAAAAATAAACTGTGCTGATTCAGTTATTATTTATCATACATACTATCTAAAATGTTTTGTTCTTCGTTGACACTCTGGTCTGTCAAATGACAACTATGCATCTTTGAAGTACACGCATCCTGATTGTCTCATTTTTATGGCCTGATAATGTACATAGTCTTAGAGAAAAGTTATTCGTCATAAAAGTGGGGGAGGGTCCTAAAGCAGAGGCATAATACATATGTGTTATCCCATCATCATATTCAGTCATTTTCTGTCCAATGTTGGATGAAAGTCTCTCCCCAAAGTCCTCCATTCAGTCCTATCCTGAGCTTTACTATGCTACTGAGTTCAGCCATCTCTTTAATTTCATCCCCCACTGTCTCTTTAGTCGGTAGCTCTCTTTTCATCTCTAGGATACAATTCAGATATCAACTTTGTCCATTTTCGAGTGCTACTTCTAATAATATGACCTGTCCATTGCAATTTGGATCTTTCAATATCTGTTATAATGCCTCTCACTTTGAGATCTGACCAAGTATTATGCTTTCTATCTAGAATGGTAATACTGAGTAATGATCTCTCTCCATTTTCCTCTGGGTAATCCTCAACTCAACTCAAAAAAAAAAAAAAAAAAAAAAAAAAAAAATTTTTTTTTCTTCTTTTAAGCCAAAAGTCCACATTTCACTTCCATATGTCATGACTGGAGGTATACAACTATCGAATATATATATTTTTTAAGGCAGATTAGGATGTTTCCTTTGAGTGCTTCATGGTAATTTCCAAAGGCTATCTACCAAGTTGAATTCTACATATAGTTTCTTCTTTATAGTCTCCCTCTACAATGATCTTTGTCCTAGGTAAACATAGAAGGTTACCAATCAATTTCAACAATTACTACATGAAATATTTACATTATTACTAACTTCCTATTGACATTTTTACTCCAAATTAATGTTATCTACCAGAACTTCATTACTGTCAGATCTTATATTTTGATCTTCCAAAGTACTTCTGACTGCACTCTTCCATTTACATGAGCTCTCCCCACACATTCCTGAATGCTAACAATGTAAAGTTCTTCCTAATATCTTTGTTTTTAATATGAATCTGCCATTGATGACATTATATACAAAAAAAACTCCAAAGACTTCATAAACAAAGTAAAAGACATTAAGCTGGATCCGACAAACATTATGGGAAGTTTGGATGTCACAAGCCTGTTTACCAAGACATCATGCTAATCTTAGAAATTTTTGCACTAGATTACACTTAAAACTGTTCAAACATTGCCTAGAAAATATTTATTCAGGTTTGGTTTCAAGCCTCTATTATGAACAGTCAGAAGGCCTGGCCATGGGCATGTCCATTTCACTGCATTTGACAAATATGTTCATGGAGTCATTTGAACAACAGCCCTTGATATGTCATGCTATTATGCTAGACCCAGATTATGGCTCAGGTACATCAATGATGTTTTAATTATTTGACCAGGATCACAAGAGACCCTCAAGAATTTTACAGAATTCCTCAACAGCTTAAACAAACAAAATCCAATTCACATTAGAAGTTGAAAAGACAGGTCACTTACTTTCCTAGATGCTTTCATCTCAGTAGAAAATAATGTAAAGACAGGGCCTTCATAATATCCAGTGAGAAGAAAAGAAAAAAAGAAATAACATACCTTAAAGATACAGTCCTAAAAATGGATATAATCTTAAGATGATCACAATTGGATTTTGTGATCACAAGTGAATATACAGCATCAGGACGACTACTAAGGTATTATTTCTTTTTTACTCTGCATAAAAACAATGTTACAGATAAAATAGCTAAACTTCAAGCAATATATCTTAATACTATCTTCACACCACTACAAAAAAAGCACTCATGATGTTAAGATCACCAAAACAACCTCATTCCTCTCTTAAATGATCAGGGGTGATGTACAGAATTTTCTGTATATGTGGTATCTCTTAGGTTTGGTTGATCTGGAGAAATCTGCCTCAAAGAACACATCAGATATGGAGAAGAATACGAACATAAATCAGCACAGTTCACATTACCAAAGAAAAATAAGAAGTATTTTGGTAACTTACATGTCATACATAAAATTCAACAACTTTGTTTACAGATTTAAAAACGCTAGTGAAATGATACAGTGTCCAACTCAATGTAATAAAAACGAGGATCTCATCTTAAATGAGCTTTGGTCAGCATATATCAAAGACCTACTTTATTACATTAATGAATTAGGCTACAAACTGAGTTATACAGTATATCACATTGTACAAGCCACATGTGTAACATCTCAATATTATAATCAACATCAGGTTGTTTATGTTCATATATTAATTTATAAATCTCTGTTAATACCTTCTTCTTTTTTTTGTTTTCTATTTACATTTAATATTTAATCTCAAGATGTACATGACAAGATGTACGAAATTGGTAATTAAATAAACATTTTCTTTCTTTTATAATAAACAATAATGTTTACAAAAACAAACATTTTTCTCTTATTCCATATAAATTTATTCATTCATATTTATTCAGATTTTATAGGTGACCCTACTATACTAGCTTTGCTAATTCTGTTGTCTATTTCCAAATTTAATTTACCATCTATACTAAAAACTGTACCTAAATGGCTGAAACATTATATAGTTTCCCATTTGCAGCTAATGTGTTTTCAATGTTCCTGCTTATTTTTAGTCTATCTCTTTTTTATTCCTAATTTTCACACCAAATCTGTTACAGCAGTTATTTGATTTAGTTAAGAAATCCTGCAGATGTGTACCGAATTTATTTAAAAAAATGATGTCAACTGCATAAAGTAAAGGAGCTGAGTTGAATATATCAGGCCCAATGTGATCCATAGACATTGAATAACAGTGTGCACTTTTTATCCTGCACCTGATTTTACACCTAACTATGTATCTCTTTCAATTCTAACTACTTGACTTATAATTTAAATATAGGCTATGTACTGTTCAATATAATGAATTTAAACCACATAACTATAGCATTTTGAATAGCTTTTCTCTCGGGACCTTATCATATGCCTTCTCTAGATCTATATGTACTTAAATATAGATCACTCTTATAATTCCATTATTTCTCAACTACCTATTAAAGTGAAAATCTGATCATGACAACTTATATTTGTCTTAAACACAACTTAATCTTTCACAACTTTGTCTTCTACAAATTTTCTTCGCTTTTTCTCAAGTGTGCTTGTTTAAATCTTACATAAACACTCAGCAGAGTCCTCTTCCATTCCCACATTCAGTTTTACTTCACTTTTTACAGACTGGTACTATCAGCTCTACTCCAGTCATCTAGAATTTGATCCTTTGACTAGGTCATCAGAATTATACTGTGCAACCACTATAAAATTTTTATGCCTCCACATTTGAGTATTTCTGGCCAAACATCATCTACTCCAGCTGCCTTTCCACATCTCACACTTTTGATGGCTTTTCCTATCTCGAGTATTACTGATATATACTACTGACTGCACTTGTCTTGAATATTTTCTATCATGTTCTTATCGCTTTTTGTTTCATCTAGTTTATTTCAATGTCATTACACTCCAGACATCTACAATATTTTACCTTTAGTTTTCTTGTTGTCTTTATCATCTGATTTCCTTTTACAGTACTCTATCCTCCCTTTCTAGGTTTTTTTTTTCAATAGCTTCCAGAACATTTTGGTATCTTTCTGATATTTATCTTCTATATTCTTACCAGTCTCCCCATTTTATTTAACCACTTTTATGCACTGTTTTGCTTTGTTATATTTTCTTTGTATTCTCTCAGAGTACATGCTCCCTTCCTTGCTAGAAACTTTCAATATGCTTTCTTTTCCATGACTGCTTCTTTAACTTCCTGAGTCTACCATGGGTTCCAATTTTTCTATCCTTGCTGGGTGAATCAATGTTTTCTTCAGTCTGCCAGTGAGTCTACAAAGGTTTGATTCTTGTTTCCACTCTAATTTTTTATTATTAAATAATATTAGTTATATTAAAGTCTATAGTTCATCTCTAAAAGCTGCTCGACAATTTCTTTTTAAAACTTTTTTTACACATTTATCTTTTCGATATGATGTTCAATTCTATTTGGCTCAAAAAAATCAACTGGTGATTTTGAAATTTGTACTTATCTCTTTATGCTGGAGAATATTATTAGATTAACTAATCTATGTGTGAACTAGAAATCCATCAGATAACATTTTTATTTGCTCATTTCCTACTCTGCTGCTTAGATCTTCAGCAATGGAAAACTCTTTTTTCTTAATGTCAGGCTGCCTTCTCTAAGGAACTTGAAAAATTCCTCTATTTCATGCTTAGTATAACCTTCTGTGGGACTACAGGCACAAATAAATTTCATTATCTAATGAGGCTTATTTGTTCCCCATTTTAATGTTTGCCCATATTATTACTTAATATTTCTTCCATTCAAGATTATCCTCCATCTACTTTCCCCGAAGTTTACTATCAGAATATAATATCATATGGTTGTTATTTAGTAGACTCACCATTTTTTGTTGTCTTTCAGTAACATCAATTATATTGATATGGTGCTTCTCTAATTCTTCTACCAGTTCCATTTCTTTTCCATTGATATGTTTCATGTTGATGATGCCAACCTTGGATTCTGCAAATGTTGAGTTGGATTTGCTCCAGTAGCTTACTTTACACAGTTTGCTCTAGTTCCCTGCTGAAGAGAGCTGGAGCTTTGTTTAACTGGGTGATGCCCCAGCTGACATGAAATTTTATGGTGCACCATTATTCTATTTGGCTTAAGTCAATAAGAATACAATTTGGCCAGCTAAATTGCAGCCCATCCTCATTTGTTCAGTATCCAGGTAGATACCTACCAGTGGGGTATACCATGAGAAGGTGAGGATTGGACAAAATATCAGAAGCTCAGTTGGTTCTCCAGATTCTTTAAAAACTACGTGAAGATCTCATCTCATTCCAATTATCTAGCTTTGACCTTATAGTGATCTTATATAGTTAACAAAATTTCATGAGTAATGGGTCTCAAGCAGGTGCACAATATGAACTATATGTATGTTTGGCAGCAATACAATACAATACAAAGTAATCATTTACTTGCACTATGAACTAAATTTTGAATACAATTTTCACTGAATATCAAATGAAAAGATGACAAAAGGTTTTTAGCTTGGCCCTTGGAAATTCAAAGCTGAATACAATCAACCCTAATGCTGCTACCATGATGCCATTAATGCAAGAGAGCTCATCTAACCTGGTGAAAGCTTGGGTGAAATTGGGGATAAGGAAAAATTGTGGTTATCCAACTCTATGCCGATACTTTTAAGGATATTTATTCTGGAGGGAAAATACTTTTCAATAACTCTTTCAGTCAGTCCTCTTATTATCAATCATGCATCAAAGCATTCTGACATCTGGACCGACCTTCATGAGGCAGTCGGCAATAAACCCATTATGTGAGATGTATATGTTCAGGGGTCAGTTTGCAGAAATCAACATATAAAACAGGTTAACTTAAATCCTTCTCTGAATTCATAATTGAGTATCCCTATATACTATAATTAAAATATGGTATTTAAGATCTCAAAATTGGGAGATGTTTGAATTTTTGTTTCAACTAGACTATTTAAATGGAAAAATTTGAACAAAATCATGTGTATAAATGTATAAAGCAGTATAAATGTTGTAAGAATGAGTGGTGTTACTATACAAGAAAGCTACTAAAAAACACACCATTTTATGATTAGTCTATTATAATTTCTTTGTTATATATAGTTATGCCCTGAAATTTACAAGAGTAATTTTTTAAAATTACAACTGGTTAGAGTCAACTCTTACTACATAACAAGAAACTCGCTATAACAAATTACCAAAAAAGTTCACACCAAGCCCAGTGCTATTCTAAAGATAATTTGGAAAATTCACCATAGCAAACTAACTTTTCCATGGTCTCTATGAGTTCTCTATAATGGGAATTAACTGTATTTTGTTTCATGATTAATAACAGTACATTCCTTTTCAGATCCTTTCAATTACATTTCTTTCTAAAGATTTGCAATTTTTGATACCTGAAGCAAATGGAATAGTATATCTTACTAAAGGATAATGTTAAAAACCTGTAATTTATAGGCTCAAGAGACTTATTATAGATGAATTAAAATGACATTTAGCAATTTTTGTGTAAAAATTTTACTTACTTGTAAAGCAGCTCGCTGGGAAGAGCTTAATGCATGAGGTTCCACGCCAGTCTGTGAATATACAACATAAAATCATTTAAGCCTATTTACTTAATCAAAGGACTTCTGAGATAATGAAATGATTTTAATGGTATTCAGCTTAATAGCTCAAACTACTAATTTTCACATAGCACATCATTAGGCATCTTTAGAGTAAGTTCAACACGTTCACGCCATTAAGTAAAATGTTCAGTTCCCCTTTTGTACATAAACACAGTGTAACTTGGCTGAAAAATTTTGCTTAGAAAAATAGTAAATTCTGCTGGAGTAAAGTTATTATAATCACTGCTTCACATACCTATATGTTGTCAAATTCCTTCTATATGTAGCTATGATCTGAACTGCAACTTCATGCCTTACTCCTCAATATTCAATAATTTTAAACGCATCAAACTTTCATGGCTTTATTCCTGCTATGGTGAAGCTTAGAAATGATAAATGAAATATCACCAGTTTGACTATTAAAGGTAATTATTTGAAATGTGAGATACAAGCCACACTCCAGGGGCAAGATTTTAATATTATGTCAAATAGGAGTCCGTAATATTATATTACTTCATTATTATTATACTATTTATATTTTAAGACTTTTAAGTTAATTTTAACTTAAAAGTTAATTAAAATTTGAAAAAAAGTTAATTAAAATAAAAAACTTAAAAGTTGAATTAATTTTAAGACTTAAAATTAATAGAAACAAGACCAAGTATATGATGATAGGAAAAGAAGAAACATCTACTCATAGCATCAACTTAGAAAAAGTAGAACAGTTCATATATCTTGGGGGTCTGATAGATAATAAAGGCAGTTACTGAAATAATAAGAAGAATTATGAGAAGGAATGCCATGACAACTAAAAAAAGATATGGAAAGATAGAAATATTTCTAACACTACCAAATATAAACTAGCGAATGCCCTTATTTTCACAATCATTCTCTATGGTGCAGAATCATGGACACTTGGTAAGAGAGACAAAGTGACACTTGACAGTTTTGAAGTGTGATGCTGGAGAAGGATGCTGAATATCTCATGGATGGATAAAAGAACCAATGTCAGTATTCTCAATCAATTAAACATCAAAACGAGATTAAGTGACATAGTCAACAAGAGAAACTTCAATATTTTGGTCATATACCACGATGAGATGGTGATAATATTGAGAAGGAAATTATGCAAGGAACTCTAAGAGAACAAACATGGTCTCTAGAGTTCTGGATAATCAAAAATGTGAAAAATGTTATAACAAGGTGACAAATTAATTGGATAAGAGTGATACATACACAGTGATATATTTATATTTTGCAAAGGCCTTTGATAGATTTCCAAATGATAAGCTGATAACTGAATTGGAATTGAACAGATTATTGCGCTAGATTGGAGACTGTCTGTCTGATAGGTATCAGCAAATTGTCTATGGAAGTGTGATATCCCAGAAAATAAGTCACTAGTGATGTGTATGTTAATGATATTGGGAGAGGGTGGAATGGTGATATGCAGTTGTTTGCAGATGATGCAAAGTTGGGGACAGAGTGGCAGCATGGAGCATTGCAAGAGGACTTGAATGCACTGGCTGAATGAGAAAGTGAGTGTGATTACCAGTTCAGTGTTGCAAAGTGTAAGGTTTAAAAATCTGGGAAGCAAAGATGAGATGTAGAGTATACAACTGATAGGAATATCTTAGACGAGGTGGAGGAGGTGAGGGATTCTATTTAATCTTGTGTGAATGAATATCTCAAGCATTGTTTACCAATCCTGACTTGCCATACAGATAATTGCAAATGCAGTCATGTTCTTTAAGGTGGATGTTTATACATAGTGCCTATTAAGTAATGAGACAACAATTATTATATCAAAACAAAGAACTATAGCTGGAATCGTCAATTACACAGATTCAAAATAATTTCCCTCCAACTCCACACGACGTTTACATCTGTTGCACAGGTGTTTGAAGGCACAGCAGAAGTCCTGAACGGGAACCTCTTTCAGTCTCTGGATCATACCACATTGGATGTTCTCAATGTTGCTGAAGTGTTCCCATTTCAAGGCACACTTCATCTTTGGGAAGAGAAAAAAAAGTCTACAGGAGCCAAATCTGGTGAAAGGGGGTGTAAATTTTTTATATCTTTCTATTATATTATTTTTTATTAAATCCTTGTCGGTTGCTCCTTTGCAAAATATTTACTTCGTTTTACTTTTCCTTTTATCTATTCTTTTATCTGTCTATCTACTTCCTTACCTAACATTATTTCTTGCCCACCGTTTTTCTGCTGTTAGTTAGACCTCATGTTGTAAGTCTATCTACCTAACAGTCCCTGAGCAATCGCACAATGTCAATTAAGAAATTTATTTATCTTAACGACTGCGCCACTTAATTGACCTTTTTATGTTTGAAAGTCAGGGCGAAAAGATGACAAAATTAATTTAACTTCTATACAAATTCTTTATATGCAAGTCGTGGCTCGTTACTATATTCTATTCCCGCAGACTCATTAATATTTTCGGGATAGTGTATTGGCTAATGAATGAGAACCAGGTAGTTACAAAACAAAAACATATTTATTATCAAACTAAAAGATGTGATACAGAGCACATAAAAGTTAATTAAAGATTAACTTAATCAAAAGCACTTTAACACACAAATTTACTTGCTACTATCTGAGCAACAGAAACTATAGTGCTTTCACTATCAGAAAAATCCATTTTGCCTTGATATAAAAGTGTCTTCTATGACACAACTTGGCTTACAAATATGCATAAGTATTCCAGGAAGGATTACATTTAACTTTCTTCCAACACATTCAAAACCTAAATAATACTAATTCAGACATTATCACAAGCAACTTATGAATCAGACATACTTAACAATACAACTTCTTCCCTTATTCAAAATTCAGTATAACCGCCAATTAACAAGTAACCGCTCTCAATCCGTTACGATTTCGAGTTACAATCGTATTACATACTACAAACAAAATAATGGCTTACTTGCTAACAATCTCAAGAGGAAAGTCCGATTTAATCCATAACACACATAGATACTTCCATCAGGTCAATCCTCGATAGCTTTCTTTCGTCGTATGCACTGGAGTTCTGCCATAGCTATCCGCAGCCTAGAGCGAGCTGGCAGCATGAACATCGGGCAATGGTGGCAGGAAAACGAACCTCCTGGGTTTCAAGAAGGAATCCCGTAGAACAGTAGATGAAGAGCCAAGGACCAAAAAGCCCTGAACAACGTGCTGTATTGCCTTTTATTCCATTTTCAGTCCTTCGTACTTAGTATTCCAGGATTAGCCAGAAGCAAACAATTGACGTCATCGCTGGCTGCTTGACCTTACGATTTTTGTGGCATTCGGCGTTAATCGGGCTTAATTCTTATTAAGCTCTTAACATTAAGTCTAAAGTGTAGGTGCATTTTAACAGCAATTTATACTTTTACAATTTTATATTATTACAGCTAACTAAGTACATTTTTTTCTTATAATTTCAGACAAAAAATATTGAAAAATATTTAGCGAAAATTCTCTAAAAAAAATTTATTTCTCGCAATATTTTACAGGGGGATGTTTGATCACACAGATTGACTTTGAAGCCAGAAACTGCAGCGCACAATATCAAAGCGTGTGGCACAAACCTCAAACAAATGCTGCCTCTTGTGCAAATCTCTTTCTGAGATTAATCTGGCTGTTTCCTTACCGGAACAAAGCTGTACTGTGAGTAGCCTAGTGATTATTTGCCTGTCATGGGCAACAATTTCCCTATCTTTCACCACATTTTCATGTGTTTATCCACAGCAGAGTTCACCCTCCAGTGACTCCATTCCCTTTTTAAATGATTGAAAACCAGCAGACCACCTGTGCAAGGGCTTAGACAGTCGTCACCATAAACTTTTTTAGGTCTTGGTACACTTCAATAGCAGCTTTTCCAAATTTCACAGCTCTTTGCTCCATGACAAAACTTCTGACATGCTTTACTCACACAATCTTAGTTCAATGGTTGCTACACGAAAACTGCTGCGTCATACTACTCGAAAGTTGTATCTACAATCACAACACACTTTAGTAGTCAAAACTATAAACATGTTTGTTACTTTTATTCAAAGGCTATCCTGTAAAAAAATCAATCTCATTACTTAACAGACACACTGTCTGTCCAAAGTAGGCTAAGATGCAGGTGCGAGGAACCTTATATACTCCATAATGCAAAATAGGGTGAGACTCATCTTTCAGAGGATGAAGTTTGCTAGCTGGGTGTGTGGTTCAAAAATGGCATGAAGATTACATTTATGAAGAACTTTAGCTATTTTCTCAGTTTTGTTGTGATCTTATGTCAGGTGTGGGAGGGTGGAAATGCTAATCCATAATAAAGTTGCAAGCTGTAAAAGGCACAATGCATTGGATCTTAACAAATATTCATTGCTGTGGAATAAAAGAAGTTGTTTTTGAATTATATGGTTTTGAATTATTATGGAACACAGGTAAATGCTTAAAGATAATATTATCACCACACTAGTACACAGAAGAATATACATGCTGAAAAATAGAATTCCACAAATATGAAAATCAGCAATGAATCTACATGAAAGGCTGACAAACCCATAATTCATGATCATGAAATTCACTACAAATTTTCTCAATGTAACAACTCAATTTTACAAACAGGTGATAGGCTTTCATAAGTTTTGGGAAGCAATCCTCCATCTCTTGTAGATATGAATTGAGTTAAATGGCCACCCTCTTCTATTAAACACTGTAGTCACAGAAATATTTTCAAAATCCAACTTATATTCCCCAACTAATTTTTCTGCACAATGCCTGCATTAAATTTTGTGATTCCCCACATGCATTACCTAATGTTGGGGAATACTCATCCATGACATGACAAATAATAGCATTAGCTACTGCCCAGAAACTTACTTATCCCTTTCACTTTTTGTGTCATGAATGACAGTTCACATTTCTTCATTACCTGTGAATGAATTGCCAATTCATTTAAACTCAGTTTCAAAGCATAATAATATTCAACTATGATGATATCATAATCAGCTAACATTAAGCAAATCAATGAGTACATGTTCAGTGACTTTTTTTATACTTAAATCTGTTCAAACCTCATCATCATCAAATTCCTCATATATACCCTCAAGAGGTGTACAGGATATGACAGTACTACATGAAAAATTACATCAATACTAACTTCCTATCTACAATTTTCCCTCAAATCAGTCTCTTACCTGTCAAAACTCCAACATTATCAGATCTTATATTTCTATCTTCTAAAGCACTTTTTACCGTATCAATCCACCTATATCTTGGTCTTCCTCTGGGCCTTTTTCCTGCCAACCTGCCAGAGAACACTTGTTTTGCTAATCTTTCTTCTCCCATTCTGTTTAAGTGACCATACCACCTCTTCTAATGCATTCCTGGATGCTGACAATGTCCACTCTTTCCTAATATATCTTCATTTTTAATATTTAGTATGATATTGCATTGATACCATCTGTTCATGCCACTTATCTTTCTCAGGACTCTCATATCTGCAGTCTATAGTCTTTGGTCAAGTGTTTTACTTCTGACCCAGCTCTCATATCCACAAGTCAAAATTGGCTTGAATACTGTCTTATATACAGCTAATTTAGTGTTTTGGCTAATTTCTCTCTTATTCCATATAAATTTATTAGTTGACTTCCTACCATACTAGCTTTGTTGATTCTGTTGTCTAGTTCCATATTTAATTTACCATCTTCACTAAAACTATTGCCTAAGTAGCTGAAATGTTTTACTTGTTCTATAGTTTCTCCATTCATGATGCAGTTGATATTTTCAATGTTTCTGCCTATTTTCGTTGTCTTTGTCTTGTTGTTGCTGATTTTCATACCAAACCTATTACAAGGTTTGGAATGCTTAACCAGAATATGGTGTTAATGCAGGGAGTGTCAAGGATTTTAAGATTCAGTATGATAGATTTCTTATAAGTTGAATGACCCTCCCACAATGAGTATGCAGATTCCGTGTAATAATAACATACTATCGTAAATTCGGTTCACTCATTCATTTAGAAGTATAACATCATCTGCATAAAGCAAAGAACTGAGATTAACATCTCCAATTTTGATATCAGGTATAATACCACTTTCCTTCATAATGTGATCCATATAGATAATGAATAACCGAGGGGATAATGTACATCCTTGTCTGACACCAGATTTAACATTAAACCACCATCCTGTACTTCCTTCAATTCTAACTGTTGACTTACAACTCGAATAAAGACTAAGTACTGCTTGATATAATGCCCCATTGACACCATATAACTGTAGCGTATTGAATAGCTTCTCTCTTGGCAGCTTGTCATATGCCTTTTCCACATCTACAAAACTTAAATACAGATTTGTTTAAGTTAAGGGATATTACATCCCATATCGTTTCTTAGCCGAATATAGTATAGTAGAAACTATATATATATAGTATAGTAGAAACTGTATATATAAAGTTCGACGATACCAAGCGTAAGCAAATACCTGGATACTGCAGCAACTGACCCTTAAGGTAGTGAAAGCTGGGGCAACTCATGTCAAAGTTGGAGCAAGGTCCGATCACTATTCTTGATATTTACCCATAATGTGAATTTAGCTCCTAGGAGCTGTATTACTGCTCTACATTATGAGAGAAGGTCACTACCCAGACCGGTTTCAACCTTTATTGAGGTCTCATCAGTGGGTAGGTAGACCTAGTTAATATCAAGTTTGTAGCGAACAGAACTTACAACCCTTCTATGAGTATTGCTGAGAGGTGTCCTAATAAATTATTAGATATATGAAGAGCAAAAGGCTTCAATTCGGCGACATATGACTTGTTTAATTAAGGGATATTACATCCCATATCGTTTCTTAGCCGAATAAGAAACTCAAAGAGTTTCATGCCGAATATAGTAGAAACTATATATATAAAGTTCGGCAATTCGAAGCGTGAGCAAATACCTGGATACTGCAGCAACTGACCCTTAAGGTAGTGCAAGCTGGGGCAACTCATGTCAAAGGTGGAGCAAGGCCGATCACTATTCTTGATATTTCTTGATATTTGCTTACACTTGGAATCACCGAACTTTATATATATAGTTTCTACTATATTCGGCATGAAACTCTTTGAGTTTCTTATTCGGCTAAGAAACGATATGGGATGTAATATCTCTTAACTTAAACAAGTCATATGTCGCCGAATTGAAGCCTTTGGCTCTTCATATATCTAATAATTAAATAGAGATATTTGTTATATTCCCATGATTTCTCAACTATGTTGTAAAATGAAAATCTGATCCTGACAGTCTGTAACTTGTCCTGAATCCAACTTGTTCTTCACCATGCTTCTCTTGCACAATCCTTCTCAACTGTTTCTCAAGTATATTTGCATATATCTTACCAAGAACACTCAGTAGAGAAATACTTCTGTAATTCTGACATTTAGTTTTATTTCCCTTTTTATATATGGGTACAATGAGAGCTCTACTCCAATCATCTGGAATTCGTACTTCTGTCAGGCCTTCTGAACTATGCAGTGCAGCCACTGTAAGTCTTTTATACCTCCATACTTGAGTATTTTTGGTCAAATATCATCTACTCCAGCTACCTTTCCATATTTCAGGTTTAGATGACGTTTTCTACTTCAGGTATGGATATGTATTCCTGATTGCATGCCTTTTATTACCACTGTGCTGTCACTGATTGTTTTATTTAGCAATTTTTCGAAGTAATTACTACAAACTTCAAGGATATCTTTTTTTTCCAGTTTTTATGTCACCTTTGTCATCTCTAATTCCTTTTACAGCACTCTTTCCTCCATTTCTGGGCTTCTTCAATGACCTCCAGAATATCTTGATATCTTTTTGATATTTATTTTCTATGTTCTTACCAAAGTCCTCCCATGACTTTTGTTTAGCTAGTTTTACACAGTGTTTGGTTTTCTTACATTTGTCTCAGTATTCTCTAAGAGCACAAGCTGACTTATTTGTCAGGAACTTTTGACATGGTTTCTTCTTTTCCTTTCACTGCCTCTTTAACTTCCTGTGTCTACCATGGAGTTCTGATTTTTCTATCCTTGCAGAAAACCTCACCACATACCTCTCTGGATGAATCAATCAGGGTTTTCTTCAAGGCTTGCCACTAAATCTCCAATGTTCCTGTTCTCAAATTCTTTCATTTTTTCTTCAATAATCTTTGTGTATTTTAGTCCACAGTTCACATCTGAGAGCTGCTCAACTTTTATTCGCTTTAAAACTTTCTAATGTGCTATTCTTTTTAATATGAAATTTAATTTTATCCTGGTCAAGACTAAATAGTGATCACTTCTAATTTCAAATCCTCTGTACACTCTGGAGTCCTGCACCAGGGAGAAAACATCACTATCAACAATAACATAGTCAATGAGACTTTTCTAAGCTGACTTATTTGTCAGGAACTTTTGACATGGTTTCTTCTTTTCCTTTCACTGCCTCTTTAACTTCCTGTGTCTACCATGGAGTTCTGATTTTTCTATCCTTGCAGAAAACCTCACCACATACCTCTCTGGATGAATCAATCAGGGTTTTCTTCAAGGCTTGCCACTAAATCTCCAAGGTTCCTGTTCTCAAATTCTTTCATTTTTTCTTCAATAATCTTTGTGTATTTTAGTCCACAGTTCACATCTGAGAGCTGCTCAACTTTTATTCGCTTTAAAACTTTCTAATGTGCTATTCTTTTTAATATGAAATTTAATTTTATCCTGGTCAAGACTAAATAGTGATCACTTCTAATTTCAAATCCTCTGTACACTCTGGAGTCCTGCACCAGGGAGAAAACATCACTATCAACAATAACATAGTCAATGAGACTTTTCTTATTCCTTGCCTCTTCTCTCCATGTGAATTTGTGACCATTTTTATGTTGGAACATAGTGTAAGTAATAACCAGTCCATGTCCTGAGCAGAAATACAACAGGTATTTGCCATTATTATTAGCTTTGCTCTTTTCTCCAAATTTTCCTAAAATATTTTTGTATGCCTGACAATCATTTCCTACTCTACTATTCAGATCTCCAACAAGGACCAATTTTTCCTTTTTTCATTGTGTCAGCTGCTTTCTCTAAAGCCTCAAAAAATTCCTCCACATCTACCTTAGTAGAACTTTATGTGGGACCATAGGCACAAATAAGTCTCATTGTCCAGTTTTCCCCATTCTCATATATGTCCACATCACTCTACTTGAGACTGTCTGCCTGCCATTCAAGAAGATTAGCCTCGTATTTAGTGTTTAATACTATAGCTACTCCTTCCTTTCCTTTATTTCTTTGCCTGAATATAACATTTTGTATTTATTGCTCAGAAAGAACTCACCAGTTTTTGCCTTTTTTGTCATCATCATCATCATCATCAAATTCCTGCCATGTACCATCAAGGGGTGTACAGGATATGATAGTACTACATGAAAAAAATTACATCATTACTAACTTCCTATCTACAATTTTCCTCCAAATCAGTCTGTTACTTGTCAAGACTCCAACATTATCAGATCTTATATTTCTATCATCTAAGGCACTTTGTACCGTATCAATACACCTATATCTTGGTCTTCCTCTGGGTCGTTTTGCTGCCAACCTGGCAGAGAACACTTGTTTTGCTAATCTTTCCTCGCCCATTCTGTTTAGGTGACCATACCACCTGAGATCTGAGATTAGCTCTGCTAACGCATTCCTGGATGCAGACAATGTCAAGTTCTTTCCTAATATCCGCGTTTTTAATATGATATTGCCATTGATGCGATTTGTTCATGCCTATAATCTTTCTCAGGACTCTCTATCTGCGGTCTCTAGTCTTTGGTCAAGTGTTTTACTTCTGACCCAGCTCTCAGATCAAAAAAATAAAACTGGTTTGAACACTGTCTTGTTCTTCAGTGTTCTTCCTACTAATTTCTCTCTTATTCCATATGAATTTATTCAATTGACTTCCCACCATACCAGCTTTGCTGATTCTGTTATCTATTTCTATATTTAATTTACCATCCTCACGAAAAATCGTGCCTAAGTAGCTGAAATATTTTACATGTTCCACAGGTACTCCATTCACAACACAGTTGACATTTTCAATGATTCTGCCTATTTTCATTGTCTTTGTCTTTTTATTGCTGACCTTCATAGCATATCTATTACAACAGCTATTCAATTTAGTCAGAGAATCTTGCAGACTTGTAGCAGATTAATTTAGAAGTATAACATCACCCGCATAAAGCAAAGAGCTAACATTAACATCTCCAATTTTGATATCATGTTTAAAACCACTTTCTTTCATAATGTGATCCATATAGATAATGAATAACAGAGGGGATAATGCACATCCCTGTCTCACACCAGATTTAACATTAAACCATCTTCCTCTACTTCCTTCAATTCTAACTGCTGACTTACAACTCAAATAAAGACTAAGTATTGCTTGATATAATGCCCCATTCACACCATATAACTGTAGAGTATTGAATAGCTTCTCTCTTGGCACTTTGTCATATGCCTTTTCCAAATCGACAAAACTTAAATACAGATCTCTGTTATATTCCCATGCTTTCTCGACTTTTTGTCGTAAATTGAAGTTCTGATAATGACAGCCTCTATTTGGCCTGAATCCAGCTTGTTCTTCACCAAGCTTTTCTTCCACAATTCTTCTCAACCATTTCTCAAGTATACTTGCATAGATCTTGCCAGGAACACTCAGTAAGGAAATACCTCTGTAATTCTCATATTCAGTTTTATTTCCCTTTTTATATATGGGTACTATGAGAGCTCTGCTCCAATCATCGGGAATTCGTCGCTCTGTCCAGACTTTCTGAACTATGCAGTGCAGCTACTGTAAGACTTATACCACCATACTTCAGCATTTCTGGTCGAATATCATCTACTTCTGCTGCCTTTCCACATTTCAAGCCTTTGATGGCTTTTTCTACTTCAAGTATGGATATGTATTCCTGACTGCATGCCTGGTCAGTGTTTTTTACCACTGTGCTGTCATCACTGCTTGTTTCATTTAGCAGTTTTTCAAAGTAATTACTCCATACTTCAAGGATATCTTTTTCTCCCCTTTTTATGTCACCTTTATCATCTCTAACTCCTTTTACAGCACTCTTTCCTCCATTTCTAGGCTTCTTCAACAACCTCCAGAATATTTTACCACCATCTTGATATTTATTTTCTATATTCTTGCCAAAGTCCTCCCATGACTTTTGTTTAGCAATTTTACACAGTGTTTAGCATTCTTGCATTTGTCTCTGTATTCTCTAAGAGCTCAAGCTGACTTATTTGACAGGAACTTTTGATATGCTTTCTTTTTTTCCTTCACTGCCTCTTTAACTTCCTGTGTCCACCAGGGAGTTCTGATTTTTTTTATCCTTGCAGACAACCTCACCACATGCCTCTCTGGCAGAATCAATCAATGTTTTCTTCAGAGTTTGCCACTGAATCTCCAAGGTTTGATTCCTGTTCTCAAACTCTTTCATTTTTTTCTTCAATAATCTTTGTGTATTTTAGTCTACAGTCCACATCTGAGAGCTGCTCAACTTTTATTCGCTTTAAATCATTCTTACATGTTATTCTTTTCAATTCTTTTTCTTTCACTTTGACTTATCCCTTGTTAAACGGGGTCGGCGCACCAATCTTTAACCTTCCTCTTCCAAGTTCTCCAGTCCAGAGCATCCTTCGGACTCCTTCCTTTCTCCCTAAGATCCTCTGTCATCTTATTCCTCCACCTGAGCTTGAGCCTGCCTCTTTTCCTCCTTCCCTCCAACTCCATATACTCCACTCGTTTACCAACATACTCCTCACCCTTCCTCTCAACATGTCCAAAAACCACCTCAGCCTACTTTCTTGTATCTTCTTGCCAATTGGTCCCACCTTAACTGTCCCTCTGATGTAGTCATTCCTTATCCTGTCCTTCTTTGTCCCACCACTCATCCAGCTCAACATCCGCATCTCCGCTACCTCCATCTTCCTCTCCTGTGCCTTGGTTATAGGCCACGTCTCTGCACCATGGAGCATCGCCGGCCTCACCACCATCTTATAGAGCTTTCCTTTCCTCTTACAACTCACTCTCTTGTCGCACAGAACCCCGCTCATCTTCCTCCAATTCATCCAACCGCATGTTATTCGGTGCTGTATTTCCTCATCCAGGTCACCATTCCTCTCGACAACCGACCCAAGGTACTTGAATTTCTTCCCTGAAATTAGCCTTTCACCCTGGAGTCGTATGACAATATCCTCGTCACTCCCCGTTGACATATATTCAGTCTTCACCTGGTTAATTCTCATGCCGCTCTCCTCCAATGCCTTTCTCCACTCTTCCAGGGTATTTTCAAGCTTCTCTCGGGATGATTTGCATAGAACAATGTCATCGGCAAACAGCATGCTCCATGGTGCCTCCTTCTTGACATCCTCCACTAGTACATCCATGACCAGGTCAAAGAGGTAGGGGCTCAGAGCTGACCCTTGGTGTAGCCCTACGACAATAGGGAACCCTTCTGTCATGCCGACACTAGACCTGACCTGAGTTTCTGTTTCCTCATACATCTCCTTCACCAACCTCACATACTTCTCCGACACCCCCTTCTTCCTCATACACCTCCATACCTCCTGCCTGGCCACTCTGTCGTATGCCTTTTCCAGATCTATAAACACCATGTGCAGATCCACTTGCATCTCTCTATATTTCTCCATCAATCGTCTTAGCGCAAATATTGCATCTGTTGTCCCTCTTCCTGGCATAAATCTAAACTGCTCCTCACCAATTTTCGTTTCCTGCCGTAACCTTGCTTCAATTACTCTTTCCCATATTTTTAATGTGTGTGACATCAGCTTGATTCCTCTATAGTTGCCACAGTCCTGAACATCTCCTCTTTCTTTGTAGATTGGGATGAGAATACTTTTCCTCCATTCCTCTGATATCTTTTCCTGTTGGGCTATTTTACACATCAGATCCCATAACATATCCACGCCCTCACTGCCCAAACTTTTCCACACTTCCCCAGGTATCTGGTCTGCTCCCACAGCCTTTCCATTCTTCATTTTTCTCAGTACCCAAACCACTTCCTCTCTACTTATGTCTTGCACCGGTCTCTCATTTACCTCTCCATCCTCGCACCTCTCTCTTGGATTCTCCTCATTTAGTAGTTTTTGGAAATATTCTTTCCATCTTCCTCTGATTTTGTCCTCGTCTTGTAATACTACTCCTGAGGCATCCTTTATCTGCTTGACTGATGTTATGTCTTTCGAGGCCTTATCTCTGGCTTTCACTATTCTCATCAACTGAGCTTCGCCACCATTTCTCTCCAGTTCTTCATAAACCTCATCAACTGCCCTCGCTTTTGCCCTTGCCACAGCTCTCTTTGCATTTTTCTTTGCTAATCTATATGCCTCCTTGTCAGCTCTAGTTCCAGTCATATCCCATTTTTTTTTTGCCTCTTTCTTTTCCTTGATCACCAACTGCACCTCCTCATTAGACCACCATGCCTCCTTATCCTCAGGTGGTCCCTTTCCTGATGTTATACCAAGCACCTCTTCTCCAATTTTTCTAATATTCCGACTATTAACGTCCCACCATTCTTCCACATCCTCTGGTAACTTCATTTCTTTCAATACCTCTTCTTTAAACTTATTCCTTGGTCCTTCCTCTTCCAATTTCCACCACTTTATTCTCCTCTGTACCCACCACTTCTGTCTATTCTTCTTTTCCCCTTTTATATCACAGTCTATCACAACCAACCTGTGCTGTGTTGCTACACTTTCTCCATTAATCACTTTACAGTTTTTCACCTCCTTCAGATGTTTCCTACGGCACATAATATAGTCAATCTGACTCATTCTATCCCCGCTCTTATAGGTTATCAGATGCCCAACTCTCTTCTTGAACCACGTGTTAGCTATAGCCAAATCGAAGGCCACAGCATATTCTATGATTTTTTTACCTTCTTCATTTCTTTCACCACTACTCCAACCTCCATGTACCCTTTCTTCACCACTTCGTCGCCTTCCTACATGCCCGTTCAGATCTACTCCGACGATCACTCTCTCACCATCAGGGATTCCCATTACTACTTGGTCAAGTTCTCTCCAGAATGTCTCTTTCTCATTATCACAACCTACTTGCGGGGCGTAGCAACACACTATAGTAGCCACACTTCCTCCCATCTCAAGCTTAATGCTCATAATCCAATCATTCTTCCGGCACACCTCGTAGACTCCACTCTTTAGCTCCTTATCGATGAGAATTCCAACTCTGTTTCTTCCCTTCTCATTCACACTGCTATAAAACAGTTTATATCCCTCCGCCAGCTCCTTTGCTTTATTGCCTTTCCACCTTGTCTCCTGCAAGCACAAGATCTTCAGCTTCCTTCTTTTCATCATGTCATTCTTTTCGATACGAAATTTAATTTTATCCTGCTCAAGACCAAATAGTGATCACTTCCAATTTCAAATCCTCTGTACACTCTGGTGTCCTGCACCAGGGAGAAAACATCACTATCAACAATAACATAGTCAATGAGACTTTTCTTATTCCTTGCCTCTTCTCTCCATGTGAATTTGTGCACATTTTTATGTGGGAACATGGTGTTAGTAATAACCAGTCCATGTCCTGAGCAGAATCCAACAGATATTTGCCATTATTATTAGCTTTGCTCTTTTCTCCAAATTTTCCCAATATATTTTTGTATGTCTCACAATCATTTCCTACTCTGCTATTTAGATCCCCAACAAGGACCAACTTTTCCTTTTTCATTGTGTCAGTTGCTTTTTCTAAAGCCTCAAAAAATTCCTCCACTTCTACCTTAGTAGAACCTTCTGTGGGACCATAGGCACAAATAAGTCACATTGTCCAGTTCCCCATTCTCATATTTGCCCACATCACTCTACTTGAGACTGATTGCCATTCAAGATTAGCCTCGTATTTTGTGTTGAATACTATGGGTACTCCTTCTTTTCCTTGATTGTCATTGCCTGAATATAACATTTTGTATTTGTTGCTCAGAAAGATCTCACCAGTTTTTGTCTTTTTTGTTTCAGTCACCCCTATTATGTCGATCTGGTACTTATCTAATTCCTCAGCTAGCTTCATTTCTTTGCCATTCAGGCTTCTTATGTTGATAGTACTGATCTTTAACTCTGGTGATGTTGAGTTGGGGTTTGTTTACAGATTTGTTCCAGTAGCTGACTTTTCGCTGTTTGCTCTGGTTCCCTAGCGAAAACAAAATGGGGACCTTGTTTAACCGGGTGACACTCCAGCCGGCATGAAATTTTGTCATGTCGTACCATCATTTTTTTTTTGGTTTAACTAATAAGAATACAATTTGGTTGGCTAAATCCCAAATTGGCAGCCCATCCTCATTCGTTCAGTATTTACCCGGATACTGGGGTGCACCACGAGAAGGTGAGGATTGGACATTAGGTCAGAAGCCCTGGTTGGTTCTCCGCATTCCTTTAAAGGCTATGTGGAGGTCTCCTCTCAGTTATACAGCTTTGACCCTTAAGCACCCCTTTTTTGCCTTTTTTGTTTCAGCCTTTATTATGTCAATCTGGTGCTTATCCAATTTCCAGGATAAGTTCAGCTAGTTCCATTTCTTTGCCATTCAGGCTTCTTATGTTGATAGTACTAATCTTTAACTCTGGTGATGTTGAGTTGGGGTTTGTTTTCAGATTTGTTCCAGTAGCTGATTTTTTGCTGTTTGCCCTGGTTCCCTGGTGAAAACAAAAAACAACGGGGGCTTTGTTTAACCAGGTGATGCACCAGCTGGCATGAAATGCTATCATGTTGTACCATCATTTTTTATTTTGGTTTAAGCCAATAAGAATACAATTTGTTCAGCTAAATCCCAAATTGCCAGTCCATCCTTGTTCGTTCAGTATCGAGGTAGATTCCTAACAGAGTGCACCACAAGACGGTAAGGATTGGACATTAGGTCAGAAGCCCTGATCGGTTCTCTGCATTCTGTAAAGGCTATGTCGAGGTATCGCTCAGTTATATAGATTTGACCCTTAAGCACTCCCCCTCCCGTTGAAATCTATAAATTTAAATTATTTCAAAAAAACATGAAATTTATCTGTCTAGTATTATTAAATAGTAATGCTTAATAAATTGCCATGAATTTTGAATAACTAGTAGTATTTTACTGTTAAAATTTTGGTTGTAAATTGTACAATATTCATCAAAAGAGACAGCCTATATATTTGTTCATCATCTGAATGAGGTACCTCAAAATTTGGCTATTATTGATGTATTTATTATTACCTTCTGTGCAATAAGAATGCATAAAACTTGTGCTGTTTAGCACTGTTACAAATTCTGAAAGTATTCTTTCAGAATTTGTAACATTTTTTTACAAAATCAGTTGAGGCAGGCATGGGACACCGATTGTCAGCCAGTTGTTCTCCAGATGTTTTGTTGATTGGTTGCGTATAGTGACCTCTGACTTCATTTTTATTTTTTGGGTGGTGGGGGTCATACTGTGTGACTTTTTTTAATTGTACCACTGTATGTACTGCAGTACTGTACTAAGTGAATTTTACATTATTATTCAGAAAGACTCATAAAATTAAACCCATGGCTCTTAAGAGATCTTAATCTTCTGAAGGTAATGCACCAAGAAAGGTCATGACTTTAACCAAAAAACAAGCAATAATAAAGCATCATAATCAAGATGCTTAATGTTAAATTAATTTGTGAAAAATATAGCACACCCAGGACCACTGCAAATACAATAATAAAGAACAAAGCGGTGCTGGAAAAAATGAAAGTGATAAATTTCCCAACTGGACTCTTTAAAGGGAGAAATTTTTTTTTTTACTTGGTTATAATATAAATTAAAGATGCCAAGAAATTATATTTTTGGTTTCCTCCTTTATCCAAGTGTAAGCAAACAAAGTTTGCATGTGAAAGAACTTCACGACTGGGCTACTTGTATATAGATGCTAATGACTTCACATCAATTGCCTTAGTATTCCATAATGCAACACACATATCCTTACAGACATGTATAATGCTATGTATTATGAGAAGGGCCACTACCCATAATGGTTTCGACTTTTATTGAACTCACATTAGTAAGAGCCAGATCCAGAAGTGATACCAAGGTTGAAGTCATATTTCTATATACAAGTTTATTACTAAAATACTCTGAATTGGAGTATAACCAAGTGAAAAAAAAACATCTATCTCTCATCCAGAGTATATGAATTTAAAAACACCTTTTTAACTACTTGTATATGGAAATATGACTTCTGCATTACTTCAACCTTGGTATCACTTCTAAATCTGGCTCCCACTGATAAGAGCGCAATAAAGGTCAAAACCAGTCTGGGTAGTGGTACTTCCCATAATGCGTACAGCACGTACCCCCAGGGGTACGTGTACCACCAGTTGGGAACCAATGTTCTAGAAATAGTTGGCAAGAAGGACTTATATTATGAAAGAGGAGTTCACCCTGCTCTATTGCAGGAATGCCTCTGGAGATAAATCGAGCCTATGCTTATTTATCATTCCGAATCCAAGGATTTTCAGGCAGAAGAACGTCACAAAGGCTTTTCTTGGGGTTTACTGGAAGAGAGCGACTGTCTCTACTCCAAAGATAAAACATTTCCTGGAATGTTGGAAGAGATTCACCTCCTACTTCAATCTCAATAGAAGGAAGCACCAACACCCCAGAGATTTCTTTTTCAGGAGACTTCTTCACAACACTAATCCTTCTCCTCCTCACCTCAAGCTTAGCATGTATAAGACCAAGATAAATAAAGCTTTTTTTATTGTTATTATTCAATTTGTATGTGTAATACATGGTAATTAATATGCATAAAAACATTTACAAAGGCTTTAAATTAATAGCTTTGGGGGCAATAAGTCTCTGAAATGGACTGCCTACAACCCCCATTGAATGTGTATTTGTTTAATGTCACTTTTCCCAGAATGAATTAGTGATGTTAAACAAGGATCGACTGTGTGTGTGTGTGTGTGTGTGTGTGTGTGTGTGTGTGTGTGTGTGTGTGTGTGTGTATAGTGCAAGGATTCTAATCAACACTAGCAGGAAATGTTTGTGGAGAAAACTTATCCTTTGCAGAACCTAAAAATATGAAGAAGACATGCAGACAGGAGGATGTAACTAGAACGCTAAGAGTTATAAAAATTTACCAATGTGCTCGGATTCTGTGAGTACATGGAGTGACTACACATTTAACCACTGAGCAGTTGAAGATGGAGAACTGTTTGTTTATGGCCTTACTGAAACTGTCATTAAAACCATGTCATCATCTCACACTGGACGAGCTAAATGTTTTAGCTAAAGATCATATCAGTAAGGGATTTATTTTATTCAAAAGACAGAGGCAAAATGTTCTTCTAGATAGATAATAAAGTTTGAAGGAACTGATTATATAAAAAAGGTACTATAAAAAAAAGTATATAAAAAAGGTACCTCCTAATCTGAATTGAGTTTATAGCTTTAAACTCTCTAAAAAGAAATAGTAATTTAATCATCATAGTAGCCAATAATGAAGAATGCAACAGGATGGAATACAACAGGAAGCTTACTTTACTGATCAGGAACTATTCCACTTATGATCTCTTTATCAACAATCCTAATGAAGACTAGACTAAAACTACTGGATTAATAGTTAGTATTTGAAAAAAAATAATAATAAAATAAATAAATATATATATATATATATATATATATATATATCTAGGACTTACTGCAGCCATCCACCTGAACTATATAGCCTCCCTCATATTCTATCTCCTTCATATACCAAAATACCTTGGAATTTAAAAACAGAACTTTTGACTTGTCTTGCATCTGCAGATTTTACAATTAGCCTTGATATTGTTTCATTATTCCCAACATAAGACAGAAAGATATGCTAGATTTTCTTAAACAAGATTTCCTAATTTGATATTATCAAATTCTTTAATTTCATAATTAAGTTTAGTTATTTTAGTTGTCAAAATAAACTTTACAGAGATGAGAGATTGTCTTCCAACTTTGGTTAACTGCAGTGAGTTGAATTCTGGACATTGTCTTCTATCAACATCCATCCCGTCTTCACTATTCTAGAGTTGTGGATGACATTATTTTCAGTATGACAAATCTCAATAACAGAGCTCTAAGAATTTGTCAACAAATTTAACACTATTCTTGTAGGATACAGTTTACATATGAAACTGAATATAACAATTTATCACCATTAACACAGCTCCTCGCTCTAAAATTGAGACCTTTAGTGTTTTTCAGTGTTTTTGAAAGAAGCTATGTGTGTGTGTGTGTGTATATATATATATATATATATGTTGTGTTCATGCACTACACATACCAAAAATTTGGTGCTCTTGTCTACTGGGTTCGTTTTCTTTGCTCAGGGAAAAAAAAGACTTGAGTCTACATAAGAACATGGTCCTTGTAGAAACAATGTACAAGGAAGACTATGAAGCATTAATATACATCTGAATCTGAACAGGTTTTGAAAAAAAAATTCAGTGAACACTGTTAAGCAACACTTCTTCTTTTTTTTTTTTTTGAAAAAAAAAATGGAATTACTGCAAACATTTTTTTTTGTATTTTTTTGTATATCTTCTACTGCAGTTCATTAGAACATTAGTATACATAATTAAACAGTGCTACTCCATTATTTAATCTTTCTGTCATATACTGTACACAAACTATTGTTACATGAAGATGCCCATAATACATCATCATCATCATGGGCAGGATGTGGCGCTAGTGTTCTTGGTAAATGTGGCGGTCGAGTTTAGCTAGTCTAGAAAACGTGTTTTTAAAGTTAAATATAGTGTGGCTTTTTGTCACAAATTGTGCTGCAATTGTGCATCGGTTAGAAACAAGTGTCCTTCAGTGGTATTATTGTTTAGAACTGTGTTGTATATATTGTGTTTTCACTGCCGTTTGTTTCACTATATCAACGTGTAAAGATGGCGTCCAACAAGAAACGTACGTCAGCGGTGCGCAGGACTTCTACTACTACACGAAAGGCTGGCTCAGCGTTAGATTTTTCGCAATGGATGCGTTGCGGAAACTGCTATATGTATGCACTGAAAAATGTGAAGGATCTGTGGTCGGTCTGGCAAAATGAGAAGAACGAAAATGTCGACGTATGTGAGAAGTGTCGGGATAGGCTGGAGCGTTTAGGAATGGAAGCTGACATCGGGACTGTAGCGGAAGAACTTCGGCGGGAGTTTATGAAAATGAAAAATGACCTTCATCTTCTTCGTGAGGAAGTGGAAGTGATCGATAAGGAGATACTGGAAGTTAAAGCTGAGTTTAATGTGTTAAACAGAGAAATTAGGACTATAGAGATTACTTTAGCTGAAGTAACTAGAACAGGATTACATATGGGTGAGTCTTTGGTGAATGATTCAGTAATAAATAGTATGGGAGTGATTGGGAGTCAACATAATAAAACCACAAGTGGCCTAGAAGAAATGAGATGTAGTGAGAGTGGGGGGGTAAGTAATAGAGAGTTGAGTAATGAAGCTGGGAGAGTCATGCTGAATAGTGTAGAGAATGAGTCCATGAGTGTGGACTTGAATGAAGTTAAGAGTGGTAAAATATATGGTGATTCTATGATTAAGGGTATGGAGAGTGGTATGCATGAGGAATGCTTGGCTGATGGGACAATAGAAAGAGTGGCTTTAGCAATAAAGAGAGGGCATGAAGCAGACAAGATGATAGTTATGGTGGGTACGAATGACCTGAGAGGTAGTATAGATCGGGTAGGAAAAGATTTAAGAACATTATTAGATATTGTGAAGAGGAAAAGTGTCAATGGGAGAATAGCGTGTGTGCTGCCTCGTTTTGACAATTACGAGTTAAGTAGACGAGCAATGATAATGAATGATATGATTGCAAGAATGTGCAGAAAAAGAGGTCTGGAGTTTGTTGATGTTTGGAGTGTGTTTGAAGGAAAAAGGCAGTTGTATGCTAGAGATGGACTGCATCTTAACATGGAAGGACATAAGCGATTGAAGAAGTTATTGTTTTCTGAACAGGTTGAAGTTATTGGGCAGGGAAACTAATATTGAAAAGGTTGAGTGTAAGAGAGAGAAACTTTAGCACTGATTGTGTATTTATTGATCCTTATAGGCTGAATAAATTGCAGAAGAGAGGGGATAAAAATCAGCATAGGACTACGGTAGTTAGTGACTTATATATCAGTTCTAAAGCCGGTACAAGATCTAGAGGGAATCTGCAATTTTTGTATACCAATACTAGAAGCATTCGAAATAAGAGAGAAGAATTTTTGGCATTAGTCAGTGAAATCTCACCAAAAGTTGTAGGCATTAGTGAAACTTGGCTGTCAGCAGAAGATGTGGTCACTGGAATTGAATGTGATGGGTACAGTATTTTCAGGGAGGATAGAGAAGATAGAACAGGAGGAGGAGTACTGTTGATGATAGCTGATGTGTTGCAGCCAAAGAAAGTAGTATACCATGATGATAGACATGTAAATGAGAGTTCATTTGAGGCAGTCTGGTGTGAAATAGTGACCAACGCAACCAAATATACAGTTGGATGCTGCTATAGGCCAGGGAGTACGGGGGGAGATATTGAATTCATGCATCAGCAACTTAGTGCAATGAGTGAAGGCTTGGTGATTATTATGGGGGATTTTAATTACGGTGATATCAATTGGAAGGAGGAAATATCACGTAGCAAAAAGGAAATGGAATTCATACATCTTCTACGAGATAATTACTTGAAACAGCACGTAACTGAAGGGACACGTGGTGTGAGAGTGTTGGACCTGGTTATTGGTTCAGAGGTTATATGCATAAGTAAGGTGTCCTCGTTACCTCCAGTTGGTGAAAGCGATCATGTGGTATTGACTTGGGAGGTTGCAAAATCTGTGGATTTTTCTATTAAGAAGGGGTATGTACGGAACTACAGGTTAGGCAATTATAACAAGCTTCGGAGTGAGCTTGCAGCCATCCCATGGCAGAACATATTGCAAGGGAAAGATGTTAGCAGTGCTTGGGATAAAATCAGCGGGTATCTGAGGAAAGCAATATCAGATTGTGTCCCCATGGTTAGGAGGTCAAACAAGGCAGGCATTAGATGGATGAGCAGTAGTATCAAGCTTGAACTGCAAAAAAAGAAAATGTTATACAGTACAAGGCTCAAGCTAGGAAGGTTACCAGCATAGTAAGAAAAGCTAAATCAGATTATGAGAAGACCTTAGCCAAAGAGATCAAGGGTAATCCCAAAGAGTTCTTCCGCTATGTGGCAAGTAAGAGGAAGAATGACTTCGGAAGGATAACCTTAGTGGGTGCTGATGGTATTGAGGTGACAAAATCAGATGTAATAGTCGAGTTACTGAGTGATCACTTTTCAAAAGTCTATCACCCAAGTGAGGATATCTCTATACCTACAGCAATACCTAATGTGAGAATTGAAGCTAAAGAATCAGAGGTATTAAATATATTGCAAAACTTAAATGTAAACACTGCGGTAGGCTTAGATGGAATATCAGCTCGGGTGTTGCGTGAATGTGCAAATGAATTGTCAACCCCTCTCACCTGGATATTTAACTTAAGTTTGAACTCTGGTATGGTCCCTAGGGAGTGGAAGTTAGGCAAAGTGGTTCCTTTGCATAAGGGTGGCTCTAAAACTGCAGTATTGAATTACAGACCAATCACCATCTCAGGAGTAGTGGTAAAAGTATTGGAACAGTTGGTTAAAGACAAAATTCAAGAATGGGTGGATCAGGATATGATACTCTATAGAGGCCAACATGGTTTTGTTAAAGGTAGATCCTGCCTTATCAATCTATTAACTATTCATAATAGAATAACATCTGAGTTGGACAAAGGAACTGGCTACACAGTGGTACTTCTGGATTTTGCTAAGGCTTTTGACAGGATACCCCATAGAACACTGTTACGCAAATTGGAGCAGATGGGAATGGATATTAAATTGGTGATATGTATAGGAGAATGGCTCAGGGAGAGATACCATAAGGTGGTGTATGGAGGAGCCGAGTCCAGAATGAGGCAGGTGACCAGTGGTGTGCCTCAGGGCTCTGTGCTTGGGCCAATGTTGTTTAATTTGTATATAAATGATATAGGAAACGGCTTAAAGGGAGATATTCAGTTGTTTGCTGATGATGCAAAGTTGTGTAGTGCAATAAAAAATCAAGCTGATGTTGAAAGTTTGCAGGAGGATTTAAATAAGCTGGTAAAATGGGCAAAAGAAAATGGATGTCAGTTCAATGTGGAAAAGTGTAAAAGATTACCAGCTGTGTACTACATCGATGGAAAGGTACTCCAAGAGATTGATGAGGCTAGGGACTTAGGGGTATTGGTAGATAGGGAGATGAAGTTCAGAGGACACATTGCTAAGGTGTCCAAGATTGCACATAGGATTACTTGGTTGTTGAGGAACACACTGACATCCAGAGATAAAGAGGTTATTATTCCCCTTTATAAAGCATTGATACTTCCACATTTGGATTACTGTGCTCAGGTCTGGTCACCTGGATTCCTTGGAGATGAGGAGGCTGTGGAGAGGGTTCAGAGAAGAGTGACCAAGTTGGTGAGTGATATAAAAAATGCTCCCTACATTGATAGATTGAGAGCTTGTGGATTGCAGAGATTGGTTGATAGGCGAAGAAGAGGGGATATGATAGAAACATTCAAATTACTAAAAGGTTTTTATAGGATTGATGCAGGGGAAATGTTTCAGCTGTGTGATAGTGATGGAAGAACAAGAGGTCATCTCTGGAAATTAAAGAAGAGTGTGGTTAACAAAGGTGTCAGAACAAGGTTTTTTGCCTGGAGGGTGGTGAATGAGTGGAATTCATTGCCTGACTTAGTTGTGAGCTCTTCGTCTGTAAATGAATTCAAGAAGAGATATGACAGATATTGTTTTGCTAGTTTGGGTCTCCCGCGATGAGTCTACTGACTCCATGGAGATACCCGTAATAATAATAATAATAATAATCATCAAATTCATGACATGAACTCTCAAGGAGTGTACAGGATATTATGATAGTACTACATGAAAAAGTTACATCATTGTTAACTTCCTACTGACAATTTTCCTCCACATTAATCTGTTATCTATCAAGACTCCAATATTATAAAATTTTATATTTCTGATTTCTAAGGCACTTTTAACTGTATCAATCTACCTAGATCTTGGTTTTGAATCTTTTTCCTGCCATCCTGGAAAAGAACACTTGTTCTGCTAACCTTTCCTCACTCATTCTATTTATGTGACCATACCACCTGAGATTAGCTCTGCTAACACATATCTGAATGCTAACTATATCAAGTTCTTTCCTGATATCTACATTTCATATTCAGACATGATATCAGCATGTCTGAACATGTAAAAGATGTTGAAAAAGGCAGACAGGCTTGACACAACTACTTGATGTTTTACAAGAAGTTCAAGGAACCCTCGCAAATGCTAAGGATCCCCACAGAATGTAACAAAAATCAAGGCATACACCAAGTTTGGTCTGCTTTCATTAAAAATCTAACTGCCATGAATCTAAGATACAACAAGTGCAATGAACAGAACATGACAGCAACTAGCAGTGTTCCAACATGCATACAGTAATGAAGCTGATAGTTTTATTCTGACTTATTTGTATACATGTATCAATTGTGAAGTTCTGATAACATCTAATATGTGTAATTAATTGTTTCTAGTCTTTTTTTGTGTATAACTTTTTTGGCAGTAGTACCCCTGATGACTTATGAAACTTGTAAGGTTATAACCACTCATTTTTGTATTAAACTCGTTGTTTACCTTAAAATGTGGTCTCAATACTGGAAGCTTCCCACAGAAACACTAAGCCACAGAAACTTACTTTTTCATATATATATATTATAGTTTTATTTCCAAGTGTCTGCAAACTTAGAGACTTGCAGACATCAGAAAACACTACCTTCACTTACTGCATAGACCAAACTGTTTGTATAACTGATTTAGAGAAAAGTTTAAATTTCTTACCACTGGAACTCCTCCAATGCTAGATGGTAGAGCAGAGGATCTGTAAAAGGATACAGTTAAATTCACTACCTTTTTTAAAAACTAAATCAAAGTTGATAAACCATCCTACATTTTTTTTTTTAATGTAAAGGAATATATAGAAAAAGCAATTTATTGTTTATTGTACTGACTAGTTTTATGCTGAAGTGTCAATGAATTAGGAATAGATACCAAGTAATGTGTTAGACCTCCTCTGGCCCTGATAATGGCCACCACACGATAAGGCAAGGCAGACTCCACAAGCTTGCAAAAATGTTTCACAGGTATACTGACTTATGCATTCTCCAGAGCTGTCCACAATTGGCAGTGATAGGACATGTGCCTAAACAATCTGCTCAAAGGTATCCCAAAGATTTTTGATGGGATTTAAATCACGGCTTCTAGGGCACCACTTCATTATTTCAAAGTCAACAGAATGCTCCTGGAACCAAGTAGTAGCCTGCCTGGACCTGTGAAATGAACAGCTGTCTTGCTAGTAGATGCCATCTCCATTAGGGTGCATAATGGACATAAATGGGTGGCCATGAGTTCCACATACAAGGATGCATAAAGAGTCATTGATACAAAATACCAATGTACCAAAGGTCCCCAAAACATCCAAATGAAGACACCCCAGGCCATCACTTAGTCACCACTAGCTTGTACAGTTACAACTTGACATGCAGAATCCATGGGGTTGGCACCATATCTTCAGTCTCCCATTGGCACTATGAAGTTCAAATCACAATTATCACTCTAGGTTACACATCGCCAATTTTCAATCATCCAGTTTCGATGTTCTTTATCCCAGGCAAGTGTTCAAGCCCAGTGTTGTGCCATTAGAAGTGGGATTCTCATAGGTCAGCAGCTCCCAAAGCCAAGACAGTGAAGTGAATGTTGCATGTCTTTGAACTGACTTTCCGGCTGGAACCCATGTTCAGATGTGAGGTGAATGGAGATAATGTCTGGTCCCTATTGGTCCATACAATGCAAGTCAGACAGCGAACCCCATGATCATTCAATGCTGGTAGTCCTTTGCAGTTTGTCCAGGCTTGTTTTTTTGCTGGAATTTTCATATTCCTGGAATACTCTTGAAACTGTCATATGAGAAAATCCAAGTTCATTGACAATTTCAGAGATCAAGTGATCCATCCGTTGGGTACCTATGATTTTTCCTCTGTTAAATGCATCTAACTCGTGTGCCTTTCCCATTACGCTTCTCACAATGAATGCTTGGGAAGCCAATGCTAACAGCTAAGTATAACCACAGTTTTGGCCACGCATGTGTGCAAAAGTAGGAGTTGCAGTACAGGATTTGCATAGGGTCTCCTACCCCTATTTCAATGGTACTTCAGTGTATATAAAGGCAAATCAAACCTTATCTGGATAAACTAAACAGATTCCGAATGATTGCTTGCCTGTTCAGCCGTCAATGGGAAACTTAACATTTTTCAGCTGCAGATGTATCATAAATAGGAAATGGTAGTTGATGACTATATACAGTTAGTTGCAAACAAAGTGATAACTTGTTATAAATTTATATTTGGTTATAAATTAATCAATCCATTATGCATTAATAATTATGCAATACATTAGTTTGAATATAATTAAGTCCAAGAATCACATTAAGAGATTTGAGGATCTTGGTACCAGCCCACATAGCAAAAGTATAGTTTTTTCTTTCTTCATCATCAGATCATTTTCTGGTATATATCTTCAAGAATTGCTAATTATGCAATAATAATTATGCATTAATAATTATGCAGAATAATGGCCACCACAAACTATTCAGAATAATGGCCATTCAAACTAATGTATTATGCAATACATTAGTTTGAATATAATTAAGCCCAAGAATCACATTAATAGCAGATTTAAATGTTAAATTTGGTTGCAATACTGCATTATATAATAGTAACTCAGTCTTCTGGCTGATTTCTTAATTATTCCATATAAATTTAATCAACTGATATACTGCATACCAGTTGTACTTATGTTATCTATTTCTATATTTAATTTGGGATTTTTTTTCTAGATGTTTACTGAGAATGAAATAAACCTATTAGGTTCCTGCTTTCCTTAATAATGTGGTCCACACAGATTATATATATATATATATATATATATATATATATATATATATATATAAAAACACCCATTATACAACCATACCTTATACCTGATTCAGCATGCAACCATCTACTATATTCATTTTTCAAATCTGACAGCTGATTTGTAAATTTGTAACTTAATTATAAGTTACACATTACCCCATATAATAATCCATTTACAAACAAGTCATGCAAAATATGGTAATATAAAAAATTAGCAATGGCTAATTTTTTTATATACTACCATAGTTTGATATTTTATATTGAACATCCACTCCAGCTCCTTTCTAGATTTCAGTTTAAGCTCCTTGGTGCATTCTTTCTGGATAATCTGATTACTATTCTGTCACTTGTTAACTCATTTTATAATTTTTCAGAATAACTACTTTAGACAACCAAAATATCCATGTTTTCAACTTTTATATCATATTTATGATCTTGGATTCCTTTTATGGTACTCTTTTCTCCATTTATAAATTTTCTTAGTAACCTCCAAAATATTTTAATGCCTTCATGAGATTTAAGGTCCATATTCTTACTAAAATCTTTCTGCCGTTTTTATTTTCTACAGATATATAACTTAGCTATCCTACACTGTTCTCTACATTCACTCAGAGAACGTGCTGACCTTACTATCCAGAACTTTTACAATTTTTATTAGTTATTATTAGCTCTGCTTTACCCCCCCCCCCCACAGACACATACTCAAAAAATGTCACTTCTGGATCATTTTCTCTACCCTGCTATTTAGGTCTCCAACAAGAATCAGCATTTTTTTTTCTTTATATCAGTTCTCTTTAATGGTTTGAAAATTTCTCTACTACTTCCCAGCTTAGAAACATTTTTTTTTGTTGTTGTTGAAAGTTTTTTCATTTGGTTATATTATAAATTAAAGATGCCAAGAAATTATATTCTTGGTTTCATCTTTTATCCAAATGTAAGCAAACAAAGTTTGCATGCAAGTCACTTCATGACTGGGCTATTGGTATATAAAAGCTAATGGCTTCACATCAATTGCTTTAGTATCCCATAATGAAATGCACATATCCTTATAGACCTGTATAATACTATGCATTATGGGTAAGGCTACTACCCAGATAAGTTTTGACCTTTATTGAGGTCTCACCAGTGGAAGCCAGACCCAGAAGTGATACCAAGGTTGAAGTAATGCAGAAGTCATATTTCCATATACAAGTAGCCAAATACAATTTCATGGCTAACTAGTACAGCTGCTGCTCTTTTTCCTACTAATCCCCACCCAAGCACCTAATGTATTAGGTGCTTCAAAAATAGATCAATTAAATGGATCTCACAAATATTGTCTATAATAGTGTTTCAAAATATAAAAAGCACCAAGAGAAGAAGAAAAAAAATTAATTTATTGAACTAACATTTCACTGGTTTTTTACCTAGCATCTTCACAGAATAAATTATAACTAACTGACAAGCACACAGGCATTCAACTAAATAATTAGAAACAATTTAAACTGCAATTAAAACAGAACTAATGTCCTAACATGGTACCCTCTTTGGCCAGATAAAGCAAATTTGGAGAAGTCAGGCTATCTGGTCCCATAATGACTGTCTCCCAGATCTTTGACAAATTAATTCAACCCTACTTGTTGAGGTTGAAGGGGGGGGGGGTTTGCTTCATAGCCGATACTAATTTTAAAAAATAACTTTTCAGACCTATAGTGACTTCCATGTAATATTGGTGCTTTTTTTTCACTTAATGTTATGTGAAGGAGAATCCAGAGCATGGTCTGCTATCACTGACTTGCCATACAGGTGATTGCAGATGTAATTTTTGTGTTCTTCAGGATGTTAACTGATCTGCCAGTTTGTCCAAAGCAGGTTAAACTGCAGGCACAAGGAATTTTATACACTCCAGGATGTGCAAGAGGATAAAGTTCATCTTTAGGAGAGCAGATGAAGTTAGCTAGCTGAATGAGTGGGTTTGAATAGGGATCTTATTTGCAGAGAACTTCAGCCTTCTGATGTACCCTTAATATACAGAATGGGAATAGTTTTACTGTGAGCCTTGGTATCAGAAGGAATACAATACAATATTTTCTCTATTTTATACAGGACAGGGCCATTGGCCAAAAAAAAATTCATTAAACAAAAACAGTCATCGTCTGACTGTTTTTGTTTAATGAATTCGAAGTGAGCTATATCGTTATAAAAAAAAGCACCATCTTGATCTGTGACATTCACACCTTTTTTCAGTCTTGATGAATATGTTTTCCATTCTATGCTTTGGCATTTTGTTTCAGGGTCAAATTGAAAGCACCAAGTCTCATCACTAGTAACAACTATCAAAAACAGTTAACTGTGGAAGCTGCTAATGCTTTTGATTTTCATGCAAAATCTGCAGAAATGTTTCTCATTCCCAAGTGTCCATTAACCTCCCAAACGGCTAGGACATCTGTAGACGTCCAGCTAAATGTGGATATGTTTCAGCCCACCTGTTTAAAGAACCTGGATAAGAAGTGCAATTTGACTGTCATGTCCATTAGAAAGTGTGATAAACCCTCACGCTGAAGAGAACGGTTAATCGGATTATCTCGCGTTTGTAGCTGCCTCTCAGTTGCCTATAACAAGAAACGCACCTCCATGTTCCATGCTGGTCAACTGGATTTTAGTTATATAGGATAGACTAAAAATAGAGAAATTATTTATATTTTTGTTTTCTCTTTTTATTGTACAATACAATTTTAATGTCTGGACAAAATAAAGATCTTGTATAATTTGTTCACTTAAAAATATTTAAGTGAACAAAGACAAAAACAGTTAACTATGGAAGTTAACCTTGGAGAACCAATTTAATTATTTATTTTTTTGCGCTAATTTTTTTCTAATCGCTTACTATACAAAAGATTTTTCTTTGTTCTCGAAGAATTTTTAAAAGAATATTTGAAATATTCTTTTAAAAAAAGAAAAGAAAACCGGCTGCCGATGTTCCAGTTTATATTATTTTTATTTTTGTACAAAACCTTTGAAATCGAATAATACTTCACAGATTTCCTTTAGGACACGCTAGAGCAACTTTGCTTTATAGAGAATAACATGAAATTCTTTAATCATATCACTAAATTTTTTCTTCATGTTGTATAGTAATCTACTCTTCTTTTACTTTCACTTTCTTGGTTTCCTTGTATAATTGGTCATTACAAAATGAAATTAATAGTTATGATTTAAATTTATATTTTCTGCATAATTCAGATATTTTATTCTCCAATTTTTAAAGTAAGCGATACATTTGCTTATTTTTATCATTCAAAATATGTATATCAAAATTTCATTTCCTTTCACAATAGAATTGAACTTTATTTCGCCTCTGATAGTTTAACCCCCCCCCCTTGCATTACTATCACACACCCGAAAACTTTTATGAAACGTAGGTACAGTTTTTATTTAATTCGTTATTTTTCTCTAGTAATTGTTCCACATAACTTTCATTTTTCGATACTGAAACTATGTGATTATTATAAATTAGCAAATTATAAATCAGACAATATACATATTATTTATGTATATTGTCTGATATTGAGAGACCCTTTACTGGGGAAAGGTTACTGAATTACAATGGATAATTACTATGTGTGTCCTGAACTCGCTGATTTGCTTTTACAACATTGTACAGATAGTTATGGTACTGTAAAATGCCAAAAGGCGATATATGCCTCCAGATCTGGCTTCAGGAGAGCTATCGAAGGGGGAAATCCGAGCTTATCAGCAAGGAAAAGCCTTTGCACTACGTTGGAAAGACAAAAAAGATGTTTTTCTGCTGTCTTTCCTGCACAATCCATCAACGGAATCCGTGGAGAAGCATGGTTTGAAGGAAGAAAAACCCATTGCTGTGTGTGTGCGTACAGCGACACTATGAGTGGAGTCGACAGGTGCGACCAGCAGCTATCATTCTACTCTGTAATGAGGAAACAGCATAAAAAATATTACAAAAAAGTGTTTGGACATGTATTAGATTTTGTAATTTGGAACAGTTTCCTCCTGCACAAGAAAAAATGTTTGTCTACCATAACATATGTAGAATACAGAATAGAAATTGCGAAAAATATTGCTGCATGCACACACGCCTTCTTCAGCAAACAGAAAAACGGGAAATCCTGCCAGACATCTCAGGTTGAACGCTGCTAACTCCAACCATTTTCCCGAAAATCTACCACCAACGGCTAATAAAAAAAAAACCTGCACGCAAATGTTATGTATGTAATAAAAAAATATCAGAAAGGAAACAAAAATCTGGTGCCCTGAGTGTAAAACTGCTTTGTGTGTTTACCCTTGCTTCAGGGTGTTCCAGACTGTTCAAGAATTTTAAATTCTGAACAGTATGAAATAAAAAATGTTTGTTTTCAAGGCCATCAAAACAGTCCTTTTCAGGAGGACTACAAATATTGATAGAGGTATACCTGAATGAACTGTTTCCTTTTCATCTTGAAGGCGAATTTTTAAGTTCTTTTTATGACACAGAATGATATTTTCGAAGGAATAAAATATAAGAGGAACCTATATTAAAGTATTTCACCAAAACAATAAAAAATAATGAAATCTACCCTATATATATATATAATATATAAAATGATAAGCCTTTTTATGTCATGTTTTTCGAAACGTTTTGAAACTCAGGGGCTACCCTGAGTGTCGAGTCATCAGAATTCAGGGGTGGATCCCCCTTTCGAGTTCTCACAATTGAAGGAGAACTGGCCTACCAGACCGGAACACGGGGGGGTTGGGCATAGCCCCCTACTTAATAAATGAAATATATAAATAATAACGGGAACATTTTCACCTTGCCAACACTCAACATTGATGTGATATTGGTTCCAAATTTCTTGTTTCGGAGATATATATATATATATATATATATATATATATATTACAAAGTTTTGTAATAAAAATTTCTGCTACAATGAAGTTTGACATAATCAACAATATTATTACTACCTTATTTCTGTTTCTCGTGTGGGAGAAAAACGGTAAAATGTCACTCTTATAATTATATGAGATGTTATAATGGCAAAAATAGTAAGAAAAAAGTCATTTGCACTTTCTCTTCAAAACACAAAGAAAGAACATTGTAAATTCAGCCAGTGGAAAAGAAAATACTACATATTTTTCTTCTGTTATCTGATTTTTTTTTTCTTGTAGTACAAAGAAGAAATCACTGCATATAACATGGAGTCTGCATGAGGGAAAAAATCTAGAAATCGGTTACATTATAACGAGTAGAGAAATCATGTCAGAAAAATTATTCACGTAAGATTCTAATCTCAGCAGACATAACATTTTCTTCTAGATTACATATCTAAAGTAACTGAACCTTTGCTACTATTTTACACTAAAATGAATGGGTATGTTCCCCAAGTGATTTACGTTTGTACCAGCTGTCTTGCGAACGATTTATGAAATAAATTATCTGAAATATCCGCAGATCGATTAGGTCTATACCCCCCCCCCCCCAATAAAAGAAGATTATGAAACGCATATGCACCTTTTCTTTGAAAATAATTCAAATCCTCTTTCTCAAGATAATTGTATGATTTAATTTCTAATTTTTGATAATAAAAGTGAAACTGATCATTATAAATTAAGCAATTATTTTGCCATAAATTAATGTATAAGCATGTAAACGAAGTGTCAGTATTTCTGTTAGGATATCCATAATCAACAATCAAAAAGGAAAAACAATACATTCTTGACATATTCTGCACTACAGCCTGAGGCACTTTAGTGTTCTCCCCTTTCTTCCCAATAGCACTGAGAGTAATAAGCCTTCAACTTTTCCTCCAGCTAAGAGGATCTTACCAAGTATTTATAAGACGTAGATTATTTCAGAAATAGCTTCCAGCAGCAGAAGTAATACTTTGATTTTTTTAAAGAAAAACAAACAAAAAAATAATACTACTGAACTTTCTTTTGTGTGGTATGCATATAAACAATTTTGCATGGTGAAAATATAGCATATTATTTCTAAAATTTCACATAATTTCAGCGGACAGTAGAACAGCTGGTTTTAGATTGCAAATAAACAGAACAGAATTAGAAGCTTCACGGTACAATCTGATTGCCGTATATCTTTTGTCAAAATGGTAAAATGAAGTAATTGATTTTGAATGATGCCTAGAAAAGCTTTCAAACTTGCATAGAAATTTAGAGTAGTTATGCAATGCAATTCAGTTCCATTCAGAGAGGATAAGGAGGGGGGGGGGGGAAGCATTAAAAAATCTTCAAAATGAGCAAAAATTTTGAATCATTCCGTATATGATATTTTTCACATATTTTCAAGATATCTACGAGGATATGCATTAGATATTATCATAATATGCATATTACAAATAAATAAATAAATAAAAGATGAAGGCGAAGAATCACTGCTAAAATATCATTGGATATAAATTTTTGATACCAAAAAGACACAATCGGACACCGAGTAATGCAATTTAGCATTTTAACATTTTTTTTTTTTTATTTTGTCTTTACGAATAACAAAAAATCGTTTCTAAAACTGAAATGTCATGATCCATATAATGCTATTTCGTTAGAAACGAAAGCAAAAGGACATATTTATTTCAATAAATATTATTTAAAAATATAAATATTTGACATAATATTTTCAAAGCAAACATTTGAAAATTCGAAAAAAAATTATTCAATTATTATACGTAAAGTGAAAGAACAATCAGTGCATCTCTTCCGGTGCACTGATTTGTAGAATAAAATACACCAAATTTACTATCACTAAATAGATTCATTGCAAAAGCTGATCAGCGGTCATTTCAGGATTGATTTCTTTCGCATATGTGAAATTCATTTCAATTTTTGGGAAGAGACGCAATAAATCATTTTAGAGGCAAGAGAGGTCAAATATCTTAGGACAGTAAATGACATTCTAAGCAACACAATAGACGTAAAGACAGGGGGACACAAAGGTCACTCAGCAACAGTTAATCCACTAATGGCTATAGAATAGCCGTAACGAGATTAACGGCGGAGGAAGGTAATGGCATGATAAAAGGTAGAATGCCGACGAAGTTTTGATCCATGAAAAAAGCTAGGGACAGCTGACTATATCATCCACACCAGCCGGTTGGGAGGTTAAAAATCTTCCTCACTGTTTCTCCATCAAAATTTAATTTTTCTGTCATTAACCATGCACTTAATCACTTGTTAGACAGAATGAAATACTGCAATCTTGCATTTTTACATGTCCAAAAAGCTTGCTGTCTCCCAGTTCTGTTGTCATTCTTGTCTTCTGATCCCTCCTTAAACCTCTTATGTTTCAAATATACCAGACTTTCTCATGGTGTAACCATAAACTACTCTTAACATGTCTAGAATTTCATATGCAATTCATCTGCCTAGCTTCTCAAAAATATTATTAATATTAACAGATGTTAACAAATATTAACAGATGTTAACAAATATTAACAGATGTTAATGCCCTTTTCTAAATTCCATTCACTCATTTTTCTTCCCAAAACAACACAAATTGTTTTGATATAACTCAAGGCAACAGCAGAGACATGTTCAAACATGCACCATCACATAGTTCATTAATCAACCTAATTCTCCTTCACGTCGGTAAATTATGGAGCCTACAACCATGTTAGGAATAATTACTTTAATTTAAAGATGTTTCAACCTTCATATTAAAGTCATCATCTCTAGTATAGATATATATACAAAGACAAGCTATATTACATTACAACCTAATTCTTCTCTTCTCTTCTGTGCTCAGTCGAGAATTTTACAGCCTCTCAGAAACACCATCCCAAATGTGAAAGAAACATTCAATAATCATCATCACCAAATTCTTCACATGTACCCTCAAGGGGTGTACTAACTTCCTATCAACAATTTTCCTCAGAATCAATCTGTTATCTGTCAATACTATATTACCAGATCTTATATTTCTGTCTTCTAAGGCACTTTTTACTGTATCAATCCACCTATATCTTGGTCTTCCTCTGAGTCTTTTTCCTGCAACCTTGCAGAAAACACTTATTTTGCTGATCTTTCCTATCCCATTCTGTTTAAGTGATCATAATACCTGAGATTAGCTCTGCTAACATATTCCTGGATGCTAACAATGTCAAATTCTTTCCTGATATCTACATTTTTAATATGATATTGCCATTGATGTCATCTGTAATCTTTCCCAGGACTATCATATCTGCAGTCTCTAGTCTTTGGTCAAGTGTTTTACTTCTGATCCAGCTCTCAGATCTATAAGTTAAAATTGAATTGAGCACTTGTATGCAGCTAATTTAGTGTTCCGACTAATTTCTCTCTTATTCCATATGAATTTATTCACTTGACTTCCTACCATACCAGCTTTGTTGATTCTATTGTCTATTTCCATATTTAATTTACCATCTTCACTAAAAATCATGCCTAAGTAGCTGAAATGTTTTATTTGTTCTATAGGTTCTCCATTCATGATGTAGTTGATATTTTCAATGTTTCTGCCTATTTTCAGTCTTTGTCTTGTTATTGTTGCTGATTTTCATACCAAACCTATTACAAGGTTTGGAATGCTTTACTGGAATGTGGTGTTAATGCAGGGAGTGTCAAGGATTTTAAGATTCAGTATGAAAGATTTGCTATAAGTTGAATGAACCTCCCACAATGAGTATGCAGATTTCATGTAATAATAATAATAATAATAATAATAATCCACTATTGTAAATTCGGTTCACTCATTTTCTGCTGAATGCAACAAATATGCACATGCAGTTTGTCAATGGGTTGATTGTTTTGATATAGCGTTTGGTATGGATATTTTGATTAGAGCAAGAGCACAGACATGTCTGAACATGCAGGTAAATGGTTCTGCCTGATCTGCATGTGTGATAGCATGAGGCCTTTCTGAGAATTAATTATCACACTATGTATAGCTCAAAAGTCTTCCTTACAGCTATTTAATGTGAAGAGAACTAGGGAATCAAACTGAAGGAAGTGCAAAGATTGACTGGTTTAGAAAACAAGTATTTGAGGGTGGAGGGGAAAAAATATGGCATGTACTAAAATGAAATTCAATCAAGACAATCATATTCATTGTAATATGATTGTCTTGATTGAATTGAAGACTTTGTTCTTCCAATAACTGCAAGAATAAAGGTCTTTCCAACTAAAGGCCATTGTCAAAACCAACCGAGATGCAGAAGTTCAGTAATTATAGGTTATAATAAACTATTATAGTACGCTCACAGATACAAGACCCTTCGACACTTCTGCACATGTCAAAAGAAGGAGAATCCATTCCGATAATAGGGTAATCAATCTGTATTGTGGGATGAGTGTTTATTATTACACATCAGAAAATTAACTTTTCTTTTATGATCATTGTAGTTTTTAAAATAACTATTTTGCTTGTATATAACAGTTGGAAAATTTTATGTATATATCACATGATTTCGCATGTTGGTGACCAATTAATATATTGCCTTATTTCTTTCTCCCCTTCAACATGAATCGACTTTCTTGGCAGTCTGCCAACGACAGCTCTCGCCTTATGTGGTCGGACTATACCTAGTCAAAATCCTGCGCTTGTAGCAGTTAAAGAATCATAATAATCATTTATTTTAACAATCAGAAAATTATATACATTTTAAATGTTCAGAATACAGTTTATTATCATATTTGTTAATATCTAGTGGCGTAAAATTTCACCCTTTGTAATAATGACATAACAAATACATCCATAAATTGTTCTTTTGACAAAATACTGTAAAACATCACAACAGTGTGGTATTTTACAGTATTTTGTATATTCCAACCATAATTACTTACCCAATTGCCGGCTGTCCTCCTTGTTTTAACATTAGCTGTTTCTTTTGCTGTTCCAGCTCTTCTAAGATTTTTCTGTTCTGAATTTCTATTTAAAAAAAAAAAAAAATTATACAATTGATATAGAGCTATATTGAACTTGTAGCACATGCACTAAAAACAAAGTTTTGTATTCCCATTACCTGTTGCTGTTAAAGTATTGGCTTACTGCAAGAATAAACCCTGGGAGGAGTCATCTAGGTAATTAATTCCTCTAGGATTATTCTAAGACGAATACTGTGATTAGGCATACTAAGAATAAAATACAAAAAATGAAAAACTCATATGGAAAAACTTGGTTTATGTGTAAATGTTTTACCTATGTTTCACAGACATCTTCAGTACAAAAATGGAACAAGAATTACACAATAAAAGAGAAAATTCTAAAAAGCACCATCATTTTGAGTGTAAGATAACAAAAAATGGCCAATATTTTCCCAACTAAAAAAAAAAAAAAAAAGTAATTAAATTTAAGTAATAAAAAAAATATAATTAAAACTTGGGAAAGCTTTGCTGATTTAAAATTTAAAAAGTACTCTCTTCTATAAAGGAGATAAATATAGCCATTGCATCTATTTAGGTTAGGACAATGGAGTACAATGGCAAAACATAGTGAAATGAAGATAAAAATGGAAAGGTAGAGTATTTTAGTATTGGTAAAGCGCTCCAGAAAAGATAAGTGCTATTTTGTGTAATAACTGATGATATTGCTTGCATTTTAGTATACTACTGTTTACTTTTGATGGCTTAGTGTGCTTATAGAATTGTTGGCTTTGTGGATGTTACTTTTTTATTGAATTTTTGAATCTTGCATTGAATGGAACACAATGATAGTATACATTAGATCTACAAGTGGTGCAGCATGAAGATCAAATGCTGTTGATGATGAAAATGAAAATGGTTCCATGGCATGAGTGCAATGGTAAAACATGGTGGAATGAAGACAGAAATGGAAGGGTACAGTATTTTTTGAGGGGATAGAAAGAACAAGAAAGGAGGAGAAGTGCTGCCTATGATAGCTGGGTAATTATGTCCACATAAGGTAGACATAAAAGAGGGAAATAGTGGCAATAGTTTTGAGGCAGTGTGGTGTGAGGTGGAGGTTGACAAGAAGAGATATTTAGTTGGATGTTGCTATAGATCCGGGAATGTGGTAAAGAAATGTATAAGCAACTTGGGTTTAGTGAACAAGGAAAGGATGATTTTAATTATGGCAGTACAGACTAAAATGAAGAGATAGCATTTGAGAATAAGGAAAATGAATTTCTCGAATTCTTGAGAGAACTATCTCAGGCAGTATGTAAAGGAGGGCATGCAAAGTTCGAGAGTTTTTGATCTAATAATTTCATCAGAGGATGTAATTGTGGCAGTTCGTAAGAATGAACATGACGTGATCACCTGGGTTGTGGATAGTTATATGAAGACTTCTGTGAGGAAAGGATATATATTAAAGCAAAAGGGTGATGATTATGGCAAGTTTATGAGACACCTTGGAGCTACAGCATGGAATGAGGAGTTGAGCAGAAGGAAAATAATTGCTGCTTTGGGATTGACAGAGAAATACATATAAACATCAATGTGTAAATATATTCCGAAGATCAAAAGCTTGAATAAGGTAAGTGTTAAATGGATAATGAAGGGATTAAGCATGAAATCTGAAAGAAGACGGCACTTTGGAGGGAGCACAAGATGAATAATGGTAATAATCAGTTGCATGAAGAACATAAAGAACAGACTAGAAGAGTGATTTGGTAAGAACAGCAAAAGTGAAGTATGAGCAGAAATTAGCAAATCAGGCCAAGAAAAATCCTAAGGAGAAAGAAGAATGATTATGGTAAGATGATGTTAACGGATGAAAGTGAGAGATTGGTAACTGCTACTGAGGACAGTCAAGGTATTCAGTAAGCAGCCCATCAGGGTGTTTCTTCCACAATGTGAAATCAGAAGCTCAAATGTAGAGAATGAAATGAGAGAAGACAATGGTGACCGAGCAAAGGGTATATGAGGAGATAAGCAAGTCTGATGTCAATAAGGCAATATGACTTGATAACATATCACCATGTGTCTTAAGCAAATGTTATTATTATTATTGTACAGGTACTGCGTACCGCTTAATTAGTGATAGCCTTGGGCCATCTATCTCTGATTGGGTACCAGTGGAGATTGAACTGCCCACTCAGTCTCCAAAAGTTAGATAGGGCTAAATGGCCTCGCCTACTCTGTATACGGGAATAAAAAGGCGTTAGCTGATTTTTTTTTCTTCTTTTTTTTGTACAGGCACTTCTATGGAGTCTGAAGACTCATTGCAGCAGACCCAAACTATCCACACAATCTGTCATACCTCTCCTTGAATCCATTAAGAAATAAAACACTCATAACTGACTCTGGTAACCCATTCCACTCATTCATAACTCTCCAAGAAAAAAATTTAGTCCTCATACCCCTACTAACTACACTTTTATTCAACTTCCAGGGATGACCCCTTGTTCTAGTCCCTCAAGCCAAGTGCTTAAACATTTCTCCTACATCAATCCTATAAAATCCTTCAAGCAGCTTAAATGTTTCTATCATATTCCCTCTTTTTTTGTCCTATCAACCAACTTCAGCAATTCACACATCTTCAATCCATCGTCAAATGGGACATTCCATAGGCCACTCACTAACTTGGTCACTTGCCTCTGAATCTTCTCCACCACTTCCTTATCCCCAAGAAATCCAGGAGACCAGACTTGAGCACAGTAATCCAGATGTGAACATAATCGAGACCTTATAAAGAGGAATAGCAACTTCCTTATCTCTACTTGTTAATGTTTTTTTCAATAGCCAAGTAATCGTATGCTTGTTCTGCAGGTAGTTTTCAGTATTGAGACCACATATTAATATAATATAAATATTCTCCCTATTGTTACCTTATTAATGTCCTCTAAACTTTAGCTCTCTGTCTACCACCACTCCTAAATCTCTAGCTTCATCTATTTCCTTGAGTATAGTGGCATCAATGTGATACACAGCTTGTAATCTATTTATCCCCAAATGCATAACTTTGCATTTCTCCACATTAAACTGACACCCATTATCTTTTTCCCATACTGACAGCCTATTTTCCTATAAGCGCTCCACATTGCTTGATTAACTATTACTCTACCTAATTTCAAATCATCAGCAAACTGAATATTTCCTTTCAGGTTATTTCCTGTATCATTTATGTACAAATTAAACAGCAGTGGTCCCAGCACTGAATCTTGCAGCACACCACTAGTCACCTGTTTTCACCTTGATTCTGTTCACCATATACCACTTTTTTTATATCTGTCGAGCAGCCACCTTGTTATTCACTTAACCAGCATCATATCCATCCCCATTTGTTCTAATTTGCATAACAGTGTTCCATGTGGTATGTCAAATCACTTTGCAAAATCCAGTAGAATCATTATGTAGCCATTTCCTTTATCCAAAGCTGCTGTACTCTATTACAAAAGATAGTAAATTACTATCTGTAGCAACAACCAACTGTATATTTTGTCTTACTGGCCTTAATCTCACACCAGACTGCATCAAATGAATAGCCACTCTCCTGCCTATCTCCAATTCCTTTTCGCTGTAATTCATCTGCTATCATCAGCAGATGAATGAAAATGGTTCCCCCTACCCCATCCTGTCTTCTCTATCTTCCCTGAAAATACTAAACCCTTTACATTCTATCCCTGTAACTACATCATCTACAATAAAGAGCCAAGAGGCGATTTTTCCGGCAGCGTAAATTAAGTTAAGGGGATAATCACCGGAAAAATAGCCTCTTGGCTCTTTATCGTAGTAATAATAATAATATATGGGTACACTGGTCTGGCAATTCGTTAGTAAGGGTATATGTAAGTTCGGTTCACTTAAACCTTGGTATTCCAAGTCTACCTACTCACTGATGAGACCTCAATAAAAGTAGAAACCGCTCTGGGTAGTGACCTCTCCTCATAATGTAAAACAGTAATACATCTCCTTCGAGCTGCGTTTTACATTATGAGAAAATATTAAGGACAGTGATGGAGCTTGCTCCACCTTTGCTCCGAGTTGCACTCCCCAGGTGTTGACTTACGCTTTGACTCGCCAATAGTTCTTCGGCATGAAACTCTTAGATTTGGATAGATTTCGATCTCTGAGTTTCGTATCCGGTTTTAAAATAATGAGGGATTTATTATCCCCTTAACTTTACATCATCTACTGTTAGCCAAGTCTCACTAATGCCTGTAACGTTTGGCGAGGTTGCACTAACCTTGACAAAATGACAAAAATTGCTCCCTCTTGTAGACGTAGTTTTCTGTGGTTAAGCCGTTCTGCAGGTAGTTTTCAGTATTGAGACCACATATTAATATAATATAAATATTCTCCCTATTGTTCCTGATACTTCTGGCATTATTATATAGAAACTGCAGCATCCCTTTAGGCCTCCACCCACCTTTACTTTCTGAATTGACTATCCTATTCAATATTTTTGCTTGAGAACTTAGATTCTGCACTTGGTCATTCTCACATTCACTAGCCTCATGGGTGCCATTCCAAAGAGTTGACATCTGCCTTGACCTACCTGTTCAACAGTGTTGCAATAGCACAAGTCCCAAAGGAGTGGAAGGCAAAATTTTCCACTTAAAGTCACTAGTGGTGTGCCACAGATGTTTTGAGAACATTGTTATTTCATTTGTATTACTCATTTGTGAGTAATACAAATGAAATCATTAAGTACACTCATTAAGTGAGAGCTTGTGTAGCTCAGTGGATGTGACGTTTGCACACCACGGCGCTTGGCCGCATGAAGGAAGACTTGGTTTCGAGTCTAGTCGGCGACTAGAGGAAATTTTTCTAATGCTAGAAGATAGAATAGCAGTAGAGGAGAGAGAATGAGAGAGACCTATGGGAATGAAAGAAGAGGAGAGAATGGAAACAATAGGAGAGAAGGAATGGTAAGAGGTATAATGTATGGCGACTCAATGATCCGTGGTGTTCAAGATAGGATGCGTGAGGAGTGTTTGCCAGGAGGAACAATAGAAAGGGTGGCTATGGCAATTAAGAGAGGTGAAAGGGTGGATGAGATGATTGTGATGGTAGGAACGAATGACTTGAGTGGTAATGTAAGTCGGGCAGCGAGAGATATGAGATTTTTGCTTGAGACTGTACGGAAGAAGACAGAGAGAGGAAAAATAGTGTGCGTGTTGCCTAGGTATGATAATGATGAGCTGAACAGAAGAGCGATGATATTGAATGGCATAATAGCAAGAATGTGTGACAAGAGAGGACTGGTATATGTGGATGCTTGGAGTGTGTTTGAGGAAAGAGAGGAATTGTATGCGAGAAACCGTTTAAATTTGAATGAGGAAGGACGTAGGCATCTGGAGAGATTGCTGTTCTGAACGAGTCAGTGTGTCCCAGGGTGGATGATAGCAGGGTTGGCCTCTTGTGGGAATTGATACTTGGGAGAAGGGAGACAACATCAGGTAACACTGAGCCCAGTGGAGTCTAGAAGGGATAATGTGGTGTATAGAAACAATGGCATTTATATGCTTTATACTAATGCCAGGAGTATCCGGAATAAGGGAGAGGAATTGGTGGTGCAGATAGCATCAGCCTGGCCAAAAATTATTGCAATCACTGAGACATGGTTGACAGAAGGGGATATAACAACAGGAATAGAGAAGTCGCTGGGTATAGCATTTTTTGTCAGGATAGGAGGGGAAAGCATGGTGGTGGGGTACTGCTTATGATAAGTGATGACCTATGTCCTCTAAGAGAGGAGGCTTTGGAAGGAAGTGAGACAAATGTTTTTGAGAGCGTATGGTGTGAGGTATGCTCGAGGTTTAGAAGTACAGGAGGAGCGTGTGTTTCAGATACTGAGTACTCTGGATGTCAGTAAAGCTGTGGGACTGGATGGTATTTCACCTCGAGTTTTGAGAGAATGTGCTAGGGAACTGACAGTGCCTTTAACCTGGCTTTTCAATGAAATTCTGGCTTTGGCAAAGGTGCCGAGGGAATGGAAGGAAGGTAAGATAGTGCCATTGCATAAGGGTGGTAACAGACTGGAGGTGTCTAATTATAGGCCAGTCTGTGTCATCAGTAGTTGTTAAGATCTTGGAGAAAGTAGTGAGGGACCGTATACAGCATTGGGCAGATGAGGGTAATGTTATCTGTGAGAGTCAACATGGATTTGTGAAAGGGTGCTCTTGTTTTAGCAATATGCTAGCCTTTTATAATAAAGTTACAAGAACATTAGATGAGGGAAAGGCATATACTGCAATTTTCTTAGACTTAGCGAAGGCATTTGACAGGGTGCCACATGATAAGCTGATATTTAAGTTGCAGCACATGGGTCTGAATGTCAGATTGGTCAACTGGATTCAGGATTGGCTGTCTGATAGGTATCAGAGAGTTGTGTATGGTGGAGCAGTTTCAAGGAGGCAGAGGGTTACGAGTGAGGTCCCACAGAGCTCAGTACTAGGACCTATATTGTTTAACCTTTATATCAATGACATTGCCAGTGGATTGCAAGGGGATATTCAGTTGTTTGCGGATGATGTGAAGCTGGGAAGGATTATTAGTAATAGTGCAGATGTGGTAGGTCCATGCAGTTAGCCTAGTGGCTTTGCGCTTTGCAACCATATGCCTGGGGAAGGAGTGTCCTAGGTTCGATTCCCATCGGAGACGTGAGGAGCTGAAGGATCTTCCTCAGCCATAGCCAAGTTAGCCAGTCTTGGGCGCAGGCAGTAGGGTTTTTTCCGCTAGTTTATCTGGTGTTTTTCATCCTGCAAGCAGGCAAACCGGCCCCATGAACACACAGAGATACAGCCAAGAATACCTTGAGGCATAGGAGTGACCATTCTATCCTCGTATTTCAGTTACGAAATCCAAGCATGCTTTTGGACGGTTGTGGGCCTTAAAGGCCTGTTAAAGCCATTTGGATAGATAGATGTGGTAGCCCTGCAAGAGGATTTAAATAAGCTAGATAGATGGGCAAATTAATGGGGGTGTCAGTTTAATGCAGCAAAATGTAAGGTCTTGAGGTTTGGGAAACATCGATGGGATGCTGCATACTCTATGGGAGGAGTTATACTGGAGGAAGTAGGGGAGACAAGAGATCTGGGGTTGATGATTGATAGAAACCTGAAGTTTAGGGGACATATTGCAAAGGTAGTTAGGTAACACAGAGGATTGCTGCTATTATGAGAAGGCCACTGACCTGCAGAGATAAGAGGGTTATCATTCCGTTGTATAAGTCTCTGATCAGACCACACTTGGACTATTGTTCTCAGATTTGGTCAGGATTTGAAGGGGATAAATTAACTGTGGAAAGGATACAAAGATGGTTTCAGGACTGTACAAGGATAGTTATGAGGATCGGCTGAGGGAATGTGAACTGCAGAGTTTGGTGGATAGAAGAAGGAGAGGTGATATGATTGAGACTTTTAAACTGTTGAGAAGTGGTTACAGGGTTGACACTGGGGAGTTCTTTCGCTTGGTTGAACAGCAGGAAGGAGTGATGACAAGAGGCCATCCCTGGAAGTTACGAAAGGAAACTGTGATCAAGAGGGTAAGGAGTGGTTTCTTTGCGTGGAGGATGGTTGAACCGTGGAATGCATTGCCTGATGGAGTGGTGGGAGCGAGAACGGTCAATGAGTTTAAAGAGTGGTATGACAGACTTTGTGTTTCTTAGGGGGGGGGGACCTCCCCTTGATGAGTCTTGACAGACTTTATGTTCTTAGGAACATAAAGTCTGTCAAGACTCCCACGATGAGTCTTTTGACTCCATGGAGGCCTGAATAATAATAATAATAATAATTTTGGGATAGGTTTAAATGGTTATATACAACTGCTTGCAGATGAAAAAAAAAAACTGGGGAGAGTGATGAAAAATCAAGTAGATGTTGTGGTCTTACAGGAGGACTTGAATAGATTATATGAGTGGGCAACAGTATGGAAATGTCAATTCAAGTCCCTTGCAAAGTGTAAGGTTCTGAAATTTGGTAGGCAACAATTGGATGCAAAGTATACGCTTGGTGAGGAAATTTTTGGATGCAGTTGTTTTTCCAACAGCAACTAATGGATGTGTGACTTGGAACCTAAAGAAGTCAGATAAGAAAAGGATAGCTGCTTTTGAGATGTAGTTACAGAAGGCTGTTGAGAATATCATATACTGAAAGGTGTACGGGTGTTAGAAAAGATCAGCAGAACTTTAACACTTTGAGTCCTAGACCTACTGGGACTTAAAGAACCCTGTGTCCTGACCATTTTTAGCTCTATTTAAAAAATTGCTGTGCAGTATTTCTATGGAATATCCAAATAATTATTTTTTTTGTGTTTTAGTTAGCATCTCTGACAATTAATTGGAACAAAAATTTTAGTTATACATGTGGTATGGGCTCCAGAAATGGGGGTTGCAAGAAATCAAGGTTTTTGAAAAAAATAAAAAGTTCATTTTTTATTAGTTTCTATTTATATTTACTTCTTTAATGCTCAAAATTCAACAAATTCAGTCAAAATATTGCTTAGATGTTACATAAATAATGGCAATTATAAATAAAATTTGTGTGTTGTTATTATGATGAAAATATCATTTTACATAAGGGTGTACATCACTGTAATTATCCACTATTGGCCACACTGTCTGCCCAATCATCTAATTCAGATCCTTTGTTATTGAGTATTTCCTCGAGCATTTATTCTAATTCGTATTCACTCAAGAACCGTTTTCCACCCCTATAAAAGTCAACCATCTTCATGGATAATGAAGCTGAAGGTTCAAATTAAACTACAGTACAGTCTGATAACAAATTTCAAGCATATATTATTATTTTCAGAATTTTTAATTTAGTGATGTAAATATACATCGATAGGACTGAAAGTGTTAAGGCTCCTTAAGGATACTGACAGAAGAAAGTTAAAATATTTTGGACATGTTGAAAGGATGGAAGTCCTCCTTCTATCCTCAGAACAGTAATAGAAGGTAAAGTTCCTGGAAAGAGATGAAGGGGTATACCATCAATGAGATGGATGGATGGAGTGACTGATCTTCAGAGAGTTGAAGCCTCCAGAAAAGCATACAACAGGACTACATGATGAGGCCTGGTGGCACTTTACCAAACATCGGAGTGACCATACAGCATCTGGATGCCCAGTGAACATATGATGATGGAAATTTTGGAGGAAGTTGAAGAGATGAGAGACCTTGGAGTGGTGGACAAGGATCTATAGTTCAGATCACATTGCATAAGTTGTGAAGTCATCACATTAGACTATGGCAATGATGTAGAGGACCTTAACGTGCAGAAATAAAGAGGTTCTGGTTCCATTGTATAAGGACTTGATCAGGCCTCATATGGATTAATGTGCAGAGATTTGGTCCCCTGGTTTTCATGGTGATTTGGATAATATTTGGGTTGAAACACACATCTTCTAGATTATATAACTCTCAGCCACTAAGTAGCTTTATGACTTTTCACAAGTGAGATTATTATTTAAAAACATACAGACAAAAAATACTTTTGGTGGTGGTAATAGACAGTAGATGCCATTGTATGTTGATAATAATAGTAGTTGGAAGAGTGCATGGAGGAAATGATGAGTTGTGTTCAGTGGAGTAGAGTGTCCTCCTGCAATGAGTCCTTGGAGGTATCACATAATAGTAATAATAAAATTACACACACACACATATCCAGTGCCTATGGACAATCTTTTATTAAGTGAAGTTCTAGAGAAGGAAATATCAGAAGAGCTTGTCCTAACTATTTTCATTAAGCACCTATAATTCTTAATTTTGGGGAAAAATGATGGCAAAGAATCATGCCTTTAAGATAATAGCATGTTAAATTTGGAATAGTTTATGTGCCTATTAGTAAAGTAATAATGGCTTAACTTCTGATATTGTTAACTCCTGATGTCTTTAACAAAAAATTGGAGTGTAATAGTATTAAAATTAAATTTGTTTTCAGATCTCTAATAATAAAGAAATACATGTACAGTTAAGCAAAGAACATAGTGGATAACTTTCAGCATCACTGGATATTCCTGAAAGTCATCTGTTCATAACTGAATATGAGTTGTCTCCTAAATACTGTACTCTCATATCAATTAATACCACTTTCTTGCGTTTTCTTACAAATCTCTATTGTTTTTCTGAATATTTCAGTTTTCTGTATATTTTAGTCATCAGAATATGACTTTCAGGACTGAGGAATTTTGGTTATTTAATGAATACTGATGTCTGCTTAAAGACAAAGTTATTTATAAATATATATATATATATATGTAGAAAGTATTTTTACCTTGGGTATAAATATGTTAAAGATACCAAGTAATTTTAAACCTGGTTTTACTCCATTTCCCAAGTAAGCAAAGAGACTAAAAGTCAAGTTTGCGCCTGCAATTGATGCAAGTCTAACTGATCCCACAGGTAGTGCAGGACCAGGGCAACTCGTGGCAAAGGTGGAACATATATAAATGTAGAAATCTTGGTATTTCTAATTCTAGCCTAGCTCCCACTGACGAGACCTCAATAAAGGTCGAAACCGGTCTGGTTAGTGGCCCCTTGCCTTTAATACAAAACATCATACATCCCCTTCTTGGAGATGTGTTTTGGCATTAAGGGTAAATATTAAGATTAGTGATCGGAGCTTGTTCCACCTTTGCCACGAGTTGCCCTGGTCCTGCACTACCTGTGGGATCAGTTAGACTTGCATCAATTGCAGGCGCAAACTTGACTTTTAGTCTCTTTGCTTACTTGGGAAATGGAGTAAAACCAGGTTTAAAATTACTTGGTATCTTTAACATATTTATACCCAAGGTAAAAATACTTTCTACATTTATATATCTCCTCCAGAGATTCTTATTTAATAATAAGGTTAAAACACCTTATGGTAACTTGTTTTGGCGAAATACTTACAAGCTCTGTACTACTAAATCTTGGTATTTCTAATTCTAGCCTAGCTCCCACTGACGAGACCTCAATAAAGGTCGAAACCGGTCTGGGTAGTGGCCCCTTGCCTTTAATACAAAACATCATACATCCCCTTCTTGGAGATGTGTTTTGGCATTAAGGGTAAATATTAAGATTAGTGATCGGAGCTTGTTCCACCTTTGCCACGAGTTGCCCTGGTCCTGCACTACCTGTGGGATCAGTTAGACTTGCATCAATTGCAGGCGCAAACTTGACTTTTAGTCTGTTTGCTTACTTGGGAAATGGAGTAAAACCAGGTTTAAAATTACTTGGTATCTTTAACATATATATATATATATATATATATATACAAGAGTTATTATCATTACTCAGTGTTTCCAGTTCACTATAACAGCTATATGTCTTTGGGTTTTCTGTGTTGGTCTTTGTACAAGAAACTAAGTTACTGGTTTCTGTTATACACATACTATCAGGCAATCAAGCACTTATCAACACAAGAAGAACATGCAATTTTAGCACATTCAGGATGTACAGCTTAGCAAGAGATCACTCTGTACTGGCTAAGTTTTATATTGTATATGGTCAAATTTTACACATGCTGGTTCCATGTAGTGATGGTTACAATACCTGTTTGTTACCTATGGACAATTCAACAAGCATACATCACTGTTATGAGAACACATGGCTTTTAGCATAGCAAATCTATGTAGCATCAGGATTAAATTATAAGCCACAGATTTTCATGTATTTGGAGTTGCACTGTTCAGCTCCTTGTACCAGAGGCTGCAGTGCTGAGCTGAATGCATATTTCTACCAAAGCCAACATGTACGCATCAGAACAATCAAACTATAGTAGCTAACTGAATTTAGAATTAGCCTATACTGCTATGAAAAATAGGAAATGGTGGGTACTGACCACTGCAGATAAGTAGTAGACCTGATACAAAATGTTTGAGCTTCCTACATGGGGAAACCTTTTGGAATTTGTAACCAGCCACAATTATCAGTTAGGTAAAATATATCTGATAAGAAAAAGCCAGAAAAATACACACATATGCATATATATATATATATATGCACCAGTTTGGTTCCTGGATTGCTTGGAAATGATAAATGGTGGAGAGAATCTAGAGGAAGTTATCAAAATGGTCCCAATTCTATGGAATGCTTCTTATAAGGATAGACTAATGGTTTGTGGATTACTAAGTTTTGTTGACAGACAGAATAGAGGACATGTGATAGAAACATATAAAATTATTAGAGATTTTATAAAACATGCAAAAGAAATTTTTCAATACATGACAATATGAGAAGGTACAACAAATTATCCCTGGAAGTTGTGTAAGAGAATGTTCCAGCTTTTTTGCTTGTATGAGTGGAAATGCTCTGAAAAAAGTGAAAACTAGAACTGCAAATATCATTTAATAAAATGCAGAATAGAATGCAGTTGAGATTCATGCTCTCCTTTCAGGGGATATTCTCCTTACATAGTCAATTTAACATAAGATTTAATCCAGATTTAATATTACTATTATTACACAGGTATCTCATTAGAGTCAGAAGACCCATCATGGGATATCCATTATTCACACAATACCTATTGCACCTCTCCTTAAACTCATTCACTGATGAAGCACTCACAACCATATCTGGCAACCCATTCACCACCCTACAAGCAAAAAATCTAGTCCTATTACCATTGCTAACCACACTCTTACACAGTTTCCATGGGTGACTCCTTGTTTTCTCTCCCTTCCTGCTATCTACTGAAAAAAAAAGTCTTCAGTGTCAATCCTATAAAATCCTTTTAATAATTTATATGCCTTTATCACATCTCCTCTTTTCTGCCTGACTTTCAATCCATTCTCATAGAGAGCATTGCGTAGACCTTTCAAGTTGTCACTCACCTGTGGATCCTCTGCACCACTTCATTCCTATGGAAAGCAAGTATCTGTCTGCAGCAGATATATTCTCTATCTAATGTGCCATTTTGGCTGTCTTCACAAAATGCCCTCTCAATTTCAACTGTGTCCACAATCACTCCCCCCCCCCCCCCAAGTCCATGGCCTCCTCAATTTCCTGTAGTTCAATTCTATCAGTATAGTACACAGCTTGTTATTTTTTTCTTCTCAAAAGGTATACTGCCTTACACTTGGCCACATTAAACTAGTGTCCATTTATTTTGCCCATACTGCTAGTCTATTGCAGTGGAAGATGAATTTCATCATTCATTTTAAGACTACAATCCCACTTATTTCAGGCCTGAAAAAAAAAATTCCATGTTTGGTCTCCAGAGCAGGGTATCCAGACAATGTAAAAATAAATATATAAAATTTACAAAAAATAGGGGAAACAATCCTTGGCCTACCCACAGTAAAGTGTACAACAGGTTTAGTAATAACCTTCTGTCAGCGGTAACCACATAAAAAAATATTTCAATCATCCTGTAGGATCTTCACACCTCTCCTATAAAATCAATCATTCTGCATTTTTATAAGGCCTCGATAAGACTGCACCTGGATTATTGTGTGCAGATTTGGTCTCCCAGGTTCCAAGGAGATAAAGAAGCCGTTGAAAGGATGTAAAGAAAGGTTACAAAAATTATGGGATTTAGATTATGAGAACAGATTGTATGTGGATTACAGACTGGTTAACAGCAGGGATGGGTGATGTGATAGAGGTCTATAAACTTCTGAATGGGTGTTATAGGATATTGTCTGATGAAATTTTTCGTTGTATGGAAGATGGGGAGAGAATACGGGGAAGTTAAGTTTGTTTGCAGTCAAGAAAGGGGTAAGAGCTAGGTTTTTTCTCTCAAAGAGCAATGATGGAGTAGCACAGTTTGCCTTTAGGGTTAGTGAGTGCATCTAATGTGAACGAATTTAAGGGCAGGTATGACAGCTGGTTTGGGTGATGTAGGGTCTCCTTCGATGAGTCCTTCATTCCCTGGAGGTCTCAGATAATGATAAATAATAATCTCTACAAAACCTTCGTTTACCATTGCACTTCCCAGTTTTGCCTAATCAGCAAACAACTACTTATTTCCTGTGTCACTGATATACAAAATAAACACCAGAGGACCAAGTACCGAGCCCTCTGGTACACTACTGGTTACCAGCCTTTTTCTGGACTCAACTCCTCGAATTGAGTTAATATTTTGTTACTAAATCCATAAAAATGAAAACTACCTTGTAATGCGCTAGGTGGTTGGAAAGCCATATTAAGTTCTACTCAACAGGTAGTCATAAAATATTATAATTTCTTTTTTCCTATTTCATTACTACAACTAAATTTCCAGTCCCTCTCTCGCTCAGTTAAACGAAATCGCATGTTGTATTTCTTAACGAAGAATACAGCGCCTCCATATATACGTAGATTCTAATTGTCAAAAAATAATAATTGTTTTAAAATTTACGATTAACAGCATATTTTGCCAAAAAGTTTCAGAAAAATAAATAAGAAAAATTACGATACAAAGCAAGCATGATATTATATGTTACAGAGATTACAGCAAAATTACAATATACAGCAAGCATGATATATGTTACAGAGATTACAGCAAAATTACAATATACAGCAAGCATGATATATGTTACAGAGATTACAGCAAAGTTACAATATACCGAAGAATGTAGTACAGTTTATTCAGTTAGTTCAGCGAATTGTTTTAAATTGCGCATTGTATCAATATATAACAGCATCATAACAAATCCAAAGGTTATTGAAACTTACGGTGTAATGAAATTATACTAGGCTGTTGCAAATAGTGTCTATCCACGCCACTTGCTTCTGAAAATGCTTTTGGTTCACATCTGGTCTGCGAAGACACAATATTTGAACCCTGTTCAGACAGGATTAAGTTAGTCTTCCATGAGAATACAGAATTATGCTCCATCAAAACAACTAAAACAACTTGAAAACACAAATTCTATAGCTAAAAGTTTGCATGTGCCAGTAATCCTGTCAAAATTACGTCTAGTGTTAAAGAAATATTCAAATCCCTCGCATAGGAGAAATATGGAGAAGTTTCAGGAAGGCTTGGGATTAATTCGAATTATGGACGAGACAATCGAAACCATTATGTCTCTTATTGCCATAGGTTCTCGAAGTAGCTTGTGAGTTTGTAAGTAATTTCTGAGTTTCCGAAGGAGGGGGGACGCTGCCAATTTTGTACAAAACTAGTTAACCAATCTTCAAAAGCTCTTATAACAGGACTAATATCCTATTTCTCCATACCCAATACTCTTCAACTTAGGTTTATATGGTGCATTGATTCCCCAACTACATATGGAGGAGAGGAAAATGCAACATCTCCTGTACGTAGAAACAGATTATAGTGTTCAAACATATTCTGTGACAAATTCCATTAGTTTCATCTTTGTTTCTATCATACAATATGAGAACTTCCCGGATTTTTAATCCATTATTGTATTTCCGTCATTTCATAAGATCGGCGATATCATGAGTTAGACCAATGATGAAAATGGCAAACAAGATGCGGGGTCAAGTGAATAAATTTTGCAACACGATTATAGCGTTCTTTATATTCTGTGTGAGCAACCTTGCTCCAAACCTACCCAGTTGATCGATAATTTCTTCTTTATCTCTGTATCAATGGACCAACTATCCAGATGAGTAGATCATTTGGGTAGTTGGTCCATTGCTTTTATTTTATTTCTGTACAGTCGGTATTAACTATCATTACTGCACTTTCAGTCTTTACCTATAGTATATTGGTTTGTAAGGGTCGTTCATAATCAGCAACTATCAGGCTTTCTCTCTCTCTCTCTCTTGGTTGTGACCTGTTCAAGCAACTGGAAAGTCAACTGTCTCTTCTGTTAACGTTTTATCGATCTCTAAAATATTTACACATATATACAATAAAGATGGATGGGTTTACACTTGAATGGATTTGGTGTATGGAGGCTTGAAAAAGTGCTGATGAATGAAGTGGAAGTGGATGTACAGACTCAGGGAAACTAGATTTATAAAGGGGGGGGGGTAGATTTGCAGACTTTAGGGAGGCAGTTGAGTGTATGAATGAGTATAATATGCCGGAGGGAGTACGAAGGACAACAAATCAAAATGGGATAGTTAGTATAAGGCATCAAAGTAGGGATGGGACTAATCAAAATCAAAATTATGAATCTGTTCAGGTCCATGTTCAAATAGCTGACGTAATTGATTGATATTGGAAAATTTTACAGGACACCAAGTTGCTGGATCATTATAATTTAAATGTGATAAATCAAATCCTTTTATGATTGGATCTGTAGAACAACCAGCTTCAGAATCAACAATACTCATATAATCTGTAGATTTCCCCTTCGATGTTTTAATCTAATTTTTGGTATCGGTAGAATTCTCCTCCAATTCTTTAATCGAAACTACGGACGAATTATCCAACGAATAATCTTGAAGATTTTCTTCTTGTAGGCGATTACGATCTTCTCGGCAAAGATATTTTAACAATGCACCTTCTTGTTTTTTCAATCTTTCTTCCTTTTCCGCTTTACGTTTGCTATTGAAAACCCGATTTCTTTTTATCCATTTTCAAAATCCAGTAACCGAAATATTTCAAATAAAAATAAACTTAATTATAAAAAATATGGACTTTAAACTATTCAGTAATTCACAAATAAATTTTTATACATTTATTTAACGAAGTATTTTTCAATTATATATACCTTATAAGGTATATATATATAATTTATAAGTTATAACTATATAACTTATCTATCATACATTTATAATCTAATAATTCAGCAATATCATTTTCTATGAACATAATCGACAAATTTCTCAAATGCATCTGACTTAACGAATTCTGTAAATATTTTTAACGCGTTTAAGTACAGAGAATGAGCGTTCACCGCTAGCATTACAAACAGACAGTGTCCAGGCCGCATTTATGCTTTTGAAGGCCCGAGGCGAGGCGCAACATCATTATGAGACTTCAAACATAAGCACTTTTTTTTTAGTTTATTGAAAATAAAAGTCAACATTTCCATAATAACTAATTTTAATAACACAATATAACATCAGTATACATATATTTGCATTTAAAAAAAAAAATCAGTTCAAATTTAAATTTAAAAAAAATCAATAACTAAATTTTTTTTTCTGGCTTTGGTTTTAGCAGATATATCTATAATATCATCATAATTAATCGAGTCCATTATATCTGATTCAATGCATAATAACGACAAGTCACTTGTTTTATTTTGGTGCAAGTTGCTTCTTAAATAATTTTTTATTCATTCAACGCTGAAAATGATAATAGTTGCTACAAAAATTCTGAATACCGAAAAAATATTAAAAGGTATGGTAATAATTTAGTATAAGGATAAAAGTTATTTTAAAAAAAAATTTAATGCAATCAAATTAATCTTGCTAATCGAGGTAAAAATAGAAACTTCATCAACTGTAAAGTTCAGATATTCTCACTAAAAATAAAAATTGCAGCAAACATCAGTATATTTCTGGAATTACAACATGGACCTAAATATAAATATAAAACGTTTCAGTTTGCAGTAACATGCACAGTATGCCTCCTATATATATATATATATATACATGTATATATATATATATATATATAGAACTGAATTAATCCTATATATATATATATATATATATATATATATATATATATATATATATATATATATATATATATATATATATATATATATAGGATTAATTCAGTTCCAACTTTATCACACAATTATTAATATTTATTCAACTCCAGATTTGATTTTTTTTAAGTTGAAGTAATAAGCATAATAATTCCAGCTTTAGTTAAAACGTAGAGGCAATCAATAGTAACGATAACTGGCTACGCTCGCTAACATCCACTTTTTTACTCGACATTTTACCCTAAAATAACTAGAATCTTGATGCACAAAAAATGAACCGAAAAATCAATTTCATTTATAAATAATAATAAACTTGAAAATCAAATGCTCTGTTGTGTGATATAGAAACTGCTCTTACCCACTAATTAATACAAATAGCAGCAGCACACAAAAAAAACCTCTTGTTGTCTCAGAAACGTGTTTGAAAATGATCGCAAGTTCAATACTCAGCGATCTATTCTTTCCTAACAGGATTCTGGGAAATCACAGGGTGAATATTCTTAAGAGCATTATGGATTAAACTGACCATATATTTAATCTCTGGATTAAACTGCTAAGTCAATGATTAGTCAACAAAGGCAAACATTTAGTAAGAGAAAATTTCCAGAGAAGGAGATTGGAATTTAGTAATATTGATAATTATTATAATTATTATTATTACAAAAACCTCCATGGAGTCAAAAACTCATCATGGGAGGTCCACTGTTATACACACAGTTTATCATACTGTGCTTTAAATATATTCACTGTCTCTGCACACACCACACTCTCGGGCAAAGCATTCCAATCACTCACGACTCTCCATGCAAAAAACCTGCCCCTTGCTCACACCCTCCTTATACAGTTTCCAGGAATGCCCTCTTGTTCTCCTGCTATCCTCATCCATTCTGTGCAAAACCTCCCCGACATTAATCTGGTAATAACCTCTTAACAGCTTATATGTCTCAATCATATCCCCCCCTCCTCCTTCTATCCACCAAATTTTGAAATTGCATTTTATCAATCTGTCTTCATACTCTACATTCCAGAGACCAGAAACCACCTTAGTCAATCGCCTCTGAACTTTTTCCAACGCAATTTCATCTTTTTGAAAACCAGGTGACCAAATCTGTGCACAGTAATCCATGTGTGGCCTGATCAAAGCCTTATACAAAGGAACCATAACATCCTTACTTCTACAAGTCAATATCCTCTGCATCATTCACATTATTCGCTGTGTTGTCTTCACTATTTTAGTAACATGTCCCCTAAATTTTAGGCCCTTGTCTACAATCACTACTAGATCTCTCATTTCCTCTACCTCTTCCAAGATATTTGCACCGATTGTGTACTTTACATCTCTGCTTCCCAAATTTCAAAACCTTACACTTTGAAACATTGAATTGACATCCCCACTTATTTACCCATTCAGCCAATGTATTCAAGTCCTCCTGCAAATCCACATATATCAGCATCCACACTACTCCTGATAGCTCTCCCCAACTTCGCATCATCTGCAAACAACTGCACATCACCATTCAGACCTCTTCAGATATCATTTACATACAAATTAAACAGCAATGGACCCAAAACAGACCCTTGAGCTACACCACTAGTAACTTTCCTCTTCTGGGATATCGCTCCTCCAAAGACAACTCGCTGATACCTATCAGACAGCCAATCTCCAATCCAGCGAACCAACCTACTGTTCATCCCCCATCCGTTCCAATTTATCAAACACCTTTGCAAAATCTTAATATAGCACTGTATATGCAACACCCTTATCCAAAGCATTTGTCACTTTATTATAAAAAAGTAAGCAGGTTGCTAAAGCATGATCTTCCTTTAGTAAATCCATGCTGGCCGCCAAAGAGTATTTTTCTGTTGTCTACCCAATTCTGAATCTTATTCCCAACTTCTCTAATACCTTGACCACAACTCCAGACACACAGACTGGTCTATAATTCAAAGCCTTACTCTTATCACCTCCCTTATGAATTGGAACAATTTTACCCTCTTTCCACTCTTTTGGAACTTGACCCAGTGAGAGACTCATGTTGAAAAGATATACAAAAGCTGCTGTTAACTCTCTGGCACATTCCCTCAAGACACGTGGTGAAATAGCATCAAGTCCCACAGCCTTATTTACATCAAGTCTATTCAATTCCTCATATACCTCCTGTTCACTTACTAACAGTTCCTTCTCCTCCTCCTCCTCTTTTCCCACTGCTTTCAAGTTCTGCATGATGCCACATTCACAAGAATGAAATACCTTTAGAAATTGGTCACTTACTATCTCAACTATATCCTCCGCAGCGGTTATCATTCCTCCGTTTTCACCAATCAATCCCATCCTACCATAATCATTCTTTCTTCTACTGGCGACATATCGAAAAAACTCCTTAGGATTTTTTTGGCTGCTTTAGCTAACCGCTGCTCATACTGCATTCTTGTTACCCTTATCAAGTTAGTCACCTTCCTCTCCTGCTCTTTGTACTTCTCATGCAACTGGTTGTTATAAATACTCATTTTATGTTTCTTCCATAATACCTTCTTCTTCCAGATTGCATACCTTATCTCTTGATTCATCCATTTTACATAAGAACAATAGTCCCGTAGTTCAGAAGCGAAAACCATCTGTGACAAAATTAAACTAGTTTATTTATGCTTAAGTTAAGGGATATTACATCCCATATCGTTTCTTAACCGAATAAGAAACTCAAAGAGTTTCATGCTGAATATAGTAGAAACTATATAAAGTTCGGCGATTCCAAACGTAAGCAAATACCTGTATACTGCAGCAACTGACCCTTAAGGTAGTGCAAGTTGAGGCAACTCATGTCTAAGGTGGAGCGAGCTTCGATCACTATTCTTGATATTTACCCATATATAGTTTCTACTATATTCGGCATGAAACGCTTTGAGTTTCTTATTCGGCTAAGAAACGATATGGGATGTAATATCCATTAACTTAAACATGTCATATGTCGCCGAATTGAAGCCTTTGGCTCTTCATATATCTAATATCTTATTAGGACACCTCTCGGCAATACTCATAGAAGGGTTGTAAGTTCTGTTCGCTACAAACTTGATATTATATTAACTAGGTCTACCTACTCGCTGATGAGACCCCAATGAGGGTGGAAACTGGTGCGGGGAGGATCTGGCTTTGAGAGGCTCCACTTGGAGGTAGGTTTTTGCCTGTCTCTGAGTGGGGCCACCGCTGAGATGAGATTATGGCTCTGATTGGTGGTGGAGTGAGCCTGCCACTGGGTAGAGCCAATGCTGAGAAGTTCTTCTCGGTGACGGGGTGAGCCCGTCATCGAGTGGAACAACGCTGAGTTGGGCGATCTTTCGGGATCGTCTTATTTTTAGAGCCCGCTTCACCTATATATATATATATATAAGGTTGAAACCGGTCTGGGTAGTGACCTCCTCTCATAATGTTGAACAGAAATACAGCTCCTAGGAGCTAAGTCACATTATGGATAAATATCAAGAATAGTGATCGGAGCTTGCTCCACCTTAGACATGAGTTGCCTCAGCTTGCACTACCTTAAGGATCAGTTGCTGCAATATCCAGGTATTTGCTTACGCTTGGAATCGCCGAACTTTATATAGTTTCTACTATATTCGGCATGAAACTCTTTGAGTTTCTTATTCGGCTAAGAAACGATATGGGATATAATATCCCTTAACTTAAATATGTCATATGTCGCCGAATTGAAGCCTTTGGTTGTGTTATTTAATTTAATTTTATTTAATTAAAAACACAAAAATACAACCAATTTATTAAATATATCTTTATAGAATTCATAATTAAAAGGACTATAATAATAATAATAATAATAATAATAATAATAATAATAATAATAATAATAATAATAATAATAATAATAATAATAATAATAATACATTTCTACAGATGTGGCTCATTTTGTTTTGGTATTATCAAGTTATTCTGAAGCATTATGAATTTTGCTATTTTATTATTATGCCGCTAATATTTCTTCAAATGCGGCACTTTTTACAACAAAATGGCTAAGTTATGTTGAATATATCTGCTGAAAATATACTCAAAATCCCTTTGGCCTAATAAAAATGTAGAATGCTGATGAAGTTTCATCAGCATTCTATCTGTTAATATGCAATTATCCCCCCCCACCACCGTTAACGGATTATTGTCTTTATGTGCACTGTATTACTTGGAGTTTCTTTACTGTCCTACGATATTTGACCCTTTTTTTGCTGCACAATTTATTTATTGTCTCTTCCCAAATAAAAACGAATTTCACATGTGCGAAAATAAATTATCAAAACGTTTGTTTACATTGGAAATACTGTATGTCAAATATTTATATTTTTTAAATAACATTTATTGAAATAAATATGACATTTTGCTTTCTTTCCTTGCAAAATAAAATTATATGGGCCGCACATTTCAATTTTAGGAACGATTTTTTTTTTTTTTTAATGAACAGCAAACGATGTTAAACTACATTACTCGGGGTTTCCGATTGTGAATCTTTTAAATATCAATAATTTATATCCAATAGTATTTTATCAGAGATTCTTCGCCTTTGTCTTTCGCTTAAAACTGCAACAGTACAATTATTTTGGAAAAACTATGAATTCAAACAAAAAGAAAGTGGACATGTGTTATATAGCAGTATTTTGTGTGTGTGTGTGTGTGTGTGTGTGTGTGTGTGTGTGTGTGTGTGTGTGTGTGTGTGTGTGTGTGTGTGTGTGTGTGTGTGTGTGTGTGTGTGTGTGTGTGTGTGTGTGTGTGTGTGTGTGTGTGTGTGATAATTTTGGGAGGAAAGAGAGTTAGCCATTAAAGGCGAATTAATTCTGTTATGAAAATTTTAGAAATAAAATATCATTTTGACGCATGCACCTACACTATCGAAGGATAAAGTGTAGGGAAAATATGGCTACTTCAAAACTGCCGCATAATACCGAAAATATGTACATAACAGTTGACTTCATAACTGCCGTTTATTTCAATTTATAGAGAGTGATTGGGGGAAACCAAGAAAGTTGAAATGCAAAAACCTACAGATTACGTTTATAAAAATTATGCATTACATGATATGATTCAAGATTTACATATGGTTCTCTATAAAGCAACAATTAAAAGTGCGAACCTTCGCTCAATCTGTAAACTAACCTTCGAACTAAGATTATGAATGTAAAAGAAAACTTAATTTGGAACAGATGGAGGCTGTATTCATTTTTAGATTCGGATTTTCATGAATTTATAAAATAATTGTTTGACAATGATTATCTTCAATCAAGTTCTGGGAGAATTTTAAAATGTATTGGTGATTAAAATAATTAGCAAAAAAATGATAGTGACATTGATCTTCCATAGTGATACAATATGAAGTGAAGAAAGTATGAAAGGATTTCTTATTTTGCGCTGGCATTAAAAACTACAATTATATGATAAAACAAGCAGCAAAATAAATATAACTCATAGGTATTTAGTCTGATATAACTTAGATTCCGGTTACCGAGCAAACGGCAAGGAACTGTTTCTTGCTGTAGGCAAATGAACATAGCTACTACATATGCCAAGTAATCTAGTTAAGTGTTCTTTTCAGCGTGAAGGATTATTGCCCATTCTAATGGACATGACTGTCAAACTACACTTCTTATCCATGTTCTTTCAGCAGGTGGACAGAATATTATTCAGATTTGTTGGACGTGTATATACGTCCAGCAAAGAAATGGTCTGCTTACAAACATGAATTTTATGGAATACAGGAGTTCCTGTTAGTTTTATATGTAACAAAATCTGGCGCCCCGAAGTCTTGGGGCCCATAGGCGATTGCCTTGGTTCGCCTAATGATAAAACCGGCCCTGCCCTCATGAAGTGCGTATTTCTCGTTCATAGTATACTCTTACGGTCATTTTTAGGCGCTGTAGTTTGTAAGGGTTCTTGAAAAGGTAATTTGTTTACCGTATATAGAATGCCGAAGCTACGAGTGGCCTCTCCTTTGTGGTTGTTATATTTATGTCATAAAAGTGTTTTTTTGAGGTCCTGTTATAAGGTACGTATTTCTGGTTACCCTCTAGTTGGTATCAAAGTAATATTTCGGTATAGCTGCATAGTATCATAAGTGTTTTGCAGTTATTATTTTATGTTATGAGACTTCAGTGTGTTTCAGTTGGTATCGCCTCTTCGTTGCCAAGAGATCAACGTTAGTATTTTGTACTGTAAAGCTATTATCGTATTTAGTTTGTAGTGTGAATAAAACGCGTAGGTTGTTATAGTGTATCTTAGTATATTTTGGCGTAGTGCTTTGTCTATTAGTGTTTTTATGCAGGCGAAACTACGTCTTTTGACCCGTGGAGTTTGTTTCGTAGATGAGTTATGTAGCTATTCCAGTTTCATATCTTCATCATGGGGAAATTCCAAGGGATCATATTGTGTCAACCTGAATGATGGTAGTGGTTTTACTGTTCTGTATGTTTTGCATTCTGTTGAGTGGATGTTGGATGGTGATATGTATATTATCAGTTGGTTAACTCAGTGGATTTCTGAATATAATTAATTTTGTCTTATCAGAATTTAGGCGTATGAAGTTTTTGATGAGCAAGTCAGCGAGAAGATTTATGGCATGTTGTATGTTTCTGTGTGCTATGTTTGGATTATTACGGATGGATACAATCAGGGCCGCCCTTCTCTATAAAGGGACCCAGATGCAAGAAACCTTTTAAGGCCTTAAAATATTTTTCAAAGGTAAAAATTAAAGGATTCGAAATAAACGTATTGTTAAACCTCTTACCTGCAAATGATTTTGGCACAGGAAAACAAAAAAAACCAAAAAAAAAAAAAAAAAACACATTCGAAATATAACAGGTTAGCATAACGTTTACTGAATACAAAAAAATTAATTTAAGCACATACAAAAATAAATAGGTTTACTATTTAAGGGCCTAGTTTTACTAACACGTATATTGCTTAATATGTATTTATTTAAACATGCGAAATTTTTTTTTGCTATGACATTAATCATTTTCGAAAAATTACAATTTTTGGAAATTTCCTTTTCGATGCTTAATATAGCAAGTGCATTTAAGCGTTCTTCGCACATACTTGACCGAAGATAATTCTTTATCAATTTTAATTTGCTAAAAGAACGCTCTGCACTTGCAATAGTAACTGGTAACGTAAAGAAAATTTTCAATACAGCTAGCACATTTGGAAATAGTTCATCTTTACTATAATATTTTACGAAATCCCTTGAGCTGTTTTCTAGTTCATTTTTTTTTCTAATGTTTTTATATCAGTGATTAATTTAAAATAAGAAATAATATTGGGTATATTTTTAAATCTCTCATCTATTTGTACAATAACAGTATCAATCACAATTGAAAAAGTGACATTCAAATTCCTCTACCGGTTTAGTAAAACTTCATCTTCTGCTAGTTCGGAAAATAATCTTTTTCTTTTTCGAATTCTTTTTTCAGGGAAGTCTTCGGAAATATTCAAGTTTTGTGCTATCATTTTTGCGTCGTCTAAAAATGTGTTAAATTTTGATCTTAAACTTTGGATTTAATTTTTAATTTTATTCATTAAATTAAAAGCAGAATCAAGAACAATTGTTTTTGCTTGAAATGTTTTGTTGATACTAATAATTTTTGACAATATTGTAAACCACGCCGATTTGTTGATACTAATAATTTTTGACAATATTGTAAACCACACATAGCTTAAAATAAATAGCATTTCTTATAATGAATCTAGTGGACTTTTAGCTTCGGATACTGCTGTGTTATCGTTAATTGCACCAATAAATTCTAAGGCATTACAAGTTTGTTCAAAACTGTGCATACACTGCTTTTACTGCGTCTATTATGGCTTCCCATCGAGTATCACATAATGGTTTAAGCGTAATATTTAAAAACTATTGTATAATTTCCCACTTTTTTGTAGATGCAGAAAATACTCAGTATAAACGTTGCAATATTCCGAAATATTTTTTACAATATATACTACTGGAAGCAGCATCACAAATTATCAAATTAAAAGAATGTGATAAGCAAGGTACATAAATTGCATGAGGGTTTAAACTAATTATTCTAGATTGTACGCATTTATATGTTCCCTTCATATTGCTACCGTTATCGTATACTTGCCCTCTACAATTGATAATATCTAAATCAAGCTCACCTATTCTTTTTATAAGCGAATTTGCTAGTCCTTCACCAGTCACATCAGTTACTTCAATAAATCCTATAAATGACTCATTTACAATTAATTTTTTGTCTACAAACTTTACATACCTAATAATTATTGAAGTTTGTTCCTTGTAAGAAATATCAGGAGTACAATCCATTTGGATACTGTAATATATGGCTGCTTTTATATCGTCTTTAATTTTATTAAGGACTTCATTACCTAATGCAGCAATAATTTCCTCTTGAAATCTATGCACCAAATGATGCACAATTCTTTTTTTCGTATTTTTAATTCTGTTTACATGATCCATTAGCACAGGATCATATTTGCTTAATAATTCTATTAAACTTAAACAATTTCCATTATTCGGCGTTCCTATTGTTTCATGGGATCCTCGAAATGACAGATTATTAATTGCTAAAAATAGAATTACATCTATAATTCTTTGTAATATAATTTTAGACGTTCTGTTTCTTTGTTTATATTAATTTGATTTGTTCGGTCAACAGTCGAACATAAATTAAGCCTTTTTAGTAATTCTTGCCAAGCAATAAAAGAATTAAAATGACCAACAGAAAGCTCATGATCTCGAATTACAGATGACAGCTTTTTCCATTTATTAAAACCATATATAAATCGTGTTGATTGATATTTTCCTCTTCTTTTGTAAAATAATACACAACAAAAGCAAAATACTTAGTCTTGAGCTTTTGAGTAAACAAACCAGCTGCGAAGCTGAGTTTGTTTCACCATTTGGCACTTTTTTTAAAATAGTACGATGTAGAAAATGATCTACCTTCAACATTCTTAACGAAAGCGTCCTGATGATGTTGTTTCGGTCCGGTTTTAACACAAAATAATCTAAATTTATCAGTTATAATATTTGGCCACAAACCTGGATCATTTATATTCTCTTGATCACCATCGTTATTATTGTTTTCTTCGTTATTTGCTGTATCCAAAACGTTTGTATAATCAGACGCGTCTTTTTCGACGAATCCCACAGTTTCTACATTTTCGTTGAAAAGTTGTGTAGCTTGTTTGGAGTTTTCTTCTTCAGTTGAAGTTTGAATTGCAATTGCTGAAGTCGTAGCAATTTCGTTGTCAGATTTATTTTGTAGCCATGAAAACAAATCTACTTGTGACTTTTTGAGATTTTGGTTTTCTTCTTTTTTCTTTTCTGCTGATTTCCTTTTTTGACACCCAGAGGGATACTTTCTTGGCTTGGACATTATGGGTTAGGCTTTGCCTGTCGAATAAGTAAATAATATTAAATATTTTTATCTCATGAATTAACAAAAAGTTAAATATGTACATACTTTTTACAATATTACAAAATTTTAGAAACACTCAAGGAATGTGTTTATTTTTTTCGTTTGTTTACTTCAGCACATCAGTTTCACCCTTATCTATCACTATTAACTAAATTGAAATTAACGTAGTTGAGATCTAATCACGTGCAGACAACACTTCATAATTCTGAATATTGATAATACATTTCACATAGCTTCTGCTGATTTTTATCTTTGACTCGTGCGATCTTTTGTTAATACCGCACCAATCATATATGACATATCTTTACTGGCCTAGTACCATAGCTGTCTGTTCATTAGTCATTCGTGAAGGATTGTTCATTAAGTATCTCAAGTCTTGTAAATTACTACTAATTTTTGCTTGAAATAATGGTAAAGCAGATGGTGCTATTTGGGTAGGATGCACACAAGGAAACTGTTCTCTAGGCAGGAAATAGCAATATATGTGGGGATTTTACGAAAAAAACTGAAAACTTTAGTTTCCGAAAATCAATGTAAAGGAAATTTGCTTTTATTTCTAATAAGTTAAACATATTAATTGACAATAAATACTTCCAATCCATATTTTAATGACTTACGATTTAATAAAATCCAAATCCAAATACACTTTAGAAAACGGATACGTTCTTTACGAAACATGAAAAGATATATCAAATGATGGTAAAGTAGTCACGCCATGTCTGGATGCTTGACAAATAATGCAACAACTGAACTGGATAAAACTTGAACATCAGTATATCGCTGAGATATATCGATCGCTTGGAAATAAGATGTTTGTTTCTAATTTTCTTATTACTTATTATTATGAAACAGTTGGTAGAGTTTAATTAATTATTGCATTTTTATTTGGTATAGCTGTACTTAATAAAATCGTATTATGTTAAGTTAAAATATGTGTCAGCGAAGATGTTTGAAATGTATTTTTTTATTTAATTATTTTTTAAGATGAGTTCTGGGTTGCTTGCTGGAAAAAAGTCATTGGCGTGCCACGTTTGGCAGGCATGTTAAGGGTTGTCCACCCCTGCTCTAGACTGACCATATATAAAGAATATAATAAATATTTTTTCAACGGTTTCGATAACGAGCCAAATGATATAAATGTGTAACAGATTAGAAAAAAAACTAATGATGAATCAGGCATTTTAGGGTAAAAATGAAATCGTGTTTGTTAATTTTTTTACACTGCATAAACGCATCGAAATGGTTAAGCAAAAACCCTAATATAATAGAGAAACACAAAGATATTATTATTACCGGGGGTCCTAAAATCCTCTAGATGAAATCCCTTTAGTTATAAGGAAATTAGAAGAAGAAAAAATAAAATAAAAAATACGTTTCCACAAATGCGTACCGACTGTGCCCACTCGATCGTGGGGCCCGGGTGCATTGCGTCCATCGTACCCCCGAGATGGTCGGCCCTGGATACAATAGATGTATCGTCTGCATATTGAAAGATGTTGCTTTTGACAGGTGGTTTGTTAATATCGGGCATATAACATTTGATTTGAATTGCGGAGAGAAATACTCCTTGTGGCACATGATGGTTTACTGGTAACTGTACTATGGATTGATCCGATGGATGTGTATGATTTGTTTTCTATTTGGAAGGTAGTTTCTAAATCACGCGTGTAGAGGCCACACCCAATATGTTTTATTATTTCTAATAAGGTTTTATGCATGAGTGTGTCGAATGCTTTAGTCAAATTGATAAAGACTACCATGACAATTTTGTTTCATTTAAGGCGGCATTAATTATGGCTGTAAAATCTTCGGTGAGATGCTGTTCCCTTATTCCTCTGAAAATCGCACCGTGTTTTGGGTACGATATGAAAGTTCTCTGTATATTTGGCGAGTTTATAAGCACGATCTGCTCCATAATTTGACGAATAATTTGTAGTGTTGCTATAGGTCTGTAACCATTGATTAGATTTCTTTTTCCACGTTTGTATATAGGTGTTGTTAAGGGAGTCTTTAAACATACTGCGTAATTTTAATTTATTAATTTTAATAAGATTGGGCCTAGGCTAGCTGCGTGTTGCTTCATATATTTAAATCTGATCCAGTCGATTCGTGGGCTTTAGTTTGGTTTTGTTTGATTTGTGGATTACAGAGAGCAGTTCTCCTTCTCTTATGGTTGGCAGGGTGCAGGGTCGGTTTTTGTAAGTGGAGAGATCTTTCTCTGCAGTTGTTGGATGGAGTCTACAAAGTATTGGTTAAAATTATTTGCTAATTGATGGAAAGACGTGCCCTTTCATGAAGCTGTGTTTTACGGTTTCAAAGGCGGTGGTGATGACATCACAATTTAGTATGTCGTTGATCAGATGCCAGGTTGATTTAACACCATTTTATGTGGAGGTTAAATTGTGTCTTTGTAGTTTATTTTTTACATATCATATCCGAGTTGCAAAGCGATTTTCTATAATTTTATATTCAGTTTTACAACAACTTTCCCCAATTGGAGCCAGAGTAGCCACCTTAATAACAAGATCCATCAATCTATTGAGACTTTGCCACAGTCGAGATTTAAATTACACCAGTAAGAGGCATTGCCAGTTCCCCTCCACATTCTAGAAAATGCGAGCCGATATTAATTCCATTCCTACAGCTGATTTATATTCAGATGCTACATTATCCTTAGTATCTCCATGTTTGACCTCATGCTTTAAGCAATATGAAGTGTGCTTTGATGCTCTTTGGTTGGAAAGACCCTAGTTGTAATCTCATCTTGAACGTGAATAACCATTATCAGGGCCTTTGAGCTGAAGGTGAGTTATGTGAAGAAATATGCAATGAGAGAAGATATGAAAGAGTTGTTAGTAGAAAAAAAATGAACAGTAACTATGTAAAGATTGCTTCTCCTGCCATATTAAGTCTGTTTTGATGTCTTTGACTAGGAAGACATTTGTCGGAATTTCGGTATGATAGAACAGAACTAAGAAGGGCCATAATTGCCAATGAGTCAATAAGAATATAGCGTAGTACATACAGTTTATTGATGTATGGAGTGAGTTTGATGGACGAAAGGACTTGTATAATCTTCACCGACTGCATTTGAATGGTTGTGGAGTTAGGTGTTTGGAAAAAGTGTTGTTTAGTGAGAGTGTGGTAGTGCAAAACCAGAGAAACTAGAGGTATTAGGATGGATGAACTCTAGCTAAATCTTGCTGGATGAAATCTAACATGAAACAACATGTTAGAGATTGTACAAGGGATAGGAGAGCGTTGGATCTGATAATAGCATGAGAAGATATATACAAAACCAGGTTATACACTCTGCCTCAAACTGGAGAGAGTGATCATGCGGTCTTGTTCTGGTAAATTGCCAAAAGTGGAGTTCTCTGTTAAGAAGGAAGTTATGGTCAACAAGGTTGGTGATTGCGATAGGTGAAATAGCTCAAATGATGTTTAAAAACACGCTAACAAGTAAAGATAAAGAATCTATTTTCCCTGTTTATAAGGCCATGATTTGGTCACCTGGATTTCTTGTGGACCAGGAGGTGGTTGAAAGGATTCAGAGACGAGTGACCAAGATGGTGACAGGTCTGTAGAATACTCTCTATGAGGAGTTTGTTTGTTACAAAGTTTAATTGATGGGCAGAAAAGAGGGGGACATGATAGAAACTTTTCGAATGAGAGAAAAACCCCTTATAACCCCCCTTTTTTTAATAAAAGAAGGGGTTTTATAAAATTGATGCAAGCAAAAATTTTCAATATATGACAAATAGAGAACTAGGGGCTATCTGTGGCAGTTTTGTAAGAGTATGGTTAGTAGGGGTTAGGACCAGATTTTTTGCATAGAGAGTGATAGGTGAGTGGAATGGATTGCAGAATTGGTTGTTAGTTACCCGATAGTGAATGGATTTAAGAATAGGTATGATAGGATTTGTGTATAACGATTAATTTGGGTGTACCACAATGAATCTCCTGACTCCATGGAGATGCCGTAAAATATTAATAAGAATAATAATTTAGTCTTATATGGAAGTGGATGGGTTGTTTCCAAGAATCTCAAGTCATTAATCTACAAAACTGAAAAAAACAGCCTGAAGAAGACACACAATTTACAAGCACTATACAGTGGTCTCGCAGTTCAGTTGCTTCGACCAAACCTTTAAAAAAATAGGCTTTGAAAGGAAAAACAGTGCCAAATTGAGTATTTCTTCCTGATTTCTGTTGTTCATTCTCAATATCTCATGATTGTTTCACTTTTTTGATTGAGGTTCCTGCAAAGAACGAATACCTTTAAACTATTCTAGCTAATGTGAAGGCCTACATATACACTTTTCAACCTAAATCCACGATGATTATCCATCACCTCCAAAGTGCATGGCAAAAAAGTGTCATTTGTAATGCACATAAATACTGACTTTAGAATCATAATTGCTTCTGCACAAATTCCAACAAACCTAAGAGTTGGTTATTCAAGCTACAGAACTTACAGTATTTTAAAGAAAATAATTAAAAAAGGCTCAGGAATATGACATTGAGGCAGTTATTTTCCGTTCTCTCACACTAAAAAATCTTCAAATCATCAGCAGCCATGAACAGAAATACTGTTAATTGTGAAAACAATTTTCCCTTAGATTTGCAGAAGTTGGTTAAATGACTAATAATAGTTAAGTGAGTTAATAGCTGGCTCATGTCTTTCACCAGTTATATTGCTTCTGGTGAACAGAGGGGCCTGACAAGTACTGCTGTCTCATGGTCCCCAGTCCTAACACTATATTTATGATATTTATTCTCTGAAATAGTGTGGGTTCTATGATAGATTTTTCTTGAGTTTATGGTACGAAAAACCCGAGTTTATTGGAGAAAAAAAAACGATTACCCGTGATAGAGATCGACTAACTCGAGAACTAGTTGGAGAAAGGATTATAAAAAAGTTCCGCTTTTCGACGAGAAGAATAGAACTTAAAACGCTCTTTTACTGGGCCATCTAGTGCTGTGGATGCTCACGTCGCTTTCAACACAGATTTTATTATTATTATTATGAAAAACCTGCTTTTTCCTGCCGGAAACTCGGGTTTTTCGTCCCGTAAACTCAAGAAAATCGACCGTAGAACCCACATTATTTCAGACATTAAATATATTGTGTTAGGGTTAGGGACCACGAGATGGCGGCACATTTGAGCCGTCTCTCTTCACTGCGTACCGCTTAATTAGTGATAGCTTTGGGCCATCTGTCTCTGACTGGGTACCAGTGGAGATTGAACTGCCCACTCAGTCTCCAAAGTTAGATAGGGCTAAATGGCCTCGCCTACTCCCGTATACGGAATATAAAGGCGTTAGCTGATTTGATTTTTGATTATTATTATTATTATTATAATATTAACACCTCCTGGAATCAAGATTCATCAAGGAAGGCAATAGTAAGATGCATTCTAACAGAGATATCATTTATCTATTTATCTTCCCGCATCTTAAATTCGTTCAATCTTTGCACACTCACCATCTCATTGGGCAATGAATTCCACTCACCAACCACTCTCCATGAAAAACGTCATGCCGCAATCTCTTACACACACACATACCACACCTTTATACAATTTTCAAGAATGGCCTCTTGTCTCTATCTCCTTTCCTCTTTCAACCCTTTGATAAATATCCTCGGCACCTATTTGATAAAGCTCCTTAGCAATTTATATATCTTTCAATCATATCGGTCCTCTTCCGCCTATTGACTAGAGTCTGTAATTTACATTTCTCTCAACCTGTCTCATAGTCAGTATTCCACAATCCTGATATTGCTTCTGTTATTCGCCTCCGAACTTTTTCCACAGCTTGCTTCTCACCTAGAAACGCAGGTGAATAAATGTGGAATAAATATATAATTTATGAATTATACATGTCTTTATCAGCCCCTGTGTAGCTCAGTAGATGTGGCGTTTGCACACCACGGCGCTTGACTGAACGAAGGAAGACTGCATCGAATTTAGTCGTCGACTAGAGGAAATTTTCCGAAGTCTTTTTTTCGAGCGGTTCCCGAGTTAATCGATCTCTGGCACGGGCAAGCGGGTATTTTTATCCGGAAACTCGGGTTTTTCGTCCCTTAAATTCAAGAAAATCGACCGTAGAAGCCACATTATTTCAGACATTAAATATGAGTGTTAGGGATTTCTAAGCGTTTTTTCGACCGGTTCCTGAGTTAGTCGATCTCTGGCACGGGCAAGCGGGTTTTTCTCCTGGAAACTCGGGTTTTTCGTCCCGTAAACTCAAGAAAATCGACCGTAGAACACACATTATTTCAGACATTAAATATGAGTGTTAGGGTCAGGGACCACGAGATGGCGGCACTTGTTGAGCCGGCTCTCTTCACTGTGTGTCGCTTAATTAGTGGTAGCTTTGGGCCAGCTAACTTTGATTGGGTACTAGTGGAGATTGAACTGCTCACTCAGTCTCCAAAAGTTAGATAGGGCTAAACGGCCTCGCCTACTCCCTATACGGGAATAAAAAGGCGTTAGCTGATTTTTTATTTATTTATTTATTTTTATCTGAAAATATTGTTGTTCCACAGAACACTCAGATAATGCTCAATAATAATTACACCCAATCATCTTTGATATTTTGCTGTCTTTCAGTCATATAAAATTACACATATTTTAGTTTCTGTGGCTGTGAAGGTTTATTTGTCACTATTTGGCCTGCATTTTTTTATTCTTGCTCCAGGTAGTGCAAATGTTAATGTAGGGCCTTATCACGTGTGTTATGTATTTATCTAAAAGACAAAAAAAAAAAAATAAAAAAATCACAATATGACACACTCAATTTTCTTAGAATAGCAATAACAAAAACGTAACGATAGCAATCCTTAAGTTCAAAATTTTGTTTATATCCCATAATAAAATTTAATATTTAATTGTTTTAAGACTGCTACACGGAAAACGTATGCTCTTAAGTATCCCGTTTTAGTTTTGTATTTTGTATGGTTTCATCTGATGCATTGATGTAGTGTACTATTAGTAAATAATTTTAATAAAGCTCATATTTGAAAATGTTGCGTTATATAATGAAATTGCATAGTATTTGAAGAGAACCGATAGTTGAATTTGGCGGAATTTAATGTTAATTCAGCCTATTTTCATTTGTATGATGCGTCCAATCACAGATGCCGGAAGTTTCAGGCGGATGCTTTGAATGCGGTCAGTTGCGTAAATTGTAGTGTTGTTGTAACTTTAAAATTCATATTTAATAGAGATTCAGCATCTTTTCATTTTTAGAGAGGCATCAAATTACAGATGTGGGAAGCTTAGGTTGACACATTGAATGTCATTAGTTGATGTTGAGAAAAATCATGTGTGAAAAATGTCGAATGATGCTGAACATGTAGAACTGCACATCGCTGTTGTAAATCTAAATGGTAAATGTTACATAAATTGTTATACATTTAAATTTAAACTGAAGCACATTGTAATTGATAGCATGTATGATGAAATTGCCATACCGGAAAAACCTATGGTGAAGCTAAGTAAGTCCGATGAAAGCTTTCAAGTACATCCGAGAGCTTATTGCGGTCCTCTAAGTAGTTCTGCTGATTTGCATAGTTCTATGTGTTCTTATGATAGATGTGATATTAATTCTTAACAAATGCTTTTGATCTTCGTCAACTATTGACAGCACGTGATGTAAGGATTTTTATAATGTAAACTCGTTTGGACATTATGGTCTTCTCTGAAAGTTTATGCGTTTGATTATTATTGTTATTTTATTTTTTTGTTCCAGTGTTTTTATTATTATTATTATTATAACGGTGGCTCCACGTAGTCAGAAGACTGATTGCGGATGAGTTTATTGATTGATTTGACAAAAAAAAAAAAAAAAGGGGTGAAGAATGTTTTTAGTTGGCGTTATGTTTTAAATTCCAGCTATTATAAACTTTTTGATCTGTCAGCTTAAGAAATTATGACAATTTCTTTGCTATTCCTCATGTTTTTTTAATTCCAGTGATATGGGAAGTTGTCACATCTTGAAATAAAAGCGTGTTTTGAGAGAAATAGGGAGAAATTATTGTAATGAAACAATAATTATGTTACTTCCAGGATTGCATTCCCCTTGTGTGTGTGTATTGAGGGAGAAAAACATGATGCTGTGGGAGATTTCTAAATAATTACATCGAAACTTTGCTTTCCGTTATGTAATGATAGCCAGAGGCACACCCCCCAAAGAAAAGGAAAAAACACTAGAAAAATTTCCAAAAATCTTTTCCTAATTAAAATTCATTTTTTTTATTTATGTTGTGTGCTACTTATGAATTAGCGATCACTGCAGATGCTCAGTTATAGGTCGTATGCGATGTGTAGTGTGTATTCGCAAAACGTCTACTCAACTCGGCTCCCCCCCCCCCCCCCAAGGTTAAATCCTGAGCGCTCGGCCCCCTCCAAGATTAAATTCTGAGTGCGCCACTGATGATAGCACTACCAGTGATGGTGGTTTAAGTTTGGTAGAAGTCTAAACTTAAAAGATAAATGTTAACTCTGGATAGTTGTGCAGTTCTTTTTTTTAAAAAAAGTTTGGGTATTAGGTATCTGATTATTGAATCAGAGAATGCAGAAGAATCAATCTACAATTAAAATTTTGGGGTAGTAATGTAATTAGATTGTGAGAGCTTTGGCTGAGTGAAATAAGTACTTAATCATAAGGAAAATCATGGAAAATATTTTGGATTAAGAATCTGTCTTCACTAGGCGTTTTTGTTTCTTTTGCATATTTGAAAACATTCCCTGTTAATTCGAAGTCTCTTAATTTATTATTATTGTATGGGCACGTCCATTCAGTTTGAATACTCGTCGCTGGAAACCCAAATTATCCAAGCAATCTATCATACCTCTCCTTGAACTCAATAGACAAAGTGCTAACAACTGATTCTGGCAACCCATTCCATTCATTCACAACTCTCCAAGCAAAAAATGTGGTCCTTGCACCTCTACTAACTACACTTTTTTTTTACTCAACTTTCAGGGATAACCTCTTGTGCTGAAACATTTTCCCTGCATCGGTCCTATAAAGCCCTTTAAGTAACTTAAATATTTTTCCCTCTTTTTCACCTATCAGTTTTATGAATCTTATTATTCTGTACCTTTTTAATCAAGAAGCACTATGTGTAATTCATAATAGCTTATGGAATAAATCACATATTTTAAATATAATAATACTATTACTGATATTTTATCTTTGTAAAGAAATATTGAAAACTGATTAAAGTGTGTTCAGCTTTTATATTTAACTTCATGAATGATTAGCAGTGTTTAAGTCTCAAGACCATTTATAGCTATTTGTATTCTTTTGATAATTTAAGAACCAGGTTTGTAGGTTATTTTTATTTTTTTTATCACTGATATTCTGATTTTGATTTAATAACACCAAACTGATGTTAACCTATAAACTGACCACCTGCACAACTTAAGAAGTATCCAGAAATTGAATCTTTTGTATAAAAATGAGAAGAATTTTTAGTTGAACTCTTTTACTAGAGTTGAGGCATTTGAGAAGATATTGAAGAAAGAGCTGTTAGTCGTCACGCAAATCAGAGATACAGAGGAAGATGGTGTCAATCCATTACTAGTTGTCTGTCAATAGTTCTGTTATTTGTTAAGTTTGATGAGATATAAATAAATTGATGTTTAGATCTGCATTCTGTTAGAAATGTCTGTTCATAAGAATAGAAGTAGTATTCTTTCAGGTTTGTTTTCTTCCCCCCCCCTTTTTTTTTTTTTTTTTTTTTTTTTGTACTTGGTCATCTTTCATGGATTACTGCATGAAACTGATTTATCTTTGCCATTTTGCTAGTATCACTCCTCCCACACATGAGGTCCTAAGGCCTAAAAAAACAAATAAATGCAATGCTTGGACTGGGGGTCATAGTAATCTGAAGACCTGGAGGTTATAGTCCTTGGGAAGGGCTTTTCCACAGAACTGAGGTAGATGTTATGAAAGACAACAGTAGTAAGTTCAGTGAGTCATCAGCTCAAGTTGAGGAGGAGGATGGTTGAAATAACAGATCTCTGAAGGACATCTGCATTAATAGGAAAATACAATTCCATTTCCATTATTCTACAGTACTAATGTACCAAGCATTTCTGTAGTGCAGTTACAAGTTGTGACATTTTTCTTTCAGTTGGAAAGACCTGTGTTTGAATCTTGATTTGGATGCAAGGGATTTTTATGAGGGCTTTTTAAGTATGGTTTAAAAGTTAGCCAGTCTCAGAGGTAGCATGTTTTTTAATTCTGTAACTTAAATGCTTTTTGTGTGTTCTGCAACAAGTTTGCCTATTTTGCATACTGCAAGACGGGTCACGTGAGTGTCAGAACATACACAGGTAAGACATTTAATGCTGCAGTCTTAATTTTGGCTGTAATGCAAATCAACTCAACATAAATAATAGCATAAATGTTTAACATCTGTTTTGGATCACCAATTTCTGCATTCATTTAGAATTTAAGTTATTTTAAATTTTTTCAAAATGATCCTTATTCCATCTTTCCTTATTTTTTCATTGATATTAATTTTACAACTGTCATTTCCAGTGTGCAATCTGTTTATATTTATCCCACACAGGAGAGATACAAGAACCTATAGCACATCAGTGTTGTGTGTGCGGTGCAGATATAGATTGAAAAAGAAGAAATCTGTTGACATTTTTTTTAAAGAGAGCTGGAGGTCGAGGTTGTTGGGAAACACATTTATGAGGGAGGCTGTTCCAGAGGACAGAGGTATTTGGAATAAATGAAGAAGATGAGAAACAGGTTTGATATGTTTGCAGTTGTACTGAAAAGGGATGCTAGAATCTGTTAAAACAGGCCCAGCAGTAAGTGGAGGAATGATGTTTGCCTATTCACTGGAGCAGTGACCATGGAGGTACTTGTAGAAAGAGATATAGATTAAAATGTTATATGTAAGATAGAGGTTGAAGTGAGCTTGTGAGGGAAGGGTCATTTGTATGCTGAATTGTTCCCCTCTGGACAGCATTAAGAATTTTTAAGAAGGTTTTAAGTGTACCATGCCCAAATGTATGAACAGTATTCTAAGGATGGGTGGAATTGGGATTTATATAGAGTTATTAGCTGGGTGGGTGTAAAATAGTTTCTTGAGCAGAAAATAATTGCTAGTTTTTTACTGAGGAAGTTACTGATGTGATGAGCTTGTGCTAGGAGAGGATTGAGGTAAATGTTAGTCCAAATAGAGAGAGAGAGAGCTGATCCTGTCTGGTTTATTACTGAGGATAAAAGGAGGCGAACTGAGATCCCTTTTGCAAGAGAAAAGGCAGGATGGCATTTTCATGCCGTTGAAGGTGACTGGGTTATCCTTGCCTCTCTGAAGGCATGGAGATCAATGTTTAAGGCATTGGTTGTAGATGATCTTGATGCTTAGGATGCCTGAGAATTGCATTGAAAGAATAGGATGAATGGAGTGTGCAATCATTGGCAAAACTGTGGATAGGATTGATGGTGATTTACAGTAGGATTTTAACAGAAATAGGGTAGGTAGAATGGAGCCCTGAGGCACTCACTCCTGCATTGGTGGCAAAGCTCAAAGAAAGGATGCTGTCCACCATAATGTGCAGTGAATGATCAGAGAGAAAGCTGGCTTTGTAGATCAGAAGCTTGCATTTGAATTGAATCTACTTCACTTCACTTCAGATCAGATTATTAATTTGGAACAAAGCACAAAAAAAACAAAGAAAGAATAAAGAAGCCCATTTTAAAGACTTTTTCCTAGCCTGATACCATTTAACTTTGGTATCTCTACTGTTCAGCTAGCATGCCTGTGTATATCAGAGTACCATAACTTCTGCAAATGTTGTTCCATCTCCCTGATCAATGAACAGGAATGTTATAAACAAACCTAATAGCAAAAGTTTAATCATCCTTTCTCATCTGTTTTATTACTATTACTATTATTATGGGCAACTCCAGGGAGTCATTAGATTCATCGAGGGAGGCCCCAAATCATATTCATCACAACTATTCGACATTCATACAGTATCTATCATACCTCGCCTTAAACTCATTCACTATCACAGCATCCACCACAGACTCAGGAAGTGCATTCCACTCATTCACTACTCTAAAAGTAAAGAACCCAGCTCTAACACCTTCTAATCACACTTTTGCCCAGTTTCCATGGATGTCCCCTAGTCCTCCCACAACCAGCCCTGTTCTCAAAAATATCTTCTGAATTAATTTTATAGAAACCCTTCAGTAATTTGAATGTCTCAATCATATCTCCCCTCCTCTGCCTATCAACCAATTTTTGCAACCCACAAATCCTCAACCTGTTCTCATAAGGTTCATTCCACAGATCTGCTATCATCTTTGTCACTCGCCTCTGGATCCTCTCCACCTCCTCCCCATCAAGAAGAAACCTAGGTGACCAAATCTGTGCACAGTAGTCGAGATGGGGTCTTATCAAGGCTCGATACAGAGGAACAATAACCTGCTTGTCTCTGCTTGTCAACATATTCTTCAGCAACCAAGTGATTTGATGAGCTGATTTGGCCACTTTTGCAATGTGTCCCCTAAATTTCAATTCCTTATCCACCTAAATCTCGTGCCTCATCAATTTCCTGGAGCACAGTTCCACCAGTGCAGTAAACTGCCGCCAATCTTTTCACCCCAAAATGCATAACCTTACATTTTGCCACATTAAATTGACATCCATTCTCCTTAGCCCAGACCTCCAATCTATCCAAATCATCCTGCAAAATTTTGATGTCATCTGCATTCACTATTGCCCTACCCAACTTCACATCATCTGCAAACAAATGAACTGTTCCTCTCAGATCCTTTCCTATATCATTAATGAACAAATTAAACAGCAGTGGTCCAAGAACAGATCTTTGTGGCACACCATGGTCACAGGCCGTCTTGTGGACTCTACTCCTGAGTAAACCACTCTGATATCTCTCCGTCAACCACCCTCCTATCCATCTCGCCAACCCTATGTCCATCCTCATATGCTGCAATTTACTGATTAGAATTCCATGTGGTATCCTGTCAAAGGCCTTAGCAAGGTCCAGTAGAATCACTGTAAACCCATTACCCTTATCCAGTTCAGCCGTCACTGTGTTATAATACGTGAGCAAGTTACTGAGGCATGACCTACCCTTCACAAAACCATGCTGTCCCTGATACAGTATCCCATTTTCTTCTATCCAATCTTGTATTTTCCTCTTGACTATTTTCTCTAAGACCTTGATAATGATTCCTGTTATGCTGATTGGCTGGTAATTTTCAACAGCAGCCTTGGAACCACGTTTGTGCAGCGGAACTATTTTCCCCTCTTTCCACCCCTTTGGGACTGACCCAGACCCGAGGCTCAAATTAAACAAAATGGTCAAGGGCACTGACAATTCTTTAGCCGCTTCACGTACAACACGAGCTGATATACCATCCAACCCCACAGATGTATTGACAATGAGGTTCTGTAATAGACTAGTTACCTCTACTTCATTCATCACAATTCCAGTATAAGCTGTTGGTTCTTTCATTCCTGCAAAGGCACCACCTGGATGATATACTCTTGCAAAGTGCTCGCTAGTAATTCCACAATATCGACTGATTCGGTTACCTCCCTGCCCTCAGTATTTTTTAAGATCATTCTACCATGAGCATTTTTCCTTTTACTTGCAACATATTGAAAAAACTGTTTGGGATTCTCTTTAGCCTGCATGTCCAATTTTCTTTCGTAATCTGCTTTTGCTTTTCTTACCACCCTTGTTACCATCCTGGCCTGAGCTTTATACTGTTCCTGCACCTGATGGTCACCTTTCTCCTTAAATTCCCTCCACAATTGTTTCTTTTTTTGCAGCTCAAGCTTAATAGTGTTATTCATCCATTTAATCCCTACTTGATTTATTATTCGGACTCTTGGTATACAGTCAACCATTGCCTCCTGCAAATAGTTCTTAAACACCTCCCATGCATTTTGAAACTGTGTTCTATAAGATCTATCCTATGTTTTCATTTCATTATCTTTTCACATCTGTGAAAGAATTAGGTATAGTGACACAACAGTGTTGTCTATTATTACTGTACCCTCTCCTCTTTCTCTCTCTCCACCTCCTTTTTATATAATTAACAGTTATATATAGAACTTATCTGATTAACAGATTTCATCTCTTTTACTTTTAGTCAAATCAGATTAGATTATAATCAATCTCATTTCTTTACCTTTCAGTCAAAGCAGAGCATTGTATAATTTGTTTTCAGCACCTTGATGAATCAAGATATAATGATTAAGTGATTTATTACTACAACCTTCTATTTCTGTGAAAAGATCTGAATTTGAATCCCATCGAAGATGTGAAGAACCTATTATAAGGGCTTTTTAAACTGAAGGTGAGTTAGCTGTCTAATACTCATATTCATATCTTTCTTCTCTCACTCACATGCATGCACATTCTCACTCACCTGTACTTGTTCAACTTGCTCCTGTTTTCATATTTCCAATTTTTTTTTCTTCCCAAATAATACAAATATCTAAAACAGCAATATAACATTCTAATTACTTTTCATTGGTTATTAAATTATACAAACTCAAAGGAATGGGTATGGAAACTTGTGACATGGTTAGTAGAGTGGCGACTGACAGGTATCCAAAAGTGATGTATGGAGGATCTGAGTGTAAGAGGAGGGTAACCAGTGATGTACCACAAGATTCTGCTATACTTGGCCTATTGATGTTTATTTTGTATATTAATTATATTGGGCATAGTCTACAGCAGTGTTTCTTAAAGTGTGGTAAGCGTACCCATGGGGTACGTGGCAATTTTGGGCTATGCATCATTAATGTTTGGAATCATTATTAAGAAAAAAAGAATTAATTTAAATGCATATATTTCTTAATAAATTATATAGGAATTTATTGAATTGTTGCGGGATAACTTTCTCGAGCAGCATGTGAAAGAAGGAACACTCAAGGTCAAAGAGTGTTGGATTTTCTCATAATGTCAGAAGGGATCTCTGTCAAGAATATAGCTATTTTACCACCAATTGGTGACAGTGATCATGTTCTTTCTTGGGAAGTATCTACTTGTATTGAAACTCCAATTAAATCAGGCTACATGCTGAATTACAAAGCTCAAATTATAATCAACTTAGAAGAATATTATCTTTGATCCCATGGTATCAATTACTGAATGAAAAAAATGTCACCAATGCATGGGAATCTTTTGAAAAAGGGCTTGAATGAGGCGGTATCTGAATGTATCCCTAGTGTTCGAAGAGTAAATAAGTTGGGTGTGAAATGGATGTGCAGCCTTATTAAGCAAGAGATCCACAAGAAGAAGTTGATGTGGAAAGAGTATCGTGAAAATAAGAGTGCGAGGAGTTATGAAATATATAAAGCTCAGGCCAGAAAAGTAACGAGTATTGTGAGAAAATTGGCCATGCAAGCTAAAGGCAATCCAAAAGAATTTTATCTTTATGCCGCAAGCAAAAGAAAGAATGCATGTGGAAGAATAACTTTATTGAATGCAGATGGTACATGAGTGGCGGAAGCTAAGTAGATTGTTCAGTTAATGAGTGCTCATTTTGCTAAGATATATCAACCAGGTGTATGTAGTATGGTGCACAGTGGTACTGGTACGCTAGAGGTTCATGAAAATGAGGTTGAAGAGCTTTTGCATAACCTGGATAAGGATTTGTCAATAGGGACAGATGGAATATCTGCCCATTTGTTAAAGGAATGTTCAGCGGAATTGGCTAGGTTTTTCACACATTTGTATAACTTGAGTCTCAGCTCAGGAATGAGACCACAGGAATGGAAGGAGTGTAATATAGTTCCATTGTACAAGGGTGGTGCAAAAACAGATGTGTCTAACTACTGACCTATTAGTATTTCTGGTGTGGTAGTGAAGATTTTAGAGAAGTTAGTAAGAACTGCATACAGAAAAGGGTAGACAATCATTCTATACTCTGCAGGGAACTGCATGGGTTTACTAAAGGAAGGTCATGTTTTAGCAATTTGCTCATATTTTATAACAATGTTACTGCCGGGTTGGATAAAGGATAGGCTGTTGCATAAACGATAGGCTGTTGCATAAACTGGAGAATATGGGATTGGAACATAATCTATTGACTTGGATCAGGGAATGGTTAACAGACAGATACTAAAAAGTGGTATACACCGGGTGTGAATCTGCCAGATTTAAGATAACCAGTGGTGTACCTCAGGGTTCAATCCTTGGGCCATTATTGTTCAATCTGTACATTAATGACTTCAAGCAGTGCCTATCATCTGATTTGCAATTGTTTACTGATGATGCGAAGATAGGCAGGGCAATCAGGGATGCTACTGATATTTAGCAATTGCAAAATGATTTGAATTGACTGGAAATCTGGGCAAACGAAAATGGCTGTCAGTTTAATGTTAGTAAGTGTAAAGTTATGCACTTTGGCATGATTAGAGATCCAATGGCATATTATATTAATGGGGTTATGCTACAAGAAACTGAGGAGACAAGGGATCTTGGTGTTTGGTGGATAAGAATTTAAAGTTCAAAGGTCGCATAGCAAAAGTTGCAAATACAACTCAGAGGATAATTTCTATGCTGAAGCGAACCTTGACATGTAAGGATAAGGAAGTAATTTTGCCTCTTTATAAGGCTTTGATAAGACCACACTTAGATTACTGTGCGCAGATTTGGTCTCCCGGGTTCCAAATGGATAAAGAAGCTGTGGAAAGGGTGCAAAGAAGAGTTACAAAGATTATATCTGGATTATGGGATTTAGATTATGAGGACAGATTGCGAGTGTGGATTACAGACTCTGGTTAACAGGAGAAAGAGGGGTGATATGATAGAGGTCTATAAACTTTTGAATGGGTGTTATAGCATTTCAAATGATGAAATGTTTTGTTATATGGAAGGTGGGAAGAGAACACGGGGGCACCCATGGAAGTTAAGGTTGTTCTGAGTCAAGAAAGTAGTAAGAGCTAGGTTTTTCTCTCAGAGTAGTGAGTGAGTGGAATAATTTGCCCTTAGGGGTAGTGAGTGCATCCAGTGTAAATGAATTTAAGGGAAGGTATGATAGTTGGGTTGGATAATTTACAGCCTCCCTCAATGAGTCTTTGACTCCCTGGAGGTCTCAGATAATAATAATAATATTAAATTATATTATGCATGAATTCTCGTACTCAAATTGTGAGTTATTATCACCCTGCTTTCATGTCGGGGCAATAGTAACTCGCTCCCTGTGGTAAATAACATGTCCTCTGCAACAGCTACTATACTGCAGATGCACGAAAAACAATTAGTTTTATTATGAATAAGGTACAGAGACATCTGTAGGCTGTGTAATATATTTCTCAACAAATAGTTCAATTAGACACAACTGGGATATAAACAGCACTAATTAATGAATCACATGTCCCATTCCACAGAAACTGCTGTATAGACTCGAGCAAAACCAAATGTTGCACTGGCAACATATGGTTTTGTTTGACACCACTCTGTCGTGAATGTTTTAAAAATATAAGCAATCCCTCGATTAGTGCGCCTAATGCATTCTTTAAAACAGGCGCATTAATTGAAAATGCACTAATCGATTATAATAACCTATGGAAAAAAGTATAATTCATTCCTCAAATTTCTTTTTTGAACCTTAATTTTTTTATAAAAGAATTAAGGTATGTCTCAGGGCTTAATTAAAGGAAAACCATGAAGCTGAAAGACAATAAAACATATTCAGAATATAAATTTTATTATTCTACTTCTTAACAAAGAATTGAGCTAACGAAGTTTGGCAGGCATTTTGTTTCTTTTTTTTTCATACAACCAACGGTATGGCCCTATTGCCTCTTCTGCTCTAATGCAAATTTTACTGCTTCTCTCTTTATCAGGGTCAGCCTCTAAGCATTGCTGCTTAAAAACTTCGATTGTACGAAAAATATTTTCAAATTGTTTCTGTGAAATCTCTTTTGGATGAATATCAGTGGTTAAATTTTCTTCATATTCTTCGGGATCTTCCCGCTGTGCATCTAAATTTAGCAGGTCGGAATCACTCAATTCTTCAGAATGAGATTAAAATAAACTCCAGGACGTTATCATTGAAGGGGAGAAAGAAATGCAGGACATATGAATTGGCCGCCAACAGAGGAAATCACGTGCTTTATAGATAAAATTTCCCAACTGTTATTCAAGCAAAATAGTTACCAGTTTAAAAACTACAATGATCATAAAAGAGAAGTTAATTTTTTGATGTGCAATAATAAACAACTCATCCCAGAAGACAGATTGATTACCCTATTATCGGAATGGATTATCCTTTTTGTGACATGCTTAGAAGTGTCGAAGAGTCTCAAATCTGTAGGCGTACTATAGCAGACGACATAAAAAATTACCGTATTTACTCGAATATAACTCGCATTTGCATTATTTTCCCAAAATTAAAGCAACAAAATCGTTGTGCAAGATATTTTGGCAGTAAAAATTTGGAACTTTGTAAAATGTTTTAAATCGGTAACTAAATTATTTCATCATGGTGAGTGATTTTTTAAAATATTTAGCTATGAAAATGTATAGATAGAAAATTTTTAAAATCTGTAACATTTATTTTTAAGATGTATATAGGTGCACTAATCGAATTTGGGTATCGAAAAAAAATGATGCACTAATCGAAAATGCACTCATCAGGGGCGCATTAATTGAGGGATTACCGTATAGTGAATGTGTTTCAGATATTATGGAATTCGGTTGAAGAGAATTCGCATTTCAACTCAATTGCTGAAATCAGATCCAACTCAATTGTCGGCTTGCTTTTGTCTTTGGATCATGCAATCTTTTGTTAATACCGCACCAATCACATCCCCATCTTCATAGCTGCTCTATCTCTACTGGCCTACAATTGCTGTCTGTTTCGCACTCTGCTTTCACTTCTCATTAGTAATTTGTGAAGGATTGTTCATTACTTATCTGAAGTCTTGTATAAATTAGTGGTAATTTTTGCTTGAAATAATGGGAAAGAAGATGATGCTATTTGGGTAGTTGACTTTGACGATGCTCACAAGGAAACTGCTCTCGAGGCCAGAAGTAGTGACAGTGAATAGGAGCGTCTTGGTAAATCATACCCATTTTCAGTTTGTTCTGAAAACTGTAGTTTCCGAAAAGCCCTGCATATATCTTGCACCACGATTTTGTTGCTTTAATTTTTGGAAAATAATGCAAATGCGAGTTATATTCGAGTAAATACGGTAATTTTTTTAGCTTTCAATGCATAAGTATGGATCATTGGTTAAAGACTCGATTTATGAAATGCACAAAAGAGAGCAATATAGCAGATACAAGTAGCTGTAAGCAATAAGATAACGTTGATATTGTATCCCTCTCATTGATTCATTGATGATAAATTATTTAAATTAAGTAAAAATTTATAGTATCTTTATAAATTTTGTTCTATTAAAAATAAATCATTTATTTTGTTTACATGTACATCTAAATTCAAATAAAATAGATTTACAATGAAATATAATAATAATAATTATTATTATTTTGATAAAGGGGTAGTTGGTAATAATGATAATTTAAGAAGGGGGTACATGGATATCTGAAGTTTGAGAAACACTGGTCTACAGGATGACATCCAGTTATTTTCTTATGGTGCTATGCTGTGGAGGGTAAGGGACATAGCAGATTCAGAATGTCTGTAGGTCAACATGAATAGACTGGTTACATGTGCAAATGACAGTGAATGTCAGTTCATGCTAAGTTGTGCATTTCAGATGGAGCATAGCAGGCAGAGTGTTATATTAATGGAAATTTGCTGTATGCAGTCAATGTATCTAGAGACTTTGGAGTTAAAGTGGATAAAGAATTAAAATTTGGTTGCTTTTTGGCACTGTGTCCTCTAAATTTTAGATCCTTATCCACCATCACTCCAAGATCTCTTATTTCATCCACCTCCAACAACATATCCCCACCAAGTGTAAATTCTACATCCCATTTGTTTCCCAAAATTTAAAACATTTTGCAGTATTGAACTGGCATCCTCACTCCTGTGTCCATTCACTCAAACTATTCAAGTCTTCTTGTAAGGCCACAATATCTGCTCTACTCTTCATAGTTCATTGTAATTTGCATCCCAGTGCAGGACTCATTAAACGAATATGTCACAGCAGATGCCAACTTCCTGGCACGTTCCTTCAAAATATGTGGTGATGTATTATCAAGTCCCACAGCATTATTAATATCAAGTTTGCTTAATTCTTCATATACCTCTTGCTCACTCACAGTCGGTCTCTCTTCATCATCATTTACTGCTCTCAAACTCTCCATGATGTCATATTCATAAGAATGAAAGCTCTTTATGAGCTACTCATTAAGTATCTCAACTGATATTCTCTGCAGCAGTTGTTCTTATACCATTTTCTCCAATCAATGTCATCCTTCCATAATCTTTTTTTTTTTTTTTTTTGCTGGTTACATATCGTAAGAACTCCCTAGCATTCTTTTTGGCTTCATTAACTAACTGCTGCTCATACTTCACTTTTGCTACCCTTAACAACCAAGTCACCCTCCTTGCCTGTTCTTTCTAATCATCATGGAATTAATTATTAACACTTCTCTTATGTTGTCTCCATAATGCCTTTTTCTTCTATATTGTATGTTAATCTCTTCATTCATTTCGCAACTATCTTATTTTACCTTCTGACCCATGGAACACATTTAGACACTGCTTCTACTAGACAGTTCTTGAATATCACCCAAGCAGCAATAATCTTCTTTTCAGCCAACTCCTCATTCTATGCTACACTTGCAAGCTGTTTCCTGAGCTTCTCATAATCACCAGCCTTGTAGTTCCACATATACTTGGCTGACTGCTGACTTCTGAACAAATATCATTTGTTCAGAAACAGTGACAATAGCACAGCATGTGCTGCTCACTGTTCAGTGGTATAACTTTGTATGTATGCTGTGAATGCATGCTTATGAAGAGCAGGACTTGGACAACTACTTCTACTCTGAGCATCATGTTAGTTTTGCACAAGTGGGATATAGCATTTGCTTTTTCTTGCTCAGTGTTGATTACATTTTGGTATAGTTGCTCCTTTATTGCAGAAAGAGCAGACCATGTGATTTTGATTGCTTTTTTTTTAACTGAAGTTGCACAGTGTTTTGTTTCATGTGTGCTTCATAGAACATTGCAAACTCATTTTGTTATAGATATGTGGTGAAGGAATGTTAAAATATTCAAAACAAGCATTCACTCCTCTGATTAAGAAAGCATGAGGATCATTTCAAAAATTGTGCTATACATGATTGGCTAGTGAGATGATGTAATAGTTTCACCTGAGTAGTTCAGCCAGAGTCTGAGTAAAAATTTTGGCTGCTTGTTTTCTGTGTCTGGTGTTCATGTTTTGTGAAATAAGACTTCATTTCATAATGGAAAAGGATTCTGACTCAGTTCGGATATTTGGCAACAGCCAGTGTTCATGCATCAAAATTGAAACCTTATGTAAGGAAACATAAAGCTGAAGACAGGACAAAATAGAATATTTTTTATTTAATAAAAAATAACTTTCTAAACAGAACTGTTTTTTAACTTTAAAAAAATAGTTCAATATGTGTAATATAAACGACCATTCTAGTTACAAAAATTAATGTAATAAATTATATTTTCCACAAAATCAATGTTTTTTTTTTAAATTCTTTTTTTTTTACTGTTCTTCCTATTCTTATTATTTTTTGACTTCGTCTTCTTGGAATGGTTCTCATGCAAAGGAATTGTTCTCCAAACAACAATACAGTATACTACTAATCACTTTATGGTACTGTTGACTTATTGGGAAATATTATCAAAAAGTGGGGTGTGTGGGAGGAGAGGGGGTGCAATCCATATGGATAGGATTTTGCATTGTTCATCTTTGATTTTTGCAGGGTAATTCATAGTGCAAAGAAAATAAGATATTTATTTCGTAGCTAATATTTTGCTATTCATTTTAGAAATTATGGATTTACAAAGAGTTAACTATAAACAGGATTGTAGATAATCAAGAATCCTAAATCAAAAATAACAATCTCATCTCATCTTCCTTTTACTTTGCGGTGTTGAGGGTTTTATTAATCAACGGACCTCAAACTGTTCACAGGATAAGGTGATCAGCCCTACATCCCAGTGTATCCTATGTCTTATAGTGCTGAGTTCTCGAGGCCGGTTTGCTTGCTTTTTGGGATGAAAATCTCCAGGATAAACTGGGGGAAAAAACCCTACTGTCTATGCCCAAGACCGGCTAGCTTGGCTATGGCTGAGGAAGATCCTTCAGCTCCTTACGTCATTGACGGGAATCGAACCTAGGACACTCCTTCCACAGGCATATGGTTGCAAAGTTCACAGCCACTAGGCTAGCCGCGCAGACACAAAAAAAAATTTAAAAAAATTGTATGTCAAAAATAGGACATCATTGTTACTGAAAGAAGACTATCTATAAGAAAGAATGTTTTTCTCATGTTATCTTAAATAGAATTTAGCTTTGATGTAGTTTCTAAATAATTAATTAATTTGTATTTTTTTTTCACTAGAGGTCATGCCAATAGAATAACCAGTGATCAAATCATTGTTTCTTTAGCTTACTGCGTGTAACTCAGCTTGTCCTTGTATATTTGTATATACTCCAGATGATGATCTTAATATGAAGATTGAAACGTTGGTAAATTAAAAGTTATTTATAACACGGTTGTAAAGTCCATAATTTCTAAAATGAATGCTGATCCCCATGCAACACTAAAAGAGAGGATATTAATATTTTGCTAATTTATATCTTGCCTCTTTAGAACATGATTTGTTCATAGTATGCAGATATTAACAATTAGTTAATAGTAAGTAATATTTCAAATTGTAATGGACAACACAAAGAACCAGCATCCCATCTATTGCTGGATAAAAAGAAATTTTACAAGTTAATCTTAAGATGACTGTCTCTCAGAATTTTGGTAAATTGATACTGCCATACTTGTAGAGGTTCTATGGATGTTTAAAAGTTGCTGATTTCAAAAATGGTCTTTCTGACTTGTAACGACTTTTACGTCGCGCTGTTTTTATATATATATATATATATATAATTCTGTGCAAAGGGATAGCCAAAGCATGGCCTAGGTCACAAGTACAGAACACTTCATATATTCATAGATGTGATAACAATGAACAGATGAAGGTTGCTAGGTTTGATGTATAGTTTAAATGTGGTATGGAGCTTATATTTATTAATCACTCTAGATATCTTTTCAAGTTGTTCATTATCTTTTTCTGTTTATAGAATGTTAACACGCACTGGAAGATATTTATACAAACAATCGTGCTATCATCCAGCTCAACAGCATGGTGTCCTAAAAACACTAAGACACAGATCCTGAGCTGTTTGTTCCAGTAGTATTGCATTAACAAAGAATTTGCCTAGTTTGTTATCACACTTTTTTAGCATGGGCTATAACCTCCCCCCTCCCCCCAATAGATAAAATGCTAAAATAGTAAATGCCCCCCCACTCCCTTCCCTCTTCTCTAATACACAGGACAACAGCAAAGTGGTTATTATCTCACATATTCAGGGTTCATCTGAAAGATATTTAGAGTGTTTAACACATCCAGAGTATGTAAAGTGGCGTGTACTCGTGACCTGGCTTACTATGAACAGATACAGATCTCTTGATATTTGCCTTGGAGAACATTAAAAAATACATTCATCACCATCATTACAGCAAGTCTGGACTGGCAGATCATTCTTTTGGACATTCCTTCCCCTCATTCACACAGGATTAGATTTAAGGTAAAGAAACTATTTTGGAATTAGCAGTAGTTTTAAAGGCAATCTCCCAAAATCTGGGAGACTGCCATTTTCAGATCAAATTAATACTTGTTTAACTCTCCCTCTCTTTATCCAACAATTATCAACATGAATTAGGACTTGAGTTTTTTGTGCTGTCTGTTACAATTTTAAGCTGTTCCCATTGTTAACTAATTGTTGCTGTTTGCATACTTTGACAAACTACATCAAAGTAAGCAAAATATCGGTAACTAACTAAAATATAAACGAGTTATCAGCAACTAAGTTAATAAATATATTATTTATTTTCTTGTTGTGAACTAAATATTACAAAACTTAGCACATTGATTATCCAAATTTACTATTAATTATTGTTAATAACTGTTCATTATTTACTTTTTATTGAACAGATGCATAAATATATATATATATATATATTTTTTTTTCATTTTAAGAACATGATTACTGATTCACTTTTACAAGTAACTTATCAATGTTTTTATAATTTTCATGAAATTTTATATTTCTCTGTAACCAGAGCTGGCCTGGTTGGGCTGAGTGGTTAGCGTATCTACTCTCCAGCCAAGTGTCTGTGAATTCAAATCTCACCATGGGGATGGATGTTTGTGATTGTCCTGCAAACTCTGTGGAAAGGCAATTCTATGAGGTTTGGGAGTGACCACATGGTGTCCAGTAACATCAGTGACCATTTTTGTGACCAGATGAACTCATTGAGTACCCTCAACACTGGTCTTACTTGTTTTTTGACCACACAGTTTGGAAAATGATTTTTTAGATCACAAATGCTTTATTTCAATTATAATGTATAACATTTTCAAGTATAATAAAATATGAGAAGTTATTATTATTTTTTCTTCTTCTAGTAACCACTATTTATTTATTTATTTTTTTACAGCTTATTGATAATGGCAAAAAATATAATTTCCAAAACAGAAGTTATGGCTCAGGAGTGGAATACAGTAGCTAACATGAACAGTAGCAGCAACATAAAAGTTGTGGTAAGGGTTAGGCCAGAAAATGAAAAGGAACTTCTAGGAAATGTTCCAAGAATTGTGAAAGTCTTAGATAATCGATTACTTATATTTGATCCTAAAGAAGAAACTGAGGATTTTTATTTTCAAGGAAAAAAACAGTCTGGACGTGATTTTAACAAAAAAACAAAAAAAGATCTTAAATTTGTTTTTGAGCATGTTTTTGATGGTGATGCAAAAAATGAAGATGTCTTTCAGCATACAACTAAAGAAATTATAGATAAACTTTTGGATGGCGTTAATTGTTCAGGTATGTTTTTTTTTATTATTTTCAGAGTGATAACACCATCATGCATAACATATTGTTGTTTTGCATTATGAAATATTCCTGTGAAGTGCAGCTTTCTGACAAGAGGGGGGGGGGAATTGAATAATGTCTATCTAACAACTTTAGTTACACTATTTGGAGTACTCTGACTCATGCTTTCAAAGTAGTATAAGTTAATTTGCATGTTAAGATTTCTTTGAAAAACTTTGCTTCAAAAATGAATTTTAATTTATTTATTTGTTACATGTAATAAGACTCATATTTGAATTTACAAATGAAATTATTGCAGACTGCATAAACCTCTATTAAATTCATTATGTATAAGCTATGAAACATTCTGAACAAGGATCCACTAATACCATACAAACTGTATTTTAAATAATTTCTTAATGATTATACCATTGGTATTTTTTTTTTTTTTATAAATGAAGCTTCAAAGATATTCTTATTATATTCCAATGATTTCTTTATTATTTATACTTTTGTCTGGTGAGCAGCATTGAAAACTCATTAGAAGGAAGGTGTTTATTTAATTGCTAATTTCATACATCTCGCCATGTACATTTTCAGATTAATACAAATAGAAAAAATTTAATATTTGTTGTACATTGAATGACATAAATCAGATGTTGAATATAGTATTGAGATGTCATACACATGGATTGTTGTTGTAACGTTCTGTGTAACTTCCCTCATGTCCTAATTCATTAATTTGTAGGTCTTTGATATGTGCTGACTAAAGCTGGTTTAAAATGAGACCCTGGTTTTAATTACATTGGGTTTGAATATCTTTGCATTTCACTAGCTGCTTTAAATCTGTGAACATAATTGTTGAATTCTATGTATGGCATTTTTGTAAGTTCCCAAAGTACTTCGATGCTGCTTTGTGGTATGAAATACCAATCTGACTTATATGCACCATCATTTTGAGTTATGGTTTAAGCCGATAAGAATACAATTTGGTTGGCTAAATCATAAATTCCCAGCCCATCTTCATTCGCTCAGTATCGAATAATAATAGTAATCTAGGTGGATACCCAACATGGTGCACCACAAGAAGGTAAGGATTGGACATCAGATCAGAAGCCCTGGTCATTTCTCCAGAATCCCCAAAGGCCATGTGAAGGCCTGCTCTCAGTTTTCCAGCCTTGATCCTTATGTCAAACAATACAGTCTCTATTTGAGTTGTAAATCAGCAATTAGAATTGAAGGAAGTACAGGAAGATGATTTGACGTTAAGTCAGGTGTGCAACAAGGTTGAACATTATCTCCACTGTTATTCATCATCTATATAAAAGAAAGATTAGCTAAACAAGTGTTCTTTGCCAGGATGGCAGGAAAAAGACCCAAAGGAAGACCAAGATGTAGGTGAATTGATACAATAAAAAGTGCCTTAGAAGACAGAAATCTGATGATATTGGACAGGCTAATCTGGAGGAAAATTGTTGATAGGAAGGTTGTAATGATGTAACTCTCATGTAGTACTAACATAAGATCCTGTACATCCCCTGAGGGTGTGTGTATATATATTACAGTTAAAGTAATAAATCCGGTTATTATTGATAATTACCGGTTAAAGTGAATAATTTATGAGAATTAATCACTTTAACCGGTTAAAGTAAATAATTCCTAGAGGAGTCTGGTAAATGTAATAAAAACATGTTTATAGGTTTTATATGTAGGTTTTCATTCTCAATAGAAATTATAACAGGTTAGGTTAGTTTATAATAAAAAAAGTAAGGAAAGTACTTCTTTTGCACCCAATGAAATCAGAAATCATTATAAACTAACCTAATCAATAAATGTTAGGTTAGTTTATAATGATTTCCAACCAATAAAGGTAAGGTTAGTTTAAAATGATTTCCAACCGATAAAGGTTAGGTTAGTTTATAATGATTTCTGATTTCATTAAGTGCAAAAGAAGTACTTTCCTTACTTTTTTTCATTATAAACTAACCTAACCAATAAAGGTTACTTTAGTTTATAATGATTTTTAACCGATAAAGGTTAGGTTACTTTAGTTTATAATGATTTTTAACCGATAAAGGTTAGGTTACTTTAGTTTATAATGATTTTTAACCGATAAAGGTTAGGTTACTTTAGTTTATAATGATTTTTAACCGATAAAGGTTAGGTTACTTTAGTTTATAATGATTTTTAACCGATAAAGGTTAGGTTAGGTTAGTTTATAATGATTTTTAACCGATAAAGGTTAGGTTAGGTTAGTTTATAATGATTTTTAACCGATAAAGGTTAGGTTACTTTAGTTTATAATGATTTTTAACCGATAAAGGTTAGGTTAGGTTAGTTTATAATGATTTTTAACCGATAAAGGTTAGGTTAGGTTAGTTTATAATGATTTTTAACCGATAAAGGTTAGGTTAGGTTAGTTTATAATGATTTTTAACCGATAAAGGTTAGGTTAGGTTAGTTTATAATGATTTTTAACCGATAAAGGTTAGGTTAGGTTAGTTTATAATGATTTTTAACCGATAAAGGTTAGGTTAGTTTATAATGATTTTTAACCGATAAAGGTTAGGTTAGTTTATAATGATTTTTAACCGATAAAGGTTAGGTTAGGTTAGTTTATAATGATTTTTAACCGATAAAGGTTAGGTTAGGTTAGTTTATAATGATTTTTAACCGATAAAGGTTAGGTTAGGTTAGTTTATAATGATTTTTAACCGATAAAGGTTAGGTTAGGTTAGTTTATAATGATTTTTAACCGATAAAGGTTAGGTTAGGTTAGTTTATAATGATTTTTAACCGATAAAGGTTAGGTTAGGTTAGTTTATAATGATTTTTAACCGATAAAGGTTAGGTTAGGTTAGTTTATAATGATTTCCAACCGATTAAGGTTAGGTTAGGTTAGTTTATAATGATTTCCAACCGATTAAGGTTAGGTTAGTTTATAATGGTTTCTGATTTCATTGAGTGCAAAAGAAGTACTTTCCTTACTTTTTTCATTATAACCTAACCTAAGCTATTATAATTTCTATTGAGAATGAAAACCTATATATAAAACCTATAAACATGTTTTAATTACATTTACCAGACTCCTCTAGGAATTATTCACTTTAACGGGTTAAAGTGATTAATTCTCGTAAATTATTCACTTTAACGAGTAATTATTAATAATGAGCGGATTTATTACTTTAACCTTAATATATATATACAGGGTGTTCGGGATAAATTTGACATATTTATAATTAATTATATTTTTTTGTAAGTTACATGTATTAACACACACTTCTCTTCATTTAAAAGTTTGGACCCTTCTTCATTCATATACAAGATGTCAGAAAGGATGGATAGCTGGAACCCACCTGAATCATGGAAGAGAATAACTTGTATCATGATGATTCGTGCCCGCCATCAAAATAAGGATATTACGACTGCTGCCCAATGCTCCCTGAATACAGTAAAAACAATCAGGCATGAACTAGAGACTTGCAATGGTGACCACGAGGATGTAGCAAGAAGAAAGATCTCTAGCAGACGATCTGATTGCGTTCGTACAGCAGAATTCCTCGCAAATCTGCAGGAACAGGTGTTGAAGAACCCTGGCATTGGAATTCGGGCTTTGTTCGTGGAGTTGCTAACTGTAGTCAAGCCCTGGATAACAAGGGTAGCCAATGGTAGGCCGTATGTATGGCAGCAGGATTCGGCCCCTTGCCACACCTCTGGGAAAAGTCAAAAATGGTTGTCTGAAAATTTCTACGACTTCACCAGTCCAAATGTTTGGCCTCCAAACTCCCCAGACCTTAACCCCATGGATTATTTTGTATGGGGCGCAGTTGAAAAAGACACCAATCGCACTTCCAGTAATACAAAAGCCCAGTTAATGGATAAAATTAAAACAGTTTTTGCGGCCCTTCCCAGGGAGACTGTAGCATCAGCTTGTTCGAGGTTCCGAAGCAGAATTGAAGCTGTGATCGATGCTAATGGTGGTTATTTTGAGTAAATCTTGTTGATAGTATTGTAATTAACTCTGCCTGTAATGTTTTTTTGTCAATTCATTAAATTTAATAGATACAAAGAAGATTTTCTTTTTCCTTACGAAACTGTCAAATTTATCCCGAACACCCTGTATATATATATATATATATATATATATATATATATATATCAGGAATTTGAATATTATAATGATGACTTATATGCTTATTTCTTCTCCACATCTTTGATGTGGTGGATTTCTCCAGACTGACCTGTCTGTCTCACATAAATACTGCATATACAGGAAATTTTGTACTCCCTAGTTTTTTTGGTGATCTTAGCTTTTAAGTTATATTCTTAAGAAATACAACTTTTAAGTTATATTTCTTAATAATTTTTGCTATTTTATCTGCGACATTTTTCATATAGGGTAAAGAAATGGAATCTTTTTAGGCATCTCACTGCTAAATATGCAGTGGAAGATGGCCTGTTTAGGATGTTATTAATGGTTTTGAGAATGTATCAATTTTTTTATGAGTATAATATTCAAGATGTTATTTCTTTTTGTCTTTTATTGTCAATGTGCCCCATTTTGATGATGCCTTATTTTTACGCAGGATGATGTGACATAGCATGATATCTTGAGTTTTTTTTTTTTTTTTTTTGTAGACTTTGAACAAAAAATTTTCTTAATTTTCTGCTATGATCTGTCTTTTTCAGCTTCTGATGTGAATTGAATTTTTTTTGTTTAAGCTGTTGAGAAATTGCAGAGGATTTCTTCAGAGCCTGGCTAAATGGTCAAAATGTCATCAAGTGTATCTTCACCATTATGGTTTAGTATAGTCCATATTGAGGTCTATTTGTTCAAACATTTCCATGTATATATTCACCAAATGCAGTGAAATAGGTGCACTGATGGCTAGTCCTGTCTGTTCAAAATAGAGGTCTTGAAACCTGAAGAAAGTGTTTTCTAGGCAATGCTTGAAGAGTTTGACAGTGTCTATTGGAAAAATATTGTCTAAGATTAATAAGGTATGTTTACCAACATTAGGATGTTGGTAAACAGTTTCTTGACATCAAAATTTGGCATTATGTCTCTAAGATCCAGTTTAATGTCTTATTTTGTTTATGAAGTCTTCTTGGGAGTTTTTGTGTGCCATCTAGTCACTTTTGATTCTTGGTGATCTTGTGAACAAAGGCTCTCCATCTTGCTCAACCTCTTGTCCTTTCTTTCAGCAATTCTTTTATGTTGTTCATCCAACTCTTTTATGGTTTTCCTCTTCTCATTCCTTCAATCTTCTCCAACATAACTGCCTTTTCCATCAGCTCACATAATATGTCCAAAGTACATGAACTTCTGTTTAGCAATCACCAATGAGTATTCTGTCTTTATACTCTCTGGGGATTCTTAATAGTCTCCCCCATGCCCATAATTCAAATGAATCAATTCACTTTCTGTCTTTTTTCTTAATAATCCAGCTTTCACATCCATACCTCACTATTAGAAATGCCATTGCTTTGACAATTCTAACTTTCATGGCCTTACTCACACCTCTATCCTTCATAATTTTTGTCAGGTTTAATATAGCTTTTTTTTCCCCACGACTATCCTTTGATCTTTACATTTACCATAATTTCTGATTCTGAACCCCAGTGAATCATAACTTTCAGCGATTTCTATTTTATTTCCATCTATTATAAATTCTTTTAAATTGCCAGAAGCATCACTTATGTTTTGCTGATGTTTAAATTAAGCCCAATAGGATCAATAGAATCCCTCTTGAACAATAGAATCAACTGCTCTAGAACTTCCTTAGTTTCTGCTATGAAGGTTATATCATCTGCATACATTAAATTGCAGCATTTCTCTATACCCTAGTAATGGTCCGTACCAGAGGAAGTTGAGCTGGATACGTCACAAGCCCTGTCAGATTTCCATATTCCTAATAGCCTATGTGTTGCTTCTCCTCAGGTTTTTTTGGTAAGATTTGAGTTCAAGTCCTGTCTAAGATGGAAAGAACCTTCATGAGGGTTTTTAAATTTGAAAGTGAATTTGCTAGTTTAACAGTATTATTCTTCTTAGAAACTTGGATTTTTCCTCCTGCCTTAGTTGCTTCAAATGTAATTTAAAAAACATCTCTCATTTATTTAGCTTTCACTCTTGAATTTTTTTATGCAAATCATCTACACAAAAAACTTTTTTTGTGTAGATGATTTTGTACACTTTTGGTTGGCCAAGAGTTAGATAATCAGTTTTCCTGCTCTAGAGACCAGACATGGAATTTTTTTAAGATGCTTCAGGCCTGCAATAAGTGGAACCATAGTCTTATCATGTATAAGACCACTGGGTCTTATACATGGTGTTGAAATTCATTAACAACTAAAGACATCAAGAACCTCCCTTCCCACAATGGGATTTCAATCCACAGCCTGTTTGGAGAGCAGAGAGGCTATCTGCTTAGCCATCTTCAGGCTGATAAGCAACCAACCCAGTATTTATTATTGTAATATTTAGTATATATAATTTATAATATTATTTATTAATAATAATATTTATATAATTTTATAATAATATAAATAATTTCTATTTCTAATAACAGCTGACAGAAAAAATAGAATTTATGAACGCTAGTATATTTCTTTCTTGTTACTAAGACATCATCAAAGAAAGAAGATTGATTGACAACATCCACGACACGAGTCATGTAGCATGTGCTTATTTGCTTATATCTCAGTCACAGTTGAGCAAATAGAACAATGATATTAGAGTTCAAAGGGAAACAATGGTTAGCTTTTGCAATTTAAATACAACATTGCATAACTCATTCATGATTACCGAAAAAAAAAAAAAGAAGGTTAATTACAGTTACTTCCCAAAATTTTGAAACAGGCATGCAGTCATATTGGTTAAGATTCACACATCCTAAATTTTCACAAGTCTCAAGAAGCAATGATGAAATTTAAATTGATTGGAGCAAGGAATTTTGGTTTGATTCCAGTGAACTCTGTCTGGTGTCAGTGGCATGGTAAGCAAGACCAGACATCTCGGATTCTAGGAATTTGATGATGATACATCCTGATGTTCTTGGATGCTCATCTCAAACATACTACACCTAAACCTCTTTTTACACGATAGATACGTTCCTAAAAATTATGCGTAAATAGAATTCGCATAAAAAGAACTACTGACTCCATAGAAAAAGTGAAGATTGGTTCCAAACCTGAAATATAAGCAAAATAATGAAAAAAAAACAAACATTAAATTCGTTAGGATCGTAAGATTTTTATTTACATTTCATGGAGAATACACATACATATAACTGAGAGGAGACCTCCACATAGCCTTTAAAGGAATGCGGAGAACCGACCAGGGCTTCTGACCTAATGTCCAATCCTCACCTTCTCGTGGTGCACCCTGTTGGGTATCTACTCTGATACTGAACGAACGAGGATGGGCTGGCAATTTGGGATTTAGCCGACCAAATTGTATTCTTATTGGTTAAACCAAAATAAAAAATGATGGTACAACATGACAAAATTTCATGCCGGCTGGGGCGTCGCCCGGTTAAACAAGGCCCCCGTTGTTTTTGCCAGGGAACCAGGGCGAACAGCGAAAAGTCAGCTACTGGAACAAATCTGAAAACAAACCCCAACTCAACATCACCAGAGTTAAAGATCGGTACTATCAACGTAAGAAGCCTGAATGGCAAAGAAATGGAGCTAGCTGAGGAATTAGATAAGTACCAGATCGACATAATAGGGGTGACTGAAACAAAAAAGACCAAAACTGGTGAGATCTTTCTGAGCAATAAATACAAAATGTTATATTCAGGCAATAACAATCAAGGAAAAGAAGGAGTAGCCATAGTATTCAACACAAAATACGAGGCTAATCTTCTTGAATGGCAGTCAGTCTCAAGTAGAGTAATGTGGGCAAATATGAGAATGGGGAACTGGACAATGAGACTTATTTGTGCCTATGGTCCCACAGAAGGTTCTACTAAGGTAGAAGTGGAGGAATTTTTTGAGGCTTTAGAAAAAGCAACTGACACAATGAAAAAGGAAAAGTTGGTCCTTGTTGGGGATCTAAATAGTAGAGTAGGAAATGATTGAGACATACAAAAATATTTTGGGAAAATTTGGAGAAAAGAGCAAAGCTAATAATAATGGCAAATATCTGTTGGATTTCTGCTCAGGACATGGACTGGTTATTACTAACACCATGTTCCAACATAAAAATGTGCACAAATTCACATGGAGAGAAGAGGCTAGGAATAAGAAAAGTCTCATTGACTATGTTATTGTTGATAGTGATGTTTTCTCCCTGGTGCAGGACACCAGAGTGTACAGAGGATTTGAAATTGGAAGTGATCACTATTTAGTCTTGAGCAATATAAAATTGAATTTCATATTGAAAAGAATAACATGTAAGAAAGTTTTAAAGCGAATAAAAGTTGAGCAGCTCTCAGATGTAAACTGTAGACTAAAATACAGAAATATTATTGAAAAGAAAATGAAAGAGTTTGAGAACAGGAATCAAACCTTGGAGATTCAGTGGCAAACTCTAAAGGAAACATTGATTGATTCTGCCAGAGAGGCATGTGGTGAGGTTGTGTGCAAAGATAAAAAAATCAGAACTCCCTGGTGGACACAGGAAGTTAAAGAGGCAGTGAAGGAAAAGAAGAAAGCATATCAAAAGTTCCTGGCAAATAAGTCAGCTTTTACTCTTACAGAATACAGAGACAAATGTAAGAAAGCTAAACAGTGTGTAAAACTAGCTAAACAAAAGTCATATGAGGACTTTGGCAAGAATATAGAAAATAAATATCAAGAAGGTGACAAAATATTCTGGAGGTTGTTGAAGAAGCTTAGGAATGGAGGAAAGAGTGCTGTAAAAGGAATTAGAGATGATAAAGGTGAAATGAAAACAGGAGAAAAAGATATCCTTGAAGTATGGAGTAATTACTTTGAAAAACTGCTAAATGAAACAAGCAGTGATGACAGCACAGTGATAAAAAACACTGACCAGGCATGCAGTCAGGAATACATATCCATACTTGAAGTAGAAAAAGCCATCAAAGGCTTGAAATGTGGAAAGGCAGCAGGTGTAGATGATATTCGACCAGAAATGCTGAAGTATGGTGGTATAAGAGTCTTACAGTGGCTGCACTGCATAGTTCAGAAAGCCTGGACAGAGGGACGAATTCCCGATGATTGGAGTAGAGCTCTCATAGTACCCATATATAAAAAGGGAAATAAAACTGAATGTGAGAATTACAGAGGTATTTCCCTACTGAGTGTTCCTGGCAAGATCTATGCAAGTATACTTGAGAAACGGTTGAGAAGAATTGTGGAAGAAAAGCTTGGTGAAGAACAAGCTGGATTCAGGCCAAATAGAGGCTGTCAGGATCAGATATTCACTTTACGACAAATAGTCGAGAAAGCATGGGAATATAACAAAGATCTGTATTTAAGTTTTGTCGATTTGGAAAAGGCATATGACAAGGTGCCAAGAGAGAAGCTATTCAATACGCTGCAGTTATATGGTGTCAATGGGGCATTATATCAAGCAATACTTAGTCTTTATTTGAGTTGTGAGTCTGCAGTTAGAATTGAAGGAAGTACAGGAAGATGGTTTAGTGTTAAATCTGGTGTGAGACAAGGATGTACGTTATCCCCTCTGTTATTCATTATCTATATGGATCACATTATGAAGGAATGTGGTATTAAACCTGATATCAAAATTGGAGATGTTAATGTCAGCTCTTTGCTTTATGCGGATGATGTTATACTTCTAAATAAATCCGCTACAAGTCTGCAAGATTCTCTGACTAAATTGAATAGCTGTTGTAATAGATATGGTATGAAGGTCAGCAATAAAAAGACAAAGACAATGAAAATAGGCAGAATCATTGAAAATGTCAACTGTGTTGTGAATGGAAAACCTGTGGAACAAGTAAAACATTTCAGCTACTTAGGCACAATTTTTACTGAAGATGGTAAACTAAATATAGAAATAGACAACAGAATCAGCAAAGCTGGTATCGTGGGAAGTCAATTGAATAAATTCATATGGAATAAGAAAGAAATTAGTCGGAACACTAAATTAGCTGTATACAAGACTGTGTTCAAACCAATTTTAACTTATGGATCTGAGAGCTGGGTCAGAAGTAAAACACTTGACCAAAGACTAGAGACCGCAGATATGAGAGTCCTGAGAAAGATTAGAGGCGTGAACAGATGGCATCAATGGCAATATCATATTAAAAATGAGGATATTAGGAAAGAACTTGACATTGTCAGCATCCAGGAATGCGTTAGCATAGCTAATCTCAGATGGTATGGTCACTTAAATAGAATGGGAGAGGAAAGATTAGCAAAACAAGTGTTCTCTGCCAGGTTGGCAGGAAAACGACCCAGAGGAAGACCAAGATATAGGTGGATTGATACGGTAGAAAGTGCCTTAGACGATAGAAATATAAGATCTGATAATGTTGGAGTCTTGACAAGTAACAGACTGATTTGGAGGAAAATTGTAGATAGGAAGTTAGTAATGATGTAATTTTTTCATGTAGTACTGTCATATCCTGTACACCCCTTGAGGGTACATGGCAGGAATTTGATGATGATGATGATGATGTCTTTTAATAAACTTAACCAGCCAATCATTACTTGAATGAAATTCATCTTTTTTCCTCGATTGAGATGAAGTATCTGGCTGCAGTTTTTTAATCTGTTCATAAAATCTCAATGCTGATTGCTTGATGGAATTTCCATCAACTGGCATTCTTTTTTGTACATCTATCCACATCACTAAATCTTTTTCGGCCTTTTCTAGAACAACACATGTATGATGATAATTTCACACTCGATTTTGTACCAGAACATACCGCTTTTCTAATAGCCTCTTCATTTTCTTTATAGATCTGACAGTTGATTCACGGACTCCAAAATGTTTATCCACAGCTGTTGCACCTTCCCCAGTTTGAAGACTATCTAAAATTTGAATTTTTATATTCAAGGAAACGGCTTTCCTTTTTTTTGTTGTCGGCAACATCATGTGAGGGCTGGATTAAAATCTTCAGTTAATGAAATGAAAGTTTGAAAATTACATGTAGCTTACCATTTATTATTTCTTGGCAAATTTATTAATTTTATAACGCGATTTTGATTTGACTTAAAAAATACAAACGCAAAAAATGCGGTAACTGTGTTGTCTACTTAAACACCAAATTCAAACTGCTAAGAACTGTTTTTTATGCATAGTCAGTTATGTAATTCGAGGAATTCCCAATAAATGAAATTCGTAAGAATTTAGAATTTTCTTAATTGAAACAAGAATGCAATTCTATAAAATTCTCAGAATTTTCTATAATTTAGGATTTTCTTAATTGAAACGACAATGCAATTCTCAGAATTTTCTTGAATTACGGATTTTTTCCTAACTTAGACTTTAGGTTGGTCGTGTAAATGTGAATAAAAATCGCGTAAAAAAAATTATTTTTGATATCCCAATTTGCATAACTCCGAATTCACGTAAAAAAAAAATGCGCATAAAAAGAGGTTTAGGTGTATTTGCAGGTGGTGCATAGATTATACTTAGAAAGAATCTGTGCTATTTGTTTCAATGTTCTTGTAAGGCAGGGTATGGAAAGTTTTTTTTACATCTTATCATAGTTGGTTGAGGGATGATTCTCTCAATTTTCTGCATGCAGCTTAATTACATCCATTAGTAGTTAGATTGTTATTTTAATTCTTCCAGCAGAAAGGAATTAGAGAAGCTTATTGAGAGAGAGTTCTCCATGTAAGAGTTTTGATAATACTTGTCTTTTGTGATAATGATGGTGTGAGGATGGAATGGATATATCTGCCAGTAAAAGGTTTTCTATAAACAGAATATTGACTATTGCTTGTAGAAGTCAAGTATGGATTTTAAAGTATCCAGAAAGGGAAGGCTTGTGTTGGATTCACATTCAGTAGTGAACTTGATATTGGAGTGTTTGGTTTTTTTTTTTTTTTTTTTTTAATCCATAAATTGTTGTAACCCTGTGTCTGAGAGGGTCCACTCTCACATCATTATCCATCACTGAAGACTGCTATTATCACAATGTATTCATAGAGACTACTCAATCTGATCTAATTCCTTTCTGTTGGCAGAATTAAATAAAATAAAAATTATTTTGACTGGATATAATAATTAAGTTGCCATGCAGAAAATTATTGCTAGATCATTCCTCAACTGACTACAGTCTGATGTAAAAAGCGTTTCCGTATCCTACTTTACAGGAACATTGAAAACAAATAGCATGGATTCTTTCCAAGTATAATATGTGCACTGCCTCCTGACCATTTCAGAAACTTTTTTTTTTTTTTTTTTTTATTATCTAGTAAATTACCACCTCTTTCCTTGTCTGGTGTCTATCACATACACTGTTCACATCAGCTTTATTTTGGAAAGACCAATTGTTCTGCTGAGATTAGAATCTAGGAAGAGTAGAACTGTGTTAAATTCCTGTAGTCTGATGTCAGACTTTTCTTATCTTGTCATTGACAATTCTTTGGAATGAAAAAGATTCTTCACTCCAGTCGATTTAAATTTCTCAAAGTTTTGGAAACATTCATATTTTTTTTTTTAAATAATGTATTAACCTTTAATAACCTTTGAACTCTAAAGTGTTTACTTAACTCTAAGCAAGATAGGAGCAAGTAAGCACATGCTATGTGATGCACATTTTTATTTATTTATTCATTCCTGCATTCGATTTCCGTCGCTGACGTGAGGAGCTTAGGATCTTTCTCAGACATAGTCAAGTTAACTGATCTTGGGTGTAGACTGCAGGGTTTTTCTCCCCAGTTTATCTGGGGTTTTTCCTCCTGCAAGCAGGCAAACTGGCCCAGTGAACACAAGCTTCTACAGACATAGGATACTTCCAGGAATAACCAACCTATTCCTTAGGATTTTGGTTCTGAATGCCTACACAGTAAAAGGTGTAGGTCTACACGTGAGCGTAAATCAGGAGATTTATTTATTTATTTATTTTATGTGTCAGCCATTATTAAAAATATGTCTACCACATGATTCTTTAAGACTTCTAGTTATGGAGTAGTCATTACTAACGCAATGCTTGAACATAAAGATGTGCATGGTGAGAAGACATAAGAAATAAGTGTGATTAACTGTGCAATTTGTTTAAACAAGAGATTCTTAAGAAAAAGTGATGCAGAAGGAATATCATAAGGATGAAAGTGTGCATAAGGATGCAAATTATAAGGTGCAGTCTATAAGAGTTACAAATATTGTACAGAAGGCTGTTTAAATATGAAAAACTGTTCTCTGCAAGCTAAGGACAGCCCATAAGAATTCTCTTGTTGTTGTTGAAGAATTATGTTGTAGGTAAAAGAAAGAATGAATATGAAAGAATAGCTCTGCTGAATTTTAGCAGATGCAAAAGAGATTGTTCAGGTAATGAGTGCTCATTTTGCTTAGGGCTAGCAAATTGGCGTTAATGTTCATAACAAGGAGTTCAGTACTACCCCTACATTGAATGAAGAAACTAGAGCTGTTTCTGCTGCTTAAACTAAATAAGAATTTGGTAATAGGGTCTAATGAGGGTATCAGTGCAGATGCTAAGTGTTCAGTTAAACTGATGTGGCTTTGATCTGGTTGTTTAATTTGAGTTTCAGCACATGGAAAATTCCACAGTAGTGGAAAAAATTAATTCCATTGTACAAGGGTGGTGCATCTAACTATAGATCTATCACTATCTGGAGTGGTGATGAAGATTTTAGAAAAGTTGGTAAGAGCTTGATATTGCAATGAATTGAAACAGAATCTATACTTTGCAATGAACAGAATTAGTTTACTAAGGGGAAAGGTCATATTTGAGTAATTTGCTCACATTTTATAATAATAGTATGGTTGCATTAGAAATGGAGAATGGATATACCATGATATTTTTGAAAACCTTACTAAGGCAAAATTTTGACAGGATACAGCGTGGAAATCTGTTGCATAAGTAGTAGAATATAGGATTGGATTATAAATTATTAGCTTGGATAGAAGGATAGCTGAATAAACATTCAAAAAATAGTGTATGTGGCGGGGACATGAGTCTGCAAGATTTAAGCTGACTAGTTGTCTGCTTCATTGATCACTCCTTAGTCATCCATTGTTATTCAGTCTTTTCATTGATATTGGGAAATATTTCACAGGAGACACAGCTGTTTGTTGATGATGCAAAGATAGGCAGGATAATCAGAAATACAACTGACATGCAGCACTTTCAGAATAATGTGAATGGGCTGGAATTGTGAGTATCTGAAAATGGCTGTCAGCTCAATGTTAGTAAATATAAAGTTATGGAATTTAATGTGATGAGATATCAAATTGCATATTATGTTGGTGCAGTTATGTCAGAAGAAACAGATCGGGCTGGGAACTTGGAGTTTTAGTATATAGGAAGTTGAAGATCAGACACCATATAGCAAAGATTGCAAATACAACTTAGAAAATAATTGAAATACTAAAATGAACAATAACTTGTAAAGATAATGAATTCATTTTGCATCTTACAAAGCTTTGATCTGACTCCATCTGGACTACTGTTGTGTGCAGATCTGGTCTCTTGGTTTCTGAGGTAATGCAGATACACTGGAGAGAGTGCAAAGGAGAGTGTTAAAGATGATATCGGGACTGGACAGTGTAGATTACGAGAACTGATTGAGAATTTGTGGACTGTACACACGCTAGAAAACAAGAGAAGAGGGATGATATGATTGACACCTTCACACTTTTGAAAAGGCCATATAGAATACCAGTAGATGGAAATTTTTATTTTACGGAAGGTAGAGAGAAAACTAGAGGGAAGCTGCAGAAGTTGAAAATGAATGCACTCATGAAAGGGATGAGCTAGATTTTTCTCATAAAGCAGTATGTGCATGAGATGACTTTGTCTTTGGTAGTAAGTGTCTGTAGTGTAAATGAATCCAATAGAATTTGATGATTGGTGTGAATGATATATAGATCCTGGAAGTCAATCTAAAGCACCTGCCAGAAAAGTTGAGTATTGTATGGAAAACTAAAACTGTTGACTTCCAGGATGTTTCTGGTAATAATAATAATAATAACCATGTTTTTATATTGCTCTGCTCATGAAAAGTTATTTGCAAATCTATAGTACATTTGGTACCATGGGTGGAATAAAAACTTTTTTCTGTTTTTTAGTAATTTTATATGTATATATTTTTGTATTTTTAGTCTATTTTTTACATAGTTTGGAAACTCTGCTCTAGAGACCAAACATGGAACTTTTTTCACTCCATTTCAGGCTTCCATTAAGTGATCTCACACCGGGTGATGAAATTCATTTCCCACCTTTTTGTTGATATCTTCATGCTGGTTCAGGATGCAATAGTATAGAGTATTTGAAATAGGAAGCAGTTTACCCTTCAGTTTTGAGCAATGTAAATGAATATCATACTGAAAACAAATATGTACAAAATTTAATAAAGAATCATAGTTAAGCACCTTTCAGAATTGTAGACTCAAATATTATTCAAGAAATAAAATGAGTTTGAAAACAAGAATTAAATTTTGGTGAGTCACTGGGTAAACCTTGAAGAAATCATTCAGTCAGGGAGGTATATGGTTAAGTATTTTGCAAGGATAAAAAAATCTGAACTTTTTTTTGCAGACTCAAGAAGTAAAGAGGTAGTCTTGGAAAAAAAGGGAGCATATTGAAACTACCTGGAAAATTAGCAAGAGCTCTGAGAGAATACAGAGAAACATGTAAGAAAGCTGTGGGCAAAAAAAGGCTAAACAAGTCATTTGAAGACTTTATTAGAATATAGAAGATAAATGATAGCAAAATATTCTGGTGGCTATTGGGAAAAAAAAGCTTAGTAAGGCAAGAATAATACTTTAAAAGGAATTGGAGATGATAAAAACTTTGGAATAGTTACTTTGAAATATTATTAAATGAGATAGGCAGTAGCAGAACATTAATAGAGAATATTCAAGAGGAGTGCATATCAATACTTGAGGCTAAAAAAGCCATCAGATATCTGAAATGCGAAAAGGCAGCTGGAGGAGACATGATACTTGACCAGGTCTGTCTCCATAGGAGCAAAGTTGGGGATTTTGAATGCAGTTGCTTTTCATTGGCAGCTTGTGGATGTGAGACTTGGATCCTAAAGAAGCCAGATAAGAAAAGGATAGCTGCTTTTGAGATGTGGTGTTACAGAAGGCTGTTGGGGATATCATATACTGAAAGTCGCACAAATGAACGAGTGTTAGAAAATATCAGTACAACTTTAAGGCTCCTTAAGGATATTTACAGAAGAAAGTTAAAATATTTTGGACACATTGAAAGGATGGAAGGAGGACTGTCAGTGAGATGGATGGTGTGTGTGTGTGGGTGGAGTGACTGATCTGCAGAGAGTTGAAGCCTCTCTGAAGTGAGAGTTATAAGATATATAAAGCGCTCGCCAGAAAAGTTGAGCATTGTATGGAAAACTAAATTGGAGTACAATAGGAAATTGGCTGTGCAGACTAGAGGCAATCTAAAAGAATTTTATTGTTATGCCACATGTGAATGGTAGAATAACTTTTCTGAATGCATGGCAAATGTGTTAGAAGCCAAGGAGAATGTTCATATAATGAGTGCTCACTTCACTTAGATCCATCTATCCACCAGGTGTATGTAATATGGTGCACAGTGCTACCACTACATTGGATGAAGAGATAGAGGTGCATGCCAGTGTAGTTGAAAAACTGTTGCATAACTTAGATAAGAATTCAAGAATAAGAACAGATGGGATATCAGTGCATATGCTAAAGCAATTTCATCTGCATTGGCTAGACCCTTTGCACAAGGATGGTACAAAGATGTGTCATAATGACCTACCAGTATCTTTGGAGTGATTGTGAAGATTTTAGAGAAGGTGGTAAGAACTTGTAGAAATGGGTTGACAAACAAACTGAAGGATATGAGATTGGAATATAAACTGTTGGCTTGGATAAGTGGTGATGGATGGACAGGTATCAGAAAGTGGTATATGAAAGGTGTGTGAATCTGCCAGATTTAAAGTGACAGTGGCGTGCCTAAAGAATCAGTCTTGGACCATTGCCATTTAATCTGTATATTTATGGTATTAAACAGATCTGACAGGGGATCTTTAATATAGGCAGGGCAATTAGGAATGTTAGTGATCCAGCACTTGTAGAATGATTTGAATAAGCTGGAATAGTGGGCAAATAATAATTGCTCTCTTATTCAGTGTTTGTAAAGTTATGCACTTTGGGGTGATGAGAAGATTTCCAGCAGTATATTATATTGGCAGGGGTACGCTACAAGAAATCGATGAAGCTGGGGATCTTGGCAGTATGGTGGATAGAAATTTGAAGTTTAAAGGTCACAACAAAAATTGCAAATCCAATTCAGAAGATAATTGCAATGTTAAAAAGACCACTGACATGTATGACAGGGTATGAAGTTATTTTGCTTGCTTACAAGTTGATATAACTGCACCTAGACTGTACAGATTTGATCTTCTGGGTTTGGAGGGAGATAAGGTTGCTGTGGAAAGGCTGCAAAGAAGAGTTACAAAGATTGTATTAGAATGTAGATTATGAGGACAGATTGGGGCCCCTGCAGACTCTGGCAAACAGGAGAAAGAAAGATAATATGATAGAGGCCTATAAACTTCTGAATGGGTGTTATAGGATTTTGTGTGATGGAATTTTTTTTTGTTATATGGAAGGTGGGGAGAAGAAAACACAGGCATCCATGGAAGTTAAGTTTGTGGGCAGTTAAAGGGGGTAAGAGCTAGATTTCTAGATTTTAAACTGATACTCCTCACTGCTCTGACAGCAGTGAGTGAGTGAAATAGTTTACCTGTTGAACTGATGAGTGCATCTTAGTGTGATTGAGTTTAAGAGAAGATATGACAGCTGATATAGGTGATGTATGGCTTTCCTTGATGAGCCCATAACTTGTTGGCGATCTCAAATAATAATGATAAAACTTACTTGGAATTGGGAAATTCCTCTAATTCTTACATTCAGTTTTATTTTACTTTTTTATAGATGGATACTATGGGCACTCTGCTCATTATCTGTAATTTGAGCATCTGATCCGGCTTTCTGAATTATGTAGTGTGCAGCCACTGCAGAACTTTTATTCCTCCATATTTGAACATTTCTGGTCATATATCTATACCAACTGTCTTTCTACCTTTCAGGTTTTTAAGAACTCTTACTTTAAATATTGATATGCACTCTTGAATGTTTCTACTACTGTTCTTGTTTCATTTGATTTTTTTTAAAGTAATTACTCCAGACAGCTAGAATATTTTTATCTTCAGTTTTTGTGTCATGTGGTTTTATAAAAGTATCATGTTTGTTCTCTAGAGCAAGGGAACTAGATTATGTGATCCTTAGCCCACTAAGTACTAATGTATGATAGGTTTATAACCGTATTTGAAGGTGGGATTTGCTAGAGGGAAACAAATTACTCTTCTCAAAAAGTAAATGGTGATTACTTTCTATGTCAAATTCTTTGTATTTTCTAATAAATTCTTTCTATGTCAAATTCTTTGTATTTTGTAATAAATTATATTAGTTTTTTTAATGCAAAACTACTTACCAAAGGTTGTTAGCCTATAGTATGATTCATATCTTGCATATGATTCATACTTCTATCATACTAGTATTCATATATGTATGAATATTAGTTTTGTGCATAACTTATTTATTATAGTGACCTTATGTAGCTGCTGACAATATTTAGTTTTCTTAATTTAATTTTTTTCATTCAGTGTTTGCATATGGTGCTACAGGAGCTGGGAAAACCTATACAATGTTGGGGTCACCTGTTCAACCTGGTATCTCTTTCCTTACTGTGATGGCACTTTATCAGAAGATTGAAGAAATGAAAGAAGAAAAAATCTGTGACCTGTCTGTTACCTATTTGGAAGTATGTTTTTCTTATATATGAAACTTGAAGAGTCATAAGTTAGAAATTTAAGATTTATGGTATTTATAAACATTTATGGTATTCAAATAGAATTAAACAATTTGCATGAGAATAATTATTTTGCATGCAGCAGTTATTATGTGAGCATCTGACGGTAACTTGCTAATTTTTACCCTGTCTAATTATTTTATAAAAAAATTTTTTCCCCTTTCCAGATATACAACGAAACAATCAGAGACCTCCTCATGCCTTCAAGTTCTCTTGCAATAAGGGAAGATCCAAAGAGAGGAATTGTTATCAGCAATCTCTCGTATCACAAGGTATATCTTAATATATTTTTTCTTAAATGTCATCTTTATTTCTTATTTACTATCTGTGATTTTGTTTATACATAGTATATTTGAATTATCCAGTTGTTTCAGGTATTCTGATTTGTCAGAGGATTGTAAAGCTCTGATAAATAAACATTTAAAACTAGAATTCTGTCATGATATCAAAGTTTGACTGTTTTTTCACTTTTGCATGTTGTAGCATAAAAATATTAAATAGGTTTACTATTATTCTTGCTAGTATGCCATTGAAAAGGGAAATGATGTAATATATGATATATGCTGGGCTGGGTGAGCAGTTAGCATATCTGCTATCCAGCTATAAGGCTTTAGGTTCGAATCCCGTTGAGGGCATGGATGTTTGTGATTGTCTGTGGAAATACTAGTGGTGGTGGCAGGCGATAGATGGCATTGGTATAGTTGGTGGATTGAGTGGTAGAGACAGAGAGATGTAGACTAGGTATACTCCCTCAATAACTCTTTGGACTTCCTGGGGGTATCACGTAATAATAATCATCATCATCAAATTCTTGACATGTACCCTCAAGGGGTGTACAGGATATGATAGTACTGCATGAAAAATTTACATCATTACTAACTTCCTATCTACAATTTTCCTCCGAATCAGTCTGTTACTTGTCAAGACTTAAATATTATCATTATCAGATCTTATATTTCTGTTGTCTAAGGAACATTGTACCATATCAATCCACCTATATCTTGGTCTTCCTCTGGGTCGTTTCCCTGCCAACCTGGCAGAGAGCACTTGTTTTGCTAATCTTTCCTCACCCATTCTGTTTAAGTGACCATACCACCTGAGATTACTCTGCTAATGCATTATTGGATGCCGACAATGTCAAGTTCTTTCCTAATATCCTCATTTTTCATATGATATTGCCATTGATGCCATCTGTTCACGCCTCTAATCATTCGCAGGACTCTCATATCTGCGGTCTTTAGTCTTTGGTCAAGCGTTTTACTGCTGACCCAGCTCTCAGATCCATAAGTTAAAACTGGTTTGAACACTGTCTTGTATACAGCTAATTTAGTGTTCCGACTAATTTCTCTCTTATTCCATATGAATTTATTCAATTGACTTTCTACCTTACCAGCTTTGTTGATTCTGTTGTTTATTTCCATATTTAATTTACCATCTTCACTAAAAATCGTGCCTAAGTAGCTGAAATGTTTTAATTGTTCCACAGGTTCCCCATTCACAACACAGTTGACATTTTCAACAATTCTACCTATTTTCATTGTCTTTGTCTTTTTAATGCTGACCTTCATACCATATCTACTGCAATAGTTATTCAATTTAGTCAGGGAATTTTGCAGACTTGTAGCGGATTTATTTAGACGTATAACATCGTCCACATAAAGCGAAGAGCTGACATTAACATCTCCAATTCTGATATCATGTTTAATACCACTTTCTTTCATATGATCCATATAGATAATGAATAACAGAGGGGATAATGTACATCCTTGTCTCACACCAGATTTAACATAAAACCATCTTCCTGTACATCCTTCAATTCTAACTGCTGACTTACAACTCAAATAAAGACTGAGTATTGCTTGATATAATGCCCCATTGACACCATATAACTGTAGCATATTGAATAGCTTCTCTCTTGGCATCATGCCATATGTCATATGCCTTTTCCAGATTGACAAATCTTAAATACAGATCTTTGTTATATTCCCATGCTTTCTCAACTATTTGTCGTAAAGTGAAGATCTGATCCTGACAGCCTCTATTTGGCCTAAATCCAGCTTGTTCTTCACCAAGCTTTTCTTCCACAATTCTTCTCAACCGTTTCTCAAGTATACTTGCATAGATCTTGCCTGGAACACTCAGTAACGAAATACCTCTGTAATTCTCACAATCAGTTTTTTTTTTTTTTTCTTTTGGGTACTATTAGAGCTCTACTCCAATCATCGGGAATTCGTCCCTCTGTCCAGGCTTTCTGAACTATGCAGTGCAGCCACTGTAAGACTTTTATACCACCATACTTCAGAATTTCTGGTCAAATATCATCTACTCCTGCTGCCTTTCCACATTTCAAGCCTTTGATAGCTTTTTCTACTTCAAGTATGGATATGTATTCCTGACTGTATGCCTGTTGAGTGTTTTTTACCACTGTGCTATCACTGCTTGTTTCATTTAGTAATTTTTCAAAGTAATTACTCCATACTTCAAGGATATCTTTTTCTCCCATTTTCATGTCACCTTTATCATCTCTGACTCCTTTTACAGCACTCTTTCCTCCATTCCTAAGCTTCTTCAACGCATTCCAGAATATCTTACCACCTTCTTGATATTTATTATCTATGTTCTTGCCAATGTCCTTCCATGACTTTTGTTTAGCTAGTTTTACACAGTGTTTAGCTTTCTTACATTTGTCTCTGTATTCTCTTAGAGAACAAACTGACTTATTTGCCAGAAACGTTTGATATGCTTTCTTCTTTTTCTTCACTGCTTCTTTAACTTCCTGTGTGCACCATGGAGTTCTGATTTTTCAATCCATGCAGACAACCTCACCACATGCTTCTCTGGCAGAATCAAACAATGTTTTCTTCAGATTTTGCCACTGAATCTCCAAGGTTTGATTCCTGTTCTCAAACTCTTTCATTTTTTTCTTCAATAATCTTTGTGTATTTTAGTCTACAGTTCACCTCTGAGAGCTGCTCAACTTTTATTCGCTTTAAAACTTTCTTACATGCTATTTTTTCAATATATTCAATTTTATCCTGCTCAAGACTAAATAGTGATCGCTTCCAATTTCAAATCCTCTGTTCACTCTAGTGTCCTGCACCAGGGAGAAAACATCACTATCAACAATAACATAGTCAATGAGACTTTTCTTATTCCTTGCCTCTTCTCTCCATGTGAATTTATGCACATTTTTATGTTGGAACATGGTGTTAGTAATAACCAATCCATGTCCTGAGCAGAAATCCAACATATATTTGCCATTATTATTAGCTTTGCTCTTTTGTCTAAATTTTCCCAAAATATTTTTGTATGTCTCACAATCATTTCCTACTCTGCTATTTAGATCCCCAACAAGGACCAACTTTTCCTTTTTCATTGTGTCAGTTGCTTTTTCTAAAGCATCAAAAAATACCTCCACTTCTACCTTGGGACTATACAAACAAATAAGTCGAATTGTCCAATTCCCCATTCTGATATTTGCCCACATCACTCTGCTTGAGACTGCCTGCCATTCAAGAAGATTAGCCTCGTATTTTGTGCTGAATACTATGGCTACTCCTTCTTTTCCTTGATTGTCATTTCCTGAATATAACATCTTGTATTTATTGCTCAGAAAGATCTCACCAGTTTTTGTCTTTTTTTGTTTCAGTCACCCCTATTATGTCGATCTGGTACTTATCTAATTCCTCAGCTAGCTCCATTTTTTTGCCATTCCGGCTTCTTATGTTGATAGTACTGATCTTTAACTCTGGTGATGTTGAGTTGGGGTGTGCTTTCAGATTTGTTCCAGTAGCTGACTTTTCGCTGTTCGTCCTGGTTCCCTGGTGAAAACAACGGGGTCGTTGTTTAAACGGGCGACTCCCCATCCAGCATGAAATTTTGTCATGTTGTACCATCATTTTCTATATTGGTTTAAGCTAATAAGAATACAATTTGTTCTGCTAAATCCCAAATTGCCAGCCCATCCTTGTTCGTTCAGTATCCAGGTAGATACCCAACAGGGTGCACCACGAGAAGGTGAGGATTGGACATTAGGTCAGAAGCCCTGGTAGGTTCTCTGCATTCCTTTGAAGGCTATGTGGAGGTCTCCTCTCAGTTATACAGCTTTGACCCTTAAGCACCCCATCACGTGATAATAATGATATGATAATAATGAACTCGCAACTTGTAACAAGCTATGAGTTCTCTATTATATTGTATTTCCCTTTTGGAGGAGACTCATTAAAAACAGCAATCCTACTTAAGTGAGATAAGCTTCAGAAGAAGTGGAAGATTTACTTTACTCACTTTTGTTATTGATAATTTCTTATAATTGATGAATTCACTGCAGTAGTGTTTGTTATAGTGAGGGTCGAAATAAATATTAACTGCACTTTTTATAGCATAGTGAACATTTGTTTTAGAAAAATCATTTTAAGAAGTTTCTTAACTCCTGACAGAGACCTGAAGTTTAGGGATTGCATTGCTAAAATTTAAAGAACATCCCATTGGATTATGATAATAATGAGAAGCACATTGATGTTCAGAAGCAAAGATGTTATGATTCTTTTGTATAAGGCTCTGATATAGACTACCGTGCAGATTTGGTCACCTAGTTTTCAGGGAGATGAGAATGCATTGGAGAAGTCCAGAGAAGGTTTACTAAGTTAGTTTCAAGTCTATGGAATGTCAGATACAAGGAGAGATTGAGGGAATGCAACTTGTAAAGCCTTGTGAATAGAAGAAGGTTTATAATTGAGACATATAAGTTGGTGAGGGAGTGTTACCAGATTAATGTGGAGAAGATATTTTATAGAGTAGAGAGTGGTAATGGTAGAACTAGAGGCCATCCATGGAAGCTGTATAAGGAGAGTGTGAAGCAGGTTTTTCCATGGAGAGTGATTGGCGAGTGGAATGCACTGTCTGAAAATGTAGTGAGTGTGGAAACTGTGAGTGGTTCAAGGCATAGCTCAATCTTTTGGCATGAGAGAGTATTGGTCTCCCGTGATGAGTCATTTGACTCCATGGAGGCCAAATATATTAATAATAATAACTCTTAGTTATGGAGCTGGCATATTTCTATAATTGGCAGTCTTAGATTTTCATAGTATTAAATTTTCATGTTGCTGCTGTGTGTAAAAAGTGGTTTCAGGATAATCATATTCCACTGCTGGAATGGCCTGGGATTAGCCCAGACCTTAACCCAATCAAAAATCTATGGAGCCGACTGAAGAAACTTGTTAGTCAGAAGCAATAATTCAATTTTGGTTCACTCCATGGGAAGGCGTTGTAAGGCCATAATTAACGCTAAAGGTTACCCAACTAAGTATTAACTCACATTGTGAGAATTTTTGTATATCTCATTTTTTCTGTGTGTTTCACTTTTCTTCTTTATAACTGCTGTTCTAATAAAAAAAAATCCTTCATAAAAGTTATTGCATTGCATTTTTGATTAAATTATCTTTCCATTGATATATAATTTTATGGTATTACTCCAAAATAAAGTGGTGTTATGAGCCATCAAACCTCAGAAATACACTTTTTTCCACAATTTTGGCCACTAGTGTGTGTATAGCACATTCAGTACTTTGGAGAGGTACAAAAACTTAATCTGGCAATCCCACTGGAGACCAGACAGTACTTTTTCAGGCCTCCACTATGCAGGATGATGGCTATTCTATTGGGCAACAAACATTTGCCAACTAAAGGCTTTCACAAACATCCATGCTGCAGTGGTATGCAAACCATTAGCCTATTCATTGGACAACAGAGTTGCTATGCAGTTAACCAAGCTAACAAATTAAACAATGTTCCCCAAATCGTTGTTTATTTGCCAGCTATTTTTATTCAAATTGTTAATTGGAAAGCTTCTTATATAACTGAATAGTTTATCAAAGAAGCAACTTTCGTATTGTTCTCTTCCAGTGAATAATATTTCAAGAAGTATTTGTTTATTTAATGATGGCACGTTTTGCTAATTCATATTTTGCTTCCTTAAGAAACAGGTATAGTGTATGCTCTTTGGGATGAGCACTGTTTATAGATGATCTGTAGATTGTATGAGTAATTATGCATTCTGAAATACTTTTTTGATCTTCAGAAAGAAAGACTTAAATAGAACATATACTTAATAGAAAGACTAAATAAAAAGTTTCAGAGATGAGAAAGAAACATTCTCATTACTCTAATTTGAAAATAACAGTCACCACTGGTGAAGGTATTTTCAATGATACAGAAGTTTTGGCTATTTGCAGTGCATGTGAAAGGTTATTTGAAACACTGTTTTAGATAAACCAGGAGGCAAATGATTAGAATCTTCTTTCAAGAATACTAGGATCACATCTGCTTTTTTAGGCAGATTTAGCTACTAACCTTCATGCAAGATTGCGTTCCTTCATGCTTACACGATGATTAGAATACATTTTATGAAAATTATGGATACAGCTACATGTTAGAGTAAAACTCTAGTTTAATATAAACCAAAATATACACTCGATGTTTCGACCTTCACATTAAGGTCATCTTCTGGAGTGTACATATATATACAAAGAAACAAGCTGCACTAAAATCTATATGGCATGCTAAAGTTACTGATCAACCTTTAAAACTATCTGCCTGACCTCTGGTGTTAAAAAAAAAAAAAAAAAAAAAAAAAAAAACCTTACTACATCAAAGCTGGAGTCCTGTTATTATTATTATTATTATCTATTAAGTTACAAAGTTAACTTAAGATGGAGAGTAACATACAGAAAATTAATAAATAATTAATACAGATAATTAATAAATAAAAATAAAATTACCCATATAAGTATACATATAAATTGAAACAACTGGTATGGGCAGTGGCCAATAAAAGCAAAAATAATATCTTAGAGTCCTAAAGTTAGGGTTTGTTGGAAACTAAGTGGGCTGACTGTGTGCCATCCAAATTCTTGGGATTTTTAAGCCACCATTATTATTAAGATTAGGGTGGTTGATCAGAATTTCACAGGCTTCTTTAATTTTCGGTTCATACCAAGTTTTTGTGGGGTGCTTAAGGGTCAAAGCTGTATAACTGAGAGGAGACCTCCACATAGCCTTTAAAGGAATGCGGAGAACCGACCAGGGCGGCTTCTGACCTAATGTCCAATCCTCATCTTCTCGTAGTGCACCCTGTTGGGTATCTACCTGGATACTGAACGAACGAGGATGCACTAGCAATTTGGGATTTAGCTAACCAAATTGTATTCTTATTGGCTTAAACCAATATAGAAAATGATGGTACAACATGAAAAAATTTCATGCCGGATGGGGCATCGCTTGGTTAAACAAAGACACCCGTTGTTTTTGCCAGGGAACCAGGGCGAATAGTGAAAAGTCAGATACTGGAACAAATCTGAAAGCACACCCCAACTCAACATCACCAGAGTTAAAGATCGGTACTATCAACATAAGAAGCCTGAATGGCAAAGAAATGGAGCTAGCTAAGGAATTAGATAAGTACCAGATCGACATAATAGGGGTGACTGAAACAAAAAAGACAAAAACTGATGAGATCTTTCTGAGCAATAAATACAAAATGTTATATTCAGGCAATGACAATCAAGGAAAAGGAGTAGCCATAGTATTCAACACAAAATACGAGGCTAATCTTCTTGAATGGCAGTCAGTCTCAAGTAGAGTAATGTGGGCAAATATGAGAATGGGGAACTGGACAATGAGACTTATTTGTGCCTATGGTCCCACAGAAGGTTCTACTAAGGTAGAAGTGGAGGAATTTTTTGAGGCTTTAGAAAAAGCAACTGACACAATGAAAAAGGAAAACTTGGTCCTTGTTGAGGATCTAAATAGCAGAGTAGGAAATGATTGTGAGACATACAAAAATATTTTGGGAAAATTTGGAGAAAAAAGCAAAGCTAATAATAATGGCAAATATCTGTTGGATTTCTGCTCAGGACATGGACTGGTTATTACTAATACCATGTTCCAACATAAAAATGTGCACAAATTCACATGGAGAGAAGAGGCAAGGAATAAGAAAAGTCTCATTGACTATGTTATTGTTGATAGTGATGTTTTCTCCCTGGTGCAGGACACCAGAGTGTACAGAGGATTTGAAATTGGAAGTGATCACTATTTAGTCATGAGCAGGATAAAATTGAATTTCATATTGAAAAGAATAACATGTAAGAAAGTTTTAAAGCGAATAAAAGTTGAGCAGCTCTCAGAGGTGAACTGTAGACTAAAATACACAAAGATTATTGCAGAAAAAATGAAAGAGTTTGAGAACAGTAATCAAACCTTGGAGATTCAATGGCAAACTCTGAAGAAAACATTGATTGATTCTGCCAGAGAGGCATGTGGTGAGGTTGTCTGCAAGGATAAAAAAATCAGAACTCCATGGTGGACACAGGAAGTTAAACAGGCAGTGAAGGAAAAGAAGAAAGCATATCAAAAGTTCCTGTCAAATAAATCAGCTTGTGCTCTTAGAGAATACAGAGACAAATGCAAGAATGCTAAACACTGTGTAAAACTAGCTAAACAAAAGTCTTGGGAGGACATTGGCAAGAACATTGATAATAAATATCAAGAAGGTGGTAAGATATTCTGGAATGTGTTGAAGAAGCTTAGGAATGGAGGAAAGAATGCTGTAAAACGAGTTAGAGAAGATAAAGGTGACATGAAAATGGGAGAAAAAGATATCCTTGAAGTATGGAATAATTACTTTGAAAAACTGCTAAATGAAACAAGCAGTGATGACAGCACAGTGGTAAAAAACACTGACCAGGCATGCAGGCAGGGATACATATCCATACTTGAAGTAGAAAAAGCCATCAAAAGCTTGAAATGTGGAAAGGCAGCTGGAGTAGATGATATTCGACCAGAAATGCTGAAGTATGGTGGTATAAGAGTCTTACAGTGGCTGCACTGCATAGTTCAGAAAGTCTGGACAGAGGGACGAATTCCCGATGATTGGAGTAGAGTTCTCATAGTACCCATATATAAAAAGGGAAATAAAACTGAATGTGAGCATTACAGAGGTATTTCCCTACTGATTGTTCCTGGCAAGATCTATGCAAGTATACTTGAGAAACGGTTGAGAAGAATTGTGGAAGCAAAGCTTGGTGAAGAACAAGCCGGATTCAGGCCGAACAGAGGCTGTCAGGATCAGATCTTCACTTTACGACAATTAGTCAAGAAAGCATGGGAATATAACAGAGATCTGTATTTAAGTTTTGTCGATTTGGAAAAGGCATATGACAAGGTGCCAAGAGAGAAGCTATTCAATATGCTACAGTTATATGGTGTCAATGGGGCATTATATCAAGCAATACTTAGTCTTTATTTGAGTTGTAAGTCAGCAGTTAGAATTGAAGGAAGTACAAGAAGATGGTTTAATGTTAAATCTGGTGTGAGACAAGGATGTACATTATCCCCTTTGTTATTCATTATCTATATGGATCACATTATGAAGGAAAGTGATATTAAACATGATATCAGAATTGGAGATGTTAATGTCAGGTCTTTACTTTATGTGGATGATGTTATACTTCTAAATAAATCCATTACAAGTCTGCAAGGTTCTCTGACTAAATTGAATAGCTGTTGTAATAGATATGGTATGAAGGTCAGCAATAAAAAGACAAAGACAATGAAAATGGGCAGAATCATTTGAAAATTTCAACTGTGTTGTGAATGGAGAACCTGTGGAACAAGTGAAACATTTCAGCTACTTAGGCACGATTTTTAGTGAAGATGGTAAATTAAATATAGAAATAGACAACAGAATCAGCAAAGCTGGTATATGGTAGGAAGTCAAATGAATAAATTCATATGGAATAAGAAAGAAATTAGTCGGAATGCTATATTAGCTATGTACAAGACAGTGTTCAAACCAGTTTTAACTTATGGATCTTAAAGCTGGGTGAGAAGTAAAACACTTGACCAAAGACTAGAGACTGCAGATATGAGAGTCCTGAGAAAGATTATTGGAGTGAACAGATGGCATCAATGGCAATTTCATATTAAAAACGAGGATATTAGGAAAGAACTTGATATTGTCTGCATCCGGGAATGCGTTAGCAGAGCCAATCTCAGTTGGTATGGTCACTTAAACAGAATGGACGAGGACAGATTAGCAAAACAAGTGTTCTCTGCCAGGTTGGCAGCAAAACGACCCAGAGGAAGACCAAGATATAGGTGGAGTGATAAGGTACAAAGTACCTTAGACGATAGAAATATAAGATCTGATAATGTTGGAGTCTTGACAAGTAACAGACTGATTTGGAGGAAAATTGTAGATAGGAAGTTAAGAATGATATAATTTTTTCATATAGTACTATCATATCCTATACACCCCTTGTGGGTATATGTCTGGAATTTGATGATGATGATGAATACTAAGATAATGATAATGGGTAGGAAAATAGGATTTAATGTAAAGATGAGATGTGGAGAAAAGATTTTAGAAGAAGTGGAAAGATTTCAATATTTAGGTAGCTGGATCTTAGAGAAAGATACTTCAGAGTTGGACAGTAGAAATAGAATAGGCAAAGCTAAATCGGCATATATGGAAATGAAGAGAATTTTAATAAACAAGAATATTAAAATAGGTGTTAGAATTGGAATAGTTAAAGCAACAGTTTGGAGTATTGCAAGTTATGGAAGTGAGTCATGGACACTCAGAAAGAGAGATATAGAAAGAATTAATGCATTGGAAATGTGGTGTTATAGAAAGATGGAAAAGATTAGCTAGAGAGAATATCAAATCAAGAGGTTTTAAGAAGAGTTAGGATGGAAGAACACTACTCAAGAATATTATGCAAAGAAAGACCAGATTTGCAGGACATCTTCTGAGAGGTTCTTCGGGACACCTGACAAGAACTATATTATAAGGGAAAGTTGAGGGGAAGAGAATATGTGGAAGACCAACTAGAGAGTGGTTCAATGACATCGTGGAATGGACTGGTTTAAGAATGACGAAGGCAACATATAGAGAGAAATGGAGCAGAGCTGCTCATCTGCTGCAACCTCTTGTTAGAGGATGCTACCGGACACGACGACGAAGGTCTCCACCAATGCAGTGGTGCCTCAGAACTCTGTTCTGTCACATGTCCTCTTTCTCTAAAATAACTTCTAATAACCAGTAATCTTCTCTGTAGTTTTGCTAACAGAGTATGTTAGCAAAACTACAGAGAAGTTTTTTTTTTTTTTTTTTTGCTAACAATAGTATGCTCCATTCCTCTAGTTCATTTGATAAATGAACTAGAGGAATTTCTGTGCCAAACATCTGAAAACTTAAAAATCTTCTATAACTGATGCCTTAAACACCACCCTTCATGTTATTCTTTAGTGAGGTGAGGATAGTCTAGTCACCTCCATTGTTATCAAAACATAGTTTTGCCTGTTTTCACACAAAAAGGATATCATTTTGCCTTTTTCTTTTCTCTTGATAATATGCATATCACCTGACAAATATATCATTTCAGTTTCTTCCTCAGACTCTGAATAACTTGGCATCCTTTTCTATTCAAGAGCTCGCTCTCATTACAGGCCACACTTTCTCCCATGTTAAAAACTATGCACATCAAATCTTGCTAGTCAGACTTGATTCCTAAAGACTCTGGCATCACGGTCAGTTTTGACATACCTCCATGTTCACGACTGTACCATTGAAAGAAACCTCTGAACTAATTCAGACCCACTATGACAGCCTTAATAAAGCAGTCTCCTTCAGTTTTATGTTGTAAGGAAAAACCTACAAGCAGATTGGTGTTGAGGGAGGGAAGCCCATAGCCGTGCCTTCAATCTGCTTGTAGGTTTTTCGAAATCTTCTATGAAGAGACAGTCCAGTCCTAAAGTTGGCACTTCTCAAACACATAATGTGGCTATGGTATGTGTACGATGTGTTGAGGTGTGCAAAAAAGCTGGGGGCCTACAGCATCCTGTGCTCCTGCAAGCTTTCCTATTTTGGACAAACAAGAACTGCCAACATCTGTCTGAAGGAACAGAAAAACTATGTTTACTATCTGCACTACAGCTTCTCTATAGTAGCAGACCATGCCATGGATGCAAACTGCTAGATCCACTGGAGGGAACTTCCCTTTTTTACAGGAACAGATATAAAACAGATGTAAATAGGAGAGATTATTCCTAGAATCTATTATAGCATTCACCAAATCTGAACAAATTCAGCTGCATCACTTTATCTAACATGTGGAAGACCATTCATTTGAGACCTTCAGTGACTTTCCATTACCACTCCAATAGAGGGGTTTCAGTTAGGACTATAGGATCTTGCCTTTCATACTCTGTCTGTGGTTGCATTCTTGTTAGTGTGCCTGCATATACATGCTTAGTTGTATTCTTTGTGGCCATAGTGAAATATTGGCATAATAATTTATTGGCTAAATAAATTTAGTTATTGTTAACTAGATGTGCGTTTACTCTATTAAACTTCAACATGATTGATAATTGTCTAAATATCCATACCAGCATATATTTTTAATGGCTATATTCATTATGTATTCAAGTATCATAGGATTTTCTCTGACTAGTTACTGTAAACAAAAGAACTTATCATTAGTCAACAGTTACTTTTGTTAGCATTTGAGAAGTTGATATTAAATAAACTGAAAATGAAATGCATAATTATTGTTTCTATGCTGTTCAAATATTGAGGTACTTGAGTTGAAGTATAATGTGAAAATCCATGTCCTGCTAATGATCTATCATTACTAGATTGTATAATTCACTTTATTTATTTGTATTCAAAATATCATTTTGCCCAGTGATTTGAACAAGCAATTTATGTCACATTGCAAATGTGAATGTTAAGTCGATTTGATGCTGTTTCCTAAAGCATGCTGCTCGAAATATCATTTTTACAAGTGGAAGGTGCAAGGCTGATCACTATCAAACTGTGAAGTCGATAACTGCACATTTATATAGAAGGCATCATAGTGATTACATATGTCAAATGAAATTTCACCTGCCTACAGAATTACTGAGGAGATCCAGGAGTAGATCAGAAGGTCAGTTTTATTTACTAAAATTGCAGTTATAGTACATTCATAACTTTATTTTAACAGTATTACAACACCAAATGAACTAAATTATAAAAAGATGTTTATTAACTGGCTTATAATTTGAACTAGCATCTTAAGAGCAAATGGCATGTTACACTTTATGTACAACAATGAGTAAGAAAAACAATTTAACTTGTAAAGGACAAAAGACCTAGAGTCCTAATTTGCCATCCTCTAATGTTGTAAAAACATGTATTACAATTGTGTAGGAGTTGATCTTAGGATAGCAGTCTCCAAGACTTTGGCAAATTAATGCAGCCATTCTTGTTAAGGTTAGGAAAATGTTCTACTTTTGTTTGATCTGCTGGTTTGAAGTCCTGCAATATATAAGCCAGTTAATAAACATCTTTTTTTATAATTTAGTTTATTTGGTGTTGTAATACTGTTAAAATAAGTTATGAATAATGTTGAAAAAAACCTAAACTTGTCTCTGCAGAAGCTAATTCTGAGAAGTGGAATGGAATTTGAAGCAACAAACTCATTGTCTACTGTTCTCTTTTGTTATTTGATGGATCAATTCAGATTTGATCGATTGCCCAGAAAATGCTAATAAGACTGCAATTTCCTTGAAACCTTGAAAGGTGGACATGCATTAGAATTGGATGCTTTCCTTGGTATGTATAGGACCACTTATTTTGTGTTGATAGCATGATGACGGAGTATCATGCTATGACATTCTAGATGATTCATTGTTAGCTTCAGTGATGGTGCTCTGTGGCAAAGGACCTTATATATTTCATCAAGGCAGTTTATCAGAAAATTTGTGGAAACTTGGCCTAGGAGAAATGATGTGATAATGATGAACTGATAGATATCTTCAGTTTTAATTGATTTGAGCTGGTATAGAATGAGTTGGAAAAGTGTGTAAGAAATTGCTCCATAGGATTTCTTGAATTACATTAAAGTTGTTGTTTATTAAAAATGTTAGAATATTCTGTTGCAATATGTTTCAAATTAGTAATAATTATATCAGGTAGATCATATTTTATTGCAAAGTTGTTTGTATTGATAGCAAGAATATCTGTATGACACTGGTATACACAGGATTTTTCTAGGTTCATGGGGCTTATTATTCCTAAGGGATAAAGATTCAGGTGCTCTGATTTTTTTGATTGAGGACTAACTCTTTGACTGTTACTTATCTATATTACTATCTGTTGAACTGTAAACATTTGAAAGAAGCCACTAAGAGTCATACTGGTGTCATGCCTTAGCTGCTTAACACATTCGCTGCCACATTCCTCAGGCATAGTTTGTTCCCGCACGCCAAGCCCTTTTTGCATCTTCAAGGTCACTACGAGTAATCTTGTAGCTGGCTTATCAGACAGAATTTTGTTTCATACGCCAACTATAAGTAATCTCGTATTGATGAGGCAGTGGTGTTGTGGCGCGATAGACTGGCGTTTCGGCAATACATAAAAAACAAAAAACATAAATATGGCATGAAATTCTATGAACTATGCGAATCAAATGGATTGGTGATAAAAATAAAAATTTATACAGGAAAATCAGAATCCTCTTTAGCAAAAATGGGTCACGCATATGATATTGTATTCCACTTGATGGAACAATATTTAGACAGGGGTTATGTATTGTATAAAGACAATTTTTATAATTCTGTAGCTCTGACAGAATCGCTTACCAACAGAAAATTGTACGTGTGTGGAACGCTGATAAATTTTAGGAAAAACAATCCACCAGATGTTATTCAGAAGAAACTGAAGAAAGGGGAATTTGTCTGGCAATGAAGAGGTCCTGTTGTAATCAGCAAATGGAAGGATAAGAGGGAAGTTCTTTCGATTTCAAATATGTACAAATTTGGAATGGTTGAAACGCAAAATCGGAATGGTAAATTTCAATTAAAACCAAACATCGTTAGGGATTATAATTTGGGGATGTCAGGCACCAATCTTTCTAATCAAATGCTTTCTTATTATTCCACCTTAAGAAAGACAATTAGATGGCCAAAGAAATTGGCAATACGCATTTTTGAGGTATACATTCAAAATGCGCATAAATTTTATAACATGATTACTGGAAATGCAATGACTGCGTTAAAATTTACAGATCAATTATCTCAGTTTTTGTTGGAATGGATGAGCTTACACAATCAGAGAATATCAGGAGGAATCAGGATTTTCATTATTTGGAAATTTTACCACCAAGAGAAAAAAAGAATCGCCTAACAAAGCCATGCCGGTGTGTACACGAAACAAATGATCATGCGAAACACATTCTTATTGTCCTGTTTGCTAGGAAAAACCACCATTATGCGTGGAAAATTGTTTTAAAATGTACCATTCTTAATTTGAATAAATTGTTTTTTTATTTTATTGATTGGTTTTTATTTTTTATTTTATTGATTGGTTTTTATTTTTTATTTTATTAGTTTTAAATTGATTTACAAATTACGTGTTATACTACAGATTAACTCGCGCTTGGCATAGGAGGTTGGTAATCGACATAAGAGTATGTTCATAGTTGGCTTCTGAGACACATATATAATATTTTAGTTGAAATTATTTCCCTTCTACCAAGCCCCCAGACGTGCTCTCTGCTTTATTCAGAATCCAAGGGTCCAAATTAAGGTAAATATATCAAGGGTTAACTCGTGTTTGACATAGGAGGTCAGTAAATCGACATACGAGTATACTCGTAGTTGGCTTGTGAAGCTCATATACAAACTAGGAGTATACTCGTAGTTGGCAGCGAATGTGTTAACCATAATCCTCTTCCCCCTTAAAAATAAAAAAAGTAAAAAAGAAATACTTTAGATCTTTCTCCTCTATATTACGTATGTCACTGATATGTGTCATTTATTTAAATTGTCTGAATTTTTATTATATTCTAATATATTTCAAAACCAGTGTGTTTCGAAATACATTATTATTGTCTTATTGTGCATTTTTAATCTTTTATAATTTTGAAGCCCAAAGGACCTGATCATCTCCTCAATATGTTAGAATTTGGTAATAAAAACAGGACACAGCATTTTACTGATGCTAATGCCGAGTCATCTAGATCACATGCTGTATTTCAGGTAAGTAGTCTATTTGTAGTTCTGAATTTTTTGTGAAACTAGTAACATGTGTAAACATGTAGATGTAATTAATTGCTCCTATATATATATATGTATATGTATATATATGTGTGTGTGTGTGTGTGTTATATGTATATATATGTATATGTATATATGTTTTATATATATATGTATATATATATATATATATATATATATATATATATATATATATATATATGTTTTATATATTGCTTCTTTGTCACAAGGACTTTCAGGAAGAGAACCAAAAAAATAGGTAAATAACTAAGTTAAGTTAATTTTTATTGTTTGTAACCATAAAACCCTGCAACCATTGGCTCTCTACTCATATCTTCCCTCCCCCCCCACACACACACAAAAAATGCGGCCCTAAACAAAATAATATATATTATTAATAGTAACCCGGGTTTCCAATCTTATTTCCCGCGTCAAAATGCACAGCCATGTTTCCCCCCTCCCTCTCTCTCTTCCCCCCCCCCATTTATAAACAACCTTCAGCAAGATCTTGGAATTGGAAGGCATCATAGAACCAAAAACAAGGTATGTACAAAATTTTTTCCACCTCTTTTATTCTGCCATATTGCCTTCTATACTCACCCATAATGCCCTAAAAAAAAAAATATATATATATATATATTAGGATAACCAAGCAATTTTATATGCTTGGTTATTTTAGCTCCTAATCCCAAGTATGCAAACAATTAAGTTTGCACCTGAAACAAAGTTCAAGTCTAAAGATGGTACAACACCTGTGCAACTCATTGTAAAGGTGACAGTAGTGATCTGGGTAGTGACCCCACCCATAATGCATTGCAGTATACATCTTCTAGTGAGATGTGCTTTACATTATGGGAAAATACTAAGAATAGTGATCAGAGCTTTACCCACCTTTACAATGAGTTGCACAGGTGTTGTACCATCTTTAGACTTGAACTTTGTTTCAGGCGCAAACTTAATTGTTTGCATACTTGGGATTAGGAGCTAAAATAACCAAGCATATAAAATTGCTTGGTTATCCTAATATACAATATACCCAAGTTAAAAATTTATTCCCATATATATATATATATATATATATATATATATATATACATACCCCTTTTTTGAGTAATATTAGCCAATATATTAAAATAAGGGACACTCCTAAACAAAAACAGGCTATAATAGCTGTAATTATATTAATAGGTAAATAACATTCAAAACTGACATTCCACATAATGTATTTACTGCTTGTATTTCAATTGCATCTAAATGAGCAGGAGAACATTTAGAATAGAGTTCAAGGGAAACAACAGTTATTGCAATTAGATACAAAGGCTACATAAATTATTTACACACACACACACACACACACACAAAGCTATGAACAGTTTGCGATTACTTTCAAGAACTTTGAGATTAGCATGTAATTAGAATGACTGAGATTGGGATGATGTCATAGAATTTCACTTCTTAATGAAGAGACAATTAAATTTAAATTATTTGAGTGCAGCATCTTGGTTTGAGTCTAAAGAACTCTGTAACTAATGTCACTGACATAAGAAACAAAGACTTATCAGATTTCAAGAATTTGATACAGTCTGGATTCTGTCAGCAGAACTGCCTACCTGTCCAAAATAAAATTTCAAATTTGTCCACTTTCAAAATTGAAGACAATATTTATTTCATAATCAATTTATAACAAATTCCCTTAAATCATCTAGTCACTAACTCTGGTTTTCTCTCTCATTAAATATAATTTCCAGTATATTTTTTATATATGTCTGATATATTCTGAATTTTTTTATGATATCCTTACTCAGAAGAGGTTAACTTATAGCACGTTAGCATTAGTACTGCAGGTTGAATTAATGATTATTCTGAGACGCTGCTCTAGAAACAGTACACATTGTACTTTTGCAAGCCATTTTAGAGCTCCAATAATCCATTTATTTCACATTGGATGATATAAACTAACTATTCTCTAAATCTAAAGCGGCAATGTTTCCCAAACTTTCAGACACCAATGATGAGATGATGGGATTGCTTCCTGCAGAGTAGAACAGTTCTGCCTTAGTGATCTGCATGAAGCCACCACTGAGTTTCCTGCTCTGGAATAATTCATCAGAAGTGATGAGTTTAGTAGTGATCCTTTTGGGTCACTAAGTGGTGAGATTTAGAGTAATCTTATAGATCATTTAGAGTTTTATAGGGTACCCCTCACTTTAACGGTACTTCAGTAAAGGTTGAAACTGGTCTGGGTTGTGGCCCTTGGCATAATGCATGGCATTATGAAAAGATGTTTGGTTTGTGTTATGGGATACTAAGGCAGTTAATTTGAAGCTGTTAGCTTCTATATACAAGTATCCTAGTTGTGAAGATTCTTCGCATGCAAACTTTGTTTGCTTACACTTATATAAAGGATTAAATAAGATTATAATTTCTTGGTAAGTTTAATTTAATTTAGCAAACACTGGTATAATAAGTTTGCTCATTATAACAAACTATTGAAGTGCTGAGACAATATTACATGTAGATACAAGGATTAAAGTAAAATTATTTATTTCCAGATATTTCAACTTTAATATTACAGTTCATTATCAGTGACTGTTAGGCTAACAAATACAAGGCAGAATGTTATTGTTAATGATGGATTCCATTGCAACTCAGAGTGCTTCAACATTTCCTGGATAATTTGTGATTAGCTTGCAGTGTTATTGTTTCTAATTGCCAGGATGAATGAAATATAACATTTCTTGCATGTGCCCACCAGCCTAGTTGGCTGAGCAGGCACATGCAAATCTGCTCTCCAGCCAAGAAACTGTGAGTTTGAATCCTACCATGGGAATGGATGTTTGTGATTGTTTTGCTAACTCTCTGTGGAAAGGGTATCTGCAACCCTACCACTTCATGTAGCAGAAGACTTCACTCCCAAAATCATATGATGTACGAGTGACCATACGGCATCTACTGATGTTAAATATGAAATAACTAACTGCATGTAGCCAGTGAATTTCAAATGAAGCCTGAATTCTTCTCCATGTGAGTTATATTCTTTTTGAAATCTCACATCTACTTGATTGCCTTCTGCTCAAATGTTAGACACTTGCTATGCCTTTATGGTTGCTGAGAGAAACCTGCATGCACAAATGAGTGCAGTGTACTGCTGCTCTTTCATGAACTTTGTAGGAACTATTACATACTATCAAGTTTCACCAACATTCAACAGCATGTTTTGTTTTAATTGATGATGCAAATGCATCAGCATTTTGTTTACTTTGTAGTTGTCAAAAATTATACATTCTGCAAAACTGAAAACTTTGGAATAAGAGTTTACGGATTGGAGGAAAATAAATCGGATATATTCCAAATGTTCTGAAAGAAGGATATCTTCATTGCAAATGTCTTCAGTATGCTGACTAGCCAAAATAATCTAGGATATGCAAAGATAGGAAGATTAACTTAAAGGATGAATCTTGTCTGAATTTGAAATGCCAAAGCATTACATTATTTTGGCATGAGATTTTCAAATTTTTGAAGAAGTTTCTGACTGAATCTTAGAAATGCTCTCCTACCATATTTTTTGAGATATATGAAGGGTATTTTTTAATTCTAGGCTTAGTATTTCTTTGAAAGCATTGTTAAAATCATTAGTGACACTATTAATGTTGGACAAATCTATTTCGACAGAAAAGCAAGAGATACCAAGTAAAAAAGTTATAGCAATTAAATAAGTGAAATGCAAACCAGAAGATTTGATTTCTTTAATTCTGGCAAAATTTGGAATAAGATCAGTCACGGAGAACAGTTTATGAAGAAATGTCACCCTGGAAACTTCGAATGTAACTTTTTATATTGTGGCAGTTACAATAAAAATTGAATGCAGTATTTTGTATCTCTCTCTCTCTCTCTCACTCACTTTCACACACACACACACACACACACACACACACACACACACACACACATACGTTGTAACTGGTATTTACTTGGATTGTAGACATTTTAAGTCACAATTTTACTGACTAGGAACACCGAGATAAGGTAATATAAAAACTTTAATTAAAGCACAACTAGTTTCGTCGGAATGCCGACTTCTTCAAGCGTACAAATTATCACAAACTGGAAAAATAGCAAGATAAAACATGGACTTCTCATAAAAAAGTTACAACAAAACCTGTGCAAGCGCCGTCTCCAGTCATGTCCTTTTCTCTGCCAACTCTAATTTAGAAGAGTGTCAACACCAGATAGACTGGAATCTTACTACTAATATCCATAAATGCGCTGACTTAGAATCAAAAAAATAGTTCTGGACCTCTCACACATGAACAGCAATTTAAGTTATAGCTTACCTGACTCACACAGCGCAGTAATTCAGTTCTGGCGCTCTCAAGATAGTTCACGCTCACTAACACCGCACATTAGACCTGCCATGCGGACGGCAGTTTAAATTTGACTGTTATTATTTCTAACTTTTTTATGAAAAGTCCATGTTTTATCTTGCTATTTTTCCAGTTTGTGATAATTTGTATTCCTGAAGAAGTCGGCATTCCGATGAAACTAGTTGTGTTTTAATTAATATTTTTATATTACCTTATCTCGATGTTCCTAGTCAGTAAAATTATGATTTAAAATATATGTGTGTGTGTGTGTATATATATATGTTACTGTGAAAGACCAAAATTAGAGAATGTCAATATTCTCCAGTGAATGTCGACACATACCAAATACGTCTGTGAAAGACCGAATATTTGGTTATATTATTATACATTGCAACTAATTCGAGAAAGTGGAGGGTAAGGCTATACATGCTGTAATTGCAAAAAGAAGTGTTCCACGACTAAATGCTGTTGTAAAAGCAAGGGACTCTTGTGCAGTTCCAAGTGTCATAACAGTTTAAGTTGTTGTAATAAATAAGACTGTATAACGTTAATCACATAATTTAAAAAGTTGCATTTTTGTCTTAACGTAATAAAAATATTTTTATTCAACATTCACCATCAGTGCATGCTGAATGTCGACATTTGCCAGTGTAAGTGAGAAATAATGATATTTAGCAAATATTTCGTACATATACCAAGCGACTATGTGAATGCTGAATTTACCGGAGAATATCGACATTTGCCAGATATCGGTCTTTCACAGTAACATATATACGAGGGTGGTCTGAAAAGTTTTTTGGCCTCGACCATAGATGGCAACACTATTGGAAAGGGATTTTTTTTCTGACTTGGTACATCTGTCATAAGCATCCATGTGAAATTGCAAGTCATTCTATCAAGTAGTTTGTTTTATACAGCTGTCTGAAGCAAGTGTTGTCTGTATCCCTTGAAATGGATAAAATTGAGTATCGTGCGGTTATAAAATTTTTTGTAAAAGAAGGTTTAACGGCAAAAGAGCATAGGCTGCCAAGTTTAAAACGTGGTACGGCTGGTACGACCACGTTGAAAACGTGGCTATACCAGCCTTGAAGATGATCTTAGTGAATGATGTCCAAAAAGTGTAACAACACCAAAAATCATTGATTGAGTACACAATATGGTATTGGATGACTGGTGAGTCAAAGTGTGTGAAATTGCTGAGACTATAGGCATTTCAAAAGAACGTGTAGGATATATTTTTGCACATGAAAAAGCTTTACGAAAGAAAAAGCCATGCTTGCTCGCAGCAGATTAAAAAAACTCACTCGCATGAAAATCTCGGAACAGTTCCGGAGCGTTTTAACAAGAATAAAACTGATTTTGTGCGTCGATTTATTACTATGGATGAGGCTTGAATTCACCATTGCACACCAGAATCCATTCAGAAGTCAAAACAGTGGACAGAAGCTGATTGTTCAGTGCCAAAGAAGACAAAGTCGTTTCCATCAGCAGGAAAGGTCATGGCATTGGTGTTTTGGGATGCTAAAGGCATTTTGTTTGTTAACTATCTCGAAAAGGGTAAAACAATAACTAGGGAATATTATTCTGATATTTTAACCAGACTAGATGAAAAATTTCATGAGAAAAGACCTGGTTTGCAGAAAGGAAAAAAAATCATCTTTCATCAGGACAATGCACCTGCCCACAAAAGTGTTTTGGCAATGGGAAAATTAAGAGATCTGCATTATGAATTGTTGGAATATCCACCCTATTCTCCAGATTTGGCTCCTTCTGACTTCTATCTTTTCCTAAAACTAAAACTCTTCCTCGCTGGTCAGCGTTTTTCTTCGAATCAAGAGGTGATTGCAGCTGTAGAGGGGTATTTTGCAGATCTTACTGAGAACCATTACAGGGATAGGATAATGGCGCCAGAGCATCGCTGGAATAAATGTATTAGTCTTAAAGGAGATTATGTTGAAAAATAAAAATAATTTTGAAATTATAAATCTGTTTTTTCATTGTTAGGCCGAGAACCTTTCAGACCACCCTCATAATTAAATTTAACAAATTTATTATTATTATTATTTTTTGTAAAAAATTCATTTAGGTGATTCTAATTGTACTTTGAGGTCTTGAATTCAAATTTGCAATCCAAAACTTTCCATTTTAAGGAATTTTTTTCCCCCTGATATGTTTACTTTACATGGGTCTTTGGAATATTTGTCAGTCAGAGTGCTAAAATTTAAATTATCATCACTTAATTTCTCTTTGGTAGCTTATGACTCTTAAGACATATCAGTAGTTTAAAGGTAGGCATTAGTTTGAAGCAAACCTGTCGTGCATAATGCTGTAACACAAACGAAGTTTTCAGTTGGCTCATATAAGAATTCAGTCTTCCATATTATGAAAATTCATACTGCATCTTACAGGGAAAGAAAAAAAGGTAGGAATAAGCATGAACCAAGCAACATGACTTACCTCTGACTTTTGACAAGTTACTATGTAAATATTTAATGCAAATAAATTACATATTACTTTTACTCTAATATAATAGACAGAGCAGTTCACCTGAGGTATTTTGTTTACTTAATTGATGAACATGTCTTCCTATATGAAATGATCAGTAAAAGTGTTGGTTATGTTTCTACCAGTCTTTGGTTTCATATATTGTAATTCATGTGACATCAGTGAGGTTTCATCAGAATTTAAAAGAAACTACATGATTGTCCTGCTGAATACATTTATTAAATATAAATATTTATATATAAAATATATTAATGTGCTAAAAGCTTATTTGAACACAGTACATTACTGCAGGAGCATAACTCTTTTGATGATGTTTTTCATTGCTGAATTCACAGGTTCTGCTTTTATACCTGGTTTGATTTGATTTAATTTTTTATGGCACAAAGACATAAAGGGTCATACTGCACCAGGACACAAGGTTACAGCAGTACATATGGTAATTGGTTAGTAGGACATTCACAAACATCCATGCCCTTGGTGGGATTTGAACCCCCCCCAGCCTCTTGGCTGGACAGCAGATACGCTCATCCAACTAGGCTGGCAATTTTATGCTTGGAGTATAAGATTACCTTCTGGTTTCAGCAGTTTATTTTTTTTTAACTTCAAATATCATCTTGTATGCCAACATATATGATATGTTTTGAGGTATGAGGTGTGCAAATTAGCTAACCTAGTGATTATGTATAACTTCCCGTTTGTGCTTGTGAATGGTAAAATTAAATTTTTTTTTCTTTTTAGTTCCCACTCATGAAAGGTTGTAAGCCTATAGTACATTAGTAACTTGAGTGGGCTAAGGATTTTTTTTTATTCTATTCTTTTAATATATATATATATATATATATATATATATATATATATATATGAAAGAATGATCATCGACTCGGTTAACATACATAGTCATTCAATTCTTTTTAAAAAAAAAATATGTATGTTAACCAAGTCAATGAACATTCTTTCATCTATAGTCATTCAATTCTTTTTTAAAACAAAATATATTATTTTTGACATGCTGAGTTATTCAGTGCATGTGATAAACATTACTAGGAAGTTAATATTCTTGTCATTTCCGAAGTCTGAACAATCACTTACTATTTGTTGCTTATTAAGAGAAAAACCCTGTTATGTATAATCAGGAAACGAATCTATTTTGCACCACTATACGAACCATAGTAATATATGAGCACTTCGTTTTTGCTGCACATTATTTGAATCATTGGATTCAGAGAAAATGCTGGACATTTCCATTCCTTGGCCCATGTGAGGTATTATTTGCAATCCCTGGCCATCATCATGGGTATCCCTGTTGATCTCTGCAACACTCCCTCAAAGCAAGGTACGGCTCATGTGAAAATGGGTCAAACTGTCTCTCTGTTGTATTGGTGTCTGAGCTGTGTGATTTGCACATCATTGCTATTGTATACTCACCTCTAGGATAAACCACGCATGGCTGACCAATGTGAGTCCTTCTGCTGTGTCTATTCATGGTTAATCCAGTCCTGGTACATTCTTGATACAGTATGGGAGCAACCAACAAGTGTGGCTGTTTCTGAAATAGTGTCACCTGCCCTTCAGGTGACACTATTTCAGAGTGTATATCATACTGCTTTTCACCTAACTGCATAAAAATTCATTATGCAGTTTTCGAGTTACTGTGATTTTTCTTTTTGTTTCTTAATTTAATGCAAACCAGTACATGAGACACTTCTTTATGATTTCCACATCTGTATGGTTTACAATTCTTCTCAAGTACATATGCTACATGATTGTTTCAATAGCTTGATCAGGTAAAGATTTAAAAAAATGTTGCTGTTGTTGTCTTTAGTGTAGATTTTCATTTCTGTCTTTCCTGTGATGTGTATTTTTGATACCCTTGAGTTTCATAAATGCATTATAGCTCTTTGCTATTGCAACCATAGCATTACAAAGGAAACATATCATTTTGTCTTTCACAGAAGCTACATAATACAACAGTGCCCATTATTCATTAAGCATTCTAATTTTTTGCTTCATAGTTTTTTTTTTTTTTTTTTTTTGACATTTTCTGGATCCCCAAATGAAATTTCTATACGTAGCTTAAATAAAAGTTTCTACAAATAATTTCGCAAGTCAGGTAAATTTTGAGATTTATTTGAGCTAAGGAAGTTACCAATTTAATTAATTGGTAACTTAATTGGCTCAAATAATAATGTTTGCTCTTTGCTTAAAATGCTTTAAATTGCCTTTAAATCTATAATTGTAAGAAATCCAGTTATATGCTTTAAGTCATGTCCATATTCCTCAAGTGATCTTAAGTCCCTGTTCATGTGGTCTTATGAGTCCTGGGAGCATGCACAGAATAATTTTTTAAGTTGAACCATATATGAATTTGAAGATACATGCAAAAGTCCACACTGAGTATCACAGAAGTATTGCATTCAGCACGAATGCTGCTGGTTTCCCACACCTAGCTTAAACTTAGATGAAAAAAAGGAAATTATATTTTGTCTAAAAATTGTAAAAAAAAAAAAAAATGAAGATATCAGAAAGGAACATGACATTGTTAGCATTCAACAATGTGTAAGCGGAGCTAATTTTAGATGGTATGGCCACTTGAATAGAATGGATGACAAAAGGTTAGCAAAATAGGTGTTTGATGTCAAGATAGCAGGAAAGAGACCCAGAAGAAGACCAAGGTTCAGGTGGATTGATTCAGTCACAAGCCTCTTAGAAGTATGAAATGTTAAATATGACAGTATTGGAGTGCTGACAAATAATAGACTAATTTGGAGGAAAATTGTTGATAGGAAAATGTAAATAATGTAAAATGTAATTTTAATGTAAACTTAATCATGTATTGCTGTCACATTAACCTTAACATCCCTTGAGTGTACATATCAAGAAATTGTTGATGATGATTAAAAAAAATGTATACGTGGGTTTTTAGTATGTAGCTGGGGTGCTTAAGGGTCAAAGCTGTATAACTGAGAGGAGACCTCCACATAGCCTTTAAAGGAATGCAGAGAACCGACCAGGGCTTCTGACCTGATGTTCAATCCGCACCCTGTTGGGTATCTACCTAGATACTGAACGAATGAGGATGGGCTGGCAATTTGGGATTTAGCCGACCAAATTGTATTCTTATTCACTTAAACCAAAATACAAAATGATGGATACATCATGATAAAATTTCATGCCGGTTGGGGTGTCGCCCGTTTAAACAACACCCCTGTTGTTTTCGCCAGGGAAACAGGGCGAATAGCGAAAAGTCAGCTACTGGAACAAATCTGAAAACACACCCCAACTCAACATCACCAGAGTTAAAGATCGGTACTATCAACATAAGAAGCCTGAATGGCAAAGAAATGGAGCTAGCTAAGGAATTAGATAAGTACCAGATCGACATAATAGGGGTGACTGAAACAAAAAACACAAGACAAAAATTAGTGAGAAGTTTCTGAGCAATAAATACAAAATGTTATATTCAAGCAATGACAATCAAGTAAAAGAAGGAGTAATCATAGTATTCAACACTAAATACGAGGCTAATCTTCTTGAATGGCAGGCAGTCTCAAGTAGAGTGATGTGGGCAAATAGTCTCATTGTTTAGATTGGGGAACTGGACAATGAGACTTATTTGTGCCTATGGTCTCACAGAAGGTTCTACTAAGGTAGAAGTGGAGGAATTTTTTGAGGTTTTAGAGAAAGCAACTGATACAACAAAAAAGGAAAAGTTGGTCCTTGTTGGGGATCTAAATAGCAGAGTAGGAAATGATTGACAGACACAAAAATATTTGGGAAAAATTTGGAGAAAAGAGCAAAGCTAATAATAATGGCAAATACCTGTTGGATTTCTGCTCAGGACATGGACTAGTTATTACTAACACCATGTTCCAACATAAAACTGTGCATAAATTCACATGGAGAGAAGAGGCAAGGAATAAGAAAAGTCTGAACAATTGACTACGTTATTGCTGATAGTGATGTTTTCTCCCTGGTGCAGGAAACCAGAGTGTACACAGGATTTAAAATTTGAAGTAATCACTATTTAGTCTTGAACAGGATCAAATTGAATTTCATATTAAAGAGAATAACATCTAAGAAAGTTTTAAAGCAAATAAAAGTTGAGGAGCCCTCAGATGTGAACTGAGACTAAAATACACAAAGATTATTGAAGAAAAATGAAAGAGTTTGATAACAATAACCAAACCTTGGAGATTCAGTGGCAAGCATTGAAGAAAACATTGATTGATTCTGCCAGAGAGGCATGTGATGAAGTTGTCTGCAAGGATAGAAAAAGCAGAACTCCATGGTGGACACAGGAAGTTAAAGAGGCAGTGAAAGGAAAAGAAGAAAGCATATCAAAAGTTCCTGGGAAAGTCAGCTTGTGTTCTTAGAGAATACGCAGACAAATGTAAGAAAGCTAAATACTGTGTAAAACTAGCTAAACAAAAGTCATTGGAGAACTTTGGCAAGAACATAGAAAATAAATATCAAGAAGGTGGTAAGATATTCTGGAGGTTGTTGAAGAAGCTTAGAAATGGAGGAAAGAGTGCTTGGAGTTAGAGATGATAAAGGTGACGTGAATACAGGAGAAAAAGATATCCTTGAAGTATAGAGTAATTACTTTGATAAACTGCTAAATGAAACAAGCAGTGATGACAGCACAGTGGTAAAAAACACTGACCAGGCATGCAGTCAGGAATACATATCCATACTTGAAGTATAAAAAGCCATCAAAGGCTTGAAATGTGGAAAGGCAGCACGAGGAGATAATTTTCGACAAGTAATGCTGATTTATGGTGGTATAAAAGTTTTACAGTGGCTGCACTCATAATTCAGAAAGCCTGGACAGAGGGACGAATTCCCGATGATTGGAGTAGAGTTCTCATAGTACCCATATATAAAAAGGGAAATAAAACTGAATGTGAGAATTACAGAGATATTTCCCTACTGAGTGTTCCTGGCAAGATTTATGCAAGTATACTTGAGAAACGGTTGGGAAGTATTGTGGAAGGGATGCTTGGTGAAGAACAAGCTGAATTCAGGACAAATAGAGGCTGTCAGGATCAGATTTTCACTTTACGACAAATAGTTCAGAAATCATGGGAATATAACAAAGATCTATATTTAAGTTTTGTTGATCTGGAAAAGGCATATCACAAGGTGCCAAGAGAGAAGATATCAAATATGCTACAGTTATATAGTGTCAATGGGGCATTATATCAAGCAATACTTAGTTTTTATTTGAGTTGTAAGTCAGCAGTTACAATTGAAGAAGAAGTACAGAAAGATGGTTTAATGTTAAATCAGGTGTGAAACAAGGATGTACATTATCCCCCCTGATATTCATTATCTATATGGATCACATTATGAAGGAAAGTGGTATTAAACGTGATATCAAAATTGGAGATGTTAATGTCAGATCTTTGCTTTATGTGGATGATGTTATACTTCTAAATAAATCCGCTACAAGTTTGCAAGATTTCCTAACTAAATTAAATAACTGTTGTAATAGATATAGTATGAAGGTCAGCAATAAAAGGACAAAGACAATGAAAATAGACAGAATCAATGAAACTGTCAGCTGCATGAGTGGAGAACCTGTGGAACAAGTAAAACATTTGAGTTACTTAGGCATGATTTTTAGTGAATATGGTAAATTAAATAAGGAAATAGATGACAGAATCAGCAAAGCTGGTATGGTGGGAAGTCAATTCAATAAATTAATATGAAATAAGAGAGAAATTAGTCGGAACACTAAATTAGCTGTATACTAGACAGTGTTCAAACCAGTTTTAACTTATGGATCTGAGAGCTGGGTCAGAAGTAAAACACTTGACCAAAGACTATAGACCACAGATATGAGAGTTCTGAGAAAGATTGGAGGCGTGAACAGACGGCATCAATGGCAATATCATATTAAAACAAGGATATTAGAAAAGAACTTGACATTGTCAGCATCCAGGAATGTGTTAGCAGAGGCAATCTTAGTTGGTATGGTCACTTAAACAGAATGGACGAGGACAGATTAGCAAAACAAGTGTTCTCTGCCAGGTTGGCAGGAAAACGACCCAGAGAAAGACGAAGATATAGGTGGATTGATATGGTACAAAGTTCCTTAGAAGATAGAAATATGATCATCATCATCAAATTCCTGCCATGTATCCTCATGGGTTGTACAGGATATGATAGTACTACATGAAAAAAATTACATCATTACTAACTTCCTATCTACAATTTTCCTCCAAATCAGTCTGTTACTTGTCAAGACTCCAACATTATCAGATCTTATATTTCTATCGTCCAAGGCACTTTGTACCTTATCAATCCACCTATATCTTGATCTTCCTCTGGGTCATTTTGCTGCAAACCTGGCAGAGAACACTTGTTTTGCTAATCTTTCCTCGCCCATTCTGTTTAAGTGACCATATCACCTGAGATTAGCTCTGCTAACGCATTCCTGGATGCTGACAATGTCAAGTTCTTTCCTAATATCCTCGTTTTTAATATGATATTGTCATTGATGCCATCTGTTCAAGCCTATAATCTTTCTCAGGACTCTCATATCTGCGGTCTCTAGTCTTTGGTCAAGTGTTTTACTTCTGACCCAGCTCTCAGATCCATAAGTTAAAACTGGTTTGAACACTGTCTTGTATACACCTAATTTAGTGTTCCGAATAATTTCTCTCTTATTCCTTATGAATTTATTCAATTGACTTCCTACCATACCTGTTTTGCTGATTGTGTTGTCTATTTCTATATTTAATTTACCATCTTCAGTAAAAATCATGCCTAAGTAGCTGAAATGTTTCACACGTTCCACAGGTTCTCCATTCACAACACAGTTGACCTTTTCAATGATTCTGCCTATTTTCATTGTCTTTGTCTTTTTATTGCTGACCTTCATACCATATCTATTACAACAGCTATTCAATTTAGTCAGAGAATCTTGTAACGGATTTATTTAGAAGTATAACATCATCTGCATAAAGCAAAGAGCTGACATTAACATCTCCAATTCTGATTTCATGTTTAATATCACTTTCCTTCATAATGTGATCCATATAGATAATGAATAACAGAGGGGATAATGTACATTCTTGTCTCACACCAGATTTAACATTAAACCATCTTCCTTTACTTCAGTTCTAACTGCCGACTTACAACTCAAATAATGACTAAGTATTGCTTGATATAATGCCCCATTGACACCATATAACTTTAGCATATCGAATAACTTCTCTCTTGGCATCTTGTCATATGCCTTTTCCAAATCGACAAATCTTAAATACAGATCTCTGTTATTTCCCATGCTTTCTCGACTAATTGTCGTAAAGTGAAGATCTGATCCTGACAGCCTGTATTTGGCCTGAATCCAGCTTGTTCTTCACCAAGATTTTCTTTCAGAATTCTTCTCAACCGTTTCTCAAGTATACTTACATAGATCTTGCCAGAAACACTCAGTAGGGAAATACCTCTGTAATGCTCACATTCAGTTTTATTTCCCTTTTTATATATGGGTACTATGAGAGCTCTACTCCAAACATCAGGAATTCGTCCCTCTGTTCAGGCTTTCTGAACTATGCAGTGCAGCCACTGCAAGACTCTTATACCACCATACTTTAGCATTTCTGGTCGAATATCATCTTATAACACCATACTTTAGCATTTCTTGTCGAATATCATCTTATACCACCATACTTCAGCATTTCTAGACGAATATCATCTACTCCTGCTGCCTTTCCACATTTCAAGCCTTTGATGGCTTTTTCTACTTCAAGTATGGATATATATTCCTGACTGCATGCCTGGTCAGTGTTTTTTACCACTGTGCTGTCATCACTGCTTGTTTCATTTAGCAGTTTTTCAAAGTAATTACTTCATACTTCAAGGATATCTTTTTCTCCCATTTTCATGTCACCTTTATCATCTCTAACTCCTTTTACAGCACTCTTTCCTCCATTCCTAAGCTTCTTCAACAATCTCCAGAATATCTTACTACCTTCTTGATATTTATTTTCTATGTTCTTGCCAATGTCCTCCCATGACTTTTGTTTAGCTAGTTTTACACAGTGTTTAGCATTCTTGCATTTGTCTCTGTATTCTCTTAGAGCACAAGTTGATTTATTTGACAGGAACTTTTGATATGCTTTCTTCTTTTCCTTCACTGCCTCTTTAACTTCATGTGTCCACCATGGAGTTCTGATTTTTTTATCCTTGCAGATGACTTCACCACATGCCTCTCTGGCAGAATCAATCACTGTTTTCTTCAGAATTTGCCACTGAATTTCCAAGGTTTGATTCCTGTTCTCAAACTCTTTCATTTTTTCTTCAATAATCTTTGTGTATTTTAGTCTACAGTTTGCATCTGAGAGCTGCTCAACTTTTATTCGTTTTAAAATTTTCTTACATGTTATTCTTTTCAATATGAAATTCAATTTTATCCTGCTCAGGACTAAATAGTGATCACTTCCAATTTCAAATCCTCTGTACGCTCTGATGTCCTGCACCAGGGGAAAAATATCACTTTCAACAATAACATAGTCAATGAGACTTTTCTTATTCCTTGCCTCTTCTCTCCATGTGAATTTGTGCACATTTTTATGTTGGAACATGGTGTTAGTAATAACCAGTCCATGTCCTGAGCAGAAATCCAACAGATATTTGCCATTATTATTAGCTTTGCTCTTTTCTCCAAATTTTCCCAGAATATTTTTGTATGTCTCACAATCATTTCCTACTCTGCTATTTATATCCCCAACAAGGACCAACTTTTCCTGTTTCATTGTGTCAGTTGCTTTTTCTAAAGCCTCAAAAAATTCCTCCACTTCTACCTTAATAGAACCTTCTATGGGACCATAGGCACAAATAAGTCTCATTGTCCAGTTCCCCATTCTCATATTTGTCCACATTACTCTTCTTGAGACTGACTGCCATTCAAGAAGATTAGCCTCGTATTTTGTGCTGAATACTATGGCTACCCCTTCTTTTCCTTGATTGTCATTGCCTGAATATAACATTTTGTATTTATTGCTCAGAAAGATCTCACCAGTTTTTGTCTTTTTTTGTTTCAATCACCCCTATTATGTTGATCTGGTACTTATCTAATTCTTCAGCTAGCTCCCTTTCTTTGCCATTCAGGCTTCTTATGTTGATAGTACGATCTTTAACTCTGGTGATGTTGAGTTGGAGTTTGTTTTCAGATTTGATCCAGTAGCTGACTTTTCGCTGTTCACCCTAGTTCCCTGGCGAAAACAACGGGGGCCTTGTTTAACCGGGCGATGCCCCAGCTGGCATGAAATTTTGTCATGTTGTACCATCATTTTTTATTTTGTTGAACCAATAAGAATACAATTTGGTCGGCTAAATCCCAAATTGCCAGCCCATCCTCATTCGTTCAGTATCCAAGTAGATACCCAACAGGGTGCACCACGAGAAGGTGAGGATTGGACATTAGGTGAGAAGCCTTGGTCGGTTCTCTGCATTCCTTTAAAGGCTATGTGGAGGTCTCCTCTCAGTTATACAGCTTTGACCCTTATGCACCCCTAAGATCTGATAATGTTGGAGTCTTTACAAGTAACAGGCTGATTTTTAGGAAAATTGTAGATAGGAAGTTAGTAATGATGTAAATTTTTCATGTAGTACTATCATATCCTGTTCATGGCAAGAATTTGATAATGATGATAGTATAAAGCTAGTTATCTTGTGTTATTTGTTGCTAGTTTGTGGGAGTGTTAATATTTGAACTATCATTTTTTGAACAATAATAAAATTGCATCACCTTTTCTTCAATACATTTCAGTTATTCCACGAGATTCATTTCAGTTATTCCACGAGATTCATTTCAGTTTCCTAGCAGATAGTTTTATATATCAGTGACAAGATAACACTTCATTTGTGCTCACAAATAGCATTAATGTGATTTAGATTTAGCAAGCTGTTATGCATAGGATTAATATAAAAGGAAAATTTCAGTGACTGTGAATGAGAGTAAGGGCCATGTCAGTACCAGTTCGGTATTGACATTGTCCTTTGGTTGGAATGACAGTTTGAATCCCATCTAGGACACTAATAGCTGTTTTTAGGACTTTTAAAATAAAGATGAGTTATCTTATTCCACATGAGGATTGGTAGATTTTTCATCCCTCAAAACAGAAAAACTAGCCAGCAGAATACAATTTACAGACACGGAGACTGCAGATAGGATTAACTGCCCTATCATAAACAGCAAGTACTTTCTAAGAAGCCAAGTTACTTGACTATGAGGCCATTAATATGAAAGGGAAGATGGGATGTGAATGACTAGAGTTTTTATGGGTGTATGTCAGATTACATTATTATAATTTTATCACATATACAAAAACCCAATTTTGGCCTATAAACTATGCATTTTTCTTTTATTTGTAGGTATATGTAAGGCAGCAGGATCGATTCTCAGGTCTGACATCTGATGTCCATGTTGCTAAAATGAGCCTTATTGATTTAGCAGGTTCAGAAAAAGCATCTGTTGTAACCTCTGGTCATGCAGCACGTCGCAGAGAAGGTGCTAACATCAATAAATCACTTCTGGCATTAGGAAATTGTATCAATTCTCTAACTGATAAAAAGGTACTTTATTACTGTCTTCTTTAGAAAGAGGCATCTGTTGTCATATATTTGTTGATTGAGATATGTACTATTTCAGTGGAATATTGAGAAATGTGATAATAGAAAGATATCATGCTGCTTCTGGTCTTAGCAGTAAACAATAACTGTTGACTTGGGCAATCTGTATGTCATTATTGAAATGTTTCAGCATTACATGCAGCATATTATTGTGTTTTAGAAAATGTTTAAGCACTTTTAATCTATGTGCAGATAATCCATCTTATCTATCTTATATGCAGATAATAACTCTTCTTTGGCTGTAATAAGATTAAAGGTACCAAATTTTAATAAAATTTGTTATTTTTGATCTTCACAAAATTTTGTCAAGGCATTTCAGTTTACATCAGACAATTTGCAGGACCAAAATGACACAGTATTTTAAAAAGAATATAAAGTAATGTGGACAGAATTTAATCAAATTTTGGTATGCCTAAAGCAATTCTACAGACCACTAAGTTATTTAATTTTTTTAAATGTATGTGGGTATTGTTGTGTCCCTTTTGAATTTTTATTCTATCTAACAATTTCCGCTTATCTATGTTCTGCTATTATCTATGCACGAGATATCACCAAAAAATTTACTAATACTTAAGTTATTTCTCCCCTTAGTACCCCTAATATTTGTATTATACTGCGCCTTTTGGGATATTTAGTTTGAGATATTATATACAAAAACAAGGAGAAAGAACTAAAATATGTCTGAAAGTGAAACTATGTTGCAGTCGTGACACTTTATCTAGTTTCTTAACACATTAATTTCCCGAGTGATTAGGTTCGTCATTTTTCAAGTTGTGCATTGGACAGCAATTTCAGACAACTTTTATCATTGGACAAAAGGTTTATTAAATTCCTTAACATGGTACAATTCAAATTTTAGTTATTACTCAATTCAATGCTATACTAAATATTTACAAACTGACATTAGCTTATCATAAATAATTAAGCTATGATCCTATAATGGGTATTACGATCATGCCGCCATACACATTCAACACATAACTTCATATGACATGGACATATAAGATTAATTCATGCTATTTAACTATCCAAACTTAAGTAGCTTAACTAAACCATTTACTGCACTAACACATAACTATGACATTTAAACTTTCTTATACAATATAATAGACATGCAAAATTCTCAGGACACTTAATTACTCATATAACATTAACACTAGCCAGCTTACTTTCAATATATTCTGTCAGATACTAAAGTCCTAGTATTGTTTTCTTGGTCACTTCAACAGTTCAGTATTAGAATAATGATAACTAATACAGACGAATCTTAGTTAACACGAGATATAATTTACAGTACCTTTCTTTCCTGAGTTTTCCATATGGGCCTCTATCTTTTTCTGATTGAAGTATCCTGGTATAACCTCTCCGATAATCTGCTTCTCCTATGTTCCCTTTTGAATTGAACTATGCCTACGCGGTCTTTACCTTTCGTTATTCAGGACACACTTTGAATCCTCTAAATAACGGCTGTGCAACTCGCGATGTGGATATCGATTTCTTTACAGCTTTCCCTTTTTCGTGGTTGTCACTGAAGTTGAAACACAAAGAATATGATTTCTTTTCCTCGACTATATGGCATTCTTCGCTTCTTATATAGGAAATATGGAACCGAAATTCCGCTCACTTTTGTTTCCGTGTTGTGACGACAGAGATATAACTCCAATCTCGCCACTCAGGAAAGCACCGTGAAACCCATACGAAGGAGCTCGCGAAGAACTCTCCTGGAACAGAACCAAAAGCCAAAAAGGTCTAAAAGCCTAAAAGTCCCATGGGGGGGGGGTTCAACCCTTTTTACTTGCTCTCCTAACGGCACCCTCTTTAACTTCTTTTCTCTGCCCCCTACTTCACCGACCAATTAGGGTGGCGTTTTTCTGTCAAATGTCCTTTGGTCGGCTAGCCTGTAACGATGTCTTAATCCGGGAATCGGCCCTGAGCGATAGTCTGTTGTTTTTCTTTTGCTAGCCTCTAACTTAATCCCCTTTCCAAAATTTCTCTATGAACTTACTTAATATTTTAATCTCTAGCCTCTCACATACCATCTCTTATGACTAATCCTTTTCTGTCTTATTTAGTTAAATTTTCTCTTTTATATCATATTACAACATTAATATATTCTTTATTTTTGTTAGTTAGTTCAACAAACACCTTTATATTTTATTGGCTGCAAGAATATTTCTTTTTCTTTTAATTAATTCATCTATTATCTTTTATGCAGGGTTTTTAATTTATTTATTCTTCATGTTACACCATGATAGCTGAGAATTCTACATTCTTAAGATATCAGGTGTAACAGTATTACCAACATTTACAACATATACATATTATATTTACATACAATGTTTACATTTACATATACATAAACATTTACAAATACATATGGAAACATAATTAAGTTGGAAGTAAACGATTAAAAGTATATCATCACTGAACAAAGTTTTAATTTTTATTAAACAATAAAGGTATCAGTTTCCGATTTGTTGTGGGCAAATGAATGGGGTTGTATCAGTGCCATCCTGCTGATATCCCCCATTCATCTGCTTAAAGTAACTTTTATATTTTATATGTTATCCCCATTCCTCTGCCCACACTCATTAAGCTCACCCCACAACATTTTTAGCGTCGTTGGTACCATGGGCAAATGAATGGGGAATATCAGTGCCGTCCAGCTGTGACCTTCATTTATCTGCCCACAACGACGTTTATCTTTAATCCCCATTCATCAACCCACAACAACTTTTATATTTTATATGTTGTCCCCATTTCCTCAACAACTTTTATGTTCACGCATGCTCTGATTCGACTTGCAACATGTAAACCGTTATATTCGCTAAGTGCATTGTGAGATGAAGGAAAAATGTTGTTCTTATCTTACTCCATTCATCATACTACTGAATACGAACTTGAAATCCATGGATTCCATCATGGATGACATCCCTTGTCCTGTCCAAACCATCCCTTGCATATACCCAAAAATTTCACTCAGAACACCCCAAAGCCATTAATGCCCCCCCCCCCCCCCCATCCATCCATCCACACACACTCACTCACTCACTCACTCACTCTTCCGGTCGAATCACCTTATTTTCCTGAGGAGTTTTCCATGACCAGCAAAAAAATTTAAGACATCCTGTTATGTGAGGTCATTCCCGATATCTGTAAACAGTCCGACCCACGATGTCAGTTGCTAAGTGTTATCCACGTGTTCGGGCTCATTTTCCCGCCAGCGACTATATGCCATATATACTGTACGCGTGTGATTTCTAATCATGTTATGATGGTGGTTTTAATTATATCCATCCTGTTTTATCCACAGGCACAACATTGGTCATCGTAAATCTGGTAGATTCATTAATCATGTGGTGGTTTTATTTATATCCATCCTGTGTTCTATATGTATTCGTGACATTGTGATTATGTTTCTGTACAATCCATGACTGTATGGATGTTGTCTGCATGCGACGGATTTGGTGTGCTTGGCCGCATATTCCCGCAAGTGACCATACGAGATACGGAACTTCGCTAAATGGGACCCAGGCAGTTATCCTCTTCGGCAGTAGAGTTGAGCCTCACCATGATGTCATTTTGCATAACTTTGGTTTCATCCCCGATTTTGTCAGATTTTGGAAATGGATTAATTCCAAAACCAGTAACGAGAATAATTGGAAACTGTAGTCCAAATAAATAATATGATATAATTATGTTACTACTTACTTTTAATGAGATGGTTCAGCTTCTCGGCCTCTGTAGAGTTGCTGGATATCTGGCTCAATATTGGTCAACTTCAGTCGAAGATCAGCACACACACTAAGACAATTTCTGTATTTTGTTTTTATTTGGTGGAGCAATGAAAATCCTTTCTCAGAAAGATATGTTGTAGAAAACTGCATGACTATTTTCAGTGCTTCTTCAGATAATTTGAGAAATTCACTTCTCACTGAAGGCAAGATCCAAATTTGAGCCAAGATCACAGAATTGCATTTTAAGCCCACTGTCACTTGAAAGCTCAATTAACTGTTCTTTTTTTCAATAACAAAAGTCGTTCTTATGATTGCAAGCCTGAAATGGATCGCGAACCCACAGAAATTTCTTATAAAATTATTCGGAAAATAAGTTTCAAAATTCCGTTTCAGATATATGAGGTGGTCACAAACACTTTCCAGAAACTCAGAATCAACACAAATATCATTTTCAACTAAAAAGATTCCAATTTTGGAAAAGGTACAAACTGTCTGTCTTTTACATAATTAATTCATGAAATCAGTTTTTTTCTCGAATGCCTTTATTCTATCGTAGGCATCAAGAACAGTTAAAGAATTTCCGTGAATGGAGAGATTTAGTTTATTTAATTTCGAAAAAATGTCTGAAAGATAGGATAGTGTTGATAACCATGCTTCATGCCTTAATTGAAATAACCTTGTTGGTACTTTGCCCCTGGAAAGCCAGTGAATTTCAGAATGAAACAAAAGTTGTATATATTCACTGCCCATTTCACCACAGAGTACTGAAAATAACCTGTTATTTAATGGATGTTTGTTTAATGTTATTTAATGTAATAAAATTAACTAGCTTTACAGCATTGTATAGCACAGTTTTAAATTCTGGTGGCATTTCTTTGGAGGCTACCGCTTCCCTATGTATGAAACAATGTACCCAATTCGTATCGGAGCTACTTCCTTGACCATAGAAACAACCCAACTATGCCTGCCTGTAAGCGCATAAGCTCCATCCGAACATAAGTCTATACATTTTTCCCACTAGATCCCTTGGTGTATTATGTAATTATTGAGAGTGTGAAATATTTCTTCTCCAGTTGTTCGGGATGGCAAAGTTTTGCAAAACAGAATATCATCATGAATGTTATCATGCGCATATCTTATGTAGCATATTAACTGCACATCAGTAGTGTAGTCTATTTATAACACATAATAAGGGCTCTTCTTAACTCTTTCTATTAACTGAGATTCTATGTCACCTGCCATATCATTAATTCTGTGACCGACAGTGTCATTTGAAAGAGGAATCAAATCAACATCATTTAGTAACCCGTTGCCAAGTTTTTACCACATCTTTTATAGCTGGAAGCAGCAAATTTTCCCTCGATACAATGAGGTTTCCCTGTTTTTGCTATGTGCAAACTTAAGAGATAGGATGCTTCCAGTGCCTTGCTATTAATGTAGCTCATGGCCGAAACTATATCTTTCCCATGATTTAATGTCCCTAAGCGTCACTGAAAAAATTCAATTGGCTTATTTTTCACATCACAATGTTTAGTTTCTAAATGTCGTCGGAGTTTCCAGGTTTCATGCATTCGTTCGCCAACACTTCATAACACAAAACACGAGATTTCTGTTCACTTTCATCTCCACACCATGTAAACTCGAATTCCAAATATGAACTGTTATATTTCCTACTGTATTTTTTCTTTGAACTGCTTGTTATTTCTACTTTAATAGTATCAGATTTACTTGCCATTACAACATGTGTATCACAATTAGGGTTAGCATCACCTGTTTCATTTGCTCTACTTTTCAAAGTCCTAGTTCTAAGCCACTTTTCCATTATTAAAAACGTTTCCGAAAAATATAAATATATTAATACTGGGATTAACTCATGACACACTTTGTCCAAGTATCATTTAGCACTTCTGAAGGTATACTGAGCCTTGGTTGAAGGAGGAAAACCTTCAGTAATAAAAATCAATAAACAACAAGCAATTGGTTGAAATGTGGATAACACATGTTCACTTCAAATCTGACAAAACAGCAAGGGAAGGTGGAAGCAATAAAACTATACTATTGTTCGCTTCATCCCTCTTATTATTCATTCTACTGCTACAAATTTTTATAGTGCCAGAATGTCCAGTAATAAAAGAGGGTGAAGTGAACAACAATATAGTTTTATTGCTTCTACCTTTGAACATTCTGATGCTATTTGTTGTTTTTTATGTCTCCATTTGATTTCAATAATTTTTACTTATTTAATTTTAGTTTGTTTGGATAATTAAAACAAATGTATTTATTTAATTAATTTAAGTGTCTGCCTGCAGACCACAGGTTGAGAAACACTGTCCTGAACTGTTACTTAATTTTGAATCATATGCAGGACAAAACCAGACAACATTTTGATTTACAGTCTAAAGTGTTTTATTTCATCTCAATTTTTGTTTCTTTTAGTAGTTTGGTAGACAAAATTAGGTAAAATACATTGATTGGATATAATATTACAGTTGCAAATAATAATAAACTCTGTGCTAAATGAGCTAGAAATGATTCAGTTTCTGTGATAATGTCATCATTATTATACAAGAATTGATATTGTGAAAAATATGTTGTCTGGATTATTTCTATACTTTAATGCTTTCTGTAAATACATATATAAAATGCTTATTTTGTTTGGCTTATAAAAAAAAAATAATTTATTCGATTCTTTAAAAAAAATGAATTTATTGGTAATATATTTTATAACTTTCCCAAAGCTATTGTTTTTATACTGAGTTACCACCCATAGGTAAAACACCATTTCTGTTACAACCAATATATTATTTCCAGAAATATACTTTTATCATAAAATTACATGAGTTTTTTTGGCTGGTTTATTTGTTTTGTAGAATGAAAAATTGGAGATTCAGAGAGGAAAAATGTTGCCACCTTGATATAATACCAGGCTAACTACCTTTTAGCTGAAAAATTCCCCATATAAATATGCCTTTCATACTCTGAAGGGTAAACTACGTCAGCCTAGTGGTTTTGCCTGCAAGAGTCAACGGTGTTGTAGCAAGAGGTGGAAGATAGGTGCATGGTCTGGGGATAGGGTTCAAGATTTGCTGCCAAAAATGAAAAAAAAAATTTCATTAACCATCCTAATCTTAACAATAATGGTGGCATAAAAATCCAAAGAATTTGGATGGCACACATTCAGGCTGCTTAGTCCCTTCAAGTTTTCCAGCAAATCCTGACTTTAGGACGAAGCAATTATTTCAGCTTTTATTGGCCACCAACCATTCTGTTTTGTTTTAATTTATACGTTTACTTATATGAGTAATTATGTGTGAACATGTTGCTCTAGTTTAATTTATTTTTTGTAATCAAATAGATAATAATAATAGGACTCTAGCATTTATGTAGTAAGGTTTTTTTTCCACCAGAGGTCGGCCAGTAGTTTTAACAGCTGACCAAATCAATGGTCAACTGTTAAATTGTAGTTTATTGATGTAGATTGTAGTGCAGCTTGTTTTTTGTATATATATATGTATACTCCAGATGTGATTTCCTACTTCAAAGGTGAAGTGCGAAACGAGTAATTATTTTGCTTTAATATTAAACTGAAGTTTTACACTAACATGGTAATTGTTTCAATAATTTTTATAATGACTTCTGATTGTCGTGTAACTATCAAGTAAAGGATTCTCTCCACAACATTTCAATTTTAAGTGGCATGCTTTTCTTTTGCAATCAAGGTTACTCAGTAACTGAAGAACTTCCTGTTGGAAAAATCTTGGTTTTTATCGTTGTCTCTACTGTTATTAATTACTTTAATTAATTCTTGTTCGGCTGTGCCTTTGTAAAATCTACGTTTTCTCGTTTGAAACTTATCTTCTTAACTTTCATTACACTTCTGACTTATCGTCAGTTACGTCCCCTCTATCTTGTGGCCGCAATTAGTAAGGATCACATGTGCAAGATGTCAAGAACAAAGAAAGTGCCTCAGGCTGGAGCCAATCTCTTTGTCTAATTTACTGGTGTTTATTTGTTATTCAGCTGCGCCACCAAAATTCTAGGATAATAGTATCTTCCTCTGAAGAATAGAACTCCCAGTATGACACACAGCTCCTTTCTTACCTACTTATTTCTATGCCAAATTACAAATATTTCTTACTCTGCAGTCATGGCAATATCTACTTTAAGACACATAGGTTCTATTTTATGAATAGTGCATTGGACTTAGAAATCAGGCAAGTTATTTTGATAAGAAAACAATTTATTCATCACTAAGAAGCAATTAAACAAATGACACAAATTATCTGACTTAAATCTAATATGTACGTTATATCTAACAACTCAATATAAGTTACATGATCAATTTTCACAATCATCTGAATCTCAGCAGAACTACTTGTCTAGAATCTTATCCCCCTTTCTTAACCTTACATATAATCTGATCATCAACATATATAACTTCAGCCTTAAGTAATGACTACAACTATAAAATACAATTAGGTTCACAATACAATTCAGCTAGGCTTTTTCTTACATAGAGTAAATTAAGTCAATTGTTAGCACAAGGCCTAAAGTCCTGTAACTCTAATTTTAAAACAGTTCCATCAATACAAACCACTGTCACGATCTAAGTTTCTTTCTGACACAAATAATGGAAAGTTCTTACTATTCATGAAGTCTGGTCCTCTATAGCTGCTTATCTCTTCTTGTTTCCCGTTAGACTTCGTTACTGCACCTGAACATCCTTTACGTAATTGCAAGACTTCTTTCCTACTATTGGCGGACAATTTAATTCCTACGGCTTGGAAGTTCGGCATCTGGTTCCTCCTAATACGACATGCCTTAGTTGCATTGTTCTTCTGGTCTTTGCTTCGTGAATGTAGGTCTCCGAGTAGGATAGCGATTCATCACCCACGATTCTTTTGAAGTTCAGCTGCCGTTAATGATCATCGTACTTTCTTCCAAACTCCTCAGCTTACATTGACCTTGTAACCGTCATGAGTCCGAACTCTCTTGTCAGAACTCCACGTGACTTTGTAACTTCACGCTGACCCACGAACGGGAACTGCACACTGGATCAACTCGAACTCCAAGAAAAAGGCCCCCTCTCGATGCAGCAACCCTCTATTTATCCGACTCCAATGACCTTGGGTTCGCTTACGTCATAGTCCTCTGGGTATTTGGATATTCTGCACCCGCCACCATTTTCGGTCGTTGCATACAGGCGGGAAACCCCCATGCAATGTTGACCTTCATGTTGGTAGTGGCCTCAGGTCATAATTTAATACTATAATCCGTCTGGAATTTTAGTTGACTAGAAGTTTCCTTAGACACAATTTAACTTACACTTATTTTCCATTGTTCTTATACAAAATCTTTTGAGATTACATTGTTCAATAAAAAAATTTATTTCTAATTTAATTAACATCAAAATTTTCTATTAAAACACAAGTATTTTTAGTGGAATTTAGCATACTAGTAAAATCGGTATATAAGGTGCTTTAATATAAAATTCCTTTTACACGATTTTACACTGTAACTGTAAGTAATGTCCTCTGTGTGGATTACTTTACTGTTTTCTGTCATTGATGTAATATAAGAGTCATTGAACATCTTATGGGCTCTTGGAAATGAGTTCAGATTTTCACAGCAGAAGACCATTTGTGTTCATTTTTGCCATAGGCATGGTCTTCATCCTACTCAGAACTCAGACTTGGACAAATTTCAATCCCATTTGCACCAGCAGCCAAGTTCTTGGTGCTCATATTCAAGAAGAAATTTACTATTCTCTCTCTCTCACATGCACCAGTTTTGAAGTGCCATAAAGCCACAAACATCCACTGCACCCTATCCTCCACCTCTTGTAGTGCTGAAAGATGCTCTTTGCTTCAGTTATACATGGCATTGATTAGATCCCAACTTGATTGGGTCTCATGTTCACTTCTAAAAAGAGAAACATGCGATGGCTAGATCCCATTCACCATCAAGCCATAAGAATTGCAACTGGAGCATTTTGAACTTAACCAGTCCCTAGTTTGCATATAAAGGCAAATGAACCACTTTTTGTCACTTTGACATCAAAAGCTTTCTCTACTATGCACCATGAAAATAAAATCCCTGTCAGACTATTCCACATGACCAACTGTATTTTGCCTACTGTGGGTAAAATCTGTACACAATCCATCAGACTGCTATATGGCCTTTTGGCTTGTGAATAAAAGCTCTCTTACAAGCTCTAGGTATTGGAATGGACAACATAGTACAAATGCCACTAAATGCACTACTGCTGTGGCATTCATATATATATATATATATATATACCACCATACAGCTTTTCTTTTTGCAGGCTACTCAGATTTTCCACCACTCCTGTTGTCTACTAGCAGCTCTCTCAAGCTTATAGAATCAAATTGTGCCTCTTTATTTATGCTGACAGATCTTCTGTCTTCCCAGACAGCATATCTGTCCAGATCTCACTAGAATGTAACAGCTTTACTGCTGACCTGTATGCAATAGAGTTTGCATTAAAATACCTCTGTTGGATTCTTAGCCACATTAGGATTAAGGGAAACAAGACACTGCAGGTACTTCAGCTAGTTCAGCCTATTTCTCAAGCTTCTACCATCTGCCTGCACCTTACACTGATTACAGGCAGATCATAAGACAGAAACTTTTATATAAGTGGCAGTCATCATGGAATGGTTAGGCCAATAACAAGATCAAATCAAGTAATTAAATTGTGACTGCTAGTCTTTGCTGGGTCTGTAAAGAGGAAGTTGTTCTTGCTTAGCTTGACATAGGTCATAGTAATCTCATACACTCTTTCCTATTGTGGGGCTGATGCCATGTCTCTGTATGAGTGAGTTCTACAGTACAGTATCAAATATGACTAACCATCAGTCATATTTTAACCGAGTTCCCTCATTTCATCAGAGAGAGTGCAGTCAGTCTGAGCCATATACACTAAGTAGATTTTATCAGACTCACCTAGTGTCCATGTCATGTTTAATTTTTCACAGAAAATTAATACTGTTAGATTGTTTACATTATTTTTATTTATATAAAAAATTTTTGTACATAGATTTTTAATGTCCAGTTGTTTTCATCTGTTTCACAAACTTTTTCACACTTTTTTCATACCTTTTTTTACACTTGTTTTTATATCTTCCCCCCACACCTACTTCCTTATACATTCATATCTATACCCATTTACACTTCTGTTTATTTATGAACTTATTTTTACCTTGTATACTGCTTTGATCTTGACTGGTGTAGTATGACCATAGTTCTTGCACCATAAAACCCTAAAACAAACAAACAAACAAAATGTAGTTCTGTCTTATTTAACACGAGAGAGATCACAGCTTCTCATCACCCTTTGATAAGTCACATCTTCATGATTAGATCTTCTCTTTGGTCTTGCACCTCTTTCTCTTATGATAAGCACTTTATATCTCTCTTTTCTTCTTCCAAAAACTAGGCTTTTTCTGCTCACTAAGAAAATATTACCATTTCTCCACTTTCCCTTAAGTCTGTAAAACTAAGGAACTGTTGTCAAAATCCATCCATTGTCTGGCTTCAAACTTACAAAACTACCTTCTTGTTGTTACTTCTTGTTGTTTGGAACAGTCTTCATCACCTGGTTTTTCTCATGAAGTAAAATCTCCAATTCTTCAAAGAACATGAGGTTTCTTTTTAACCATTTGTCCCCACATACCATACTAATATGCTTCTGGCTTAGCAGTCTGTTGTGTATATATGTGTGTGTGGTTAATACACACACAGATGAACTTAATTCCTCAAAATGGCTATTTGGATGACATGGAGTTTTTTCTGACTTCATACACCTAGAACTTTTCCCATTTGAAGAGCACAGTTTGCTCTGACCATGAACTGTTGGAAGCTGATGCATTAGATCTTTCAAGAATGTAAGATGGTATCAGACATTCTATGAAATTTACTAGGTAGTGTGTAGTCTCATATAAGAAACTACCTTATATATCACAGTTGACCCTCACTATATCAGACTCACAGGAACCGAAGAAATAAATTGTAACAATCTGTGTGTCAAAGCTTGAGTGCTGGGAGAAACTCATATTAAAGGCTTAATGGAGTGAAACAGCACTAAAAAAGAATTAAAAATATTACTTAATTCTTCCAATATTTCATTTGTCACTGAGGCATTGTCAGGGATTATAATATGAGACTTGCAACACACAAAGTCAACACAAAACTAAGTGAAACACATGGACAAAAGACTAGAGTCCTAACTAGTGGGCCCCTCTGTGGGCATCTATTGGCTACCTAGGATGTAAACTGGGATCTCAAATTATTAATGTTTTTCATATTTTAGGAAATTTAATGCAACCATATTTATTTAAATTAGGATGATTTCTGAAAGCAACTTCAGATTCCAAAAATAGTCTTTTCTCTTCTAAATTTACTGTGATGGAGCATGGTGGTCTTTTTCGAATTGGTTCTATGAGCTGTATTCAAAGCCTTGTCTGAAAGGCCCAATTGACCATACTCATGACTTCAGATGTATTTTTTTGTGTTCTTCCATGTAGATATTGGCTGATCTTTCTGTCCATAGTAAACGACTAGCAGGAACATGACAATTTATATACTCCAGGCATGGAGCTGATCTTTAGTAGAGTGTATAAGGGTTGCAAGCTTTCGGTGGGGCTTGCCATGCTTCTATTGTATTTCTTTAAGACTGGTTATTTTTTCTGAAGTACCTCAGACATAGGGATGAAGATAACATTACTAAAATCTTTCTGTAGTAGATGTTACAGGTTCCCCTTGCTATAAATTAGCATACTCCCCCCCCCCATTGATCATACTGCTTCTTGTATAAAGACCTATCCATTTTAAAACTTCTATTAAGAATTTAACATTAAATAATACTGATGTGTTTTGGTTAGCTTTGATATCACCTCATTGTTCACCAGTATTCTCTTATCACTTCTTATGACATCTTATCACTTATACAGAAAGTTTTCCCTCCTGATATTACATCTGTCTTCCTTTTCTATCCATTCTGGATATTTTTTGTGGAAGCACAAAATTTATAAACAGATAGACGACACCTCTATGGGTTTCCCCTCTCCTTGCCAATTTTTTTATGGAATATTTTGAAAAACAAGCTCTTGACTCAGCACCTCTCAAACCTTCTATCTGGTTAAAATGTGGTTGATGTGTTCTCCATTTGGCCTCATGGCCCAGACATATTAGACTCTTTCCTCTCTCTCACTTCACCCTAGAATCCAGTTTACCATGGAAAAAGAAACTAATAATAATTTAGCCTTTCTTTAGACACCTTGTAACACTCCTGACCAGTGGTAATCTGATCTGTCCTTTACAGGAAGCCCGCTCACACAGGCAGATACATTTACAACCCCCCCTTTCTCTCAACAATATGGTATTATTAAAATACTAACCAATATAGCCTATAACTTTTGTTCCAGTGAGCCCTATCTTACAGCAGAACTAATGATGGCTACATTTCCAGTATCAAAAAAATAATTAATCCTTATCCAAATCCTTTACTTTCTCTTTAGAAAGATTTTAGTAATGCTATCATCGTCATCATCTGCTATGTCAGAGGTACTTTAGAAAAAATAGCCAGAGTCTTAAAGAAATATAATCTCTGTACAGCTTTCAAGCCCAAAAGCTTGCTACCCGTAAATGTTCTACTAAAGAATAGCTCCCTCCTCTCTCTCTCTCTCTCTGTGCCTGGGGTATATAAAGTATCCTGTTCCTGCAAGTTGGCCTACTATGGACAAATAGGAGGATCAGCCAATATCTGCAGTCATGACTATGGTCAATGGACCTTTCAGACAGTGCTTTATATACTTCTCATAGAATCAATTGGAAAAAAAAACCACCATGCTCCATCACAGTAAATTTAGAAGAGAAAGACTATTTTTGGAATCTGAAGCTGCTTTCAGAAATTAGCCTAATTTAAATAAATATGGTTGCATTAAATTTCCCAAAATATGAGAAACACCGATAATTCGAGATCCCAGTTTATATCCTAGGCTGCCAATAGGTGCTGACAGAGGACATCCCACCTAGTTAGGATGTTAGTCTTTTGTCCACGTTTCGCTTAGTTTTGTGTTGCCTTTGTATGTGTGTTATAAGTCTCATGTATAATTCATGAAGATGTCTCTGTGACTGGAACAAAATATTGGGAGAATTAAGTAATATTTTTAATCCTTTCTCAATTCTGTTTTACTACATTAAGCCTCTAACATGAATTTGTACAGTGAAGTTTACTATAGCAAATTTCTTGCAATTGATAAGTTTGTGATAGTTTAATGCAGTAAATAAGTTGTAAGTTTTACTATATTGTATTTACTCGAATATAACTCGTACTTTTTTTCCCAAAATTAAAGTTAAAAAATCATGGTGTGAGATAAATGCTCAGATTTTCGGAACTAGAAAAAATTAAATTGACATTTATAATTAAATTCTCAGTATTCAATAAATTGCTCACATTATTTATAAAATGAATGCATTTAAATTTTAATTATCAACATTATTTATGTGATCGACCACTCACCTTCATGTGATATATTTGAATCTTTAGCAACAATGCTTCTGTAATTAAATTAAAACAAACAGTATCATTGTATTGCTTGTCCTTTTATCATTTTGGAATCATAAGATCACCATGATTTAAAAAAAAAAACTGAAAATGGGTATGAATTACCAAGGATATTCTGTTCGCTATCACTACTTTTAAAAAAGGCAACAACAAAGGCAAGATGATGATTGTTTAATTGAATTGCTTATTCTCTTCAACCCAACTCCAAAATATCTGAAACTGCCATAACAATATTCACTATCTATTTCTTAAAGTTTTAAACTTTTTTTGTGTGCTAGGTATATGCGAAACGTTTTCATTTCTTTTTTTGTAAAGTAAAATCAGGAATGCGAGATATACGCAAGAGTGAGTTATATTCAAGTAAATATGGTAATAGCAGTTGCAGAGATGAAGCTGACTATAACAGCTTTTTGTCAGCTCTTCTAAATTTTTCTATTTTTTATTTGGTTTGCTCATATTTTTAGCTTCTATAAAAGTCCTACTGTGTCAGTCTATTTCCATATTTTTTTAAAAATTTTCTTTGCATTGTTGATTCAAATGCATTTTTATCAAAGGTATCAACTGTGAAAGCCAGTTGAGTTTGTAATGTCATATTATTTGAATTGTGGGTTACTTCAGTTAAATTTAAAGTCTCAATCTGAAAATGTAAAACATTGCATCTCTTATTTGTAAACACACAGTCCTATATTTCTGGATATTACAAACAAAAAATTTTTCTTTTATTTTTAGAATTCTGGACAGCATATTCCATATCGTAACAGCAAACTCACAAGAATTCTAAAAGATAGCCTTGGTGGCAACTGTTATACAATAATGATTGCTGCAGTTAGGTAAGATCACCATTTACTATAAAATATCACATTGTTGTGATGTTGTGATAACAATGTAACTGGTATGGTCACTTAAACAGAATGAGAGAGAGGGGGGGGGGGGTAAAAAAGGAAGTTTAGCTAGACAGGTGTTTGAAGTCACCAGGATGGCATGGGAAAAAAAAGATCCAGAGGAAGACCAAGATTTAGTTGTGATGCAGTTGTATAGAAAAAATTTGTAAGATTGATAATATTGAAGTCTAGACAAATGAGAGCTTTGGAAGAAAATTGCTGATAGGAAGCTAGTATCGTATATTTAATCATTTGAATCCTGGAGAGTATACATCAGGAATTAAGTTGGTGGTGTTTTTTCTGTAATTTGTTATGAATGACAAAGGGATGGTGGGAGTATACAACAGAATATTATGTCTAACATAATCAAGACTCATTAACAGCTTTCTGTCAGCAAGTTTCTTTCAAACTGTTCAGTTATTTGTTAGGTTTGTAATATGATAACTGCTCCTATTTCCACAGTAGCAAACAAATTAATCTGAACAAGCTGAATTTTCGTCAAGTTTTTGGTTTTGGTTTGGTTTTAGTTTGCTATATTGGTTGAGCTGCATGTTTTAACAGTCTCTACAATGTGTATTAATAGTGTTGTGTGTTTATAATAGTGTAAACAAGTTTACATTCGTAGTGTTTTATTCATTTTGTGTAGCTATAAAATGGATACATCTCCAAGTAAGTGTTCAAAAATATGTACTCTTTCTCAGCACACATCCATAACTTAAAGAAAAATTGCCAACGAGTATGGTGTTGGTTTGGGTACTGTTAATGTGATTTTAAAGAGGTTTAGGGAGGCAGGTACCTTTTTCTCCTGACAAAAAAGAAAAACTACACTTACTCAAGATTGTTTACTAGTCAGGAAAAGCAAAATGAATCCAAGATTGTCTGCTGTAGACTAAATTGACAATTGGTAACTAGTGGGATTAATGTTTCTAACATGACTGTCTATCAAAGATTGTTGGAAGCAGGAAGGACAGCACACAGACTAAAAAAAAACTGTCGATGAAAGCTCTGCAGAAAAAGATGCTCCAGTGGGAAAAAGTGTACAAAGATTGAACTGTTGAGAAGTGGTGGAAGAAGGTCACATTCTCAGATGAGAGCCATTTCTTTGTCCAAGGAGAGTGAGTACCTATGTTCACAAATCAGCAGCTGAGAAGACTTATTCAACAAGGCTCCTAAACACCCAGCTAAAAAGACGTTCTGGGGGTTGTTTTACCATGTGTTCACGTCATCATGTGTTCATCTGTTGACAGTATGATGTAAAGTTACCAATACATAAAAAAATATTGGAGAAAAGAGTAGTCCCACATATCTAGAATGACAAACTCATTTTCCAAACAGGATCTTGCAAAAAAAAAAAAAAACTGAAAGAGTTCATCAAAAATCACAACATCCAATTGCTTCGGTGGCCAGGTAACTATCCCAATAGAACATTTGTTGGCCATAATGAAAAAAGACTTGGAAAATTAAATTGTGACACAAAGAATAACTTAATTCTGAGAATCCATTATAAAAGTATGAAGTATGGTTTTGAGATGTAGAAATAAGAAAAATGTGTTCCATGTTAGTAGAGTCCATACCTAAGTGATACCTAAGTGAATTAACGAAATCGTAAGGAACAAAGGAGCACATATAAATTATTAGGTAAAGTTGGAGTTTAATTTTTGAACTTATTTACTTGCAAAATTAGCTAAACAAAAGTCATGGGAGGACTTTGGCAAGAACATAGAAAATAAATATCAAGAAGGTGACAAAATATTCTGGAGGTTGTTGAAGAAGCTTAAAAATGGAGTAAAGAGTACTGTAAAAAGAGTTAGAGATGATAAAGGTGACATGAAAACAGGAGAAAAAGATATCCTTGAAGTATGGAGTAATTACTTTGAGAAATTGCTAAATGAAACAAGCAGTGATAAAAAAAAAAAAAAACATTCAACAGGCATACAGCCAGGAATACATATCCATACTTGAAGTATAAAAAGCCATCAAAGGCTTGAAATGTGGAAAGGCAGCAGGAGTAGATGATATTCGACCAGATCTGCTGAAGTATGGTGGTTTAAAAGTCTTGCAGTGCATAGTTCAGAAGGAATGGACAGAGGGACGAATTCCCGATGATTGGAGTAGAGCTCTCATAGTACCCATATATAAAAAGGAAAATAAAACTGAATGTGAGAATTACAGAGGTATTTCCCTACTGAGTGTTTCTGGTAAGATATATGCAAGTATACTTGAGAAACGGTTGAGAAGAATTGTGGAAGAAAAGCTTGGTGGAGAACAAGCTGGATTCAGGCCAAATAGAGGCTGTCAGGATCAGATCTTCACTTTACGACAAATAGTTGAGAAAGCATGGGAATATAACAAAGATCTCTATTTGAGTTTTGTAGATCTGGAAAAGGCATATGACAAGGTGCCAAGAGAGAAGCTATTCAATATGCTACAGTTATATGGTGTCAATGGGGCATTATATCAAGCAATACTTAGTCTTTATTTGAGTTGTAAGTCAGCAGTTAGAATTGAAGGAAGTACAGGAAGATGGTTTAATGTTAAATCTGGTGTGAGACAAGGATGTACATTGTCCCCTCTGTTATTCATTATCTATATGGATCACATTATGAAGGAAAGTGGTATTAAACATGATATCAAAATTGGAGATGTTAATGTCAGGTCTTTGCTTTATGTGGACGTTGTTATACTTCTAAATAAATCCTGCAATTCTGCAAGATTCCTTGACTAGATTGAATGACTGTTGTTGTAATAGATATGGTATGAAGGTCAACAATAAAAAGACAAAGGCAATGAAAGTAGGCAGAATCGTTGAAAATGTCAACTGCATTGTGAACGGAGAACCTGTGGAACAAGTAAAACATTTCACTTACTTAGGCATGATTTTTAGTGAAAATGGTAAATTAAATATGGAAATAGACAACAGAATCAATAAAGCTGGTATGATAGGAAATCAATTGAATAAATTTATATGGAATAAGTGAGAAATTAGTCAAAATACTAAATTAGCTGTATATACAAGACAGTGTTCAAACCAATTTTAACTTATGGATCTGAGAGCTGGGTCAGAAGTAAAACACTTGACCAAAGACTAGAGACTGCAGATATGAGAGTCCTGAGAAAGATTAGAGGCGTGAACAGATGGCATCAATGGCAATATCATATTAAAAATGAGGATATTAGGAAAGAACTTGACATTGTCAGCATCCAGGAATGCGTTAGCAGAGCTAATCTCAGGTGGTATGGTCACTCAAACAGAATGGGAGAGGAAAGATTAGCAAATCAAGTGTTCTCTGCCAGGTTGGCAGGAAAAAAGACCCCAGAGGAAGCCCAAGATATAGGCTGATTGATAGTAAAAAGTGCCTTAGAAGACAGAAATATAAGATCTGATAATGTTGTAGTCTTGACAAGTAATAGACTGATTTGGAGGAAAATTGTAGATAGGAAGTTAGTAATGATGTACGTTTTTCATGTAGTACTATTATATCCTGTACACCCCTTGAGGGTACATGTCAGGAATTTGATGATGATGATCCCTACCTTGTATGGACATAGTGTAATCATTAAATTAAGATTGTGTATTTTATACTTTGACTTGAATGAAAATTCAGGTATTTTTTCAAATAAAAATAATCATTAGATGGGATTATGCTATACATTTAGAACAGTGAAAGGTATCAAGGAATGTGCACCCTTGAGCCCACAATACATAATAGTCCCAATATAATCTCAAAACACGGTTTCAAGTATATTTTCTTTTCTCTGTTTTTTTATAATGAAGACAAAAAAATTTTTTTTGATTTTCTGGTTTTATTTCAAATTCTTCACATGAAGCCTTGTGTACTGCTGAGTAACCTTTGCCATGGCTCAATATGGCCTTAGTTGACCTTTAATCAATAAAGTCCAAATGACCAATCTTGCACAAATGTGTAAAGAAAGGATCAAGGAGTGTCTAAAGGAAGCAATATCAAAGTGTATACCCAAGGTCAGAGGATAAATCAGGTTGGAGTTAGATGGATGAATAGTGTCTCGTGCCAGCAGCAGGGTCTAATGACACCCATTATGAGTTGATAAAACATCTTCCACCATCTTTTGTGGATTTCCTTCTCTTATTATACAACAGAATAGTTACTGAGGGGGGGGTTTCCAGATTCATGGTATAAGTCAGTTCTTAGTTGTGGGATCAGTGACAAGTCAGTTGTCATAACTAGGAAAATACTGGAGAAAATGATAAATGCCAGACATTTCTGGTATTAAGAAAGCAATGGTCTTTCCAATATACAGTGTCTTTCTTAGGCACCATTTGATATGGGATCATTCGGTCCATTTAGAAACTAAGAGATGCATTCCTGAAATGAGAATGATTTCAGCTTTCTTGGACATGGAAAAAAGATTATGATTCAGCCTGGAGAAATGGCATATTAAAAGACCTCTATATTCTTGGTCTCAGGAAGCATCTTCCTATTTTTATTAATAGCTGTCTTTCTAGTCATCTTCCAAGTCTGAGTGTGAAGAATATTATCAAGAAGAGGGTCCATCTTACGTGTGACACTTCTTGCTGTCAAAGTTATATAATAGTCTGAAAACACATCATAGTATGAATCTACTATGATGTGTTTTCAGACTATGCAGGTTTTGGGATACATTAATAATTATTATTAATTATTCTTATTTTTTTTTTTTGTTTTTATTTGTGTAATCAGTACAGAAGAACACTAATTTTATCATCTGTTGCAAGAGGAGCTCAATTGTCCATGTAATTTATTATTTTACAATTCTCATTTTTTTAAAAAAAAAAAAGCACTTTTAAACCCCTGATAAAACATCTGTCATAATTGGATTAAGGAGTATATTGCAAACAAGATAATGTATAAACTCATGAGCAGAGGCATAGCTAGGGGAGAGCGGAGGGGGCGGCACTTTGAATCTTTTTGAATTTTTGCAGTTAATTCTAAAATGCAGTCTCGAGAACTCAGTTCCAAATATTGTAATATTACTGCGAATTTTTCTCACAGTTGCTGTAAGTGTTGCTAGTTGTGAAAGGAGTTTTTCTAAATTAAAATTGATTAAGAATTACCTACATTACTATGAAATAGACTTCGTCAATGTCATTGACTATTTTGCTAACAGAAAAGCAAGAAAAATAACATTTTAGAATGTTGAAATTAAAGTTTTACTTCAAAAATAAACATAGTGTTTTAATTTATTTCCCTATATGTCGTTTTGACTTTTTGTAGTATTTTTGGTGTGTATTGGGAGGTGCGGCAAACTCAGGGACTGCCCCAGGCAGCAAAAGCTCTAGCTACACCACTGCTCATGAGTAGCAATTGTGAAAATTTATAAACATTTATAGAATTCAAAATTAACATGCTTTTGGTTTGGTAAATATTAATACATTGATTGCGTAACTTCATTGTATTTATAAGAATATTAATGTGAATTAAATACTTAGTATAATTTATCATTTAACTACTTGGTCTTGCCTTTCTACCACCTAGGTGAAGAAAGGCAAGAGAAATTACATTTTTTGCTAAAAAAAAAATAATAACTATGGTTACTGGGAGAGGTTGTTGGGAGACATGAAAGTAAGTATATATATATATATATATATATATATGAAATCAAGTTGTAAATAGTGTTCTATGAATAGGCAAGGTGAAAGGTAATTATAGTTTGTGTAGTTGAGAGATATTGCATAATAGTCTCTTGATTGGAAATATCAGTTTGAGTAATTTTACTTTGAAAGAACTTATCATAATATCAACAGAATCTATGAGAAACTTTTGGAAATCAAAGCTAATTCTATTCTTCGACTCTCATGGAGCACTCATTTTACTTAGAAGAATTTACAAATTATTTGAGTTATTGAAATTTTAATTTATTCATGTATCTCCATGGAAATTTTCATGTATTGCATACTAAATTGTCACTTCTTTTATTTTATTTATTTATTTTCAAATTTAAAGGCATATTAATGGGAATTAATTGAACTTAAATCCAGGAGTATCATGCAACTTATGAACTACTGTTACTGTGCCTTGCCTTTGTGAAGCATTATGTTCCAGATAAAATGCATCAAACCTGTTTTTCATGTAACTGACAAAAGTAAAGAAATAAATTTATCTCTCTGCATAATACTTAAAAACTTCTGTAGCATGTGCAGAGTACTTCTGTTATGTGATGACTATAACTTTGAACTTATATATTCAACTAATGGTTCTGATTTTTGTATTTTCATACATATATCAAGGACATTGAGAGAATGAGTGTTTTTTTCCTGATGACGGAGCTGTCTGAAAGCATGACCACTTCTTTGTTAAATTTGGAACATTTCTAGATTGTGTATTTATAAAATGTTTTTATCAGAATAAAGCCTTTCTTTCCTGTTATTCATTTCTCAAATTTTTCTGATAATGTATATAAATTATTTCATTGCATTTCAGTCCATCATCTCTAAATTATGAAGATACCTATAATACTTTAAAATATGCTGAGAGGGCCAAAGGGATTCAGCTAAATGTAAGTAATATATATATATAAAGTACCACTTCCTTTAGAATAATGGGGAATAATTGTTAAATGAAAATTGGCTATTTTTTGCAGTTATTACATATATCTGTCATATGTAGTGTTAAAAATTCCCAAGACAGGCATTGTGTTGAAACCTGTAAAAGAATATTTGATGGAAGCAGCATCAGGTTGCATTCCTAGAATTAGGAGGATAAATTAGTTGAAAGTTAAGTGGATGAATGGTATAATTAAGCAAGAAACTTCACAAGAAAGATTCTGGAGGGAATTTGTAGAGAAACAACAGGTTCACGAGAACTAATATAAGGTAGCTAGATGTGTGACAGGTATGATAAGGAAGGCAGAATTAGATTATGTAAGCTGCACAGGCCAAAGAATATTTAAAATTTTTTCATTATCTAATTTATTATTAATACCAGACCTTCATGGAGTCAGAAGACTCATCATGGGAGTACACACTGTTACACACAAAGCCCATCAAAGTATGCATTAAACTCATTTGATGTGTCTGCATTCATCATAATGTCAGGCATTGCCATTCTACTCATCAACCCCATTCTCCATGTAAAGAACCTGCTCTTTATACTCTTGCATATACAGCTTCCAGAGATGTCCCCCTTCTTCTATCCCCATCTCCCATTTGTGAAAACTTTCTTCCACATTACCTGGTAACAACCCTTTACCAACTTAAATGCCTCAATCATATCCCCTCTCCTCCTCCTATTCACAAGGCTTTGAAAACTGCATTCTCTCAATTTGTCTTCATATCCCACATCCCAAAAATCTGTTACCACTTTATTCAGTCATTTCTGGGCCATTACCAGTATATATCAAAATCACCTTGAAGATCTCTGCAAATAATCCATATAATGCCAGAATAAAGGCCTCATCTGGATTAATAACTTGCTGATGTGTGTTAGGTTCCATTGCGTCGTTTCCGACTCCTGGCAACTCCACGAACATACACTCTCCATTCCGATCTCTCCCTGACCATGTCTTTCAGAACCTCCAAGTGCACTCCAGTTGCTTCTTTAACTCCATCCACCCATCTAATTCTTGGTTCAACTTTAGCAAGCATCATCTTCTCCAGACTGTCATTTGCTCGCATAATATGTCCGAAGTATGACAATTTTTGCTTGATGATCATAGCTTCGATGGAGCAATCTGACTTTATTCTGTCTCTCACTGATTTATTGTTTGCTTTGCAGTCCATGGTATTCTTAGTAAGTGTCTCCAAACCCGTAATTCAAATGCATCTATCTTCCTTGATGTCTGGGTAGTGGCCCTTCCCTTAATGCATAACATTAGACATATCCGCAAGGAGATGTGTTTTGCATTATGGGAGCATACTGAGATAGGAGCGTTAGTAGCTTGCTCCACCTTTGCAAGGAGTCGTTCTAGTGTTGCACCACCTTACCCCAGTCCTGAAGATACTTTCAGGCGCAAACTTTGTTTGCTCACACTTGGATAAAGGATTTAATAAATTTATTACATCTATCTTCCTTCTTTCACTCTTCCTCAGGGTCCAACTTTCACATCCATACAGTACTACAGGGAATACCATTTGCTTTCATGATTCTGATTTTTGTTGCGAGGCTAATATCTTTATCTTTAAAGATCTTGCTTAAATTTATCGTTGCTTTCTTTCCGAGTAATAATTTTCTTCTAACTTCTTCAGTACAATAACCATCTTTATCAATTCGGGATCCTAGGAGCACAAAATTGTTAACTGCTTCCATTTTCTCCCCATCTACTTCAAAATCATTAAGTTCACATGTTGCCATAACGTTTGTCTTTTTGAGGTTAAGTTTAAGACCATATTTAGCACTTTCTTCTTTAACCTTCGTAATAAGTTCCTCCAAATCTTTTTTGCATTCTGCTAGTAAGGTGGTATCATCTGCATACCTCAAATTATTAATATTTTTTCCACCTATTTTAATTCCAACTGAAGACTCCTCCAGCCCTGCCATTCTTAAAATGTATTTGCTGTACAAGTTAAACAGGTACGGAGATAAAATACATCCTTGTTGCACCCCTTTACCTATTATGAAATACTCAGTTTCTCCAAGATCTGTTCAGACATTAGCTTCTTGTTCATAATAAAGATTCCTCAGAAGGATAATGAAATGCTCTGGGACTCCCATTGTTCTTAACACATTCCACAGTTTCACATGATCTACAGAGTCAAAAGCCTTGCTATAGTCAAGGAAACAAAGGTAGACATTCTTGTGATATTCCTGTGCTCTTTCTATTATCCATCTCATATTGACGATTTGATCTCTTGTTCCTCTGCCTGTTCATTTGGCATTTCCCTCTTCATGAATGGTTCCAGTCTTTTCTGAATGATCTTAAGTAAGACTTTACTTGCATGAGAAATCAGTGCTATAGTTCTGTAATTTTTGCACTCTCTTGCATCACCTTTCTTCAATAAAGGTATATAAACTGATTTTTTCCATTCCCTAGGCCATGTAGTTGTGATCTAAATTTGCTGACATAGAGCTGTTAAAATTTTAACTGCCTCTTCTCCCAGGACTTTGAGCAACTCAATGGGTATTCCATCTCCTCTTGGTGCTTTCTTACTGGATAGCTGTTGCAGTGCCCACCTCGCTTCACTCTCCAGTGGTACTGGCTCCTGTGTATAATCCTGCTCTTCAAATTTCTCAGTAATTTTGGGCTCCTTTCTGTAAAGGGCTTCTGTTTACTCTTTCCATCTTTCTTTGATGTCTGCAGCTTCTGTAAGATATACTTTTCAATATTGTCACCTTGGCACTAATCTTCCCTGTTAGTTCTCTGATCTTTTTGAAAAGATCTCTTGTTTTTCCTTTCTTGTTTTGGTCTTCTATTTCCGTAGTTTCACATGTATCATAGCCACTAATAACTCATGGTCTGTTCCACAGTCTGCACCTGGAAAAACTTGCTGATGCCTATGTCAAATCCCATCTGTATATGCATCTCTCTCTCTCTCTTGTCCAATACATTCATCATCTTGTTATAGTACATAAGCAAGTTGGTTAAACACCACTTCCCTTTAACAAATGCATGCTGACAAGCACAATGAATACCACTGTCATCAATCCCCTTGTATGTTAGCTCACACCAGCCTCTACAATATCTTAACTACAACTCCAGATTTACAAATTACCTATAATTTGTCTTAGCCTTATCACCACCTTTTTGAAGCAGAACAATTTTGCCTTCCTTCTACTCTTCTGGAACTTGTGCCGTGCAAGATTTGTTAAACAGGTAGGCCAAGGCTGGTGCTAACTTCCTGGAACATGTCTTCCCTTAAGACACATGGTGATATGTCATCAAGTTCTATTGCATTATTGAACACCTAACTTACTTAACTCCTCATATATCTCTTGTTCACTCTCCAGTAAGTCTTCTCTCATTTCATTCTACACTTGAGCTTCTGATTTCACGTTGAGGAAGAAACACCCTGATGAACTACTCACTGAACACCTTGACTGTCCTTGGTAGTAGTTATCAATCTCCCACTTTAATCCATTAACATCTTCTTACCATAATCTTCTTCTTTCTACTTGACACATATTGATAAAACTCCCTAGGGTTTTACTTAGCCTGATTTGCTAATTTCTGCTCGCACTGCACTTGTGCTATCCTTACTGAGTCGCTCTTCAGGTCTGCTCTTTATACTCTTCGTGCAACTGATTATTATCATTATTCATCTTGTGCTGCCTACAAAGTGTTCTTCTTCAAGATTTCATGTTTAATCTCTCTTATTCACACGTTAATGCTGCTAAATATTTTTGTCAGTTCCCAAGCAGCATTTATTTCTTTTCTGCTCAACTTCTCATTTCATGCTACTCCAAATTGCCTCCTCAAGTTTCTCATAATCACCAGCCTTGTAATTCCACATATCCTTTCCTCACAGAAGTCTTCATATGGCTAACCACAATCCAGGTGATCACTCTCACCAACTGAAGGGAAGTGCAAAACCACACTCACAATCGCATCCTTGGATGAAATGATCAGATCTAAAACTCTATCTTCACATACCCTCCTTTACGTATGGCTTAAGATAGTTGTCTCTCAAGAAATTCATTTTGCTTATTCCCAAATACTATCTCTTCATTCCAGTCCATACTGCCATAATTAAAATCGCCCATAATAATCATCTTTCCCTAGTTCACTAACCTAAGTTGCTCTTACATTTCTTTATCATCACCCTCCACATTCCCAGGCCTATAGCAACATCCAACTAAATATCTCTTCTTGTCAACCTCCACTTCACACCACACTGCCTCAAAACCTTCCCCCTATTTCCTTCTTTCATGTCTACCTTATGTGGACATAATTGCCCTGCTATCATCAGTAGCACTCCCTCCTTCCCTCTTGTCCTTTCTATCTTTGCAAAAATCACTGTAGCCCTTTCCATTTCCATTCCCTTCAGGATATCATCCTCATTCAACAATGGTTCACTTATTCCAATAATTTTTGGGTGAATGAACTCAGTGAAACAATTTTATCTCCCTTATTTCTGACATTTGAAAACAAACATACAGTTCACTTTTAAGTCTGTAAGTGATCCTATCCAAGCCACTTGTTGGTTGCGATTTCTCCCCAAACACTCCATCCACCTTTATCACAGCTTATCTCGTATATCTCCTCAACTAGCCCCCCCCCCCCACATCTCAATCTATTTCATTTCTGTGCCGATCATCTCAATGCACATATTCACTATTACTTCCAACATCTATTCTCCTGATGTCATATCTCCCTCTATGCCCTGCTCACCCTCTCTGTTTCCTTATTTCTCTTGCATTCCTGTCTCTGTTCATTTCTTTCACAGTAATAGTAGTTTCTTTTGGTAATTTCCATTACTAAGCACTTCAGCCTCATCTGTTCTACTCTCTTCCTATTTCACTTCATGTCTTATTTCCTCTGATCTCTTGCTCACATCACTCACTGCACTCCTTTCTAGTAATAGTTTCTCTTCAGCTTACCAAAGCCATTTGAATGCAATCAGTCTTCTTTGTATAAATCCATTCTTCCCTCCAATACATGTCACACATCTACAAACTGCACTCCCTTCTTCTCATGCAGCTCTGCTATGCTTATATTTTATAATAATGTTATGACTGAGTTGGATAAAGGGAATGGGTCGATCATGATGGACTTTGCTAAGGCATTTGATAGGTTACTACATGAAAGGCTGTTGCATATAAACTGGAGAATATGGTATTGGAATATAAACTATTGGCTTAGATAAGTATAGATAACTGACAGACAAGTATCAGAACAGATATCAGAAAATCTTGTATCTGCCCGATTTAAGGAAAATAGCAGTGTGCACCAGGGATCAGTCCTTGAACCATTGTTGTTTAATTTGTATATTAATGGTATTGGGAATGGCCTGACAAGAGGTCTTCAGTTGTTTGCTGTTGATGCAAAGACAGGTAGGGTCAGAGAAAGGCTGTTGCCTTTCTTTTACAGGGTCATATAACTCAGAGGTTTTACAGGGTCATATAACTCAGAGGATAATTGTGATGTTGAAACAAAAACATTAACATGCTAAATATATGGAAGTCATTTTGGCTCTTTACGAGGACTTGATACAACATATCTGACTTCTGTGTGCAGATTTCCCTCCTGGGTTCCAAAGGGATTAAGAAGTAGTGGAAAGATTGCAAAGAACAGTTACAAAGATGATATTGAGATTGTGGAATGTAGATTACAAGGATAGATTGAGAGTATATGAACTGTAGACACAGTCTGCAGTTCATATACTGAAGTAGTTCATATACATTCTCAATATGCAGTTCTCAAAAGAACTCCCTTACTCAATATATAAATAAATATACACAGAGAATATATGAACTGCAGACTGTGTCTGCAGTTCATATATTCTCAATATGCAGTTCTTTTGTGTCTCATTGTAGACAGGAAAAAGAGGGGATGACATGATAAAGATCTATAATGTCCTGTAAAATATTTTCATTACCTAGAAGGTGGAGAGAGGACAAGGGGGACACCCTTAGAAGTTAAGTTGTGTGCAGTTTTTTTCTCTCACTGCAGTGAGTGAGTTGAACAGTTTGCCTGTTGAAGTTCTGAGTGTAATCTGTGTGAGCGAATTTAAGAAAGGGGTATGACAGCTGGTGTAGGTGATGTATATTCCCTCAATGAGTTATTGACTCATTGAGTGAATATACATCACTATACTTCTTTGAGTTCTGTTAATAATAATAATGATGATGGTAACCATAATACCTAGTATATCCATTGAAGGTATATATCATAAAATGATGATGCATTGTAGCATAGTAATAAAGTTAATGGATGATATTTTTTTTTAGATCAGCAAGAATGTTTTCAGTGTAGATACCCACATTACAAAGTATGCCAAAGTTATTGCAGAATTAAGAAAAGAGGTAATGTTTATAGTCATTATATATGTTTAGTTAATTTTTTGTTTTTTTTTGCTAATAATATTGAAATTATTAAATTTATTGATAGCATTTTCCAAATTACAGGACTTGAATCCTCAATAAATAAATATGTAATGTGTATGTATATGTATAAATATTATAAATAATTATAATTAATAAATAATTACTACCTATAGAAAAATATTTGCTCTGCTACCTAGAGCATCTTCAGTATGACTTAAGTTAATCAAGGAGAGGAGATAACTAGATAATAAAAATGTGAGCTACTCATACGTGACATAGTCTAAAATACACTAAGATTCTAACTATATAAATTTAAACCAGAGATAAATTATTAACCCTAAAATAATTATTGACTTTGCCAAAGACCTTGCCAACAAGGATCTTGTTGACAAGTCTTTGCTACTATGTGGGATAAACATATATGAAAATTAGGTTATCTTATTAACTGTTATGTCTTCTCTTTATGAATTTTATTTTCATCATCTAGAGAGCCTTATAAGACAGTGATTAATTTTTCAGGTCAGCATTTTTCTCTATTGAAGAAATAAATGTGCTGCTAAAGGTCTGGATTTTGTAGCTCTCAATGACATTCCTGTAAAGTGTTACATGATGATCCTTCAGATACAGCCAACTACTTTCCGTCTCAGATTACACAAAATCCTTTTCAAGTCCAAGCCTCCATTTCTGAATTACTGATGTTCAGAATTTAAGGCCTTGCTCTTTCTAAGGAGAAACACCAATTTTATTATTATTAAAGATGATAAAAGGAAAGCATTAATAGTTCAAAACTGGAATAAATATTACAGAAAACTTAATGTTTTGTGACTACTTGACATGTTATTTCTCTTTCTGATGATCCTACTACTAGCCAAATTTAAAATATGAACACAGTCATTGATAATGGTGCTTCTGATGAAGAAACCAGAAAGAAACTTAAAATATATCATGGACATATGTGGATGATAGTTTTGTAATTTGGCAGCATTCTCTCACAGATTTTTTCACACCAGTTCACTCTTAAAGTAGAAAATTATTAATTGCTGTTTTAGTCAGACAGATGGTAGCCTTCACTTTTCCATTTCTAGAAATGGAGAAGTGAAGGCTATGTTCACTTAGAAAGTCCATGCCGACTTCATGCTCTTTCACATCATTATCATCATCCTTGTCAAAAAATCAAGCACCATTAAAACTGATACATTGAGCCCATTCTTCATGCACTATAGAAGCATAGATATCTCAAGATATCCACCTTAAGGCCACCTGGTTGGCCAAGTGGTTAGCATACCCACTCTCCAACCAACAGGCTGCAGGTTCAAATCCTGCTGTGGGCAGCGATGTTTGTGGTTGTTTTTAGGTGGGAGATAAATTTCATCGCTTGGTGTGAGACCACTGTGGAGGCCTAAAGTGGCTTGAAAAAGTTCTATTGGTCTCTAGAATGGAGTTTCCAGTCTGTGCAAAAAATAGATTCAAAAATACAAATATATATATATATATATATATATATATTAAGTTGATAAATAGAAAGAATCCTTAGCCCACCCACAGTACAAAATGTACTATAGGTTTACAAATATCCTTCTGTGGGTGAGGAAGCAACCTAAATTGCTTCAAGTCTTATGTCAACAAAGTTGTTAATAGCTACAGAATTTCCTTGTCATCTGTCTCCCAACGAGTGTTTCATTGCATTACCAATTCCTTATGTGAACGGTGTTTCTGAAGGAATAGCCAGATTGCGTAGATCTGTTAGTCTTCACTTGTAATAAATTTAGTTTAATCCTTTATTCAAGTGTGAGCAAACAAAGTTTGCACCTGAAAATATCTTCAGGACTGAGGTAGTGCAACTCGGAGCAAAGGTGGACCAAGCTATCATCACTCCTATCTCAGTATTTCCCATAATGCAAAACACATCTCCTTGCGGATATGTATAATGTTATGCATTAAGGGAAGGGCTACTACCCAGACCGGTTTCCCTTTAAGTGCGGGGATACCTTTCCAAAAACTCGTAAAATCCCCTGGATCACCTGATAATGAGCAACCTGCAGGATCAGAAAGTCAGAAACTCAGTTGACTCCACACCGTGGCAGGCTCCCCCACTACCGAGCAGAGCCACTCATTTGCTCATCTGGAAGGGTAACAGCAACAGCCGTGCCTCAGTTAACTTCACAGGCTACAGCATTACCCCACCATGCATGGAGAAGTCATCTTTACTTATAGGAGTTGCCAAAAGGTGTGCCACCTTATTACTAAATTACTCTGGATTTAGAGAAAGATGTTGAAAGTTTATTTTGCACTAGGTTAGACTATACTAAATTTAGTTTAATCCTTTATCCAAGTGTGAGCAAACAAAGTTTGCGCCTGAAAATATCTTCAGGACTGAGGAAATGTAGTGCAACACCAGGCAACTCGGAGCAAAGGTTGACCAAGCTATCATCACTCCTGTCTCAGTATCTCCCATAATGCATAATCAATAATACCCAGACCGGTTTGACCTTTATTGAGGTTTCATCAGTGGGAGCCAGGCCCAGAAGTGGAGATACCAAGGCAGAAGCAATGGAGAGGTCATCTTTACCTATAGGAGTCGCCAAAAGGTGTGCCACCTTATTATTAAATTACTCTGGATTTAGAGAAAGATGTTGAAAGTTTATTTTGCACTTGGTTAGACTATAATAAATTTAGTTTAATCCTTTATCCAAGTGTCAGCAAACAAACTTTGCGCAACCTTTTGGCAACTCCTATTGGTAAAGATGACCTCTCCATTGCTTCTGCCTTGGTATCTCCACCTCTGGGCCTGGCTCCCACTGATGAAACCTCAATAAAGGTCAAACCGGTCTGGGTATTATTGATTATGCATTATGGGAGATACTGAGACAGGAGTGATGATAGCTTGGTCAACCTTTGCTCCGAGTTGCCTGGTGTTGCACTACCTTTCCTCAGTCCTGAAGATATTTTCAGGCGCAAACTTTGTTTGCTCACACTTGGATAAAGGATTAAACTAAATTTAGTATAGTCTAACCTAGTGCAAAATAAACTTTCAAAGACTTCACTTGTGTTTTGCTCTGTTAAAGATTTCTGCTTTTTTGCGGGGGGACGGACGGACTCTGCAAAGGATAATCTTCTGCCTTTAACTGTCCCTGGAGTATATCAAATTTCATGCTAGTGTGGGTTATCATACATTGGGAAACTAGTTGATTGGCATCTGTGTGTTGTGATGAACATATTGATTACATTAAATTCCATGAGCAGGAATAGTCTGGATTAGCAGAGCATGCAATCTTCACCAAAAAAAAATTTAAGGTCCTTCCCAAAAGCGGTTGTGAAGGACCTTACGAGGGTGGTATGAAATGTTCTTGGCCTTGACCATAGATGGCAACACTGTCGCAAGATTTTTTTTTTTTTTTCTAAGTTGATACATCTGTCAAAAGCATCCATGAAATGGCAAGTCATTCTATCAAGTAGTTTGTTCTATACAGCTGTTCTGAAGCAAAAGTGTTGTCTGTATCCCTTGAAATGGATAAAATTGAGTATCATGCGGTTATAAAATTCTTTGTAAAAGAAGGTTTAACGGCAAAAGAAATTCATTCGAAGTTCATAAACGTTTATGGGCACTCTTCTCCTTCGTTTTCGACAATTAAGAAATTAGCTGCTGAGTTTAAACGTGGCCGTACGAGCCGTGAAGTAGATTCACGTGAAGGATGTCCAAAAAAATGTAACAACACCAGAAATCATTGATCAAGTGCACGATATGTTATTGGATGACCGGCAAGTCAGAGTGCATGAAATTGCTGAGACTATAGGCATTTCAAAAGAAAGTGTAGGACATATTTTGCATGCATGAAGAATTGCAAATAAAAAAGTTTTCCGCAAGATGGGTGCCGCGCTTGTTCACAGCTGATCATAAACGCACTCCCATGAAAATCTCTGAACAGTGCTTGGAGCATTTTAACAAGAATAAAACTGATTTTGTGTGTTGATTTATTACTATGGTTGAGACTTGGATTCACCATTACACACTAGAATCCAAACAGCATTCAAAACAGTGGACAGAAGCTGTGGACAGAAGCTGGTTGTTCAGCGCCAAAGACAAAGTCGGTTCCATCAGCAGGAAAGGTCATGGCATTGGTGTTTTGGGATATTAAAGGCATTTTGTTTATTAATTATCTTGAAAAGGGTAAAATAATAACCAAGGAATATTATTCTGATCTTTTAACCAGACTAGATGAAAAAAATTTGTGTGAAAGGACCTGGTTTGCAGAAGAAAAAAATCATCTTTCATCAGGACAATGAACCTGCACACAAAGGTGTTTTGGCAGTGGGGAAAATTAAGGGATCTGCACTATGAATTGTGCCCTATTCCACAGATTTGGCTTCTATCTCTTCCCAAAACTAAAACCCTTCCTTGCTAGTCAGCGTTTTTCTTTGAATCAAGAGGTGATTGCAGCTGTAGATGTGTATTTTGCAGATCTTACTGAGAACCACTACAGGGATGGGATAATGCTGCCGGAGCATCACTGGAATAAATGCATTAGTCTTAAGGAAGATTATGTTGAGAAATAAAAATAATTTTGAAATTATATATTCTTTTTTTCATTGTTAGGCCAAGAACTTTTCAGACCACCCTCGTAATTGAGACTGAATTGACAAATATTCCATCTCATGGGATATTTGTACAATGATGATTGAAGTTATTCATCCCTCTAGCAAATAGTTCTCCATATATTTCATAGTCCATAGTTTTTTAGAGTTAATAATTTACATATTCTTTAAATTTATGCATTTAGTACCTTAGTGTATTTTAGACTATGCCACTCTCACCTATGAGTAGCTTATGTGTTTTCATTGTTGTGTTGTCTAGTTATCTCTTCTATTTGTTTAATTTGAAAGTCATATTGAAGATGCTATAGATATGAAAGTGAAAAAAACATTTTACAGAAATTATTTATTTTGTTATGTTGAGTATTCACTTGCTATAACCAATCAGTAAAAAGATCCTGTCTAAGTCCTATAGCATCAGTGCAGTAAACTTTTCAGTATAACAAAGAATTTCTTTTGTCCAACACTCACTATAATTCCAGTTCAAGGTATAGTAATTCATCAATCATCCAACTGCGGTTGGAATGTAATTTGCCATTCATATAATTGAAGGGTTGGAGAACCATGTAACTGATAGTACAGTTACATGGTTCTGCTAGAAGTAGTTTTGCAAAATAAGTTATCTGAAATAAGTGGTCACACTTGTGCTAAGTATGTTGTTTTATTAAACTCATCTGGCAGTTTACATCCTGTTCTTAATTAGAAATAACTAGAAATAACTATGATATAAAATATAAGAGCATGAAAGACCAGAAAATTAAGAGGACTCATGATTGTTACAATGCAGTCTTTAGTACTTTGGAATAAAGTAATTTGAAAGATATTGCAATTTCCTTCTTGAAAAAACCACCAATGGTATTAAATTTCAAAGTTAAAGAAAATATGCTTAAAAATAACGTTTTGATTAAGGATTCAACAAAAATCACACACACACACACACACACACACACACACATATATATATATGTTAGGGATGGATATTCTCGGTGTGCGGTGCACACCCATGGAATAGCAATATCATCAATATTATATTTTTGCATTTATTCCTGCTAAAGACTCCTCTCCCCTCTGATTGTTTCCTGGACTTTGTGCGATTCTTAAAATTAAACATAATATATTAAAGCTTCATGAAGAGGATACTTTTCAACATATAAACATTACATCACATTTGTGTTAACAATTCGGGTATGCGATCACGTACTGACACCTTTGAGCCCTTTAAATGGATGTGCGGATGACTCAGTGTGTCAAATTCTTAGTGTTCCAATGGTTTTAAATGCCCCAGAAAGTGAGGCAGGGTATGTGCTGAGACAATAACACCCAGAAGTCATTAGTAGCTGTGTGTGATTGGCTATTGTGTGAAGCAGTCTCCAGTTGAGCATTGTCATTTGTCATGAGTTGCTGTTTTTGTTTTCTGAATTTCACCTGTTTTGCATGCATGAAGTGTGAACTGATGTGCTTATGTCACCAATATAAACAAGTTTTTAATATATATTTATAATTTCTATAAATATATAACTTTTTGTCCATATTTACAATGGGAAACAGTGTTGACAATGTACTGAATGTCTCATTTTCTGACAGAGCTTTGCAGATTGGATGACAATAGTTGAATGAGGTTGGAACTTGAGTATAATAAGTAAGTAAAACAAGTTATTTCAGCCTTTCTTTGGTTCAGTCTGGAAAAATAATAATTTCCCAAGTGATTACTTTTTCTGATTTCTGTGCATATTATATGGCTGTGTTTAAAAATCGTATCAAAATTCAGATTATCTGTGTCTCACTTTAGTTTTTGCCAGTGATAATCTAATCTCACCACAAAGCATAAACCCTTTGTGCTTCTCGCATAAACAGTGCACGTGAAGCATAATTATTGTTCATTTGACCTTTATGCTTTCCATATTTAAAATCATATTAATTGATAAATTAAAGTATTCAAAGTTAGCCTCATACAATTAATTGCATTGGACCAATTAAGATGAGCGCTGATGTGCTATACACTCTTAAAACTTTTACTCATCAATAGAAATGCAATCATATGGTCAAATTGACGTGAATTTTGTATCACTGGTTGCATAAGCCACACGAAACAGCACACCCAATCTAAAGGGGCATGCAATGTTACTGATATGTATATATAAATAAAAGTGAGCATAATTTAAAAGAAAACTAGAGAGATAGGCCACAGCTTATGGACTAATTTAGAAACAGCATAAAGATGTTTAGTTGTGGATCCCATCATGGATATCTCTGAAGAAATGTCTGAATTACAAGGCAGTCTTAAATCTGTTATATTAAGTTTCTTCATTTATGTCTTTGTCATACTTTATATAATGGGTCACATTGATTCTTTGTATTTCTTATATTTTATCACAATTTTTATGATGGAGAAGATATACTTAAACACTTTTACATAGATTATCAATCTATATGTTGGGATTAAATATCCCTAATTTTTTGATGTGTTTGACAAAATGCAAAAGCATTTTGTATGTATATTTCAATCCTCAGCTCTGGCTGTGTGTGGATTTTATAGAAATTTGGTCATTAGAATTCCGAACAAAATATGTCTCGCTGCTTCAGTTTTAATTTTGATCAGATAATTTACAGAAACAAAACTATCAAAATGATGCAAAGTAATTCTGCTGTTGCTGGATGTAATTTCATGAGAGTTGGTATTTGGGATCTACTGTAATCTGTTGACTCTTCTCTGATTTGATTTCAGTCAGATTATATTTTTAATGGCAGATATTGAGCAAAATTGTATTCAGATTGTGTTTGCGTAAGTGCCTTCATAGCTCAATTGGAAGAACAATGGTGTCCCTTTGTTGGAAAAGGCCTAAGTTCAATTCTTGTGATGATAGGAATCTTTATATGGGTTTTTTTCAATCCAAGGTAAGTTAGCCAATCTCCCATGGAAGTAGCAGGGTTTTCCCTCCTGGAAACTCTGGTTTTTAACCTCATGTACAGGCAAATTGGCCTTGAGAACACACAATTTACAGACAAAAAATACTATTGGTGGTGATGGTGGGAAGTAGATGGCATTGTGTGTAGATGATCATGATAGTAGTAGCAGCTCTGTGTAGTTGGAGGATTAAATAGGGAGACAGAGAGTTGTCGAGTGTCTTCCCACAATGAGTCCTTGGAGGTGTAACATAGTAATAATAATATGCCAAAAATGGTTCTCGTAGACAGGCTTCTATGTTGGTTATGCATTTCTAAATCACTTAAGGAATTGAACAACGTAGATCCGAATATAAATTAAATTACACTTTAATAAATATTTCTGATATTTTGGCAACATCATGTTGCCATTTTCAAAAGGAACTTACAAAAAAAAAAAAAGAAAAAAGAAAAAAAATTGTAATCATTCTCTTATTTCCCTTCATATAGGTTTCTTTTTTCCTTCCTTCAGTGGTTGGATGTTTAGTTTACATAGAATCGTTATTTACATGATTATATTAAGATTGATTTACTTTAAGTCTTCAGTTTACAGTAATAATTTTTTTTTCATAAGCCTTTCACTGCAAGTATGGTATAAATGTTCTAAAAAAATGTTGGTTAAATGATATAATCACGTAATCACAAGAAAGATATTTATTTAACCAAATATTTCGGTCTGGAAATAGCAGACCATCGTCGGTGGTATTACAAGAACAGTTTAAAAAATATACAAGCTAGAATACTAACAATAGATCGTTGAAATTAGAACATGCCGCGTGATGTTATATCACTAAGTATGAAACGAAATATTTTGAAGTAGAAACATGATTGAATTTGCTATTAAAAAAAAAAAAAAAAAAAAAAAAAAAAAAAAAAAAAAAAATTAATGGGTAATCTTGATTAGGCTTTCCCAGATTTTTGATATAGATATGCAGTCATTACGATTCAGGTTGGGATGATGGAGCAAGGCCTCCACGCTTTCCTTGAACAAACGTTCGAACCTATAACGGGATCTATGTAAGAGGCGCGTTTTGGACCAAAGGATGCTGTGGTCAGTTTCAATCCCGTGTTGAGCCAAACCAGACTTTTCAGGTTTATTGTGAAGAATGGATGATTGATGTTCTTGGATTCTTTTTTCAAGAGAACGTCCAGTCTGTCCAAAGTAAGAGAGATCACAGTTGCAAGGAATTTGATAAACTCCAGGAAGAGATAAAGTTGAGCGTTTGTCTTTAGGAGAAGGAAATTGAGAAGACAATTTGTTAATAGGAGAATACGTAGCTGTTAAATCATATTTCTTCAAAATTCTTGCGATAGGTTCTGAAATACCGGAGATATAAGGAATAGGTACTCGACGTATTGAATCTTTGTTGTTTTGTGGAGGATTATAAGATGTAAGAAGACGTTGAATACTTTTTTCAGAAAAGCCATTGAGTTTCATGTGTTGCTGGATAGTAGAAAGTTCTTTCTGTAGATAATCAAAAGTAGAACAATTAGTTTTGGCTCTTTTGATGAGACATTTTATAATTCCTGTTTTATGACATGGATGATGGGCTGATTCTTTCAGAATATAACGACCTGTGAATGTTGGTTTCCTGTATACTGTAGTATACAGTATACAGGAAACGTAGTATACCCATCATCCATGTAAAATGTAGTATACCCATCATCCATGTCATAAAACAGGAATTATAAAATGTCTCATCAAAAGAGCCAAAACTAATTGTTCTACTTTTGATTATCTACAGAAAGAACTTTCTACTATCCAGCAACACATGAAACTCAATGGCTTTTCTGAAAAAAGTATTCAACGTCTTCTTACATCTTATAATCCTCCACAAAACAACAAAGATTCAATACGTCGAGTACCTATTCCTTATATCTCCGGTATTTCAGAACCTATCGCAAGAATTTTGAAGAAATATGATTTAACAGCTACGTATTCTCCTATTAACAAATTGTCTTCTCAATTTCCTTCTCCTAAAGACAAACGCTCAACTTTATCTCTTCCTGGAGTTTATCAAATTCCTTGCAACTGTGATCTCTCTTACTTTGGACAGACTGGACGTTCTCTTGAAAAAAGAATCCAAGAACATCAATCATCCATTCTTCACAATAAACCTGAAAAGTCTGGTTTGGCTCAACACGGGATTGAAACTGACCACAGCATCCTTTGGTCCAAAATGCGCCTCTTACATAGATCCCGTTATAGGTTCGAACGTTTGTTCAAGGAAAGCGTGGAGGCCTTGCTCCATCATCCCAACCTGAATCGTAATGACTGCATATCTATATCAAAAATCTGGGAAAGCCTAATCAAGATTACCCATTAATTTTTTTTTTTTTTTTTTTTTTTTTTTTTTTTTTTTTTTTATATAGCAAATTCAATCATGTTTCTACTTCAAAATATTTCGTTTCATACTTAGTGATATAACATCACGCGGCATGTTCTAATTTCAACGATCTATTGTTAGTATTCTAGCTTGTATATTTTTTAAACTGTTTTTGTAATACCACCGACGATGGTCTGCTATTTCCAGACCGAAATATTTGGTTAAATAAATATCTTTCTTGTGATTACGTGATTATATCATTCAGTCTTATGTCGCAAGTATCCTTAAAACAACAAATGTTGGTTAAAAATCGCATTGAATTACCCAATGGGACAAAACAATACCTTACAATATCAAGAATGATCTTTAAGTCTTCTTAATTTTTTGATTTTTCATGTTCATATAAGTTTTATGTTATAATCCAAATTAATAACAGCATAGAAACTGGGTGAATAATAAAACAAGATGTTGTTAATTGATGTAGGCATAATGAATAATGAACAAATTTTTAAATTAGTGAAAAGAAATCATGAGCCAAAAATGAAAAGGGGATACATTGCTAACATAATTTTATAAGAACAAGGAAAAACAAAAATATAAAAGTTTGAAAACCACTAACCTAGTGTAAATGAAATTTTCTGTTTAATAATAATTCTATCCCATAAATAAAAAATTACATGACAACCACAGTAATTAACTTTAATGAAAGTACAGGTATTTCAGACTCGAAATAACAATACGTCATCAGTGTATAGAAGCAATCAAATCAAAGAACAAGAATACAGGGTACATACATAAAGAATGGGCACAATGTACTAATGTTTTAATAGTTCCAGCCTTTTGACTAGGATGGTGATGAGAATCAGCATGAATATAATGACCTATATGAGTCTTCTTATAAAAAACTGAAAAATGTAGGTTACCATTTGGTTGATGGTAACCTACATTTTTTGATGAAGAATGTTGATGAAGAATTAAAAGATCTAAAAAAGGTTAATTGCTTATTTACTTCTTCTTCTAAAGTGAATTGGATCCTGAGATGAAGTGCATTTAATTTAGAAAGAAACTGCTGTAACTGAGAGGAAGAGCCATTCCAAATTGCAAAATATCATCCACGTATCTGAAGTAGTGAGGTCTAATGACAAGTCAAATATTATCAAAAATACATTGTCAAAGTGTTCCTGTTCCAAGAATGTATTATAAAATCAAATAGTTTAACAATATCTGAAGGAAATTCTTGAAGTAATTCAGTGATGTCAGATAAAGTAACATTAGGCAAAAAGCTGGAACTATTAAAACATTAGTACATTGTGTCCATTCTTTATGTTCTTCAGAATTCTTTATGTGCTACAGAAAGAATTGCAACATATTAATTTCACTGTTTTATCTAATGGTTTTAAGGATTTTTTCATTAATAGAGCTTTTAATAATTATGGTATTTCTACCTTTCACCTCTCAATTATCCAGGCATCTGCCAGATTCCTTGCTCTTGTGGATTATCTTATTTCAGACAAAGAAGAAGAAGATCTGCTTTTATTTGGCTAGAAGAACTCAAGTCTTATATTAATATACTCAAGTCTCCCGGAAACATGTGAAACTTTACTTCACTCTCCTAACTTAAACAGATCCAATGGTCTATGTCTATTCCCTTTGTGGGAGATAATACTTTTTAAATCAGCTAACCTTTCCTAACTTTGTTTTATCTGAATATATATATAAGTTAGGAAATTATTGACCTTTTATAGTTATCTTAGGTGTCGCGTTTTAGAATTGTCTGTTAATGTTTAATTGCCATTTTCTGATCTTATACTGATGATGCTTATGATACTTAGGTGAAAATTCTAGGTTAATAAAGTTATTTACATAAGTTTTCCTCCGGTTTTATAATTCTTTTCAATATGCCAACTCACAGTATTTCATTATTGAAACAGATTTTTTTTTTTGTGGAGGGGATACCATATATTCATACCATTTGAATATCATATTAATATTTATGAATAGTGTATGTATATTGAGTAGATTCAGTATTGGTCTACAGAAAATGAAGAACAGACAGATACATTTTTCATGTATGCATACAGATTCATTGCATCTTCATCATCATCATCAAATTCCTGCTATGTACCCTCAAGGGGTGTACAGGATATGACAGTACTACATGAAAAAATTACATCATTACTAACTTCCTATCTACAATTTTCCTCCAAATCAGTCTGTTACTTGTCAAGACTCCAACATTATCAGATCTTATATTTCTATCGTCTAAGGCACTTTGTAACGTATCAATCCACCTATATCTTGGTCTTCTTCTGGGTCGTTTTCCTGCCAACCTGGCAGAGAACACTTGTTTTGCTAATCTTTCCTCTCCCATTCTATTTAAGTGACCATACCACCTGAGATTAGCTCTGCTAACGCATTCCTGGATGCTGACAATGTCAAGTTCTTTCCTAATATCCTCATTTTTAATATGATATTGCCATTGATGCCATCTGTTCACGCCTCTAATCTTTCTCAGGACTCCCATATCTGCAGTCTCTAGTCTTTGGTCAAGTGTTCCACTTCTGACCCAGCTCTCAGATCCATAAGTTAAAACTGGTTTGAACACTGTCTTGTATACAGCTAATTTAGTGTTCCGACTAATTTCTTTCTTATTCCATATGAATTTATTCAATTGACTTCCCACCATACCAGCTTTGCTGATTCTGTTGTCTATTTCTATATTTAATTTACCATCTTCAGTAAAAATCATGCCTAAGTAGCTGAAATATTTTACTTGTTCTACAGGTTCTCCATTCACAACACAGTTGACATTTTCAATGATTCTGCCTATTTTCATTGTCTTTGTCTTTTTATTGCTGACCTTCATACCATATCTATTACAACAGCTATTCAATTTAGTCAGAGAATCTTGCAGACTTGTAGCGGATTTATTTAGAAGTATAACATCATCCGCATAAAGCAAAGAGCTGACATTAACATCTCCAATTTTGATATATCAGGTTTAATACCACATTCCTTCATAATGTGATCCATATAGATAATGAATAACAGAGGGGATAATGTACATCCTTGTCTCACACCAGATTTAACATTAAACCATCTTCCTGTACTTCCTTCAATTCTAACTGCTGACTTACAACTCAAATAAAGACTAAGTATTGCTTGATATAATGCCCCATTGACACCATATAACTGCAGCATATTGAATAGCTTCTCTCTTGGCACCTTGTCATATGCCTTTTCCAAATCGACAAAACTTAAATACAGATCTTTGTTGTATTCCCATGCTTTCTCGACTATTTGTCGTAAAGTGAAGATCTGATCCTGACAGCCTCTATTTGGCCTGAATCCAGCTTGTTCTTCACCAAGCTTTTCTTCCACAATTCTTCTCAACCGTTTCTCAAGTATACTTGCATAGATCTTGCCAGGAACACTCAGTAGGGAAATACCTCTGTAATTCTCACATTCAGTTTTATTTTCCTTTTTATATATGGGTACTATGAGAGCTCTACTCCAATCATCGGGAATTCGTCCCTCTGTCCACCACCATATTTATACCACCATACTTCAGCATTTCTGGTCGAATATCATCTACTCCTGCTGCCTTTCCACATTTCAAGCCTTTGATGGCTTTTTCTACTTCAAGTATGGATATGTATTCCTGACTGCATGCCTGGTCAGTGTTTTTTATCACTGTGCTGTCATCACTGCTTGTTTCATTTAGCAGTTTTTCAACGTAATTACTCCATACTTCAAGGATATCTTTTTCTCCCATTTTCATGTCACCTTTATCATCTCTAACTCCTTTTACAGCACTCATTCCTAAGCTTCTTCAACAACCTCCAGAATATTTTGCCACCTTCTTGATATTTATTTTCTATATTCTTGCCAAAGTCCTCCCATGACTTTTGTTTAGCTAGTTTTACACACTGTTTAGCTTTCTTACATTTGTCTCTGTATTTTGTAAGAGTAAAAGCTGACTTATTTGCCAGGAACTTTTGATATGCTTTCTTCTTTTCCTTCACTGCCTCTTTAACTTCCTGTGTCCACCAGGGAGTTCTGATTTTTTTTATCCTTGCACACAACCTCACCACATGCCTCTCTGGCAGAATCAATCAATGTTTTCTTCAGAGTTTGCCATTGTATCTCCAAGGTTTGATTCCTGTTTTTAAACTCTTTCATTTTCTTTTCAATAATCTTTCTGTATTTTAGTCTACAGTTCACATCTGAGAGCTGCTCAACTTTTATTCGCTTTAAAACTTTCTTACATGTTATTCTTTTCAATATGAAATTCAATTTTATCCTGCTCAAGACTAAATAGTGATCACTTCCAATTTCAAATCCTCTGTACACTCTGGTGTCCTGCACCAGGGAGAAAACATCACTATCAACAATAACATAGTCAATGAGACTTTTCTTAATCCTAGCCTCTTTTCTCCATGTGAATTTGTGCACATTTTTATATTGGAACATGGTGTTAGTAATAACCAGTCCATGTCCTGAGCAGAAATCCAACAGATATTTGCCATTATTATTAGCTTTGCTCTTTTCTCCAAATTTTCCCAAAATATTTGTGTATGTCTCACAATCATTTCCTACTCTGCTATTTAGATCCCCGACAAGGACCAACTTTTCCTTTTTCATTGTGTCAGTTGCTTTTTCTAAAGCCTCAAAAAACTCCTCCACTTCTACCTTAGTAGAACCTTCTGTGGGACCATAGGCACAAATAAGTCTCATTGTCCAGTTCCCCATTCTCATATTTGCCCACATTACTCTACTTGAGACTGACTGCCATTCAAGAAGATTAGTCTCGTATTTTGTGCTGAATACTATGGCTACTCCTTTTCCTTGATTGTAATTGCCTGAATATAACATTTTGTATTTATTGTTCAGAAAGATCTCACCAGTTTTGGTCTTTTTTGTTTCAGTCACCCCTATTATGTCGATCTGGTACTTATCTAATTCCTCAGCTAGCTCCATTTCTTTGCCATTCAGGCTTCTTACATTGATAGTACCGATCTTTAACTCTGGTGATGTTGAGTTGGGGTTTGTTTTCAGATTTGTTCCAGTAGCTGACTTTTCGCTGTTCGCCCTGGTTCCCTGGCGAAAACAACGGGGGCCTTGTTTAACCGGGCGACGCCCCAGACGGCATGAAATTTTGTCATGTTGTACCATCATTTTTTATTTTGGTTTAACCAATAAGAATACAATTTGGTCGGCTAAATCCCAAATTGCCAGCCCATCCTCGTTCGTTCAGTATCAAAGTAGATACCCAACAGGGTGCACCATGAGAAGATGAGGATTGGACATTAGGTCATAATCCCTGGTCGGTTCTCCGCATTCCTTTAAAGGCTATGTGGAGGTCTCCTCTCAGTTATACAGCTTTGACCCTTAAGCACCCCCAGATTCATTGCATCATTTATATATTTATGTTACTTTTAACAATCTACAGACATATATAAATGATGCAGTGAATCTGTATGCATACATGAAAAATGTATCTGTCTGTTCTGCATTTCCTATAGACCAATAAGGAAATGTAGTATTGGTCTATAGGAAATTGGTTTACAAGTCTACTGCTGCTTCTGATTTTTGACTGATTGGTTTTCTCTCCTGATTAGTAAAGTCTTCTTTCTGTGTTCTTGAGATTTTTGTAAAGAACATTAAAATCACAACAAAATATTATTGTTTCAGTTGCACATCATGTTTTCTGGTTGCTTTATCATGTGCATAAATTAGTTTCTTGGATCATTTATGCATTGATGCTACTTTTAACAATCTACAGACCTCTCACTATCTCCTGATTTTTGACTCATTTGCTTTCTCTCTTGTTTAGTAAAGTTGTCTACCTATATATATATATATATATATATTTTTTTTTTTTTTTTTTTTTTGCCTTAAGGTGGTGCATTATATGGGTTGTGTTGTTATTGGTGCTGCTGAAAGACAAGTCATTTTTTCAAATTTTGGTTAATAATATTAGGTTAAATCATTGTAGTTTTTGTTTTATATGGTTTAAATTTTGGTTAATAATATTAGGTTAAATCATTGTAGTTTTTGTTTTATATGGGTGTGTGATTGACTGAATTATTTAGTTTTAAAGTGAACCTTGTATTTTTTTCTTAAATACAATATTGTTGGTATGGTGCCAATGTGTAGTAGAGCAATGGTGGCAAAGATGTCATTGTTGGGTGATTTGAGTTTATGTGATTTTGTACAGTGCAGTGTATGTGAGATGTGTTCATTGCAAAAATTAAGGATTTATGGAAGGAGAGTGAAACTATTGAGCAAGTGTGTATTTAGTGTTTCAAGAGTGAACAGCATTAGGTTTCAAGAATGAAGCAAATGTTAGTAGAGTAGACAATATTGATGTTAGAATGGAAAATGTTAACCACCTTACCGGTCATTATGGATCAAATACACATCCTTATATGCTTCGTATCCATCATGTATTTCAATGTAATATCAATGGTATTACAATTTTAATATGCACTTTGCATCCATGATAACCTTGACTTCTATGGACGTCTTGGCTGGTAGCGTGGTTAATGTTCAAATTGATGTTGAACTTACTATGGTGGAAATGCAGAAGAAAGACATGGACCTAAATAAGGAAATAGTGCACTTGAATGTTATCCTTCACAGAAGAAAGCGTGAAATCAAAAACTGTTGCAGAAGCAGCAAGAGATTAGCAGGGCTGAGAAGAGAAAGAAGCAGGTGGTCCTAAGTAAGAATCGAGATCATGCGAACAAATGAGAAAACAAGGTAAGGAAAAAGTTATGTACAGGGACTATGATCAGAGAGTACTTAACGAGTATAACAAAATCATATTTCCTTGGTGCAAAAATTAATGATGTTAGTCATGCCATTCAGATGCAGAAAGCTAAGGCAAAAGAACTGATTGTCTTGGTTGGCACTAATGATTTGAGAGGTGAGAAGTATTCTAAGGAGGATGTGAAGAAGTTGTTGAGAAGCAAAAATTAAGAATGAGAAGGTGAAGATTGTAAGTCTCCTGCCATACTATGAAAGAGATGAATTGAGGAGGGTTGATATCAAACAAATCAATATATAGGTTGCCAAAAAAAAAAAAAAAAATAATAATAATGTTTTTGAGATTTTTCTAAAGAACTGTGAAATTACAGACAAACTGGTATTGCGCAAGTTGCACATCATGTTTTCTTTACTTGCCTGTCTTACTATGTACATAATTATATAGAATTTGTTATAATTTTTTGCCATATCAAGTTTCATCATAAAATTTTTTTTTTTTTATCGTTGTCTTAGGTAATTTCAAAAGGGGAAAATGTCCATAATTCATGCTGTAAAATTTTTTTTTGTTTCAGATTTCTGATCTTAAATCAAAACCGATGCAGAATTCTGATGAATGTTCAAATTGTAAAAACTGTAATACAAAACAAACTTCAATCCAAGAGCAGCTTTCTGCTGTTTCATCAGAGGTTAATGGTCATGTGGCAAGTGATGAAATACTTGATCTTATTGAGGAGAAGAAGCAGCTTCGGAGGAATTTCTTGAAATGTGAAAGTTCTCTTCGACTTCTTGATGTAAGTGTTATCAAATTATTCCAGGTACATATATATGGTTTATTTATTGTTTAAATTTTGTTGCAAAATTCTATGTTTAGGAACAGTGTTGTGTTTTATTGTATTTTTATTTAATATATGAAATCGGTTTCATATATTATTTTTTTAGGTTATTTTTTTGATCAGAACTTTGATACCAGTTTTACATTTTCTTGTGTGCAGCATTGGCCAGTTTATTATGTACCCTTCCTAATAGCAAGTAGCTATCTCTCCTCTCAGCCCTCTCACTAAGGTGATTCTGTTGCAAGCTGGCCCATGTAGACCTGAACATCATGCAATCTTGACTGAGGTTGGATTATGGTGAATCTCAAATAAATAAATTGGATATTTAGTTTTTCTGATGAGCAGTACAAAATTATTGCAGTAAACAGACTCTTCATCTTTTTGCTAGGGTGTCCTGAGAATTAGATAGTCATTTGTCGGTTACTGTCACTTGTACCAAGGATTTCAAACAAAACTGACATCTGTTGTTACATCAGTTTCCTTTAATGTTGCCAATGAAAGAAATTGACAGTCATAGTAAGAAATCAGTAGTAAGTTTCACTATGCTGGGAAGATTGACTAAAATTATCTTGGTAATTCTATGAATGCAGACTTTTGATGCTAGCTTCTAAGAATTTAAGAGATGATAATAACTATCAGATGCTTCTAAATGTTTGGATACCTCAACTAATGTATCCAGAAATAGTAAAGACTTGTTTGTCTTTATTTAACAGTACATTTAATTTGAGGACGAAGGTTGGTGAAACATTGATCAGAACACTTTGAAGATATTGAGAACAAAAGAAGACACAGATCAGGACTGGCAGCACATGCAACTGAAGCAAAACATCAAGTAGCATGACAACAAACAAAAATACAGCAATCCCTCGATTGCTGTATTTTTGTTTAATGCTGCTCAGATTAGTGCTTTTTTGATTAGCGCGTCGTTTTTTTTTTTTTTTTCTATACCCTAATTCGATTAGTGTTTCTCTAAAATTCAATTAGTGCACCTCTATACATCTTAAAAATAATTGTCACAGATTTTAAAAATTTTCTATCTTTACATTTTTTATATCTAACTAATTTAAAAAATCCCTCACCGGGATGAAATAATTTAGTCACCAATTTAAAACATTTTAAAAAGTTATTTCCATGTACACTGTGTTTCAAACTTACCACCAAAATTGTCAATTTTGGCATTAAATTTGGCGTTAAAAATTGTCGCCAATATGTTGTCTGTTAATTACATAGCATTTTGATGATCATATCTTGTGCCTCCTTTGAAATTGTTTTCCTTACTTTTTTTATTTTAAAATATTTTCCCGCCCTTTCATCATGAGTAAAACAATTAGTGAGCAAAAAGGTGGAAGTGTGAAAATGATTTGAACAGTAATCTCATTAGAAGAAAAACTTGAAATAATAAAGAAAAATGAACAATGCGAGTCTAGAACAAAGATAGGAAAGGAACACAAAAATGGATGAATCAATTATAAGAGCAATTTTAAGCAAAGCTGATGAATACAAAGTGAAACATGAGGCCACTTCAAGTTCATCATGCATGCACTTTAAATCAAAGTATTATAATGATTGAATGAGAGAGACTTCTTTCTACATGGATCAAAGATTGTAACCAAACTGGATCCTGCTAAACACTGACTTTTTTAAATCAAAAGCATTAAATCTCTTTGCAACCTTGCAAGAAAGGGCTATCAATGATGGAAAATAAGAATTCCATGCTAGTGCTTGGGTAGTTTGAGCATTCACAAAGAGAAATAGCCTACATATGTAGGCTATTTCTCTTTTTGAAATAGCTAACATTATGTAGGCTATGTTCGAATGACAGGTGAAGCTGCAAGTGCAGATAAGGAGGTGGCTGCAAATTATCCAGAGATTTTGAAGAAAATTGTGGAAGAAGGAGGCTGTTGTGCCCAACAAATATTTGATGTCGATGAAACCAGACTTTTTTTGGAAGCGAATGTCTTCCAAGACTTTTCTGACCAAATCAGAGAAATCTCAGCATGGTCATAAAGTTGCAAAGTTGAATGAAGTTACTGCTAGCAATATGCGAGCCATTGAGAAGCACATTCTTCCGCATTGTGTGAATGATTTTAGGTTTTCAAATGAATCTAAGTTAATTAAATCTCATTCTGAGAAATTGAGTGATTCTGATGTGCTAAATTTAGATGCATAACAGGAAGATACTGAAGAATATGAAGAAAACTTAACCACTGACTGTCAGCCAAAAAGATTTCACAGAAACAGTTTGAAAATACTTTTCATACATTTGAAGTTTTTAAGCAGCAATGCTTAGCAGCTGACCTTGATGAAGAGAGAAGCACTAATATTTGCAGTAGTAGTAGAAGAGGCAATAGGGCCATACTGTCAGTTGTATGAAAAAACAGAAACAGAATGCCTGCCGAACTCGTTAGCTCAATTCTTTGTTAAGAAGTAGAATAATAAATTTATATTCTGAATGTTTTATTGTCTTTCAGCTTCATGGTTTTCCTTTTACTAGGCCCTGAGATATACCCTAATTCTTTTATTTAAAAAAAAAAAAAAAAAAAAAAAAATTTAAGGTTCAAAAAAGAAATTTGAGGATCAAATTATACTTTTTCTCATAGGTTATTATATTTGATTAGTGCATTTTCTTTTAATGTGCCTGTTTTAAAGACCACATTAGGTGCATTAATCGAGGGATTGCTGTACTCTACAGTTGCCATTTTTTCTAATTCAAAGAATTAGCTAAAATGACGAAATATCCTTTACAGTGCAACAAAAAACAAGGGATGATTTTACGTCAAGTTTCATCTTGTTTAATTCATCACTGCCCACTTGTAACTACCAGTAGTATACAGCAGTCCACAAACGAGCAACCAACATAATACCAAATGCACTCTTTCCATTGTTATTCATGTTCACTATAGTTGTTTTAGCTATTATTATTGTCTTCTAATTTTTTAGTTTATTCATGTAAATTATTTTGATGAAGTGAAACAAAAGTATTTTGCAAAACTAGTTGAGAAAATAATAAAAATAGTTTCTTATTCTATATGATACTTTATTTTTGTGGAAAAGTTCCAGAAAACATATTCCTAGAAGGAATAAGGAAGTTTCTGTGGTTTAGTCGTTCTGTAGATAGCTTCTGGAATTGAGACTACATGTTTTAGATAAATAACGAGTTTAATAAAATATAACCCTACAAGTTTTGTAAGTCATCAGGGATATTAGCAAGGTGACATGTTTTGTAGTAGAACGTGCATTGTTCCTACAAATATACATTAATTTAACATTTTTTATTCTGGTTTTTATTTATATGTATGAATGTGATGTTCTGATAACTTATATTATGTGTAATTAATTGTTTCTAATCTCTTTTCTGTACAACTTTTCCTAATACCCTGATGACTTATGAAACTTGTAGGGTTATATTTTATTAAATTTGTTATTTATCTAAAACATGTGTTTCTCAATACCAGAAGCTATGTTCCTAGTATGTTCTTCTCTCTCTCTCCACAGAAGCTTATTCAACAACAAAAAGAATTATAGTGGAGAGTGCAGATTTTTATCTAAGATGATTTATAAAAATTAAAGATCCACAAACAGAATAACATATAAAAAAATGCACATAGAATAGAAATAAAAAGAGGATACAGCTAAGTTGTATGGCTTTTGGGAGGATGAAAGATATCTTCAAAGATTATATTCCCAGTAGTTTGAAGAAGAAAGTTTTGATCTTACCTGTAATAACATAATGGCATAAAACTTGGTACTTGACTCAAAATATGATTCACAAATTGAAAGTTACTTAGAGAAGAATGGAATTAATATGCTTGATGTGATACTTAAAGACAAAATACCCTCCCATTTGATAAGATCAGGAACATTATGTATTCAAAATGGAGATGAGCTGGACACATTGCAAGATGGTCTACATTGTTGATAGAGTGGAGCACTATGGATGCCAGTAGACAAAAGGGAAGACATGCCAAGATGAAAAGTACCAGAAAACGTTGTTAGGATTGCTGGTATACAATGGATGAGAAAAACTGAAAATAGAATGGAATGGAAAACTACTGGGGGAGACCGTCATCCAGCAGTGAAGTGATCCAGGTGGAAGAAGTAGTAGTGAATCTTGTAGACATGTACTGGATTTATTTAGGAGAGTATAAATATCTCAAATATCTGATATCTCATATCAGAATAAAAAGCTGGGATTAACATTTCCAATTTTGATATCGGGCCTGATGCTGCTTTCCTTTGTAATATGATCCATACAGAAGACAGTGTTGTAGTGTGCATTCTTGTCTAACACTTGATTTTTATGAAACCATCATGATTCTAACTGTTGACTTACAGTTCAGAATATAGACTGTGTATTCTTTAATTATATAATGTCCCATGCACATATAATTCTACATTTTGAATTATATGCCATTTCATTTATTTTTCTACAGAACAGTGTCTCTTGGCCTTTTCTAGATAAACAAAACTTAAATACAGATCCTTGTTATATCCCCATCATTTCTCAACTGTTTGTCTTAAAGTAAATATCAGATCATGACAACTTGTATTTGGCCCGAACCCAGCTTCTTCAAGTTTTTCCTTCCATAGCCTCTTCTAAGTACACTTGCATAAATTTTACTTGGAACACTCAGTAGGAAAATTCCTATATAATTCACATATTCAGTTTAATTTCCCTTTTTTTTAGATGGATATTATGAGAGCTCTACTCTGGTTATCTATAATTTGACCTGATGATGAGACTTTCTGAATTATGAAGTGTACAGCCACTGTAAAACCATTCATTATCTCCATATTTGAATATCATCTACTCCAAATGCCTTTTTCATATTTGAGATTATTGATTGCTTTTTTATCCAGAGACTGTGTGTGTGTGTGTGTGTGTGTGTGTGTGTGTGTGTGTGTGTGTGTGTGTGAGAGAGAGGGTCTTTTCATGTCTCTGGATTAGTTGATTTATGAAAATGGTTAGATATATTCTGTGCTATTTTTTTTTTTTCATCCATTTGTTGCTTTATAACACTAGATTGTCATTATTTTTTATATGCTATTAATATTTTGTTCTTTCTTAGTTCAAAATCAAGTTACAACAGACAAGTTTGGAAAGAGCGCTAGTTTTATCATTGGATTCAATGAAGACTGATAAAGTAAGTTATTATTATTTTAATGATATTGTTTATGAAAGGTTGGAAACAATGCAAGTGTGCCAAGGATATAATAAGCTAATCCAGGACTCTGCTCCAGGGATCAAACATTGTATTTTTTTTTTATTTTTTTTTTTTCAAGCATTTCTGTCTTCCATTAAGAGCCCAAGGCAGTGTTCAGTAAATTTAATATTAGGATTTAAGAAGGCTCATTCGAGATGAAATTATCTCTGTGTGTGTGTGTGTGTGTGTGTAAAATTTGGTATTATCAATTTGGAAAAATCTGCAGTTTAAAAGTGGGACAAACTAAACCCTTACAATATCTTAAGTTATAATAAAATAATCTGTATAGCAAATTTGGAGTTCCTAGACATTACTGTATAGATAAAAGTTGCAAAATTTTGGTTTGCTCTCTTTGGTAGAGGATAAGTGGCTTGCCATATAGTATCCTAAGGTATAATAACAGTAAGCTGTATATCAAATTTAGCAGTCCTAGTCCTATTTATTTATTTTTTTTATATTAACTCTATACACAGAAGATCACAAAGCCTATAACACAAATGTTATGTATGTTTGCAGTCATGTCATAAAAGAGGTGGGGTGGGTGAGAGAAAATAGAAAGCTGGTGATGTGTTTCGTGTGCCCATGTGGAAAATAGTGTGAGGAAGGTCATTGCAAAAAGCAGAGCTAGATGGAATGAAAGAGGAGGATATTTGGTTCAGTAAATTTCAAACTGAACTTCATGAATGTTGACCAGCAGCTGCTGATATATTTAAGCTTAAAGGAAAGTGGAAGACTGATGACAGCCAGTTTGGTGTAGTGATGCTTTCCCATAAAAATGACTGTAGAAAAGGCAAAAAAAACAAACAAAAATAGAATGTTTTTGAGAAAGTGATTGGAATTAGTGGGTGTGTAGGGGGGGGGTTCTATTAAGCAGATTACCATCTTAGCATGAAACATCTTAGATTTCGGATGCACCTGAAACTGTCAGTGATGTGCTACATGATCAAAAATATCCAGATTCCTGCTCATCCCAACTTTCACTCTAATATGGACCACCCTTTGCTGCTATAACAGACTTCAGTCTTCTGGAAAGGCTTTCCACTAGCTTTTGATACATTGTTTCAATAATTCCTTTCCATTTTTCCAGAAAAGCATTAGTAAGGTCTGTCGCTGATGTTAGCCAATTTGACCTGGCCTACAATTGCCATAAAGTTAGAAGTACAGAATTGTCTAGAATGTCATTGCAGGCTGCAGCATTAAGATTTCCATGGAACTAGAGGACCCAACTTGAACCACAAAAAACAGCCCAAGACCATGATGACTCATCCACCAAACTTCATAGTTGGCACAACACGTTCAGGCTGATAGCATTCTCCTTGCATCTGCCAGATGGTAAAGCATGATTTGATTCATCACTCTAGAGATGTATTTCCACTGCTCCAGAGTCTCAATGAAGGCAAACTTTACACCACCTGATGTGGGCTTGGTGATTTTAGGCTCGTGCACAGTTGCATGTCCATGGAAATCTGCGATCTTCAGTTCCTAATGAACAGTTGTGGTACTGGCATTGCTTTCAGAAGTATTTTGGAACTTAGTAGCAAGTGACAATGACAGGTGATTTTTGTACCATATAATTCAGCACTCACTGGTCCCACTGCATGATTGTTATGTGGCCTGTCAGGTCATTGTTGTTGCTTTTAGGTATTTCCATTTCACAATAACATCACTTACAATTAATTAGGACAGCTGCACTAGTGCAGAAATTTCCTGAACTAAGTTGTCATCCTGTGTTAGTTCCATGTTGAAAGTCACTGAGCTTTTCAGTATGGCATGAAGATTGCAAGACCATGTGCTTCCTTTGATACCAGTAGGAGCCATGGTTGTGATGTATATGGCCATATTCACTACTACAAAGGAGTTTCTGAATATTTTTGATCAGATAATATACTATTCCAAAAAAAAGTGAACATTTAATATCAGCTATCTTTGATATAGAAAAAGCATAGACAACTTGATCTTTAAAGATACCTGTAGCATAACTATAAAACAACAAAAATAATACAATAGCTACAGCAGTATACTTTAATGAAAAGCACAGAATCGGAATGATTGTCCCTCTCTCCCAAAAGTTTGAAAGAGTCTCATCTTATGTAAATATCAAAAATAGTTTTTTAATATTTTTCTAGCACACAGCAGCTGTTTTTAATTGGTAAACTGATTATTGTATTTACCTTGTATTCCTATTCTTTGAATTGCTTGTTGTTTCCACATGCTGATGATGTACTGTTATTTTCAGTACAAAATATCTGTGCTTTTTATTACTGTGGTTATCACATTATTTTCGTTGTTTTATATGACAGCTTGGATCTTTGGTATACCAAAAAATTTATGCATCTGTGGTCAGAGTTCTTTCTCTTTTTTTATTAAAAATTCCTATATAGTTGAATGTTCTGAGTAGGATCCTATCATTTTTAATTTTATTTATTTATTTTTTTTTTTTGAGGATCATGATACAAGTGGGGAAAAGAAGGAGTAGCTATAATATTCAACACTAAATACAAGGCTAATCTTCTTGAATGGCAGGCAATATCAAGTAGAGTAATGTTGGCTAATATTAAAATGGGGAAATAGACAATGAGACTTATCTGTGCCTATGGTCCCGCAGAAGGTTCTACTAAGGTAGAAGTGGAGGAATTTTTTTGAGGCTTTAGAGAAAGCAACAATGAAAAAGGAAAAGTTGGTCTTTGTTGGGGATCTAAATAGCAGAATAGGAAATGATTGTGAGACATACAGAAATATTTTGAGAAAATTTGGAGAAAAGTGCAATGCTAATAATAATGACAAATGCCTATTGGATTTCTTAGAACACAGACTTGTTATTACTAACACAATGTTCCAACATTGCACATGGAGAGAAGAGGCAAGGAATAAGAAAAGTCTCATTGACTATGTTATTGTTGATAGTGATGTTTTCTCTCTGGTGCAGGACACCAGAGTGTACAGAGGATTTGAAATTGGAAGTGATCATCATTTAGTTTTCAATAGAATGAAATTGAATTTCATATAGAAAAGAACATATAAGAAGTTTTAAAGTGAATAAAAGTTGAGCAGCTCTCAGATGTGAACTGTAGACTAAAATACACAAACATTATTCAAGGAAAAAAAAAATGAAAAATTTGAGAACAAGAACCAAACCTTGCAGATTCAGTAACTTTGCCCTTTTCTCCAAATTTTCCTAAAATGTTCCTATGTGCCTGGTGGGATTCATTTCCTACTCTGCTGTTCATGTATCCAACAAGGACCATTTTTTCATTTTCTTTATGTTAGCTGCCTGTTCTAATAACTCAAATTCCTCCACTTCTTACTTAGAAGAAACTTCTGTGGATCACAGGCACAAATCAGTTTCTTTGTTCCATTTTCCCATTTATAGTACCAGAAATAGTACCTTTCATTGGTTGGATCCCATCTGCTATCATGAAGTTAAAACAGTTAAAAAAATATTTAGAATAATGTCTTATCCTTGTTGGTGAATGAAATATTTTTGTCATTTCAATGCCAGTAGCTCCCTCTCTCTCTCTACAATATGCAGAGAAATAAAAATCCCTGCCAGACTGTTGTCCTTTTTGGATGACTATTTTTTTGTTCACATCAGGAAAACCAGTACAATTCCTGTCACACTCTCATCCATCCCTTTGGTCTGCACATCAGAAAACTGTTACAAACTCTAATAACAGTAGACAATACTACATGCTGGCCACAGAACAACTTTCCATCTGAACATTCCTATATTCTGCCATGCAGTTTCTCTTTTTGCAGTCTAAAATATTTTATTCCTCTCTGTCTACCAGCAGTTCATTAAATGTACAGAGAAGAATATGCTAATTTTCTACCTGTCTATAGAAATAATTCAAAATTTGAGTTTTCAGTGGACCTTTTCCTGCTGTTGTCCTAGACAGTATATTGTCAAATTGAATCCTGTTGGAATGCACTATCTACATTGCCTCCATGCCATGGAACTTGCATTATATGATATTAAGATGAAACACTACTAAAGGTTCCTCATTTACAGATTCATTAAGCTTGTTACAGGTATCATAAAGTTTGATATACCACTACATCCGGTGCTCTCTTGAAAGCAACATATGTTATCATATCAAATGGCTTAAGTGGGCTAGGGGAAAGGAGACTGCAGGTAATACAGCTAGATCATTTTGTTCCATGCAAGATCACTCTCTGACTATCCCCTAATTATTAAGTCAGCTCATAAAAAAAATTAACACCCCAATGATAAATATAACGATATATGTATACACAAACACTGCTTGAAAAAAAAAGCCAACAGACACCCTCATGGGCAACGTACATCATGCCATGTAACAAGTCATATTTATAGCTGGTGTAAATTGGAGGAATATGATGCTCCCAAGTCAGTGCAACTGTGTCTGGGTGAAATGGTTGCGAGAAGGGGAAGTGATGGAATTTGAAAGAGGCATTGTGATAGGATGCCATGTTGGAGGTCTATCTGTTTGGCAAATTGTTGACAAATTAGGCTATCCCAGGTCAACAATCAGTAATACTATACTGTGATGAAAGTGCAAGGAGTAAATTGCAAGTGCTACCAAAAGTGAATGACCCACCACACTCACCAAACATGACCTTAGGGTGCTACAAAGGATCACATGTAAAAACCGCTATTTGTCGGCTGACACATTGAATGCAGAGTTCCAGGCATTAACCGGAACACAGTCTGCACAAAAACATTCTGAACCAAGGCTCACAACATGGGTTTCCATGGTAGGACTGTAAAATATGCAAGTCCACATTACCTGAACCAACATGCACCTTAGTATTTAGTGGTGCAAAGTGCATGTACAGTGGGATGTGGAAGCTTGGAAAGCTGTGTCCTCTACTGAGCAGATGGACGATGTGTGTGTGTGTTGTTTGCGAGACGGATGCCCACTGAACCTCTCTTACCAGAGTGCACAACCCCAACTGTGAAATTCATAGGTGTGATGGTATGGTCCTGGTTTGGCCTTGGACCTCTGTTTGTGGTACCATGAACTTTGAATTCTGAGAGACATCTGAACATTCTGGACAATGCAATGCTTCCCATTTTGTGAAGTTTCTAAGGAACTGACCATTGTCTCTTTCAGCAAGACAATGCAACATGTCGTACGGCTGCTACTGTAACTGCATGCATTTGTGGAGATGAACATTACCACACTTAACTGGCCTCCACAGGACCCTGATCTCAACCTTATTGAACATCTGTGAGATGAACATCGAGTGAGGTCAAGGGACATCCACCCCCACAACAGTCCAGGATACCATTATGCCTACAGGAAGAATGGTACAAAATTCCTATTGATCACTATCGTATGCTTGTGAAAAGTGTGCCCTGAAGGATTGCAACAGAATGAAGTCTTACGTCTTATTAAGGTGGATGCCGTGGCTATTTGTTTCTCACAAGTGTCCACTGACTTCTTTCCAAGCAGTGTGTGTGTAGAGAGAGAGAGAGTGAGAGATTATCAGCAAACTATACCCTATTAAGACTGAAATTAAACCACCTCAGTCTAGTCTTTACAGAGATTAGAGAGAGAAAATTGATCTTGCTCATAGTCATCACATTGCATTCTACTGAAGGATGATGACATGCTGATATATGAGTACTGTGACTATTTTAACAGTCATGAGATTTTAATAAACCACCCTCATTTCTTTAAAGTGTGCGATTTGTGAAAGTTCAGTTTAATTTCAAAGAATCTGAAAAAAAGTTTCAAATGAATAGAGAGCAGGCACATCAGTAATATACTACCATCCTTCTCCTCATATAGTCTTAACAGATTGTGCTGAATGCCATAGATTTGAACTGTTGAATGGAGTTGCTTGAATTAGGCCTGAAGAAATACTTTGAAGGAACTTATTTTATTGTAAACTGCAGGCTTAAACAAAACATTTAGCTAGATGGTATGACTGGTTCACATAATTATTGAGTTGTTCAATGTGGCTAGACCTCTGGATTTGTTGCCAAAAAATGTTCTGTATAAGGCCTTCATATTGTCATCAGCTTCCTCAGTAGGGATGCACTGCATTTGTTATGATGCACAGTCTCTTAAGGAAGATTTTTGAAGTTAAGAAGTAGTGAAATTTTTATGATTCTTACTAACGAAAGGTTATAAACCTACCATATTTTCGTGTATAATGCGATCCACGTATAATGCGAACTAGAAATTTTGTTTGAAAACTAGCCCTAAAATGCCATGTCCACGTATAATGCGATCTGTTAATCTTGTTCCATAACATTATAAATAATACAATACGAATTAATGAAAGAAATATTTATTTTAAAACAAAATGTCAAAATCCTTTAAATTCTTCATCTTTTGAGTCATCAAACATTTCATTTATAAATTCATCTGTAGGGATTGCGTCATCAGTGTAGCAGTTGTCGTCATCGTCTTCATGCTCTCCATTTTGTTGTGCGTCATCCTCGCTTTCGTATATGACATGATCTTCTGATCCATCCATTGAATTACTTATTCCACATTTAAGAAATGAGCATTGAATCATTTCAGGTGGTATCGAATCCCATGCTTCTTTAACCAAGCTGGTGACTAGGGTGATCTCAGGCTTCTGAAAATTCCCACCCTTTGTCATCTTCACCAAACCAGATGACATCCATTCTCTCCATTTTTCATGTAAGTGATCTTTAAACGGCTTATTCAAGCTGACATCAAGTGGCTGCAAAATGGAAGTTAGAATGACTGCTAGGTCTGTACATAGCTCACGTGCTTTCTCTTTGCTTGCCTCTGTTAAATGCACCCGGAACATATCCCAGACTAGCATGTTTGTTGACGTAACAAGCTACCTGGACGTATGTTCCATACTTGATCCAGCCACAATTGTACACCTTCTTCATCCATCTAACCTTTCTGATTGGCGCGAACAATTAAACCTGGTGGAAATTTCATATGCTTCGGAATTTTCTTCCTTTTAAATATCACTGTCGGCTTTAATTTGGTTCCGTCTGCCATGCATGCTAGAACAACTGTAAAATGCGTTTTTTCATGTCCCGTTGTTTTTATGAAGACACTCTTTTCACAAACTGAGTTTACTGTTCGATTCCCAGGTATATCAAAGTACATGGGCATCTCATCCATATTGCCAATTTGGGAAAGTTCATATCCATGACACTTCCGTAATTTTATGATAAATTTATGGAAGGACTGCACTTTTTCTTCAAGCTGCTTTGGTAACTTTGCGCAATTTTTGTTCAGTGTCGTAACGTTAACGCTTTGCGTTCCATAAATCTTGCACCACCCAGATGAAGCAAGAAAAGATGAAATACCTGGTGTGTCCTTGAATTTACCATTCTTGAGTTGTAGAGCTCGAAAACGAATTGCATTTCTTGTTACTATAATGCCATCTTGTCGTTGCATCAAAATCCATTCATTTAGCTCTTCTTTTAGTTCTGGAAAGGATGTTACATCTCCACGATGGGCACGTTTCGTTTTGGAGATTTTTTCAAGAGTGTCTTTTAGCTTATGCCAAAGTCTAATATTACTCTCTGCTACACCAAACGTTTCTGTTGGTTCATTTTCAGGCTAGGTTTGTTTAACGAATAATATTTAAAATGAACTGTGGTTAAACCGATATACCTAACTGTGCTCTATCTATCTCACTGTGCTCTATCATTAGCACTACTTATATTACTGGCTTTATGTGCAGATACGATGCACGCTTGGTTGCTGAATGCAAGTGGGTCAAGTAGATTTTGGTTGCATAGGCATTAGGTAGTATATATTGTGTGTGCAAGTTTAATAAGATGTTATATTTTTTAGGATCCTCATATAATGTGAACCCCTAACTTTAAGTAGTATTTTTTACCATAAATTTTTTGCATTATACAGGATAACATATGGTATATTACATTAGTACCATGGATGGACTTAGGGGTTATTTTTTTATTTTTCATTTTACTTATTTTTTTTGTTTTTCATATTTTTGCATAATCTTGGAAATCATACTCTGGAGACCAAACATGGATTTATGAAGATCTCTGAAGATAATTTTGTGACGCCACTGGCATGACTACTGCCCTCCAACAATACAATGAGGACAGTAGTGTTATGCCAGGTAATGAAATTCATCTCCCACTTGAAGACAATCACAAACCTTCACATCCATGAGAGGATTTGAATCGTCACAGCCTGTTGATTGGAGAGTGAGTACACAAACTACCCAGTAGCAAATATCTGCATTACCAACAATATAATTTAGATATTGGGTTCATTTTGCCCTGATATTTGTCTACATAATGGATGATGTAGATAGTGCCAAATCCCTTTGCTGCTTCAGTTTTATTCCTTTCTTGTCTACTGCACAGAAAACCACTTTAATATTGACAATTTCTGTCTCAGTGTAATTTGTTAATCTCCATTTCTGTGAACCTATTTTTATAATACACTTTACGGTAGTGCAGTATGTGTGTCACTCCTTCCAACATATGTGGATGGTCTGAAAAGTTCTCGGCTTTGACCATAGATGGCAACACTATCAGCATGATTTTTTTTTTTCCAAGTTGGTACATCTGTCATAAGCATCCATGTGAAATTGTAAGTCATTCTAGCAAGTAGTTTGCTTTATATAGCTGTCTGAAGCAAAAGTGTTGTCTGTATCCCTTGAAATGGCTAAAATTGAGTATTGTGCGGTTATAATATTCTTTGTAAAAGAAGGTTTAACGGCAAAAGAAATTCATTCGAAGTTCATAAAAGTTTATGGGCACTCTTTTCCTTCGTTTTTGACAATTAAGAAATGGACTGCCGAGTTTAAACGTGGCCGTATACCAGCCTGAAGATAATCCCCCTGAAGAACATCCAAAAAGTGTAACAATACCAGAAATCATTGATCAAGTGCACAATATGGTATTGGATGAGCAAGTCACAGTGCGTGAAATTGCTAAAACTATAGGCATTTCAAAAGAACGAGTAGGATATATTTTGCATGAAGAATTGCATATGAAAAAGCTTTGTGCAAGATGGGTGTCGTGCTTGCTCACAGCAGATTAAAAATGCACTCACATGAAAATCTCTGAACAGTGCTTGGAGAATTTTAACAAGAATAAAACTGATTTGGTGCATCGATTTATTACTATGGATGAGACTTGGATTCACCATTACACACCAGAATCCAAATAACAGTCAAAACATAATAAATTTAGTTTAATCCTTTATCCAAGTGTGAGCAAACAAAGTTTGCGCCTGAAAGTATCTTCAGGACAGGGGTAAGGTGGTGCAACACCAGGGCGACTTCAGGCGCAAACTTTGTTTGCTCACACTTGGATAAAGGATTAAACTAGATTTATTATATTCTAACCAAGTGAAAATTAAACTTTCCACATCTTTCTCTAAATCCAGAGTAATTTATTAAAAAGGTGGCACACCATTTGGCAACTCCTATAGGTAGAGATGACCTTGCTAACACTTCTGGCTGGATGTCCACTTGGGCCTGGCTCTCATTGAAGAGACCTCAATAAAGGTCGAAACTAGTCTGGGTAGTGGCCCTTCCCTTAATGCATAACGTTAGATGTATCTGCAAGGAGATGTGTTTTGCATTATGGGAGATACTGAGATAGGAGTGATAGTAGCTTGCTCCACCTTTGCAAGGAGTCGCCCTGGTGTTGCACCACCTTACCCCTGTCCTGAAGATACTTTCAGGTGCAAACTTTGTTTGCTCACACTTGGATAAAGGATTAAACTAAATTTCTTATATTCTAATCAAGTGAAAAATAAACTTTCAACAGTCATAACAGTAGACAGAACCCGGTCATTCAGCACCAAAGAAGACAAAGCCGGTTCCATCAGCAGAAAAGGCATGGCATTAGTGTTCTGGGATGCTAAAGGCATTTTGTTTATTAATTATCTTGAAAAGGGTAAAACAATAACCAGGGAATATTATTCCAATCTTTTAATCAGAGTAGATGAAAAAATTCATGAGAAAAGACTTGGCTTGCAGAAGAAAAAAAATCATCTTTCATCAAGACAGTGCACCTGCCCACAAAGGTGTTTTGGCATTGGGAAAATTAAGGGATCTGCACTATGAATTGTTGGAACATCCACCCTTTTCCCCAGATTTGGCTCTTTCTGACTTCTATCTCTTCCCAAAACTAAAACTCTTCCCTGCTGATCAGCGTTTTTCTTCAAATCAAGAGGTGACTGCAGCTGTAGAGGGGTATTTTTCAGATCTTACTGAGAACTACTACAGGAATGGGATAATGGCGCTAGAACATCTCTGGAATAAATGTATTGATCTTAAAGGAGATTATGTTGAAAATAAAAATAATTTTGAAATTATAAATTCATTTTTTCATTGTTATTGTACAAGGAAACCTGTGGAGAATTTATGATTAAACAAATACTTGTAATAACCACAGTAATAAGTTTTAATAAGTAAATATTTCATACTAAGTATCTTAGGACATCGTCAGTACAATTAATTCAAACAATTCTAGGAATAATATACAGTTAGGGCACATGATTACAATGGAATCCCAATATGCATGCAATAGTGTGTAATAGAATTAAATTAAAATATATCTGGAGGGGGTGAAAAGATTACATTAAAATAAGATAACATATATATATATAAATATATATGTATATTATTTTACACAATTTTGTATGACAATTTCCCATACTTTAGGAATAACAAGAACGTCGTTACGGTTTAGATTTGGTCTGTGAAGTAGGACTTCGGCCATACTTCACAGACCAAATTTTTTGAGACACTAATAACAGACAGACTTTTTTGAGATACTAACAATAACTTAATAATCAATAGTGTCTCAAAGAATTCGGGGATCAAAAGCATTTGATAAAAGTATTATTAATCTACATAAAAAATACCTTAATTTGTTAAATTGATCTAAGAAAAATACCAACAAGTTACCAACCGAAAAATGGGTTGTCAACTTATCTAGCTGTCCACTAACAGAAGATGAATTAAATATTCTAGCAAGAGGTCATAAGTTTGCCATTTCACCTAAATCTTTCCATATTTAGATTTTATACATAACATTGAAAGAAATATCGGCCATCTTTCAGTATTGAAGCCAGCAGACTTCATTTCGAAATAGCCAAAATAATCTATGATGCCAAACTTTCGGACTTAAATATCCCACCATCAGAATTGAAAGCTCTTATCTCCTTAAATAATAAAAACATAATCATCACCAGAGCTGACAAGGAAAATACCACCGTTGTTCTAGATACCAATTCATATGACCGAAAAATGAATTTACTTCTCCGAGATCGAAATACTTATGCCAAACTTGATTATGATCCTACAAAAAACACAGCTCAAGAAACTGAACAAGTTACTTGATGAAACCAATTCCTTAGATGAAGAAACAATAAAAAAACTCAGGACATACCATGCTAGGCCTCCTAGAATATACGGTTTATCTAAGCTTCACAAGAATAACATTCCACTAGACCTCGTGGATTCTATTAGTAGCCCGACTTGCAAGTTATCAAGATTTTTATCTAACCTTCTCTGTCCTCACATAGGCCACTCAGCCTCATTAATTAAAAATTCCACAGAGTTTCACACAAAAATAAAAGACATTCAACTGTTGGAAACTGACATGCTAATTAGCTTCGACATTCTCTCTCTCTTCACTAATATCCCCCATAAGGAAACTGTAGACTTGTTAACTCAAAAATTTCCATCTGATATTGTTGAATTATTCAAATTTGTTATTATGTACAGTTACTACACTTGGAAAGAAAAAAATGTATGAGCAAGAGGAAGGAACAGCAATGGGATCTCCCTTATATCACCAAACTTAGCAAACCTGTTTCTAGAATACCTTGAAGAAAAAATGTTCACATTTAAACTCAAACCAAAAATTTGGCTACGTTATGTCGATGACAATTTTGCTGTCTGGGGTCATTCCAAACAAGAACTACACCTGTTTCTAGATAAAATAAACTTCCTTCATCCTTGCATTAAATTTTATGATAGAAAAAGAATCTCCACTTCTGTCTATCGCAAGCCAACATTTTCAGGTCGCTACATTCACAATTCTGCTCATCATCCATCTCAAAAATTTGGCATCATTAAATCATTAGTAACCAGAGCGCACAGATTCTGCTCCTCTGAAGGATCTCTAAACCAAGAATTGGAAATAATCAAAAATGTATCCATTTAGTTAGGCTGCAATCTTAAAACAACTGAAAAAAAATCATCAGTCACTTCAATTGGCATGAATGGCATGCTGAATAGCATTGATGCTTCTTCACATATAGGGCTTCCTGCAACTTTATACTACTGTGATAGACCCAAAGCCACCATATGTTTCCAAAGAGCCTGAGAAAAGTGAAATGACAACACTTTATATTTGCATTAGGAAATATCTCCTGTGCAGCATTCATATTCGCCAGCTCAAAATCCATCATAACATGGATTCACAGTGATTCCTGCTTGTTTTGCAGTGTTGACAACATGCTGGTATATTGACTGATATGTAGTCTCAGTTTATGCAGGAGTTAGAGCATAGACCAGAGGCATGACATGCTCTCGAAATATTCCATCTGGGCAAATTGTGAGGGTGCAGTTTTAAATGTGGCATTGGAGAAGATAATGTCACTCGCTCCAAGTAATCTTATGTTCTCCGTTGTGGCGAACATAAACAAGAAGACGATTCATGTCCTGTACACCAGAATCATAAAAAAATCTGTCATGATTTAACGTTACTTGATATATTTCTGGTATCTCAACGCCAACCAAATTTGCGAGAGTACGAGGCCTCACTGTTCTGCCATCTATTGTCTTTCCTCTGTAAACCATTCCTCTCCAGCAACATAAGTAATACTTCAGCTTGCTGAACTTGTCCTATAACCATACGCATAAAGTGTGAGGGTAGACCATGCATATTGTCTTGAGCCCTTCTCTTTAGATTATTTTTAAATTTCCTAAACTCTCCGTCCATGCCTGATTCATGTTGGTGATTGTCCTTGCCGTCTTTGTACACCACGATGTTGTCTAAACTGGCAGTTGTGATGCACCTAGCATTATAACTGTCACGAACCTCGCATCGCCAATACCATCTAGTCTTATTCTTGTTATAAGAGTGAAAATGATAACAATAATTTTATAGATAAAGCATTGGTTTACCCCCGTCACTCATCGCAATTTCCGCCATATTCAGCACTGCCAAATTTTAAGGATAAATTACAAAAAAATTTTAACGTCAACTGACTATTATTAATTATCACAAATTTACTTATAACTCCTTGGACTAATATGAAGAATTGGACAGATAGGATTGGATGAATAAGATTGGACGGAATGTCCTACTGGACGAGAAAAGTAATGGATGAAATTGAGGGAATCGACGAAATTTTGATTGGATGGCCCTGAAACCCAGAAAGCTGGCCTTGCACAACATGGAGTTGAAAACCCAAACCATAGGATCCATTGGGAAAAGACCAAACTTCTGCATAGATCTTTATATAAACATGAACGTTTATATAAAGAAAGTGCTGAAACCCTACTTCACAGACCAAATCTAAACTGTAATGATATTCTTGCTATTCCTAACGTATGGGAAATTGTCATACAAAATTGTGTAAAATAATAATCCCCCCCCCCCCCCGATATATTTTAATTTAATTCTATAACACGCTACTGCATGTATATTGGTATTCCATTGTAATCATGTGTCCTAACTGTATGTTATTCCTAGTATTGTTTGAATTAACTATACTGACGATGTCCTAAGATACTTAAGATGAAATATTTACTTATTAAAACTTATTACTGTGGTTATTACATGTGTTTGTTTTTCATTGTTAAGCCGAGAACCTTTCAAACCACCCTTGTATATCATTACAGTAATGGTATGAGTTGTTTTTCCAGTACATGCATGGGTTTGATATATTTGGATTAAAGGGAATGCCAAATTCATGACAAAATACAGGGTGATTCTAAATTATTGTCAGGGTTTCCTTGGTCAATCATTTCCAACTAAATAAAACTACTTATAGAATATGAAAGTGTAACTCAAAAAGTTTTATTCGCCAGTGCTGTACTTGTTGCATTGGTGTCTGGGAGATAGTATGTCATACTTTAAACTGGCAACTGTTCAAGAAAAAGCAATGTGCATACTTTGGTATTTTTGAAAGAAAGTCCATTATCACAATGCAGCCTCATTACAGAACTCAGTATGGAAAACATCCAACTTCAGATAATGCTATCCAATGCTGGTTAAAGTAATTTCAAGTGACTGGTAGTGTTCAGCATCAAAATGGAGTGGGAAGACCAAGCACTTTGCAGGAAGATGTTGATTGAATTCCGGAAGCATTTTATCGCAGCCCGCAAAAATTGACTAGATGAGCTTCTTAGTTAGGTATATCACAAATGACTGTTTGGAGGGTTGTTCATAACTGCCTTCCAAACAGTTATGCCTACAAACTGCAGATTGTTCATGCTTTAAAGCCAGATGATAAACCCCCTCTGTTTCCAATTTGCTGAAGACATTTCGTCAAATGTCTAAGCTGATGAAAATTACTGTTGGAGATGGATATATTTAGTGATGAAGAAATGTTTTGTATATCAGGGAGAGTAAATTGTCATAACTGCAGAATATGAGGATTAAAAAGAGATAGTCCAAAGGTGAATGTCTGGTGTGCTTTGTCATGTTCAGAAGTATTGAGGCCCTTTTTCCTTGCAGAAAAAACAGTGACTGCTTTGAACTATCTGAACATGCTACAGCTGTATCTGTTACCCCAGTTGGAAGTCATCAGCCAAATGGAGTATTCCAACAAGATGGAGCATTGCCACATTGAGCTCTTATTTTCCGAGAATTTCTCGACGTACATTTTCCTGGGTGCTGGGTTGGGCATGGTGGACCAATTCCATGGCCTCCATCATCTGATATTACTCCACTTGATTTCTTCCTGTGGGGGATACATGAAGGACATTGTTTACCAGACCCCTGTGACCTCCCTTTGATGAACTGAAGACCAAAATTGTTGTTGTTGTGATAGAAATGGTTGCACCGCAAATGGAGAACACTTGGAGGGAAATTGATTATCGCTTGGACATCGTACATGTCATGAAAGGTGCGCATGTTGAAGTTGTTTAGCATTCTGCAGTATTGATTCTATAGGTAATAAAACTTTTTGAGTTACACTTTCATATTCTGCAAGCAGTTTTATTGTTTTTGTTTCCAGTTTGAAAATTATAGACCACAGAAATGCTGACATTAATAACTTTTTTTGTTGGTCCTTAGCAAAATTTGCGATTTACTTTAGCTTCACTTATATGTTTATATATATATATATATGTGTGTGTGTGTGTATATTGATCATTGGTTCAAGGATACATAGTGGTTGGTCAGCAAATGTAGTGCTCCTGTAAAGTTGGTAATTTTTGTCTGTTTTTATTGTGGTTTCCCTTAAAAAATTAGTGTTTTTGTAGTATATGTATATTTTAGTGTTTTATAGTGTGTTTAGTATTTTATCACATATTTTTATTAAGTATTTCAATATTTAGTATTCATTTAAAATGGTGCCAAAAAAAGGACAAGAAATGTAATGCTAAAAAAAAAAAAAGCACCGCAGCCGAGAACAAGAAGGTTAGCCCTGCTAACGAGGTTATTGTCCACATGGAGGAGGTTAATGAAAATGAATTAACTGCCAAAATAGTGAAGTTGAAGCAGATCATCAGAGAGACGATGCGGGAATTGCAAAAAGTTGAGAGGCGTTTAAATGAGCACAGGGAGAAAAAGAAAAATGAACAGGAAAATAAGAAACAACAAAGCAAGGAAACAGGTAAGTCAGGAAATAACAGAAATCAGGTAAGTGACGTTATTAGTAAAAAGAAAGAAGTTATTTGGTATGGTGACTCTATAACAAAACATGCTATAGATGAGCGAGTTATAACATCCAGTTTCTCTAGAGCAAAAATTAAAAATATAACGCAAGCAATTCAAAAACAGAAAAGAAAAGTAAAAAGTTAAATCGTTCGTACCTACAACTATGTTGTAGGTACGAACGATTTAACTAGCGATAAGTTCAGTATGAGAGAGGACATAAAAGGGTTGTTGGAAGAGGCGTGAAAATGAAAATCGTCAGTATTTTACCTCGCTATGATAAAAATGATTTAAGAAGGGCTATGATGGCAAACAATTCGATGCATAGCCAATGTAGACGGAATGGGTGTGAGTTTGAAGGAAGATTGGATTTGTATAAGAGGGATGGCCAACACCTGAATGCGTTTAATATCAGGAGTCTAGAAAAACTAATAACTGGTATGAGACCTAACACAAAGAGTCAGGGAAACTAAATTATAAAGAGAGGAATGGTGTGAATGTGAGTGTAAGAGCGACAATGTTATATAACTGTGTTAATGATGTGAATGTCATTAACATTCACTTTGTCATGGAAATGTTGACGAGGAGAGAACGATTTCAGGTTTGTGTTCTTCTGGTTCAGACCCATGAAATGTGTGCAAAGATGTCTACACGTGTAAGGCATTAGCGAAGAATAGAGATGGGCAAGTTATCCAACTGTGTCAGGCAGATTATTATGTCTGTACACGAATGCTAGGAGTATCAGAAACAAATGGATAGAGTTTGTTTCCTTAATAAATATGTTACGATCTCAGATTGTAGGTATTAGTAAGATGTGACTATCAGAATCAGACCTACTAACTGGTGTCAAGGGTACAGTATTTTTAGGAAGGATAGAGAGGATAGGCGAGGAGGGAGTGTGCTGCTAATGATATTGGATGACTTTAATCCAGTTAGAGTTGAGACCTGATTGTAGTACTTCTACTACTACTACTACTAACAATTTTTCATGTGGCACTGAGTTTGAAACCATCTGGTGTGAGGCAGAATCTAACAAGATCAATTACATTGTGAGGTGTTGTTACAGACCTGGTGGATCAGTTGCTAGTGATGAAAAAATGCATCACCAAATAGAAAAGATGAGCACGAATAGAGTAATCATAATGGGAGACTTTAATTATCCAAATATTGATTGGGTAGCAGTAGAATCTCATGAGAAGAATGAAATTGCATTTATTGAGCTGTTGCAGGACAACTTCCTCAAGCAGCATGTAACAGAAGGAACTTGAGGTCAGAGGGTGTTTCAGTTAAAAAGTAACTATTCTGCCTCTAGTTGGTGACAGTAATCATGTGGTACTCACTTGGGAAGTGACTAAGTTTATGAATGTTCCATTCAGAAAAGGTTACATGATAAACTACAAAGCAAGAAATTATGACCAACTGAGGAGTATACTGAGTTCAGTGGAATTGGATCGGTTGCTGGATGGAAAGAATATCAACAGTGCACGGAAGCGTTTAAACAATAGTTAAATGATGCGATATCAGAATGTGTCCCGAGAGTTCGAAGAATAAATAGAGTAGGAGTCAAATGGATGTGTGATCTTATTAAGCAAGAGATTCGTAAGAAAAGGATGATGTGGAAGGAATACTGTTTGAATAAGGACAATGTCTGTTATGAACCTTATAAGCAGCAGGCTAGAATAGTCACAACTGTTGTATGGAAAGCAAAGTCTGAGTATGAAAAGAAAGTGGCTCTGCGTGCTAAAGACAACCCACAAGAATTCTATCGATATGCTGTGAATAACAGAAAGAATGAATATAAAGAATAACTTTTATAAATCCAGATGGCATGAGGGTTACAGATGCAGAAGAGGTTGTTCAGTTATTGAGTGGCCATTTTGTTAAAAGCTATCTACCTGGTGAACGCAACATTGAGCTCACTGTTACCTCATCACTAGATGAAGAAATGCAGGTATGTGAGGCCGAGGTATTAGAGCTGTTGCACAAATTGAATAAGAATTGAGCAATAGGGACTGATGGGATATCAGTATGTGTGTGCTAAAAGAATGTTCAGCTGAACTGGCAATTCCTTTGACTAGGCTGTTTAATGAGTCTCAAAATAGGGAAGATTCTGCAGGAATGTATGGTAATTCCATTGCAAAAGGGTGGTGCAAAGAACGATGTATCCAACTATTGACCAGTTAGTATCTCAGGAGTGGTGAAGTTTTTGGAAAAATTGGTTAGGGCTCGCATTCAGAAATGGGGTTGACAGTGAATCTCTACTTTGCAATGAACAACATGGGTTTACTAAGGGAAGGTCATGTTTTAGCAACTTGCTCACATTCTATAACAATGTTACTATTGAACTAGACAAGGAGAATGGATACAACATGATACTCTTGAATTTTGCTAAGGCTTTTGACAGAATACAGAATAGCAGCATAAATTGGAGAAAATGGGACTAGGTTATAGAATATTAGCATGGATAAGAGGATGGTTGACTGATAGATATCAAAAAGTGGTATAAGAGGGATGTGAGTCTCCAAGATTTAAAGTAAATAGTGGTGTACCACAAGGATCAGTGCTTGGTCCACTGTTATTCAATCTGTACATTAATGATATTGGGAAGGATTTGACAAGCGACATACAACTATTTGCTGATGATGCAAAGATAGGCTGGAATTGTGGGTATGGGAAAATGAGTGTCAGTTCAATGTGAGTAAATGTAAAGTCATTCACTTCGGCATGATTAGATGTCCAATGTCATATTATATTGGTGGGGGGTTAAGCTAGAAGAAACACTGATGAGGCTAGGGATCTTGGAGTGTTAATAGATAGGAAGTTGAAGTTTAGGGACCATGTGGCAAAGATTGCAAATACAATTCAAAAGATAATTGCAATGCTGAAACGAATGTTCACATAAGGATTAACTAAGAACTTTTATTGTTAAAAGAACCATAAGATTTAATGATTACAAATACAAAGAGCCAACAAGTTTCACTAGCCACTGTCTAGCATTTTCAAGGCTGTACTGTTGTGAAAACAAATGCATCAAGTTACATGAAAACATACACTTAAGTAACTGCTAGGCCGTTACATTTGATAATTCGTGTTTGATGGCGTGCATGCGTTCAAATGCTTCAGTCAGAATCCGGTACATGACCACATGTTGTGTAGTTTTTCGCATATTGTAGTTCTGTTGAGCTGAGAGAATTGATAAGATATTTCCATATGTCTTTAAGAATAGCACCTTGATTTCTATTTAAATTATTGCCTGTTGTAGCACCACTGCTGCTGCTTTGAAAGTTCTGTGTCTGTAGTCATTCTCGATGTAAGGCATAGAACTGTTTTTCCAATCTCTAACATGATTTGATGTTGAGAAATGATGAGCTAAACCAGATGTGATGATTCTATTGTGATTAACATCCCCCACATGTTCCTTCTGTCTTATTTCAAAACTTCTAGAGGTCTGTCCAATGTAAGAAAGGCCACACATGCATGGAATTTCATATACTCCAGTTAATTTGAAGAAAGGTACCTCATCTTTGGGTGATCTTAAGACTTGTCTGATTGTGGTAGTTGGTTTAAAAACTACTCTGATGTTATGAGCTTTTAACATTCTCACCAGTTTTGTGGATACTGAATTAATATATGGAATGACAGCTGTGGACACATATTGGGACTCCGTTCCATGTTGTTGGAGGTTGTCTTTAAAAAGCAATTTGTTTAAAATATTAGAAGGGTATCCATTCAGAGATAGAGTGTTAGCTATTTGTGACAGTTCTCTCTGTACATCTACTTCTTTCGAAATAGACCTTAAGGCTCTATTACGGAGCATATGAATGATGCTGTGTTTTTGTGATCTATGATGGTTAGATGAATAATGTAGATATCTACCTGTATCTGTGGGTTTCTTGTAAATGGACAATTGGACATTGTTATCTTCTCTCCTTACCAGTATGTCAAGAAAGGGTAGTTCTTTGTTCTTCTCCAGTTCCATTGTAAATTTGATCTTATTATGTAGTGAGTTGATTTTATTAAGAAACACGAAGGTTTTCCATGGTATCCTTCCAGATAATGAACACGTCATCGACATATCTCCACCAAATCAACGGTTTAGGTGAAATGGTGGAAAAAATATCCTTTTCAAGTTTTTCCGTAAATTGGTCTGCGCATGGTGGTGAGAGGGGGCTACTCATGGCTAGACCTTCCGATTGTTTGTATACTATGTTATTTACTTTGAAGAAAATTGATTTCAGGCAATGATGAAACAACTGGGTGATGTCCTGAGGGAAGAGATCTTTTAGAATATTGACCACCTCTACGACTGGTACATTAATGAATAAGGACACTACATCTAGACTAGCCATAATGTCCGTTTGTGATAATTTGATACTGTTGATTTTTTCCATAAATTGTTGAGAGTTTTTAATGTAGGTCATTGTTTGTCTAATTTTTCCTTTCATTAAATTTGCTAGTAAGTACGTAGGTGAGGATCTTCCATCAACTATTGGATGAAGTGGTACGTTTTCTTTCTGAATCTTCGGTGCCCCATAAAGGCATGGAATAATAGGATGTAAGGATTTAAGTTGTTTTTTTTAGTTCATCTGACCAACCGGTCATATTGCGGATAAGAGTGTTCATGAGTAATCATCTCCAGATGATTACTCATGATGGGATTTTTATCTAAGACTTGGTAAGTGGAACTGTCTGCTAGTAACAAGTTAATCTTATTAAAGTAATCTTTCGAGTTGAGAATGACTGCTGAATTTCCTTTGTCCACTTTGGTTATTATAATGTCTTTGTTGTTACATAAGTAACAACAAAGTTGTAAGTATTTTATAGGTAAGTTGTAGGTTTGTTGTTGTAGGTATTGGTGGTTTTGCTGAGGCAAGAATAATCATACTATTGAATCTGATAGTATTTGCTGTAGCCTCTGGAAGATGATAGACTTTTTTCTATCCCACATATGAAATCCATTTTAGGAATAAAATTTGGGGTGATAGTAAAATTGAAACCCTTTTTAAGGATTTCTAATTCATGATTAGAAAGCCTGTAATCTGATAAGTTGAAAATCACTTTGTTGTTAGGGAGACCGTGGTGCGACTGGAATTTGTTCTTATCCAGTACCTCAAATTTTTTAATTTGTGTGATTTTTACTCATTCTGAAACTTTTTTTAGTAGCTACGATGTAATAAGTGGTCTATGTTATTCCAAGTCATGTAGTCTAAACTGTTAGATATTTCATCAAACTGTTCTCTGCACTTCGCGTTAATAATGTTGAGCTCATACCTGGTATGTTGTATCCTTTCTCTGATTAACGCTAACGAAATCTTGTAGTATATTATTTTGGCTGTTGCAGATTGGATATGTCCTTTTACTACTAAGAACTTCGGGATGACAGCAAAATCTCTACATCTCTTCAGAAATATAAAGTGATTTAGTAACTTAGCTTTTTTGCATTTGTCCTCTCTAAGCACCAAACTTTATGCTTCATCTGTGAAGTTAAATTGTTCATATTTGGTCTAATACGTTAAAACTAAGAACTTTTATTGTTAAAAGACCATAAGATTTAATGATTACAAATACAAAGAGCCAACAAGTTTCACTAGCCACTGTCTAGCATTTTCAAGGCTGTACTGTTGTGAAAACAAATGCATCAAGTTACATGAAAACATACACTTTAGTAACTACTAGGCTGTTACATTTGATAATTCGTGTTTGATGGCATTGCATGCATTCGAATACTTCAGTCAGAATCTGGTACATGACCACGTGTTGTGTAGTTTTTCGCATATTGTAGTTCTGTTGAGCTGAGAAAATTGATGAGATATTTCCATATGTCTTTAAGAATAGCACCTTGATTTCTATTTAAATTATTGCCTGTGCGTAGCACCACTGCTGCTTCTTTGAAAGTTCTGTGTCTGTAGTCATGCTCGATGTAAGGCATTTTCCATGGTATCCTTCGATATCTGGAAGGATACCATGGAAATAGGATACCATGTTTCTTAATATAATGTTTCTTAATAGAAACATAGGATACCATGTTTCTTAATATACTCAGCTCACTACATAATAAGATCAAATTCACTATGGAACTGGAGAAGAACAAAGAACTACCCTTTCTTGACATACTGGTGAGGAGAGAAGATAACAATGTCCAACTGTCCATTTACAAGAAACCCACATATACAGGTAGATATCTACATTATTCATCTAACCATCATAGATCACAAAAACACAGCATCATTCATATGCTCCGTAATAGAGCCTTAAGGTCTATTTCGAAAGAAGTAGATGTACAGAGAGAACTGTCACAAATAGCTAACACTTTATCTCTGAATAGATACTGTGTTTTTGTGATTTTAACATTTTAAACAAATTGCTTTTTAAAGACAACCTCCAACATCGTGGAACGGCGTCCCAATATATGTCCACAGCTGTCATCCATATATTAATTCAGTATCCACAAAACTGGCGAGAATGTTAAAAGCTCATAACATCAGAGTAGTTTTTAAACCAACTACCACAATCAGACAAGTCTCAAGATCACCCAAAGATGAGGTACCTTTCTTCAAATTTCCTGGAGTATATGAAATTCCATAAATTCAATGTAAGAAAGGCCACACGTTGGACAGACCTCTAGAAGTTTTGAAATAAGACAGAAGGAACATGTGAGGGATGTTAATCACAATAGAATCATCACATCTGGTTTAGCTCATCATTTCTCAACATCAAATCACGTTACAGATTTGAAAAACAGTTCTATGCCTTACATCGAGAATGACTACAGACACAGAACTTTCAAAGAAGCAGCGGTGGTGCTACGCACAGGCAATAATTTAAATAGAAATCAAGGTGCCATTCTTAAAGACATGGAAATATCTCGTGAATTCTCTCAGCTCAACAGAACTACAATATGCGAAAAACTACACAACATGTACCGGATTCTGACTGAAGCATTCAAATGTATGCACGCCATCAAACACGAATTATCAAATGTAATGGCCTGGTAGTTACTAAAGTGTATGTTTTCATATAACTTGATGCATTTGTTTTCACACCAGTACAGCCTTAAAAATGCTAGACAGTGGCTAGTGAAACTTGTTGGCTCTTTGTATTTGTAATCATTAAATCTTATGGTCTTTTAACAATAAAAGTTCTTAGTTTTAACACATTAGACCAAATACGAATGATTTAAGTTCACATAAGGATGCTATTTTGCCTCTTTACAAGGTCTTGATAAGACCTCACTTGGACTAATGTGTGCAGGTCTGGTCTCCTGGTTTCCATTGCGATTCTGTTATATTGGAGAGAGTACAAAGGAGAGTGTTAAAAATGATATCAGAATTGTGGAATACTGATTATGAAGACAGATTGAGAATTTGTAGACCGCAGACACTAGCAAAGAATGGAGATATGATTGAGACTTACAAACTTCTGAAAGGGTCATATAGGATTTCAACTGATGGAATTTTTCAATTTATAGAGGGTAGGGAAAGGACGAGAGGGCATCTTTGGAAGCTGAGGATGAAGGCACCAAGAAGGGTGTGAGGGCTAGATTTTTCTCTCAGAATGTGGTGCATGACTGGAATGGATTGCCTTTGGATGTTGTGAGGGCAAGCAGTGTAAATGAATTCAAGAATAAGTATGATAGCTGGTGTGTGTGGTATGTGGCCTCCCTCGATGAATCTCTGACTCCCTGGAGGTCTCTCTTAATAATAATAATTATATATATATATATAATAATAATAATTTTTTATATATTTTTTATTATATATATATATAATAAATTTATTTAATTTTTGAATTCCACCCACAGAAAGTTCAGTTTGTATTAGTACCTTGAATTAGTTAAAGGTTATATAATCTGGAAACTCTGCTCTAGAAACTAAACATGAAACTTCTTCAAGCCACTTTGGGCTCTCAATAAGTAGGATGGTGGTCTCACACCAGGTAAAGAAATCCATCTCCCCACCTAAAGACATTATTCATGTCTTTAGATCTATCTCCACAGTGTGTTGGGTTAGTCAGTTGATATGCTAGCTGCTTGGCCAGTAAGATTGAAAAAAAATATTTAACAATGCAACAACATATTTTCTCAAGCTCGGTGATTGTGAAGCTGTGACATGAAAACTTTCTTTTGAATCTACCTGATTCTCATTTTGAAACATTCTTCTATCATGAAATAAAATCACTGTCTTTTATTCCAAAATTTATGAACATAACTGTTTTTGCACTAAACTTTTTCACATAATTCATACTTTTTCGAATGAATGGCGGATCACAGATAAATAACATTTGTAAATCATACCAAGATAGTAGAATCTGTGCAGAGAACAAAAGTTGTGCAATCTCCACTGTGGGAAGATAAATCTGATCCCTGTAAGATGATCCTGCCCACACAAAGATCATCTCACTGGTGCATGCTTTTGATCATCAGCCAGTGGAATTTTATAATATAAAGAGATTCTATATGTGCTTTGTTCTGTCATTTTTCTAAAAACTATTATTTAAATTATAGATTTCATCTTTAAATCAAAATGTTTGCTTAAAATTATTGATTCCAATGTTATTTGAAGTTTTGAATGTGTTTTTGTATGTGGGTGTTTGTGAGAAGAGGGAGGAACAAATTAAATGTAAATTTTTATGCAGTGTTACTATATATATATATATATATATATATATATATATATATATATATATATATATATATATATATATAAAAAATAAATGTCTATATATATCTATATCTAGAACAAAACAAGGATGGAAAAGTCAGTCTGTTTTATGAAAAGCAAGCACAGTCAGTTGGATGCAGCAAAGGCTGATTGGCAGACTCGGTTACTTGAAAATGAAAAAAAGCTGAAACAACTAGATGATGTAAACAGTGTATGTAATCTTTGAGCTTATTTAATGTAATTTATTACTAAATGTATGAATCACAGCATATCATATAATTTCCTTCAATATTACATGGTGATCAGCATTCATTATTGTAACTTTTTCTTTTAAGGTTACACAATGATTAGCATTCATATTTACGAATTTAGGTACACAAAATACACGTGTTGAAATGATTATTTTACTTATTATTAATAAAATAACACTTGACATTTCGACACCTGTATTGAGGTCATCATCAGAAGGATACATGCGTATAGGAAACCAAGCTACATGCTGTTGCACTCTATAAACGTAAATTAAATCTATGCTGTTAATTAATTTTTTTCTTAGCCTGATCTCTAGTGATAAAAAAAAATTAAATAAGTAAAAAATAAATAATTAATAAACAAAATAAAGAAAGTACAATAAACTCTGCTAAAGTCCTCCTATACTAAGATTCTTCCGGATTTGTACAGTTCAGATTGTTATACTACGATTTTCTTCTGGACTTGTACAGTTCAAGTTGCTATTGAATGTTAAGGGAGAAAAAAAAAAAAAATCGCCAAGTATTCTTGTATTGAGATTTTTCTTTGGCTTGTTCTGGTTGCTATAAAGGTTGCAAATGGGTCCTCCACATTCTTGGAATGGTTAGGCCATCATTTTTGTTCAGATTTGTATTATGTTTGAGCATTTCACATGCTTCTTTAAATTTCCTCTCGAACCAGGTTGGGCAGTGTGTAGGGACTTGGTACCTTTCCAATCAATTCTGTGGTATGTTTGGAGTGCGTGGTCAGAAAGGCCAGTTTTTCCAAACTGGAGGTATTTAATGTGTCGTTTGTGTTCGTCCTTCCTAATTGGGATGGTTCACCCTGTTTCCCCTATGTATGGTAGGTTACATGTGCATTGTATTTTGTAAACCCCTGGGTGGACTAGGTGTGGAAGAGGATCTTTGGAAGAACTGAGTAGGTGTCTTAATTTTGTCGGGGGTTTAAAGGTGATTTTGATGCTGTATTTGTATAGTGTTCTGTCTATTTTTTCGGAAATGCCTCTAACATATGGTATGGCAATAGCATTCTTGAAATCTTTTTTGTTTTTACTGGTATCTCTGTGGCGGATCTTGTGAATAGTTTTTTTACTGTATCCATTTTTTTATAAATGTATGGTTGATGATCTTGTATTCCTGGTTTAGAGCTTGTTCATTTGAACAGGTAGTTTGAGCTCTGTGTTTAAAGGTGCTTATGATCCCTAGTTTTTGTTTTGGGTGGTGATAAGAATTTTTGTATATGTACTGGCCTGTGTGTATAGGTTTGCAGTAGACTGAGAAGGAGAGACAGCCTGAGGGAAGGTGTGCAACGAGTGTGTCTAGGAATGGAAGAGAGTTGTTTTTTCTATTCCAGTGGTGAATTGGATACGTTTGTGTTGTTTGTTCAGGTGGCTAAGGAATGTATTTAGTGCTTTGCGGCCGTGGGGCCAAATGGCAAAAATATCGTCAGTGTATCTGAGCCAAATTTTGGGCTTTAGGCACACTAACTCTAGAGCTCGTTGCTCAAAGTCTTCCATATAAAAGTTAGCTATTGGGGGAGGGGAAAGTGGTGAGCCCACGGCTGTAAAACAAAACAATTTTTACCCTCTTTTTGAAGGTAAAAATTGTTTTGCCACATGAAATATCCGGAGCAGAGTATGTGGACAAAGAGGGCCAGGATGTCGTGTGGAAATATGTTATGTAGGAGTAAGATAGTATCATTGATCGGGACATTGGTGAAAAGGAAAGTTACGTCAAAGTTGACTAATAAATCTTGGTCGTTGAGTGTAATGTTTTTAATTTTGTGTATGAAACGTGTATTTTTTATGTAGGAAGGGGACTGACCTACCAATCCCTTGAGTGTGACTGCTAATTTTATGGCTAAGTGGTAATTTGGCTGTTGATTCCTTCAACAATCGTACATAGTGGTGTGTCTGTTTTGTGTATTTTTGGCAGGCCATAAATTCTGGGCGTGTGGGCATAATGCAATATTAGTTTTTTAGTTGTTTCTTCTGGCCAAGTGTTAACGGATTTAATTAATTCAGTTGTTTTCTTTTTGATGCACTGCGTGGCCACTGTTGTTTTAAATCAGACAACTTACATAGAAAAAAATGATTCATTTTTTTCTATGTAAGTTGTCTGATTTAAAACAACAGTGGCATTCCCTTTATCTGCTTTTGTGATTATAATGTCCTGGTTATTTTTTACGGATTTGAGGGACAGTTTTTCCATTTTGTCAGCTAGATTAGTGGGGCGGGATCTTAAACCTCTCTTGATATGATAAATGATATCAAGTTTGTTTACTGACCTCGGCCCAATGGTGTAGTTTAGACCTTTCTCCAGCAGTGAGAGTTCACCTTGGGTGAGATTGTAGTTTGATTGGTTGATAACCAGGCCATGGTCTGATGGTGGTTGGTTGCTCCTAACTTTGTTTGTGGGTGATTGGCTGCTCCTTTCGTTATGGCATCCTGATTGTCTTGTGCTTTCATGTTGTTGTAGTGCTTGAAACTTCATTGTTAATTTTTCCTTGTTTTTGAGTAATAGGTGCTTGGCCGAGTTGTCTGTGATCCTGTCTAAAATATCCCAATTCTGGATTAATGTAGCTGAATAGCTCTAATTTTAGTTGTAGAACTTTGGCTTGGGTGGATGCTAAGTTTTTTCGTGCCTCGTGGATCTGTTCCCTTAACAATGCTTTTTCCAACCGGGCATAGATATGGAGCTCTTTAGCTGATTTAAACTTCTTCTTTAGTTTAATGTAGTTGGGTATTAAGTTGATGTCTCTACATCGTTTCAAAAAGGCCAATACCAAATGGTTCATTTTTTCTATGTAAGTTATCCGATCTAAAACAACAGTGGCATTCCCTTTATCTGCTTTTGTGATACACTAAATTGTAAATATGAATTCCCTTTTATAAAATTATGGAGAGTACTACCATGTGTTGAGCTAATTAACTTTAATTTCTCGAATTTCAACCTTTATATTAATGTCATCATTTGAAATAGACATGTACAGTAGGCTCCCTGTCTCTGCGTGGTTTGGTTCCATTGTCTTCTGCGGATATCCGAAACTGCTGATAGTAGTGAACCACTAGTGAGACCCAGATTTTTGCACATAGCAAAATTGAAGCAGAAAATTATTAGTTAATTGACTTAGTCTCACATGCTAGGACTGTAGGGTTCTTTAGTGAATATGTTATGTAATTAATATATGTTATACACTAAATTGTATGGTTAAATAAATAATAAAAAGAGTTTTTTTTTTTTAATTAAATGAGGTAATTTCTAGACTACCACTTCACCCGTACTATCTATATCTAGTGATGCTATCTACCACATTTGGGCGCGCATTCCATTGCTCCTCGATAATAATATTACATATTTATTTAAAATTATCATGAAACAATTTTTGCGTCTTTAGAATCTACGAGTAGCAATGGAATGTGAAGTGGCAAACCAAAAAAATTGCCTCATTCAATAAAACTTCGTTTTTAGACAAATAAAATTTAACCCACATAATAATTATGTAGAACGGAATGAGAAAATATGCTAATTAAAATGTAATTGTTAATAAAATCTTAACATTTTTATTCTTATTAGGAGGAATCAACTGAGATCAGAACACCTCGTTGTGTTCAGCTACATATTTATTCATCTTCCAAATCTTTGGCAGTCGGCTGCTTGCTTGCCTACTGAGCAAATGATGTGGATGGCTGAGGATCATCAAAAGTAGAAGCTTTGTTGACTTTTTTAAAAAAACATTGTTATTGCAAGTTGCCGTTTTTGTCTCTTCAATTCAGTAAACAGGTTCTGCAGGTTCCAAAGCTTCTGTTATTGTGCGAGTAATTTTTATGCTGCGCTCCATCATTGAATCATAATCCATTATCTGTTCCTTTAATGTTTGAACTGTTCGAAATATTGTGGCAAATTTTTCGAGTGTCCACACTGGTGGTTCTTGTTCACTTTCATCTTCTTCTGTAGAAGATTTGGCAAGATCTTTCAACTCCTTGTTAATGAGTGCCTGACAATGTCCATCTATGTAATCATTCAATTCTTCTTCTGTCATATTGTCAAATCCCTTTCTACCTATTTTCTGTGCTGTGTTAATTATCGTTGTTATCTTTGAGTTAATATCAGGGGAGTCTTGGGAATTATGAATGGCATTATTCCACCCAGCATGCAGTTACCATTTCTGGTTTCAATTTGTCCATTGCTCCCTTGATGAATACAATTTCATTTGCAATTGTGAATGATTTCCAGCATTCCATGACTCCAACATCAGCAGAATCCTTGACCATTGCATGAATCATATCGAAAACCTGCCGAGCATATGAGGCTTTGAAGCATCTAATGACACCTTGATCAAGTGGCTGAAGCAATGAGGTCGTATTAGGCGGGAAGAAAACCACTTAAATATTTTCACTTTCGGTGACTAGTGACTCAGGAAGCTCTGGAGCATAGTCTATTATCAATAAAACTTTAAATGTAATCCTTCCCTCTCCAAGTATTTTTTCGCCTCCGGAATAAAACATCAATGGAACCATTCTGTAAATAACACGGGTGTGACCCACACTTTCGGATTTGATTGCCAAAAAACAGGCAGACAGTTTTTGTTTTTAAGAGCACGTGGATTCTGTGCTTGGTAAACAAGGCCAGGTTTAATTATATGACCAGCTGCATTGCCACAAAGTACCAGCATCAATCTGTCCTTAAATGCTTTAAAGCCTGGTGCTTGCTTCACAGTTTTATGGATGTAAGTCAGTTGGTGCATTTTCTTCCCAACGAGGCCAGTTTCGTCACAATTAAAATCTTGCTTAGGATGATAACCTTTCTCTGCAATAATTTTTTTAAAATTCTGCTGGGAATAATGCAGCAGCTTTCTCATCAGCCGATGCCGATTCTCCCATAATTTTTATGTTTTTTAGATTAAACCTAGTTTTGAATCTATACAACCAGCCCTTACTTGCTTGCTGTAAATGACCTTTTCTTCCTCTTCTATTTTGTCTTGTGGTTACATGTGGATCAATGCTTTTTATCATAACATGTTACCATCAATAGGAATCCTTTTTCTTGTCATGTCCTCCACCCACAAATTCAAAGCTTTCTCTACCTTGAGTAACGCCTTATCACGCACTGTACCTGTAATTTTTGCAGATTTGGACACAATGGAAAGACTGGCACGAATTTTTTCTTTGTTCTTCAACACTTCACGTATTGAAGATTCATTTTTATTATAGATCTTGACAACGGTTGCAATTGACTTTTTTCTACTTCAATCATATTGATAATCTTTGATTTTTTACTAATACTGAGCACTTTATGTCTTTTCTTCAGTTTTGAAGCCGTTTTTAAATTTTTAACAATTTATTTGCTTGAATTTAAACACTATTTTTAATTGCAATGACAGACAATTGAACTGCTTTCTTCAACAATTCGAGTAAAACTAAACATGAACAAACATGCATGTTTAAGTCCATGCGGCTAGCAAAACAAGCGTGTTTCGACAAGTTTTCAGCCTGCGTGTATGCGTGTTTCGACTGCTGTGACGCTTACTGTTTTGCGTTCTTTTTTCGAACCACAGATATGGGGGGGGGCTACTGTGTACACACACACACACACACACACCCAGAGAAACGTTTAGATTGCAATTTAAACAGTATACCAAAGTATCACTGTTTTGCTAAAGTATACCCACTCTTATCTCCACCATAGACTGTAAGTTATATTAATAATTGAAAAAATAGTTTTCTTTTTTCCTGCTTATATTTGCAATTTTTAATGGTGATATTTATTCTCAATTTCTTATAACAGTTATTTAATTTCATTAGTCTTGAGGATTTATATCAGTAATTTTTTTTTCCTCAGAAAATATAATTTAACATTGACTTTTATATGGATTTATTTTCTATCTTTCATAAGCATCCTGTCAGTTTTCAACTAAGTCTCCATCATTCTTTGCATACTTTTGCCATCACTAAGTGATGGCAAAAGTGACACCGTATGCTCATCCTTTAAAAGTTCTTATTCTGATGGCAGAGCTCTTCACAAACTTTTTTTTTTCAGCTCCTTTTAATCTACAAAATGGCATCCTCAGAGATTGCCAAACAGGTGGTAGTCAGAGGGTGCCATATACAGACTGGTACTTAACTGATACTTAACTTTCTATTCAAGTCATGTGACTTATATATTGCAATCACTATTAAATTTTTACATTTCCATTTAAACATTTTTGATGAATTATATCATTTACTTCAGCTGCTTTTTCAAAATTTCATGTTTCTGATGCCTTTTCCTATCACAAATATTAAAATTTTACTCAGTTGTAATTGCATGGATATTTCTGCCTGCAATTCTTATCGTTAATTACCTGATTTTAATAGTTTTTCAGTGTAATTCCTTCACACACATATCCAGAATATCCTTATCTTCACTTTACATTTAATTCTTATTACCTTTGATTCCTTTTGTGGTATATTTTTTCCCTGCTATTCCATATTTTTCAATGGAATATTTTTGGAATGTTTTACACTTTTATGCATGTCTTCTCTATTTTTTCCCAAAATTTTCTCATTTCTTTTGCTTATATATCTTTTACATAGCTGTTCTGCATTTATTTTATGTTCTCTTAGGACACATACTAATTTATTACCAAGAACTTTCTGTGTAAGATTTTTTCTTTTAATAGACTGCTTCTTTAACTGTTTGCCATACAGTTTTTATTTTTCCATCTTTGTAGACAACTACACTACATATTTTATTGGTTAGGTATCAATGTTTTCTTCATATTTTGCCAGTCATCAAATAATACTCAAGTAATATTTTTATATTTGGTCCTACAGATCACATCTGACTATTTTTTATTCCTTTGACTTTTTAAAATTTCCTTATGCATCTTTCTTTTCATCACTATGCTCATTTTTATCCTGCCTATAACCATATTAAGCTCAGATCTCTTGTACCTTTGTTATTTGATCACTCAGAAGGTATCAGTGGTGTAATTTAATCAGTAAAACAGTTTCAATTCATTGGATTCATGCGCTTAAAAAATCCAGCTAATTTTTACTTATTATTAGTTTATCTTTTTCTCCAAATTTTCTAAGAACATTTCTGTAGGTTATTCATTTATTTCCTATTCTGCTGTTTTGATCTCCAACAAGAATCAATTTTTTTTATTTTTTTTTCTGTTGCCCTTTCAAATGATTCACACTTCCCTGCTTCATTCTTGGCAGCTTTGAACATATAAGTTGCATCATCTAATTTTTCATATTTTGAAATTTTCCACATCACAACTTCATATTACCTTTCATTCAAGAAGCAAATGTTTATTGTCACTATAACTCATTTTGTTCTTCCATTCATCACTGTTGCATGAATTAATCATACCATGTTTGTTATATACATTTTTTTTTAAATGTAAATATCAGTCCCATACACAAGAGGTCCTAAGACCTATGCATCAGTAATACCATGTGTGGGTAAATGTTTAGATGGAAAAAAAGGAATTTGTGTTTTATTGAAAACCTGAAGACATTAGTCATTGGGGAAAACAGTATGGGAAAAACTGTTTGAAAGAGCACAGGTGTAGGAAATGAAGGCAGAGAATGATAAGTTGGTCTGATGAGTTTTGAGTTGAATTGTAAATAAGTGTTGACTTGCAGCTGCTCATGTTCATATACAAGTACAGAAAAGTGGTGGATTACAGCTGCCAGTTCAGAGGAGTAGTGCCCATGAAAATACCTGTAGAAGAGGCATAATGCACCAATAGAATATCTATGGGAAAATGACAGTGAAGGAGAGGTCATCAAATAAGCAAATTGTTTGCTTCTGTATTCAGTCAAGCATTCTGAGGAAGTTTTAGCCTCGCCATTAGGACAGGAGACAAGCTTTTAGAGCATTTGTCCTTTCACAATTTCTGCTTTGGATTTGTTGATGATTTTTTTTTTTTTTTTTTTTTTTTTTTTTGTTTGTTAAGAGCTGTAATGTAGGCTGAGTGAGGGGCTTAGAGTTTTTGGCTAGAGCCATCAGGCATGTGTTGAATTTTTAGTTTGGACTGCTTTAGTCCAGTTGTTGGAGAACCAGGGTTTGGATATGAAGGTTGAGGATTTTGAGTAGAGTGGGGAATAAAAGCACTTATCTCATTGAGAATAATCTCCTTTATTAGATTGCAGCAATGCTAGGATCAGAAGCATTAATCTGACCATGGAAATGTTAAAATTCCTGAAGGTTATCCTGGTTAGCACCGTTGTAATGCTGCAGGATAGCAGACTGTGAATGACTGGAAGAAAGCTGATCTCTAACAAAGGAGACATGGACAAGGTTTATGATAAGATTTGCCAAGAGGAGATTTATCATATACGGTGTATTTGATCAGTTACATCTGTGTGCTTTTCTGTACCTTTTCTGACATTTCTCCAGACCTCCACATCACTTTTACAAGAATGTAGAGAACTAACTGGCTTCTGACCTAATATCTAATCCTCACCTTCACATGGTGTGCTCCATAAGCATTCACTGGGTACTGAACAAATGAGAATGGACTGGTAATTTGGAACTTAATAGTGGCCAAATTGTATTCTCTGTTTGCTTAAACCAAAAATACATATGGTGGTATACCATGATGAGATTTTATACTGGCTGGAACATAACCTGATTAAACAAGATCCCTGCTGTTTTTGTCAAGGAAACTAGGGAATATTATTCCCTAGTAATATTAACTAAGGAGTATTAATAGAAAGGAAATCAAACTTGCAGAACTAGAAAAATACCATGAGGACTAAATTGGCATTACTGAGACAAGATTTACTACATAATAAGTGTAGGATGTTAATTTTGGGCAATTTTCTTTAATAAAAATTTTAAAAAAATCAACACCAAACATGAAGATAAACTTTTTGATTGGATGTGAAGGAATTTTTCAAGTCATAAGAGCACACAGCTGACATAAAGAAAATGGAAAAAGTGGTCTTTGTTGGAGTTCTAAACAGTAGAGTAGGAAATGAATCTTGCCATACACAAAAGGTTTTGAAGGGCAAGGCAGATATCCAGCAGATACTAATAATAATAGTATCTGCTGGATTTCTCAGAATATGGAATAGTCAATACTGTGTTCCAACATAAAGATATGCACAAGTTCATGTGGAGAGAAGACTCAAGAAATATGAAAAGTCTCATTAACTGTGTCATTGTTGATAGTGATAACTTCATGCTGGTTCAAGAGTGTACAGAAGATTTGAAATCAGAAGTGATCATCACTTAGTTTTAAGTAGGATCAAAATGAATATCACATTGAAAAAAACAGTACAGCAATCCCTCGATTAATGCGCCTCCAATTAGTGCGTCATTTTTTTTCTATACCCAAATTCGATTAGTGCGCCTATATACATCTTCAATATAAATGTTACAGATTTAAAAAAATTTTCTATCCATACATTTTTATCGCTAACTATTTTAAAAAATCACTAACCAGGATGAAATAATTTAGTTACCGATTTAAAACATTTTATTTTTTAATGGTATACTACACTATGTCCATGTATGCTATGTTCCAAATTTACCTCCAAAATTTATATCGTCTGCTAATTACATAGCATTTTGATGATCATATCTCATGTCTCCTTTGCAATTGTTTTCTTTACTTTTTTTATTTTAATGTATTTTTCCAACCTTTCATCATGGCTAAAATAATTAGTGAGCAAAAAAGTGGAAGTGTGAAAACTTGAAATAATAAAGAAAAATGGACAAGGTGAGTCCAGAGCAAAGATAGCACAAGAACACAAAATGGGTGAATCAATTATAAGAGCAAATTTAAACAAAGTTGCTGAATACAAAGAGAAAGATAAGGCTGCTTCAAGTTCATCATGCATGCAGACTACTTGAAATCAAAGTATTATAATGATTGAACTAGAGAGACTTCTTTCTACATGGATTGAAGCTTGAAACCCAAAACGGATCCCACTAAGCATGCACTGACCTTATTAAGCCAAAAGCATTAAGTCTCTTTGCAACCTTGAAAGAAAGGGTTATCAATGATCAAGAAGAAAAATTCCACATGGTTGGTTTGAGCATTTCAAAAATAGAAATAGCCTACGTAATGTTCTAATCACAGGCAAAGCTGCAAGTGCAGATAAAGAGGTGGCTGCAAATTATCCAGAGATTTTGAAGAAAACTGTGGAAAAAGGGGGTTATTGTGACCAACAAATATTTAATGTCGATGAAACCAGCCTTTTTTGAAAGCAAATGCCTTCCAAGACTTTTCTGGCCAAATTAGAGAAATCTCAGCCTGGTTATAAAGTTGCAAAGTCAAGTGAAATTACTGCTAGCAATATACGAGCCATTTGGAAGCACATTCCTTCACATTGTATAAATGATTTTAGAGGCTTTTCAAATGAATCTAAGTTAATTAAATCTCATTCTGAGAAATTGAGTGATTCCGACCTGCTAAATTTAGATGTACAGCAAAAAGATCCTGAAGAATATGAAGAAAATTTAACCACTGACAATCAGCCAAAAGAGATTTCGCAGAAACAATTTGAAAAAATTTTCGTACAATCGAACTTTTTAAGCAGCAATGCTTGCCGGCTGACCTTGATGAAGAGAGAAGTAATAAGATTTGCAGAAGTAGCAGAAGAGACAATAGGGCCATATCGTCAGTTGTATGAAAAAAAGAAACAGAATGTCCACCAAACTATGTTAGCTCAATTCTTTGTTAAGAAGTAGAAAATAAATTTATATTCTGAATATATTTTATTGTCTTTCAGCTTAATGGTTTTCCTTTAACTAGGCCCTGATATATGTCCTAATTCTTTTATTAAAAAAAAATTAAGGTTCAAAAAAAAAATTTGAGGATCAAATTATACTTTTTCCCATAGGTTATTATATTCGATTAGTGCGTTTTCGATTAATGTACCTGTTTTAAAGAACACATTAGGTGCATTAATTGAGGGATTGCTGTATGTAAGAAAGTTTTAAAAAGAATTAAAGTTGAGCAGGTTTTACAGGTCAACCTTAGACTCTGTTATACAAACAGTGTTCAACAAAAAATGAAATAGAAAGTAAGAACCAAACCGTGGATTCCCAGTGGCAAATTCCAAAGAAAATATTTGGCTTGATAATTTGGTTTTTCATATGTATATAATTTAAAAAAAAAAAAAAGTGATATGAAATCAGTCCAAAACACTCAAGTATTTGTATATTCCTCTGTTTTATACAAAAATTTGTCCCCTCTATTCTTTCATATACTGGATGGCTCAATATCTATATTCTACTGATTTTGTACCATTTCTAGCATATCAATGAATTTTGACTGTTGCATGTCAAGCATGTATGGGAACAGCTTATTAAAAAATTAAAAATTAAAAATCTTGTGAAGATGCTATAGCATTATTATTGTCAACTCAGAAGACATACATTATTCTAATTTCAGGTTAAGAGGTTGAATAAATGTTTTTACCTCATGTTAAAAATACCAAGCAATTTTAAACCTGGTTTTACTCCATTTCCCAAGTAAACAAACAGACAAACAAGTCAGTTTGCACCTGCAAGTGATGCAAGTCTAGCTGATCCTACAGGTAGTACAAGACCAAGGCAACTCGTGGTAAAGGTGGCATAAGCTCTGATCACTAATCTTAATATTTACCCTTAATGCCAAAACACATCTCCACGAAGGGGATGCATGATGTTTTGTATTAAAGGCAAGGGGCCACTACCCATCGAGACCTTTATTGAGGTCTCGATGGGTAGTGGCCCCTTGCCTTTAATACAAAACATCATGCATCCCCTTCGTGGAGATGTGTTTTGGCATTAAGGGTAAATATTAAGATTAGTGATCAGAGCTTATGCCACCTTACCACGAGTTGCCTTGGTCTTGCACTACCTGTAGGATCAGCTAGACTTGCATCACTTGCAGGCGCAAACTGACTTGTTTGTCCATTTGTTTACTTGGGAAATGGAGTAAAACCAGGTTTAAAATTGCTTGGTATTTTTAACATTTATTATACCCAAGGTAAAATAGTTTCTACGTTTTTACCTCATGGTTTAAGATGAAATTAATCTTAGCCTAATATTAGGTGTGGTTTTTTTGTTTCATTCCACCTGCATTGTACACTCCGTCTTCCACTTCATTCATTATGCCAAAATATTAAATATAAATTATATATTTAGTTTAATCCTTTATCCAGGTGTAAGCAAACAAAATTTGCGCCTGAAGTATCTTCAGAACTAGGGCAACTCGTGGCAAAGGTGGACTAAATTCTGATCACTTTATTTAGTATCCCATAATGCAAAGCACATCTCCTTGCAGACATGTATAATGCTGTGCATTATGGGAATGGTCACTATCCAGACCTGTTTCGACCTTTATTGAGGTCTCTTCAGTGGGAGCCAGACCCAGAGGTGATACCAAGGTTGAAGCAATGCAAAACTCATATTTCCATATGCCAGTTGCCAAACGCTGTAACACAGTATTATTAAATTACTCTGGATTAGAGAAATATGTTGGAAGTTTTTTCCCACTTGGTTGGACTATAAATTATATACAGGTAACCCTCGTATAACGCGGATGTTAGGTTCCATAGAAATGTCGCGTTATACAAATTGCGTTATATGAAACTTAGATCAATGGAAAGAGTAGGGTTAGGTTCCGAAATCATTTTTTTTTTAAAATTATATAAACAACAATAACGATATTTTTATTTAATTTAGGTAATTCATGTAAGTTAAGAAAACATAAAGTATGAGACAAATACGTAGTATAAAATTATAAAAATTACAAATTGTACATATATTTCATTGCACATAATACATAAATGTTTTAGATACGATAAAATAAAGCGCATATTTTAATCGTCATCACTGCCTTCAGAAATAACATTTCGTAGATGTTCTTTAAGTGGCCAGAGGTTGTCACCACTAGAAATCTCTTGGACATCATTTGTATAATTCTCATTGCATACTTCGGCTGGTTTAGTCATTGAGAAGTCAGTAATAAGACTTTGCTTTCCACTATGCTACAATTTTTTATTAAGTTCATAATATGGCGCTAAACAAAAATCCAATTGTCTCGTGCATTTTCCCAAGCACTCCATTGAGGGATCATTATCCGTAAAATAACTTCCTAGCTTTTTTGCCAAGTCCAATCCTTCTGCTAATTTCTTTAAACTGAATTCTTTAATGGATTCATCACAATCAGAATTTTCGGCCGAACTTTCCCCGCCATTTGGTTCGACACCATCTATTAAATGTACCAGTTCCTCCTCATTTAAATCTGTTTTTCCATCAATTAATTCACTAATTTCGTTTTCAACCATATCGCAAAAGCCCTCTCCACCAATAATGTGTGCGACGTTTATTATACGACGTAGCTAGGCATCCACTGGAAGTACGAAATTTTGTTCCAGAATGGCTTCAGGCCATATTTTTTTCCAGCAAGCATTCACCATAGAGGGTTGTTATTACTTAATGGACAGAAAAATAATTTTTACACAATTTGATATTGAAAACTCTTTCCACGCTTGAGGCAGTGTCATGTTTGGATTAGATTCCATTTTCCAAAATTAATTGAAATGTTCGCCGAATATAATATGACTTAAATGTTGATATTATTCCTTGGTCGAGTGGTTGAATAAGTGAAGTAGTATTAGGTGGCAAAAAAGTTATTTTAATATTCGGATGGCTTAAATTTGTTGGGTGGCCTGGTGCGTTATCTAAATTAGTAGAATTTTGAAGTCCATATTCTTTTTCTTTGTGTAACTTTCTGCATCGGGTACAAAACACTTGAAAAACCAATTTTCAAACATGCTAGTTGTAACCCATGCCTTTTTGTTGGCCCACCAATAAACAGGTAGGGTGGACTTATCGAGCCCTTTCATCACACGAGGATTTCGAATCGGTTAATAAACGTTGGTTTTGTCACGTAATCACCTGATGCATTACTACAAAACAGTAGAGTAATTCTATCTTTGGAAACTTTGAATCCAGGAGCTGATATTTCATTTTTCGAAATATAGGTGCGTTTTGGCATTTTTCCCCAATATAACCCAGATTCATCTGCATTGAACACCTGGTCTGCATTGTAACCACCTTCTTTAATGATTTTTAAAAGTTCTGCCTGGTATTTCTGGGCAGCTTCAACATCTGCTGATGCTGATTCTCCCTGGAATTTCTCACCAGAAAATAAACAAAGAAAACCGCTTTTTATATTTTCGAACCAACCCTTACTGGCACAAAATCTGTGCTGAGAGATTTCTTCTGAAGAATCTTGATTGAGTTCTTTTAAATGTTTATAAACTTTGAGAGATTTTTGCTTAATAAGGTGTCCATTCAAAGGAATTTTCTTTCGAGTGCAATCTTCTATCCAAATCATTAGAGATTTCTCTAATTTTTTCTATTAGAATATCGCGAACACGAGCAACGCGCTTTGCACTTACTGTTGACCCAGCAATAACACTTTCTCGGATTTTATGTTCATTTTGTTTGATTGTTGGAATTCTTGATTCATTTAAATTCAGAGTCCTTGCAACAACTCCTGGTTTTTCTCCAATTTTCAACCGATCCACGATTTTAATTTTTTCTTCAAGAGAAATGAATTTCCTCTTCAATGATGGTGTTTCCCCTTTTGTTGCAGTTTTAGTGACCATTACAATAAAAATAAACTTTTACATAAAAAAAAAAGCATATGTTACATATGTATGTAACTCACCAGAAAATAAACTGCTCAGCTTGAGAATAACACACTTATCATTTTAAATGCTCTTTCCTTGCAGAAAACGAAGACAATTTTCAACAATAAACACTTTATACAGTAAACCATAGATGGCAAACCTATGGCACTCGTGCCAGAGGGGGCACGTCTGAGAATTTTGCTGGCATGTCAACGATTTACAGATGATATCCTTTTATACGCTTATAAATTATTCAATTTTTTTTTTTTAATTGTTACAATGCATACTAGATGAATTTTGTTTTACACAAGACAGCAGCTATAAAGACGTGCATATGATTGGTGCGATATTAACAAAAGATCGCGTGACCCAAAGACAAAAGCAACCGCCAAGTGTTGAGTTGAAATGCTAATTCTCTTCAATCGAATTCCATAACATCTGAAACTGTCATAACACATTCACAACATTGTGTCATTTATCATTCCGATGGAACTTCTCATTACTGACTGGCTCAACTCGCAAATGTTTCAACCCTTGGTTGAATTTTATGGCTTCTTGGCAGGCGAACTCACACATTCATTATATGGCATGTTTCAATTCTTGGTAGTCTTTTATTTTAAGTTAGCCTTTGTGATCTGTCATAATGACCGAGAATTTCAAATGCAATAAAACAAACACTTATTTCATAATTGAAAAATTGGACAATAGTTTTTAGTTAGATACTGTGTTTCGGTGCAACATATGGTTTTGCTTAAGTTTATACAGTGAGAGGAGACGCGATTTATTAGTTTGCACCATTATTATTCCATCTGTCTCTAATTGCACTATTTGTTGAGGATGACACAGACTGCAAAAGCCTCTGTACACTACTTTATTCATTGATACAATAAAACTAAATTCGATACTTATAACTACTTGCATGATACGGGGAGACACAAATTTAATGAAGATAAAATTTGATTTTTAAATCTCGTGGTGAAAATATGAAGAAAAAAAATAAATAAAGGGTTACTAGAAATTGTAGATCGCGTTGTATAAGTACCGCGTTATATAAGGGTTTCCTGTATTTAGTTTAATCCTTTATCCAAGTGTAAGCAAACAAAGTTTGCGCTTGAAGTATCTTCAGGACCAGGGTAACTCGTGGCAATGGTGGACTCAGTTCTGATCCCTTTCCTTAGTATCCCATAATGCAAAGCACATCTCCTTGCAGACATGTATAATGCTATGCATTATGGGAAAGTTCACTACCCAGACTGGTTTCGAACTTTTATTGAATGTTCAAGTACAGGTGAAACTCCAAAAACTCAGCATTGTTCCCCTCAGTAACAGGCTCACCCTGCCACTGAGCAGAGCCGCTCATTTGCTCATATGTCATCTGAGGGATAACAGCAACAGCCGTGCCTCAGTTTCGTCAGTGGGAGCCAGATCCACAGGTGATACCAAGGTCGAAACAATACAGAACTCATATTTCCATATGCCATTTGCCAAAAGGTGTCACACCTTATTATTAAATTATTATTTATTATATATATAAAAAAAGGATTAAACTAAATATATAATTTATAGTGTAACCAAGTGGGAAAAAAATTCCAAAAAATATTAAATAGTTTAAATAGTGGAAATTGTATTGGGAATATTAAATGGTTTAAATATTGAGAATATTAAGCATGGATATGAACCTTCTGTTTTAAGGATTAAATCTATTTTTATTCTTAATGTAGAATACATCTGTTGTTGAAAAAAGCTACATGGAATTGGAAGTGAGGGATTTAAGACAACAGAGTTACCACCAAAAGCAGATTATAAAGCTCCAGTATAAAGAAATAATGAACATGGAAAAGTAAGTACATGATAGACTGTGAAGTTCAGATAAAGGTATTATTATTTATCTGTTTGTGAAAGGTATAATGTATAAGGATTCTGTTCATGACTGTTTTCCAGTGTTAAAGAAAGAAAACAACACTGCATTTAAAAAATAAAAATAAATAAAACCTGTATGCTCACTTAAATTCAGTGTACTGTAAATCCTTTTGCATTATAATTATTATTACAAGCAACCTCTGGGAAGTCAGGGACTCATCACAAGAAGCCACATATCACTCACACATACACTAGTCATACCTTCTTGAATTCATTCACACTATTTGTACTTGCCACATCGAAAGACAAATCATCACACACCTTTCTATGAGAGAAAAATTTCTCTCTCTCTCTCTCTCACTCCTCTTGACTGCATTCATTCTTAACTTTCATGGATGTCCTCTGTTCTTCTACCCACTCTCTATAAAAATAAATATTCCATCTTCTGGTATCCAGCATGACCCTTTCAGAAGTTTGTAAATCTCTGTCATATCACCCCTCTTTCATCCTGTTTGCTACTCGCTCTGCAGATCTCAAATTCGAAATTTCTCCTCATAATGATATTGGGACTACATTACATAGTCCCAATATCATTTTTAATACTACTCTCCTTTATACAATATCTCTAGTCTCCTCCTATACTTGAGTTTCTTCCTCCAGTACAGAGATAGCATTGAACTCTATGTTGTGTATAGCTAAGCTATACACAACATAGCTTTTAGGTTGATAGCTTTTAGCAAAATGGGCACTCATTATTTGAACAATCTCATCTGCATTGACTACAAGTATTCTTTCACTTTCAACATAATAATAAAATTCTTTTGGATTGTCTTTATCTTGCAGAGCCAGTTGCTATTCATATTCACTCTTAGCTTTCCATATAATAGTTGTCACTCTTCTGGCCTTCACATTTTAATTTTCATAACTGACTTATTTTATGTACATGATATTCCTTCCACATAAACTTTTTTCTTTAGAATCTCTTGCTTAATAAGATTGCACATCCATTTCAACCCTACACTGTTTATTCTTTGAACTTCAGAGAAATATTCTTATATTGCATCACTGATGTATTTTTTAAATACTTCCCATGCACTGTAGACATCCTTCCCATCCAGCAACTGATACCATGGACTGAAGCTAGTATCTCCTCAGTTAAGAGTATCCATACATTTAACCACTTGTTGGATCAGTACACATTAGCATGATCATTGTCATTGATTCTGGGCAGAACAGTCATGTTTTTTACTCGACCCCTCAACACTGTAATCAATTGTCACATACTGCTTTAAGAAGTTGTTACACAACAGCCCAATAAATTTGGCTTCATTTTTCTCTTGAGATTTCACTGCTACCCAAGCAATGTTCACGTTTTTTTTTTTTTTTTTTTTTTTATTGATCATACATCACATCGAAGGACCTATAAATATGTCAGTCCTATATGTGGTGGGAGGGGCATAATTTTTTTTTTTTTTGTGAAGAGTTTGAGAATATTTCATGAAGAAAGCTGTTTCAGAGGGCAGACGTAGATGTAATAAAAGAGGAGCAATGAGCATTGTGAAGTGCTGTAGAATAGACTGTGCCGAAACATTGCATGTGTGAAATAGAAGTTGAAGGGAATCTGTAAGAGAGGGATCATCTATGAGCTGAATTGCTCTCCTCTAGACATTGTCAAGAATTTTTAGGGTAAAATGCATCACTCTGTGAACATGTGGGCAGTATTTTAAGGATGGATGGATTTGGGATTTATATAAAATTAAGAGTTGGATTAGTATAAAATAGCATCTTGAATGAAACAGAATGCTTTTTTTTTTTTGGATGTAGAGGAAGCTGTTGATGTGATGTGGTTATGAAACTGGAGGTAAATGTTAGTCCAAGAAGAGGGATCTGATCCTGTATGGTGATTTGTGTATCACTGAGGGTAAGAGGTGAACTGAGATCGTTTTTTTTTTGGGGGGGGGGGGGGAAGAAAAGGCAAGACTGCATTTTGGTGGCATTGAAGATGACCAGATTATCCTTGCCCTATTTGAAGATGGCACACAGATCAATGTTTAAGGCATTTTTTTTGTAAACTATCATGAATCATAGGATGTCTGAACATTGCATTGTTTTTCAAATGAGTAGGATGAATAGAGAGTACTACTATTGTCTGCAAAGTAGTACACTCCTTTACTCTCCTAGCACTCTGGTTTAGAGGGTAAACTAACCTCTAAACCAGTGGTTCCCAACCTGTGCTCCGCAGCTGCTCCAGGAAAATAAAATAAATAAAAATTGAATGAAATTAGAAAAATAAGAAATAAAAAGTAGAATCAATCACTTCACAGTGAATTTTCATAACATTGTGATTTCTTAGCGATTCTTACGCGAGTTTTCTGTGCATTTGACCTCTGTGTTGTAAATTAATAAAGTAAAATTAAATAGGAATTGTCTTCTATAATGAATAATAAAAATTTTGAATAACAAGTAATGAACGAATATGTATTTGAATTGAATTGGATGTAATGAATCAATTGGAGGAACTGAGTTTATTTTATGACATAGATAGACATTGTCTATCTATGTCTTACAATATAAAGATATTTTGTAAGACATAGGGTAGGTATATCTTTACAATATAAAGATCTTGTAAGACATAGGGTAGGCCTAAGGGGCTCTGCCATAGAAATTGATTCTAAAAAGGGTTCTGCGAGTCAAAAAGGTAGTGAACCGCTACACTAGACCATCTCTCAAATTTGAAAGTGAAACCTGGATTCTAAAACAAAGAAACAGACAAAGATTGGAAGCAGCACAGATAAAGTTTCTAAGACCTCTCCTGGGACTCACTAGATTAGATCAAAAGAAAAACACAGAAATAAGAGAACGATTAGATACAAAGAACATCGTACAAGAAATAGAAGAATATCAGAAAAATTAGTTACACCACATAGAAAGGATGAATTCCCAAACGCATATAAGTATAAACCTACAGGAAGAAGAGACCACGGCATCCAAGACTAAGATAGAAAGACCAATTTCATCTGCAGAGCTGGAACAGGACATAAAAAGCCTATACCTGAATTGCTCAGATGACAACGATGAGATCTAGAAAAGGCATATGACAAGGTGCCAAGAGAGAAGCTATTCAAAACACTACAGCTATATGGTGTTATTGGGGCATTGTATCAAGCAATACTTAGTCTTTATTTGAGTTGTAAGTCAGCAGTTAGAATTGAAGGAAGATGGTTTAATGTTAAATCTGGTGTGAGACAAGGATGTACATTATCCCCTCTGTTATTCATTATCTATATGGATCACATTATGAAGGAAAGTGGTGTTAAACATGATATCAAAATTGGAGATGTTAATGTCAGCTATTTGCTTTGTGCGGATGATGTTATACTTCTAAATAAATCCGCTACAAGTCTGCAAGATTCCTTGACTAGAGACAGTGTGTTTCAATAATCACTTCACTGTCACAAGTGCCACTAAATAATTATCATCCTACATTACAGTGTGAAGTGCCCAATTATATACATTAATGATAAAGAGAAATGTGAAAACTATTATAGAAAGTGGATGGGGAGGGACTCAGTATTTCTTATTGTTTAAAATAGTTTTAATCAAGATGACTTGAAAAATTTAACCAGTAACTGAAGAAAAAAATTTTTTTTTCCATGAGTTTCATAATAACAGCCTTTTTTTTAATTATACATTAGAATAATGAAAAATGCCTTAAAGTTAATCCGATATCAACACCTTGTGCTGAAAGGCCATGGCTTCTTAACATCAAATTTACAAGCTGAATTGGACAGTCTTCTTAGACAGGTTAGTGCATTAATTAGTCTTTTCTTAAAATAATTAAATAATAAGAATGAAAAAACAGTGCGCGTATGAGTGTGCAGGTGGTAGATGAGTTTCACTGCCTTGTGAAATACCATCTTACTTTACTGTAGGTGGTGGTCCCCACCCTAGAGTATGAGTGATACCTTTCACGTGCATTTGAAGTACTGGACAAATCTGATGGTAATGCATCAGGAGGCTTCCTATCAGCTGGCACCTACACTGCCAGATTATGCCTGAAGGGAGATTGAGTAATGTAGTATGTAGGAGACATTGTCAACATAAGAAGCATCAATGGAAAATAGATGTGACTGAATTTTTGAGACATTAGAGAAATAAAGAAGACAAAACTGGTGATATCTTTTTAAATAACAAATACAAATTGTTATATTCAGGCAATAACAATCAGGGGAAAAGGATAGCTGTAGTATGGTACACATACTTTTTTTTGGGGTAATATCAAGTGGAGTGATGTGGGCAAATATCAGAATGGGAAACTGGACAATGAGACTTATTTTGCTTATTGTCCCACAGAAAGTTCTACTAAGTGGAGGACTATTTTGAGACATTAGAGAAGGTAGCTAAATCAAGCGGAGTGATGTGGGCAAATATCAGAATGGGGAATTGGACAATGAGATTTATTTTGCTTATTGTCCCACAGAAGGTTCTACTAAGTGGAGGATTTTTTTGAGATTAGAGAAGGTAGCTAAAATAATGAAAAAGGAAAAGTTAGACCTTGTTGCAGATCTAAACAGCAGAGTTGGAAATGATTACAGACATACTAAAAATATTTTGGGAAAATTTGGAGAAAAGACGAACGGTAATAATAATGGTAAGTATCTGCTGAATTTCTGTTTAAGACATGGACTAGTTATTACTAACACTGGTCTAACATTGTGTTAGTGCTGATATAGCAGCCTGAACTCTTTGAGGTTACATATCAGAAAATTGATATGTTAACATAAAAATGTGTCCAAATTCACATGGAGAGAAAATGTAAGACTCATTTTGCATAGATGACTATGTTATTGTTGATGGCAATATTTTTCCACTGGTTCAAGACACAAGAGCATACAGAAGATTTGAAATTAGAGGTGATCACCATTTAGCTTTGAGCAGATTTTGAATGCAACTTAAAATCTGGAATAAACAGCAGTAAATCATCTTGAAATACAAAAATAAAAATATTTAATTTACAAATAACACAAATATATACAACATAAAATCAACATCACTTAACTTGTGCAAGTGCCAGTATTTTCTTCAGCATTTTCTTCTTTTATTGAATTTCATATTGAAAAGAAGACTGTGTGCAAGAAAGTTTTAAAACAAATCAAAGTTGAGCAGCTTTATGAGTGAAATTATGCTTAAATACACAAACATTATTCAAGAAAAAAGAAAGAGATTGAAACCAAGAAACCTTGAAACATTGGAGATTCAGTGACAAATGTAGAAAACATCAAATAATTCAGCCAGAGAGGCACGTCGTGAGGTTGTCTGCAAGAGATCAGAACTTCAAGAGGGATATGGATAGGCATTTATAGCTAAATGCAACTAGAAAGTGTACAATCAGTTCCATATTTTTTTACATGAGGATATGGTTAGGCAGAAATGCAAAGAAGAAACAGGCATAATTAATAAGGAATGCAAGAGGTTATGAACACACATTTAGAAAAAAAAATGCAACCCTAATTTCATATTTATCTCAAAATGGCTATCCATTATTATTTTTTAATAAAATATAGAAGCAGCTTTCAGAGGTGAACTGTATTCAAATACACAAACATCATTCAAGAAATAATGAAAGTTTGAAAACAAGGACCAAACCTTGGAGATTCAGTGGCAAACCCTAAGGAAAACAATGATTGATTCGGCCAGAGAGGCCTGTGGTGAGGTCTGCAAGGATCAGAACTCCATGGTGGACTCAGGAAATTAACAAGGTAGTCAAGGAAAAGAAGAAAGCGTATTGAATATTCCTGGCAAGTAAGTCAGTTTGTGATCTTGAAGAATACAGAGAAAAATGTGAGCAAGTGAAGTGTTGTGTCAAACTAGCTAAACAAAAGTCATGTGAAGGTAGAAAATAAATATTAGGAAGGTGGCAAAATATTCTGGAGGCTATTGAAAAAAAAATAGAAATGGAGGAAAGAATAATATAAAAGGAATCAAAAATTATAAAGGTGATGTGAAAACATAGTGATGGGTGACTTCAATGCAAAAGTGGGAAGAGGGGGTGATGGAGAAATTGTTGGCGAACATGGCTTAGGCACCAGAAACGACAGAGGAGATCGCCTAGTCCAGTTCTGTCAGGAAGAAGATCTAACAATAGCAAATACCTGGTTTAAACTTCCACCCAGAAGACTGTACACTTGGAAATTGCCTCAAGATAACCAACATAACATTGTCAGAAATCAAATTGATTATATACTGATAAATAAAAGATTCCACAGTAGTATAAAGAGTGCAAAGACTTATCCTGGAGCAGATATCTCATCAGACCACAATCCCATAGTTGCAGAAGTACGTCTTAGATTAAAATCAGCTAAAAAATCACAAAAGAAGAAAAAGAAAATTGATGTAGAAAAACTGAAAGACCCGAACATAAATAAAAGTGCCAAGACGCAGCTTAACCTGCGATTACAACAGATTAACATAGAAGAAAATAAAAGTGTGGAATCTCTTTGGAATAGCTTAAAGAATGCCATCGTAACAACAAGTATTGAAGAAGTAGGTTATGTGAATAATATAAAACAACAGGAATGGATGACAGATGAGATTCTTTCTCTTATTGATACAAGAAGAATGTACAAAAACAAAGACCTTGCCAGGTATACAGAAACACATAACGTCATCAAGAAAAAAATAAAAGAAGCCAAGGAAAATTGGATGAAAAATTTATGTACTGAAATTGAACTGCTTCAGAAGAAACATGATAATTTCAATCTGTATAAGAAAATCAACGAAATTTCTGGAAAACTGAGGAAAAGCAAATAGTGTCTCTAAGAGACGAAAATGGAAAAATAGTTCTAGAAGAAGAGAATAAAGCACAGATTTGGATAAAATATGTAACAGAACTTTTCAATGATACTAGACAGAAGCCTATAAATATAAAACATAACATTCAAGGACCAGCAATCATGAAATGCGAAATAGAGAATGCTATACGAACAAGTAAAACAGGAAAAGCCAGTGGACCAGATGGTGTGCAAACAGAATTTTTAAAATTAATAGAACCAGATAACATCAAACTTCTTGAAAAACTATTTAATAAAATATATGAAAGTGATGAATTTCCATCAGATTGGGTCAAATCTACATTTATCACTGTCCCAAAGAAACCCAAAGCGAATTCCTGTGGTGACGAATTCCTGAAGTGTCAAGATATAAATATCTTGGTTGCTGGCTTAATGAACGGTGGGATCCAGAAATAGATATAAAGACAAGGATTGAAGTTGCACGGCAGTCCTTCATGAAAATGAGAACACTATTCTGCAATAAAGACCTAAACATGGAAGTCAGATGCCAAATGCTGAAATGCTACGTGTGGTCTATTCTGCTCTATGGAGTTGAAACATGGACATTGAAGGCGACAACCATCAAGAAAATCGAAGCCTTTGAGATGTGGCTATACAGAAGAATGCTAAAGATATCATGGACAGAAAAAATTACCAATGAAGATGTCTTAAAATCCATTGGCAAAGCTAAACATCTTGTACAAATAATCAAGAAACGAAAAACATCATATCTTGGCCACATCATGAGAAACAGCAAATACCAACTTCTACAAACTATTTTGATAGGAATTGGTGGCAAAGGAACTAGAGGAAGAAAAAGAATATCATGGTTTGACAACATCAAGACATGGACAGGAAAGAGCAGTGCACAACTGCTCAGATTAGCACAAGAGCGCAGTTTGTTCGCCAAGATGGTCGCTGACCTTTGATAGAAAATAGCACAATAAGAAGAAGAAGATGTGAAAACTGAAGATGAAGATATTCTAGATGTCTGGAATACTACTTTTAAAGATTGAAAAATGACACACGTAGTGACAGCATGCTGGCGGTTAAACACTCATTAGGAATGCAATCAGGAATACATATCAATACAAGAAGTAGAAAAATCCATCAAAAACATGAAATGTGAAAAGACAGCTGGAGTAGATGATATTTCAACCAGAAATGCTCAAATATGAAAGTTTAAACATTTTACACTGGCTACAATGTCACTGTAAAAGAAGAATAAGAGTTGAAGTCCAGATGATTGGAGTAGAGCTCTCATAGTATAAAAAGGGAAACAAAACTAAATTTGAAAATTGCAGGGAATTTCCCTGCTGAGTGTTCTTAGTAAGATTTATGCAGGTATACTTGAGAAAAGGCTAAGAAAAATTGCAGAGCAGAGGCCTGTAGAGGAAGCTGGGTTACTTTAAGACAGATAGTTGAGAAATAATGGGAATGCAATAAGGATCTGTATTTGAGTGTTTTAGATCTGGGAAAGGGGTATTACAAGATACCAAGAGAAAATGTTACAGTTATGTGGTGTAAAAGGACATTATATTGATTATATTGAGCAATATACAGTCTATTTGAGCTGCAAGTCAGCAGTTGATGGAAGATGCTTAATGTTGAATCAGATGTGAGATTATGGTGTACAATATCTGTTGTTATTCATCATCTATATGGATCACATTATGAAGGAAAATGATATTAAACCTGGTATCAAAATTGGACAAGTTTGCAGGATTCCCTGACTAAACTGAACAACTGCTGTTATTCAGTTTAGTCAGGGAATAAAGTTTAGTTTATCTGTTATTTTGTTTAATACATCAGAAGTGAGTATCCCAATTTAAATTTGTGTAATCAATGTGATGGATATGAATTCTTTCTCTTACCCTTTTCTTTTCTCTCTCTACACACACACACTCACACACACATATATAGTCATTAAAGTTTCTTTAATATTTAAGTTCTTCAAAATATATATATATATTAAAGCCAGTATGCCTGTTTATTGTTAAATATGCCTGTTTCACATTTATTTTGTATTTATTGAAGCTTGGACATTTGATATAATTCAGCAGATAGTGATTATATTATATTTTTATGTAATACTGTGCTTTTTTTTAAAAAAAAAAAATTCTTGGTTATTATGTATTTATTTTTTTATTGTATTTCATGAGGTTGCAAAATTTTGTTGAATTTTATATTGGATGATTATTTTTGGGCTGAGCTTTATTCTTGATAAATTTCAATGTATTATATCATGCACACACATGCTGCATGCTTACATAGTTTTCTGAAAAGGTTTAGCATTTGTAAATTAATTCAAATACTGAGCTCAAAAGCTACTATTTTTTGCTATTGTATACTAATTCTTCACTTTCAATCTCAGAACAGGGAAGATTCCATAGGAGTGGAAAAAATATATAGTAATCCCATTGCACAAGAGTGGTGCAAAGACTGATGTATCCAACTATCGACCAATCAGTATCTCAGGAGTAGTGTTGAAGATTTTGGAAAAGTTTGTTAGGGCTCGCATTCAGAAATGGATTGACAGAGCATCTCTACTTTGCAATGAACAGCATGAATTTATTAAAGGAAGTTCATGTTTTAGCAACTTGCTCACATTCTAAAATAATGTTACCACTGAGTTAGACAAGGAGGAATGGATATACTATGATACTTTTGGATTTTGCTAAGGTTCATGGCAGAATACAGCATGGAATACTGTTGCATGAATATGGGATTGGATTATAAACTTTTGCATAGATAAGAGGGTAGCTGACTGACATATATCAAAAAGTGGTATATGGGGGGGGGGGGCGTGGATCTGCAAGATTCAAGGTAACCAGTGGTGTTCCCCAGGCACACCACTGGCAGCACTCTTGCCCTTGTGCCCCTAACCAGGCTAAGGCACAAGGGCACATAGCTTTGCATCATCAGCAAATAGCTGATGATGCAAAGATAGGTAGAGTAATCAAGAGTGTTGCTAATATGCAGTACTTGCAGAATGATTTGAATAGGCTGGAATTGTGGGCATGTGAAAATGGCTGTCATTTCAATGCTAATAAATGTAAGGTCCTGCACTTTGGTGTGATTACATATCCCATGTTGTGTTATATTGGTGAGATTATGCTTGAAGAAATGATAAGGCTGGGAGTTTTAGTAGACAGGAAGTTGAAGTTCAAGGGTCATACAGCAAAAATTGTGAATACACTTGGAGAATAATAGTAATGCTGAAATAAACCTTGACATCTAAAGATAAGGTTTTCCTCCCCAGTTTAACTGGAGTTTTTCCTCTCGCAAGCAGGCAAATTGACCCTGTGAACACACGCAGCTACAGCCATAGAATATGCTGGGAGGCATAGGACTAGTCACCTTATCCTCAGGATGGGTACGACTTAGGAGGGCTTAAGATAGCTCTGTAACAGGCCAGTAGGCCTAACACGTAGAAGGGAGAAGAAGATTATGGAATACTGATTATGAAGACTGAGAATTTGTTGGCTGCATGTAAACAGGAGAAAGGGGGGGGGATATGATTGAGATTTACAAACTTATGAAAGGGTTCTACTGAATTTCAGTAGATGGAATTTTTCATTTTATGGAGAGTGGGGGAAAGAAGTTGAGGACATCCATGGAAGTTGAGAATGAATGCTATCAGGAAGGGGATTAGGGCTACATTTTTCTCTCATAGAGTAGTGTGTGATTGGAATGGATTGCCCTTGGATGTTGTGTGTGCAAGTAGCATGAATGAATTCAACAACAGGTATGACAGCTGGTGTAAATAGTATGGCCTCTCTCAATCAGTTCCTCACTCCCTAGAGGGTCTCTCTTAATAAAGCAGTGACCAAATGGAAATCATACATCTACTTGCATAAATTACTGATCACGCTCTTAACTCTATCATTACTTTGGATCTCTTTAAACCAGTTCTCCTTTTATATAAAATGTAGAAGTCGCCTTTCCTCTCAGGAACTCGGACTACAATCTTGTGCAAGTCTCCTCCTCACAGAATGTCACTTTCCCAAACCACTCTCTACCTCTCACCCTATAGCACTATAAAGATGCCAGGTGCGATGACTTCCAGAATTTCTGCTGTTACTTTCCATGGTTTAACTACTGATTCTGCTCATAACACCTGCTCCAAATGAGTCACAGAAATTATCCTCACCAGTATGAATGCCTTCATTTTCCATTTACTCCAAATTCTCATCCATTTTTCAAGCTCTAGTTTAACAGAAAGTGTATCAAAGCAGTTGAAGAATAAAATACAGCTTACTGTAGGTAGCTTGCATTAAGAATCCTAGCTTCATACTCAGCCTATACCAAAGCAATCAACAAATGCAAAATAGTCATTAGCAGATTTAAATATAATTTCATAAAGGCCAATAGCAAAAAACTTGCTCTCTTTGCTATCCAAATGGAAGCCATGCCTTCTGGTCCCTTGCTAAGGCCATTGGATGCAACTTCTTCTCACCTGCACTTCCACATCTCTTATTCTGATGCATCACTGTTACTTCACCCGAAGATAAAGCTTACCTCCTAGCATCACTCTTTTCCTTCAACTCCTGCATAAATGATAAAGACAAATTGCATCTTACCATACCAAAATCTGAGCACCGTATGTCTCCTATAGTTTTTTTGCAAAAAGACAGAAAATTGCTAATTAACTTGGACACTAAAAAGTCTTCCAGTCCTGATAGCATCTCTCCAGTTGTTCTCAAAGATTGTGCTCCAGACTGTCCTGTATCATATCTATAATCTTTTATACATAGGTGGTACGTATCTCAATGCATGGAAGCAATCATATATTCAGCCTGTTCCAAAAAAGGAAGATAGAACTCTATTGTCAAACTGCAGACCAATTTCCATCATCTCAGTCCTCTCAAAAATAATGGAGAAAGCATCAACAGCCAACTTCTCTGCTACCAGTTAATCACTGATCACCATATGAATTCTGCCATTCAAGATGCACCACCGGACATGTGCCATGAAAAGATTTGGAGAACCTTGTGCTGTTGCCTTGACATTTCCAGAGCTTTTGACCATGTATGATATCAAGGCCTGCTAAACAAATTGACATCCTTTAGTCTACCTGCTAATTGAATAGTCAGCTTTCTCTCTGATTACTGATTATTCACTGCAGTCATGAGGGAGATGGCTCCCTCTCTTTCAGCTTCACCACCAATGTAGAAGTGCCTCAGGGCTCTGTTCTATCACCTACTCTTTCTCCTGTACATAAATGACCTACTCTCAATCACACACAAAACTGTTTTTTTAGCTATCCTAGATACTATTAGCTGTTCAACTTTTCAAATATTTGTCTATGGTTCTTTTTTTTTCCCTTTAAATGATAATTCTCTAAAAAATGATAATACATTAAAAACTCTGAACAATTCAAAACCAAGATTTCAGGATTACACTGTTATCAACTAACTTTTAACCAGTTCATATGTAGTGTCATTCTTTACAAATATTCTAGCAGATACATTATAGTTACTGTAGAATGAATTTCCTTCAGATACTGTAAAATTATTTGACTGATATAAACGAAGAGTATTTTTTTTTTCTAAAGTAAACTATACTAGCAAACAGAAGCCCTATCTCTCCTACCTTAGCAAATGATTACATGGAACACTGAGCATCACGTACTATCTTCTCTCTCAAGCATTCGATATAGTTGTGTTATGTTGATGACATATTTGCAATTTGGAACTCTTCTGTGTTAGCATCCATTGTAATGCCAGCTTTCTCTCTGATCATTCATTGTGTGTCAGGTTGAATGCTTCCTCTCTATGAGCTTCACGACTACTGTAGGAGAGTGCCTCAGGGCTCTGTGCTATCACCTACACTCTTTCTCCCATACAAGTGATCTACTCAGCAATCACCACTAATCCTATTAACAGTTTTGCAGGCAATAGTACTCTCCATTCATCCTGCTCATTTGACAAACCATGCTGTGCTTGGACATTCCTTGGTTCAAGATAATCTACAAAAAGTTGCCTTGAACCTTGACTCTAGTCACCAAAATGCAGTCTTGTCTTTTCTCTCAAAAAAAAAAAAAAAGATCTCAGCTCACCTACCCATATCCTCAGTAATACACAAATCATTGAGGATCAGATCTCTCTCTCTCTCTCTCTTCTTGGACTAACATTTGCCTCCAGTTTCTCCTTTCATAAGCACATCAGTAGCTTCCTCAGCATCCAAAGCCTAGGCATTCTGTTTCATTAAAGATGCTAATTCCAACTGACTCCCCTTTTCCAAAACCAAGTGTATGGAAAAGCAGCATTCTAACTCTATACAAATCCCAAATTTACAATCCTTAGAATGCTGCACACATATTTGGGGTGGTATACCTAAACTTCATTAAAATTTCTTGATGCTGTCCAGAAGAGAACACAATTTGGCTCATAGATGAGATCCCTCTTTTAAAGATTCACTTCATCCTCATTGTTTTGTCCCTATGTCTATTCTATAGGTATTTCAATGGTGTCATTGCACCACTGAACTGGCAAGCATCATTCCTCCACTTTCTGATGCACCTGTTAATACATGAGCAGCAGCTACCCAGCATCCATTTTTAGTGCAACTGCAAGCGCACTGAACTTTCTTCTCCTCTTCCTCTTTTATTCCATCTACCTCTACCCTCTGGAACAGCCTTCATTATGAAGTGCTGTCCTGGTTGGCCAAGTGGTTAGTATATCTGCTCTCCAACCAAGAGGCTGCAGGTTCGAGTCCCACCAAGGACATGGATATTTGTGACTCTCGTACTAACCGTTTACCATATGTACTACTGTGCCCTGACACAATATGACCTTTGATGTCTTTTGCTCCATAAAAATCAAATCAAAATGAAGTATTTCCCAACAATTTCTACTTGCAACTCTTCATCTCAATTCCCCCCCCACACACACACATGAGATATTGATGTGTTTATAAGTCCTTCAATCTTTTGTGTATGGGCAACATGTTTGTGATATATGATCCAGAAGTAAAAATGATAGGTGGTGAGTATCTAAGTAGTTAGAACATTAATAGGACACTCTTCTGTTTGAGCATATTATTTTATTTTGCATATTTAGTTTTGGTTATGCATTTTATTGGAAAGAGCAGTAAATAGTCCAGACACATTTTGGTATATTTGAAATACCACAAATATACAGAAATATATTTGTGGTATTTCTGTAGTGAAAAAGAAGCGAAATATTTTTAGTTTTTCAAAAATTCATAATTCATACTGTGCATCCTTTTGGGTGGACTTTGGGAAAAGATAAACTACAGGAACTGCAGAGTTTGCTGTACATATTGAACAGTGCTATAAATTAACTTAAGATAGCTAAAATGATTTATATTAAACTGAAGTTTCATGGTAGTTAAGGGGATAATAAATCTCTCATTATTTTAAAGTCGGATACGAAACTCGGAGATAGAAATCTAAGAGTTTCATGCCGAAGAACTATCGACGAGTCCAAGCATAAGTCAACACCTGGGTAGTACAGCACTAGGGCAACTCGAAGCAAATGGGGAGCAAGCTCCATCACTATCCTTAATATTTTCTCATAATGTAAAACGCAGCTCCTAGGAGGTGTATTACTGTTTTACATTATGAAGAGAGGTCACCACCCAGACCGGTTTCGACCTTTATTGAGGTCTCATCAGTAGACCTGGATAATACCAAGATTTAAGTGAACCTGACTTACATATACCCCTACTAACGAATTGCCAGACCGGTGTACCCGTATATTATTATTACTACGATAAAGAGCCAAGAGGCTATTTTTCCGGCGGCGTATCTCCTAGGAGCTGCGTTTTACATTATGAGAAAATATTAAGGATAGTGATGGACTTGCTCCACCTTTGCTCCGAGTTGCCCTAGTGTTGTACCACCCAGGTATTGACTTATGCTTGGACTTGCCGATGGTTCTTCGGCATGAAACTCTTAGATATCGATCTGAGTTTCATATCTGGCTTTCAAATAATGAGGGATTTATTATCCCCTTAACTTAATTTATGCTGCCGGAAAAATAGCCTCTTGGCTCTTTCACGGTAGTTGTTTCCATAATTTATAATAATGAATACTGATTTATCTTGTAACCATGAAGGAAATGATTATGATAACTAAAAGTCTCTTCCTTTGACTATTCCAGTGTGACTTGCTTTGCTTCTCTTCCCCCCCCCCCCCCCAAAAAAAAAAAAAAAAAAAATTCAAATTTTACATGACAATATGCAAGGCTGTAACTCTAAGAATGGAAGTTTCCTATCTGCTAGGAAAAAGAATGAGTGGTCATTAATATAGTTGTTTCAGCCAGTTCAGAAGGTGATATTAGTATAACTTATGAAAGTGACCCTTACAAGCCTGAATTATTTGCATTTCACACTGGCAAGAGTATTTATTTGTGGTAATTCTTTGTCTTTCTCTCACCTTTTTTGAATAAGAATCTGATCATTCTAATTTTAACTAAATGATTAAAACCATTGAGTAGGAAAAAGTAAAATAGGATATTTACAGTTTCTAACAAGATAGTTTGTACTGATAGGATCTCTAGTTTTTTGGAAATTTTTTTCCACTTGGTTAGACTATAATAAATTTAGTTTAATCCTTTATCCAAGTGTAAGCAAACAAAGCTTGCAAAAAAAAAAAAAAAAATCATTTATTATATGAGACCTTCAGGGAGTCGAGGACTCATCAAGGGAAGCTATAAATCACACAAAACCAGTTGTCATACCTTCCCTTAAATTCATTCACACTAGATGCACTCACTACCCCTAAAGGCAAACTATTCCACTCACTCACTTCTCTGTGAGAGAAAAATCTAGCTCATCCCTTTCTTGACTGTGAATAAACTTTACTTCCATGGATGTCCCCGTGTTCTCTCCCCACCTTCCATATAACGAAAAATTTCATCAGAATTTGAATGGGTATTATAGGATACCCATTCAAAAATTTATAAACCTCTATCATATCACCTCTTTCTCCTGTTAACCAAAGTCTGTAATCCACATATTTGCAATCTGTCCTATAATCTAAATCCCATAATCCAGATATAATCTTTGTAACTCTTCTTTGCACCTTTTCCACAGCCTCTTTATCCCTTTGGAATCCAGAAGACCAAATCTGTGCACAATAATCCAGGTGTGGTCTTATCAAGGCCTTATAAAGAGGCAAAATGACTTCTGTATCCTTAGACGTCAAGGTTCACTTCAACATCGCAGTTATCCTCTGAGTTGTATTTGCAACTTTTGCTATGTGATCTTTGAACTTCGAATTCCTATCCACCAATACACCAAGATCTTTTGCCTCTTCAGTTTCTTGTAGCATAACCGCTAATATAATATGCCGCTGGAAATCTCATCATGCCAAAGTGCATAACTTTATACTTACTAACATTAAACTGATATCCATTTTTGTTTGCCCAAATTTCCAGCCTATTCAAATCATTTTGTAAGTGCTGAATATCATTAGCATTCCTGATTGCCCTGCCTATCTTTGCATCATTGGCAAAAAATTGCACATCTGATGTTAGACCGTGCCTGATGTCATTAATGCATAGATCGAACAATAATGGCCCAAGGACTGAACCCTGATGTATACTGCTGGTCACCTTAAATCTGGCAGAGTCAGACCCACTATATACCACTTTCTGATATAAAACTTTTGATATATATATATATATATATATATATATATATTGTTGTGTCCCAATTTACGATTTCTACTCTAATCTTACAAATTCCTTTTATCTATATTCTTCTAACTTCTATGCCCAAGATTTTACCAAAACTTATACCAATATCTAAGTTATTGCTCCCCGTAGTACCCCTAATATTTGTATTTATACTGCGCCTTTTGGGATATTTAGTTTAGGATATTACATACATAAATAAGGAGAAAGAACTCAAATATATCTGAAAGTGTAACTATTGCAGTCGTGACACTTAACTCGATTCTCAACTTAAATTTTCCGCGTGACTAAGTACAATATTTTCAAGTGGTTATCAACTGCACCATTTATGTTGTCATGAATAGGGAGAAAGTCAATCTCGAATATATCTCTTAGTATTTAAATATTATTGCAGTCGTGACTCTTAATCTCTTTCCTCAACATTAAATTTCCCGTGTGATTAGGTACGATGATTTTAAGCGGTGCATTGGATTAGCAACATCAGACAACTCTTTTATCATTGAACAAAAGGTTTATTAAGTTTCTAAACATGGTACAATTCAAATACTAACCTAAAATACTTGTAGACTAACATTAAATCATTACAAGCAATATGGCTATTTGTGATTATGCCGCCATACACATTAATTCATAAATTCACCTGATGTGAACAAATTAGATCAATTCACACTATCTGATTATTCATACTGAAGTAGATTAACAAATCATTCACTGCTAACACATACTTGTAACATTTCAATTATTTTATACATTACATTCAATTCTTAGGATACGTAATTACTTAATTCACACTATTCCGTTATACCGTTATTTGCACTAACACACAATTATGTCATTTAAATATCTTGTGCAATATAATAGACATGCAAAAATACCTTAGGACTCTTAATCATTCACAAATCGTTAACACTAGTCAATCTACACATAACACATTCTATCATATACTAAAGTCCCAGTATAACTTCAACAGTTCTGTATTGGAATCACGATACTTTTCACAGACAAATTTCTAACTAACATAGGTTATGATTTACAGTACCTTTCTTGAGCTCTTCGTATGGGCCTTTATTCTTTTCCAAACGAACCTCTGGTATAACTTCTCGTAACTCTGGAATACTTTAATACACACATATTTGCTCTACTATCAGCAACGAGGACATCGATCTCTTTACAGCTTCCTGCTTTGCGTAGTTATCACTAGCGTCGAAACGAAGAAGATCCCTCCTTTTCTAGGACTCTATGGCAATTTTTTCTTTGCTTCCTACTCGGGAAAACGGGAATCGAAATCCCGCTCACTTTCGTTTCCCTGTTGTGACGAGGAGATATCACCCCTGCCGCCACTCAGGAAAATCCCGTGAACCCCCACCGGAACCAAAACCAAACTTCAAGGCCAAAAGCGACTATCCAAAAAAAGGTCCTCTCCAGGGGGGTTACCAACCCTTTTATAGCTGCTCCCCTAATGGCACCTTTTCTTACTTCCTTTCTCCTCCTTCTACTGTTTTTTTAATCATTGACTAATTAGGGTGGCGTTTTCTCGCCAAACATCATTTGATCGGCAAGCCCGTTCTCAATGTTTCAATCCGGGGATCGGCCCTAAGCGATAGCTTTGCTTTTCTTGTGCTAGCCTGACTTAATCCCCTTTGAAACCTTTTCTATGAATTCTACTTAATAACTTAATCTCTCACATAACGTATTTTATGACTCACCCATTTCTACTTATTTACTTAACTCTCTCATTTTTAATCATATTACAATATTAATCTATACTTTCCTTTGTTAGCTACTTATTTAGTTAGAATTCCTTATTTTAAGTCATATTACAATATTAATACATTCCTTCCTTTATCAGCTACTTTAACAACAACCCTTATGTTTTATACATATTACTGGATGCAAGAAATTTTCCATTAAATAATTCTTTTTTTTTTTTGCAGGGGTTTTAATTTATGATATTTATTCTTCATGTTACACCATGATAGCTGAGAATACTATATTCCTAAGATATCAGGTGTAACAATATATATATATATATATATACATACACTTTTTGATTTAAAACACTGATTCTTACCTGCACAATATCCAATGCTTTATTACCTAATCACTCACATGTTTTGTGAACAGAGCACATGTGAAGTTATATTTATATTTTTTCCCTTCCAGATTGAGGGAACTAAAGAAGTTGCATGGCCTGATCAATCAAAACATTCTCTGGATAAAAGTCAGCTTGAATATCTTATGACTCTACCTACTTTTCATCAGTTTCCATCAACACCAGAGTCCAATGAAATTCGAACTCCATTAGTTACACTTATTAGTCCCAATGGGTTAACTCCTAAATTTTCACAGCAAAATTTAAATAGCCAAACTTTACCGGTAAATTGTAGGCCTGTTGAAGGTAAGATATTATTTATATTACATTATATTATATACTATGCATCATTATACTAAATTATGTTATTTATATTACCTATATGATTTATTTCCTTGTGAAATAAATCATATAGGTCACTTCCTAGTGAATAATCCTTACAGATTAGTTAAAACTGTGGGACTGAGATTTTTTGAGATATGATGTTGAACCCATTATATGCAACAGTTGGTTTCCAGATTTGTTGGCATGCAAAGTAATCCATTTATATTGAACATTATGCTGTTTGAATCACTTACATGGATATTTAAAAAAAAATACTTCTTTTATTGTAATTTTTCACTGCTGCTGTATTTCCTGATTCAATGAAGCAAGTATGGTTTGACATATATAGGCACTAGACATTCAGTAAGATAGAAATATTCAATCTTATACATCAGCAAGTTAAGTTTGAAAAACTAACAAAACAATCAAGCCAGATGCTTCTAAAGAAATCTAAATTGAGCAAAGCTGATTCCATGTTTTTATCATAGTTTAGGCAGACTTTTACTCAACTGCCACCAACAGTAATATCTAAACTGATGGTAATCATAGATGCATATATTTATCATTATATCCTGGTATGTAATCTCTGGGGATGCTGTAATAATTCATATTATTATTAGTTTATTTATCAATCATTTTCTTCCAGATAAACTTTTTTTTTTTTTGTGAGTTCTCCAGTATTGTCAGCTATTACATCTTCTAAAGTATCAATAATTGTTAGTTCATGTAGATCTTGGTCTTCCTTTGAGACTTTTCCTGCAGATTTGTTTTCAACAACTTGTTTACTAGCCTTTCATCTTGCACAAATATCTGAAATTCTTCAGATATCAGTAGTTTTGTCTAAGGGAAAATTGTTATATTTTGTGAGAAATTAAAGTATTCTCTTAAATAGTAAGTGTTTTAAAATACTATTAATTTTCTTATGTGAAAGGTTATAAACCTGTAGTATGTTAGTACCCTAGGTGGTCTAAGGTTTTTAATTTTTTTTTTTATTTTTTGACATAAAAGTTTAAGCATAGAACTTTTTAAGCCAATTCAGGACTTTCATAAGCAGGGCAGTGATATCACTTCCCTGCTTATTAAATGATGGAATTCATCATTTAATATGTATATGATGGAATTCGTCTCACACCTAAAGACAGTCATAAGCATTTAGGATTACTGTAGAATTTGCTCCCACCATATTGTGATATAAAAAGTGTAAACTTTTTTGTGTTGAGTTGAGGCTTGTGCTATATAAAATAGAAAACTGATTATTTTATGAGCCTCTGTAGCTCAGTTGATATAGGCAAAGCCCTTTGGTTAGAAAGACCTGGGTTCGATTCGTGTCCATGACGTGAAGAACTTCATCTGGTCTCTTTCGACTAAAGGTGAGTTAGCCGGTCTCATATGGAGGTAGAGGATTTTTTCTCCTGGGAACTCAAGTTTTTCATCCCTCAGGACAGACAAACTGGCCAATAGAACACACGCAATTTACAGACAAGAATACTTGGAGGCATAGGGGTAACCACCTAATCCTCATATTATAGTTAGGAAATTCAAGGATACTTGGAAGGCTGTGCACACTTAAGTGCCTGTTAAAGCTACTGATGGATGGATGGATTATTTTATAATGCTAGTTATTTTTTTTTCTGGAGGCTACTGAAAAATGAAGATATTCTAGTTGTCTGGAGGGCTGAAACATTGCTAAATGAAACAAAGACAGTGGAAGAAATGTGATCTGGAGTACATATCAGGATTTGAAATAGTAAATGTGATCGAAAATATAAAATGTGGAAATGCAGCTGGAAAACTGCTCAAATATGGAGGTATAATTACAGTGGCTGCACTGTATAATTCAGAAGACTTTCCTTTAGATAAATAGAGAAATAAAACTGAATGTGAGAATTACATAAGAATTTCCTTTCTGAGTGTTCCAGGAATGGAAACATGTAAAAGAACAAGTTGGGTTTGGGCCAAATAGGGGTTGTCATGATCAGATTTTAATCTTATGACAAACAGTTCAGAAATTATGGGAATATAACAAGTATCTATATTTAAGGATTTGTTTTAAACAAGTTGTTAAATTACTAAACATACGCACAGTAATAACATTTTTAATAAGTAAATATTTTGTCCTAAGTATCATAGGACATCTTCAGTACAGTTGATTCAAACAATATCCCCCAGAGATTGCATACTAGGATATAATGATAAATATATGCATGTATGATTACCATCAGTTTAGATATTACTGTTGGTGGCAGTTGAGTAAAAGTCTGCCAATTTAAGTTTTGTGAATCTGGAAAAAGGCATATGACAAGGTGCCAAGAGAAAAGATATTCAAAACGCTACAGTTGTATGGTGTAAATAGGTCATTATATCAAACAGCACATAGTCTGTTTTGAGTGATGGTTTGATGTAAAATCAGTTGTCAGACAAGTTGTTAGATTACTAAACATACACACAGTAATAACATTTTTAATAAGTAAATATTTTGTCCTAAGTATCATAGGACATCTTCAGTACAGTTAATTCAAACAATACTAGGAATTACAAACAGTTAGGGTACATGCTTACAATGGAATCCCTCTATGCATGCAGTAGCGTGTTATAGAATTAATCTTGGAGTAGTAAATTCCTTTTTTATGACCGAAAAATGAATTTACTACTCCGAGATCGTAATACACATGGCCAACTTGATTATGATCCTACAACAAAAAGACAGCTGAAGAAACTGAACAAGCTACTGCAAGCTCACAGATGCGAGACCCTTCGACACTTCTGCGCATGTCAAAAGAAGGCGAATCCATTCTGATAATAGGGTAATCAATGCGTTTCATAGGATGAGTATTTATTATTATACGTCGGGAAAATTAGCTTTTCTTTTATGAAAATTCTAGTTCTTAAAGTGGTAACTATTTTGTTTGTACAAAAGTTGGAAAATTTATGTATAAAGCATTTGACTCTGCATGTTGGTGGCCAATTCATGCATCCTTTATTTATTTCTCGCCTTCAGCATGAATTGATTAGGTTAGGTTAGATAAAAATCAAGATTTTTATCTAACTTTCTCTGTCCTCTCATAGGCCACTCAGCATCATCAATTAAAAATTCCACAGAGTTTCATGCAAAAATAAGACATTCAACTGTTGGAAACTGACATGCTAATTAGCTTTGACATTGTCTCTCTCTTCACATGTCCCGTAAGGAAACGATAGACTTGCTAACTCAGAAATTCCTGTATGACATTGTCGAATTATTCGCATTTGTTATTACATCTGGATACTTCACCTGCAAAGAGAAAATTTACATGCAGAAGGAAGGAACAGCAATGGGGTCTCCCTTATCATCAAACTTAGCCAACCTCTTTCTAGAACACCTGGAAGAAAAAATTTCACGTTTAATCCTAAACAAAAATCTGGCTACGATACATTGATGACATCTTTGCTGTCTGGGGTCATTCTGAATAAGAACTACACTTGTTCCTAGATAAAAATCAACCTTCTTCATCTGTGCATTAAATTCACGCTAGAAAAATAATCTCCACAGGGTATCTCCTTCCTGGATGTACAAATCAAAGAAAAGAAAATGGTACCATCTCCACTTCTGTCTATCATGAAAAAGTTGGCTATCATAAGCCAACTTTTCTACATCCACAATTCTTTGGCTCACCATCCATCTCAAAAATTTGGCATCCTTAAATCATTAGTAACCAGAGCACACAGATTCTGCTCCTCCGAAGGTTCTATAAACCAAGAATTGGAAATAATGAAAAATACAACCATACACAATGAATACAATCCAAAAACAATGTAAAAAAGTCATCAGTCACTTCCCCACACACACACATCAACCTAGACAAGAACATAGGATTCCCATGTCAAAGGCATCTCCGAAATATAAATTGGCTCCTACCTACAAACCAATCAACTAAATCCGCAATTGGTTACCTTCTCCTAAAGACAAACTCTCACCTCTTATGCTACCTGGCGTGTATGAGGTCCTATGCTCCTGTAAATTGTCCTACTATGGACAGACAGGTAGATCCATTAACAAACACATTTCTAAACATCAAGACCCTATCCATCTAATCAAACCACAGAAATCTGGCCTTGCACAACACGGAATTGAAAACCCAAACCATAGGATCCATTAGAAGAAAACCAAACTTCTACATAGATCTTCATATAAACATCATCATCATCAAATTCCTGCCATGTACCCTCAAGGGATGTACAGGGTATGATAGTACCACATGAAAAATTTACATTATTGCTAACTTCCTATCTACAATTTTCCTCCAAATCAGTCTGTTACTTGTCAAGACTACAACATTATCAGATCTTATATTTCTATCGTCTAAGGCACTTTGTACAGTATCAATCCACCTATATCTTGGTCTTGCTCTGGGTCGTTTTCCTGCCAGCCTGGCAGAGAACACTTGTTTTGCTAATCTTTCCTCACCCATTCTGTTTAAGTAAATATACCACCTGAGATTAGCTCTGCTAACGCATTCCTGGATGCTGACAATGTCAAGTTCTTTCCTAATATCCTCGTTTATAACATGATATTGCCATTGATGACATCTGTTCATGCCTCTAATCTTTCTCAGGACTCTCATATCTGCAGTCTCTATCTTTGGTCAAGTGTTTTACTTCTGACCCAGCTCTCAGATCCATAAGTTAAAACCGGTTTGAACACTGTCTTGTATACAGCTAATTTAGAGTTCTGACTAATTTCTGTCTTATTCCATATGAATTTATTCAGTTGACTTCCTATCATACCAGCTTTGTTGATTCTGTTGTCTATTTCCATATTTAATTTACCATCTTCACTAAAAATCGTGCCTAAGTAGCTGAAATGTTTTACTTGTTCCACAGGTTCTCTGTTCACAATACAGTTGACATTTTCAACGATTCTGCCTATTTTCATTGTCTTTGTCTAGTTATTGCTTCATACCATATCGATTACAACAATTATTCAATTTAGTCAGGGAATCTTGTAGACTTGTAGCAGATTTATTTAGAAGTATAACATCATCCACATAAAGTAAAGAGCTGACATTAACATCTCCAATTTTGATATCATGTTTAATACCACTTTCCTTCATAATGCGATCCATATAGATAATGAATAACAGAGGGGATAATGTACATCCTTGTCTCACACCAAATTTAACATTAAACCATCTTCCTGTACTTCCTAACTGCTGACTTACAACTCAAATAAAGACTCTTTTGGTACCTTCTCATATGCCTTTTCCAGATCAAAAAAACTTAAATACAGATCTTTGTTATATTCCCATGATTTCTCAACTATTTGTCGTAAAGTGAAGATCTGATCCTGACAGCCTCTATTTGGCCTGAATCCATCTTGTTCTTCACCAAGCTTCTCTTCCACAATCCTTCTCAACCGTTTCTCCAGTATACTTGCATATATCTAACCAGGAACACTCCGTAGAGAAATACCTCTATAATTCTTGCATTCAGGTTTATTTCCCTTTTTATAAATGGGTACTATGAGAGCTCTACTCCAATCATCGGGAATTCGTCCCTCTGTCCAAGCCTTCTGAACTATGCAGTGCAGCCACTGTAAGACGTTTATACCAACATACTTCATCATTTCTGGTCGAATATCATCTACTCCAGTTGCCTTTCCATATTTCATGCCGTTGATGGCTTTTTCTACTTCAAGTATGGATATGTATTCCTGACTGCATGCCTGTTGAGTGTTTTTTACCACTGTGCTATCACTGCTTGTTTCATTTAGCAATTTTTCGAAGTTATTACTCCATACTTTCAAGGATATCTTTTTCTCCCATTTTCATGTCACCTTTATCATCTCTAACTCCTTTGTGCAGCTCATTGGATGTGGCGTTTGCACACCAAGGCGCTTAACCGCACTAAGGAAGACTTGCTTTCGATTCTAGTCGGCGACTAGAGGAAATTTTTCTAAGCCTTTTTTCAACCGGTTCCCGAGTTAGTCAATCTCTGGCATAGGCAAGCGGGTTTTTCGTCCCGTAAACTCAAGAAAATCAACCGTAGAACGCACATTATTTCAGATATTAAATATATTGTGTTAGGGACCACGAGATGGCACATGTTGAGCCATCTCTCTTCACTGTGTACTGCTTAATTAGTGATAGCCTTGGGCAATCAATCTCTGATTGGATACCAGTGGAGATTGAACTCATCACTCAGTCTCCAAAAGTTAGATAGGGCTAAACGGCCTCGCCTACTCCCTGTATACGGGAATAAAAAGGCATTTAGCTGATTTTTTTTTTTTTTAAACTCCTTTTACAGCGCTCTTTCCTCCATTTCTAAGCTTCTTCAAGAATCTCCAGAATATTTTGCCACCTTCTTGATATTTATTTTCTATGTTCCTGCCAAAGTCCTCCCATGACTTTTGTTTAGCTAGTTTTACACAGTGTTTAGCTTTCTTACATTTGTATCTGTATTCGCAAAGAGTACAAGCTGACTTATTTGCCAGGAACATTTGATATGCTTTCTTCTTTTCCTTCACTGCCGCTTTAGCTTCCTGTGCCCACCATGGAGTTCTGATTTTTCTATCCTTGCAGACAACCTCAGCACATGCCTCTCTGGCTGAATCAATCAGGGTTTTCTTTAAGGCTTGCCACTGAATCCCCAAGGTTTGGTTGCTGTTCTCAAACTCTTTCATTTTTTCTTCAATAATCTTTGTGTATTTTAGTCTACAGTTCACATCTGAGAGCTGCTCAACTTTTATTCACTTCAGGAATACATGTTATATGTATTCCTGAAGTGAATACATGTAACAAAATACATGAAACTTTCTTACGTGTTATTCTTTTCAATATGAAATTCAATTTTATCCTGCTCAAGACTAAATAGTGATCGCTTCCAATTTCAAATCCTCTGTACACCCTGGTGTCCTGCACCAGGGAGAAAACATCACTATCAACAGTAACATAGTCAATGAGACTTTTCTTATTCCTTGGCTCTTCTCTCCATATGAATTTGTGCACATTTTTATGTTGGAATATGGTGTTAGTAATAACCAGTCCATGTCCTGAGCAGAAATCCAACAGGTATTTGCTATTATTATTGGTTTTGCTCTTTTCTCCAAATTTTCCCATAATATTTTTGTATGTCTGACAATCATATCCTACTCTGCTATTTAGATCCCCAACAAGGACCAACTTTCCTTTTTCATTGTGTCAGTTGCTTTCTCTAAAGCCTCAAAAAATTCCTCCACTTCTACCTTAGTAGAATCTTCTGTGGGACCATAGGCACAAATAAGTCTCAATGTCCAGTTCCCCATGCTGATATATTCCCACATCACTCTACTTGAGATTGCCTGCCATTCAAGAAGATTAGCCTCGTATTTAGTGTTGAATACTATGGCTACTCCTTCTTTTCCTTGATTGTCATTGCCTGAATATAACATTTGGTGTTTATTGCTCAGAAAGATCTGACCAGTTTTTGTCATTTTTTGTTTTGGTCACTCCTATTATGTCAATCTGGTACTTATCTATTTCCTCAGCTAGCTCCATTTCTTTGCTATTCAGGCTTCTTATGTTGATAGTACCGATCTTGAACTCTGGTGATGTTGAGTTAGGGTATGTTTTCAGATTTGTTCCAGTAGCTGACTTTTCGCTGTTTGCCCTGGTTCCCTGGTGAAAACAACTGGGGCCTTATTTAACCGGGTGACGCCCCAGCCGGCATGAAATTTTGTCATGTTGTACCATTATTTTGGTTTAACCAATAAGAATACAATTTGGTCGGCTAAATCCCAAATTGCCATTTATATAAAGAAAGTGCTGAAGCCTTGCGTCACAGACCTAATTTGAACTTAATGATGTTCTTACTATCCCTGAAGTCTGGGAAATTGTCATCCTAAATTGTGTAAAATAATTTTATATATTATCTCATTTTAATGTAATCTTTTTTTTTTTTTCCAGATATATTTTAATTTAATTCTATAACACGCTACTGCACGCATAGAGGGATTCCATTGTAAGCATGCGCCCTATCTTTGTAATTACTAGTATTGTTTGAATTGACTATACTGAAGATGTGTTATGATACTTAGAACAAAATATTTACTTAATAAAAATCTTATTACTGTGGTTACGTGTGTATGTTTAGTCATGAATGCTCCACAGGTTTCATTATAGAAGAAAGTTGTCAGATGTCAAACATATAAGTGATGAATAACAATTCAATATATGTATCACATTTTGAAGGAAAGTGGTATTAAGGATTCCCTGGTATCATAGTTTATCTCAAGCATTTACTTTATGCAGATCATCTTATACTCTTAAATAAATTCATTATACATCTGCTTTAACTAAATTAAATAATTGCTGTAACAAATCAGCAATAGAAACATTGAAAACATCAGCTGCATCCTGAATGTGGACTCTATAAAACATTTGCCACAAGTTTTAGTGATAAATTAAATATTGAAATATAGACAACAGAATAAGCAGAGCTGTTATGGCTAGGAGTCAATTGAATAAATTTATATTAAATACAAGAGAGAGAAATTAGACATTAAACTAGCTGTATACAAGACAGTATTCAAACCAATTTTAACTTATAGATCTGAGAACTGGATTACAAGCAAAACAATTGAACAAAAGCTAGAGACCCCTGATATGAGAGTTCTGAAAAAAATTGAAAGGGTGAACAAATGACATTAATGGCAGAATCATGTTAAAAATGAAGATATTAGAAAGGAATTTGACATTGTAAAGTATTTAGGAATGTGTGAGCAAAGCTAATCTGAGGTAGTATTGTCACTTAAACATGGATGAAAGAATGGATGAGGAAAGATTAGCAAAGCAGGTGTTTGATGATAGGAAAAAGACTTGGAGGGAGACTAAGATCTAAGTGGACTGATGCAGGTATAAGACTTGAAGATCTGACAATATTGGAGTTCAACAAATATTAGTTTAATGTGGAGGAAAATTGTCGACAGAAAATTAGTAATGTATTGTACAGTCATAGTATCCTGTAAACCCTTCTACATATCATGAATTTGATGATAATGAGTTATTTTGTTCAGTGAATTAATGTAAGGAATAATCTTTGAACTAATATATTGGTTCAGCTAGCATTTATTTTCATTACGCCTAACTGCTATATAATTACATTGTGTTATGTAGTTGATTAGACAATGTTACTGTAGTGTTCAGATTTAAGACTTTTCACTTCCAGATTTTTGTATGCTTTAAAAATATTACTTTTCTACCAAAGAGTAATTAAATTGTCTTACTGTGAGCGGCTAAACAACTACCTTTCTATTAAAGCAGGCAGGAATTTCTGTCATAAAAATTTTGTACAATTTGGTAGCAAATGTTGTTGCACTATGGTGAACGCGTTCCTACATTATTGTTATATTTCAAGTCTGCATGTTTATGACATCCTAGTGAACAGTTTCATTGGAGCTATTGTATTGAAGGCACTCCTTAAAAAGATAAAGATAACAGGATAACAGTTGCTGTATAATGCAGACTGTGCATAATTAAGAGCAAGGGAGGGGCGGGGGGGATTGATTATTAAAGTGGGAGTAGACCTAAAAAACCTAACATAACTGCACAACCATTCAACTTGTATATTATCCAAGCATATGCAACAATCCAGGACCACCCAGATGAAGAGTTGGAACAATTTTATGAAGACATCCAAACTGCAATCTCTAGTGCTAAGTCAGATGATATTATTATAATGATGGGCGACCTAAATGCAAAAGTGGACTCAGAATAAGTGTCATTTTGCATGGGAAACCAAGGGCTTGGAATCGGAAATGAAAGAGGCGAAAAATTAATTCAATTCTGTGAAACCAATGACCTAATAATTGCCAACACACTATTTAAACATCCTCCCAGAAAAGGCCTGGGGACATCTATAGAAACTAAATTGACTGTATAATAATAATAAGCAGAAGATTAATTACGAAATGCAATAACACAAACAAAAACATATCCTGGAGCAGACATAGGATCGGACCACAACCCAGTGATTGCAAAAATGAAAATAAAACTTAAGATACCAAGCCAACCATTCATAAGAGAAACTTATAATTCAGAAAATTCCTTAACAAGTCTGACACCACAACTCACACAGACAATAGAGCACCAATTGATGAAATTAACATGAACTTGCAAACATTCAAGAATAGCATCAAGGGAGCAGTCAAAAATACACTCCCACAATTAAAAAGGAAAAGGAATTTTTTCCTTTTATATTTTTTCATTTATCCAAGGAAATAAACCTTGGATAAATGAAAAAATATTAAAGTTGATGGAACAAAGAAAAAAGTTAAAGAACAAACCTGAATACAAAAGCATGAATAAAGAAATAATAGTAATATCTTGGTAGAATGGTTGAGGGCTATCGATGAAGGAGGACTGAAATTTTTAACAAAATTATGCAATAAGATATACGAGACTGGATTTCTACTCAGAGATATTAATTACTCAATTTTCATTCCAATTAAAAATAAAAAATAAAATAAAAAAGCTACAAGATGTGAAGAGTTCAGGACAGTTAGCCTCATCAGTCAAGTATCAAAAGTCCTCCTATACGTTATTCTTGAAAGAAATAAATGAAATGGCTTTAAGGAAAATGTAGGTACTAGAGAAGGTATTTTCAATGTCAGAACCATCATAGAAAGATATCTAGAAAAACAAGAAGATGTGTATCTCTGCTTCATAGATTACAAAAAGGCATTTGACAGTGTTCAACATGAGCAATTAATTGAAATCATTTCAAAAATAGGCATGGATGGAAAAGACATTAGGCTAATAACTAATCTTTACTGGGAACAGGCTGCATCTTTGAGAATAAATAGAGAGACCTCAGAAAAATTCCCAGTTCAGAAAGGTGTGAGACAAGGCTGTGTCTTGTCTCTGATTCTCTTTAACCTATACACAGAAGAAATGTTAATAAAGTTAGTAACCTCAAAGGAATCACTGTAGGGGGCAGAAATGCAGATGACATGGTTCTTCTAGTTGAAAACAAATATGACCTCAAGACTCTTATAGATGAAACCCTCAAGTACAGCGAACAGTATGGCCTCAGTTTCAACTTTAAAAAGACAAAAATCATGATAATTTCAAGAGAAAAGGAAATACCAAAAATATGCATCAATATAAAAGGAAATAAATTAGAACAGGTGCAAACATACATATACCTTGGACACTTGATCACAGAGAAAGGCAGGACAGATGAAATTAGAAAAAGGATTGAAATTGTAAGGTCAACTTTTGACAGTATGAAAAATCTACTGACATCTAGAGAATTAAATAAATCTGAAAACAAGGCTAAGAATCTCCAAATGCTACATATGGTCTACATTATTATACGGAGTAGAGACATGGACACTCTCCAATCTTAGTGTGAAAAAACTGGAGGCCTTTGAAATGTGGATGCTGCAAAGAATTATGAGGATATCATGGAAAGACAAATGAAGAGGTACTAGAGATGGTAGGTGGAAACAGGAGCCCGATGAAAGAAATTACAAAAAGAAAAGTCAGCTATTTTGGATATATTCTGAGACATAACTGCCTACAAAGAACACTTCTCAAAGGAACTGTTGAGGGAAGGAGAGGAAGACAAAGACTGGAGTGGATGAAAAATATAGAAGACTGGACCTATCTTTCCAATGAGGAATGCAGCAGAGAGGCGCAGAATAGGACATGGCAGAGACACATGGTAGTCAATCTCCTGGAGGGAGAAGACACCTGACATGACAGGAAACCTAAAGAGCAATAGTCTAATTATCAAAGTTTGAGCAGTATTTTATAAGCAATAATAATTGAAGGAGATGATTTGTAGCTGAAACTATGAATGAAAACAGAGTCGAGTCTTAAAATAAAGCGATAGTCTTATTAGTACTGTGATATAAAGCTAAATCTCCTGTCTGGAAGTAAAATATATAATCTCACTGAACATTCTCTTTGATTATTACTCCCCCCCAGAAAAAGAGGATGGAAAATTGTATCAAAAGTTTTCTCTTAATGATCAGATTACTGTCAGTTATGTAATGTAGGGAATAATCATTTGCTGTACTTCAATTTCAGTTAGGTTAGAAGGAAGCAAAGGAGCTGCAATCTTTTAATCTTTAATACTGTTTCATCCAAAGCCTAGGATTACCAGTATTATGCTTGTTCTTGTAATAGAACCATTGGTGTGTACTACCTAGTGATTTCTTCAATGCTTGAAGATGCTTGGAAGCTGATGGCTTTCTGTCAGAAAGCTTGAATGTTGACAGCTTTTATATTTTATATATCAGTGGCATCACATGCCCATTTCTGTTGGGTCTGCTATCGCGGCTTATGCTACCCACACTACAAAATTTACGTCAGTTTGACCGTACGATTGCATTTTTATTGATGTATGAAAGTTTTAAACGTGTATAGCACATCAGTGTCCATCTTAATTTGTCTAATACAGTGTTTCTCAACCTGTGGTCTGTGACGATGGGACAGGTTTTTCATCACTCCTTCAAATAAAAACAAAATATAGAAGTCATCTTAGTGTGTGTGTGTGTGCGCGCGCCGATCTTCAACTGAAGTTGACCAATATTGAGCCAGATATCCAGCAACACTGCAAGGGCTGAGAAGCTCAATACTCTCATTAAAAGTAAGAAGTAACATAATTATATCATATTATTTATTTGTTTAATAAAAATTAAAACTTTGTTCAATGATGATACACTTTTAATTGTTTACTTCCAATGTAATTAATTATGTTTCCATATGTATCCAAAACATGCTTCTAGATTATTATGTTATAATATGGCACAGTTTTTCCCAAATGTTAGTAATCCCCACAAGTTTTTTTAAAAATTACATAACTTAGTGGTCCATAGAATTGTTTTAGACATTTTACTGATCCTTGGGCTTAGAAAGGTTGAGAAACGCTGGTCTAATGCAATTAGCCCTTGGTTACACACACAAAAAAAATTGTAAAAACTCACTAACTTATTTTAAACATTTTTATAAACTACAGAAACTATCTGATAACGTATTTTACTCTACTTGTATATATAAGGAAAATATTTTTGTCTATAACAAAATAATCAGCCAAAAATAAATGTAAAATCCAACAAAAAATATGATAGTAATACAGTGGTATCTCGCTAATCTGAACCTCTTTAGTCCGAACCCTCCAGTAATCCGAACTGCGGTTTTGAAAGAAAAAAAAAGTTTTATTTATTACGTATTATTTTGTCTGCTATTATTTTTATTTAATAATTATTATTTTAACTATTATTATTACAGTACAGTATTTTTTTTCATACTGTCGATTGTACGGTTATAGTGTAGGCCTATTTTGATTTATTGTATTCACGTTTGCTTCGGAAGCCGTAGAACCTGAAGCAATTCAAGCATCATGGAAAAAACTGCGGCCTTCTAGAATTTACCAAGATAACTACGATGATACACAAAAAGAGGAAATTCAAAATGTACATAATTTGGTTAAAAATATAAATCCAGATGTTGAAATTTCACAAACAGATGTTACGGAATGGATTACAGGTAGAACCAAAAGTGAATTCGAAATCGAATCAGATGCTGAAATTATAAATATGATGCTACAGGATGAATTAGAAGACGATGATGAATAAAGAACTCGAAGATAAAAAAAAAGTAAAACATGAAGAGGCAGTTGACAGTTTCAATATGCGTATAGAATGTGCTAAGCAGAATGATACACCATTCCACAAAATTTTATTGCTAATGCAGCTCCGAGAAGAAGCATTCTTAAAACGTTTAACGTCCAAGAAGCAAAAGAAAATCGGTGACTTTTTTACAAAGAAATTAAAAAAAAAACATTTTTTTTTGTGTTGTGTACAAGAAAGTGATATTTTTTATTAAGTTATGTTATGTACTGAACTATGCAATTTTATTAAATCAGAATCCTCAACAATACAGTACATATAAACTAAATTTTTTACTAAAATAAACTTGTATTATTTTTTAAGTTTTACATTACAGTACAGTAATGCTTTTGTAAAGTAGCTTTTTTTCTATCAGTTACTTCATTTATTTACAGAATTAAATTGATGTACCATTAAAATCTGATTATTTTTGTCATAAACACTAGTTATTGTCTCTTGGGGGGAAATTTGCTAATCCGAACGAGCACTGTTTTTATTAGTTCGGATTAGCAAGATACCACTGTACTTGAATTGTATATTTATAAATATTATGTATACATGATGATGATAATAATAAACTTTGTATTGTAAGTCTGCGCAGAGTGGAGGAAAATGTGTTTAAGATACTCTATATTAGAAAACAATAATGAAGGAGTGCTATATTTGGTTGGCATATTTGAATTACTCAAAGGTGCAATATTTGGAAGAGATTTACCTCCTTCGACTACAATACTGTTTCCCATTGTAAATATGAGCAAAAAAGTTATAAATTTATCGAAAGTTATATATTAAAAACTTTTTTATATTATATATAAAAACTTGCCTACCACATCAGTTCACACTTCATGCATGCAAAACAGATGAAACTCAAAAAACATAAACAGCGACTCACGACAAATGACACCGTTCAATTGGATTGGTTGACACAATAACCAACGACAGCCTCTAGGTGCTATTGTCTCAGAGCTCACCCTGTCTTGCCTTCTCAGTAGTTTAAAACTAGTAGAAAGCTAAGAATTTGACTTGCTCTGCCATCTGTACATCTTTTCAAAGGGTTCAAAAGTGTATGTATTTCGAACACACACCCAGGCTATTAACACGAATGTGATTCAATGTTTATCAAAAAGTGTCCTCTTCCTGAATCACACAAAGTATGGAAACAGTTAGGGGAGTCTTTAACTGAAATAAATGCAAAAATATAATAATGGAGATATTGCTATTCGGTGGATGAGCACTGCAAACTTAGCACATCCAGATATATAACCCCATACACAAGATGTCACAGAGCTATAACATGATGGTACCATGTGTGGGCAAGTGATTATAGAGAAGAATCTGTTATGTGTTTCTTGAAGAGTTGGAGTTGTATGCATTAGAGAAAACAGAATGGGTGTATCAGAATGAGAGTAAGATAAGTGCACTCTGCTGATTTTTGAAAACTTCATAAACTTAAATTCCCCTCTAATCAAGTTTTACAGCATAGTTAAGCTTGTTAATAATTTTGATAATAATGAAATAAAAGAAAACCATTTCATTTCCTCAAATTCTAAGATAAATATCCATTTGCTTGGAACTACCCATCAGTTGAATGAATCTAGATTAATGAACATAGATGATGAGCATGAAATTTGTGCTGTTCTCACAAATTTTCAAATCAGAGTCAAGAATAGGTATAAATTTTAAAAAATATTCAGTGTCAAAAGTTTTTCCACTTGGTTATATTATAAATTAAAGATGCCAAGAAATTGTATTCTTGGTTTCATCCTTTATTCAAGTGTAAGGAAACAAAGTGTGCATGTGAAATAACTTTGTGACAGGGCAACTTGTATATAGAGGCTAATGACTTCATATCAATTGCCTTGGTATCCTATAAGGTAATGCACATATCCTTATGGACATGTATAATGCTATGCATTATGGAAAGGACCACTACCCAGAGTAGTTTTGACCTTTATTGAGGTCTTATCAGTGGGAGCTAGATCCAGAATTGATACCAAGGTTGAAGTAATGTAGAGTAGGCAAAAGGTGTTACACCTTATTATTAAAATACTTTATATTTTCCACTTCCAGTTTATAATATAACCAAGTAGAAAAACTTTCAACATCTATCTCTAATCCAGAGTATTTTAATAATAAGGTGTGACATCTTTTGGCTACTTGTATATGGAATTATGACTTCTGCATTACTTCAACCTTGGTATCAATTCTGGGTTTGGCTCTCACTGGTGAGACCTCAATAAAGGTAGTGGGTAGTAGCCCTTTGCATTATTACATGTCTGTAAGGATATGTGTTGCATTATGGGATACTAAGGCAATTGATGTGAAGTCATCAGCCTCTACATACAAGTAGCCCAGTCGTGAAGTTACTTAATGTGCTAACTTGGTTTGCTTACACGTGGATAAAGGATGAAACAACCAAGAATATAATTTCTTGGCATCTTTAATTCATAATATTCATTAAGGTCCCATGTCAGAAACAAATGATTGTAAACTGGTAACTTGACATGGTATTAAATTCATAGTACCATCATTATTAAATTCTAGATAGTTACCCTGAAATGGAGTATACAGGATACTGTAATACAACTATATCAAAAGTTTGTTGTCAACTTCCTATCAACAGTTTTCCTTCAAATTAGTATTGTCCAATCTTATATTTTGGTCTTCTAAGGCACTTCTAATGGTAATAATCCACCTAGATCTTGGTCTTCCTCTGAGTCTTTTTTCCTACTATCCTGACATCATACACCTGTTTTGCTAACCTCTGCTCTTACATTTTGTTTAAAGTGACCATACCACCTAAAATTAGCTTTCCAGCAGAACTACAAATACTGCAACTTATAGAGACAATGTCCTGGATCTCTATGTTTGTCTGTATGTGTGTGTGAGGTAGTAGAGATATTTATCCTTCAAGATGATAATACTTCTACTCATTGAGTGAAGCTTAATGTATGGACTGGCCAGCCAGGTCTCCTGACCTTAATTCTATTGAGATGCCTGGGATGCACTAGGTAGACGTGTTTCTACTTTCAATCCCTCTCTCCCCAAAACCTTAAGGGGACCTGCACTTCTAACTATTGTGGTTAGAGTTTTTGAAATGGGTATCCTCATACCTCAATAAAGGTCAAAACTGATATGGGTAGCAGCCATTCCTTTAGTGCATAGCATTATATATGTCCTTATGGATATGTGCCTTGCCTTATGGGATACTAAGGCAATCGATGTGAAGTCATTACCCTCTATATACAAGTAGTCCAGTCATGAAGTTACTTCACGCACAAACTTTGTTTACACTTGGATAAAGAATGAAACCAAGAATGTAATTTCGTGTATCTTCAATTTATAGTATAATCAAGTGAAAAAATTTCAACTTTTTTTTTTTATATATGTATTTCCATCAACTGACACTTGCAGTTGTCAGAGAACTGTATAATAATATAGTATTCCTAAGTAAAGAAGCATACATTGTTAGTTTTTATGTTATTCACAGATGTTTGTTCCTTCCAACCATCTATTTCAGATTGTTTTTACTGCCAGTTTTAAAATAAATTATTACTGATAATCTTGAAATAAGAGTAATTAATGGTGCTATAAAAAAGTTTTTTTTCTTCATCTGTAAATGGACTGCTCTGTGCTAAAAGGAACAAATCCATATTTTTGAAAATGTGAAGAAACTGACTTTAAAATGACTTCTATTACAAAAATTAGAGTAAAATATACTCATTAATTTTCAGTGGGTTTTCATATTTTCTGTTTAATTTGAAATAAAAAACTAGCTTTAAGGGTTTTTTTCATGGTTTTAAAAACCTAGTTTCCTTCTGTATTACAAGCCCATTCATAGTTAAGTTATACATTTTATAAAGCAGCATATAATGTTTAATTTTGAACTTCCTGTAATTGATTATTTACTGAACAGGAAAAAAAAAATTTAACATCAAGGATGTTTTGATAATTGTAACTTATGAAAAATGTCTATTTTATATTAGCATTGTTATATTTTTATATATTATAAATGGTGCTTTTTTTTCCCTTCCAGACCAGTTCAGTCCTCCATCCAAAAAAGCAAAATTCGCCATACCAGATTTATCATCTGTTGTCGACAGCTCTGTGAAGCAGTCCTTAAGTACAACATTTACTCCTGAGAATCAGATTAAATCAGTTGTTTATATTCCAAATACTGTTTCTGTACAAAATGATTTAAATGAGACTTTTAGTTTTAACCACTCCTTAAAAAACGAGGAATTAAATTCTACGTTTACTTCCAGTGGGTCACCATTAAAATCTGATCCAACTATAAATCAGGCTGCTCGAAGTTCTTTATTTTCTTCAAATGTTTCATCTTCATACCAGAGTGATTTTTCAGAAAGGAACAAAATCTTTCCAGGATCTACAGGTATTTAAGAATTATGGTTTTAATATTTACTTTGCTTAAAATATTCCAGATTATATCAGCTTACTTCTTGAATGCATTTTTGATACATTCAGGTACTTTCAAATTATTATAAGTTGCATTTTAAATACAGATGGTAGAATGAATAGGATCCCAATCCAAAATACAAATAATTATTTTAGTGATTATGAAATTAAAAACAAACATTGTCCTTATTTTAGAATATTTAAAAATTATCTTTTGGAGCTTTCTGAAAGTAAAGTTCAGGACTACGATATCAACAAACACATATTGTAAAGAGCCTTTCTCAAGTTTTAGGTCATAATGATTTGTTTCTTCCCTCAGCCACACAAATCAGCAGTGGTAAATGATAAAGTTGTCAGTATATTTGTAGACTAATCAGTTTTGACAATATCCTTCCGTTGCAAAGATCTGAGTTTGAATCTTGTCTAGACTTTTATCAGGGCTTTATCAGAAATAATGGAGGTCTGACTTCTCCATTGCTTCTACCTTAGTATCACCACCTCTGGGTCTGGCTCCCACTGACAAGACCTCAATAAAGGTCGAAACTGGTCTGGGTAGTGGCCCTTCCTTAATGCATAGCATTATACATGTCTGCAAGAAGATGTGCTTTGCATTATGGGAGATACTAAGACAAGGAGTGATGAAAGCTTGGTCCACCTTTACTACGAGTTGCCTTAGTCCTGAAGATACTTCAGGCGCAAACTTTGCTTACACTTGGATTAAACTAAATTTATGATAGTCTAACCAAGTGGGAAAAACTTTCAAATGGAAATAGTTATAGAAAAGACATAATGTAGCAGAGTATCTATCGGAAAGTGACTAGAGGGAGTCAGTGAGAGAAGGTGGTGGTCATTAATTAAGCAAATAGCTCGCCTCTGCTAATATAGTCAGGCATTCTGATGGAAGAATTAGGTGCACCACCCTAAATGTGGGAAATGGTATTCTAAGGTCTGGCAGATCTGAACTTTGTAGTGTCAGAACTGATTTTTTTCTCACAAATGTTCTAATTGCATGTCTGTCTCAATGTTTTGGGAAGTTATCATGATAAGCTGTTCATATTTTTTATAATAATGAATGGGTCATATAAATTTTTATTAGAATTACAAAAAAAAAAAAAGCCAGATGTCTTCACTATAACAGGATGCATATTGTTTTAAAATTATTTTCTTTTTTATTATAATAAATCACAATTAACTTGATGTAGTGCAGTATGGGCTTTCATATGTCGAAAACAGGATCACTCTATATGCTCTTGCATGCTAGTTTTCAGTGTGAACTGATTCTTAAAGAATGCTGGGGAAGTTAAAAAAAAAAGGGGGGGGGATCCATTCCATGCACTAAAGGTTGTTCTGTATACATTTTTAGGGTACTAACGGAGCTTGCTTTTGCTAAGTCAGTGCAAAACTCTTCTTCTTGTAAACTGTCCTGGTATTGACACTGGCCTTTGGCTGGAAAGAGCTGGGTTCAAGCCCTTTGTGGGATGCAAAGAAAAGGGATTCTGAACTGAAGATGAGTTAGCTAGGATCATGTGGAGGTAAATGGTTTTCCTTCCTGCAAACTTGGGATTTTTCACTTAGTTTGCAGACATACTACACTGGGTTCATAGCCTTAGTTACTCTGACTATCTGCCAAGTTTTGGCCAAACTGACAGATCAGTGGTGATATGTCTTGAACATGTAAGCTGTATATGTCAAACCAATCAGATATCTGCTAATGACTACAGAATTCACTGGAACCATATAAAGATCCTCCAGAGAAGTTGTGTCAAATATGAATACCACCCCCTTTAAAGAGATGTGAAGTCTCCCCATCCCATCCCATCATTAATGGAAATGATTGTAAAAATAATGGGAAATTATCTTAAATTGCTCTCAATATCCACCTCCCTAGTATTGTTATAAATGCATTGTTTATTAAATCCTAATGAATTTCTTGCACTGTGTATATTTCATTTTGTGTGCTTCAAATTATGACTTATTATAATTGACAGTGCAAAATATTAATTATATACTGAGTTAACTAAATTAATTTTTAAAGAAATTGTTATAATATTCATCCCGTACAATCTTAATTTAAAAACCCAATGATTGTTAATTCCTGTTTTGTCCACCTTGCATAATAATAACTTCTAATTTCATTCTTATTAGATTATGGAACATATCACAAATCAGGAATACCATGTTCAGCTAGATTACCTACTAAAAGGCCACCTCTTCTCAAGACTCCAATTCTTACATCGGAATCATTCCTTCAGCAGAAATCAAATACATCAAGACCAACTGTGTGTTCATCTGGATATGTAGAACCTTCTGACAACTTTAATTTTAGAGTGCCTTTGCCAGTGGAAAACAACTACAGTTTGGCAAGTAGAGAATGTACAGCTAAAAATATTTTTAATATGAACAGGCCAAATTTATATTCTCCTAAACCATTGCAGATGGTCCAACTTCATTCAACGACCACTGAAAGATCCACCAATTCTTATGGATATAAAAGAAAAAGTATGAATAAGACATGTGAGTGATTATTTTATTCAGATAGCTTTAAATATGATGAAATGTCTTAACTGAAAATTGATATAGTTTTATTAAGTAAACAAATCTAGTTGAAACTGGATTATATACAGGGTGTTCGGGATAAATTTGACAGTTTCGTAAGGAAAAAGAAAATCTTCTTTGTATCTATTATATTTAATGAATTGACAAAAAAACATTACAGGCAGAGTTAATTACAATACTATCAACAAGATTTACTCAAAATAACCACCATTAGCATCGATCACAGCTTCAATTCTGCTTCGGAACCTCGAACAAGCTGATGCTACAGTCTCCCTGGGAAGGGCCGCAAAAACTGTTTTAATTTTATCCATTAACTGGGCTTTTGTATTACTGGAAGTGCGATTGGTGTCTTTTTCAATTGCGCCCCATACAAAATTATCCATGGGGTTAAGGTCTGGGGAGTTTGGAGGCCAAACATTTGGACTGGTGAAGTCGTAGAAATTTTCAGACAACCATTTTTGACTTTTCCCAGAGGTGTGGCAAGGGGCCGAATCCTGCTGCCATACATACGGCCTACCATTGCCTACCCTTGTTATCCAGGGCTTGACTACAGTTAGCAACTCCACGAACAAAGCCCGAATTCCAATGCCAGGGTTCTTCAACACCTGTTCCTGCAGATTTGCGAGGAATTCTGCTGTACGAACGCAATCAGATCGTCTACTAGGGATCTTTCTTCTTGCTACATCCTCGTAGTCACCATTGCAAGTCTCTAGTTCATGCCTGATTGTTTTTACTGTATTCAGGGAGCATTGGGCAGCAGTCGTAATATCCTTATTTTGATGGCGGGCACGAATCATCATGATACAAGTTATTCTCTTCCATGATTCAGGTGGGTTCCAGCTATCCATCCTTTCTGACATCTTGTATGTGAATGAAGAAGGGTCCAAACTTTTAAATGAAGAGAAGTGTGTGTTAATACATGTAACTTACGGAAAAATATAATTAATTATAAATATGTCAAATTTATCCCGAACACCCTGTATGTGTATTACAAATTAGGGATGTGCAAACTATTTTAACTTTCAGTCAAACTGGATTTTTTTTTTTTATCCTTTCTTCTTGTAAATATAATAATGTTTACAAGAAGAGGGGGGGGGAGTGCCATTTTTAAATTCTGTGTTCAAAAATACACAGAATTTGTTAGTTCTGAACCTTGTTAACTGGTAATAAAATGGAAAATCTAGAAGAATATAGTTATGGGTATATTTCAATACAAGAAGTTAAAAAAAAAATCCAACTTTTTTTTATATTCATTGTACTGCTTATCATGTAATTGAGAAAGTTTAGTTAGAAGAGCAAATAAATTAGTAGCTGCATTATTGGGAACAATACCTGCTACTATTCACTTTGGCATTGATTCTGTAAGATGATGGAAGTTGGATTCTAGTAATTATGGGTTACCTGTGTTGCTGGAAGAGTGATCCCCATGGTATATTGTAAGAATAGTAAAATATCGATATAAAGGAATGAATCTGTTGACTCAGGCTGCATTCTCCATATCTTAGTATTTCCAACAGAGTGATATAATTGCAATTTGGATTCAGTGGAAGAGTTGATACTTTCATAATTTCTGCAATGCAGTATTTGTTTCTCCATGTCACCATTAGTATGGTCATTTGTTACATTCTGGATGGATAGATGCAATGACCCTTAACTCTTGCTATAGCAAGAATGGAGTGTCACTTTAGCAAACTGCTGAAAAGTTCCAACCAATTCCATCTCATCTATCTCTTTTTGTGTTATACTCGCATATATCTATAATTGCATATGTTCTGGCTGGTTTGCATGTTTTGCAAGATAATAAACCCAAGTTTATTTTCTGGGAGGGAAACCCTACTGCCTCCATACAAGACTGGCTAACTCTCTTTCGCTTGAAAAGCCCTGATGAAGAAATTTCTAGACAGAAGAAAATCACTATATTATTAGTGTGAGTCAACTGTATCTTTTATACTTTCTCTTGAAAATCATTGGTGTTATTGACTACAGCCATACTGCAACATATTAGGGCTACAACATTCCTCATCAATTTTAAAATTTTGTTCATTTCACTCTGGCCTGGCATATCAGCTATATTGATATTTTCTCTTGACTCGGGCTGATTATTTTTGAGTCCCCGATAAGGGCTACTGTTTTCACTTATTATGATAACCATTTCACAATGTGATGTTATGCAGTACACACTAGTTGATAATGTCTGATTCAGAGGAGGCATTCCTTATAAAATGACATCAAGTATATAATAATGTGAGAATTACAGAACACCATTTTTTTGTTGTCTAGGAAAAATTTATGTAATCATTGAAAAAAGTTAAGAAAGATTGTTCACAGCAAAAGCTGCAAACACAAGTCAGGTTCAGGCAAATTAAGGCTATGTTGTAGTTTATTAATATACAATATTCAGTGTAATGTTTTCATGCCATATCTGGTTGTTTGAGCAAAGATGGAACTACCTTGAGAAACAGCAACAATTACACACAATGAAATCTCTGTGTGTCACATGTGAATATTCTGGGAGGGAAGGGAGAAGAAATAACAGTGTCTTACTATGTCATTTGAGAAGCATCACTAGTAAAGGATAAGACATTCACACATGAGAGGTCCTACCTTCCTGAGGATATGAAAAAGTGGCATACCTTAACATGGAAAACAATAGAAAATATGCAATTGACAGAGCACATATATGTGCAGAGTGGGGTAAAAACTTTGTACATTTTGAAATGTAATACATGTGCCAAAATTAGAACCATAAACTGGATGATAAGAGTGAGTTATAAAATATGAAATCAAGTGATATTTGGAATCTTCACTCTGAGATTTGACTGTATATTGCAAGATATGTAGCATGGCTTAGGCATTGATTATCATTCATATTATTTTTTTTAACAGTGCTAACTTGGCAGTATTGTTAGTTAATATTCATGGTCACATTCATATTTGAAGAAATAAACTATAAATTGTGAAGTCTGCTGATATGTCTCTGGATTCAAGTAGGCATCCTCCATGCACAACACTTGTCAGAAACATAAGGCAGTGCAACAAAGTATATAGTGGAAATAATTCAAAATATTTGGTAAACAGAGATAGATCCAATTCCAAGCAAGTGCCATATGGAATTAGAACTAGTCTGTTGCCAATGAGCTACATGTATCTTAGATCTTCCAGAGTTTGGGTAAATGCTTGTTTCCTGACTCTAAAAACAATGTGGTATTGTCATTTTGTTTTCATCCTACCTTGTCATAATGATGATGATTATAACATATGTATTTCATATGATTTTTGAAGAATATGCTATTTCCAATATATATTTCATTCTAGTGTTTTGTATTTTTGATAGGTGCTTTTGTGCTCTAAGCATGATGGTTGGAATACAGTGATTTTATTCCCCCCCACACACACAAGGTCTCAAAACCTATGACAGTGCTATGTGCGCGAATGGCTAAAAGAAGAAAGGAATTTGTGTTTCTTGAAGACCTGAAGGTTGTAATCATTGGAGAAAATAGTGTGTGAAGACTCCCAAAGAGCAGAGATGTAGGAGGATGAGAAATTGGTTCAATGAGTTTGTAGTTGTCTTTGTACATGATTAGAAGAAAGTGGAGGAATGGTAGTGACTGGTTTGGTGGAAGAGTGCCCTGGAAACACCTATAGGAGAGTGACTGGAGATTTGGCAAGATTATCAATTTAAATGGTTCACTCTCTTTTGAGTACAGTCAAATATTCTGGTGCATCACCTCACATGTGAGGATAATATTCTAAGATGAGTGGAACTGAGCTTTATGTCAGGAGTTTAGCAGGAGAGATAGTGTTTAGAACAAAAAAGAATACCGAGGCTTGTGCCAGAACAGGATAGATGCAAAAGTCTGCCCAAGAAGAGAAAACTGATGCTGGTTGGTGAGCAGAATTATCAAAAATGGGGGAGAGTGAAGCATGGTTTTTCTTTCAGGAAATGAGACAGGATTGCATTTTGGTGGCATTAAAATTTACCACGTTATCCTCACCCCACTTGAGAATGGCAAGGAGATCAATGTTTAAAGCATTGGTTAAAGAAGAGGATCTTGAAGTGTGAGTTACCTGAGCACTAAGGGATTTGAAAATGAAAAAAGAGGAGTGGAGAATACTCTTGTCAAAGCTATGAATAGGATTGAATGTTAGAGAGATCATTGATGTATACGAGAAAGAGTGCAGTTGAAAGGATAGTCATGTCTGTTTTGCAATCTGTTATATATAGGGTCAAAAAAAAAAAAAAGTCCAAGGTTAAATGGCAACCTTGGCTAAAACTAATGTCATGCATTATCCCCCAAGATGAGTATTGTTAATGCATAATGAAATATTTTTAAAATATTTTCTCAAATGTACTCAACGTACTCAAATGCATTTTGAGTACGTTGTCACATGACGAGTAGATTTTTATTAAGTTTTGGTTTTTCTGTTCATCTGTATAATATAACAAGACTGCACTTTACATATTTGATCAATTTTAAATGGATTTGAAGCAAGGGCAAGGAGATAGTTTTAAGAGTTGAGGGCTGGCATGAACTGACTTGATTTCAATTATACATGTTTCATTAAAATGCTAATTTTATTTTTAATAAGTTGATTTTTTTTTCTTTGTAGGCTATGCAAAAAGTCATCCCTTTCATTCAACACCAGTGTTCCATAAGTCAAAATCCTGCAGGTTACCTTTAAGACTGAGAGAGAGTATAGTTTCACCACACATGAAAGAAAATTCAAATCATAAACCTTGGAAAACACCATTTAAGCAAAGGAAAGGAAATCACCCTCCTTTTACATAGATATCTGATAGATTAACTTAAGTACCAGAAGTGTCACTAGTGTTTACATGATTTTTATATAAAAAAAACAAAGACTGAATGTAGATAGAATTTTTATACTACAGCTTCTTTGATCTTCTCATTTTAAAGGACTAAACTTAACAGATGGTAATTTTACTAGAATTCTTATACATTTGCATGCCGTTTACTCACTGTCAATTATGTGTGAACTTTCATCTCTAAAAATGAGATGTGTAGATAACATTTGTAAAATTTCATTTTGTACTTTTAAAGAAAAGTTATTTTAGTGAACTGAAAATTAAATTATTTTAATATAAGAAGTATATATGTTAAATTGTTATAAAGAAAGAGATAAGAAATAATAAACCCATTAAAGATTTTGAAAAGAAAGGTCATCTTCATAAAATCAACTCAGAGATGTGTAAAAAAAAAGTTGACATCAACATCAGATTAGCTTGGGAATGCATCTTTATTTTTTTTAAATGCAACAAGTAAACAACTTACTGGTGTCTCTCTCTTTCCAGCCATATGACATGATTTGATTATAATGAAATTTAAGATTTTGAAAATCAACAGTGGAGTAATTTTTTTATTTTTGAAAAAACCGGACAGTTACTACTACTTTACAGGCTGATCAAAATACTTAATTTCACTGTGGAGGTAACAATTGCCCTCCCTCTCATGTCTTTATGGATGTTTTTTTTAACCTTTTGCTTATTAAGTTGTGATATAGCACATTTATTGTCAAGTAACAGCAACTTTAAGGCTTAGAACTCCTTGCCCCCCCCCCCCCCATTTCTTTTCTGCAAATTCATATTCACTTGTGTAGAATGTGTTAAGTCTGTTAGCTCACATGTTGCAGCATGGAGTATTGTGATGTTATTATAAATGCTACTCCAGAGAGTCAGAGCTCATTGAGGGAGGGCCCATTTAAATAATCAAATACCTATCATATCTCTCAAACATATTCAATAAAATGCACTTGAAACATTGAATGGTAGATATACCATCAGATGTGCCTGGACATCATGTGCTTCATAATCACACACTCCCACTAGGGATGATCCCCATTTCTACCTCCATAAGCTGCAAAATGTCACTTGTGTCTACATTACAAGATCCTTCTCCTCCATCTATTCCTGAAACCCAGAAGATCATCATTCTGCAAATGATCCCTATGTCTATCATTACCAGCCATAAGCTAGTGGAGGTAGAAATAGGGGTCATAATTATTGTTAGAGCCAACAAAGCATTTTATTCTGTTGAAAACAATTTTTATATGTCATAGGAATAGCACACAAGTCTTGTAAAATAAATTTGGGTTAATAGCATGAAATTTTTTCATGATAAATACCAAGATAATCTGCATGTTAGCACTTTTTTTTTTTTTTACGTAAACCTCCATTTCTGGAAATAGCTATGTTGCCAAGGAAATGAACTGAAAAGTAATTGATTATTGCTTCCAATCCTGGCATCTGTTCTGATCTCATCAAATTCCTGATACACACACACACCTTTAAGGGGTGTACAGGATATGATAGTACATCATTACTAACTTCCTATCTACAATTTTCCTCCAAATCAGTCTCTTACCTGTTAAGACTCCAACATTATCAGATCTTATATTTCTATCTTCTAAGGCACTATTCTCTGTATCAATCCACCTATATCTTGGTCTTCCTCTGGGTCTTTTTCCTGCCAACCTGACAGAGAACACTTGTTTTGCTAATCTTTCCTCTCCCATTCTGTTTAAGTGACCATACCACCTGAGATTAGCTCTGCTGACAATGTCAAGTTCTTTCCTAATATCCTCGTTTTTAATATGATATTGCCATTGATGCCATCTGTTCATGTCCCTAATCTTTCTCAGGACTCTGATGTCTTTGGTCAAGTGTTTTACTTCTGGCCCAGCTCTCAGATCCATAAGTTAAAATTGGCTTGAATACTGTCTTATATCCAGATAATTTAGTGGTTTTTGGCTAATTTCTCTTTTATTCCATATAAATTTATTCAGTTGACTTCCTACCATACTGAAACAGACAACAGAATCAACTTTGTTAATTCTGTTGTCTATTTCCATATTTAATTTACCATCTTCACTAAAAATTATGCCTAAGTAGCTGAAATGTTTTACTTGTTCTATAGGTTTTCCATTCACAATGCAGTTGATATTTTCACTGCCTTTGTCTTGTTATTTCTGACCTTCAAACCATATCTATTACAACAGTTATTCAATTTAATCAGGGAATCTTGCAGACTTGTACCGGATTTATTTAGAAGTATAACATCATCTGCGTAAAGTAAAGAGCTGAGATTAACATATCCAATTTTGATATCAGGTTTAATACCACTTTCCTTCATAATGTGAATCCATATGGATAATGTACATCCCTGTCTCACACCAGAGTTAACATTAAACAATCTTCCTTCAATTCTAACAAAAGCTTGATATAATGCCCCACTGATACCATATAACTGTAGCATTTGGAATAGCTTTTCTCTTGGCACCTTGTCATATGCCTTTCCCAGATCTACAAAACTCAAATAGAGATCTTTGTTATATTCCCATGCTTTCTCAACTATTTGTCGTAAAGTGAAGATCTGATCTTGACAGCCTCTATTTGGCCTGAAATCCAGCTGTAAGGGTCAAAGCTTGTTTATGGAAGGAAAGCTTGTTTTCATCAAGCTTTCCTTCCATAATAATCCTTCAACTGTTTTCTCAAGTATACTTGCATAAATCTTACCAGGAACACTCAGTAGGGAAATACCTCTGTAATTCTCACATTACAGGGTACACCACGAGAAGGTGAGGATTGGACATTAGGTCAGAGGCTATTGGGGGTCTCCTCTCAGTTATATAGCTTTGACCCTTAAGCACTCCTCTGTTCTGATCTAATAACAGAAATTATTCTCACTAGGATGAGTGCTTTCATTCCACACTCCACTCAAAATCTTCATCTTTATCCAAATCATGGTTCTCCAACCATGTGCCAAAGCTGTCCAAACAAAAAAAATTCAAGTATGTCCAATGGCTCCAGTCTCTCACTCAGCCCACATTACAGATCATAACTGGAAAAAAAAAAAAAAAATCAACAAATCCAAAGCAGACTTTGTAAGGGCCAAGTGCACGCTTGTCTCCTCTCCCAATGACAGTCATGCCATCATACTTGCCAAGGCTGTGGGATGCAACTTCTGTCCTTTCATCTTTCCACCACCTCTCACACATCCTGATGGTACAATGACAACATCTCCCAGAAAAAGGTTGATCTCTTAGCATCGGTTTTTTCCTCTCCAACTATTGTATGATCAGATTTTAATAAAATGTTCCTATTTCAAGAATTTTAATATTCTGTATTCTGCCCAAGAAGATGATTAAAGGCCTTAAAACATGCACATACAATCAATTTATCTGCAAAACGTTTCTAATTTTTAAACAATATTTATATCACAGGCATTCATTTTTTTTAACCTTTCAAGTAGTGCTCTAGTATTAAAAAAAAAAATCCCAAACCAATCAATAATAGAACATTCTCAGTTCTAGATGAATAAGTTCATTTATAAATGCTCTTATATTCTTTATCAGATGATATCCTAATTATCCAGTTCTTATGTTTTAATTTTTTTTAGTTGTTTTGTTATTTCTTCAATTCATTCAGTTTGGCCAATGAAAACAAATTTCCAAGAGTTAGCACACAGATTGCTATTCTATTCAAGTCTCTGTCTTGCTTGGACAATGGCTATGCAACTTCCTTTTTTTTTTTTTTTTCCATGCTTTGCATTAGCTACTTCTTGGGCATAGGATATACACCAGTTTTAGATATTGTAGCTGGCGGTTCTTTGAAGATAAATCAGTAACTGTCTGTTTAACCATGCTACCGGCCAGGACGTATATATACGTCCATATTAAAATTGTAATACCACTGATATTACATTGAAATTTATGATGGACATGAAGCTTTCGAGAATGTGTATTTGATCTTTAATGGCCGGTAAGGTGGTTAAAAATCCTTGAATTTGGTTTTCATGAACCCAAATTAAGCCATGGTACAGGGTAAATAAATCCCAATTCTATAGTCTGCTAAATAAATAAAATATTTCTGTCAGTGTGTTCTGTCTGATTTACAGAAGGAAAAACTGTCATCTTAATATCATATATAAAGACCTAAGAACATTGTTGCTCTGGAGGAAGCATCTGCAAAACAAACCATGTAGCAGTTCTGATTTTTAGAGGATAATTTTTAGTAACTGAGAATACCTTTATGAAATCTAATGTTTCTTTGTAACCATTACAAAACGGTTTAACGTAATGTAGCACTATGGGAAATCTTAATGCAAGAAAGTTTTGTTGTAACTCAAGTGTGTGTTAAAAACTGCATTTATTACAATTGCCCTTTTAAAAAAAATACACTTATTTTTCTTTATTTACTTTGTTCCTAAATATAAAAGTAATACTTTCTCCACTTTTTGTCAAATGTTCATCCTGAAAGGGAAAAAATAAAATAAATAAATAAAAATTCACACACACTGCAATTAATTCAAACAACCAGACTTAGCAAATAATTTTCACATTTAATATAGATTTTTTTTGTCTTGGTATTTAATTGTGAACAGAAAAACCTATCTCCACTGTATTAATCATGGTAAATCTTCATAAATATAGTAAAAAAAAAAAAAAAAACTGAAGTCCACTACTAGGACAGAAAGACAACAAATGATGGTAAAGCTATCAGGATTCTGAGACTTCATGCTAACAACATAAGCACTGCTACTGCACAGCATGCAGCAGCAATTCTTTGATTTGCTCCAGGTAAGTGTATCTCAAGTATATTTACATAACAGGATAATGCATTATAGAAATAAAGGATATTATGGATTCATACATATTTTATAGTTATATAGAAAGAAACTTAAGATGTTTCACAATTTATCTGAGGGCTTATGAGAATATAACCCTTGGCATTGAACTTGATTTGGTCTGCACTACTTAAAAGACAAGCTCTGCCTAGGAGCCCATGTGTACCTTTTATTAATGTTTAAATTACATTTCAGTGGCCTGACAGCTGTCTTGAACTGTTGGTTCTCACCAGACTAGGTAGAATCCTAAAGAGAGCAAAAACTCTGGTTCCTATGTCAAAAAGTTAAATTATCATAACTCTGGGTAGGTGGATATTATAAATAAAGGACAAACAGCAGGTCAAATTATTAAAAGAATTCATTCCCCCCCTTCCACACACACAAAATTGTAATAATATTTATCCTTAAAAAAATTTGGAGTTCTCGAGTCATTCACCATTTGAAAGGAAAATCTTCGATACAATCTACTGGTATTGGATTTAATTTATTTCTTTTCTTAACTTTTTACTGTATTTCAAAGAAATCCATTGCTCTGATGGGGAGAAGTTCACAGCTGTTTCCACATATTGCACTATTTCCCAGATGCCTGCACAACTTAATGGAGTTTTTGTATGAATAAGACAAAGTGTAAAATAAATGTTCAGGTAATAAAAACAGTTTTATTATACAGTTTCAGTCTATTAATGCAAGAGAATAAAGTTCTTCATATTTGCTGACAAAAATAAGTGCAGTTCTTAAACTTGAAGATTGATGGTTATGAGCTATGGGGCTCCATTACAAAAAAAAAAAAAAAAAACATGCTGAAGTTCAGTAATTCTTTATAAACTTTTTTTTTTCTTATGAAAATGTGGACAAGTGAATTTAATTACATAAAATGTGGTATGTCCGAACAAAAATCAAATATGCTCCAGTCAATCTAGTGTAAGTCTAAAAATGAATCATTGAAGATGATTCATTTATTGTAGATTCTTGCCTCTGAGGAGAACCAATAGTGATGTATATTATGATATCACAGAGGTTGCTTTAAGGCTTTTAAATAGTGGAATACAAAAGGAACATGAATGCCAAAGGTATATTCTCACAAACTCTATTCAATCTGAAACATAAGTTTCAGATTCAATAGAGTTTGTGATCTAATGAACAAATCCATCCTATTTGATTAGGAAATAGGATGGATTTGTAATATCCATTATTTCTGTAATTTGCTACACCACATTGAAGCCTTTTGGCTGTTTATTCAATTATTTAAAGATGTATTATTTTCCTCATGGGTCATTATTCATTTATATTTGACATGCTATCATTACTGGAAATTACGTAATGTATTTAGCCATGTGTAAAGAGCAGAATAAAAATGCTCTTCTGCAAATAAAACATATTTCATTGTGTGGTATTCTTTCTTGACTATAATGTATGTAAACTATTACACTTTTTTATAACGTTAGTCAAGTGGCTTTTTATTTTATCATCCTACATGTTTTGCCAATTTTTCTATCGGCATCTTCAGGGAATACAAATTAGTAAGCTATATGATGGTAACAGACTAGGTTATAACTGATGGTTCTAATTCACACAAAAAATTAGTATTGTGCGAGACTGCGCGTCTCGGGAACGTGATTTATTTGTTATGACACATGATGTAATTGGCGCGAAAGTTCATTTCCTTGATGTTTAATGATCTGATTAAAGCTTTCCAAATTTCTGGTAGGGTTAGACCTTGATTCTTGTTTAGGTTTCCAGTTGTGCAGGTGACTGTAGCTGCTTCCTTGAAGGTTCTTGAATGGTAGTTCTCCTCTATATAGGGTATATGGCTCTTATCCCACTCAATGAGATGGTTGGTAGAAGCAAAGTGGCAAGAAAGGCCTTGTCTGTTGTTTCTGACATACCCTATGTGTTCTTTCTTTCACGTTTCGAAGCTTCTAGAGGTCTGACCAACGTAACTAATACCACATGAGCAAGGTATATTATATTATAGAATGGATGAGGGTCTTTCGGTGATCTTAAAAATTTCCGAATAGTGTTGACTGGCTTGAATGCTGCTGACAAATGGAACAGTAATAGTACTGATGTATTGGACGTCATCACCTTGTCTTTGTGGTATATCAGTAAAGAGAATCTTGTTGGATAACCATTTAAAGATAGCTCTCTGGATATCGTAGTTAATTCCTTTTGTAGGTCATCTTGGTCTGTTGTGTACTGTATAGCTCTTTTCTTGAGCATATGGATAATGCTAAGTTTTTGGGATATATAATGAGATGAGATGAAATGGAGGTAACGTCCAGTATTCATAGGTTTTCTATACACAGATAGGTTGATGCTGTTATTGGTTTGTTTCTTTATTAGGATGTCTAGGAATGGCAGTTTTCCATCTTTTTCAATTTCTAATAAACAACCACAGTGTGCCTCAGAAATTCACAGTTTGTTGATACTATTCACTCAGATAACCATGCTGGGAAGCAGTTTAAAATATATCTATACTATTACCAAAAAAGTTAACATTAAAGAGATCAGATTCTATCCCACCTGTCATAGGAAAATTATATTACTAAAAATGGAACCCATTTTTTCCTTTAGAAAACATAATTCCTATACTGCAGTCCATGAGTAGATATGAGCTCAAGAACAAAACTTACCTGAATCGTTGATAATGAAATAGGACCGGGAATGTGTTCCCACTGAAGTAATTCTGCCATTCCAATGTTCTAATTAACACAAAAATGAAGAAAAAAGTGTTGGTTATATATAATTTATTATAAGAATGTAATAGCAAAATTATAAATTATCTGTACTTCATTATTACAAAGTAAGATTTAAAACTGTTTATTGTATATTGTAATGAATAATAAGTTAACAGGTGTGATCAGATTGTTTTGGTATATGATAAAGAAGCAAAGGCACTGTAAAGATCTTTACAAGAACTTTCAGTTTTGATATTCTTAGTGATTAAACTGCAATATCAAGACTGCTTGTGATCTTACAAATTTTGTTGCCTATGCTTTGGCAAAGCCTGAGTGCATCTGCAAATTGTGCTTCAGTTCCATTCCAGGATAAAATATATATATATATATAAAATATCTGCCCTTCATTTTCTGAATATTGTCCCAGACCTTGGTTGTTTGTTGATCTGGTGACAGAAAATGTGAACTGGATCCATGAATCCTTTTGACTCTGATGGTGAATGTATCGTGCTTGGATATGAGCAGTGGGGATAGAAATAAACAACACCTAATATCTGCAGAAGTTTTCTTGGCTGCTGTATATTCTGATTTCCACTATGGTTTTTGGGAAAGGTGGAACATTGACCTGATGTTTTGGGTCTTGTAGTTGTCACCAACTGCATTAAACACTCTGTAATATGATTCACTGCTTCATTAACAGATGAGGAGCTAACTGCTGCAAAATCAAATTCTGCCAGAGATGAGAAAGTATTCCAATCGGCTTGATCTATTTTGTATCTTAACATCCATACTGGTTGCCCATCTGCACTCATCTTTATAGTAAAGTTAGGACTACATGCTCTGGATGCTCCTTCACATAGGATTAAATGAAAGACGTCAGTTTTACACAGAAGTTGCTATAGGTCCAAAAGACTATTTTTAGAATCAACATCTGTTGTGTGTAGCATTCCCCAAACCTCAATGAGTATGGTTGGATTAATTTGCCAAAGATCAATTTGGAGGTTAACAAGACTCATAAAGGGTGACTTGTTAAGGCATCAATTCTCTGTCAGTTACAAACTGAACTGTTTCCAACGTTTCAGTGTAGTGCTTGTGTGTCAGAATTATAATTTGTGCTCTGATGATGCTGGATAGAAAACCAGAAAATGTTAGTAAGTTCAATAAAGTAATTTATTTTTTCATCTTTAATATGAATAATCAACAACACTTGAGCCTTTCTATATGTGAAGAAAAGAACAGACAAGATGAATACAAAAAAAGGGTCAGTACCATCACTGGGAAATCCCCTCAAAATGAACAGGTGTCCCATATCTAGGATGCAAAAATGGAGTGTGTATAAGAAGTGCATGCCTGGAGATGTAAAAGTGCTGCTTGATTTGCAAATACAGATGAAATAACAGTGGCTTTTAGAATACATCTGAGAGAGGCATTGTGAATCAAAAAGCAAGAAAAATATTATGGATGTGTAACAGAAAAGCAAAAGGGATACAATTTCAAGTTTCCAGAGTTGAGAGTCCTGAGATGAGAAAAATAATGCAAATTATGAATGAAATGTGTGGTAAGAGATGCTTGGAATTTGCAGACATTTGGAATATTTTTATGGGTAAATTTCACCCGCAAAAGGCTATTAGTGTCTCGTACATTAATCTAAGGGTTACTAATCTGAAACACTACTCTAGAAATCAAACAGGAAACTTTTTCACAGCAATTTCAAGCCTCCAATAAGCAAAATGAAATTCATGTCCATATTGGAAACTCACAGACTGTTTGTGGTAGGCAGATATGTTATACATATGCAGAAGATGGTCCAGTCCTATTTAAGTGAGTATGGAATTCAGAGAGGCAACTGTATTAACAGTGTACAAGTGAGCCAGGGAAAACTAAAGCTGTAGGGGGGAAGAGGTTAACAGAGAATATGTCATATGGAGAAATTTAGTAGTAAAGATATATGTGGAATTATAAGATCAGACATTGTAACAGTCTTAGAAGAAAGCTTTTGGAAATACTGGGAGGGAAAGAAATTAATAGTGCTTGGCATACAGTCAGAAAATGTGTAATAGACAGATCCAGTAAGGAATGAGAAATTAGAGTATGAGAAGAGTGAGTAAAGCAAGCAAAAGGAAATGATTATGACTACTGAATACAGGTGATATAGTGAAGATTATTAAATAACATAAATAGATTTATCTTATGTATAAAATTTTTGCCCTAGTATCAAGGGCATCTTCAGTATGGTTTTCAGATTAAACAAGAACAGAAACTGGTATATTCAACAGAATGACATGCAGAACTCTGCACATGCATGATGTAGAGCATCATGGTCTAATTACATCAAGGTTTTAGTAAATTTAATTTTAACACGATTTAAAAAATAATAATAATAAAAACAAATAAAATAAACCAATATATATATATATAATTATATTTAAGTTAATACTGGAATTTGTGAAGAACTATTTCCCATAAGAGGGATAATTTAAGTCCATTGTTTTAATTAGATTTGGTCAATGTAGCAAGGTCTCATAACTCTCTTATATAAAATGTTTCAAGAAATCATTATTTTTATGAAGAACCTTAATTTTCTTCCAAAGAACTCAGTGTCTGGGATGGTAATAGCATGCTCTGCAAGTCCCGATTGCTCTGGCTCATGAACTTAATGTAGTCTAAATGTTCATCATGACGTGCGACTGCACATCTACCTGTTTGGCCAAAATATGATGATACATTCTAGGATGGTCTAAAGCAGACATTTAGCAAAATTTTCTAGATATTGTCAGACTATTTCACATGCCAAAATAAACTTTAACAAATTGAGGACAAAGCAATGGGTAGCCTCTTTCTCTCAAACTAGCAAACTTTGAACATATAGTGAATCACATCCTTCCTAAGCTGTCCTTATGGTACAGACATTATTACACCAGCAGAGTCAAGTTAGGCATTTTCTGAATGTTTGACACACTGAGACAAAAAGGTTTGCCATCACAGCTTTAGACCATCCTGGAATATATGAAATTCCTTGCCAGTGTGTATTATCATATTTTGGTCAAACAAGTAGATCTACAGTCACACATCATGATGAACATTTACACTACTTAAGTTCCATGAGCCAGAGAAATCAGGATTTACAGAGTATGCTATCACGACCAGACACCGAGTTCTTTGGGAAAAAAATTAAGGTTTTTCATAAAAATAATAATCTCTTGGAATATTTATACAAAGAGAGTTGTGAGACCTTGCTACATCAATCAAATCTAAATAGAAATGATGGACTTAAATTATCCCTCTTATGGAAAATAGTTCTTCACAAATTCCAGAATTAAATTTAATTATATATAATCATTTATTTTTATTTTATTTAATTATTTTTTAAATCTTGTTAAAATAAATTTTACTAGAACCTTAACATAATTAAACCATGATGTTTAATTATGTTACGAGCATCATGTAGAGCACGTACATGATGCTCTACAGCATGTATGTGTGGTTCGCGAATATCATTCTGTTGTATATACTGTTATGACTATAAAAAAGTCATAATGTAAGAAGCATACTGCCTATGAGGAAGTCTGTGAGAGAGAGAGAGAGAGAGAGAGAGTGGGGTCATCTGTTAGGTAACTTGTCCTCATCTGTATACCATCAAGAATTCTTAAGAAGGTTTTAGGTGCACAACCCCAAATGTGAGAACAATATTCTGGGGTGGTTCAGATTTGGGATGTATAAAGTGGTAGGAGATAAGAGATACGTTTTGAATGAAAAAAGAACATGTTTTTTTAGAGGTTTTGAAGGCTATGGTTGTGATAAGTTTATGCTAGGATAAGCTGGACATTGAAAATCAGTCCAAGAAACAAAAACTGAAAAGCATAAAAAAAAATATGAACATTATCAAAAGTGAGAGAGGTGAAGCAGGATCTTTCTTCTGGGTAAGAAGAGTATTTAAGACCTTGAAGCTTGAATTATTTGACTACTACAGAGTTTCTCAAATGATGAGGAATGGAAAGTACTGTATTCAGCAAAAATATCAATAGGATTTGAAGTCAGAGAGAGAAAAGGTTACTGATATATATAAGAGGAAGAGCATAGGTGAGAGCACAGAACCCTGGGTTACAGCATTAATAAAGAAATCTGATGAAAGGAAGCCACCTACCATGACATGCCATGAATGACCAAAGAGGAAGCTGGCAATCCGAGTAAAACGGTCTGGAGGGAGACCGTAAGATGGTAACTTGCTGAGAAGGTCTCAATGCCAGACACAATCAAATGACTTGAAATTATCATCAGCAACCACACTAATTTCTCCAAATCTCCAGGTGGTATGATTTTCTGGTTTCTGTTCCCCTCTCTTTCTATTACATGCAGTGCAGGTCCACACCATAATTATTTAACTAAGGAGCCAGTATTACTGTCATTTGAAGATACAGCAGTAAAGCAGTTCATAACCAGACAATACATGAGACCAAACCTGCTAATAACAATATTTCAGAAGGCTTCCTGATCAACTGGCAAATTAGCTTGCAGAAGGGGGGCACTGTCTAAGGACTGTGGGAGTTGTGATAATGAGTCATTCACCCCTGCTTCATGTCCCTGTTATATAAATTTTCCTAATGTTCTACTTACCACCATATAAGAATTATAGTCATCATCAAATTCCTGCCATGTACTCTCAAGGGGTATACAGGATATGATAGTACTACATGAAAAATTACATCATTACTAACTTCCTATCTACAATTTTCCTCCAAATCAGTCTGTTACTTGTCAAGATTCCAACATTATCAGATCTTATATTTCTATCGTCTAAGGCACTTTGTACCGTATCAATCCACCTATATCTTGGTCTTCCTCTGGGTCGTTTTCCAGCCAACCTGGCAGAGAACACTTGTTTTGCTAATCTTTCCTCGCCCATTCTGTTTAAGCGAATTATAGTCATTATGGTTAAAAATTAATCTTTCCCCAAAACAACCAAAAATGTATCCACAAAATTCAAATAACATGTAAACAAAATTTCATGACTGACATCCAAGCTTTGCTAACAACCAAGGAATCAATTCTACCGTCAATCAATGAAATAATCCCACTTGACATCCTCCATACCTGATATGTTATCACTAAAACTTAACTAGCATCTTCTGTGACTATATTTCATATAAACTTCCCACAATTACATTATGCATGGTGCCTTTCACAAGAAGGGCAAGATGTGTGCATTTGTCATGTGTGATATCCCATGCCAAAGGTTCCAGATCTGGAATTTTCTTTCTACGGTCTACTCTAGCTCAAGATTTCCTTGCCTCATTTCCTTTATTTGTTGCCTCTACTGGTCTCCTAACTCTGAGACGGTACTGCCCTATATGATTTATAGGTCAATAAAATGACCATGTGCAGTTTAATTATCTGAGCAGTGAGATAATCCTCCTCGGAGACTTTCTTAATTCAAACTCGTTTCCCTTCTCTACTTTCACAGACCAGGCTGGAAAGAAGTTGAAATGCCTGCTGTCATTTAGCATAAATTGTTTGCTAACCCATTAGATTTCCAGATAATAATCATTATTCTCCCAATGTTCTCCATCCAAATACACCACTGAATGTTAGCTCTCCTCTTGACAAGTCTAATCATAATCATATCATATTTCCTTTTCTACAGAGATAATCCTTCTCCCAGTCAGTCTCAGCTTCAATATCCTATGGTACTACAGTGCCAACTGAGATTACGTTTGAGATTTCTATGCTTCATTTCCATTGTCTGATTATTGTTTCTGCTCTTCTGAGCCTAGCACTTGCTCCAATCTAATAACAGAAATTATTCTTATTGGGATGAGAGCGCCTTTACTCCTCACTCTCAATTCTTGTCCAAGCCCTAGTTCTCCAGCAATTGTGCTAAAGCAGCCCAAGCCAATTAATTCAGCATTTGTCTAATGGCTCAAAGAAAAAAACTCCAGCCTCTCACTCAGCTTACACTACAGTATAACAGCAACAACAACCATAAAAACATCAACAAATCCAAAGCAGACTTTGTAAGGGCCAAAATGCACTAAACCTGCCACTCAAATGGCATTCGAGCCTTCTGGTCCCTTACCAAGGCTATGGGATGCAACTTCTGTCCCTTCCACATTTCTACCTCTTTTTATTCTAATGGCACAATGGTAACACCTAAAGATAAGATGGATCTCTTTGAATCAGTCTTTACTTCCAACTCTTGAGATAAACGTCATCCATCAAACATTGTTGCCCTGCTGTTCTGACTTCAATACTCTCAAAAATAATGGAAAAGTCATCAACAGCCAACTTCTTTGCAACTTGGAGACTCACCAGTTACAGTGATCCTTAATAAGGATTCAGCCATTCTTGCTCCACAGCAGATCTCCTAGCTCACCTTAACTCATCTTTGAACATATAAAAAAAAAATTAAAATCAATCAAAAATAATAAAGCTCGTGTAGCCAAAATGGGTTTTGACTATATGAGCTTTATTACAGGACCTAAGACCACAACCCTTTCAACAAATATCTTGAAGTTTATAATATTTCATGTTCTTGGAGTCTTTCTTACATAGGGCAAACATCTAGAAGTTTGGAAATAAGACAAAAATAATATATCAGAGACATGAAATAACTACAGAGAAGACAGCTCAGACCTAGCTTTCTGCTTCTCCCACATCTACAATCGTTATCCACTCACAAGGCACACTCAACAGAAACCAAGGAATGATTCCATGTGATATTTGGAAGTTGCTTATTAGATCTTTCTGCACATTAGACTAACTTTTCTGCCAATTATTGAACAACAACTGACCAGTGCCAGCTTCCAAGTTCCACTTTTTTTCTGTTTTTTACCTCTGCATAAAAGTTGTGTATATGTTCTGTTTTTTTTAATTATGTAACAGTTCACGTTTAACACTTTATTGTATTATTTTTTGTTCTTCCTAACCCAGAAGAAGCCACTAGACTAGCATGTGTGTGGCAAAACTAGTTAGTATAATCATCTGTACTATTACGACCTAATAAACCCAATGTCAGTTATTTTGCATCGCATTTGTTTTTTGGTGGAAAATTCTACATACTCATCAAGAATTCTATAAATAATAAGAAAGAAAGAAAGAAAGAATAGTAAAAACAATATTAATTTTTTGGAAAATATAATTTGTTACAATTTTGTTACTGGAATGACCTTATATTATTCATATTCTTCTGTGGTTTCTTAAAGTTAAATTTTTTTGTTTAGAATTTATCCAGTCTGCAGTTACTCATCCTGGCAAAATCTACACACATACATACACACACTGTTTGGATTTAAACTCAGAAATAATAAGATAAATTTTTATATAGCCAATTTTCATTGTATACCCAAAAAAATTTGTGCCATCCAGAAAGAATCACTTACTTTTACAAGAGGGGTAGGTTTGGATATGCCTAGTTGACAACTTCGTTGAGGTAATTTATATCTTTCTTGATCTCGTTGTTCCTTTTCTAAATCATTTTGAACATCTGTTTTCATACACATGCACTGAAGTAAATCGTGAGTCACACACTGAACATCTTCCTGTAAAGTGAACAAATCCTACAAACAGAAAAAAAAAATCAACTGAAATGCTATTTTCAAAATAATCCTTGTGATACTATAATAGAAGGCAAAATACTTCTCTAAATTGACCAGCTGAGAGTTCCCAACCTCTTAAACCACCATGAGTGCAACTGATGTGGGGAGATATAAGTTGCTAAATTTTTTTAATGTAATGAACTTTTTTCAGCTTTAATAATAAGCCAACAAAATGTTTATCTCCCTTTTATCTGTTACTAACAACAGAGAGCAGAGTTGAGATTACTGTTCAATCTAATCTTGAGCAAATTATTTCTGTGGTCCTCAACAACTAGTATTTAAAAAGCTTAAAATATATATCAAAATACATGTCAAAAATGCTGAATACTAATATTATTCTAAGTAGTTCAATGTACCTGAAAAGAATCTCATTCTTGATGTTTTTTTAAACAATGATGATATTCTCAGAATTTATTTTTCTTGCTAAAACTAATTTGACCTAAAATAATCGCATAATAAAGAATTATATTTTAAAAAAATGCAAAATTTGTGATATAGGGAAATAGCTCAAATACATAATGGCAATTTATGCAAACAACTGCATTTAACTCACAACTGCTCTTATATGCACTTACTCTATTGTAGATCACAGCAACATGTGCTACTTACAACTTTACAAGCAGACCACAGGATAACACAGAGTTGTAGGTAGGAAATTAATTAGAAGCACTGGTGTTGAAAAAAAAAGAACATGAAAGATTCGAGTATAAGAGAAATTTTTGAAATGTTCTTTTAATGTAATTTTATATGCTAAAAATGAGCAATCAATTCTAAGTATGATCAATTAGTTTTATTTTGATTTAAAAATTTTTTCTTGTAGTATTATCACACCTGTACACCCCTTGAGGTACATGGCAGGAATTGGATGATGATGATAGTGGTGATTTAAAAAAAGACAAAATAACAAAATTTACCTAGGTTGTCAAAATAACAATTGCTCTCTGGGTTAAATAACATTTTCTTTGAGAAATCTAAATTTGATAATTTATGAGGGAACTGTAACTAATATGGTCAGAGCATAGTGCATCAATAATCAGTTATTTTTCAAGACTCCTTATTTTGCAATATGATTAATTAACAATTGCATCTGTAAACTTAAATTCACAGTACTTGTACTTGAGTGTAAGTGAATAGTCTTATTATTATTACATGAAAATTCAATGGAGTTATTAACTCATTATGAGAGAGCTACACACCACACATTGTTTACACAGCATAATTCATTATCCACATACTATGCCTATATATAGGATGAAAAATGAGTTTCTGACAGGAAAAACTGCAGCCTCTGTATGAAATCAACTAATCTTCAATTGAAAAAGTACACATTAAAATTCTTCTCGTCATGATGAGAATCAAACTTAGATCTTTCCCAACAGTTGAGCACATTATCTTGCTAACCTTATAATTGCACTATGGAGCTAGAAGAATGAATATAAAAGGTACAAATATGAAAGTCATACTGTAATGAATAGTCTCTGTTTGTACTGTATTAGCTGACGACAGTAATTAAGTTACTCATATAACAAACAACTCAGAGGACTGCTATAATACTGAGAAAGATAGTGGCCAGCAGAGATAAGGTGGTAGTGGTTCCACTGTATAACGTCCTGATCAGACCACATATAGACTACACTAAGATCAGGTCACAAAGATTTGGAAGTGATGAAGAAAATTTAGAAAGGATACAGAGGTGAGTGATAAAAATTACTCCAGAACTATGGAATATTAACTATAAAGATAAAATCAAAGGCATGTCATCAGCAGAGTTTAACAAGAATGAAGAGACGATAATGATTGGGGCATTCATGCTTTTGAAGATTTACTGGATGGATGTGGAAGAGATTACTGAAATGGTAGAATATGGAGAAGAGACAAGGACTAGTCCCATTTGAGGAAGTTCCATAAAGGGAATGGTAAAAAATGGTAGCATTTTTTTTTTTTTTTTTTTTTTTTTAATATATAGAGTGGTAGGTGAATGGAATGTTTGTTGTGAAAGCTAGAAGTGTGACTTTAAGGTCTAGTGTAATAAATATTCCAACACCTCTATTCTGCTTACCATATCCTGTTAATAAAGATAGATTATTAACAACACAGAAGTAAAAAATTGAATATTTTACATAAAATAGTAACTGAAGCCTTTTCAAGGATAAACAAATAAAAGTACACAAAGTAACTTGAATAAGAACACAGGATATCATGAAGCACTCAAATATGTTAACTACAATTCTGGCAGTCAAAGGTGTTTTTTGCATTTTTTTGTTGATTTAAACACAGAATTACAGTCTCCAAAATGTTTGAAGTTTTTTAATTTCATACATGTTTAGATTAGAAGTGATTGATAAAGCATAAACAAATTTTGGTATTTTTTATGTCTGTAGAAGTGTATGTTCACAGGGTTGGTTTGCCTGTTCTGAAGGAAGAAAAACCTGCATTTCCAGGAGGGAAAACCCTCCACCTCTGTACGAGACTGGCTAACTCACCTTTAATCAAAAGAGACCAGATAAAGGTTCCTCATGTCATGGATAGGAATTGAACCCAGGTCTTTCCGACCAAAGGGCTATACCAACTGAGCTATGGAGGCTCTATCAAACCATCTTCCTGTACCTCCTTTAATTCTATCTGGTGACTTACAACTCAAATATAGATGATGTTCTACTCGACATAATGTGCCATTTATACCATACAATTATAGCATTTTGAACAGTATTTCTCTTGGCAATCCACACAAATGACAAAGTGCCATATGCCTTTTCCAGATCTGTAAAACTTAAATACAGATCCTTGTTATATTTTCATGATTTCTCAACTATTTGTTCTTGAAACAAATGCTTGATCCTGCTAACCTCTATTTCGCTTGAACCCTGCTTGTTCTTCTCTTAAGTTTTCATTTCACAATTTCATTAGCCTTTTCTGAAGTATGCTCTCAATAAATCTTACCAAGAACACTCAGAAGAAAAATTCTTTTGTAATTCTTACATTCCATTTCATTTCCCTTACATACATTCCAGCCTGTGTATAAAACTGAATTAGAAACTTTTATTAATACCATGTTTAGCCCAAATTACAGCATATATGTGGTTCAGCATAGATTCCACAAGGTATTAGGATTGCATCTAAGTCTATAATATACTAGGATTCACCAGACAGTCCTTTAACTGGCTCAGATATGATGATGAAGACTTTGTTCCCGTATCTTTTTTCTAACATGTCCCATAAATTCTCAATGGGGTTCATATCCGGGCTTTGTGGTAGCCAGAGAAGATGGTGGAAGTCACTGTCATGCTCGCTGAACCACTGCTGAACATTCTTACATGATGGACAGTACCATTGTTGTCTGTGAAACAACTGTCACCTGCTGGATAAAAAGTCAACACTGCAGGATGGACTTGATCAGCAACAATGTTCAGGTATTTCTTGGAGGACACCCGACCTTCAAGCAATGTCAAGGGACCCGTTCTGTATCAGCAGAACATGCCCCACACCATGACACCATCTCCAAAACCTTGAGTTGTGTTTCAAGGCAAGCTGGGTTCATTGCTTCATAGGGCTCCTGCCAAACTCTCTGCATATCGTTGTGTAAAGAACAAGGTGTACCATGACTCATCAAACCACATGACTTTTTTTTTTTCCAGTCTCCAGTCATGGTGTTCCTGACACTACTGTAGACAAACTTTCTGGTTCTTTGCAGAAATCAGTGGTTTCTGTATAGGCATATGACTGCCAATATTGATCCTCTTCAATTCTCTCTACATAGTTTGGTGAGATTATGCAGGAACAACTTTTATTAGATGCTTCAGTCAATCACTGCACACATGAAGTTTGTACAAGCTTTCTCAGAAAACAGCTATCTCGTTCCTGACAGACTGTCTTAGGACCACAGTTACGCCTCTTAGACAAGCAATTTGGGTATTTTTTTCCACTGAACCCAAGATATGTCTGTTCTCATTATTTATGGTGTTCAAATTATTGAGCTCCAGAGTAGAATACTGTTTTTATGTAAACCATATATATTCCGGAGGAATGGCAGTGATGCAGTTTTTAATATTATCATTGAGCAAGGTTACGTTCCTAATTAATTTAATAATTTTCTTTTTTGTGCATTTAGTGGATCATTATCCATGGCTTCATACATCCTGATGTCTGCATTAATTAACAAATCAATTTTTTGCTAAGTAACATTTTTGATCAAGTATAACAGTTGCATTCCCTCTATCAGCTTCTTTGGTAATTAAAATATCCTTGCTGTTCTTCAGGAATTTAATTGCATGTCTTTCCTCCTTGCTTACATTTGCCAGCATGGTTGACTGGGTGGTTAGCATATCTGCTCTCCAGCTAAAAGGCTGCAGGTTCGAATCCCGCAATGGGCATGAATGTTTGTGATTGTTTGTGAAGATACTAGTGGTGGAGGTTGGCAGTAAATGGCATTGGTGTAGATGATGAAGGTAGTTGCGGTTGGTAGAGTGGGAAACGGAGATCTGTAGAGTAGATGCCCTCCCTCGATGAGTCTTTGGACTCCCTGGAGGTGTTATGTAATAATAATAATAATATCTCACCTTTTGAGAAACCAGATTTGCTGTTTTCAAAATCGTGGCCTCCAGCCAGAGGCATCCACAATAAGTCACTCAGTGAACTCTGAAAGATATCATGTTTTTCCCATTGTGATCAACACTTGTGATGATTACTGACCAGCAGCATTCCTAAATAGTTGCCTAGAACATGTCGTGACACACAAGACCAAGTATATTGCACATACGTTGCATAAGTGACATTTATGTGCATCTGCATAAAGGTTTCTAATTCAGTGGCCAGTATGTGTAGATGGGTACGAGGGCTCCAATAATTTGGAATTTGACCCTCTGACAAGGCCTTCTGAATTATGCAGTGTAGCCAATATAAAACTTTTATACCTTCATATTAAGCATTTCTGGTTGAATATCATCTACTCCAGCTGCCTTTCTGCAGATTTAAATGGCATCTCTACCTCAAGTATTGATATGTACTCTTGAATGTTTTCTACCACTGCTGTCACTGATTGTTTCATTTAGCAGTCTTTCAAAGTAATTACTCCAGACATCTAGAATATCTTTATTTCACATTCCGTGTCACCTTATCATCTTCGATTTCTTTTATGGTACTCTTTTCTTCCTCCATTTCTAATTTTTTTCAATAACATTCAGAATATTTTCAATATTCTCAGAGCTCAGGTTGACTTACTTGCCAGGCTTTCTTGGTTTCCTTGACTACCATTTGAACTTCCTGAGTTCACCATGGCTTTCTGATTTTTCTATCTTTGCAAACAATCACATCACATGGCTAAATAATAATAATAACAAAGATAGGAAACTGATACAGAAAATCTTGATATTTAATGGTGTCGAGGCTAGCTGGTGAACGGACGTGCTATCGGAGAGCTCCTGAGAGATTTGTGTTTTTTGTTGATTTATTGGTGTTTTGGATTCAATTTAACGGACTTAAGTGTGTAAATTTGGTATATTATTGGAGCTTTATTAGCGTGGTTAATGTACTAAAGTGTTTTATAACATAATCTATGTCGGGAAGTCGCCGCTAGATGGATTCGTAATGTGTAGTGTTCGTGCAAGCTCCAGATAAGATAAGTATCATTTTCAGTTATATTGTGTATCAGTTATATCAGTTAATATTGTGTAGTTTTGTTTGCCTTGCGTATTTTAGTGCGTCTATTTTTGGTCTGTTATAACATATAATTTGACAAAACACGTTGTAAATAAGAATGGCACCTGTGCGAAGGAAAATGGCGGCCAGTAATGAAGGTTCGCCATCGTTATCAAAGAACGGTAGCGTAAATGAAATGAGTCAGTGTACTAGCTGTGAAATGTACGCTTTGCAGAGTGCGGTCGGAGTGTGGTTAGATGATAATAAAGGATTGAATGTGTGTAGAAAATGTAGGGAGAATGAGGAATTGAAGTGTATTTCGGATCGTGAGTGTGATATTTTTATCAACCTTCAGAATGAAGGAAATAAGGATATGACAAGAAACGGCAAGGTTGTACATGAAAATTGTGAGAGTGTGAATGATAGTATAAATGGTTTCTCAGAGAACAAAAAAGATGAGATAGATGCATTGAGTGAGATCGCGTTGTTGAATAGTGCGATAGAAAGAGCAAAACAGCAGCTAGAGTGCATGAACAAAAGTAGACTGAATGAACCAACCAATAATAAAAGGTATGACAGGAAAAATAGACATATGAATGTGAACATGAACAAAATGAAGGATAGAGTGCTGTATGGAGACTCGTTAGTATGAGGTGTGTTAGTAGAGGATTTGACAAAATCGTACCAACCTGGTGCGACCATAAAGGACGTAACTGCGTCTATTAGAGAGCAAAAGGAAAGAGTGAAAGAAATGATTGTTGTGGCAGGTATGAATGATTTGAAAGGAGATAAAATGGAAACGAGAGAAGACCTGAATGAATTGTTTGAGGTAGCAAAAGAAAAGAGTGAGAGAGTTAGAATGATTAGTCTTTTGCCACGGTATGACAGTGAAATGTTTAAAAGGAGGGCTATAACTGCGAATGACTTTATGCGTGGGTTATGTATGACGAGTGGTGTGGAATTTGTGGATGTGTGGAGTGAGTTTGATGGGCGAAAAGATCTATATAAGATGGATGGCTTGCATTTGAATGGTTACAGTGTAAGAAGACTTGAGAAAGTGTTGCTGAATGTAGTGGATGTGCAAATTCAGGGAAACTAGATTGGTTAGGGGGGGGGAGTAGAGATACAGTCCTTATGGAGGCAGTTGAATGTAAGAATGAATATAATATGCCAGAGCAAATAAGGACAACAAATCTGAGTGGGATAGTTAATATAAGGCATCAAGGTAGGGTTGGGGCTAATGGGGGTCTTAAATTCATGTACACTAATACTAGGAGTATTAGGAACAAGAAGGAAGAGTTTTTGGCCATGGTTGGCACTTCCAGACCACAGGTTATAGGTATTAGTGAAACATGGCTGACTGTAGATGATATAACTAGTGGGATTGAATGTGATGGGTATAGTGTGTTCAGGAATGACAGAGAGAATAAAACGGGGGGAGGAGTATTGTTGATGATAGCTGATGAGTTCCAGCCAAGGAGAATAGAAGTTGAATTGCAGGATAGAGAAAAGAGCACATTTGAGGCCATTTGGTGTGAGATTGTGGCTAGCAGAACTAAATATACAATTGGGTGCTGCTATAGACCAGGTGATGGAAAAGATGGTGGTGACAGTATGCACAAGCAAATAGAAGAAATGGGTGGAAGGAGGGTGATTATTATGGGAGATTTCAACTATGGTCGCATTGATTGGAGTGAGGAGAGGACGCACGGGAGGAAGGAACTGGATTTTATGCGGTTATTAAGGGATAACTATCTGCGACAGCATGTAATGGAAAATACTAGGGGTCAGAGAGTGCTTGACCTGGTAATTACATCTGAGGATTTGGCTGTAACAAATATGACCACATTGCCACCAATCGGTGAGAGTGATCATAGGGTCTTAACTTGGGAGGTGGCTAAAGGTGTAGAATTTTCAATTAAGACAGGGTACATGTGGAATTATCGGGCTGGAAAGTATGACAAGCTTAGGAGTTTGATTGGTTCAGTGCCATGGCATGTACAACTGCAAGGACTAGAAGTTGATAGTGCATGGGAGGTAGTTAAGAAGTGCTTGCATGAAGCAATGGCTGACTGTATACCTAGAGTCCGAATAATAAATCAAGTAGGGGTTAAATGGATGAATAACACCATTAAGCTTGAGTTGCAAAAAAAGAAACAACTATGGAGGGAATTTAAGGAGAAGGGTGACCGGCAGGCACATGAACGGTATAAAGCGCAGGCCAGAAGGGTGACGAGTGTGGTAAGAAAAGCAAAAAAGGATTACGAAAGAACATTGGCCATGCAGGCTAAAGAGAATCCTAAACAGTTTTTTAGATATGTAGCAAGTAAAAGGAAAAATGTACATGGCAGATTGATTTTAAAGAATGCCGATGGTAGGGAGGTAACTGAATCAGTTGAGATAGTTGAGTTGCTGAGTGAGCACTTTGCAAACGTATATCATCCAGGTGGTGACATTGCAGAAACGAATAAACCAGTAGATTATACGGGAATTGTGATTAATGAAGTGGAGGTGAGTAGTCTATTGCATAACCTCAATGTCAATACATCTGTGGGATTGGATGGTATACCAGCTCGTGTTGTACGAGAAGCAGCTAAAGAATTGTCAGTACCCTTGACCATTTTGTTTAATTTGAGTCTCGGGTCTGGGTTAGTCCCGAGCGGGTGGAAAGAGGGGAAAATAGTTCCACTGCATAAAGGTGGTCCCAAGACTGCTGTTGTAAATTACCGACCAATTAGCCTATCAGGAATCATTGTCAAGGTCTTAGAGAAATTAGTCAAGAAAAGAATACAGGATTGGATAGATGAAAATGGGATATTGTATGGGGGACAACATGGTTTTGTGAAGGGTAGATCATGCCTCAGTAACTTGCTCACGTTTTATAACACAGTGACGGCTGAACTGGATAGGGGTAATGGGTTTACAGTGATACTACTGGACCTTGCCAAGGCCTTTGATAGGATACCACATGGAACCCTAATCAGTAAACTGGAGCAGATGGGTATAGATATAGGGTTGGTGAGATGGATAAGAGGGTGGTTGAAGGAGAGATATCAACGAGTGGTTTATTCAGGAGTGGAGTCTAAAAGACGTCTTGTGACTAGTGGAGTGCCACAGGGCTCTGTTCTTGGACCACTGCTTTTCAATTTGTTCATCAATGATATTGGAAAGGATCTGAGAGGAAGTGTTCACTTGTTTGCTGATGATGCAAAGTTGGGTAGAGCAATTGTGAGTGCACAAGATATCAAAATTTTACAGGATGATTTGGATAGTTTGGAGGACTGGGCTAGGAAAAATGGATGTCAATTTAATGTGGCAAAGTGTAAGGTTATGCACTTTGGGGTGAAAAGAATAGCAGCAGTATATCGCATTGGTGGAATCATACTTCAGGAGATTGATGAGGCCAGGGATTTGGGAGTGTTGGTGGATAGGGAGCTGAAGTTTAGGGGGCACATTGCAAAAGTAACTAAAACAGCTCACCAAATCACTTGGCTTCTGAAAAATACTTTAACATGCAGAGACGAACAAGTTGTTGTTCCTCTGTATCGAGCCTTGATAAGACCCCATCTGGACTTCTGTGCCCAGCTATGGGCACCAGGGTTTCTTCGTGATGGGGAGGAAGTGGAGAGGGTCCAGAGACGAGTGACCAAGATGATAGCAGGTCTGTGGAATGAACCTTATGAAAATAGGTTGAAGATTTGTGGGTTGCAGAAATTGGATGATAGGCGAAGGAGGGGTGATATGATTGAGACATTCAAATTACTGAAAGGTTTTTATAAGATTGATCCAGAAGATATTTTTGAAAATATGACTGGTGGTGGGAGGACTAGGGGTCATGCATGGAAGCTGGGCAAGAGCGTGGTGGACAAGGGTGTTAGAGCTAGGTTCTTTACTTGGAGAGTGGTAAATGAGTGGAATAAGCTTCCAGAGTCTGTTGTGGGTGCTACGACCGTGAATGAGTTCAAGGCAAGGTATGATAGATACTGTGTGAATGTTGAATAGTTGTTCTTGACATGATGTTAGGGCCTCCCTTGATGAGTCTGTCGACTCCTTGGAGTTTCCCGGAACAATAATAATAATAAAAATTAATTGTAAAATTTTTTTCTATATTTTACAGGCATCTGCATTACAAAGGAACAGCAAATTATACAAACTATAGAACCATTCCAAAAAAACACCTCCCTATATAGAAGCTACAATAAGGTAAAAATTGATTAACACTTTCCTAAAATATATATATATAATTAAACAAATTAGTAAATACTAGCAGATTGAAAATGTCCTATCTCCGATAAAGGAGAAAAACATAGATGTTCAGATCTATTGAAATTTGGGCAATGGACTAACTAATGTTTCATAAGTTTTGTTATAAAGATGCTGCATAAGAAACCCAGTCTTATGTAGGAATTTTGTCTTATCTGTTTTGTGATAGCAGCCTACAATTCTAATTATTTCATAAGAAGAAGACTCACACAGGCTACTATATTCATAAAAATTACTCAATCGTCTTTATAAAAGAAGATGGGACTATTAAGACATTGGTCTCATTCTTTATGTTCTTCAGATGAACAGTAGGTCAACTTTCTTGTCAAATCTTTTCAGTGAAGTGTTCATCAATAAAGCATTCATTCAACAACTCTAGAATCTCTGCCTCTTCTGCTCAAGACAAAATCACCCATATTCCATTCCTTTAAAGAACATAATTTCTGTGGCCTTCTGTTCTGTCATAAAAATCTTCACCTTTCTTTCATTTCATAAGGACAAGCTCCCTTCACTTGGTTTTCTGGGTGCTCTTGTGGCTTATCTTTGGACAGCATTTCAAGTCTGGAAGATCAAATTTTATCTGTTGCAAAGAACATATGCCTTATATCAAGTACCATGAGCCTGAACAATCAGGGTTTGCTGAACATGTCATCTCTATCAAACACAAAGTTCTCTGGAATAAGACAAAAATACTTCATAAGAGCATTTTTTTTAAATTTTTTATGGAATGTCTTTATAAGGAAACTTGTTAAACATTACTCCATCACCCAAACATTAAACAAATCTGATAATCTATGTTTATCTCCTTATGGGAGATATTACTTTTTCAATCTGCTAATCTTTATTAATAATTTGTTTAATTAATTATATATACGCTATACTGACAAAAGTATTTAGATACCTTATGTGCCATGCAAATTTTGGATTCTAATACATGCAAATATTCAGAGAGTGTCTGCATAAGTCTGGTAATATAAAGGTGGGACGTGCTGCATGTTTTGCACTGTACTCGATGTTGAGATGCCACGTTCAGCTGAACCGACAGACTTCTAACGTGGGATAGTAGTTGGGTGTCACATCAGTGGTCTTTCTGTCCATGACATTGCTATCAGTCTCAGTATACTGAAATCCACCAATGGTTATTATGTCATTTATAGAAGGAAAATCGATGGTGCTACCACAGTAGGAAAATGCCCTGGGAGGCCACTGACACTCCCTGACTGAGATTGATGATCTCAGAATGTTCGAGCATCCTGCAAGTCAGCAGCAGTGGACCTTCACAGTAAACCTGGAAAATGCTGCAGGGACATCTATCTTGAAAGTCAGCAGAATAAGCAGCAAGACTATTCAGTCCACAACAGTTTCACCCTGTGGAGCCCCTCAAAGAAAGGAAATGGCAGAGAAAGCAGAACAGTTAAGAAGAAGCAGGATAGCAATAAAGATGGAAGACAAATGGAAAAGTTTATTGATGTGACCCAAAACTTGTAGATAAAATAATAATGGAAAACTGCAACAGATTATATTATATGGTGTTGGTTCCCACATTAAACTCATGGCAAAAGACTAGTGATAAAACTAAATACTCATAGTAATCCTACTTCAGCAACCACAGACTACTCACATGTCAGATAATCCTAATTAATATTTTTATTTTTTTATTGATCTACTGTTCTATGTAATGCTATTCTAATCACATGGAGGTAGTAAGGTAAAGAGAAATACCAAGATATTTTAAAAAATAGAAAGTCTAAAAATAGAAAGTCACCTGAAAGAATACTTATTCCCAATGTTCCTAAATGCTGTAGAGGCATTAGACCATACTTATACTGAAGGCTAGGTTGGTTTTATTACTAAAGACTTCTGAATGAGGTTAGAACACAAAATGAAAACTAATAACTATCATACTTTAAATAAAATATTTAATGAAAAATAATTAATCCGATACTGGAAATTAAATTCAAAATTTTTTCTTACTTTCAGATCATTTATGGAAAACTGAGCCTTTGCAGAGTCCTTAAAATCTATTACTTGTCCACTAAGACCTTGCTTTGTAACTTGGCGCTGATATATTTTTTCCTCAATTGTCCCCTGCATGAAAAGTTGCATTTAGCATATTTAATATTATAAAAACACTGACTGGTTAACAGTATTTCCTTCTTAGAGTAAATATAGAATAGTATCATCTGCAGCATTACTATGATTACTTTATAAACTTTAATTCAATTTAACCAAGGTTCAATTGCTGTTTTTTGTTTACAGGGAATGTTTGTTCATAATGCTATAAAATTCTGAATTTTATAGAATTCTATTAAATTAGTAGAAGTTAGTAGAAAATTAGCTACTAAATTCAATCAAAATTATATTTTCCTATAATGAAGAGACTTCTAACCTACCTTCCTGTTTTCATAGTTTTTCTTTGATATTTTTTGGTGAAAATTGCAATTTATATTCAAAAGAATATAAATTGCAATTTTCACCATGTCATTGAGGATCTACAGAATATCAACATATGTTTCATGCCTAAAATGTATCAATGGGCAGTGCAATACATGAAAGTCATGAAGCAATTTTGTTTTAAAAATGAGTTTGAACTTGAATAAGCACCAATGTATTGGTACTAGTTTGGAAAAAGGCACAACTGACTGTTTAGCCTTAGCTGGTTGTGCCTTTTTCAGGTGTTTAAATTAAAGCACCCCTATTCAGAGCAATCTAGAGAGAGAGCTAGGAGATGCCCTCAAACTTGGGGTACAATACTTGACAATTATTTTCATTGTCAAAATTCAAAAATGACTGATAGGGAGAAATATGGCAATGTGAATGAAAAAAAAGGTGGTGAATTTTGCATACCATGTGAGCCAAAAGGCAGTAGTTGGTTAAACAAAGGAGTCAAACCAACTCTACAGTCGTTCAACTTGCACAATGGCTCTCACTTTGTCTGAATGTGCTTTGCTTATGATGTGTTTCTATTTTCAATAGGAATGAAGAAAATGCTGCAGCAACACTTTGTGAGTACAGACACCTAAAGACTTTGCAAAAAGGTGCCCAATGATACCAAATGTGGTGCAATGTATAGTTCGTCCATTTGAAGAGACAGGCAGTTTGACAGTGTGACTAGGAAAAGAGCATTCATTTGAAATTCAACAAAATGACTGAAGATGTTGCAACTGCCGTTGTTGAGCAGTCAAATGAGAATGCTGCAGGTTCATGCAGTGCACGTGTCATAGCATGACAATTAGATTTACTATATATAATGGTACAGAGAACTTTGCAAAGCATTGCAATGCTACCCATATAAACTCAGCCACAGCCATGAGTTGAGAACAGGAGATGCCAACATCCAAAAAACGTTTGCATTCATTTCTGGCATGCATGGAGATGAAGGTGCCACACAGAACTTTAAACAAATATAATCTCTGCACTGCTTTCAAACCTCACATCTCTATTCTCCTAAGGATTAACTTTTTCCCTCTCTGTTCTAGGTGTTTACAATGTTTTGTGTTCTTGCAAATTATATTATAGTCATACTGGGAGATCTGCTTATGTCCACCTAGATGAACACAAAACATCAGTCACCACAGCTATGGTTAGTCAAGTCTAGCTGACCATACCATTTGATACCTTGCACAGAATCAAATGGAAGAAAACTATTATGCTACATCACAGTAAATACAAACTTAAAAGATTCTTTTCAGAATCAGTAGCAGATTTTAAAAAACCAGCTTAATCTTACTAAATATGATTGTGTTAAACTCCTGAAGATTCAGGAAACTTTAATTCTCAGGCCTCTTGCCCAACAACAACTAAAATCTAGCTAACAACGCCTGTAGTTGTTTTTGTGTGTGTTACTACAATTTCAACATTGTATTCTCTGTGACAGAGACGAAATATTGAAATGATTAAACCTGCTGTTTAATTATTTCTCTTTGTACTGTAGGTATTCCATTAAATTGTATTATTGTTATTATTGTAAACCAGTACCTTAGCCTAAACACATGATCACTTCTTATTTCAAACTTCCCATATTTTCTTGTATCCTGATACAATTGTTTTTTCTTATGTCTTCTCTTAATGTGAATTTGTGCACATCTTTTTAAAACATGGGTGTTCTTGATGACATTTACAGGATCATATATTCCTGCCTATTGATCAGTCAGAAGAATTGCAGAATTGCCAACATCCACATTGATATACCTCAAGGGGAAAAAAAAAACATCTCTGAGACAGCTCTACTATGGCTACATCTGTTGCAGACTGATTATCTGATATCCAGTAAAAAAAATACATAAATTCTTAAATATATAGACAGATTTAAATCTAAGAGACTAGTTTTTTAAAATCTTCCATAGTTCTTTAATATAATTTTTCTAAATTGAAACAAATATAGCTGCCTAAAACTACTAAAAATCTGTGTGATGGTTATTATGAAACCAGATGTCCAACACTAGAGATCAACTTAGTATGACTAAAAGACAATGGGGACCATAAGAAATAGCCTTTGTTTACCTTCATTTTATGTGCTTGTGCATATTTTACTTTTGATTTGTGAAGATTAGTGAAGTACCATGTTAAAGTATTACACAACTATTTGTGTAATAGTTGAATAGATTTGGTTTATTATTTTTCCCAGATCCTTCTTTCATTCTATTGGTCAACACATATATAGGTTATAAAAACTGGTGTCACTCTTTAAGGATTCAAGGCTTCTTTAGGTTTGTTTCTGAAGTCTGTTTAATTATAAAAGATGATCAATCTCCCAAAGGAAGTGCTTTAACTGTGAACACTAATGTGATGTTGCAGATCACATTGTGAAACACTTGTCAAAATTATCAATAAATATTGATAATTCAATCCAATTACCTTTTTCTGTCAGCTTACAAGTAGGATTATGTTCGCCTTAAAGTACAAGCCATTAGGATAAAGAAAACCAGGACGTCCTCTTAAACGATTCAACAATGACTTCTAAGGCCGGAACAGGCCATGCTAGGCCTAAATCATTGATATGTATGATGATGATATTGATAATTACACAAAGTTATATTTTTTTTTCAAAAAAATAGATGATCATCAAATTCTTGACATATACCCTCAAGGAGCGTACAGGATATTATGATAGTACTACATGAAGAACTTACATCATTACTAACCTCCTATCAACAATTTTTCTCCAAATCAATCTGTTATCTGTGAAGACTACAACATCATCAGATCTTATATTTCTGTCTTCTGAGGCACTTTTTAAGCTTAAGTGACCATAACAACTAAAATTAGCTCTGCTAACAATGTTAAGTTCTTTCCTAATATCCTTGTTTTTAATATGATATTTCCATTGATGCCACCTGTTTACATCCTTAATCTTTTTCAGGTGTCTCATATCTGCGGTCTCTAGTATTTGGTCAAGTGTTTTATTTCTAACCCAAATCTCAGATCCATAAGTTAACACATTCGCTGCCAACTACGAGTATACTCGTATGTCGATTTACCGACCTCCTATGTCAAACACGAGTTAACCCTTAATATATTTACCTTAATTTGGACCCTTGGATTCTGAATAAAGTGGAGAGCACGTCTGGAGGCTTGGTAGAAGGGAAATAATTTCAACTAAAATATTATATATTATATGTGTCTCAGAAGCCAACTACGAATATACTCGTATGTCGATTACCAACCTCCTATGTGCCAAGCACGAATTAATCCGTAGTATAACACATAATTTGTAAATCAATTTAAAACCAATAAAATCAATAAAAATAAAAACCAATCAATAAAATAAAAAACAATTTATTCAAATTAAGAATGGTACATTTTAAAACAAATTTCCACGCATAATGGTGGTTTTTCGTGAAACAGGACAATAAGAACGTGTTTCGCGTGATCATTTGTTTCGTGTACACACCGGCATGGCTTTGTTGGGAGATTCTTTTTTTCTCTTGGTGATAAAATTTCCAAATAATGAAAATCCCGATTCCTCCTGATATTTTCTGATTGTGTAAGCTCATCCATTCCAACAAAAACTGAGATAATTGATCTCTAAATTTTAACGCAGTCATTGCATTTCCAGTAATCGTGTTATAAAATTTATGCGCATTTTGAATGTATACATCAAAAATGCTTGTTGCCAATTTCTTTGGCCATCTAATTGTCTTTCGTAAGGTGGAATAGTAAGAAAGCATTTGATCAGAAAGATCGGTGCCTGACATCCCCAAATTATAATCCCTAATGATGTTTGGTTATTAACTTACTGAAATTTACCATTCCGATTTTGTGTTTCAACCATTCTAAATTTGTGCATATTTGAAATCGAAAGAACTTCCCTCTTATCCTTCCATTTGCTGATTACAACAGGACCTCTTCATTGCCAGACAAATTCCCCTTTCTTTAGTTTCTTCTGAATAACATCTGGTGGATTGTTTTTCCTAAAATTTATCAGCGTTCCACACACGTACGATTTTCTGTCGGTAAGCGATTGTGTCAGAGCTACAGAATTATAAAAATTGTCCTTATACAATATATAACCCCTGTCTAAATATTGTTCCATCAAGTGGAATACAATATCATATGCGTGACCCATTTTTGCTAAAGAGGATTCTGATTTTCCTGTATAAATTTTTATTTTTATCATCAATCCATTCGATTCGCATAGTTCATAGACTTTCACGCCATATTTATGTTTTTTGTTTTTTATGTATTGTCGAAACACCAGTCTATCGTGCCACAACACCATTGACTCATCAATACGAGATTACTCGTAGTTGGCGTATGAAACAAAATTCTGTCTGATAGCCTGCTACGAGATTACTCATAGTGACCTTGAAGACGCAAAAAGGGCTTGGCGTGCGGGAACAGACTATGCCTGAGGAGCGTGGCAGCGAATGTGTTCAAATTGGCTTGAACACTGTGTTGTATATAGCTAATTTAGTGTTTTGACTAATTTCTCTCTTATTCCATATAAATTGATTCAGTTGACTTCCTACCATACCAGCTTTTTTGATTCTGTTGTCTATTTCCATATTTAATTTACCATCTTCACTAAAAATCATGCCTAAGTAGCTGAAATGTTTGACTTGCTCTTATAGGTTCTCCATTCACAATGCAGTTGATATTTTCAATGCTTCTGCCTATTTTCATTGTCTTTGGCTTGTTATTACTGACCTTCATACCAAATCTATTACAAAAGTTATTCAATTTAGCCAGGGAATCTTGCAGACTTGTTGCAGATTTATTTAGAAGTATAACATCATCTGCATAAAGTAAAGAGCTGAGATTAACATCTTCGATTTTGATATCAGGCTTAATACCACTTTCCTTCATACTGTGATCCATATAGATAACGAATAACAGAGGAGATAATATACATCCTTGTCTGACACCATATTTAACATTAAACCATCTTCCTATACTTCCTTCAATTCTAACTGCTGACTTACAACTCAAATGAAGACTAAGCATTGTTTGATATAATGCCCCATTCACACCATACAACTGTAGTGTTTTGAATAGCTTCTCTCTCTCTTGGTACCTTGTCATATGCCTTTTCCAGATCTGCAAAACTTAAGGACAAATTTTTGTTATAGTCCCATGATTTCTAACTGTTTGTCGTAAAGTGAAAATCTGATGCTGACAGCCTCTATTTGGCCAGGCTTGTTCTTCACCAAACTTCCCTTCCACAATCCTTTTCAACTGTTTCTCAAGTATATTTGCATAAATCTTACCAGGAACACTCAGTAGGGAAATACCTCTGTAATTCTCACATTTAGTTTTATTTCTCTTTTTATATATGGGTGAGAGCTCTACTCCAATCACCTGGAATTCGTACCTCTGTCCAGGCCTTCTGAACTATGCAGTGCAGCCACTGCAAAACTTTTATACCTCCATGCTTGAGCATTTCTGGTCGAATATCATCTACTCCAGCTGCCCTTCTACATTTCAGACTTTTGATGGCTTTTTTTACTTCTCCTTATTTTATTACTCATTGCACAAAAGGAGAAGTTTCTTTTGAATGGAGAATAATAGGAATATATTGCAAGAGATTGTGTTGGAAATTGCAGACTAAAGGAATTTGTAACAAGTTGATGAACATAATATTAATTATGAAAAAAGATTACTTTAAACAATACTCACAGCAGTAAGCAGTCTATAAATATGCACTGGAGCAGTCTGTCCATCTCTCCATATACGAGCCATAGCCTGTAAGTCATTTGCTGGATTCCAGTCAATATCATATAGTAAAATGCGAGATGCTCCGGTCAAATTGAGACCAATACCACCGGCTTTGGAGCTTAAAAGAAATACAACTGAAAAAAATAAATAAATAAATAAAATAAAATAAATAATAATAAAAAATAAATAAATAAAGAATAATAAAAATAAAATTAGAGTTCAGGTATAAAGCAAATAGTATCAAAACACAAATCTCTAGAAATCCAATTTAACAACTAGCAACTAAAGATAATTGGAATTCTGATAATTTCATTTAACTCTGCTGCATTTAATAATCCCAGGAGTGAAGCACATCACTATGACCTATTTTGTGTTTGTAGCTGTTCAAAAATTGGATAATTATATCTGTTCTTTAATTTTCTTTTGAGAATTAGAGAGATGGATGTCAAGTACTAAAGGGTTAAGTACCAATATTGTTGCAGAACCTGCTGATGTTATGAAAACAATAACATACTTGTCTTAGTCAATAACCAAAAAAAGTTAGTATGTAAGAGAAAAAAAATTTAATATATTTCTATATTATAAAATTTTAACATTAAGTGATGAATGTCAGTGAGATAACTTTTCATGGATTTATAACTGATTAATTCCTAGCTTCAGGATTATGGCAATATTTATGTGCTTAAAACATTCTAAATTGTTCTGAAAAATTCTAGTGAATTTTTTCTAGTCAGTAGAGGACCAGTCATTACTAATGACATGTTCCAACATAAAGATGTACACAAAAAAATTATTACATAATCTCAAGTGCAGAATAAGAATTCCAAGCATATTTTTATAACTAAACATTTGGGTCAATTTTTTAAATAACGAAACCTGTGGTGCGTTCATAATTAGAAGAAACACACGTATAAACCACAGTGAAAATTATTTACAATTAAATAATTTTCACTGTGGTTTATACGTGTGTTTCTTCTAATTATTTGGGTCAATTAAGGGTCAAAGCAAGATAAATGAGAGGAGACTTCCAGTCTCTTAAAGAATGCAGAGAACTAACTGGGACATTTGACCTAATGTCCAATCCTCATGGTGCACACATTAGTATTTATCTGAATACAAATGAACAATGATGGGCTGGAAATTTGGGATTTAGCTGACAAACTGTATTCTTTATTGGATTAAACTAAAAGAAAAAGAATATGGTACAATGTGATGAGATGTCATGCCCACTAAGTCATTTCCCAAATAAATAACGCTCCATGATGAAAACAGTTTTCATCACGGAACTAGGACAAACAGAGGAAGGTCAGCTATTGGAACAAACTTGAACCCATTGTCAGAAGAATTCACGATGGCACAACTACATAAGTAGCAATGGAAAAGAATCAGAACTGACAGATTTAGAGAAATACACATTAACACATTGTTACTCAAACAAAGATAACAAAAACAGGTGATATTCTTCTAAATAATAACTAAAAGATGTTACATTCGACCAATAACGATCAGGGAAAGGAAGAAATAGTTAACATGAAAAAATCTTACTAAATATCAAGTATAGTAATATGGAGAAATAACAAAATGTGGAATTGGATAATTTTGCTTATCTGTGCCTATGATTCCACAAAAGATTCTATTAAGGAAGAGATGAAAGATAATTTTTTGAGTCATAAGAGATGGATGATACAAAGAAAAAGGAAAAATTTGGTTGGAGATTTATATGGCAGAATAGGAAATTAATACCAGACACAGAAATATTTTTGGAAAATTTGAAGAAAAGAACAAAGTTAATAAAAATGGTACACATTTATGGATTTCTATTCAGGACATGGACCAGTCATTACTAATGACATGTTCCAACATAAAAATGTACACAAATTTATATTGAGAAAAGACACAAAATTTTTACAAAATTCATGCCTCTCCAGATTAATTTAGTCATTTCTTATAGATTTTAAGGTACTGAACATGAATATGACAAAGAAAATGCAAAATTGGCTATGGTTTGCAAGAGATCCACAATAGTTTCTTATATAATAGATTAATATGCACTTATCACATATACCGGTAAATGTCCACTTTTACGTCCGCTGTCGCTTTGCCTGCCACTTGTATAGCTGTTCAGGATCATCTCTAGCAAGCACCAACATGGAAGTGGACCACTTCCCCTGGTATTGTTCTCCATCGTTACAATTTCCTGATGGAAAAAGTTCACCATGTCACCATACCACAGTTGTTGGGGGAGAAATCCAAGTGAGAATGGAGCAAGTGTATTTTTAAGGACATATTGCAACCAAGTATGTGATACAGAGACAAGTCCTCAACCAGTTCCTCGTAGTTTTCTGCTCTGATTTCGCGGAAGTTAGGTTGAAACCAGACGAAACACACCCCAAGCTTTTCACGACATGGAGCAGGCTGTCGAAATTTCATCAACAAAGAGCTCTCAGATCTGAGGAACCACAGAAACTCACTCTTTATTTTTCACCTTACTGAGTCAAGGGAATTTGTCAGCCAGGTACTTGAAAGCTGATACAATCCAGTCCATGGCTTTTATGAAGTTTTTTTCCAGGCCAAGTTTGATACATACAGGTGGTAGCAGAATTTTGTGCATTTCTGCCACAAAATTATGCTACAAAAAGTGCTGGGTGTTGCACATTCTTCTCTCCAACCTTCAGAGATTTCCTCGCAGGTCAGGCTCTCTCTCTCTCTACACATAGTGCAAAGTCCTTGCTTGGCTGTCCCATTCACACAAAAAACAGCAGTATACTTTGTATATATCCCAGCTGCAGACCCATTAGCACAGACACTACCTTCAAATCACCACAGAGATGCCAGCTGTACTTGCTGTAATGAAGACAGCCCAACAGCTGTTTTAGGTTGTCATAGGTTTCTCTCATGTAGACAGCATGCAAAGCTTTGAGACTCAATTTTGATGCTTCTCTGAATAGTCCCATTTGTGAGGTTATATTTGATTCGAAGGGCAATCTACATTGTAGCAGAGCACAAGGTCTACTTCCTTTCGGAAGTAAAGTGCAAAACGAAGTCACTCAGACATTTTCCTTGAGAAGATTTCATTGTAAGTCTTGATTGATCCCAGTAACTCTGCTTTGGCCTTGGACAAGTCCAGATCGCGAACAAGATCATTCAGTTCTTCTTGTGTGAGAATGTGTAGCGCAGATGACACATCATATATGGCCGACACATGGATCATCATTAGACACTGAAGACTCAGGAGAACTTGACATTGATTTGCATCTGTCCTCATCGTCCTCTGAATTGATGGAAAATTCTTTTGGAGGTTTGGGAATGGTAAGTCCTTCGCTGTGCGGAACTGGTCAGAACGCAGTCCACTTCTTTGTCCTTGTGATACCTCCCGAAATAAGTGGTGTCATGCAGAAGTAGTAGTCATCTGCATGACTGCTTGCTCCCTTTAAACCACAGGAACAGCATCGACACTTTACCACCTTTCAGCCACTTTGGAAGATTTCTAGCACAAGTACTGCAGCCTATGTGTGTGAGGCCCAGGCCTTGTCCCTGATCATACATCAGAAATAAAGCTGATAAGTCTTTATCACTAACAGAGTGATGGCCTTCTTCTGGCTTGCAAACGTCACTTCTCTTCAAATGCAACAAAAGTTATTTGCACTATTAACACAAGTACAAGGCATCACTACTGCTGGATTTATACACTGCAGGGATCACTTATGATGCAAGAGTAAATGGAAGTGTAGCCCAGGAAATTGCACAAACACTTGCTCACCTTACTAGACTTCACCTTATACTAATGATTACATCATCTTATGACAGTGATATCATAACTCACTAGGATCGTGTCAGACAATGATGCAAAAGCTCCTATGAACGTTGTGTATGATTGGCTGATGCAATATGTTGCAATCAATAAACTGAAATGCAGCATTGCCAAATGATAACTATGTATGCAATGTGGACTGAGTCTCTCCTAAACAAGAGCAAATCAACAGATTTTATCATCATTTTTGTGTTCAGCACATCAAAATTAGTAAAGAATTGCTATTTTCATTTCAGAAGTAAATTCTGTGTTGTCCAGTGATATAAGAAAAGACTCATAGACTATGTTTGGTGAAAAATCTGGTATAAGATACCAGATTTTTGACCAAACCATCTTCTTGTACCAACCTTGGTTCTAACTACTAACTTCCAACTCATATGTAGACTGTATGTTGCTCAATGTAGTGTCCAGTTTATACCATGTAATTGTAGCATTTTTACCAGTTTTTCTATTGGCACTCTTGTCATATCCCTTTTCCAGATCTACTAAATTTATACAATCCTTGTTTAGTAGATTTAGTAAAGGCATATGACATGACATGAGCATAAGGGTCAAAGCTGTATAACTGAGAGGAGACCTCCACATAGCCTTTAAAGGAATGTGGAGAACCGACCAGGGCTTCTGACCTAATGTCCAATTCTCACCTTCTCGTGGTGCACCCTGTTGGGTATCTACTTTGATACTGAACGAACGAGGATGGGCTGGCAATTTGGGATTTAGCCAACCAAATTGTATTCTTATTGGCTTAAACCAATATAGAAAACGATGGTACAACATGACAAAATTTCATGCCGGCTGGGGCATTGCCCGGTTAAACATGCCCCCGTTATTTTCGCCAGGGAACCAGGGCGAACAGCGAAAAGTCAGCTACTAGAACAAATCTGAGTGCACACACCAACTCAGCATCACCAGAGTTAAAGATCAGTACTATCAACATAAGAAGCCTGAATGGCAAAGAAATGGAGCTAGCTGAGGAATTACATAAGTACCAGATCGACATAATAGGGTTGACTGAAACAAAATAGACAAAAACTGGTGAGATCTTTCTGAACAATAAATACAAAATGTTATATTCAGGAAATGACAATCAAGGAAAAGAAGGAGTAGCCATAGTATTCAACACAAAATACGAGGCTCATCTTCTTGAATGGCAGGCAGTGTCAAGTAGAGTAACGTGGGCGAATATGAGAATAGGGAACTGGACAATGAGACTTATTTGTGCCTATGATCCCACAGAAGGTTCTACTAAGGTAAAAGTGGAGGAATTTTTTGATGCTTTAGAAAAAGCAACTGACACAATGAAAAAGGAAAAGTTGGTCCTTGTTGGGGATCAAAATAGCAGAGTAGGAAATGATTGTCAGGCATACAAAAATATTTAGGGAAAATTTGGAGAAAAGAGCAAAGCCAATAATAATGGCAAATACCTGTTGGATTTCTGCTCAGGTCATGGACTGGTTATTACTAACACCATGTTCCAACATAAAAATGTGCACAAATTCACATGGATAAGAAGAGGCAAGGAATAAGAAACGTCTCATTGACTATGTTATTGTTGATAGTGATGTTTTCTCCATGGTGCAGGACACCAGATGTACAGAGGATTTGAAATTGGAAGCGATCACTATTTAGTCTTAAGCAGGATAAAATTGAATTTCGTATTGAAAAGAATAACATGTAAGAAAGTTTTAAAGCGAATAAAAGTTGAGCAGCTCTCAGATGTGAACTGTAGACTAAAATACACAAAGATGATTGAAGAAAAAATGAAAGAGTTTGAGAACAGGAACCAAACGTTGGAGATTCGGTGGCAAGCCTTGAAGAAAACCCTGATTGATTCAGCCAGAGAGGCATGTGGTGAGGTTGTCTTCAAGGATAGAAAAATCAGAACTCCACGGTGGACACAGGAAGTTAAAGAGGCAATGAAGGAAAAGAAGAAAGCATATCAAAAGTTCCTGGCAAATAAGTCAGCTTGTGTTCTTAGAGAATACAGAGACAAATGTAAGAAAGCTAAACACTGTGTAAAACTAGCTAAACAAAAGTCATGGGAGGGCTTTGGCAAGAACATAGAAAATAAATATCAAGAAGGTGGTAAGATATTCTGGAGGTTGTTAAAGAAGCTTAGAAATGGAGGAAAGAGTGCTGTAAAAGGAGTTAGAGATGATAAAGGTTACATGAAAACAGGAGAAAAAGATATCCTTGAAGTATGGAGTAATTACTTCGAAAAATTGCTAAATGAAACAAGCAGTGATAGCACAGTGGTAAAAAACATACAATAGGCATACAGTCAGGAATACATATCCATACTTGAAGTAGAAAAAGCCATCAAAGGCTTGAAATGTGGAAAGGCAGCAGGAGTACATGATATTCGACCAGAAATGCTGAAATATGGTGCTATAAAAGTCTTACAGTGGCCACACTGCATAATTCAGAAGACCTGGACAGAGGGAAGAATTCCAGACGATTTAAGTAGAGCTCTAATAGTAACCATATATAAAAAGGGAAATAAAACTGAATGTGAGAATTACAGAGGTATTTCCCTACTGAGCGTTCCTGGCAAGATCTATGCAAGTATACTTGAGAAATGGTTGAGAAGAATTGTGGAAGAAAAGCTTGGTGAAGAACATGCTGGATTCTGGCGAAATAGAGGCTGTCAGGATCAGACCTTCACTTTACGACAAATAGTTGAGAAAGCATGGGAATATAACAAAGATCTGTATTTAAGTTTTGTCGATCTGGAAAAGGCATATGACAAGGTGCCAAGAGAGAAGCTATTCAATACATTACAGAAATACAGCATAGTATTTCTGTAATTTTCCTATGCTAACTTCACCTCAATAATATATCATATTTGATGGTGTATATTTTTACACAAATAAACATAACTTAAAGTGCATTTAAATAGTTCCCAAAATTTTTATTCAATATATATATATATTTTGATATGCTTTAAATATTTTGCAAAAATATCCTAAACTACTCACAGTGCCTTGATGAAGGAGAATTGAAATTATTTACAATTTCTTGTCTGGATGAAGATGGAGTGGAACCATCTAAGCGGAGAAAAGTATATTTCTTCTCTTTGCAGAGGCATTCTAAAATGTTTAAAGTCTTGAAAATAAAATTAAACAAATTTCAGTTTATGATGGATGCTACATGTGTGTTTGAAAGGAAGAGGATAGAAGGAAAAAACAGGAGGGAGGAATGGTTTTGAGATAATAAATATATTATACCAGAATCTATAAAGAACTCATGTTTAGACAAAGATACTATGTCGAATTAATAAATTACAGTTTTTACACTTCTTGTGAATGTTTTAGACCCATATCTCGGAGGTGGTTTGACATGAGTGTTTTAGTTTTTTTTGGTAATTTCTTCTCTGAGGTCATCAAAATGACCTCAGTCTTACTCGGCATATTTCCTTCTGTATAGCAATTGAAAAAATCTGTGAGGAAACACCAAGATTGAATGAATGAATGAAGGATATGACCCTTCAAAGTGACATTGTTTATTCAAGAATAGATTATATATGCTAATACTTAGAGGTTTAGCACAATACAGCTACATATAATTTCATTATTTCAAATCATTTTGTCATTTTTGGTTACATAAATTTATCTGATTTAAATCAATTTTAAAAATGTAAAGATTACATTTCGTCAAAATCCATCCAGTATGAGCAAAATTATCAGTATACAGAGATAAACAGACAAACAAATCTAATATTGATAATAATTCTTATAAGTAAGGAAATTATTATAGACAATCATAAAAAAATTTTTAAAATGTGCTTTTTTAATAGTAAAATTCTTGTATAGTGATACCATTCATTATCACAGCAACTAAACCTAGAGTTGTTTTTGGCATGTGTATGGTAGACATTTTTTTTTCATTAAAATGGTCTTACTGAAATCACTCAATAAATTATAATAATGATCAACTGCTTTTGTAACTGCACATTTTCATAGTAAATCCTCTCTAACCTCCTTTTTTGCCTTCATATTTCACTCTACAGTGTTATTCTCTTTGCCCTGATAGTCAATATCCCATCAACAAATGTCATACTTCCAATGTCATTCTCATCCAAACTTTCCAAGCTTTTTCCTGACATCCTCTTTAGCATATGTCACACTGTGGGGCAGGTGAGGGGATGTTTTTACTTTCTTTCTTTTGCATGAAATCCTGAGTATTTTTAGCCAACAAACAAACTTTGTGTGACTTTCTTATTCGAAGGAAACAAACTCTAAGAAGGTTCATCTGAAAATTTGTAATATAGCTTAAGAAAGTCAATCCCATGCAGGCATGAAGAGCTAAAGATTCTTCACCTAAAACAATATGAAACAAATTCCTAGAAATCCATTTCTGAACAGAAAAATCAGAAAAGAATATTTCCATTGAGATTTTTTGTGTGGCAGGTAACTCATGGTTAAATATTCTTTTCAATTTATCTCATTATTCAAATACAGAATGTCATCCTTTAATTTTTCTTTTACAAGTGTGAAAAATTGCCAAGTAATCACTTAAGAATGTGCTCCAGTGTAAAAAAAAAGTACTTTATAAGACAGCCCTGCAATTTTAGCATACAATAAATTTAAAAGTTCTGAATCAGCTAGATCCAGAGTTAATAGACTTGTCTTTGCTTCTATCTAAATTAATCTTGACTTCTCTTTTAAGCATATTTTGCACAACATGTAAAGAGTGAGAACCTTTATATGAGCTGCTTAGATATCTCTTGAAAATTTAGGTTTGGGCAAGCTTACAGAAAAATGTCTAGAGATATGTGATCTAGTTCCCCACATCTAAAGCTAAAAGTTTTAATTCCATCCATTTGCCTTTCATGGGGTGTTCTTTTCTCATTAAAACAATTCCCTTTTCACAAGAAATTAATAACTCAAGTTCTGAAATTGACTTCAAAATTTCATCCTATGTCTTTCAAATAACTAACATCTTATCATCTATTCTCTTTTCTAATTCATGTTTTAGATTCTTAAAATGGCCATCAAATATTTGCATATGAAAATTCATGTCATTAGAACTACTATAATAATGTACTCTGGATTTATAGGAATCCTTATATGACATGGAAGAGCTTGATTCATCAATTGCACTGACAGATCTGTGTTTGGACACAAATTCTGAATCAGTGATTCTTCCTCAAAGTAACTTCAAGAGTGCTTTTAATATCAGTAATCCACTGTTTATAAACTGACCTTTTTTTTTTTTTAATTCATGCTTCAGTCTATTTCTGAACTGATGAAAAAGTTCTTTTCAAATATTCTCAATTATAATAATCAATTTTATAATCATATAAAGTTTAATTAAATTATCATAAAACTGGGAAACTGATTCTTTTTTGTATCTGTATACACTAGTGAACTTTCCAAAGATTTGGGCTAAATTCTTGTCTTTAGGGAAAATTTCTCAGTCAAAATACTTTTAAAGGTTGCATAGCCTGAAGCTAATCTTAATCTTCTGGAATTCTGGACAAAATGTTTGGCTTCACCTTGAAGTTGAGACTTGAGAATTAACAGCATCAGTTCTTTAGACCATCTATCAATTTTTCTAACTGATTCTGCAGCTTCAAAAAATGCTTCAATTAGAATCACCATTCAGGTTTAGTATAGTATAACTAAAATAATATATTTTGAAAATTCTTCATTCTATAATGAAGATCCAGAACTTTCACCCATCACACAATTTATTATTCATTTTCTTAATTACTTAAATATACTAATACTATATAAAGGTTCTTTTTTAAGACTCGATTTATTAAAATAAAGAATGTGAGCCTGCTGCCTCAGTATGACAGGACAGAACTGAGAAGGGCCATGATTGCCAGTGAGTTAAGATTATGCAGGAGGAATGGTGTGCAGTTTAACGGATTGCATTTGAATCGTTTGGGAGTTAGATGTTTGGAGAAAATGTTGTTTAGCGAGAATGTGGTAGTGAAAATCCATGGAAACTAGAGATATTAGGGAGGATGAAATCTAGCATGTCTAGCCACCCCTGCGATAAATGAGCATGGGTACAGTAATGATTATGCAATGCCGAACAGGATTTCACAGGTCTCCAATTTAAATGAGTTAGTAAATGACATTACACAAGGGTAACTATGGGTACAAAGGGAAGTTGAAATGCATGTACATGAATGCAAGAAGTATCAGGAATAAGGATGAGTTTTTGACATTGATAAGTTCAACTTGGCCAAAAATTATAGGCATCACTGAGACCTGGCTCACTGAAAATGATATAGTTACAGGGATAGAATGTAAAGGATATTGTATTTTCAGGGAGTATAGAAGGAATAGGACAGGAGGTGGGGTATTGCTGATGATAGCTGCAGAATTACAACCAACAAAATTAAAGAGGCTACTAGGGCTGAAGGAGGCTGTTAGGTGTGAGATAGAGGTAAACAGGATAAAATATGTTAAGTTTTAAAAGAGGTATACCGTGAGTAGACATATCGATACAAAATTAATAACGGAACAAACTCACGTACAAAGATTATTTAATAGTATAATTTTCGCCTGTGTGTCACAGGCATCTTCAGTACATATTAAGCTCAAATTAAACAATAACTGACAATTCCAAAAAGCACCACCTAAGTAGCTGGTGTAAGATAACTAAAAAGGTCAATAAATTTCCTAAAAAAAAAAAATTAATACAATAAAAAGTTAGGAAAGATTAGCTGATTTGTAAAGTACTATCTCCATAAAGGGGTTAAGTTAGGAGAATGAAGTAAAGTTCCACATGTTTCTTTATAAAGGCGTTCCATGAGGAACTGACTTTTGTGAAGAACTGTTGTCTTTCTCCAATGAACTCTATGTCTAGTGAAGATGGCATGTTCTGCAAGTCCAGACTTTTCAGGTTTAAAGTATTCAATATAAGATTGGTGTTCTTCTAGCCGAATAGAGGCAGATCTTCCCGTTTGTCCGAAATAAGATAATCCACAAGAGCACGGAATCTGGTAAACACCTGCATGATTAAGATGTGGAAGCTTGTCCTTAGGAGAAGTAAGAAACTTTTGCTGTACGTTCACGAAATTGTTGAAGTTCATCCGAAGAGCCATTCCATACAGCAAAAATGTCATCGACATATCTGAACCAATGAGTAGGTCTGGGAGAAATGTTGTCAAAGATACGTTGTTCACAATGTTCCATAAAGAAATTGGAGATAGCAGGAGAAAGAGGATTGCCCATTGTTGATACAACTTATTTTTAAAGGAAAAATAACTAGAACGTATTACAAAATCAAATACATTTACAATGTCTGAAGGAAATTCTTGTTGTAGTAATTCAATGCTTTCCAAAAGAGGCACATTTGTAAATAAAGAAACAACATCTAAAGTGATCATGATATCAGAAACATCCAAATGAAGATCTGAAATTTTATTTTTGAAATCCAAAGTATTTTTTATATAAGTATCAGTTCTTCTAATTGAAGAGGAGAGTAAATTTGATAAAAATTTTGAGATTTTGTAAGTGGGGCAACCTATACAATCTACGACTGGTCTTAACGGAATGCCTAGTTTATGAACTTTTGGAAGACTATACAATCTAGGTGGATGACCGAAGAAGGTTTTAAGTTTTTTCTTTTGATCTTCATTCCATGTAGATACATTATCTATAAGAGAATTAAGTCTCTTCAATTGACTCCGGGTAGGATCCGATGAAAGAGGCCTATAAGTTGAACAGTCGTGAAGTAAAAGAGACATTTTTCTCTCATATTCCTTCCTATCTTGAATCACTACAACCTTCCCCTTATCAGCTTTCGTAATGCTTATATAAAAAATAATTTTCTGATACTTATATAAAAAATACTTTGAATTTCAAAAATAAAATTTCAGATCTTCATTTGGACATTTCTGATATCATGATCAGTTTAGATGTTGTTTCTTTATTTATAAATGTGCCTCTTTTTGAAAGCATTGATTTACTACAACAGGAATTTCCTTCAGATATTCCTGTTGTAGTAATTCAATGCTTTCAAAAAGAGGCACATTTATAAATAAAGAAACAACATCTAAACTGATCATGATATCAGAAATGTCCAAATGAAGATCTGAAATTTTATTTTTGAAATTCAAAGTATTTTTTATTTGATTTTATAATATTTGACTTTTTTTAACGTATTTGATTTTGTAATACATTCTGGTTATTTTTCCTTTAAAAATAAGTTGTATCAACAAATTGAAGGAACAGCAATGGGCAGTCCTCTTTCTCCTGCTATCTCCAATTTCTTTATGGAACATTTTGAACAACATATATTTGACAACATTTTTCCCAGACCTACTCATTGGTTCAGATATGTCGATGACATTTTTGCTGTATGGAATGGCCCTTCAGATGAACTTCAACAATTTCTCACTAAGTTAAACGCACTTCATCCTAGGATCAAGTTTACCCTAGAAGTAGAATCAAATAAGCAGTTAGCCTTTTTAGATCTTCTAATTCTTCGCCAACCAGATGGTAACCTACATTTCTCAGTTTATAGAAAGAAGACTCATACAGGCCATTATATCCATGCAGAATCTCATCACCATCCCAGTCAAAAGGCAGGAACTATTAAAACACTGGTTCATCGGGCCCACTCCTTTTGTTCTTCAGACGATCTTTTACAGAAAGAACTACAATATATAACTTCTTCCTTTCTATCTAATAGTTATAAGAATTACTTCATTAAAAGAACTTTGAGTAGTTTTAATATGTCTTCCTCTTCAAACACAGAAGAAATAATGTGCATTCCTATCCCTTATGTACAAGGCATCAGTGAACGTACAGCAAAAGTTTTAAAACCAGTGAATATTTTTGTTGCCTTTCGACCGTTTCGAAAATTCTCCACCTTTCTCACTTCTCCTAAGGACAAGCTTCCACATCTTAATCATCCAGGTGTTTACCAGATTCCGTGCTCTTGTGGATTATCTTATTTCGGACAAACGGGAAGATCTGCCTCTATTCGGCTAGAAGAACACCAATCTTATATTGAATACTTTAAACCTGAAAAGTCTGGACTTTCTGAACATGCCATCTTCACTAGACACAGAGTTCATTGGAGAAAGACAAGAGTTCTTCACAAAAGTCAGTTTCTCATGGAACGCCTTTATAAAGAAACATGTGAAACTCTACTTCACTCTCCTAACTTAAACAGATCCGACGCTTACATCTATCCCCTTTATGAGAGATAGTACATTACAAATCAGCTAATCTTTCCTAACCTTTTATTGTATTAATTTTTTTTTTTTTTTTTTAAGGAAATTTATTGACCTTTTTAGTTATCTTATACCAGCTACTTAGGTGGAGCTTTTTGGAATTGTCAGTTATTGTTTAATTTGAGCTTAATATGTACTGAAAATTGCAATTAAATAATCTTTGTATGTGAGTTTTTTCCGTTATTAATTTTGTATCGATAAAATATGTTGTTGGGTGCTGCTATATAAGATGTAGATGGCATGTATCAGAATTAGCATGAGTGTAGGCTGAACAATTATTATAGGAGACTATAATAATTGTTCATACTAACTATGGGAGGCATCGACTGGAGGGAGGAAAGGGAGCATAGCAAGTTGGAAATGGGATTTTTACAGTTGCTAAGAGATAATTACATGAAACAACATGTTATAGAGGGGACAAGGGGTTTGAGAGTGTTGGATCTGATAATAGCATCAGAAGACACAAAGATTATTGAAGAAAAAATGAAAGACTTTGAGAACAGGAATCAAATCTTGGAGATTCATTGGCAAACTCTGAAGAAAACATTGATTGATTCTGCCAGAGAGGCATGTGATGAGGTTGTCTGCAAGGATAAAAAAAATCAGAACTCCCTGGTGGACACAGGAAGTTAAAGAGGCAGTGAAGGAAAAGAAGAAAGCATATCAAAAGTTCCTGTCAAATAAGTCAGCTTGTGCTCTTAGAGAATACAGAGACAAATGTAAGAAAGCTAAACACTGTGTAAAACTAGCTAAACAAAAGTCATGGGAGGACTTTGGCAAGACTATAGTAAATAAATATCAAGAAGGTGGCAAAATATTCTGGAGGTTGTTGAAGAAGCTTAGGAATGGAGGAAAGAGTGCTGTAAAAGGAGTTAGAGATGATAAAGGTGACATGAAAACGAGAGAAAAAGATATCCTTGAAGCATGGAGTAATTACTTTGAAAAACTGCTACATGAAACAAGCAGTGATGACAGCACAGTGGTAAAAAACACTGACCAGGCATGCAGTCAGGAATACTTATCCATACTTGAAGTAGAAAAAGCCATCAAAGGCTTGAAATGTAGAAAGGCAGCAGGAGTAGATGATATTTGACCAGAAATGCTGAAGTATGGTGGTATAAGAGTCTTATAGTGGCTGCACTGCATAGTTCAGAAAGCCTGGACAGAGGGACGAATTCCTGATGATTGGAGTAGAGCTCTCATAGTACCCATATATAAAAAGGGAAATAAAACAATGTGAGAATTACAGAGGTATTTCCCTACTGAGTGTTTCTGGCAAGATCTATGCAAGTATACTTGAGAAACGGTTGAGAAGAATTGTGGAAGAAAAGCTTGGTGAAGAACAAGCTGGATTCAGGCCAAATAGAGGCTGTCAGGATCAGACCTTCACTTTACGACAAATAGTCGAGAAAGCATGGGAATATAAGAAAGATCTGTATTTAAGTTTTGTCGATTTGGAAAAGGCATATGACAAGGTGCCAAGAGAGAAGCTATTCAATATGCTGCAGTTATATGGTGTCAATGGGGCATTATATCAAGAAATACTTAGTCTTTATTTGAGTTGTAAGTCAGCAGTTAGAATTGAAGGAAGTACAGGAAGATGGTTTAATGTTAAATCTGGTGTGAGACAAGGATGTACATTATCCCCTCTGTTATTCATTATCTATATGGATCACATTATGAAGGAAAGTGGTATTAAACACGATATCAAAATTGGAGATGTTAATGTCAGCTCTTTGCTTTATGCAGACGATGTTATACTTCTAAATAAATCTGCTATAAGTCTGCAAGATTGTCTGACTAAATTGAATAGCTGTTGTAATAGATATGGTATGAAGGTCAGCAATAAAAAGACAAAGACAATGAAAATAGGCAGAATCAGTGAAAATGTCAACTGTGTTGTGAATGGAGAACCTGTGGAACAAGAAAAACATTTCAGCTATTTAGGCACGATTTTTAGTGAAGATAGTAAATTAAATATAGAAATAGACAACAGAATCAGCAAAGCTGGGATGGTGGGAAGTCAATTGAATAAATTCATATGGAATAAGAGAGAAATTAGTCGGAACACTAAATTAGCTGTATACAAGACAGTGTTCAAACCAGTTTTAACTTATGGATCTGAGAGCTGGGTCAGAAGTAAAACACTTGACCAAAGACTAGAGACCGCAGATATGAGAGTCCTGAGAAAGATTATAGGCATGAACAGATGGCATCGATGACAATATCATATTAAAAACAAGGATATTAGGAAAGAACTTGACATTGTCAGCATCCAGGAATGCGTTAGCAGAGCTAATCTCAGGTGATATGGTCACTTAAACAGAATGGGCGAGGAAAGATTAGCAAAACAAGTGTTCTCTGCCAGGTTTGTAGATAATGACCCAGAGGAAGACCAAGATATAGGTGGATTGATAAGGTACAAAGTGCCTTGGACGATAGAAATATAAGATCTGATAATGTTGGAGTCTTGACAAGTAACAGACTGATTTGGAGGAAAATTGTAGATAGGAAGTTAGTAATGATGTAATTTTTTTCATGTATTACTATCATATCCTGTACACCCCTTGAGGGTACATGGCAGGAATTTGATGATGATGATGATGTATCCATAACCAAGGTAGACACTCTGCTTCCAATTGGGGAGAGTGACCATGCGGTCTTGTTCTGGGAAGTTATATGAGGCTAGTAGTATGGATAGGGGATAGCTGACAGACAGACACCAAAGAGAAGTATATGGTGGAATGGAATCTAGGAAATAATGGTGATGAGTGGAGTACCTCATGGTTCGGTACTAGGGCCACTACTCTTCTTTACTTGTATATCAATGATATAGAGATATATCAATGACACAGGGAAAGATTTAAGAGGGGATATTCAGTTGTTGGCTGATAATGCAAAACTGGGAAGAGCAATAATTGATAAAGGTGATGTAGATAAGTGGCATTGTGGACAAAGGATAATGATTGTCAATTTAATGTTGCAAAGACGTAAGGTTATGCACTTTGAGTTGAAAAGGTTGCATATGGTGTTTCATATTGATGGTATTGATTTGCAGGAAATTGATGAGGCTAGGGACTTGGGGATAATGGTGGGCATATTGCAAAAGTTGGTAAAATAGCTCAATGAATTACTTGGATGTTGAAAAACACACTAACAAGTAATGATAAGGAAGTTATTATCCCTCTTTATAAGACTATGATTCAGCCACATCTTGATTACTGCACACAGATTTGGTCACCTGTGTTTCTTGGGTACCAGGAGGTGGTTGAAAAGATTCAGAGACAAGTGACCAAGAAGGTGACAGGTTTGTGGGTTATAAAGTTTAGTTGATAGGTAGAAAAGAGAGGACATGATAGAAACTTTCGAGATCAAGGGTTTTTTATAAAATTGATACAATGAAATCTTTCAATATATGACAAATAGTCAGAGAACTAGGGGTCATCTGTGAAAGTTGTGTAAGAGTGCGTTTAGTAGGAGTGTGCAGACCAGATTTTTTGCATGGAGGGTGGCAAGAGAGTGGAATAGATTGCCAGAATTGGTTGTGGGTTCCCTGATGGTGAAAGGATTCAAGGAAAGGTATAATAAGATTTGAGTGTATGATGATTGATAAATAAATAAACCCACAGCAGGATTTGAACCTGCAGCCTTTTGGTTGGAGAGCAGACACGCTAACCACTTGGCCAACCAGGCCAGCAGTAATTTCATAATGACCTTGTATTAAGGATGAAACACAAAAAATCATTAAACTGCCATTTATCCAGAACACATACAAAGCTCATAAATATATATTTAAGAATATCAAGTTATAAATTAGTGTTTACTATGAGTCAAAAATTGGCAACACTCTTAAAACCTACCAAATTTCACTCATACAAGCCTTTTGGTTGGAGAGCAGATACGCTAACCACTTGGCCAACCAGGCAAGCAGTAATTTCATAATGACCTTGTATTAAGGATGAAACACAAAAAATCATTAAACTGCCATTTATCCAGAACACATACAAAGCTCATAAATATATATTTAAGAATATCAAGTTATAAATTAGTGTTTACTATGAGTCAAAAATTGGCAACACTCTTAAAACCTACCAAATTTCACTCATACAAGGAAATATCAGAATACAATGTGGTGTACAAATTTCCTTGCAAGAACAACTGCAGTGTCACCTATACAGGTTCCACAATTAGATCATTATGAACATTTCTGTGATTGTAATATACCAATTCCAGAACATCTAAGTAATAAGAAGTGTAAAAACCAAAATAAGAACAAACAAACCAAATACTGGGAAAACAGAAATCATAGCTTACACACTTGAATAGAAACATACCCTGCAAACTGAAAAAAGCCATAATATTAGACAAAAAATTAATGAAACGATGCTAAGTATATCAGAAACTATATCCATTAAATGTGACAAAAACTTCTTAAACGTAGAGTTTCCAATCTCAGAGAGTTTGAAGCTCTACAAAATGAAAATTAGGTCAAGATTTCCACCAACAGAAAGCAACATGCAAAACCTCAGGCAAAAACACTAAACCGACATGACATAGCCTTCGCTTTGCCCCCGAGTTCCAAAGATGACACTTAGTTAAAACAGTTCATGCCCCATAACTCCCACTTTTAATCTTTATTTATTATATTTTATCTTTCTTCTTTTTAGAAAAAAAATTTGTAGTTCATCCTTGATATAAAGCCATTATGAAATCTGTGTATATATTATGGCTTCCACTTCACATATCATTAATTGCTGCATTTTTAGTTCCCACATATCTTTATCTCCATATTTTTTCCATCCTCCCCTTCTTCTTGAAAAAAAACCCGAATGTATTTATTCAAGTGACAGCCATAAATGGTTATAGTCCATCATCCAAAGTTCAATTTAAAGGTCTAAAGTTCAGTTATATAATTTTTATCAATATATTTCTGATGCTGCTCCACAAAAAGATAGTCTAAAGGATTCTACAAAGTTATTTCAAAAAATTATTCCTTCCATATTTTTCATTTCATTTGATTTTCAATAGGCAAAATAGCCATAAATATTAATATCAGTTTTAGAGGAGTAACATGGAAAATTTCCAGAAACAATATTTATATCATTAATTATTATTATTATCCTAAGACCCCATGGAATCACCGAATCATGTATGAGGTCCTTTTGTCATATACACAGCTCATCATACCATGCCTTAAATGCATCAAATTCTCTGCAGACACCATGTACTCAGGCAATGCATTCCAATCATTCATAACTCTCCATGGAAAAACCTGCTTCTCACTTCCTTGTTCACATCCTCCCTATACAGCTTCCAGGGATGACCTCTTGTTCTCCCCATTTTATGAAAAATCCTCTTCAATGTTAATTCTATAACAACCCATTACTGACTTGTACATCTTAATCACATCACCCCTCTTTCTCCTATCCACTATACTCTACAAATTGCACTGTCTCAAACTTTCAATATTCACATTCCACAGGAAAATATTTTGGTCAATCATCTCTGGACCCTCTCTAACATCTCTTCATCCCTTTTGAAAACCAGGTGGCCAAATATGTGCACAGTAGTCCACATGTAGCCTAATCAGCCTTATACAATGGAACCAAAATCTCCATACTTCTAAAAGTCAGTATTCTGCACATCATTGCCAGAATTCATTGCGTTTTCCTCACAATATTGGCAATGTGTCCTCTAAATTTTAGAACCTTATCCAGCATCGCCCCAAGATCTCTTATTTTATTCACCTTCAACAATATATCCTCCCCAAGAGTAAATTCTGCATCCCATCTTTGTTTTCCAAATTTTAAAACTTTGCATTTCACAACATTGAACTGGCATTTCCAATTTCCACAGTCATTTAAAAAATAATATTATGTCTGGGAACATCTTTCCTGTAGGAAGATGACAGAATGTTGAAATGGCTACATACTATAATTCTAAAGTATTCAAATCTACTTGGGGTGCTTAAGGGTCAAAGCTGTATAACTGAGAAGAGACCTCCACATAGCCTTTAAAGGAATGCGGAGAACCGACCAGGGCTTCTGACCTAATGTCCAATCCTCACCTTCTCGTGGTGCACCCTGTTGGGTATCTACTTGGATACTGAATGAACTAGGATGGGCTGGCAATTTGGGATTTAGCCGACCAAATTGTATTCTTATTGGTTAAACCAAAATAAAAAATGATGGTACAACATGACAGAATTTCATGCCGGCTGGGGCGTCGCCCAGTTAAACAAGGCCCCCGTTGTTTTCGCCAGGGAACCAGGGCGAACAGCAAAAAGTCAGCTACTGGAACAAATCTGAAAACAAACCCCAACTCAACATCACCAAAGTTAAAGATTGGTACTATCAACGTAAGAAGCCTGAATGGCAAAGAAATGGAGCTAGCTGAGGAATTAGATAAGTACCAGATCGACATAATAGGGGTGACTGAAACAAAAAAGACCAAAACTGGTGAGATCTTTCTGAGCAATAAATACAAAATGTTATATTCAGGCAATGACAATCAAGGAAAAGAAGTAGTAGCCATAGTATTCAACACAAAATACGTGGCTAATCTTCTTGAATGGCAGTCAGTATCAAATAGAGTAACGTGGGCGAATATGAGAATGGGGAACTGGACAATGAGACTTATTTGTGCCTATGGTCTCACAGAAGGTTCTACTAAGGTAGAAGTGGAGGAGTTTTTTGAGGCTTTAGAAAAAGCAACTGACACAATGAAAAAAGAAAGGTTGGTCCTTGTTGGGGATCTAAATAGCAGAGTAGGAAATGATTGTGAGACATACAAAAATATTTTGGGAAAATTTGGAGAAAAGGGCAAAGCTAATAATAATGGCAAATATATGTTGGATTTCTGCTCAGGACATGGACTGGTTATTACAAACACCATGTTCCAACATAAAAATGTGCACAAATTCACATGGAGAGAAGAGGCAAGGAATAAGAAAAATCTCATTGACTATGTTATTGTTGATAGTGATGTTTTCCCACTGGTGCAGGACACCAGAGTGTACAGAGGATTTGAAATTGGAAGTGATCACTATTTAGTCTTGAGCAGGATAAAATTGAATTTCATATTGAAAAGAATAACATGTAAGAAAGTTTTAAAGCGAATAAAAGTTGAGCAGCTCTCAGATGTGAACTGTAGACTAAAATACAGAAAGATTATTGAAAAGAAAATGAAAGAGTTTGAGAACAGGAATCAAACCTCGGAGATTCAGTGGCAAACTTTGAAGAAAACATTGATTGATTCTGCCAGAGAGGCATGTGGTGAGGTTGTCTGTAAGGATAAAAAAAATCAGAACTCCCTGGTGGGCACAGGAAGTTAAAGAGGCAGTGAAGGAAAATAAGAAAGCATATCAAAAGTTCCTGTCAAATAAGTCAGCTTGTGCTCTTAGAGAATATAGAGACAAATGCAAGAATGCTAACCACTGTGTAAAACTAGCTAAACAAAAGTCATGGGAGGACTTTGGCAAGAATATAGAAAATAAATATCAAGAAGGTGGCAAAATATTCTGGAGGTTGTTGAAGAAGCTTAGGAATGGAGGAAAGAGTGCTGTAAAAGGAATTAGAGATGATAAAGGTGACATGAAAATGGGAGAAAAAGATATCCTTGAAGTATGGAGTAATTACTTTGAAAAACTGCTAAATGAAACAAACAGTGATGACAGCACAGTGGTAAAAAACACTGACCAGGCATGCAGTCAGGAATACATATCCATACTTGAAGTAGAAAAAGCCATCAAAGGCTTGAAATGTGGAAAGGCAGCAGGAGTAGATGATATTCGACCAGAAAATGCTGAAGTATGGTGGTATAAGAGTCTTACAATGGCTGCACTGCATAGTTCAGAAAGACTGGACAGAGGGATGAATTCCCGATGATTGGAGTAGAGCTCTCATAGTACCCATATATAAAAAAGGGAAATAAAACTGCATGTGAGAATTACAGAGGTATTTCCCTACTGAGTGTTACTGGTAAGATCTATGCAAGTATACTTGAGAAACGGTTGAGAAGAATTGTGGAAGAAAAGCTTGGTGAAGAACAAGCTGGATTCAGGCCAAATAGAGGCTGTCAGGATCAGATCTTCACTTTAGGACAAATAGTCGAGAAAGCATGGGAATATAAGAAAGATCTGTATTTAAGTTTTGTCGATTTGGAAAAGGCATATGACAAGGTGCCAAGAGAGAAGCTATTCAATATGCTGCAGTTATATGGTGTCAATGGGGCATTATATCAAGCAATACTTAGTCTTTATTTGAGTTGTAAGTCAGCAGTTAGAATTGAAGGAAGTACAGGAAGATGGTTTAATGTTAAATCTGGTGTGAGACAAGGATGTACATTATCCCCTCTGTTATTCATTATCTATATGGATCACATTATGAAGGAAAGTGGTATTAAACACGATATCAAAATTGGAGATGTTAATGTCAGCTCTTTGCTTTATGCAGACGATGTTATACTTCTAAATAAATCTGCTACAAGTCTGCAAGATTGTCCTACTAAATTGAATAGCTGTTGTAATAGATATGGTATGAAGGTCAGCAATAAAAAGACAAAGACAATGAAAATAGGCAGAATCAGTGAAAATGTCAACTGTGTTGTGAATGGAGAACCTGTGGAACAAGAAAAACATTTCAGCTATTTAGGCACGATTTTTAGTGAAGATGGTAAATTAAATATAGAAATAGACAACAGAATCAGCAAAGCTGGGATGGTGGGAAGTCAATTGAATAAATTCATATGGAATAAGAGAGAAATTAGTCGGAACACTAAATTAGCTGTATACAAGACAGTGTTCAAACCAGTTTTAACTTATGGATCTGAGAGCTGGGTCAGAAGTAAAACACTTGACCAAAGACTAGAGACCACAGATATGAGAGTCCTGAGAAAGATTATAGGCATGAACAGATGGCATCGATGACAATATCATATTAAAAACAAGGATATTAGGAAAGAACTTGACATTGTCAGCATCCAGGAATGTGTTAGCAGAGCTAATCTCAGGTGGTATGGTCACTTAAACAGAATGGGCGAGGAAAGATGCAAAACAAGTGTTCTTTGCCAGATTGGCAGCAAAACGACCCAGAGGAAGATCAAGATATAGGTGGATTGATAAGGTATAAAGTGCTTTGGACGATAGAAATATAAGATCTGATAATGTTGGAGTCTTGACAAGTAACAGACTGATTTGGAGGAAAATTGTAGATAGGAAATTAATAATGATGTAATTTTTTTCATGTAGTACTATCATATCCTGTAAACCCCTTGAGGGTACATGGCAGGAATTTGATGATGATGATGATCAAATCTACTTGTAAGGCCACAACATCTGCTCTACTCCTCCAACTTTGCATCATCTGCAAACAAGTGAATATCCTCATTCATATCTTCCCCAATATCATTAACATACATGTTAAACAGCAATGGCTATAAAACAGACCCCCGAAGCACATCACTAGTGACTTTCCTGTTCTGAATACTGCTCCCTCATACAGAACTTTTTGATACCTATCAGACAGCCAATCTCCAATCCAATGCAATCCAAACATATCAAACCAAGAAGAGTTTTATATGCATACATATGAACAAAAAAGACAGATGGACAAAACAAATGCAGCTTTTGCATTTGTTTTGTAGCATGTAGGAGAGGGAGAAAGTATAGCTCTGTAAGCTGGGAAGGGGGGGGGGAACAAAGAAGAAAAAATTAGAAGTTAATGTTATTATATATATTATATAATCATTATATTATATTAATAATATAATAATACATCTTGAAATAAAAGAAAACAGTAAAAAAATGCAAAAATACCAACTGAATGGATTATGTCTGATAGCATCTTAGCTCTCCAAACAGCAGATTATGGATTTGAATTTCACCATTGCATGGATGTTAGTGAACATCAGTTACCAGTCATTTAAAAATAATATTATGATCTGTGAACCTCTTTTAGGTGGTAGCTGATGTTCATCATCTATCATCTTTCCTGTAGGAAGATGCAGCATGTTGAAATGGCTATATACCATAATTCTAAAGTATCATCCATCTTTATTTATTCATCCTTCTCTTGTATTTTAATTTTTATTTCTCCACATATTTTTTAAGCTTTAAATCTTTCATCAACTTTTATATTATTTTTTTTTTTAATCTTTTATATTTTTGAGTCTTTCACAGTTAATTGTTTTTCGATCATATCTTTCATTTAAATTGTTATTTAGTCCCCCCCCCTTGAGTTTTTCAGATATTTTATCTTATTTACACAGTAAAATTATTATTAGTTTATATATGCAAAATGTTTTGTGAAAATAGTAGAAGTAAAAAGTGGCGCATTTTTGCCTTAAAGGTATTTAAGGTAGAAATGTCCTTAATTTAAAGGTATGTTTTATACAAAATATATATATTATCTATTTCAAATGTAATGTTGAATTTTAATGCATGATTGTAAGTCTCAATCACTGAACTGAAGGGTCTAAGCCAATGAGCTCAAAAAATAGGTGTGTTCCTAAACACAATAACCTTGTTATTATAATATACTAAAGTTTATCACTCCCAATTATGTATGTGCTTTGAACAATAAAAATCATCAATATGCAATACAAAATGTTGAGATAATGAACAGCTAGTGGCTGAAATAAAGTAAATACTTTTTTATAATTTATACACTAAATTTATTTATATATATTCATTTCTAAAATAAAAGGTATTATACTTCAAAAAATGTATAATAAATATATGCAAATACCTTTGTGAAACAAGAAACTAAAACAATTTTTTCAGATTTTTTGGAACTGTGCAATGAGGATAGTAATTCTGCTAAAACTAACATTTTGCCTGATGTTTCTATTAGTGAAAGGGTGGACAAATCTTCTGGAAATGCAGATTTTATGTAATCGTGAAGGGATTCCTGTAGAAAGAATTAATTTTAATAATATAATAACATGAAAGAAGAACAATAAAATAAAAATATGATATAATATAAAGACATATCTATTATGAAAAGTAAGGTATCAATTATCATGCTATTAGTCACTATTAACACAAAGGGGGCATTCAGTATTTTCTCCAAAATGTAAATATATTCTGGAGAAAATGCTTAAAAAAGAGATACAGACATTTAATTTAATATCTCACTCTAATAGTTATATTGTATAACTATCAGAGTGAGATGTTAAATGAAATGTATGCAAACAACCATATGGCATTAGGCAATGAACTATTTTAATAGTAATTTATTTGTCATTTGCTATGTATTACAAACATTATCAGAGCAAGAGTTACCAGAAATTAGAGCTATATGTATAACATATGAGGTTTCCATATTCAGATTCCAGAAACATCAACAAGAAACATGAGGTTTTGTTACACCCTGATACCTTAAGAATGTAGAATTCCAAGCTATCATGGTGTAACATGAAAAATAAATAAATTAAAAACTCTGCATAAAAGATAATAGATGAATTATTTAAAAGAAAAAGAAATATTCTTGCATCCAATAAAATAAATAAAATATAAAGGTGTTTGTTGAACTAACTAACAAAAAAGAAAGAATATATTAATGTTGTGATATGATATAAGAGAGAAAATTTAACTAAATAAGACAGTAAAGGATTAGTCATAAGAGATGGTATGTGAGAGGCTAGAGATTAAAATATTAAGTAAATTCATAGAGAAATTTTGGAAAGGGATTAAGTTAGAGGCTAGCAAAAGAATAACAACAGACTATCGCTCAGGGCCGATTCCTGGATTGAGACACTGTTACAGGCTCGCCGACCAAAGGACGGTTGGCAGAAAAACGCCACCCTAATTGGTCGGTGAAGTGAAATCAAATAAGGGGCGGAGAAAAGAAGTTAAAGAGGGTGCCGTTAGGAGAGCAAGTATAAAAGGGTTGGGACCCCCCACACACACACACACAGGACTTTTAGGCTTTTAGACCTTTTTGGCTTTTGGTTTTTGGTTCTGTTCCAGGAGAGTTCTTCGCGAGCTCCTTCGTATGGGTTTCACGGTGTTTTCCTGTGTGGCGAGATTGGAGTTATATCTCCGTCGTTACAACACGGAAACAAAAGTGAGCAGAATTTCGGTTCCGTATTTCCTATGTAGGAAGCGAAGAATGCCATATAGTCGAGGAAAAGAAAGCATATTCTTTGTGTTTCAACTTCAGTGACAACCACGAAAAAGGGAAAGCTGTAAAGAAATCGATATCCACGTCGCGAGTTGCACAGCCGTTATTTAGACGATTCAAAGTGTCTCCTGAATAACGAAAAGTAAAGACTGCGTAGGCATAGTTCAATTCAAAAGGGAACATATGAGAAGCAGATTATCGGAGAGGTTATACCAGGATACTTCAATCAGAAAAAGATAGAGGCCCATATGGAAAAATCAAGAAAGAAAGGTACTGTAAAATATATCTCGTGTTAACTATAATTCGTCTGTAATAGTTATCATTATTCTAATACTGAATTGTTGAAGTGACCAAGGAAAAAATTATACTAGGACTTTAGTATCTGACAGAATATAATGAAAGTAAGCTTAAGCTTGCTAACATGAATATTATATAAGTAATTACGTATCCTAAGAATTTTGCATGTCCATTGTAATGTATAGAAAATTTTAGATGTCATAGTTATGTGTTAGTGTAGTAAAAGGTTTAGTTAATCTACTTAAGTTTGGATAGTTAAACAGTGTGAATTAATCTTATATGTCCATGTCATATGAAATTATGTGTAGAATTTTTTATGGCAGCATGATCGTGATACCCCTTATAGGATCAGAGCCTAATTACTTGTGATTAGCTAATGTTAGTTTGTAAATATTTAGTATAGCATTGAATTGAGTAATCAAAAAAATTGAATTGTACCAATTTAAAGATTTTAATAAACCTTTGTTCAATGATAAAAAAGTTGTCTGAAACTGCTGTCCAATGCACCACTTGAAAAAAATATGAACCTAATCACGCGGAAAATTAATGTGTTAAGAAACGAGATAAAGTGTCACGACTGCAACATTGTTTCACTTTCAGACATACTTTAGTTCTTTCTCTTTGTTTTTGTATATAATATCTCAAACTAAATATCCCAAAAGGTGCAGTATAATACAAATATTAGGGGTACTAAGGGGAGAAATAACTTAAGTATTAGTAAATTCATTGGTGATATCTCGAGCATAGATAATAGTAGAACATAAATGAGAGGAAATTACTAATTAGAATAAAAATCATAAAATGGGACACAACAGTTTATATCTTGTACATATAATCTCATGATATTTGGCTTCTCCCTTGTTGGCATAGTTAGTGTCTGCTAATGTGATCCAGGCAATATTGCTACCATAAATGTGGGTGATCTTCATCAAACACAATCCATCTTGCTGATTGAAGGCCTAAAGTGGATGCACACTGTTTGGTCTCAAGAGCAGAGGCTCTGGTTTCTATCTCCTGTCTTCCCACTCTTTTCCCACAGTGTGGATGAAAAACAACTTGGAGACCTAAAACCCCCTTTTATTTAAGAGTACAACATTAAAGCAATTCTAGATAAAATTCAGATTTCCTGATCAGGTAGCATATAATCGCTGTTGCCACCTTCTCTAATAGACATAACTTGCTGAAGGGGAAGGGGGGTGGGGAAGAGAGTCCTAATAGTGGTAAATGGGGAACAGTCAAGTGCATGTTAGCAGCCAGAAGATCGATAACTCTATATTAGTGGCATGTTCGAGCGTCAATAATCTCATTCTGCATACCTTGTGTCTCAAATCCTTCCCCAACACCACAAAAAAGATACAAATAATCATAGTAACAATGTATATACCTAAACCTCTTTTTATGCGAATTTTTTTTCTGCGAATTCGGAGTTATGTGAATTGGGATATCAAAAATAATTTTTTTTATGCTATTTTTATTCACTTTTATGCGACCAACCTAAAGTCTAAGTTAGGAAAAAATCCATAATTCGAGAAAATTCTGAGAATTTTGTAGAATTGCATTCTCGTAGGGAATTCCAAATTCAAACTGCGTGAATTGTTTGAGTAGACAACACAGTTACTGCATTTTTTGCATTTGTATTTTTTAAGTGGAATCAAAATAAAAATCATGTTATAAAATTAATAATTTTGCCAAGAAATAATAAATGGTAAGCTATATGTAATTTTCAAAATTTCATTTCATTAACTGAAGATTTTAATCCAGCCCTCACATGATGTTGCCGATAACCAAAACAAAAAAGGAAAGCCGTTTCCTTGGATATAAAAATTCAAATTTCAGATCGTCTTCAAACTAGGGAAGGTGTGATGGCTGTGGGTAAGCATTTTGGAGTCTGTGAATCGACTGTCAGATCTATAAAGAAAAATAAAGAGGCTATTAGAAAAGCGGTATGTCCTGGTACAAAATCGAGTGCGAAATTATCATCATACACAAGAGATGTTGTTCTAGAAAAAGCCGAAAAAGCTTTAGTGATGTGGATAATGTACAAAATATTGTATAATGTATAATATATAAGATAATGTACAAAAAAAGAATGTCAGTTGAGGGAAATTCCATCAAGCAATCAGCATTGACATTTTATGAACAGATTAAAAAACTGCAGCCAGATACTTCATCTCAATCGAGGAAAAAATATGAATTTCATGCACGCAATGGTTGGCTGGCTAAGTTTATTAAAAGACATGCTCTTCATAATATAAAAATTAAAGGTGAAACGGCTTCTGCTGATGAAACAGCTGCTAAAGCATTTCCACAAAAACTTGCTAAAATAATTGAAGATGGAGGTGATTGGCACTATCAACATAAGAAGCCTGAATGGCAAAGAAATGGAGCTAGCTGAGGAATTAGATAAGTACCAGATCGACATAATAGGGGTGACTGAAACAAAAAAGACAAAAACTGGTGAGATCTTCCTGAGCAATAAATACAAAATGTTATATTCAGGCAATGACAACCAAGGAATAGAAGGAATAGCCAGAGTATACAACATAAAATACGAGGCTAATCTTCTTGAATGGCAATCAGTCTCAAGTAGAGTGATGTGGGCAAATATGAGAATGGGGAACTGGACAATGAGACTTATTTGTGCCTATGGTCCCACAGAAGGTTCTACTAAGGTAGAAGTGGAGGAATTTTTTGAGGCTTTAGAAAAAGCAACTGACACAATGAAAAAGGAAAAGTTGGTCCTTGTTGGGGATCTAAATAGCACAGTAGGAAATGATTGTGAGACATACAAAAATATTTTAGGAAAATTTGGAGAAAAGAGCAAAGCTATTTTCTCCAAATTTTCTGGTTATTACTAACACCATGTTCCAACATAAAAATGTGCACAAATTCACATGGAGAGAAGAGGCAAGGAATAAGAAAAATCTCATTGACTATGTTATTGTTGATAGTGATGTTTTCCCACTGGTGCAGGACACCAGAGTGTACAGAGGATTTGAAATTGGAAGTGATCACTATTTAGTCTTGAGCAGGATAAAATTGAATTTCATATTGAAAAGAATAACACGTAAGAAAGTTTCAAAGCGAATAAAAGTTGAGCAGCTCTCAGATGTGAACTGGAGACTAAAATACACAAAGATTATTGCAGAAAAAATGAAAGAGTTTGAGAACAGGAATCAAACCTTGGAGATTCAATGGCAAGCCTTGAAGAAAGCCCTGATTGATTTAGCTAGAGAGGCATGTGCTGAGGTTGTCTGCAAGGATAGAAAAACTAGAACTCTATGGTGGACACAGGAAGTTAAAGAGACAGTGAAGGAAAAGAAGAAAGCACGTCAAAAGTTCCTGGCAATAAGTCAGCTTTTGCTCTTAGAGAATACAGAGAAAAATGCAAGATTGCTAAACACTGTGTAAAACTAGCTAATCAAAAGTCATGGAAGGACTTGTGCAAGAATATAAAAAATAAATATCAAGAAGGTGGCAAAATATTCTGGAGTTGTTGAAAAAGTTTAGGAATGAAGAAAAGAGTGCTGTAAAAGGAGTTAGAGATGATAAAGGTGACATGAAAACTGGGGAAAAAAGAAGATATCCTTGAAGTATGGAGTAATTATTTCAAAAAATTGCTAAATGAAACAAACAGTGATGACAGCACAGTGGTAAAAAACACTGACCAGGCATGCAGTCACGAATACATACCCATACTTGAAGTAGAAAAAGCATCAAAGGCTTGAAATGTGGAAAGGCAGCAGGAGTAGATGATATTTGACCAGAAATGCTGAAGTATGGTGGTATAAGAGTCTTCCAGTGGCTGCACTGCAGAGTTCAGAAAGCCTAGACAGTGGGACGAATTCCCAATGATTAGAATAGAGCTCTCATAGTACCCATATATAAAAAGGAAAATAAAACTGAATGTGAGAATTACAGAGGTATTTCCCTACTGAGTGTTCCTGGCAAGATCTATGCAAGTATACTTGAGAAACGGTTGAGAAGAATTGTGGAAGAAAAGCTTGGTGAAGAACAAGCTGGATTCAGGCCAAATAGAGGGTGTCAGGATCAGCTCTTCACTTTACGAGAAATAGTCAAGAAAGCATGGGAATAAAACAAAGATCTGTATTTGAGTTTTGTCGATTTGGAAAAGGCATATGACAAGGTGCCAAGAGAGAAGCTATTCAATACACTGTAGTTATATGGTGTCAATGGGGCATTATATCAAGCAATACTTAGTCTTTATTTGAGTTGTAAGTCGGCAGTTAGAATTGAAGGAAGTACAGGAAGATGGTTTAATGTTAAATCTAGTGTGAGACAGGGATGTACATTATCCCCTCTGTTATTCATTATCTATATGGATCACATTATGAAGGAAAGTGGTATTAAACATGATATCAGAATTGAAGATGTTAATGTCAGCTCTTTGCTTTATGCAGATGATGTTATACTTCTAAATAAATCTGCTACAAGTCTGCAAGATTCTATGACTAAATTGAATAACTGTTGTAATAGATATGGTATGAAGGTCAGCAATAAAAAGACAAAGACAATGAAAATAAGCAGAATCTTTGAAAATGTCAACTGTGTTGTGAATGGAGAACCTGTGGAACAAATAAAACATTTCAGCTACTTAGGCACGATTTTTAGTGAAGATGGTAAATTAAATATAGAAATTGACAACAGAATCAGCAAAGCTGGTATGGTGGGAAGTCAACTGAATAAATTCATATGGAATAAGAGAGAAATTAGTCGGAACACTAAATTAGCTGTTCATGTATACAAGACAGTGTTCAAACCAGTTTTATCTTATGGATCTGAGAGCTGGGTCAGAAGTAAAAACACTTCACCAAAGACTAGAGACCGCAGATATGAGAGTCATGAGAAAGATTAGAGGCGTGAATAGATGGCATCAATGGCAATATCATATTAAAAATGAGGATATTAGGAAAGAACTTGACATTGTTAGCATCCAGGAATGCATTAGCAGAGCTAATCTCAGGTGGTATGGTCACTTAAATAGAATGGGCAAGGAAAGATTAGCAAAACAAGTATTCTCTGCCAGGTTGGCAGCAAAATGACCCAGAGGAAGACCAAGATATAGGTGGATTGATACAGTACAAAGTGCCTTAGACGATAGAAATATAAGATCTGATAATGTTGGAGTCTTGACAAGTAACAGACCGATTTGGAGGAAAATTCTAGATAGGAAGTTAGTAATGATGTAATTTTTTTCATGTAGTACTAACATATCCTGTACATGCCTTGTTGGTACATGGCAGGAATTTGATGATGATGATGATGGTTACACTCGTGAACAAGTTTGGAATAAGGATGAAACTGGCCTTTTCTGGAAAAAAAATGCCAAACAGAACTTGATTACCTTGATGGACCAGTGTTTCACTCAGGATTTCTCCATGAGTGCAAGTCACAAAGATGCCTCCAATGATCTCGAACTTGAGCCTCTCTCTCTCTCTTCCATGTTATACCCATAGATTTAACTAGTGGATCTTCCCATCTTGTATGTGGTCTTAATGGTTTTCTCTTTATTCTTGGTTGCCAGTTGAGTATTCTATATGTCCATCTGTTATCGTTGAGTCTGTCTATGTGACCTGCCCATCTCATCTTGCTTTCATATACTGCAGTTACCACATCTTTTATGCCTGATCTCTTTCTTTGTTACGTGTTTCTAACATGTTCCCTTCTGCTGATGTTACAAATCCTGTGTTCTATTGCACACTGAGTTATTCTGAGAGTTTTCTTTTTTCTTCTTTTCTTGTCGTGTTCCATGTTTCTGATCCATATGTGAGTGATGGTAGAATATCACTATTAAATAGTTTTACCTTCAGAGAGATGTCTAGATTTGGATCAGTAAGTGTTTCTTTTAGTCTGTTGAATGATAGCCATGCAGCTTTCTTTCTTTTTGCTAGTTCTTCAGATAAATCGTTATTCATTTTTATTCTTTGTCCTAAGTAATTGTATGAGTCAACTTGTTCTATAGGGATGTTATCAATACATAGGTGATTGTTCACTTGTGTAGATGTTTTTAATCCATTTTGTGTTTTCTAGATTCATTTCTAAGCCTATCTTACTGCTGTTTGTGTATACTTTTTCACCCATTTCTTCCAGGTCTTTTGGGTTGTGGGATATCAGTACTAGATCAAACATAAGAATTTGTATTTTCACCATCTATGCTTATTCCTCCATTTAGGTCTATTTTTTTTCAGAATGTATTCTAAAGTGCTGGTAAATAGATTTGGGGAGATCACATCGCCTTGGTGAACCTTTCTCTTTATATCTATATTTATAGGTTGATCAAATAGGGTTATTTGTGTGGTCTGATTTTTGTTAATTTCTTTTATCATGTGGATATAAGTAGAGTCCACATTTATTTCCAGTAAGGCACTGATGACTGCATTGTGTTCTATGGTATCAAATGCGTTTTTAAAATCAATAAAGAGGAAACATAGAGGGATTCAGTATTCTCTGCATTTTTCTGTTAGGTTGTGAAATGACCTGGATATGATCGATTGTGGAGAAGCTTCTTCTGAATCCTGCCTGCTCTCTGCTGGAGTTGTCTTCTAGAGTGTTTTGGATTCTGTTCAGTATTATTCTGTTCATGATCTTATATATGTGAGAGAGTAGACAGACTGGACTATAGTTTTTTATGTCTTCCTTGTTCCCTTTTTTGAATAGTAGAATGGTTTTTGAGGTTTTCCATTCCTCTGGAATCTTAAACAGAACTTACATATCAAAAATGCAAAAAACTGTTGGTGGGTTCAAAGTAGCAAAGGATCACATAACACTCCTATTTTGTTCGAATGTTTTAGGAGATCGGATGTTAAAACCACTGCTCATAAAATGATCATTAAGCCCATGGCCAATGAAAGGCGTAGATTTTCAAAAATTGCCAGTTCATTGGATGGCTAACAAAAAAGCTTGGGTGACCATTGATATTTTCACTGAGTGGTTCCACAAACATTTTGTGCCAGAAGTTAGAAGCTATTTGAATGACAAGGTCTCGAATTTAAAGTGCTTTTGATTCTTGATAATGCACCCAGTCATCCTGCCATAGAACACCCAAATGTGCATTTTTTTTTTCTGCCATCAATACCACATCATTGCTACAACCTTTAGATCAGGGTATAATTGCAACTTTTAAAACATATTATGTCAGACGAACATTTCAGTACGTTTTGAACAAGGTAAATGATGATGAAACACTGTCAGTTATGGATGTGTGGAAAAAATTTTCAATTATGGATTGTGTTGATCAGGTTCGATTATCATTATCTGAATTGAGACCAGAAATTATGAATGCATGCTGGAAAGCTATTTGGCCCGAATGTGTTAAAGAGAATGCTCCTGTTCCCTTCAATCATACTGCAGAATTCCCCAATATAATAAGTTTGGCATGTGAAATTGGCGGAGAAGGATTCGATGATCTAACGTCGGCAGATATCAAAGAATTGTTAATTGATAAACCTCTTAGCGAAGACGAAATAGTGGTGATTGTTTCTGAGACTACTGAAAGTGAAGAAGTTAATGGTAATGATCAAGATAATCCTACTTTTACTGCTGATATAAAGAAGGTCTTAAACTGGCCAGTAATTTAGGCAATTATTTTGCCTGACATGATCCAAATGAAGAACATGCTGGGAAGTTTTCACGTGAGCTTAAGTTGTTAATGTCTTCATACAGAGAATTATATCACAACTTATCTAAAGCATCAACACAGCGATTAATAACTGAGTTCATGCCTAAAACTACTGAAACAACCAGTGGTACTTTTGTTCAAGACATGACAAGAAGAATTCCACAAGTTGAGGCGGAAGTCGATGATGATAATACCATATCTAGTAGTTCCAGTGATATTAGAGTCTCACGAAAATGAAAGCTTTCGCGTTTATTGTCAGAAACTGATAGTGAATAACATAATTTTTTATAGAATCCTTAGCAAACAACTGAAATGAATATGTTTTTTTTTTAAGTTATTAAAATTCATTATACGTATGTGTGTTCTCCATGAAATGTAAATAAAAATCTTATGATCCTAACGAATTTAATGTTTGTTTTGTTTCATTATTTTGCTTATATTTCAGGTTTGGAACCAATCTTCACTTTTTCTATAGAGTCAGTAGTTCTTTTTACGCGAATTCTATTTACGCATCGTTTTTAGAAACGTATCTATCGCGTAAAAAGAGGTTTAGGTGTATATTTATAACAACCTCTCACAAAGAAGAATATCAAAAATATGTTTAACATTAAAGATACCAAGAAATTATATACTTGATTTTAATCCTTTTCCCAAGGAAGCAAAACAATGTTTTGTGCATGAAATATATTCACATCTGAGTTACTTATATATAAAGGCTAATGACTTCATATCCCTTGCCTTAATATGTATCCCATAATGCAAAGCACACCCCCTTTCAGATGTGTATAATACTATGCATAATGGGAAAGGCCACTACCTAGACCAGTTTCGACCTTTATTGAAGTTTCGTCAGTGGTAGCTAGATCCGGGAGAGATACCAAGGTTGAAGTAATGCAGAAGTCATATATATCTCATATACAAGTAGCCAGAGCCAGACTGGAGAGATACCAAGGATATAATTTCTTGGTATCTTTAACATATAATAAACTCCAGGTAAAAAACATTCTATAAAAATATGTTTATGAGAGAATTTTATAGGATTATAGATAGTGGAGTGTGAGATAGAAGAGTAAGACACCATCTATTGAACCTAGGGAAGGTGTAGAAAAGAAGGGTGTGATAAATATATTTTTTACATGGAGAGTAGTGGGGGAAAGGAGTGGAATGAACTGATAGAGCGTGTTTTGAATTTTAGGAGTATGACAAATAACTTAATAGTTCAATGAAATTGCCTACGGTGAGCCTGTTAACTCCATAAAGGTTTCTTAATAATAATAATAATAATAGGCAACACTTTTACATTAAATAAGTGTAACATATGAACTATCCACAGTTCTGATTTTTATGCAAAAAAAAAAAAAACATACACACTGTTACTCAATTTTAGTGAATGTCTCTGGCAATCTTCATTCAAAAATATTTTACTAGCAAACTTTTCTGCCCATTACCAGCATGATGATCATGCATAAAGATAATCATCATCATCATCATCATCAAATTTCAGATATGTACAGAATAATTTGATAGTACTACATGAGAGAGTTACACCATTACTAATTTTGGATCAACAATTTTACTCCAAATTAATTTGTTATCTTGTCATAAATTGCTTATGTCAAGACTCCAATATTATCAGATCTTAAATTTTTCATTTTAAGGTGCTTTTTACTGTATCAATCCATCTAGATTGATAAAGACAATCATCATTATCTTTATGCATGTGCTTCCTTTTCGTTTATATTTCCTTTTGGCTTTACAAAATTTATTCTTATCTACAGGAAATTTAAGTTTTTCTGTTTTTTTAAACCAAGCATACATTTACTACTATCATCTTTGATAACACTTCCTTTTAGTTTGTTCAATAGTCAATATTACTTATCTAGGATATAGCTTAACTTGCTACCCAACCACCATTCTGATAACTTCAAATGGGTTAATGAATACATATATTTTTATTCCCTCGGTTCTGTATTAATGAAACACTATATTTCGGATGGTTAAAACATGCTAATGAGTAAACTTGTATAAGAAGATAAACACAGTCATTCCATAAACAGAAAACGATTGCCTTTGGTTGCTTAGATTACCATCAAAGAAGATAATACTATGAGACAAGTGTTTTATGTTTATAAATTGCTTATGTGTTCAGTTCACATACCAGTTTGCACTCAATAACAGACAAGCAAATTCACTTTAAATTTAAAAATTAAAATTGGAAACTGTATAATGAGAGTGAGAGCAAGGAGGATCTTTGCATGAAGAATGGTCAGTGTGGAATGCAAGGCCTGAGAGTGTGTAGTGAGTGCAGAAGCATCAAATGAGTTTAAGGGCATGGTTTGATGAAGCACGTGTTATGACGGAAAGAATCTCCTTGACTCCACAGAAGTCTGGTCTTAATAATAATAATAAACTCTTTTAAATGTTTCATGCTAAGAAATAATGTAGTTTGATTAATTAAAACTGAATAAAATGTGCTAAAACATTGTATCATATCTATATAAGACTAAATTTAAACTTTAAAACTAAAGCATATGGTGGCATGGTTGGCTGACGGGATAGCGTATCTGCTCTTCAGCCAAAAGGCTGTAGGTTTGAATCCCGCCGTGGGCATGGATGTTTGTGATTGCCTGTGGAAATACCAGTGGTGGTCGACGGTAGATGGCTATGGTGTAGTTACAGTCAGTTGGTGATTGAATGGTGGACACAGAGTTGTAGAGCAGGTGCCCTCCCTCGATGAGTCCTTGGACTCCTTGGAGGTGTCAAATAACAATAATATTAATAATATACTTTGATTGTCAACAAAAAAAAAATTAATTCAAAAATCCTACTTCATTCATTCTTTTGTCTTTTTTCTCTTCACTGTGAATGTTACATAACAGGAATGGATGGTTGCATAATTTTCTAAGTGCAGTTATGCACATCAGTGGATGAGAATTATCCAAAGTAGCCCAAGATGTAAAACATTTCCTTACTTCTCCAGAATTTAAAAGATGTTTATATAGGTAAAGTTGGAATTTGGTGGGCTTGCAGAATATTACATATTCCTCTATTAAAAAAAAAATAATACTAAATGAATAAATAAATAAAAAATAAAACATTTTAAAAAATAATTGTTACATAAAACTGTACCAAAAATATATTAAAATAATCGTTATGTAAAACTGTACCAAAATGTATGCTTTAAAAACTCCATGTCTTCTACAATAACTAGTGATATAATTCCCAAGACAAGAAACTTCTGTTAAAACATCATCAAAGTTAGCCAGCTCATGTTTGTATATAAAAACTAACCCACTTACTTGTGTATCAAATGTGACACACATAACTGATTTCCTAACTACCTCCAGAGGAATCATATCTATCGTACATAATACTAAATGGGGTGCTTAAGAGTTAAAGCTGGATAACTGGGAGGACATGTCCACATTGCCTTTTAAGAAATGCATAGAACAGACCAGGGCTTCTGACCTAATTGCCAATCCTCACTTTCTCATGGTGCATCCTGATAGGTATGTACCTAGATATTGAATGAACAAGAATGGTCTGGCAATTTGGGATTTATCCAACCAAATTGTATTCTTATTGGCTTAAATAATGCAAAACAATAATACAACATGACAGAATTTCATGCCAGCTGGGATGTCACATGGTTAAACAAAGCTCCCATTGTTTTCATCAAGGAACTAAATGAACAGCAAAAAGTTAGCTACTGGAATAAATCCAAACTCAGCATCAGCAGAGATCAAGACTAGTACCATCAACATAAGAAGCATCAATGAGAAAAGAAATGGAACTAGCAGAAGGATTGAATAAGTACCAAATTGACATAACAGGTGTTACAAAAACAAAGAAGATAAAAACATTAGATTGTTCTAAGTAACGAATACAAGATATTATATTCATGCAATAACAATTAGGGAAAAGGAGTAGCTGTAACATTCAACACTAAATATGAGGATAATCTTCTTCTTCTTCTTCTTCTTTAATGGCACCAATATCAAGTAAAATGATGAGGGCTAATATCAGAATTGGACAATGAGACTTATTTGTACCTATAGTCCCACAGAAGATTTTACTAAGAAAAAAGTGGAGGAAATTTTAGAGGTATTAGAGAAGTCAGCTCACACAACAAAAAAAGGAAAATTTGGTCCTTGTGGGAGATAGATCTAAACAGCAGAGAAGGAAATGATTAGCAGACATAGAAATGTTTTGAGTAAATTTGAAGAAAAGAGCAAAGCTAATAATAAGGGTAATTATCTGCTGGATTTCTGTTCAGCACATGGTCTAGTTATTACCAATAGCATGTTCCAACATAAAAATGTGCACACATTTACATGCTAAGAAGATGCAAGATATAAGAAAAGTCTCACTGATCATGCTATTGTTAACAGCGATGTTATCCTACGGGTTCCAAATCCTCTCTATACAAGAGTATAGAGAGGATTTGGAAGTCATCACCATTTAGTGTTGAACAAAATAAAATTAAATTTCATACTGAAAAGAAGAGTGTATATGAAAGTTTTGAAATTAATCAAAGGTGAAGTGTAGACGTGAACGTTATTCAAGAAAAAATGAAAGAGTCTGAAAACTAGAACCAACTCTTGGAGATTCAGTGGCAAACCCTGAAGAAAACATTGACTGATTCTGCAAGAGATGCATGTGGTGAGGATTTAGTGTTGAATGCTATAGCTACTCCTTTTCCCTGATTGTTATTGCATGAATATAACACTTTGTATTTGTTGCTTACAGCAATCTAATGTTTTTGCCTTTGTTGTTTCCATAATGTATTATGTCGATCTTGTACTTATTCAATTCTTCTGCTGGTTCCATTTCTTTTCCATTTTGCAAGGATAGAAAAATCAGAACTCCATGGTGGACTCAAAAAGTTTAAAGAGGTAGTCAAGGGAAAAAAAGAAAGCATATTGAAAGTTCCTGGTGAACAAGTCAGCGTGTGCTCTTAGAGAATACAGAGACAAATGTAAGAAAGCTAAACAATGTGTAAAACCAGCTAAACGTCATGGGAAGATTTTGGTAAGAACAGAAAAAATAAATATCAGGATGGTGGCAAAATATTCTGGAGGCTGTTGAAAAAGCTCAGAAATGAAGGAAAGAGTGCTGTAAAAGGAATTAGAGATGATAAAGGCGACATGAAAACTGGAGAAAAAGATATCCTTGATGTATGGAGTAATTACTTCAAAAATTTGCTAAATGAAACAATCAGTACAGTGGTAAAAAAAATACTCAACAGGCATGCAATCAGAAATACATATCCATACTTGAATTATAAAGAGCTATCACAAATCTGAAATATGGAAAGGCAGCTGGAATGGATGATATTCGACCAGTAATGCTAAAATATGGAAGTATAAACGTTTTACAGTGACTATGCTGTATAATTCAGAAGGCCTGATCAGAGGATCAGTTCCATGTAATTGGAGTCGAGTACTCATAGTAGTCATTTATGGAAATAAAACTGAATATGAGAATTACACAGGAATTTTCCTACTGAGTGTTCCTGGTGAGATTTATGCAAATACACTTGAGAAAGAGCTAAGAAAAATCGTAGAGGAGAAGCTTGGAGAAGAACAAGCTAAGTTCAGCCCAAGCACAGGTTATCAGGATCAGATTTTTACTTTAAGATAAATAGTTGAGAAATCATAGGAATATAATAAAGATCTGCATTTAAGTTTGGTAGCTTTGGAAAACGCATATGAAAAGGTGCCAAGAGGGAAACTGTTCAAAATGCTCTGGTTATATGCTATAAATGGGAGACATTATATCAAGCAATACAGTCTCTATTTGAGTTGTAAATCAGCAGTTAGAATTGAAGGAAGTACAGGAAGATGGTTTAATGTTAAATCTGGTGTCAGACAAGGATGTACATTATCCCTTCTGTTATTCATCATCTATATGGATCACATTATGAAAGAAAGCAGTATTAATCTAATATCAAAACTGGAGATGTTAATCTCAGCTCTTTATGCAGATGAAGTTATGCTCCTAAATGGCCAGCCTGATTGGCCGAGTTGTTGGCGTGTCCGCTCTCCAGCAGAGGGGCTGTGGGTTCAAGTCCCGCAGTGGGCATGGATGCTTGTGATTGTCTGTGGAAATACCAGTGGTGGTAGACAGTAAATGGCGTTGGTAGAGTTGTGGTTGGTGGATTGAGTGGTGGAGACAGAGCTGTAGAGCAGGTACCCTCCCTCATTGAGTCTTTGGACTCCCTGGAGGTGCCTCATAATAATAATAAATATAAATAAATAAATCCAGGACAAGTCTTCAAGATTCCCTGACTAAATCAAATAACCACTGTAATAAATTTGGTATGAAAACCAGCATTAAAAAGACAAAGATAATAAAAACAGGCAGAAACACTGAAAACATCAACTGCATCCTGAATGGAGAACCTATAGAACCAAGTAAAGTATTTCAACCTAAGCACAATTTTTAGTGAAGATGGCAAATTAAATTTGTAAACAGACAGCAGAATTAGCAAAGTTGGAAGTCAACTAAATAAATTTTTAATGGTTGGAACATAAATTTACATTATTAAGTTATGAATTTAATCATTTAGAAGAGGTTAGGTTAACAAAAAAATTCATAACAAAGAATTTATGAAGACAAAAACACGTGTTTACTTTACTTATAATTAAGAAAATAACACTTGACGTTTCAACTTCTGTACTGAGGTCATCATCAGGAAAACATACATATGTACAGAACACTAACACTACACAAAAGTAAGATAGGTAAAGCTAAATGCTTTTGTTAATTGTTTATCCTAGCCTGACTTCTGGTGAAAAAAATAAAATAAAATAAAAATAATAAAAAAAATTAAACAAAAGTAAAATGAAAATATTACGATATACAATGTATACAAAAATAAAAATAAAATAAACTTTTCATACATATCAGTATAATAACATACAGATAAAAATAGTTTTATAGCACAACTACATTAAATAATTTCTATAGTCTTCTCAAATTAAGGTTTTCTTCTATTTGGGGTTGTTCTGGATGCTATATAGGTTGAAGATGGATCCTCCAGATTCTTGGAATTATTAATCCATCATTCTTTTTTTTTAGACTTGGATGATGTTCTTTGAACTTTTTTTAAAACCAGGTTTTGGTGCAGTGTAGGGACTAGGTACCTTTCCAGTTGATTCTGTGACAGTCTGACAAGCCTGTTTTACCATAGTGGAGGAATTTAATGTGGCATTTATGTTCATCTTTTCTTATTGGGATGGTGTACCCTGTTTCTCCTATGTAGGGTAGGTTGCAGATGTACTGAATTTCGTAAACCCTAGGTGTGGAAGAGGATCTTTTGATGAGCTGAGTAAATTTCTTAATTTTGCAGGAGGTTTGAAGGTTGCCTTAATATTGTATTTATGTAGTGTTGGATCATGAATAAAAAGATTTCCTTAAAGAAATAATTTATTCAGGATTCAAAAAAAGTTTTAGCTAAACATCAACGAAAATTGTTAATGAATCATATGCTAGTACTATTTTATGTAATATTACTTAAAGGTAAATGATGTCAATTTTTTGTAAGAATTTATAATGGAAGAAGTGTTTTTCATAAAATATATGTTAAGGCATGTAACAGAAGTTCAAAATTCACTAACGAAAACCTCGGGTGAATTGCGTAGCCTACAGCAAATTGTCTACGTGCGGGGCAGCACACGCTCTGTGTTTTCCAGGAAGATGCGGCATGCGCATGGAATTCTCCAGGAAGACGCAACACACGCACAGAATTCTCCACGAAGATGCGAATAGAAAAAAACGACACGTGTGCAAAAAGAGGGTGCCAGGCAGAAAGGTATGGGAGTGAAGAGGGCGCCCAAAGGTAGTGGATATAAAAGGGGTTTGTCCCCCTTTCAAAGGCTTTTTGTCTTTTGTCTGTTTTGCTTTGGATTTTCTTGTGAAGTCGGGGCGAGTTCGAGTTCAGGATCTTATCAGTAGCGTGTGGTTATTCATGGCCATTGTTTTCGAGATGTTGTACAGAAGGAATCGACGAGGAGATAATCGGCAGCATTCTGAGCGAGCTTGAAGGAACTGACCGCCACATACGTCCACGTGGATCGATCCGAGCCATGCTGTTTCTAGTCCATGATGGGAAAGAAAGGCAGAACAATGAAGTCCAAGCCTAGCCTGTGAGACAATCGTCTAGAAGAAGACCAGACATTCCATGGGACGAAGTAAGGATAAGATGACAAAATGAATATACTTCCAGAAATATGGTAATGTTAAAACCTTTTGTAATTCTTTGTTAAGAAAGAGAGGAATATTGTAATATAGAAGAAAAGAGATATTATGTTTCAGAACTATACTTGTAGGAAAAGGACTATAGCGAACATTGGATAGCAGTGTTTTAAGTCTTAGGGCTATTTCTCAAGTAATTAATTGAATGAATTGTAGTTTGAATTGTTGTGAGTAATGATCTATAAAGTTACTGATGTGATTGAATTAATTTGAGAGAATGTATAGACTAGTGAGGATATTTGGAGGATGCTAACAAAATTTTGTGCTATGGAATTAACCTATGCTTAATTCCATAACACATTGTTATATAAAATACAGTTGCTATGCTTAACCTTTTACTTAGGATACCTATATTCCAATTGAGTTTATTCTTGTAAATGTGTAACCTTAGGAATTTAATAAATGTATCTTGAATATCTTAACCTGGTTTGTGCCTTGAATTGAATCCAATGCACCGCTTGCTAATATCTGAATCTGAGCGGGATAGATTTATTTGACAGAGACCACGACTGCAAACTAAAGTAAATCAAGTGACATAGATAAACTGAGATAAGAAGGAATTAGTAAATTGATTAGCTTAGTATATTTTCTGAAGGTTACGCCTTGGTTAAGAGAAATTTCTAACCTAGGGATCTGGCTTTATATAAATGTTTGGCTAATAATTTCATATTCTTTGTTTAGTGCCTGCTCGTTGGAGCAAATTATTAGGGCTCTATGTTGGAGGGTGCTGATGACCCCTGGTTTTTCTGTGTTGGATGGTGCTATGAATTTTATGTGTGTGTGTGTGTGTGTGTGTGTGTGTGTGTAGGTTTGCAGTAGATTGTGAATGAAAGGCAGCCTGAGGTAAGACGTGTGACAAGTGTATCTAGAAAAGGAAGAGTTGATGTTTTCAATCTCAATGATAAATTGAATACGTTTGCGTTGTTTGTTCGGGTGGCTTAGGAATGTATTTAATGTTTTGTGGCCATGGAACCAAATGGCAAAAATATCATCAACTAAAGTTCAAAGTTTAAAGCTCCCAGATTAAAGCGCAAAATCTGAGACAGACTTTGGGCTTTAATCTTGCTAAATCCAGAGCTCATTGATTGAAGTCTTCCATGTAAATATTAGCTGTGGGCAAAAAGGACAGAAACATGTTCTGTATGAGAAGAATTTGATTGGGACATTAGTGAAAAGGGCAGTTATGTCAAAGCTGACTAATAAATCTTCATCAGTGAGTGTGATATTTCTAATTTAGTTTATGAAGTGTTGTGTATTTTTTATGTAGGAGAGGGAAATGACCTACCAACTCCTTGAGTGTATCTGCTAGTTTCTTGACTAAGTGATAACTGGGGCCATCAATCCCTTCAACTATCGTCAATCCCAAGCTCCCAGAATTTATGAACTGCTTAAAATACACAAAACAAATACACCACTATGACCAATATGCAAGTAATCACCTACATAATCCTTTTCATATTAATTCTGTAATATACCCTTATCAACTTAAACATTTCTATCATATGAGATCTTTCTCCTCTGATCCACAAAAGTTTGCAATTTACATTTTGTCAATATCTGCATGTATAATCAGCATTCTAGAATTTTGATGTTGTTTTAGTCACTTCTTTCTGCTCTATCTCTCAAAAAGTTCCTTATCACAAATGAAACCACATCACTAAATTTCATGTCAGGTCATGTGTGTCCTAATCAAGGCCTTGTAAGTAATATGATACCAACATTTCTTTATTAGTATCATCCTTATCATAGCAGCACTATATAGCTTTGGCACTTGTAATGTGCCCTCTGTACTTTGGATCTCCATTGACCACTATTCCCAAAGCTCCAAATGTAATCTACTAGAACACAGTTTCATCAATATAAAACACAATCTTACACCTCTTCTTCCTTTTTCGTCTTTTACCTTGCAGTGTCGAGGGTTTTCTATTCATTTAACTGCAACCGTACTCAAGGATAAGGTGGTTACCCCTATGCCTCCCAGTGTATCCTATGTCTATAGGATCATTGATTTCTAAAGGCCGATTTGCTGGCCTTGAGAACTCAACACTTCTACAAACATAGGATACACTGGGAGGCATGGGGCTAAACACCTTATCCTTGAGTATGGTTGCAGTTAAATGAATAGAAAACCCTTGACACAACAAGGTAAAAGAGGGGACAAAAAACAAGGAAGAAGAAGAATAATAATATAGTCTTACACCTCTGCATTCCTAAATATAGCACAGCACTTTTTAAAGTAGAAGTTTAATTCCACTCATCTAAGTTAAAGTCTGTTTAAATCTTTCTAATGATGTTATACAAATAAGAGTAGCAGTGGCAGTCCAGGAGCTGAACTCAGTGGCATGACTATGGTTATCTTCTTTTTCTAAAATGTTACCCTCATCCCTATATGCAATTGGTGGTAAAAGTGGGCAATCTCAAAGGATCGCCTTTATGTTAAGAAATACACATTGACATGTCATGATAAGGAATTTGTTATCCCTCTTTATAACATTTTAATACAACCATATCTGGATTGTTGTGCATAGATTTGATCAAATTGGTTTCTTGAGGATGTGGAAGTAGCAAAGAGGATTCAGATGCAGGTAACATAAATGGTGACTGGTTTTGTGAAGTGAGTTACAATGTTTAACTAACAGGAAGAAAAAGGGGGAACCCATTACAACCTATAAATATATAGGTCATAATGGATAAATCCTGTAACTGACATCTCTCTTATGTTCTTCTTATGTTGCGTAACTCGATCAATTTCTCTGTTTGGCCAAAGTATGGTATATGCACCAAATCTAGTAAACACCGGGATATTTAAGGTTGTGATGTCGAGGTTTCGAACAGCTCAGTAAGGAGTGGATTTTCGGAAGGGGTGTAAATAAAGTTCTTATGTTGTATTTCCTAAGAACTTTGGCTAATTTGGGTGAGATGGAGCTTATGTATGGTATAGAGATGTCGCCTTTCAGACTATTGGTTTCTTCATTATGGCGAGCGGGTGGAACAAGTCTAATAACATTACAATGAATTAGAAAGGAAGATAATAGAATCTAAAGAAATCATTCTCAACCCCCTACATCTCAACAACAACCTGAGTTACAACCTTTCAGACTGTCATTGTGCCATGATCCAATACTGACATTCATGTGATGCTATACGCATGCATACGCCCAACAATGAAGCCAATGAGAGAACAGTTTTGAATGCACAGACTTCAACATTTCAACGTTGAAATATATACACTAACTTTTCATGGTCTTTATAGTTATTTCCTCTATGTTTTTATTGGTTATTTCTTTTTTAATGTGCACCTGAAGAAGGCTGATACAAGCTGAAACTAGTTGTGCTATTAAACTTGTTTTCACTTTTCTCGGTTTCTAGTCATTCAATTTTTTTTAAAAAATGTATATCAACCGAGGAAATCAATCTTCCTACATATATACATGTGGGCTGTTCAATAAGTAATAAGACTAATTTTACTGTGGTGAAACCACTCATCACAATATTAATATCTGTGGAATAAAGAAATGTTGCTGTCTGTATTAACAAAAGAGGTTGATAGATGGCGTATACGGGCTGATGTGCCAGAGTGTCACGTGACTAAATGCAAGCTTGTTTCGGAGCGCCTACGAGGTGCTACCAGTCTTCGAAATGGAAGTGTCCTTGGAACAGCGTTACGCGATTAAATTTTGTGTGCGTTTGCAAAAATCAGCATTGGACACTTTTAACATGATACGCGAAGCTTTCCACGATGAAGCAATGTCGAGGGCAAGTGTTTTTCGCTAGCATAATTGCACCACGATAATGCAAGGCCACATATTGCTGGTTGTGTAGTGGACGTTTTGCAGAAGAACAACACAGATATCCTACCACACCCTCCATACAGTCCTGATCTTGCACCGTGGCTGAGCTGAGGAAACTGGCTGTTTCCTCAGCTCAAGAAACCACTAAGAGGCCGCCATTTCGAAAGCAACAAAGCATGTGTAAAAGCTGTGGAGGCGGTTTTGAAAGAACTCTCAAAAAACGGACTTTCACATGTGTTTAAGAAGTGGACGCAACGGGACAAATGCATCGCATCTCATGGTAGTTGCTTCGAAAAAGACCATGTAAATTATGACGATTAAAGGTAATCTGTTTTCTGTATAAATATAGTCTTATTACTTATTGAACGGCCTACGTATATATAAAAGTTTAATATTCTGTATCTTTCCCATTGCTGGGTGAAAGCCTCTCATTACAGGAGGGCTGGGTCTACTTCTTCTTAGGCATTCATATTGGAAGAGTGTGTATGTGTGTGTATATATATTTGTATGAGTGAATGCATGAAGGTGAAAGACAATCACAAAAATCCATGCCCTAGGCAGGATTCAAACCTGCAGCTGTTTGGCTGGAAAGTGGATATGATAACCATGGCCAACTAGGTCAGCTTGAATAATCTAAGATACATAAATAAAAACAAATATACAGCATTCAAACTTATGTTAATTTATTTTCATGATACTGATTACAACATAGAATGATAAGAAAATAATCAATACTTATTAACTTATTAGCTGTTATTTTGATGGTATTATATCCAGCATCTTCAGAGCACAAGAACAGCATGTCCAAGTAAAATGGGACTAGTTTAAAAATTTTGTAATGGACAAAACAGGGAACTAAAGTCCTAATTAGGCACCATCTACGTTGGAAAAACAGAGAAAACAAGTATTAATTAGATCTTAAAATGACTGTCTCCCAGATTTTTGGTAAATTTATACAGCCATATTTGTTTAGGTTTGGAATATGTTTTAAAGCTGCTGTTGATTCCTAAAACAATCTCTCTTTGACTTATAATGACCTCTGTGTGAAAGAGTATCCAAGGCATGGTCTAGACCTGACTTGCCATAATGATAGTGCCAGATGTATTTTTTATGTTCACTAAGGTAGATGTCAACAGTTCCTCCTGTCTGTCCATAGTAAGTCAGGTCACAAGAACAGGACACTTCACAAACTCCTGAATGTGATAAAGAAGAAGAGAGTTTGTCCTTAGGTGAATGTATGAGAGTTGCAAATTTTACATATGATTTAAATATGGTGCATAGCTGATGTTTATTAAGTACTCTAGATATCTTTTCAGATGTGCCTTGAACATATGGGATGGTAAAAGTTTTGCTGTAGTCTTGTATGATAGGCAATGGAGGGGATTTCTGAGAGCATTTAGTATATTTTGTATCCTATGGGGATTGGCTAAGAAAGTGTGGCACAAGCGAGCAAGTTCAATGGTAAGAGCATTGTCATTGGAACAGATAGCTCCAGCTCTGTGAATTAGTGTTTTTAGGATACCAAACTGTTGAGCTGGATGATGGCATGACTATTTGTGCAAATATCTCCCTGTATGTGTGGGTTTTCTATAAACAGAAAAAGATAAGGAACCATCTGGAAGACATGTGATTAGTGTATTAGTGAAGGGCAGACAGTTATTAGCTTCATGTTCCATTGTGAAATAGATTTTAGGATGTTGGCTATTTAAATGCACAAAAATGTATCCAATGTGTCTGGGCCATGTAGCCAAATAGCAAACACATTAATCAATACAGCCTAATCAATCCACTGGTTTGAGAGTGGCTGTATTCACAGTTAGCTTTTCCAAATGTTCTATGAAGAAATTGGCCAAAGAGGGAGTCCATTGCTACCCCATCTAGAAGACTAATCTGTTTAACTACCGTGCCAATTTTAACTTCCACTTACTGAATTGTCGTGCCTTGTATACAATAGCATCTCCATGAAGAATTCTTAAATGCATCGAAAGGCTTCTTGGCAGTACATGTTAATTTATTTTCACATTAAACGATAATCACATTATATTTACGTGTCTTATACATTACAATAATACATTTGTGACTTATCATATTCGGGGGGGGATTAGTAAACTGTTATCTGATTAATAAAGAAAATTATCTCTTATTATTTTATTATTTATATATATATTTAATATATATTATTAAATTATTAATATAATAATTTAATAATATATATTAAATAGCAAACTTTCTGTGCTCCTAAAATTAAAAATTGTTTTTAACATTAGTAGCCATGATATCGCAGTAATTAAAAGAAAGCAGCCTGAGAGTTCTTATATTTCTTTTATTAGTGTCTTTGATTAATTTTATAGCTTATACATTTAGTAGCCTAAAAGTTCAGCTTAAACTTTAATTTGTTCTTGAAGTAAATATATTGTCATTCTTAATTAGTTTGCATAAATGATGTACAGACTTAACAACAATAACTGACTCACCTTTTGGAGGAAGATATTTATTGATAACATCCTGTGTTCTACGTAGAACAAATGAACTTGTTAACTGAGCCAATTCAGCTGCCCTAGCTTCTCCAATTTTTTTTTCTTCTGCCGTGGAATCAGGCTGATATGACTGTAAAATTGGTTCTTCAAATAGACGGTGAAAAGTTGAAGAAGATCCTAATCATAAATGCAAGAAATTCACATATTAATATGTAATTTTTAAAAAAAATACTCTTCTGATAAAATTAAATAGTATGATGTGTCTAAAGTTGAGGAGCCATCTCTGATTGTAGTTGAGAATGTTGTTAAAGCACTAAAAAATAATAAAGCAGCTAGTGAAAATAAATAGCATAACTTCTAAAAATTTAATTATTATTATTATTATGCAATATCCCCAAGGAGTCCAGAGACTTATCATAGGAGGATACTCTACTCCACTCATCTCACCATCTCTCCTACTACTTAATTCTCATACTATACACAACTACCATTAGCATCATCTATCACCCATCACCAACATCAATTTTCTTTTTGTCTGCAAATTGCATGTGTTCTCATGGTTGATTTGTTGTATGCGGGATGAAAAAGCTGAGTCTCCAACTGGGAAAAACCCTACTATCTCTGTATGAGATCAGCTACCTCACCTTCAACTAAAAAAATCCATATAAAGATTCCTCTTCATGACGAGAATCAAACTCAGGCCTTTTCCAATCAGAGGGCACAATGTCTACATTTTTCCAGTTGCACTATAGAGGCGCTCACAATAAAGCTCTATTTTCTAATCAAACTTAAGAGTATGTAATATCTACTTGCAATTGAATGCAGTTACTGTATTTATACATTAATTAAATGCATTTTTCTATCACACAAGTGATTGTTTTCTTTCTTTCTATCTTTTTTTTTTTTTACAGTATGTGATCCCTTAAAATCATCATCTCTCTCTTATCATCGCTTATGAGTATTTTTTGTAAATTATTAAATACTCATTTAAAATATAAATACTCAAAATAAAATACTCATAAGTGAATGCTTATGAGTACTTTTTGTAAATTTTTAATTTAGAATAAGTGCCTTTTTTATACAAACCTAAAATTCCAGGGTTACAGACTTCCATGATGGAGTAAAATTCCTGCATATCATTTTGGACTGGAGTACCTGTTAACAGAATTCTTCGGCTAATTGGAAGACTCATTATTAGCTAAAAGAAATTTTTTAAAAAAAGTGATTCTCTCTCTCTCTTTATAATCTACACTGACCATTGTACATATCACAGTAGTAACATAAAAATTCACGAGCATTTATTAAATACTTCAAGGATCAGTAAATGACAGATGAAAGACATTACCGATATGAGAATAGCTACAATGTCAGTCAACCGAGTCATCTTTCTTCATTTAAGGTGTTCTGAGTAAATGGATAAAATTTTCATTCAATAGGATATTAGATGTTTCTGCAGAATAACTAGTAATGTGCATGCTATGAAAAGACTTGGTTTACTGGAATGCAATCAAGGGCAGTGGTTAGTTCATACGCATGAAACAAGGCTTGCCAAAGAAACTGTACAACAGAAAAAACAGGCACATGGACAGGACAAAAGAAAACCACTGATTCTAACAACAAAAGAATTAAGAAAACTCAAAGGGAGAAACACGATGGGAGCGGTGGAACACTTTTGAAGCAAAGTGGTATTGATAATTAGATTTATACATAGTGTTTTTTCTCTTGTAGGAGGTCCCGGGTTATCGTTTATTACAGACATAATATACAAACAAGATGGTTGCAACTATGGGAGCACCGACATGGATAAAGATGTGTTTAAATGCAACACAGCTCTAGCATGTCTCGCCTGCATGGCACTGCAATGCGGCCACCATAGGAACCGTCGCCAACTTCCAAAAGTGAGTTCCCCACACCCTGATAAACTCAGTTCACAGACAGTCTCAGTGCAGTAAACATGTATATGATTGAGCAGAAAGTGTTCTTGGTCAAATCATATTGGACTACAAGTTCATTCAAGGTTATGCGCTTGAATTTCAGAAAATGGTTAGAAATTTGGAATTTCATTTGGAATTAATGAAAAGTGTGACACAAGAAGTGAAAAAACTGGAGACAACAAGTATGTTGGTGAATTTCCACAGGGAGCAGCTCTCCTGCAATGATCAAGGAAACAGTGCAGTACGTGCATAACAGGTTACTTAACTCACCAAGCAAGTTCTTGGGACAGTCACCTTTCTTAGGCGACTGTCAAAAGAAATTGGCTTGTGACCTTCGACTTGCCACAGAGCAACAAAAAAAAAAAAAAAAAAATGGAGCATTCATCCATATTGAGCATCCATAGTGTGCAAACTGCAGGGGCCCAATTTCACAAAAAGGGTGTCATACTGCATCTGGTTTCTGACCTTTGTGGTTGAAAATGATGACATACTGGGCATAGCATTTTTCTCAGACAAAGCATGGTTCCACCTGTATGGGTAAGTCAATTCACAGAGTATGCACTTGTGGGCCAAAGCAAATCCACGTGCGATTCACAAACATCTGCTGCATGAAATAAAGATTGGAGTGTGGTGCACTATGTTGTGCACACACATGGTTTTTTGGAATTGGAATTTTTCTGGACTAATGAGACCTCAATAAAGATCGAAACCAGTCTGGGTAGTGACCCTTCCCATAATGCATCTTTCAGAAGTGACTGTGAATATATATTATGAAGAAAAGAGCAAACACTAGGAAATAAGAAAAGAAATTAAAGTTTTGGAGGAATAACTAGCTTGTACAGATGTGGATGAAACATGTTATTAAATCCCACAGAAGTTGGGATTTAATAACAATGACAGAAAAAGTGATAATGAATGTGCTGTTGATTCAGAGTGCAGCAGCTGTTAGGCATGACTGTGTGGTCCTGTCCAAGACTGAGTATGTGAAAAATTTTACTCAGGTGGAAATTTAAACAAAATTACAGAAGCGGAGGAATACTATGAGGTGTGGAATTAATAGTGAAGGAGAAGACACCAGTGTTTAGAAGATGGTCCAGAAATATTTAATGAAAGCGATGTTCATATGAATTCTTAGAGGAGTAAGGAATATAAAAATTGAAAAATTAATGAGAAATCCAGAATATGTTATAAGGACTATTCCAAGAATAATAAACAAAGGCACAAGCTTAAGCTTCAAAGAATGATCTAACGGAAAATATTACATCAGAACTAAAAAAATACAACAAATAAAACAAAAAATAGGAAAACACCAAAGGAGTAAGAGAAAACACCAAATAGAAGAAGACAGCATAAATATGAAACTGTACAATGCAGGTGAAAAATTTAATGAAAAGACCTTAAATTCTTTAGCATGGTCTGGATTTCTGGAAAAACTCCAAACTCTTTGAAAAAAACATTGGTTATCTCGATTTATAAAAAAAGGAAATAAAGATGACTGCAATAACTATAGGGGATTTAATCTACTAAATGCAGGGTACAAAATATATGCAGCAATATTAAAACAGAAACTAAACAGTATTGTGGAAAACAAACTACTAGAAGAAAAGAATGGATTCTGACAAGGCTGACTTTGCATTAGACTCAATTTTGACTCTAAAAATATCAATTAGTTTTTTGGAATTGGAATTTTTCGGGACTGGTGAGACCTCAATAAAGATCAAAACTGGTCTGGGTAGTGACCCTTCCCATAATGCATAGCATTACACATACCCGTAATGATATGTGCTTTGCATTATGGAATACTAAGGCAAGTGATGTAAAGTTATAAACTTTTATATATGAGTTGCCCCAGTCCTGAAAATAGTTTAGGAGCAAACTTCTTTGCCTACACTTGGATAAAGGATTCAACCAAATATGTAATTTCTTGATGAAATATATCCCATGCTCTGTGTTGACCTTTTTTCAGCTGCCTGACATTCTGAGTTCCACCAAGGATTTGGATAGAGTCCAAATTGAGATGATGTTCTTGGAATGGAGGCTGTTGCTGACTGGACAACTCAGTCTGTTACAAACTTTACTTCCTATCGATGAAGCAGTAAAGTTTGTAACAGACTGAGTTGACTAACTGTATCAGCGTTAAATCTATATGGGCATCTCTGTAGGAGAACGTGGTTCCTGTGAAGACATTGGGTAAAGAACAGGAAAGTAATCAATTCCAAATATGTTCTCTTTGACATCCCACATGAGCAGAGATAGAATGGAAGTAGAGCAGATTGCAATACTGATTGCAGAATATGAGCAGGTAGGCATATAGAAGAAAATATCGAGTCTATTATTCAAAAGCGAGAGGTCATTATTGTCAAGGTTTTGTTCAATGATACGACCTTGTCTATTTGTGTTGGCACTACCATTAAAGTCACCCATAAGCAGCATGGCAGTATGACAGTTGAACTCAGCACTCGGTAGTAAATAAATCGAACATACCGTAATAAGAAATCTGGTAGTAAATAAATCGAATATACTGTAATAAGAAATCTCACAGATAGGTGAATTGCTATTGCTTCTAGAGCAGTATTAAGCTGGACATGATGGAAAGGAGTATAATTCTCCACTAGGATAGCTATTCCTACCTGAACAGTTCTGTTCCTTCAGAACTACAAGAACTAAACCTTCAGTTCTGTTCCTGCTTATAACTGTGCAATTCCTAAATTTAGGGTCCTCACTGAGTCTTAAGTACCTGTAGACAGAAAAGTGTGTGTTTCTGCAGCAAAATCTTGATGTCATCGATATTCTGGTAAAACCCATGATAGATCCATTGTAAAAATTTTTCTATTGTTTTGGCTTTATAGACTTGTCTAGTTTTTGGGTGGTTGAGGGCTTATCTTTGTCAGGTTTATATTTATCAATTGTTTTTGGGAACAAATAGCCAGAGCCCATCTATGCCTCTGGTAAAATATTCAATACATCTGATGTGTCAGGTTCAGTTGTCAAGTTTAATTTACTTTTGGTGGAACTGAAGTATCCATTTTTTCTGTAGTCTGGTGGTTTATCTGCTTTGCCATAATTTTTTTTTAAAAGTGGGTTCTCATCGAATGGAACCATTTTACAGTTGTCTCTGGAATAAGACAATAGGTCATGCAATTAATGTGCTCAACAGAGAAACACTCGAGATTATAAAGTTCAGGTATGGTGAAATTATCAGATGGTGGAATAGACAAACATGTTTGAGATGTTGTTGACATTTTCTTAGCTGCCACCTTTTCAGCATAAGAGTATCTCACAACAGGTGTAGTGGTGGTTAAATTCCTTTTCACATCCTGATATGATATATTTTGTTCTAGTTTAATTATTTATATTTCTTTTTCATCTTTCCACTTCTGACATGCACGAGAGTAGGCTGGATGACCTCCCTGACAGTCAACACATTTAGCTTTCTTGGCAGAAAAGATTGGTTATCATGCTTTTCACTATCACATCGGGCACAGGTAATAGAGCCATGAGAGGCAGTTTGGGCATGCCCATATTTCTGATATTAAAAGCATCTTAGTGGATAAGGGATGTATGCTCTAATAGGAGAGCTGAGATACCTTGCTTTCACAGATGTTGGAGACTTTGGTGAATCAAAAGTAAGGATGATATTCCTGGTTGGAACCAGGTGACCATCCCTATGTATCAGGATGCACCTCACACCTGTCACTCCCTGATCTTTAAGCTCTGAACATATCTCTTCAGCAGGAACATCAAGGAGATCCCATTCTGATATCACTCCTCTAGATGAATCGAGTGTTTTATGAGATGTTATTGTGACTGGCATTCCATCCATTGATGTTACTCCCAGTAGTTTCTTGGAATGTTGTGGACAGGATGTTTCCACAAGGATATCACCAGAATATAATTTCTTAATAGTTTTGGGAGATCCTACCAGTCCTTCTAAACCCTTTTAGATAAAGAAGGATCATATTTTTCCTATTGGCTTTCCACCTGTTGCGTGAATGATGAAAAATACTGGTATACATTTACTGTATATTAGTATCATATATCGTTTGTTTTTTACTTCTGTTATCAAATGCTATATATGGTATCAGCTGGGTCTTTGTTAGGGCCCCTGAGGATGAAGAATTCATGCTCAACGGATTTTTGGTTTGGCACCAGAGCTCCCTACCCACCACAGAGTCATACATAGAAGTGCAATCTTTCAAAATAATTACTCCATACATCTAGAATGTCTTTATTTTTAGTTTGTATGTCACCTTTATCATCTCTGATTCTTTTCCAGTACCTTTTCCTTTTATTTTTAAACTTTTCAAAAGTTTCCAAAACATTTTGCTACCTTTCTGATATTTATCTTCTATGCTCTTATCAAAGTCTTCCCACCATGACCTTTACATCACTTATATTTTTCTCTGTATTCTCTCAGAACACATATGACTTACTAGACCAAAATAGAACTTTTTCATGCTTTCAGGCCTCTAATAAGCAGGATGGTAGTCTCATACTCAGCAATGAAGTTTATTTCCCACCTTTTAAAGAAAATCACAAACATGCCCACGGCAAGATTAAAGCCCACAGGCTGATGATTGGAGAATGGATACATGAAACAACAAACAAACCAGATCAGCTTTGGGGGGGGACAAAGGTAGAAAGTAATAGAGAGGGATATTATGTATTTACAAGGTTGAAGGAATTGGGTTAAAGAAAAGCTCTTTTTTTTTTATTACAGTAAAACCTCGATATAACGGATTAATTTGGGCGAGGGAGTGTCCATTAAATCTGAAAGTCCGTTATATAATAAAGTAGATTTTCCAAATGCATTGGCCGGCATGCTTTAAAACTGCCACAGAAAGTCATACCACGTGACAAAAGAACCAGTTACAGCATGATTGGTGTGATCACGTGCTAATCATTCACCAAACATGTTTATGAGTGGTGACTTATTTATGTCAGCTAAATTACTGGTGTTTTTCCAACATATGATAGCCTATTCGCCAAAATTTGTTAAAATAACAGGAAATTAATAACAAAAAATAACCTGTTAATTTAATTATAAGCAAATCTTGGTTAAAAGCATTTTAAAATTAACAGGGTGGTAATTTTGTCCGTTAAATCAAGGTCCGTAAAATCGAGGGTTTACTTTATTATTTTTTTGCTTGCTTGCTTGTTTTATATGCGACTCCTGTCCATTAAAAGTTGTACAGCTATAGTACATTAGTACCATGGGGTGGACTAAAATCCCCCCCCCTTATGTATTTATTATTATTAGAATTTATATATATATATATAAACCAAAAATCCTACTCTAGAAACCAAACGTGAAACTTTGTTTAAGCCACTTTAGGACTACTATAAGAAGGGTGATGAAATTCATCTCTAACCATGGCAGAATTTAAACCCACAGCCTGTTGGTTGATGAGATGGTATGCTAATCACTCAGCCTTAACTGTCACAGTAGTGCAGTATGCAGCATTCCAATAAATACTGAACTTCTTTGAGTGCCATCTCCTATCGGAGGTTGGTGACCACTTTGACAAATTTGAGTGATCCTCAGCCACTCTAAACAGTCAGCTCATGCCAGTCCACTGTCTGATGTCTGCCAGCCAAGATTTTCTTCGTCTTCCTTGTCCTCTTCTTCCATTTATCTTCCCTTTTCTAATCAATTGAAGTATCTTTTATTTTTCATTACGAAGTAGGTGACCATGATATACAGTTTTCCTTCTTACGTGTGTTGAGGCTTAAGTGCTGTGAAGAATTCATATTAGAGGTTTAATGGAATATTAACAGCAAGAAAGGATTAAAACTAATTTTAATACTTCCAATATTTCATCTCCTTCACAGAGACATCTTCGGGGATTATAAAAATTTGTAATTTTTTGTTTTGTTGTTACAAAAAGTTTTTGTAATCCCCGAAGATGTCTCTGTGACAGAGACGAAATATTGGAAGTATTAAAATTAGTTTTAATCCTTTCTCAGTGCTGTTAATATTCTATTAAACCTCTAATATGAAGTTTTCCTTCTTTTTATGGTATCTAAAAGTTAACGTGATTTCCCCATTTGTTCCAGTATTTTCTGATTGGACGTTTTTGCTGTCCATGGGATTTTTAACATTCATCTGTATATCTACATCTCAAAGGCTTCAAGTTTTTTTATTGATGCCGTCTTCAAGGTCCAAATTTCTGCACTGTAGAACAGTACAGACCATACAAAGCATTTTTAACCATGCATACTCTAAGCTCTAAATTTAAATTGCAGTTATACAGTTTGATTTCATCAGGAGAAAATTTTTTATTGCCATTTCAATTCTAACTTCTGTTTCCATTTCTGGATTGCATTCTTCATTTAACCAACATCCGAGATATTGAAACTTTGTCACTCTTTCTATTTATTTTCCATTGAAAGAAAGTGATGAATTAAGAATTGGTTTCTTGCAGCTGATAATGTCATAATTTCAATCCTGCATCACAATTCCATCCATTAGCACAGAAGTGAAATAAGGTATCATTTGACTATCTTTATTTTTAATAAAAATATTAAATGCTGAAACACTGAAATGAACATTAGAGTAAGGAATACATGATGAATAAGAAAGTATATTAATAAATATTTTGTTAAATCACTTTTATTTACATTAGTTGTTTTAATACTTGTATTTTTCAGACGGTGACCTTCATCACAGATGATTAAGTCAAATGGTACTGTATGCAGGATTTCATGATTTCTGACAAACATCTCATAAGAAATAACTAATACTGTCTGACCACACCTCATAAAATCCTAAAAGATATAAAAACAAAGAACAGGAGAAAAAGGTTAAAATGAATTTTTCAATATTATTTTATCTATAATTATTATAGTAAAGATGTTCTAAAAGTAAGGTATACAAAAGCTAGCTGACAGAAAATATTTATTAGAAAGAACATTAATTATCCAATTCTAGTAGACATGATGGTAAAAAGTAAAGAAGAATGTACTCATTCTGCAGAGATGTATGTCATATTTAGAGCTGGAGACTTTCTCACCCCTAGAACTGGTGGAGAAAACTCTGGAACAAACAACAAACAAGTACCTGATCACAGAACCAACTATGAAACCAGGATGCAGTCTACCTTTCCCACAGATGCAATAAGTGGGCACAGCAGCCTTGTCTAGTCCTCTAAATCTGCTTAAGTGACCCCAGAGGCATCACTTAAGCAGATTTAGAGGACTAGACAAGGCTGCTGTGCCCACTTATTGCATCTGTGGGGAATTTCACAATCACATTTTTGTATGCGTGTGGTGCTGTGCAGACTATGTATCATATCACTGATGACTGCCCCACACACTCCTTCCCTGAAGGCCTCAGGAACTTGCATTTACTCCCAGATAGTGCCACTGACTGATTAACTGAAATGTCAGTCTGTATATAGTTTTGCTCAATAATTTCTTGTATTTCCCCCATATGCTAAATAAATAAATAAAATTAAATAAATTTTGACTAATTGATGAAAATTCAAACTAAACTTGTTATAGTGAAATGGTGAACTTGTAATGTGCAGGAAATCTACTATTTACATTTATATTCACCTCTCTCTCTCATCCTGATGATAAAATAGAAACATCAACTAAAGATAACACAGATTTCTTGGCATGCATCCGTCTTTTCCTCTGGCAAATGTTCAGATGACAATGGCAAATTTCCTCCCACTATAAAATGCACTGGCCAGAGCATGCCTCTACTAATCTTTCACCAAGAAGACATGAGAAAAATACTCAATAGTCTTGATGCTTAGTCCCTTGACCCAGATGGTATCCCTCTAGTTGCACTATAAAAGTATGTACTCCAGAAATAACATCCATCCCATATCACCTTTACAAGCTGAAATACTCATCTGTCATCTAAACAGTATACAAGCAAACTTTTATCAGGACTATTCCTAAAAAAAAAAAAAAAAGATATCAAACTATCAAACTACTGCCCTACTGCTCTTGAAGATAATGGAAAAGGTCATTAACAACCAATGACCTCAATACTTATATAGGCTCACCAATTAATTAGTGACCACAAATATGGATTCTGCCATGCTCGCTCTACAGTAGATCTCTTAGCTAACCTTACCCATCTTGGGACAGAAGTTATGGAAAAGTTTGGAGAACTTACATGGTCGCTCTTGACATTTCCAAAGCATCACAGCCTTCTTATCAAGCTACTTATGGGCTCCTTTCTGTCCTTTGACTGCCAGCTTCTTTTCATTCACTGCAAGTCATGGTTGATGGTTCTTCTCATCAGATTTTTCCATCAATGCTGGGGTATCCTAGGACTTTGTGATTTCACTTAATGACCTTCTCTCACCAACATCAAATCTCGTTAATAGTTTTTTTTTTTTTTTTTTTTTTTTTTTTTTTATGATGTACACTCCATTCCTCTTTTTCATTCACAAAACCTTATAATGCTCAAATAACTCAAGCTTCATGATCTATAACTAATGCCTTAAACACCAAGCCCTCTTCTGCCACCTGAAGTGGGGGTGGGTGAAGACAACCTAATAATAAATATTGTTACCAAAACACAATCTTGTCTAATTTCTTAGAAGAAAGATTATGTCTACTTCACTTTTAATAATTTTGATTCCAAATTAAGATCAATTTCTCTTCTTGGTTTTTGTTTTTTTATTCTAATCATTATTTCTCTTCTGCTCTACTCAAAACATTACAAATCCCAAATCTTCTTGATCTTAGAATATCATTCTAACATTTAGGATAAGGAAACCACAATCTCTCTTTCTCAGAACACTTGACTGTACTCCAGAATAGGGTTGTCTGCTTAACAGATGATGCCTCTCTCAATGACTCCCTCCAAATGCTTTCCAATAGATGCTGTTTCTGCATATACCTTTTTTTTTAAAAAAAAAAGCTATTTCCAATGAACTGGCTACCACTGTTCCTTTGATTTCCTCTAATTCTGAACGAATATCAGCAGTTGCTGGTCAACATCCAAACACAGTTCAGTTCCAAACTTATTAAACTAACTTCTCATCCTCTTTCTTCATTCTGTTCTTTGGGAGACAGTCTTCCTCATAATTTTTCCACAATGAAAACAATTTCACTTCTTCAAGAAACACATTAACAGATTCCTCTCTCTAACCACTTGCCCATGCAGTCCTGTCAGAGTGTGAGGCCAATGTCATGTGTGATTGATATTAAAAATAAATAAATAAATAAAATATAATATAATAGACTTCTTTTCAAAATGAATTGATGTGAATAATGAGTCTTGCTTGTTCAATGACATCAGATGTGAACAACAACATCTGTCCTGACAAAATCCTTTGCTGCTATGATAGATACACAAAAATTTGACCAACTTCAGCAGAATTAAACATTTTAATTGTGAGAATTCATAAAATTGTCCATCAAAAGTTTAGATAGAGTAAAGTTGGTTTTAGGTAGTTGTCAAATTAAAATCTTCTTCTTCTTCTCTTCCATCATCTATGTGGATGATGATGAGGCTGAATGAACTCTTTCCACTTCCGTCTGTCCCAAATTAAAATACACACTAATAAATAAGAAGACACCAACTGGTTTAACCACAGATTACTTATGGCCACCTCAGGGTAAAAAAATATAAATTTAAGGTTGATAAATAAAAGATAAATTAGAAGCTGGTAGGGGCTGTTGTAGTATGAACAGTCAAAAACATGTGGAGACAATGAAGTGTAACATGAGTCATCCATTTTTTTACACCATTTGGAGATGATTAACTGAAAAGCTGATATCTGAAATATGCAGCAATCTAATTAAAAACTTCCAGTTGTTTCTTCATAAGGTTTGCACAGGTTCTTCCAAAACAGTTGCATGAGCCACAAAACAATGCATAGACAGTGCTTAGAGCATGCAATCTGTTCAAGATAACAGGGCATTTGTGGTAAAAAAAATCATTTAATGATACCTGAATTCATGACAACACAGTCAAAAGTGCACTCCAAAATAATTACTAATATTTCAATGACATGAGAAAAATTATCAAACTTTCTCTTCAGAGTAGAGTCAAGACAAATCAATGCAGCATGTCAAATAAGCTCAGAATATGTGTTCATCCTAAGGGAACAGGAATGTTTACAAGTAATATGATCATATTTCAATACAATGCACTCACATCTTGGGAGAACCAACTGCAGCAAAGTGGATGGAAAGTGATGCAACATCCTACTTACAGTTTTAAGTAGGATGTCTCTTTTGGACTCTCCAAGAGTGGTTATCAGGATAGCAGTTAGAAAGTAATGCTGATGTTACTACAAAAGTGACATCTGACTCTACCTGATCAGGATTTCTTAAAGCACCTGACTTCCACCTGAGATAGTTCTTCATCAATGGGAGAACATTAAAAACAATGTTGAAATGTGTGTGTATGTATGGAATATGTGCAAACAATTGTATTTTATTAGTGATAAATGCAACATCATAGCAACCTTATATACCAACCTTCTGAAATAGTCTTTCTGAAAACATTTTAAAAAATTAAGATTTTAAGAAAGCCTTTAGGGCATATGTTACTTTTATTGGAAAGAGAATCCATTTCAAATTTCATCAGTGACTGACCGAACTTTATTTATGCTCTCAATATCTGTTTATTGCAAGATGCTACACAAGTGAAGATGATTATAATGAAAAAAAAAAAAAAAATGTATATATCATTTAAAGAAATTCAAATTTAAAATTAAAAAAAAAAAAAAAAAAAAAAAAAATCGAAGTTTTGTTTTTCACTTGGTTTATAAAACAAAAATATGGTGAGTTATATTCAGTCAATACGAGTATGATCATGCTAAGTAAGTGAAAAAATTAATATTGCATTTATAAACACAGAATTTTATTACATTTTTTGAGATTATATTTCTTTATATGTCAAGACAAATCAAGACATATGTCAAGACAATTACAGCTCTATATTAAGCTATTTAGAAATTTGTTTATTATTATTTATTGTAAAAATGAAAGTACCATGCTCTATATGCCCACATAAATGTCATCAAAAAAAAAAATCAGCTAACGCCTTTTTATTCCCGTATATACGGGAGTAGGCGAGGCCATTTAGCCCTATCTAACTTTTGGAGACTGAGTGGGCAGTTCAATCTCCACTGGTACCCAATCAGAGACAGATGGCCCAAGGCTATCACTAATTAAGCGGTACGCAGTGAAGAGAGACGGCTCAAATGTGCCGCCATCTCGTGGTCCCTAACCGTAACACAATATATTTAATGTCTGAAATAATGTGGGTTCTACGGTCGATTTTCTTGAGTTTACAGGACGAAAAACCCGAGTTTCCGGGAGGAAAAACCTGCTTGCCCGTGCCAGAGATCGACTAACTCGGGAACCGGTCGAAAAAAGGCTTAGAAAAATTTCCTCTAGTCGCCGACTAGACTCGAAACCAAGACTTCCTTCGTACGGCCAAGCGCGGTGATATGCAAACGCCACATCCACTGAGCTACACAGGCTCCCACATAAATGTATATATATAAAATTTTTAATACCTAGGGAATAAATAAATGAAATCAACCTCGATGTTACTTTCCAATATATAACCTAACTGACTGTCCAGCTGATATTGGTAGTCAAGTGCAAAAAATTCTACGTTGCTGTCTTAAAAAATGCAGTGCTTCTAAAACAACAATCATACTTCAGGCTCTGCTTCCTGTCACTGAGAATCACATGATAGATAAATAAAAAGCAAGAGAACACAGATAGCATTACAGAAGTTCACATCTATGTAAACTGCTGTAATGTGATCATCAATTTTGAATTTCTTTGCTATATTAAGTCTTGTTGTAGTGTGACATGACATGACTTTATATTTCCATTGCTTTCCCCTGTTTGGAATGCTGTTACACTTTTCCTCCTACAATATAACCTTTAATTCATGAAAGCTGGCAACAGTAGAGTGTGTTAAATTTTATAATGCCACATGTAATAATAAAACATGGAAGCGACATACTGACAGCAAAAATAAAACAATGAGTTATATTATGCATACTTATAGATGTGTGATAAAAATCATGTATCCAAAATGTGGACCAAAGACATTCTTCCTGAGATAGCCAACAGATCTAAAATGCGGATAGAACCGATGCTCTGGCCCCCACACTGTAGGTATATCTTTGAAGTCTAGTTGGTCTGCAACAATTAAATTTTCTGTCTATACTTTGGAATTTTGAACTGCCCTGTATACAGGGCAGTTCAAAATTCCACGTACAAACTTTGAGGGGAGGTAGAGAACATCAAAATAAACCATATTCACATAGAAAAGCATGACCGGAAATGCCACTCGAAAGTGATAGGTGGTGCTGTTCAAAATTCCACGTACAAACTTGAAACCTTGTAGCCTTTGAGGAGAGGTACAGAACATCAAAATCAACCATCAAGCTTTTGACGTTGTATGAAGAACATGCATCGTTTTACGAATGCTGAGATGGCAGACATGCGCCTTGTTTACGGGTTAGCTGATGGTGATGGACGAGCCACTGTATGAATGTATCGCAAAAGGTACCCAAACAGACGTATACTGCATCACCAAATGTTTGCATATTAGCATCAGAATTTGTGTGACTATGGATCATTCAGGGATTGCAGGCATGATAGTGGGTGGCCACTATCGATGCGAAATCCCACAATGGAAGAGGAGGTGTTGCATGCGATGGACAATAATTCAGAGACAAGCACACGTGGCATTGTCTCTGTTATAGGAGTATCTCGATCCAATGTATTGCGCATTTTGCACTCTGAGATTATCTTCGATGTGTGGAATTTGCACAGTGGTTCCTGCAAAAAAGTGCCGTAGACCCGGATTTTCCAACTTGTGTTTTGTTCACGGATGAAGCTTCATTTACCTGCGAAGGGATCTTCAATCACCACAAATGCTCATGTATGGGCCCATGAGAACCCATACACTGTGCGATCACATGCTGCACAACAACGCTTCGCCCTTAATGTATGGGCAGGTATCGTCGCTGACTGTTTAGTCAGCCGATACCTGTTAACACCCCGACTGGACTCCTAGAAGTATCAGACCTTTCTGGAAGAAGTTCTGTCAGATTTACTGAACAATGTTCCAATGACTGCATCGGCAGATGTGATTCCAACACGACGGGGGATTCAGCCCATTTTGGCATTTCTGTGCATCAGTATTTGGACAGGTTCTTTGGGGCTCAATGGATTGGGCGTGGTGGATCCGTCGCATGGCTCCCACGCTCACCTGATTTATTGAGCATTGATTTCTTTCTGTGGGGGACCCTTAAAGCCATGGTGTACGAAATGCCTGTTGCCTCTGACATGGACCTCATGGCAAGAATCACCATTGGCACTGCTAATATCCAGCAAACTCTAGGTATTTTTGAAAATGTATAGCAATCAATGCGTCGTCAGTGTCAGGCATGCATCACTGCTAATGGTCGTAACTTTGAGCACCTGATGTGAAACCATATTATGTATCCAACTACTATTGAACTGTTCAGTTACGCCTAATAAAGTTTTTGACACTACTTACTGCTTTGTGTTATTTCTGTATCTTTGTGTCCATGTTAGTACCTTCCGGTGACGTTTCTGGTCATGCTTTCCTATGTGAATATGGCTGATTTTGATGTTCTCTACCTCCCCTCAAAGTTTGTATATGGAATTTTGAATCACCCTGTATATCCTCCGACCAAGAAGAATTGAAAATTGGAAGAAATTGTCTAAGAGTGAACTAATATCATAATTCTTGATTCTGTCAAGGTATCCATATTCCTCACATGAAAGGCAAAAATGTTGAACAAAGATATTCTCTGGTCCACGTTTTGCTTACTGGAAGCATGATGTAACCAAAAACTGTGTTTTGACTCCAGAGCAAAGATATTGTTTAGTTTTTTTTTCCCCCCCATTTCTTTCAGCAGTTTATAATACAAGTGATGTTTTTAGAGTTACATCAGCCATCAAAGAGAAACCTAACATTTCTAACATGGGAATTTCCCAGAAATAATACCTAACACATTTCTTCTTCACAAGGGTACACAGCTTTAAAATGATTATTCTGCAACACTCAGCTGCTAGACAGAATACTGGATCAAACCTAATGGAAATCCTTTAGAGGCATCATGGCAGTTTTCAATAAAAGGTCACAAAGAAATAGATTACCTGAGGAAACCAATGCCTTCCAGTTCATTTTGTGTAATCTGTGTTCAAACCTCAACTATGTTTATTTCTATTACGATTCTGAAAAACCACATTACTTTTCATAAGAGAAACTCGGATTTCAACTTCTTAAACAGCAGATAAGCAGTTTTCCAAATTACATACATACCTCTTTAAGAGACATATATGATATAAAATCCTTGCAGACTAATCTCAATAAACTGTTCTAGGGCAAATGACAATGAATCTCAATTAGTTCAACATTGCTACATGCATGGATATGCATTTTGAATTGAGGTTAGTGCAAGCAGAGTATTTTATTACTACTAATTTGAGAAGAGACTAAGGAAATGTGGCCTTCAAAGTTTCAGCAAATCATAGTTTGAGACGAGAGGAGACGTGATAGAAACAAGTGGAGCTTACATTATAGACATAAGCAATGTTCCCTCTAAGCTGTGCACGCAAAATTTTTGCTTTCAGAATTTCTAATTTACAGTCAATAATTTTTGAACATACTATAAAAACGAATTATATGATAAATCACACTTGTCACTTTTTTTTTATTTATGGTGCAATGAAGAGAAATGTAGTTAATGACCTGTATGAATGGAAAAAATTAATTATGGTGGAAAAAATTAATAGATGAAAAAAAATCATGTAACTTTGCCACACTGTGTTTCCAGATTATAAATATGTCATCTATGTATCTCTGCCAAAATGATGGCTTTGGATTTGTAGTAGAAGGAAATCTTTTTCAAAATTTTCCATGAATAAGTCAGCATATAGAATAGATGGAGGGCTTCCCATTGCAAGGTCGGATAGTTGTTTGTAGATATTCTCATTCAATTGAAAATAATTTGAGTTGAGACAATGTATAAATAGTTGAGAGATGTCAGGAGGGAAGAGATCATCTACAAGCGACATAACTTCATCTACATGAACATTTGCGAACAAAGATACAATATCTAGACCAGCTAGAATGTCCATTGGTAAGAAAGAAATTTCTCTTAGGTTTTCTACCAAGTGCCGTGAGTTTTTGATGGAGTCTGTATGTCTGATGAAGATTAGCCAGATGTTTTGATAACAAATAAGTAGGCAACTAATACCATTCACAGAAATCAATAACACCTGCTATACTTCCTTAATTAATTTTCTTTCATCTATTAACTCCATCCATCATCAAAATTAAATTAACTTTAGAACATGAAAATGAATGAAAATTATCTTTCCTAGATGTTTTAATTGTGAAAAAAACAGGAGGCCTCTCTCTCTTAGAGTATACTGTAAGCCCACTAATACAGGTCGTTACCTACATTTCTCTTCATTGTACCATACATCGCAAAAATTACGTATTATATATACGTTGAAAAAAAAGGACAATCTCGATATTACAGGAGATGAAGAAACACTAAAAGAAGAATTACGTTGTTCTCCAAGTACTGGTGAGAAATGAATATTCTAGGAAAATGGTACAAAGAATACTATTCGATACACAACAAATTCCTGACTTTTGCTTACAGAGCCTCAGTTTCCATCCCTTATATTGGTAGACTTTCTCTCAAAATCACCAATCTCCTGAAATCTCATGACGTAAGGATGGCTTTCAAGCTCATTGTGACTACACGAGCTCTATTATATTCAACTAAGGACCACAACTCTTTCAAATTGGAGACATTAATAACAGCAGAGGAGACAGCTCAGGCCAAGTTTTCCATTTCTCCCACACTAACCACAATACTGAATGGGACAAGAGCTTCATGCTTTACATAGAAGACAATTTCAGTGTACAATAGTTATCCACTCACAAGGCACACTCAACAGAAACCATGGAATGATTTCATGTGATATTTGGAAGTCACTTATCAGATCTTTCCACAAGAAAGACTAACTTTTCTGACAACTATCATGCATACCTACTGAACCATGACTGACCTGTGTCAGCTTCAATGCTCTATGTGTTTTTACTTTTGTGTAACAGTTCCTACATGTTTGGTTTTAGTTATGTAATGGCTCATCCCTTAAGTCAGTTTAACCATCCATATTATCAAGACCTATTAAACCCAGTGTTAGTTATCTTTTGTCACATTCGTTTTCTGGTCAAAATATGTACACAATCAGCATTAATTATTGCCCTTTCCTACATCTGGGGCACTTCAGAAAAAATTTTACAAGTTTTGAAAGCATTCTGTATGACATATGGATTACCATCAAGCCATATTAAAAATTAGCTACCCTTAAGGCCTGCCTGCCACTTCTGCCTTTTTTTTTTCTTCTTTTTTTTAAATGTTTTCAGCTATCTTCACTAATGCCTCAAAAGATTTTGTCACTTCTTCCTTAATAGCCCTGCTATGGGATAACAGGCACAAAAAAAAGTCTCACTGGCCAATGCTCCATTTTGAAATTTGTCTGCACTACTCTACTTGAAACTGTTTGCCATTCAAGAAGTTTATCTTCATGTTTACTATGGCTACCCCTTTTTAACCTGATCGTTATTGCCTAATTTTAACACCTTATAGTTATTATTTCATAGAATCCCATTTGCTAGTCTTATTTGGAACACTAATTATGTTGACATAGTACTTCTCTAATACTTCTTACAATGCTCTTACAACTTCACTAATTCTTTAAATAACTAACATTGGGTTTTATTAGACCATAATTTACAGATGATTATACTGACTAGTTTTGCCACATGTGCTAGTGGCTTCTTCTAGGTTAGGAAGAACAAAAAAATAATACAACAAAGTGGTAAACACGAACCATTGCATAAATAAAAAGCAGAAAACATGGAAGCTGGCATGGGTAAGTCATTGTTCAGTAAGTGTGTGTGATAGTTGGCAAAAAAGTTAAAGTCTGGTGTGCAGAAAGATCTAATAAACTTCCAAATATCACATAGAATCATTCCTTGGAATCGTTCAAACTAGAATCTCACCTATAATGATCTTCAGGCAGCTTAGTGCTACAGGACTACAAAAGCACAAAATAGCATTGTATCTTTCGCTAATTTCGAAATGAACTAAATACATACCATCACTTACCTGAATTTTATGCTGTGTGTCAACAATAAATAAAGACAATTTATCCCGACCTAGCCACTTGTTAAATTCTTGTTTCCAATTCTGCATTTAAAAAATAAAAAAAAGTAGTAGAAGTAGCAGGTAATAATATGTTGAATTATTTATTGATTACATCAACAACCAATGCACATTTTTTCAAGTGTGATTAAGAGTAGTAGCCATATCTGAAAAAATTCAGTATTCCAGGAATATTTTATTGTAAAGTATCTAATAATAATTCTTACTCAATTTAGTCTTTCGATAATTGATTAAAATCATTTGTAAAATAAGGGAACAACTTCCTACTATACCATTACCTTGTACTTCACAGCATCATCTTATCATAATTACTGCATTTTTTCCCCCTAAACTGGTTTATTATTACACAACAAATATCTTTCTGAACTGCCCATGCAGAAAGAATGATATTTGTCATATATATTCTGGATTGGAAGCGAGTCTTTTATTGTCTTACCATTCATCATCATCATAGTTTATTTCAGGTATGAATAGGGAAATATATATATATATATAGAAATGCATATAATAACAATTAACTCAAAGATAAAAGTTTATTAATGAAGGTGAGCTAAGTTGTTATCTGACAACTGGCAAAAGTCAAGGCAGTGGATGTTCGAGAGAACATCCACTGCCTTTTTTTTTTTTTTTTTAAGAAATCTGCTTGATTTTTGAGCAGAAGAGGTAGTACATTTGGTTTAGAAGCATTCTATTACATTTTAGCATGATGGGAAGTAGCATGATTCTTCTGTAATTTTCTGGTTTGTTTAGATTGCCTTTGTTGGATATTGGTATTATTAGGTCTTCCTTTCATTGTGATGGAATGCTGGATGTAGTAGCTAGAGCTGTACTGAAGCTCTAGCAACATCCAACATTCTGTTTAATAGCTTCTGCCATTACATCATCCAATCCAGGATGATGTAATGTTTTCTCGTTTTTTTTGGGATTTTAGTATAGCTTTAAATTCTTGTATTTTAAAATTGTTACACATAATAAGAAGTTCTTTTGATTATTATTTCTAGTAAACCATCTGTAGCAAAATTCATAGTGAATTATTCAACAGCAGTTTTTCAAAGTATTTCTTCCACACAGAGTTCTTCACTTTTATTTTCAAGTATCTTGCTATTTACTTTTAATTCTTAGTCTTTTTGGTGGAATTAGTTGCCAGGTACGTTTCTCTGGATTTATGCATATTTTTGGTATAGTTCTAATTTCAAACAGGCAGTGTGGATGTGGTTTTCTTTGTTATTTCAAAAAACCACAATATACATGATAATTTCAAGTGACTCATTCTCATCAAGATCCATAGCTGACTATATCACCAACCACATTCAGAGAAACATATTGTTGCTCTTGATATTTCGAGAGATTTGGATTGGGCCTGGCAATTTATTTATTTATTCGTATGGAGTTTCCTCCCTTTTTCTCCCCCATCCCTATTGGGGAAAGTTGAGCCCCCTCATGGGGGGGTAAGTATTTATGGCTGTAGATCCGTGTGTGTGTGTGTGTTCATGGGGCCGGTTTGCCTGCTTGCAGGATGAAAAACGCCAGATAAACTGGCAGAAAAACCCCTACTGCCCATGGCTAAACTTGGCTATGGCTGAGGAAGATCCTCAAATTCCTTACATCTTCGACGGGAATCGAACCTGGGACACTCCTTCCCCAGTCATATGGTTGCGAAGCGCACAACCACTAGGCAAACCGCGTGGATGTGTCTGGCAATGAGGTCTACTAATGAAATTGCCATACTTTGGCTTGTTTGCCATCCTCTGTAATTGGTGACTAAAAGACCTACTCTCAATCACCAATAACCACAACTTCACTGATGATAGTACACTCTTCATCCTATTCATTCAACAAACCATGCAGTGCTCAGACAGACATACCAAATATCAAGATCATCAGTGGCTAGTGTTTTAAACACCAATCTCCACATTACCCTTAAATGGAGTACGACAGCCTGGTCACTTTCAATGCCACCAAAATGCAGACTGGCCTTTTCTCTCAACAAAAAAGGAACTCACTTCACATATTCTTACCCTTGGCAATACACAAATCATCAGACAAGATCAGATCTCTCTGTCACATTTTGTGTTTTTGTAGACTATATCCATCATCTGCACTGCAGCCATTCTGAGATTGCAGACCATGCCATGGATACAAATCACCAGGTTCAGGGGTGGGGGAAGGAGGGGGGGGACCTCACTCTTATACAGAAGCATATGTAAATCAGGGAGACTATTTCTGGAATCCATTACAACACTGCAAAATTCTGTAAATCTAAACAAATCCAGTTGCATCATATTACCAAAATGGGAGACTGTCATTTTGAGACCTATAGCAAGATTCCATTACCACATCTATAGAGGACACCAGTTAGGACTGTAGGAGATCTTTTACAATCAGTCTGTGTTTGCTTCCTCGTGGTGTGCCCGTATACATGTGTTTAGTATATTTCTTGGTACCCATCAAGGTGCCTTGGTGACCAGGGCAAATTATTGGCATAATAATCTAATTAGCAAAACAAATTTAGTTAGTTAATTATTATCTTTAGATGTGAAAATTTTCTCCATTAAACATCAACAAGAGTATCATATGTTAACATATAGTACTAAACATGTAATAATATAATAGTAAAAACAGTGTTAAACATGTAATAATAATAAAAGTAATTACTAAAATAAAGAGCCAAAAGGCTTCATTTCGACGATGCAAAACTATATAAATCAAGTGGATATTAAATCCAGCATTATTTCAAAGCTGAATGCAGAAACTATGAAAGTTTCATACGAAATTTGACCAGAGAGCTTATGGAAATACACTTGCAGGCATTTACGAGTTGTCCTAGCGCAGACCTTATAGAAAATATGATTGCTTGCCCAAGCATCCATATATTTGCCTTCTATTGGTCCATTCTGATAAGGTTTTACTGGCCTAACAGCTGTTTTGAACTGGTTGGTTCTCCTCAGAGACCAGGCAGAAGAGAGCAAAAATTCTCGTTTAGTACTAAGGAACTCGAAATGTCGGAGAGGTGTATGTTTCGTAAGCAAATTCTCGGTTGGTTCGTAAAGTATTTACTAAAATAAAGAGCTGAAAGGCTTCATTTCAGCAATGCAAAACTATATAAATCAACTGGATATTAAATCCAGCATTATTTCAAAGCCGAATGCAGAAACTATGAAAGTTTCATACGAAATTTGACCAGAGACTTACAGGAATACACTTGCCGGCATTTACAAGTTGTCCTAGCGTGGACCTTAACATCCATTGCAACGCCGAAATAGAGCCTTTTGGCTCTTTATTTTTGTAAATATTTTACGCACCAACTGAGAGTTTACTTATGAAAAATACACCACTCTGACACTTCTGAGGAGAACCAATCAGTTCGAAACAGTTGTCAGGCCAGTGAAACCTTATCAAAACGGACCAATTATATTCTCCTTCTATTGGAGAATATAATTCCTTATAGAAAACATGATTGCTTGGGCAAGCAATCATGTTTTCTATAAGGTCTGTGCTAGGGCAACTCGCAAATGTCGGCAAGTGTATTCCCGTAAGCTCTCTTGTCAAATTTCGGATGAAACTTTCATAGTTTCTGCATTCGGTTTTGAAATAATGCTGGATTTAATATCCACTTGATTTATATAATAAAAGTAATAATGTCTAGCATTATTATAATGTTAAACATGTAATAATATAATAATAATAATAGTGCTCAACCTTTAAACACATAATATATTAGTATTAACATAGGTACTAATATTAACAACCTTTGATGGCTGAAAGTCAAAAAAAAAATTACATATACATTAAAAGATACAAATAAATAAATCAAACCTTCATAAGACTGCTAGGTGTGACAATTAGCACTTTTCTTAACACGGGTTTTCCTCCATAAGGACCTTGTTCGACAAGGGTCCTGAAATGAAAAATATGGTACAATTAAATTAAATTACAATTAAAATAAGAAATTCTCATATTTAAATGAACTAGGAAATTAAAAATAACTAAAAAAAAAAATACATCAAAGCTATATTCTATTTATAACATTATCAGAGGACAAATTCATATAGATAGTTTTATTACAGCAAAAGAAGTGGTGTCCTAACCTAATTTAACATGCGAGTTGTTATATTTGAGCTCTAATATATCAACATCACTAATATACCAACTCTCATGTTAAATTAGGACACCACTTTTGCTGTAATAAAACTATCTATATGAATTTGTTCTCTGATAATGTTATAAATAGAATATAGCCTTGATGGGGGGTTTTTTTTTCACTAGAGGTCAGGCCAGTAAAATAACAGTTGGTTAAATCATTGTTCATGCAGATAGTTTTATTTGGCCCACACTGCTAATTTATTTAAATCATGCTGCAAGATATCTACATCTTTATCAATTAATGCCTTCCCCAGTTTTTCATCATCAACAAACAACACTGAATATCCTACCCTCCCTTAAATCTTCCACTACATCATTAATGTACAAATTAAAGAGTAGTGGCCCTAGTACAGAGCCCTGGGGCACTCCACTAGTCACTCTCGTTTGCCTTGATTCCACTCAACTATACACACCCTTTGATGTTGCCTCTGTCACCCACCTCCTATCCTTTAGTAACTTGTCCAATACTTGGTTAAAGGTAAAATTCAGGAATGATTCCAGTGTACCATTTTAATTAGTATTACCACTCCAGAGATACTAATTGGTCTGTAATTTGCTTCTGTTTTGGAGCCATCTTTATGTAATGGAAAAATCTTACCCTCTTTCCACTCCCTTGGAACCTTCCAGAGCTCACAGATTAAACAACTTCATCAGAGACACTGCCAGTTCTCTTGCACATTCTCGTAGCACACGAGATGACATACTGTCCAGTCCCACAGCTGTATTCACATTGATATTTTTCAATATGTTGAGTACCTCCAGTTCATCTACCTCAATTCTTACATCTGCCTCTGTCACATCAGTAACTGCAAAGTCACCACCTGGATGATATACCCTTGCAAAGTAATAACTGAGTAACTCAAGTGACTGCTGTCAGAATGCAGAAAGGGGAGGTGAAAGGATTGATTGTTTTGGCTGGAACCAATGACCTGAGAGGTGAGAAGTATTGTATGAGGGAGAATGTGAAAGAGTTGATGGAAGAAGCAAAAAAGAAAAACAAGAGGATGAAGTTTGTGCATCTCCTGCCATCCTATGATAGAGGCAAACTGAGAAGCAGAGTGATGATAGCTAATGAATCAATCACCTCCTTTTCCACTTGTCAGCCACCAATCTTCAATATCCTCATAAGATGCATCCCATAAACCTGCCACCATTTTGGTCACTTCCCTCTGAATCCTTTCCATCTCCTTCTCATCACCAAGAAACCCAAGTGACCAGATCTGTACACAGTAGTTAATATGGGATCTCACTAAGGCCTTATAAAGAGGCATAATAACCTACTCATCAGGGTGTTTATGAATAATGAAGTAATCCGATGATCAGTTTTAGCCACTTTTGCAATATCCTCTAAACTTCAATTCCCTTATCCACTAACATCTCCAAATCCCTGTTTTCATCAATTTCCTGGAGTACAATTCCATCTGGTAATCTTCATCTGGGGTGAAAAGATTACACAGCTGGTAATCTTTTCTCCCCAAGATGCATAACCTTACACTTTACCACACTGAACAAACATCCATTCTCCTTTGTCCATACCAGTCTATATCATCTTGCAAAATTTTAACATGATATTTATTGATTATTGATCTATCCAATTTTGCATCATCAGCAAACAACTGAATAGTTCCTCTCAGATCCTTTCCTATGTCGTTCATGTACAAATTAAATGGTAATGACCAAAGAACAGAGTCCTACATCATGCCATTAGTTACAAACCTTCTACTGAACTCTACTACTGAATAAACTACTATTTGGTATCACTCCATCAAATATTCTCTTATCCACTTCACCAACTTTATATCCATCCCCATGTGCAGCAATTTATTGATTAGAATTCTATGTGGTATACTGTCAAAAGCCTTTGCAACATCCAGTGTGTATCACTGTAAACCCCTTTACCTTTATCTAAGTTGTCACTGTATTATAAAAGGTGAGCAAGTTACTGAGGCATGACCCACTCTTCACAAAACCATGTTACCCCCTGCCATATGGTATCCCATCCCTATTTCTCTCTTAATCAACTTCTCCCATATCTTGACAATGACTCCTAAGAATCTGATTGGCTGGTAATTTTCTACCTTAGTCTTGGAACCTCCTTTAAGCAATGGAACTATTTTCATCTCTTTCCATCCCCTTGGGACCAACCAAAAGCTGAGACCTAAAATAAACAATGGGTCAGGTACTACCAATTCCCTACCATATTCTCGTAAAACTTGAGCTGGTATACCATCTACCATAAAAATCCCATAACATCACAATTTTGCTGCACTACAAAAATACTAATGAAATGATGAAATTAAAAATAATAATAATAAATAAATTCAGATTTCAAAACAATAATTTCTTACCAAATTAGGGTGATGCACTGCAGAGTCTTTCCAAGACCCATTTCATCCCTAAACAAAAACAGACATTTAGAAGCAAACAGATACCAAAACAATAGCAAATGAAAGGAAATTTTTTTTCTTTCTTTGTTTCTTTATATTTTTAGATGATAAACAGATAATAAAATTATCTACAGTTCAATGGGATAAGAAAACAAATAGATGATAAAACTCTCAATATCTGAAGTTTTTAGTGTAATGATCAATTAGTTTATTTCTAACCCAGTTCTCAGATCCATAAGTTTAATTTGCTATCGTCACTAAAAATTGTTTTTAAAAAATTAGGTAATTGAAATCTTTTGCTTATTCTAGAGTTCCCCATTAAGAACACAGGAAATGTTTTCAAGGTTTTGTCTTTTTTACTGCTAATTTTTGTACCATTTTTTTTTTTACTTTCATATCAGTCTAGTCAACAAATCCTGAAGACTTGCATTGGATTCATTTAGGAGTATACTTCTAAATCATCAGCATAAAGTAAAGAGCTAAATTGAATATCTCCAATTTAAATACCAGCTTTGACTTGATTCCTTCATAACACAATCCATATAGATGAATAATAGTGGAGATAGTGTGAATTTTTTTTCTTACATCTAATTTTACATCAAACCATCTTCCTGTAATTCTAACTGCTGAGTAACTTAAATATAAACAATATTTCCCTGCAAAATGCTCTATTTACCATGTAGTGTTCTGAAAGGCATTTCTCAAGATTTCTTGTCATATGTTTTAGGGCTGGGGCTAATGGAGGTCTTAAATTCATGTACACTAATACTAGGAGTATTAGGAACAAGAAGGAAGAGTTTTTGGCCATGGTTGGCACTTCCAGACCACAGGTTATTGGTATTAGTGAAACATGGCTGACTGTAGATGATATAGCTAGTGGGATTGAATGTGATGGGTATAGTGTGTTCAGGAATGACAGAGAGAATAAAATGGGGGGAGGAGTATTGTTGATGATAGCTGATGAGCTACAGCCAAGGAGAATAGAAGTTGAATTGCAGGATAGAGAAAAGAGCACATTTGAGGCCATTTGGTGTGAGATTGTGGCTAGCAGAACTAAATATACAATTGGGTGCTGCTATAGACCAGGTGATGGAAAAGATGGTGGTGACAGTATGCACAAGCAAATAGAAGAACTGAGTGGAAGGAGGGTGATTATTATGGGAGATTTCAACTATGGTCGCATTGATTGGAGTGAGGAGAGGACACACGGGAGGAAGGAATTGGATTTTATGTGGTTATTAAGGGATAACTATCTGCGACAGCATGTAATGGAAAATACTAGGGGTCAGAGAGTGCTTGACCTAGTAATTACATCTGAGGATTTGGCTGTAACAAATATGACCACATTGCCACCAATTGGTGAGAGTGATCATAGGGTCTTGACTTGGGAGGTGGCTAAAGGTGTGGAATTTACAATTAAGACAGGGTACATGTGGAATTATCGGGCTGGAAAGTATGACAAGCTTAGGAGTTTGATTGGCTCAGTGCCATGGCATGTACAACTGCAAGGACTAGAAGTTGATAGTGCATGGGAGGTAGTTAAGAAGTGCTTGCATGAAGCAATGGCTGACTGTATACCTAGAGTCCGAATAATAAATCAAGTAGGGGTTAAATGGATGAATAACACCATTAAGCTTGAGCTGCAAAAAAAGAAACAACTATGGAGGGAATTTAAGGAGAAAGGTGACCGGCAGGCACATGAATGGTATAAAGCGCAGGCCAGAAGGGTGACGAGTGTGGTACGAAAAGCAAAAAAGGATTACAAAAGAACATTGGCCATGCAGGCTAAAGAGAATCCTAAACAGTTTTTTAGATATGTAGCAAGTAAAAGGAAAAATGTACATGGCAGAATGATTTTAAAGAATGCCGATGGTAGGGAGGTAACTGAATCAGTTGAGATAGCTGAGTTACTGAGTGAGCACTTTGCAAGAATATATCATCCAGGTGGTGACATTGCAGAAACGAATAAACCAGTAGATTATATGGGAATTGTGGTGAATGAAGTGGAGGGGAGGTGAGTAGTCTATTGCATAACCTGTCAATACATCTGTGGGATTGGATGGTATACCAGCTCGTGTAGTACAAGAAGCAGCTAAAGAATTGTCAGTACCCTTGACCATTTTGTTTAATTTGAGTCTCGGGTCTGGGTTAGTCCCGAGCGGGTGGAAGGAGGGGAAAATAGTTCCAGTGCATATAGGTGGTTCCAAGACTGCTGTTGTAAATTACCGACCGATTAGCATATCAGGAATCATTGTCAAGGTCTTAGAGAAATTAGTCAAGAAAAGAATACAGGATTGGATAGATGAAAATGGGATATTGTATGGGGGACAACATGGTTTTGTGAAGGGTAGATCATGCCTCAGTAACTTGCTCATGTTTTATAACACAGTGATGGCTGAACTGGATAGGGGTAATGGGTTTACAGTGATACTACTGGACCTTGCCAAGGCCTTTGACAGGATACCACATGGAACCCTAATCAGTAAACTGGAGCAGATGGGGATAGATATAGGGTTGGTAAGATGGATAGGAGGGTGGTTTATTCAGGAGTGGAGTCAAAAAGACGGCTTGTGACTAGTGGAGTGCCACAGGGCTCTGTTCTTGGACCACTGCTTTTCAATTTGTCCATCGATGATATTGGAAAGGATTTGAGAGGAAGTGTTCACTTGTTTGCTGATGATGCAAAGTTGGGTAGAGCAATTGTGAATGCACAGGATGTCAAAATTTTACAGGATGATTTGGATAGTTTGGAGGACTGGGCTAGGAAAAATGGATGTCAGTTTAATGTGGCAAAGCATAAGGTTATGCACTTTGGGGTGAAAAGAACAGCAGCAGTATATCGCATTGGTGGAACCGTACTCCAGGAGATTGATGAGGCCAGGGATTTGGGAGTGCTGGTGGATAGGGAGTTGAAGTTTAGGGGGCACATTGCAAAAGTGACTAAAACAGCTCACCAAATCACTTGGCTTATGAAAAATACTTTAACATGCAGAGACAAACAAGTTGTTGTTCCTCTGTATCGAGCCTTGATAAGACCCCATCTGGACTTCTGTGCCCAGTTATGGGCACCAGGGTTTCTTTGTGATGGGGAGGAAATGGAGAGGGTCCAGAGATGAGTGACCAAGATGATAGCAGGTCTGTGGAATGAACCTTATGAGAATAGGTTGAGGATTTGTGGGTTGCAGAAATTGGACGATAGGCGAAGGAGGGGTGATATGATTGAGACATTCAAATTACTGAAGGGTTTTTATAAGATTGATCCAGAAGATATTTTTGAAAATATGACTGGTGGTGGGAGGACTAGGGGCCATGCATGGAAGCTGGGCAAGAGTGTGGTTGACAAGGGTGTTAGAGCTAGGTTTTTTACTTGGAGAGTGGTGAATGAGTGGAATAAGCTTCCAGAGTCTGTTGTGGGTGCTACGACCGTGAATGAGTTCAGGGGAAGATATGATAGATACTGTGTGAATGTTGAATAGTTGTTCCAGACATGAAGTTAGGGCCTCCCTCGATGAGTCTGTCGACTCCTTGGAGTTTCTCGGAACAATAATAATAATAATAATGTCTTCTCCATATCCACAGTTATAGTGGAATCTGTTCAAAGTAGTTTTGAATAATATACATATTCAAATTGCTTACAATTGCCTAAGATGAGGGCCTCTGTGGCACAATCGGTTAGTGCATTCATCTGTTAACCAAAAGGTTGGTGGTACAAGCCCACCCAGGGGGGGGGGTTGAGCCTCTATAGCACAATTGGAAGAACAGCAAAGCATTGTGCCCTTTGATTGGAAAAGACCAGGGTTCGATTCTAGATGAAACGAGAGATAACCTTATATGAGCTTTTTCAATTGAAGGTGAGTTAGCCGATCTCATACGGAGGTAGCGGGATTTTTTCTCCCAGAAACTTGGGTTTTTTTATCCCGTGTGCAGACAAATTGGCCTTCAGAACACACAATTTACAAACAAAAAATACTATTGTTGGTGATGATGGGTGGTAGATGGCATTGATGGTAGTAGTAGTGTCATAGTAGGAGAATTAAGTAGTAGTGGAGACGGTGAGATGTATGTAGTGAAGGAGAGTACAGTGCCCTCCCAAGATGTCTTTGAACTCCTGGAGGTGTCACATAATAATAATATACTGGCTACTGAATTAGAAATCTTTATGCAGATGCATGAAAACATCACTTATGCAGCGTGTATTTAAAATACTTAGTCACATGTGTCACCATATGTTCTAGGCAACTATTTAAGAATGCTGCTGGTCAGTAATTGTCAATTAGTCACAATGATAAAAACAAAAGATCTTTTGAACCTCAATAAAGGACTTATTTTGGGTGCCTGTCTTGCTGGAGCCACGATTTTGAAAATAGCAGAGCTGATTGGTTTTTCAAAAGTTGAGGTATTGCAGGTGTTTAATCAGTGGAAAAATAACCCACATTCCTTGTCTAAGAGGCATAACTGTGGTCCTAGGACAGCTTGTCAGGAATGAGATCACTGTCATCTGAAATGGCTTGTACGGACAAACAGAACTACCTGTGTGCAACAATTGACCGAAAGCATTTAATGAATGCTGTTCCCAACCCAAACTACATGCAAGAAATTGAAGAGGACTGGTATTGGCAGTTGCATGCCTATATGATTTTTTTTGCAAAGAACCAAAAAGTCCGTCTACAGTGGTGTCAGGATCCCCATGACTGGACAATGGGAAAAAAGTCATGTGGTCCGATGAGTCACAGTACACCTTGTTCTGTACCAACAGTAGACAGAGAGTTTGGTGTGATCCCATGAAGCAATGAACCCAGCTTACCTTGTAAACACAACTCAAGATTCTGGAGGTGGTGTCATGGTGTGGAGCATGTTCTGTTGGTATGGAACAGGCATCCTAATATTGGTCCAAGGCCAAGTGTCCTCCAAGGAATATCTGAATATTGTTGCTGATCAAGTCCATCCTGCAATGTTGACTTTTTATCCAGCAGGTAACAGTTGTTTCATGGATGGCAATGGTACTATCCATCATGCAAGAATTATTCAGGAGTGGTTGAGCCAGCATGACAGCAACTTCCACCATCTTCCCTGGGCACCATTAAGCCTGGATCTGAATCCCATTGAGAATGTATGGGACATGTCAGAAAAAAAGATCTGGGAGTAAAGTCCTCTTCCGTCAAATCTGAGCCAGTTAAAGGACTGTCTGGTGAACACCTGGTATGTTGCTGATGTAGATGCAGTACAACATCTTGTGGAATCTATGCCAAACCACATATGTGCTGTAATTTGGGCTAAAGGAGGTTCACCACAGTATTAAATAAAAGTTTCTAATTCATTGGCCAGTATGTGTAGAAACTGTTCATTATGATTATCATCTTTAAGTCTTTATAAAGTTTTTTAATTTTTATTTTTTTTAGTAGACTGAAATAAAACCAAGGGAGGTGGATGTGGATATATATGAATTCATACTACAGATAACTCACAGGGAGACCACTAAAAAACCATTACAGCAGTTAGTTTGCAAACAGTGAATTTCTAAATAATAGCATCTAGATATAGGGCTTCAACTAACACTTTTCAGTAGTTTGTTAAACTGTACTGGTTTTACTTAAATAATTTATTTCTTTAACAAAAACTTTTCTTAGATTTATCAAAGATCAACAATGCATTTTAACAGAAAAATGAGAATTTACAAACAAAAATTAGAAAAATCATGCAAGATAACAATTTGAAAAGGATTTAGAAAACACAGAAGGAAGTTCTATTTTCTGCAGAAAAAATTTTCAGAAAACAAAAATCAGAAAATTGTGCCGTGAAACCTGCAGAAAGCTCATCATGCACTGGAAGATAATAAGTTATTAAGGACACATCTTCTGCATTCCCATTTAGACTTCTTTTAGATGAACTTGGGTGCAGTAACAAGCATGAGGACATATTCCATATTGCAATTAGTTACATGTCAAGTATGAAAGACCAATACTAAGAAAAATGGAATTAGGCTATGTCTGGATTCTAAATACAACATAGACAAAAATGAAATCTTCAATAAATAGTTTTTTTTTAAACTATTTGAAATGACACTGAGGAACAAAATGTCTCAAATTTATATAAAATTTAGGAATACTTATGGGCAATATACAATGCCCATAAGTAACTAAAAGAAAGATTCTCATAAGTAACAACTGTGCTGTTTCAAGAGAGAGCTCAGTTTATCTTGTATGTTGGATATAGGTAAGTTTATCTTGTATGTTGGATATGGTGTATGTATATAGTCAGGTGGGGGTGTTCTTTTTCAGAAGTTAAGTGAGGATATTTTTGTTGTAACCATTCTGTTCAAAAAAACGTTTAAGTAGAGCTTCTTGTTTCAGATGCACTGCCTGTCCCTGTGGATGAAATTTGCTCTGCCTTGGAGGCTCAAGTTTTGAATATTCCAATTTTTTAGGCAGAATGGTGATGTGAAGTGGTAAGTATCTGCCTGTGTGTGTGTGAGTGTTCAATAGACTGAACACATGATTGACCCATTCAGTTGCCTTGTAACTATAGTATCCAAGAAGGCTAGAGCTCCTGCTTTTCCTCTTCAACAGTAAAAGTGATTTGGGAAGAGATATTGTTCAGAAATTGTGTAAAGTTGGAAAGAGTTTGTGGGCCATGTGATCAAATGGCAAAGATATCATCTATTTATTTAGTTATTTCATTTATCAGTGTCTATGCAGTTTATTCAAGAAATTTTCAACATGAATCAGACCATTTGTACAGTAGCAAAATTAGACAAAATAAAATATATCAAGTACATAAGTTAAAAATATCAACATTCAGAAACATGCTACAATTTTTGATATACTCAATGGATTTTTTTACAAAAGCACATCATGCAGAGAATTCTTTGAATAACATAAATCCAACATCACACTAGTTGTTCTTCTTGCAAAAACAACAAAAATATCAACAGTTGCAAATTCAACCCTGAAAACAATTTCAAGCCAAAACTGTATTCCATATAAACAATTTAAATGGATTAATATAGTGACTTGTACTCGCTCAAATCAGTGTGGTAGGAATTTCTGTTTTAAATGTTCCAAGGTTCGAGATGATGACGAAAAATCTCTCGAATGTTATTATTTCATTTTTAAGCAAAATGATTTACAATTATATTTTATTCCCTGTTTTTTGCTAGAATTGGACCATTTTTATTGCAAAACGATTGAAACTTATAATAACATCTCACTAGCTTGATGGAATTTAAGGATATCTGGTATTTAGGATCACTATTAAAATTTTTCATGTTGACTAGAATATTATACAGGAATACAAAATAAAATCAAATACAACACAATAAAACAAACCGATGTCTGTGGTACATAAGTCAAATAACAGGCTCTACAGCTGTAATAGTGAATGGCATCAACATATAAGAATGATATTGAGAAATGCATCTTTTTATGATTGTCTGCATCATTTCCATCTATTCATTCATATTTTTGCTTCAAAGAAGAAACATATGTTTAGGGATAATAAATAACATTTTATTAAATTATTACAGATATTCATGTTTCGGTTCGGTTCAGTTCGGTTCGATATGATATGTACATGTATCATGCAAATGTCCCCCAACTATTCCAGATACCCAACATACAATGCCCCTATATCCTTTTGCCAGAAAGAAATCAGCAAAACACTTTTTTGCTGATTTCTTTTTGTGTCTAAATTAGACACAAAAAAGTCTCCTGGCCCTGATGGTATTCCTCCAATTGTCCTGAAGGTTTGTGCACCAGAACTGTCTCCTGTCCTATGTCACTTATATATACTGTCTTACTCCATTGATATCTATTCCAGAGCCTGGAAATTGGCCTATATTCAGTGCATTCCCAAAAAGGGCGACAAATCAATGCCATCCAACTACCGCCCCATCTCACTCACCTCAGTCCTCTCTAAAGTAATGGAAAAAATCATCAATTCCCAACTCCTACACTACCTTGAAGCTACCTGTCTAATAAGACTGCCAGCATGGATTCCGTTGCTGCAGATCAACAGGAGATCTGCTCATATATGTCACCCATCTCTGGTCAAATGCCATGGAGAAGTTTGGCAAATCTCAAGCAGTTGGACTTGATATTTCCAAAGCATTTGACCAGGTCTGGCACAAGGGCTTACTAAGCAAGCTACCATCGTTTGGTCTATCTCAAGGCCTCTATAATTGGATTATCAGCTTTCTGTCTGAATGCTCACTATGTGTGGTGGTGGATGGCTCCTTATCCTCTCCCCATTCAACTAATGCTGGGGTTCCTAAAGGTTCTGTCCTCTCACCAACCATCTTCCTACTATATATCAATGACCTACTTCGGCTCACCTCCAATCCGATACACAGTTTTGCAGATGACAGCACATTGCACTCCTCCCTTTCTTTTGATAAACCTTACTCCACACAACTCACCTCAACCTACAGATCAGCAACCACTGCTGCCCTTAATTCAGACCTGAAAGCCATCCTCCAATGGGGTTCAGATAACCTAATCAATTTCAATGCAAATAAAACCCAGTACTGTCTCATTTCACATAAAAAAGAACCAGTTTCCCCCAGTATTATTTTTGACAATACCCAAATTTCCAGACAACCTGAGATTTTTCTTCTTGGAATTACTCTGGCATCGAGCCTCTCCTGTCCTGGCACACACACATAACAACCATTGCATCCTCAGCTTCTAAACAACTAGGATTTCTCTTTCGCTTAAGACGTTACTTCACCCCTGAACAGCTATTAACCTTATACAAATCACAAATCTGCCCAACCATTGAATACTGCCCCCACATATGGGGGCAGTATTCGATGGTTGGGTAGTATCCCAAAACCTCCCTCAAATTGCTCAACTCCATACAGAGGAGAGCATTCAGACTTATTAATGATCCATCACTTATCAACTCACCCCCCCACACACACACTTTCACACAGATGATTGGTCTCTGCACTATGTGTCTTCTACAAATATTTCTATGGAAAATGTTCATCTGAAATAGCATCAATAATTCCCCCACTTAGTACAAACTCATTGGAACACATGCAGCTGCTGCTCAACATCCCTACACGCACCTTGAAACCCACAGAACCAATTTCTTCTCTTCCTCCTTCATCCCTGCAACCGCTATACTATGGAACAGTCTTCCCCCTTGATGTATTCCCTAGGGAATACAATCTACAGTCATTCGAATCTAATGTGAACAAGTACCTTCTTTCCCAGTCCATACACGGTACTAATGTACTATAGTTTGATCTACCAACCGCTCGTGTATGGGCTTAACATTAAAAAAATAAATAAATAAAATAAAATAAAAAATATGTAGGCACAACTACAGGAAGGCAAACACATAGGAATTCACAGTGACAAAATACTGTCCGGCATGGCATCCTCCTGCATATGGTTGGGAAATTTTGATCATTCAGCTGACAGCCTCATGAAGATAATCTCCCAGCTTTTTGATACAATGGGGCAGCCAAATTTATTTACATTAGGCAAAGTGCTACGACAGATTCAAAGAATAGTGTCTCAGGTTTGTATTTACACCTTTACAGTACAGAATTCATTATACAAATTATGGAAACAACTACCATGTTAAAGTAAAACCTCAGTTTAATATAAACCAAAATAATCACTCAACATTTCAACTTTCACATTAAGGTCATCATCTGGAGTATACACATATACAAAAAGAAACAAACTACACTACATTCTGCATGGTATGCTCAAGTTACATTAATTTGGTCAACCGTTAAAACTACTGGCCTGACCTTTGATGAAAAAAAAAACTTTACTACATCAACAATAGTCATGTTATTATTATAATTATTCATTTGGTTACAAAAAGTGCAAGTGCAAAGTGCTACGACAGATTCAAAGAATGGTGTCTCAGGTTTGTATTTACACCTTTACAGTACAGAATTCATTATACAAATTATGGAAACAACTACCATGTTAAAGTAAAACCTCAGTTTAATATAAACCAAAATAATCACTCAACATTTCAACTTTCACATTAAGGTCATCATCTGGAGTATACACATATACAAAAAGAAACAAACTACACTACATTCTGCATGGTATGCTCAAGTTACATTAATTTGGTCAACCGTTAAAACTACTGGCCTGACCTTTGATGAAAAAAAAAAAACTTTACTACATCAACGATAGTCATGTTATTATTATAATTATTCATTTGGTTACAAAAAATAAATTAAGCTAGAGAGTAACATGCACTCAAATAATTACTCATATAAGTGCACATATAAATTAGAACAAAACAGTATGGATGGTAGCCAATAAGAGCTGAAATGACTGCTTAGAGTCCTAAAGTCAAGGTTTGCTGGAAAACTTGAAGGAATTAAGTCGACTCAATGTGTGCCATCCAAATTCTTGGGATTTTTATGTCATCAATATTGTTAAGATTAGGATGGTTGACCAAAATTTCACAATGCCAGGTTTTTGTATGATGTAAATAACAGGTACTTTTCCAATCAATTTGGTGTAGGGTGTTAAGGGAGTAATCTGAGAGGCCTGCTTCACCAAAATTGTTAAATGTGTTTTTTTTTTTTTTTTTTTTTTTTACAGATAGCAATTGTATGTCCAGTTTCACCAATATAAGGTAAGTTACAGATTTATGGATGCAATAAAATCCAGGGTGAGCAAATTGGGGGAGAAGATCCTTAGAGTAGTTGGATATGTTTTTTAATTTTATAGGTGGTTTAAAAGTAGCATTAAGATTATAATGGTGTATAATAATATTTATTTTTTCTGATAACCCTTTAATTATGGGATGACTATGGTTTTACTGTAATCTATATTATATGTATTTTTTGATGAAGGTGTATGAAGAATTTTATTGATAGTATTTTTGCTATAGCCATTATTTATAAACGTTTATATTGCTAATAATTAGTAATTCTTGTTTAAAAGCTTGTTCATTAGAGCAAATTGCTATAGCTCTGTTTTTGAGGGTGTTGACGACTCCAAGTTTTTGTGAACAGTGGTGATAAGAGTTAGCATGTATACAAGGGTGGTCTGAAAAGTTCTCGGCCCCGACCATAGATGGTGACACTACCTGCAACATTTTTTTTTTTTTCTAAGTTGGTACATTTGTCATAAGCATCCATGTCAAATTGCAAGTCATTCTATCAAGTAGTTTGTTTTATACAGCTGTCTGAAGCAAAAGTGTTCTCTGTATCCCTTGAAATGGATAAAATTGAGTATCATGCGATTATAAAATTCTTTGTAAAAGAAAGTTTAAAGGCAAAGGAAATTCATTCGAAGTTCATAAAAGTTTATGGGCGCTTTTCTCTTTTGTTTTCAACAATTAAGAAATGGGCTGCTGAGTTTAAACATGGCCGTACCAGCCTTGAAGATGATCCACGTGAGGATGTCCAAAAAGTGTAACAACACCAGAAATCATTGATCAAGTGTAAAATATGGTATAATAAATTTAGTTTAATCCTTTATCCAAGTGGGAGCAAACAAAGTTTGCACTTGAAAATATCTTCAGGACTGAATATGGTGTTGTACTACCTTACTGGGGTAAGGTAGTACAACTCCGGGCAACTTGTAGCAAAGGTGGAGCAAGCTACCAACACTCCTATCCCAGTATCTCCCATAATGCAAAACACATCTCCTTGTGGATATGTATAATGTTATGCATTAAGGGATTGGCCACTACCCAGACTAGTTTTGACCTTTATTGAGGTCTCTTCAGTGGGAGCCAGGCCCACTGGTGGAGATACCAGGCAGAAGCAATAGCGAGGTCATCTTTACCTATAGGAGTTGCCGAAAGGTGTGTCACTTTTTTTTATTAAATTATTCTGGATTTAGAGAAAGATGTTGAAAGTTTATTTTTCACTTGGTTAGACTATAATAAATTTAGTTTAATCCTTTATCCAAGTGTGAGCAAACAAACATAGGTAAAGATGACCTCGCTATTACTTCTGTCTAGTATCTCCACCACTGGGCCTGGCTCCCACTGAAGAGACCTCAATAAAGGTCGAAACTAGTCTGGGTAGCGGCCAATCCCTTAATGCATAATATTATACATTATACATATCTGCAAGGAGATGTGTTTTGCATTATGAGAGATACTGGGATAGGAGTGTTGGTAGCTTACTCCACCTTTGCTATGAGTTGCACTACCTTACCCGAGTAAGGTAGTACAACATCATATTCAGTCCTGAAGATATTTTCAGGTGCAAACTTTGTTTGCTCACACTTGGATAAAGGATTAAACTAAATTTATTATACTCTAACCAAGTGAAAAATAAACTTTCAACTGCAAAATATGGTACTGGATGACCAGCAAGTCAAAGTGCATGAAATTGCTTAGACTATAGACATTTCAAAAGAACATGTAGGATATATTTTGCATGAAGAATTGCAAATGAAAAACCTTTGTATTTGCACAAGATGGGTGCCACGATGGCTCACAGCAGATCAAAAACGCACTCGTATGAAAATCTCTATACAGTGCTTCATCATCATCATCATCATCATCAAATTCCTGCCATGTACCCTCAAGGGGTGTACAGGATATGACAGTACTACATGAAAAAATTACATCATAACTAACTTCCTATCTACAATTTTCCTCCAAATCAGTCTGTTACTTGTCAAGACTCCAATATTATCAGATCTTATATTTCTATCGTCTAAGGCACTTTGTACTGCATCAATCCACCTATATCTTGGTCTTCCTCTGGGTCGTTTTCCTGCCAACCTGGCAGAGAACACTTGTTTTGCTAATCTTTCCTCTCCCATTCTATTTAAGTGACCATACCATCTGAGATTAGCTCTGCTAACGCATTACTGGATGCTGACAATGTCAAGTTCTTTCCTAATATCCTCATTTTTAATATGATATTGCCATTGATGCCATCTGTTCACGCCTCTAATCTTTCTCAGGACTCTCATATCTGCGGTCTCTAGTCTTTGGTCAAGTGTTTTACTTCTGACCCAGCTCTCAGATCCATAAGTTAAAATTGGTTTGAACACAGTCTTGTATACAGCTAATTTAGTGTTCCGACTAATTTCTTTCTTATTCCATATGAATTTATTCAATTGGCTTCCCACGATACCAGCTTTGCTGATTCTGTTGTCTATTTCTATATTTAGTTTACCATCGTCAGTAAAAATTGTGCCTAAGTAGCTGAAATGTTTTACTTGTTCCACAGGTTCTCCATTCACAACACAGTTGACATTTTCAATGATTCTGCCTATTTTCATTGTCTTTGTCTTTTTATTGCTGACCTTCATACCATATCTATTACAACAGCTATTCAATTTAGTCAGAGAATCTTGCAGACTTGTAGCGGATTTATTTAGAAGTATAACATCATCCGCATAAAGCAAAGAGCTGACATTAACATCTCCAATTTTGATATCAGGTTTAATACCACATTCCTTCATAATGTGATCCATATAGATAATGAATAACAGAGGGGATAATGTACATCCTTGTCTCACACCAGATTTAACATTAAACCATCTTCCTGTACTTCCTTCAATTCTAACTGCTGACTCACAACTCAAATAAAGACTAAGTATTGCTTGATATAATGCCCCATTGACACCATATAACTGCAGCGTATTGAATAGCTTCTCTCTTGGCACCTTGTCATATGCCTTTTCCAAATCGACAAAACTTAAATACAGATCTTTGTTATATTCCCATGCTTTCTCGACTATTTGTCGTAAAGTGAAGATCTGATCCTGACAGCCTCTATTTGGCCTGAATCCAGCTTGTTCTTCACCAAGCTTTTCTTCCACAACTCTTCTCAACCGTTTCTCAAGTATACTTGCATAGATCTTGCCAGGAACACTCAGTAGGGAAATACCTCTGTAATTCTCACATTCAGTTTTATTTCCCTTTTTATATATGGGTACTATGAGAGCTCTACTTCAATCATCGGGAATTCGTCCCTCTGTCCAGGCTTTCTGAACTATGCAGTGCAGCCACTGTAAGACTCTTATACCACCATACTTCAGCATTTCTGGTCGAATATCATCTACTCCTGCTGCCTTTCCACATTTCAAGCCTTTGATGGCTTTTTCTACTTCAAGTATGGATATGTATTCCTGACTGCATGCCTGGTCAGTGTTTTTTATCACTGTGCTGTCATCACTGCTTGTTTCATTTAGCAGTTTTTCAAAGTAATTACTCCATACTTCAAGGATATCTTTTTCTCCTGTTTTCATTTCACCTTTATCATCTCTAATTCCTTTTACAGCACTCTTTCCTCCATTCCTAACCTTCTTCAACAACCTCCAGAATATTTTGCCACCTTCTTGATATTTATTTTCTATATTCTTGCCAAAGTCCTCCCATGACTTTTGTTTAGCTAGTTTTACACACTGTTTAGCTTTCTTACATTTGTCTCTGTATTCTGTAAGAGTAAAAGCTGACTTATTTGCCAGGAACTTTTGATATGCTTTCTTCTTTTCCTTCACTGCCTCTTTAACTTCCTGTGTCCACCAGGGAGTTCTGATTTTTTTATCTTTGCACACAACCTCACCACATGCCTCTCTGGCAGAATCAATCAATGTTTCCTTCAGAGTTTGCCACTGAATCTCCAAGGTTTGATTCCTGTTCTCAAACTCTTTCATTTTCTTTTCAATAATATTTCTGTATTTTAGTCTACAGTTTACATCTGAGAGCTGCTCAACTTTTATTCGCTTTAAAACTTTCTTACATGTTATTCTTTTCAATATGAAATTCAATTTTATCCTGCTCAAGACTAAATAGTGATCACTTCCAATTTCAAATCCTCTGTACACTCTGGTGTCCTGCACCAGGGAGAAAACATCACTATCAACAATAACATAGTCAATGAGACTTTTCTTATTCCTAGCCTCTTCTCTCCATGTGAATTTGTGCACATTTTTATGTTGGAACATGGTGTTAGTAATAACCAGTCCATGTCCTGAGCAGAAATCCAACAGATATTTGCCATTATTATTAGCTTTGCTCTTTTCTCCAAATTTTCCCAAAATATTTTTGTATGTCTCACAATCATTTCCTACTCTACTATTTAGATCCCCAACAAGGACCAACTTTTCCTTTTTCATTGTGTCAGTTGCTTTTTCTAAAGCCTCAAAAAATTCCTCCACTTCTACCTTAGTAGAACCTTCTGTGGGACCATAGGCACAAATAAGTCTCATTGTCCAGTTCCCCATTCTCATATTTGCCCACATTACTCTACTTGAGACTGACTGCCATTCAAGAAGATTAGCCTCGTATTTTGTGTTGAATACTATGGCTACTCCTTCTTTTCCTTGATTGTTATTGCCTGAATATAACATTTTGTATTTATTGCTCAGAAAGATCTCACCAGTTTTGGTCTTTTTTGTTTCAGTCACCCCTATTATGTCGATCTGGTACTTATCTAATTCCTCAGCTAGCTCCATTTCTTTGCCATTCAGGCTTCTTATGTTGATAGTACCGATCTTTAACTCTGGTGATGTTGAGTTGGGGTTTGTTTTCAGATTTGTTCCAGTAGCTGACTTTTCGCTGTTCGCCCTGGTTCCCTGGCGAAAACAACGGAGGCCTTGTTTAACCGGGCGACGCCCCAGCCGGCATGAAATTTTGTCATGTTGTACCATCAATTTTTATTTTGGTTTAACCAATAAGAATACAATTTGGTCGGCTAAATCCCAAATTGCCAGCCCATCCTCGTTCGTTCAGTATCAAAGTAGATACCCAACAGGGTGCACCACGAGAAGGTGAGGACTGGACATTAAGTCAGAAGCCCTGGTCGGTTCTCCACATTCCTTTAAAGGCTATGTGGAGGTCTCCTCTCAGTTATACAGGTTTGACCCTTAAGCACCCCTGAACAGTGCTTGGAGTGTTTTAACAAGAATAAAACTGATTTTGCGCATCGATTTATTATTATGGATGAGACTTGGATTCACCATTACATACCAGAATCCAAAACAGTAGACAGAAGTTGGTTGTTCAGCATCAAAGACGACAAAGTCAGCTCCATCAGCAGGAAAGGTCATGGTATTGGTGTTTTGGGATACTAAAGGCATTTTGTTTATTAATTATCTTGAAAAGGGTAAAACAATAACCAGGGAATATTATTTGGATCTTTTAACCAGAGTAGGTGAAAAAATTCATGAGAAAAGACCCAGTTTGCAGAAGAAAAAAAATCATCTTTCATCAGGACAATGCACCCCCACAAAGGTGTTTTGGCGATGGGAAAATTAAGGGATCTGCACTATGAATTGTTGGAACATCCATCCTATTCCGCAGATTTGGCTCCATCGGACTTCTGTCTCTTCCCAAAACTAAAACTTTTCCTTGCTGGTCAGCGTTTTTCTTCGAATCAAGAGCTGATTGTAGCTGTAGAGGGGTATTTTGCACATCTTACTGAGAACCACTATAGGGACAGGATAATGGTGCTGGAGCATCGCTGGAATAAATGTATTAGTCTTAAGGGAGATTATGTTGAAAAATAAAAATAATTTGAAATTATAAATTCGTCTTTTCATTGTTACGGTGAGAACTTTTCAGGCCACCCTCATATATTGGCTGGTATTGTAGGCTCATGGTAGACAGTGAAGAATAGCGAAAGTTTTTTTTTTTTAAACCAAAGATCAGGCCAGTAGTTTTAATGGTTGACCAAATTAATGTAACTTGAGCATATCATGTAGATTGTAGTGTTGCTTGTTTCTTTGTATATATGTATGTACTCCAGATGATGACCTTATGTGAAGGTCGAAACATCGAGTGATTATTTTTGTTTATATTAAAGTGAAGTTTTACTTTAACATGGCGGTTGTTTCCACAATTTATATAATGAATGCTGATTACCGTGTAACCATGAAGGAAAGGATATTGTACAGACATAATCCATTAACCTGTGTCAATAATGGACTGCAACATCAGAGTAGCCATAGTGTAGATGCTCGACACATTTCTAGTGTTTTTCCATTCAAATATTGGCTGTTCTTCCAGTCTGACCAAAACCGACTGCAAATACAAGGTAAGCAATGTAGAGAATTTGGTGAATGGATAAGGATAGCAAAAGAATAATAAAATCTTTTAAGAATCCGAGAACATTGAGGTGCCCTGGATGTAAGAGATGGCAATGGATTTTCTATGATCTAGGTTTTGAAGAGCACTGGATTTGGAAGAAGAAAAGAATTTTGTTAAAGAGAAAAGCCATTGGCTAAAAAGTGCTGCAGATGTCATTGATATCAATAGATAAGATCATATGATCCAGAGTTTTAGTTCTGTTAAGATTTTAATAACACCATATTGTGAAAGAGTTGATGGATATACCTACTAGTCCAGATGGGTAAGTTTTATGTAGACATAAAGGATAAGGATCTGATAGGCAGCCAGGTAACTAGAGTCATGAAAAAGAAAAGAAAACAATAAATGTCTTAAATTATACTTGCCAATAAATTATATTCTTGTTTAATCCTTTATCCAAGTGTAAGCAAACAAAGTATGAGCATGAAGTATTTTCATGACTATGCTACTTAGTATTCCATAACGGAAAGCATACTTTCTTCTTTCGAAAGGAAGGTGTGCTGTGGAGAGGGACAAAAACTCTGAATGATCTACAAGATCACTCTAAATTTCACTGAGCAGCCTGAAAGAATCACTCCTGACCTGAACCAGGGACAGGAAACTGAAACTAGCAGTGGCTCCACTCAGCAACAGGCAGAAACCTATCACTAAGTTGACAAACCCTACTCTCCAGGAAGCAAGTCCACCATCAATGGAGAAGAGATACCACGGTTGAATTAATGCAGCAGTCATATATTTCCCATACACTAGTAGTAAAAAGGTGTATCACCTTAGTGATAAAATATTCTGGATCAGAGATAGATGAAGAAAGTTTTCTTCTCTTGCTTGTAAAGTAAATTATACTTGGCAAGATTAAATTCTTGTGTAATTCTTTATCCAAGTGTAAGCAAAATTTGCACATTTAGATCTTCACAAAGGCTGACTTCACATCAATTGCCTGAGTATTCCATAATGCAAAACACACTATCTTTCAGATGAGCATAATGCTGTGCATTATTTAGAGGGAGCCACTACTTAAACCATTTGAATTTACTGAGGCCTCATCACTTCTGCAGTAATTCAACCTTAGTATCTTTTCTGTCTAGCTCCCACTGATGAGACCTCAACAAAACCAGTCTGGGTAGTGATTCCCCCCCACCCAATAATGGATAGCATTATGCATGTCCAAAATAAAGCATGTTTTGCACACTAAAGCAATTGATGTGAAGTCATCAGCCTATACACGTAAGTGGCTCAGTCATAAAGATACTTCATGTGCAAACTGTGTTTGATTATAATCAGATAAAGGATTAATTTATTGGCAAGTATAATTTCCTTTGTAACCAAGGGAAAAACTTTCCACACAATTACTGTCTACTCTTCCTTCATACTCTAGTTACCCAGCAACCCAACAGATCCTTATCCTTTTCTGTCTACAGGAAATCTGTGCACACTGAAGGACATATCCATTCCCTCTAGATGTTGGAATATGCCCAAATTTACATTATGGCCTGGAATTGCATATATATATATATATACAGGCATAAATACAAATGTGAATGACTGTTTTTGGAATCTACCAAAACTCTACAACAGCCACCCAATCTAAATAAATTCGACTTCCTCACACTACTAAGTATCTAAGAGACTATCAACTGAACGATCACAATGCCCATAGAGTAAATGCTATTTTAAATTTAGACTAGTGCATACAGATGTGTAAAATATCACTGTTTTGGCCACAAAACTGTTTTAATAAAATTTGGCCACTGTTTTAATAAAAAATCATTTGACTATTATCTCTAGATATCTGTTTATTCCTTGAAGCAAAAACATAAGTGACAATCAGTGACTAAGTATCCATACCAGGCTTACCTGTTCATTGTTTTGTACATAGCAAACTGAATAATGACTTCCATGCCTCACAATATGACTCATTTATGATATTTTTTTTTTTTTTTTTTTTTTGTATGTTCTTTATTAGTTCCAATTTAGTACCCATCATCTCCAAAACTTATTCATTTCTCTTCTTCCGAATCCATGGGCTCTTCTGTACATTCATCTCAGGAGCATCAATTTTTCTACTGTCATCCTTGCTTATCATCCATGTTCCTGCTCCATAGAGAAAAGTAGACCAAATAAAGCACTTAATCATTCTTAATCTAGTCGTTTTACTTACTTCTCATGATATTAGTATATTCTTTACTCTGTTAATAGTTGATTTGGGATTTCTATTCTTCTCCTAATCTCTCTTTTGCATTTTCCATCCTTTGTAATTAAGCATTCAAAATAAGTGTAACATTTACGTTACTATATATATATATATATATATATATTTTACTTTAATGTGTAACTTGTGAATAAATTTTACTTGCTTACTATCATGACTAGTTCTTTTTTTTTTTTTTTAAATTTAATGTGAAGACATATTCAGATTTGTTACTCAGCTTTCATAAAGGTTCACGAAAAGTTCTTGTACCAGAGAGAGAGAAAGAGGGTGTCAAAAGTGCCTAATAAGCATGCTGCCTGTGTGAAAATTCCAAATAAAGCATTTGTGGAGAGGGAGAGGAGAGGGGAGAGGAGGGAGAGAGAGAGAGAGAGAGAATGGCATGAAGAACTTAAAAGTAAAGAACATTCTTAAAACTAGATATGAGAAAAGAACAAATTATAACCATACTTTAGTGCAAATATAAGACTAAACAATTATGCTAACAATTTTGAAGAGGTCATTGCTATTCTATATGCTGAAGGTACATCTGGAAAACAAAATCAGTAAGGTTTTTGGGGGAAAAAATATCTCACTCACAAACTACTTTGAAATCAGCCACCAAAACAAGACATCTATTAAATCTGAACAGCATTGATGCAAAGAACATAAAAATAGGCAAGACAATGTTTTCTTTGAATGAACATTGGGTTTACAAAGAAGAGAGGAGAAATATAGATATTCTATTCTTGAGATAGACATGATAGAAGATATGATTTGTAGTAAAGATGTAGTAAATTTTGTAAAGATGGATATATATCCCCAGCCAAGGATAGCTTTCTTGCAGTAAATTAACATGGACAGAGGTATGCTGAATAGTGATGAATTCTCAGATGAATAGGGAAATGCTGCATTAGCAGTCACAATCTCTTAAGAGATCTTCCCATTAATATTTGACATGCTCTTGTTAAACAGGACTCCAAGAAAATATTACACTAAAAGAACTGGGGCTTGACACTTCTCCACCACCACCACACCATTTCTTTGAAATACTAGTACTAACTAGTATTTCAAAATACAAAAAACACACACACAAAAAAAAAAAAAAATTAGGATTTTACAAACCAATACTAGTCGCCTTCACTCAATTAACAAGACTCAAAGTTCCTCATAATGTAACTTATCTGTATGCATTTGCTCACTTCTATGTCATGTGAAACCTTTACTATTTCCTTTTTGATTAATGGTTATCCATATATTTGGGCATGAAGTACACATATATTTGCATACTTATACAGTAAACATTGCAGAATAAGGTTTTCACTTTCAGTTAGAGTGTCCCCTATAACTGAAAGTGAAATTCTTGTTCTTCTATCAAAAGAATATGCTATGGTTCCTAAGAAGATACCTTATTTAGATTTCTTGTATAATATTGAATGGAATATATTCACTCTCTCTAGTGAGGATGTCAATAAACTTCATCTGGAAGCCTCATCTGTGCTACTGAAAGACAAACTTCCTCCTTTTCTTCAGCAGAATTAAAAGCTTTACAATCCTTAAGACACAACAGTCATCTTGTTATTACAAAAGCAGACAAAGAAAAAGCCACTGTAGTTATAGACTCTGCAAAATACAAGAGAAAATATCTCTTTTACTATGTGACAGATCTACTTACCAAGAACTTGGCTGCAAATCCCACCAATAGTCAACTCAGAAAATTAAACTCCTATTAAATGAAGTCATAAGCCTTGATGAAGATAACATAAACTTAAAACTTATTTTGCTAGAATCCCACACTTCAATGGTTCACCAAAGATCTACAAGAAAGGCATTCCTCTTTGTCCTACTGTGGATTGTATACATTTTTCTATACAGGTAACCCTCGTACAACGCAGATGCTAGGTTCCATAGAAATTTCGTGTTATGCGAGACTCAGATCACATAGAAAAAGTAGGGTTAGGTTCTGAAATCGTTTTTTTTTAAATTATATAAACAACAGTGACATCCAACAAAAATATTTTTTTATTTAATTCAGGTAATACATGTAAGTTAAGAAAATGTGTAAACTATGAAACAAATACATAGTATAAAATTATAAAATGTACATAAACTTCATTGCACATAATGCTTAAATATTTTAGGCAAAATAAAATAAAGTGCATATTTAAATCTTTCATAGCACGAGGATGTGAGGATTGGTTAATAAACATTGGTTTTGTCATGTAATCACCTTGTGCATTACTACAAAACAGTAGGGTAATTCTATCTTTGAAAACTTTGAATCCAGGAACTGATCTTTCATTTTTTGAAATATCGGTGCAAAAAAAAAAAAAATGCAAAAATGCATTTTTTTTTTTTTTTTCAATATAACCCGGATTCATCCGTACTGAATACCTGGTCTGCACTATAAATGTTTAGAAACTTTGAGAGCTTTTTGTTTAATAAGCTTTCCATCCAAAGGAATCTTCTTTTGAGTGCAATCTACTATCCAAATCATTAGAAATTTCTCCATTTTTTCCCATTAGAATATCGCGTACACGAGCAATGCGCTTTGCACTTACCGTTGACCCAGCAATAACACTTTCTCAGATTTTAGGTTCATTTTATTTGATTGTTCGAATTGTTGATTTGTTCATTTAAATTCAAAGCCCTCGCAACAACTCCTGGTTTTTCTCTATTTTTCAACACTGATCCATGATTTTAATTTTTTGTTCAAGAGAAATTAATTTTCTTTTCAATGTTAGTTTTTCCCTTTTGTTGCAGTTTATGACCATTACTTAAAAAATATTTTTTCACATAAAAAAAAGATTACATATTAATTATGTATGTAACTCACTAGAAAATAAAGTGCTCAGCTTGAGATTAACACACATGATTTTTAATGCTCTTTCCTGGCAGAAAAAGAAGACAATTTTCAACAAAAAACACTTTATACAGTAAACAATTGATGTACGTGCGTGATAAAGGGTATTTCCCGTTTATATAAATGCATGATATACATGGGCGATATGGGGACGCAAATATAACAAAGATAAAATTTGATTTTCAAGTTGCACGGTGAAAAACATATGAAAAGATAAAGGGTTACTACAATTTATAAACCATGTTTTTATCGAAACCAGGTTGTATAAGCACCGCATTGAACAAGGGTTACTACAATTTGTAGACTGCATTATATCGAAACTACGTTGTACAAATACCGCATTATACTGTTAAATTGTGAATGAAACTATGTTGTGCAATTTATTTTTTTCATTCACATTTAACATTGCTTATTATGTATTAATCATAATTTGTATAAGGATTATTTATTGTTCCTTAATTAAGGATTACTATTTAAATATTTATTCTAAACTTAACCTACTATTAATTTATTAAATAATAATATGTGTAGAAATTTATGATAACTGAAATATATATGTAAAGTAACGAAAAGTGTTATTATAAATAATTGTATACGTAATGAAAGAGCTGAATAAGTAGCTCAAATATTCTATTTATTCTTACTTGTGAAAATTTAACGTTATGTAATCACTTATGTAGTAGTAGAGCGTTGTATTACATTAGCGAAATGTTTGCGTTCATGCGTTGTCATGGAGACGCATGAAATAAACAAGCACGAGTCGAAGAGTGGTGACCTTGGAACGAGAAAGGAGAAAGGAGGCAATAAGAATTTTATAGAGAGAAAAGGGAAGAGTTTTGCGGAGCCTGAAGGAAAGTAGGATATAAGCAAAGAAGTGAAAGAAAATTATAAATTCTTTAGGGCAGAAATCCAAGAGCATAGTATTTAGAAGTGAGCAAAAAACGCAGTGAATCTTATACTCAGCTGCAAGTGAAATCAGCTGTGGTTATAGAGGAAAATTAATGCCGTATCCAGATAAATAAAGAATTGGACATTCAATGGGAAATTCTGATTAGTTCCAGTTAATCTTGGATTACGTCTTAATTCTGTGTTGCCCTGAGAAGAATATAATGAACTTAACTTGTTGTAGAAAAGTAAACAAGGAAAGATATCAGTACCTTATTGCTGTTTTTTTTAAAGTAGTGAAGCGCGATTAACAGTAGTTCAGTTAAAGCGTTGGAGATTTTTATTTAATGTGTTCCGCTAGCTCAAATAAGTTAATTCATAAGTGTGCTCGCAATAAATTGATGTATTGAAGATTGTATCTGGTAAGAGTAGTCATACATGTTTGTTTATTCTAACATTAACTATAGCGTATCTTCGAAGTTCAAGGTCCGAAATAAGATTGCTTGGAATAATGTCTACCTTGATTAGTGCCTGCTGTGAATTTAAACATTAAGTAAAGCTGATAGATGTGTGCAGACTGATCAAATGAGAACTTTTGTTTTAAGAAATTAAGAAATTAATAAAATTTCTTAATTAAGAAATTAAGAAAATTTATAATTTTGAAGCAGTGAATTGTATGTTAAAGTTTAGAACATTGAATTGGAATGAGTGACTTAGCAAGGTGTATTAAGTTATTTGTATTGTTTCATTTGAAAGTAGAATTCATGTATTTGCTATATATCGTATATTAAATGTTTTATTTTGTTAATCTAAATATTGTGTTGGCCTGAACTCCCTTTTATTGCACCGTTCATAAAAAATTCGAACCTTGCGGGTGCCCCAAGTAGAATAACAAATAATTCGGCCTAATGAGGAGACTGCTAACTTAATTAAGAATTGATCCTACTATTTTATATAGACTAATCTAAAAATAGGGTGGCGCAGTATAATTATAAATTTCCCTACTTTTGGATCGGTGATCAATTTGCAATTAGTTGTTATATTGATAAGAGTGACTTGAACCAAGATGGTGGATTTAGAACATAACATGAAAATAGAACGTCACGACAAATGGCGCAGTCGACAGGATTTGTCGTGACGTTCTATTTTAAAATAAAATAAATTACACAACATAGTTTCATTCACAATTTAACAATACGAGGGTTACCTGTATATCGCATAGCTAAGTTTTTAGTACATGTATTAAAGGCTCATATTGGTAATTCCTGTAATTTCATAAAAAATTCTTCTAATTTTCTGCATAAAGTGAAAAATCTTTTCCTCCAACCCAAAAGCTTAATGGTCAGCTTTGACAATGAATCTCTAATCATCTTGCTCTCACAAGCCTTTCTGCTGAATATAGTGAAATTATTCAACTTGGTCGTTCACTCGGGATATTTTCTTTGTCAAAACAGAATTGACACAATGTGAAGGGACTGCTATGAGGAGTCCACTCTCTTCCACTCCTGCCAACTTTTACCTAGAAAATTTAAAAGACACCCTTTTCTCATCCATATACCTTATCCCTTCATTTTGGGTACATCATATAGGCAATGCTTTTGCAGTCTGTCCTCACAACAGAGATGCATTACCTGCCTTTCTAGCAAACATAAATAATCTACATTCCTGAATTATTTCACAGTGGAGATAGAAAATGTAAACTAGTCTTCCTTAACATTCTACTCTGCCACTCATCTTCAGATGAACTACTCCCATTTATTGAAAAACCTACCTTTAATGAACACTATATTCAACAGCAATCTGCTCCCCATCCCTCTCAGAAGATTGGAATTATTAAAAATGATTACATCATGCTGACATTATATGCTCTACACTGCAACAACTGCATCAAGAACTTCTGAACATCAGACAATATATGAATCTCAAAGGCTTCTCAGAGTGGACCATATAATGTATTTTTAGTTCCTATAATCTAAGGTCAAACAACAATGAAACAGTACAGTGTTCGTATCCCATACATCTCTGACATCTCAGAACCAATCTCTAAAATTCTATCTTTGAAAAGTATAATAATATAAACTATCAGTATGATTCCATTTTCTAAAGATAAACAATCCCCTCTCACTCTTCCTGGTGTTTACCAAGTTCAATGTATGTGACTGTCACCTTTTTTATTTCAGACCAACTGGACTCGATCATCCAAACCTGAATCAGAATGACTGCCTCTCACTAGCAAAAATATAGAAGAGTCTTATTTTAATCACACAGATTAAATGTATTCAGATGCAATTTTCAGGTCAAAATATATGACTTTTAAATAAAATATATTATTCACTCTTTTCCTTATGTTAACATGTTAATTTATGAAACCTTATGCCATAAGTATTGCTAAAACAACAATGTAATAAATATAAAATGATGCTTACGCTAAAATAGCCCCTGTTATATTTTGGTTTTTCATACCCATGATGACTTCATAAAGAAATGAAACTCCTTCTCTTTGATGAGGACGTAAGTGTACAGTTAATGCTGGATCCACCACAACATCTACAATTGGTAAATGCCCTTTATTATGTAACCACTAAAGAAGAGAAAAAAAAAACTAACAGCAAGTAATTTAACATTTTGTCAAAATTTAATTGATAATTTAAGCAAAGATAATTCTTAGATAAATATTTCATAGATAGATTTTTTGAGAATATGCTGATTCATATGGACATCATCATCAATATTTATTGTAATGTACAACTTCATCTATTAGATATCTGCAATCTTAATTAGCTGAAATATGATTTCTAAATAAATTACCTCATTTTATGGTTAAACGACATTAGCAGGAGATGATTGTGATTATTCAAGAGGAAGCAAATTATGTCTTGCATGCATACATATTAGGAAACTCATCTCTGGTTATGTTCTGATCCTAACTGTTTGACGAATGGGTATTTATTCATGTATTAAAAAATAAAATAAATAAATTCAACATCACAACTACTCTTATTAGTCATTATTCGATTAATGATTCTTATATTGTACATGAATGGTGGTAGGATTTACAATGCTTAGGTATCTATTATACTCATTTTTCCCCTTTCTCCATACTCATGTTATTCCAGGCTCAGGCTGAACAGATTTTATTGAAATTCAGAATTCAGAATGCTTACGAAATTTGTCAAGCCATCTCAATTTTTGTTTGTCACATCAAATGCAAAGTCATAAAGGAGCAAAATGTTTCAAAATGATATCAAGCAATGATTCTGCTCTGTTAGATGGAATTTAATAAAATTTGGATGGAAATTAATTTAATTAGCATACTGTCTTGTGTTTCCAATTTAATAAATTTGAACCACAAACCAATGCCCATGTGATTTAGCTTTAATGTGATCATTTATATTGGCAAAATATAGCAAACTGATAGTAGTGATTCCACACTCGCTGTATGAAATTTATAAAGTAGCTTTAATTCTGATTTCAATCAGACCACTGATAGTGGCAGAATGATAGTATATGCTTAACATATATAAATAAAAAATGGATCAAAGTTTCGTAAATTTGTTCAATCTTTTTGCACTTGCATCAATTACAAATGAAATTTACTTCTCCTACTACCAAAAGAGTTAAAAAAGTCCTCTTTTTTTTTTAATCACAAAATTAAACACTAGATGTAAAAAGCAATGATACCACTCTTGTTGAAATTTTCTGTTAAAATAACTATGTGAAACAGGAATGAAATGACCAATTTAATGACAAAATTAAATATTTAAATGTCAACATTTTGTTAGAGTATAAATAATATAAACAAAGTGCATAGAAAAGTAACTAGATAAATTTATCTTGAGCTAGCAAAATGTTGGAGTGTAAATGTTTCAGTTAGTTAAATTATTTATACCATTCCTGTCACATGTAGTTATTTTTTAACAGAAAACTTCATCTACAAGTGATTTAAACAATCATGGAAGTTTGAATATGGAAATGCTACTTTTATTCCAAGATTTGTCTTGAGCACTGCAGTTAACTTTCATTTTCATTACAGTAAATCCATAAAGACCAAAGGAATAGTTTGTTAAGTGGAAAATTTGTTATGGCAAATTTCATTTAGAACAGCAGTAGGTAATGCTATAGAACTGTTGCTGAAACTTTAGATAGTTTGTTATAGTGAATGAGTATGCTATAGTGAGTAGGCATGAAGGTGTTTGCTATAGTGATTGACTATAGTATATTTTTTTGAATTCTCCCTTGATACTTCCCAGCATGACTTGGAGATTGGAGAAGTCGAAATTTCAACAGTACAACTAATGATCAGCTATAGCATCAGCTTTAGAGTTATGATTCTTCATCATCAGAATTCCAAAATTTCAGTAAGGGGCCAGAAATCCAGTAACCTTCATAAGCAAAATGTGTGATAATCAACAGAATGAGGTGCATGAAATGTTGAATTTGAGCAGAAATTCAAATGAGGAAGCAAATGAAATGATGTGGCAGATAGTGATTGTGCTAAACAGAATGTATAGAGGTATCAGAATTCAAGATGGCAAAAATGGTATGAAAGAGTGTGAGAAATGAGATGGGGAAAGAAAACAGAAATGAGTACTTGCAGTACATTGAAGCCAGAAAATTTTAGTATTATTTTGAATTCTTCTTTTTTCCCTTTTTCTTTCTTGTCGAAGCCTGGAAATAACTCTGAATGATATTGAAATTTCCAGGCTTCGACAAGAAAGAAAAAGAGAAAAAGAAGAATTCAAAATAATACTAAAATTTCCTGACTTCGATGAGAACTGCAAGTGCTATTCAAGAATTGAAGAGACTAGAAAAGGAAGGATTGAGAAAACAGAAATGGACAAAAAAATATATGATATTATATGAAAATTCCATGATTAGAGGTATATTAGATGAGCAAGCAATGAAAACATGTCTCCTGGGCATGAAGATTCAAGACATAGTCAAAGCTATATATAAGCAAGTAGAATTGAATGAATGATATAATTGCACTGGTTAGGACAAATAATTTCAAAGAACAAAAGTAAGGAATGAGGGAGGATATGAAAGAGTTGTTGAGTGAAGTGAAAAAGGAAGAGCAAAAGAGTAAAGACTGTGAGTTTTCTGTCAACATTATGGCAAAAGTGAGCCGAGGAGGACAGCTGGGATTGCAAATGAGTCAGTGTGTAGGAGAAATAGTGTGTAGGGATCAGTGGTGTAGGAGAAATGGTGTGCAACATGTAGATGCATAGAGTGATTTTGATAGTTAGAAGGATTTGTATGTGAAAGATGGATTACACTTGAATGGTTTTAGTAAAGTGACAATTCACATTCACTGTTTCAGTGAAACAGTGAATGTGAATTGTCAGGAAAGCTAGATATATCTGGGTGGTTGCATGAAAGCATGGATGTAAGAATTCTATCATTATGCTACAAATAAAAGAAAGAATGAGTATGAAAGCAGAGACTGTATGTATGTTACAAATGTGGAAGAGATTGTTCAACTAATGAGTACCCATTTTGCTAAAAGCTACCAATTTGATGTATACAACATTGAGCTCGCCACTACCTCTTCAAAGGATGAAGAAACTCGGATGTATGAGAAGGAGGTATTAGAGCGGTTGCACAAACTGAATAAGAATTCAGCAATAGGGACTGATGGGATATCAGCACGGATCTAAAAGCATGTTCCGTTTAACAACTGGCTATTCCCAAGCTAAATAACCTGAGTCTCAGAAAAGAAAAGATTCCAAAGAAGTGGAAAGAATGTATGGTAATTCCATTGCAAAAGGGTGGCACAATGACTGATGTATCCAACTAACAACCTATCAGTATCTTTGGAGTGGTGGTTAAGATTTTGGAAAAGTTGGTTAGGGCTTGCATACAGAAATGGGTTAGAGAGAATCTATATTTTTCAATGAACAGAATGGATTTACTAAGGGAGCATCATGTTTGAGCAACTTGCTCACATTTTATAATAATGTTACCGGTGAGTTAGACAATGGGAATGGATACACCACAATACTTTTAGACTTTGCTAAGGCTTCTGATGACAGGATAGTGCATGGAAGACTGTTGTATAAATTGGAGAATATACGTCTGGATTATAAAATATTGGCATGGATGAGGATGACTGAATGAAGTATATGAGGGATGTGTCTGCCAGATTTAAGGCACCAGTGGTGTACCACAGGGATCAGTCCTTGGTTCACTGTTATTCAATCTTTACATTAATGACATAAGAAGGAGCTTGCTGATGATGCAAAGATAGGATAATCAAGAATGAGCTGAAATGCAGTAAGTACTTGCAGAGCAAATTGAATGGGCAGAAATTGTGAGCATGTAAAAATAGCTGTCAGTTCAACATTAGTAAATGTAAAGTCATGATACACTTTGGTGTAATCAGATGTCCAATGTCATATTCTATTTGTGGGATTATGTTAGAAGAAGTTGATCAGGCTAGAGATCTTGGAGTTTTAGCAAGGGATGTTGGATAGGATGTTCAGCAGATAGGATAACTACAATACTGAAAATATTAATATGTAAGGATAAGGAAATCATTTTGCCTCTTTACAAGGCCTTGATATGACCTCATTTCGACTACTGTGTGCAGGTCTGGTCTCTTGGTTTCCATGGTGAGGTTGAAACAGTGGAGAGAATGCATGCTAATGATGATGATGGTGGGATTGTGAAATACGGATTATTAAGACCAATTGAGAATTTGTGGACTGTAGGCACCAGCAAACAACAGAAAGAGGGGTAGGATATCATACTAGATGAGTTCCAGTAGATGGAAATTTTCATTTTATGGAGGATGGTGAGAGGACATTCATGGAAGTTGAAAATAAATGCAGTGAAAAAAAAGCTAGATTTTTCTTTCATAGAGTTGTGTGTGATTGAAATGGATTGCTTTTGGTGGTCGTGCGTACAGGTAGTGTGAATGAAGTCAAGAACAGGTATGACAGCTGGTGCAGTCATTTTAATAATAATTATTATTTAATATACGATTAAAGTATCCTTTAATAATGATGATGCAACCTTTAAGAATTATTCATTATGGATATTAATCAAATATATATGTAAACAGGTATCCCTCGATTAACGCGGTTAATTAATCCCTCGATGTTACCGCATATATCAAAATCGCATTAATCAAATCTAATAATCAATGGTACAAATTACAATTCGTCCATGATTGATTACTGTATTAATAATTCGTTTTATATAGTACTCTTCTTTTACTTCATTTGTTCATAAGTATTTGTTAAACATTTACTTCAAAGTAAATGTTTAACAAATACTTGTACCTACATTATTTACTGCAATTTTTTTACCAAAAGAAGTTATTAAGAGTTTGAACAGTTTTAGTTTTTTTCTTATCGGCATAAATTCTACAATAACAAGCAAAATGACTCTCCAGACCTTGGCAAATAAGTAATACAACATAAAGAAAAAACACTGCAAATATAATACATGATGGTGCAAATTAAGTGGATATTGAATCCAACATTATTTCATAGCCAAATATAGAAACTACAAGAGTTTCGTGCCGAATATATAGAAACTAAAAAGTTTCAGGGGATGCAAGCATAAGCAACCTTATGGGCAACTCGTAGTAAACGTGGTAAAAGTATTAAAAGTATTTTCCATAATGTAAAGCACATATCCTAGAGGACATGTATGATAAATAAGCCTTTGGCTCTCTATTTCAGTAATACATGATGGTTTATTTATTTTCAGTTACAATCTAGAAAATATTGAACAAAGAATAAAAAATAACAACTAAACCATACTATACTGACATCAGAGGTCGCAGTATCTCTCAGATGCAATTTACTGTCAAATATCACAAATTTTTACATAACATGTGTTAAACCAAACTGACAGCAAAAAACAGTGTGGAATATCAGTCGTAACATACGAATGCACAGCTACTCATGACCTTCAAGCTATACACTGAATCGTGTAAGAATATTTATATTAAACATTTTGCATGTATCTGTCAGATGAGCTGCGAACTCCATAGGATTAAAGGCGTGTTAATCAAAACTCTTGCCACATTAATCAAATCCTGCGTTAAGCAAAACTGCGTTACAAGGGATACCTGTAAATGACATGTTAATGCATGCATGGAGTTTAACATAAAAACACAGATTGTCTGTATTTGCATATTGTAAAATATACATATTGTAAATGACATGTTAATGCATGCATGGAGTTCAATATAAAAACATAGATTGTCTGTATTTGCATATTGTAAAATATACAGCCAAATTCAGCTAATGTTGATATTTTAAAATAAGGAAGGTAGAAAAGAAATTTAAAAAAATAATATTAGAATCGATCTTAAAATGCTGGCTATTAAAGAGATGTGAATATGCAATATACGACCTCTCATAGGCAAGTCATCCCCCCCCCCCACCTTATAGTACAGGCAAACCTCGCTTAACACAATTAATTAACTCTTTAACTGCTGAGAACATATTATTACGGGCTCGGAAATACATGCCTCCTGTGCTGAGCCCATATATGTACGGTTGTACATAAATTAAGTAATTTGCATAATCAAGTGGACATCCCTTGATTATGCAAATTTTATAAAACTATTATTGCCATTTTTGTGAGTGAACAAGTGTATATCAAGAATGTATGATGCTGACTGGACTTCTTACTTCAGTAAGAATTTTAATTGATTTTATTTATAAACTTTTTGCAAAATTAATTCAGCACTTGGACAATGTCAGTAGAATATAAAATCAGCAGTTAAAGGGTAAATCCATCAATTAATGTGCACCAAGATAAATCGCATTAAGCGAATGCAATAAACAATAGGAATAATTATAATTCATCCATCAGTTAGTGTAAATTTGAAAAAAAAATTGTAGCAGAAGCTATATTAGAGGATAAAATAATCAAAGTTAATAAAAATTAATTGCTTAAATTTTTATTTAATGTCTAAACATTTGATTGAGCTACTTTTTTTTTTACAAAAAAATTTAAGTAAAGATGTTTGAATCATGCTCGACTTTTTCATCTTGTCATGCAATGATTTCGACAGACTTTGAAGCTTCATTCCATATCAGGATCAACATCAAACAAAATTTCCTTAGCATACTCAATGTGACTGAAAGTAACTCAAGTTCTTTTACAGTTAGCTTCTTAGTCATAACATTATCTTCTTGTTCTTGTTCGCACTCCTTATCTTCTTCATATGCATGCTGTTCTTCTAGCTTAAGGAGATCATTCTCGCTTAAATGTTATGAATGAGAATCGAGCAAGTTTCTTGCATCTTCATTATCCAGTTCATGACTTATTTTTCACGGTATTAACAACACAAACACTTTTATCAACAAAGATGTTTTATTAACGCTTATATTTCGCTGATTTTCAACTCAGCATCATCAGAGCACAACACACTTGTAAACGCGATAGTGAGTGATTGAAACAATATAATTGCAAAAGACAAAAGATCTAAATTCCTATTTTTGGCGCCTTCTAACGAAAAAAAAAAAAAAAACAGTTATCCAGAAGTTTTTCTTAGGATAACCGTTCCCCCAAATTTTTGGCAAATTAATGCAACCATATTTGTAAAGGTTGGGAGAATTCTTCAAAGCCATTGCTGACTCAAAAAATAATCTTTCAGATCTATAATGACTCCTAAATAGCACATTCGTTTTCCTCCATCTAATCCTGTGTGAATGAGTGTCCAAAGCGTGGTCTGCCAATCCCGACTTGACATAGTAATAGTAGCGAATGTATCTTTCATGTTCTTCCAGGCGGATGTTCACTGATCTTCCTGTTTGCCTGTAAGGCCAAGTCACAGTCACACGGAACTTCATACACTGCTGGGTGTGCTAAAGGGTGAAGTTTATCCTTAGGCGAGCAGATCAGAGTTGACAGCTTGACATGAGGTTTGAAATCGGTTTGAAATTTGAGATCTGTCGCCTAAGGATAAACTAGGCTTGGAAGAATTCTCCAAACCTTAACAAATATGGTTGCATTAATTTGCCAAAAATTTGGGAGACGGTTATCCTAAGAAAAACTCCTGGATAACTGTTTTTTTTTTTTTTCATTAGAGGGCGCCAAAAATAGGACTTTAGATCTTTTGTCTTTTGCAATTATATTGTTTCACTCACTCACTGTCGTGTTTACAAGTGTGCTGTGCTCTGATGATGCTGAGTTGAAAATCAGTGAAATATAAGCGTTAATAAAACATCTTTGTTGATAAAAGTGTTGTTAATACCGTGAAAAATAAGTCATAAATAATCATCAACACCTAAGCTTATCTCTTAGATTCATTATCCAGTTCATTAAACCCAAGTTCTTTTCCAATTGTGCTGATTTCTTCAATAATGTTAGATTTTGGATTTTGTGCACAATAAACTAACATAGGCTCGAGTTAAAAGTCTTCTGCATCGCCTACTAATAAAAGTGTAAGACGATCTTTAGATACTTTGTATCCTGGTTGAGATGCTTCAGTTTTTGGCTAGGAAAGACTTTGTTGGCATACGATTCCAAAAGAGACCAATTTTGTCGACGTTGAATATTTGTCAATCGTCATAATCGCCCTCCTGAATTATCCTTTGCAGTTCTTCAGGAAACATGGCCGCAGAATCTTTATTAGCATTACCTGATTCCCCAGTTATTCTTATGTTATGCAGTCCAGTTCGATTTTTAAAATGGTCAAACCATCCTAAACTCACAGTCAAGATTTTGCATTCCTCTTGAAATTGGTCTCTTTCAATGAGGTAAAAATATTGAGAGCTTTTGCCTGAATATTCTCTGTACTAAAAGGTATTCTTTTTTGGTTATAATCTTCAATCCGGAGTGAAAGAAGATGCTGCATCTCAATAATTAAATGGTTTCTATTTCGGGTGATCTGCATGCTTAAACAGCAGCAACTTTTCATTGTTCTTTGTATTCTTTGCTCTTATTTAATATAGTCCAACCTGTAGACTCACTGTATGCCAGGTCTCGCACAATCATTGTATTATTAGCATCACTTTCATGTCTCTTAATGACTTCCAGCTTTTCCACTCACTGCAGATTGACAACAAAAAATTTCACGTAACGTAAAATTCACGTTAAAGCAGGAAATAGTATCATTTCATTCAATTGCAATAACTGATCATCAAGCATATTAAATTCACGTTAAGCGAGGTTTTCCTGTAGTGTATTTTGTCTCCACAAATACGGTTTTGGCATAACCAGCAAGTACTGCTGCTGCAAAAGCGTGTCTTTCTTAGTTGAAGGAAATGACACCAAGACCTCTCTATGGTAGATATGTTTCATAGAGCTCAGTGAAACACCACTACCTTGCTTACTGGAAATCTTAAGTGGCTTGTTGCCATGTTTGGTCTTTAGAGCAAGGGCAGCAACTTCGGTCACCTCTTCTCTCTCTCTTCTTACATGTAATAAAAGTGATACTCTTCAAGACCATGCCAATTACAATGGAGGGATCTGGACCCATTCGCTATTAGAGGAGACAGCAGTAAAATAGTTCTGCAAGCCAGCTGACCAATACATGAGACTAAACTGATAGTAATGAATCTGAGGGCTTCTTGATCAGTTAGTGATAAATCCTGCTGCCTCTTACCATGTAAGTCCATGCTAGTGTCTAGTATGTTCTGGACACTAGGGTGAAAATTCCATATTAAATAATTCATTTTTGAAATTATGGATTCTATAACTGTGTTAAAATAACTCTTTTTATTATCCCGACGTTTCGATCTTCATATCAAGTTCATCATCTGGAGCATACATAAATATACAAGACAAGCTGCATTACATTTCAAACCGTAAGCTAGAGAAACAATAATTTGATCACGTGCTACTCACTGGCATGACCTCTAGTGAAAAAAAAAAAAAATTACATCGAGCTAGATTTAATTATTGATTACATAAACATTCTTGCTTATAGATAGTTTTCCTTCCAGTAACAGTGATGTACTATTTCTATTATTACAATTGTTATTTTTGATTTAAAAAAAAATTATTTATAAATTACAACATGAATAAACATTCTTTCTTACAGATTTTTTCTTTAACAGTGATGTCCTGTTTTTTAGTATTAAAATTGTTATTTTAGATTTAGGATCCTGGATTTTCTACAGTCCTGTTTATAGTTGTTCTTAGAGAGGAAGGATTCGTGGGACAAATATATGCCTTCCATATGTATGGGATTTTTAGACCATCATTATTGTTTAGATTGAGGTCGTTGATAATGATCTCACAGGCTTCCTTAAATTTGCATTCATACCATGTTTTGGTGTGATGTAGACAACTAGTGCTTTTCCAGTCAATTCTATGTAAGGTGTTCAGGGCATGATCAGAAAGGCCAGCTTCACCATAATTATTATATTTGATGTGTCGTTTATGTTCTTTTTGTCTGATCAAAATTGTGCGTCCTGTTTCTCCTATGCATGGTATGTTGCAGGTGCAGTAAATACGGTATGCTGCAGGGTGGGCCAGCGGAGGGAGTGTGTCTTTGGATGAGTTGAGTAAGCTTTTTAATTTTGCAGGAGGTTTAAAGGTGACTTTGAGGTTGTATTTTTATAATACTCTGTTTATTTATTATTATTATTATTATTTGTCACCTCCAGGGAGTCCAAAGCCTCATCGAGTGAGAGCATCCACTCTACAACTCTGCTTCCACTACTCACGGTCCACCAGTTGACCACAACTACACCAACGCCATCTACTGCCAATCACCACCACTGGTATTTCCACAGACAATCACAAACATCCATTCCCATGGCGGGATTCGAACTCGCAGCCTCTTGACTGGAGAGCAGACACGCTAACCACTCGGCCAGCCAGGCTGACCGAGTGGTTAGCGTCTTTTGTCTAATGTCCCTTTAATGCAGGGAATGGTTGTAGTTTTATTGTAGTCTGGTTTGTCTTTGTTTTTTATTGAGGTCTTGTAGAGAATTTTGTTAATAGTGTTTTGGTTGTATCCAATTTTTTGAAAAGTAATGCTGATCACTTTAAATTCGTCTTTCAGTGCCTGTTCACTGGGGCAGATCTTCAGAACCCTGTTTTTTAGGGTACTGATGACACCTAGTTTTTGTGTTGGGTGGTGGTAGAAGTTTATGTGTATATATCAGCCAGTATGTGCCGGTTTCCGGTAAACGGTGAAGGAAAGATTGCCCGAGGGGGAGACGTGTGACAAGCACATCTAGAAACGGCAGTGTGTTATGTTTTTCAATCTCAATTGTGAACTGTACACATTTGTGTTGCTTGTTTAGGTGGCTAAGGAAGGTGTCTAGTGTCTGGCGGCCATGAGATCAGATCGCGAAAACATCGTCAACGTATCTAAGCCAGATTTGGGATTTTAAAGGGGAGGAATCTAAAGCAAGTTGTTCAAAATGTTCCATATAAAAGTTAGCAATAGGGAGAGATAATGGCGAGCCCATGGTTGTGCCTTCTTTTTGTAGGCAGAAAGTGTTTTGCCATACAAAATAACCAGAACATAATACATGAGCAAAGAGTGCCATGTTATCTGGAGGAAATTTGTTCTGTAAAAGGATTGTGTCATTGTTTGGGACATTCGTAAAGAGGTCAGAGAAGTCAAAACTGACTAATTGATTATATTTTTCTAATGTAATGTCTTTGATTATGTTTATGAAGTGTTGTGTGTTTTTGATATAGGAGGGGGAATGACCTACCAACTCCTTGAGTGTTACCGCTAATTTTTTGGCTAAGTGATAAGTCGGGCTATCAATCCCTTCGACTATAGGCCTTAGTAAATACTTGTGGGACGATCGTAGTGTGGAAATAGTTTTTGGACCGTATCTTCGGGACATGTGGTAATTGACTTAAGTAGATTCTCTGTTTTCTTTTTTATTCTATTAGTTCGATTATAGTTAACTAATTGGTATGTGTTGTCCGAGACCAGCAGATTTATTTTTTCCACATAAGTGGTTCGGTTTAAGATAACGGTGGCACTTCCTTTATCCGCTCTGGTTATTATGATGTTGGGATTTGACTTTGATTTTATCGCTGTTAATTCGTGTTTAGTTAGGTTGCTTTTATTGTTTTCTTATGATTTAAAATGTTGGTGGTTTCTAAACATATTTTTTCTGCTATGTTATTTAAGATGAATCTTAGGCCTCTTTCAATATTACAAATAAATTGAAGTTTGTTTATTGATTTGGGTGCTATGGCATAATTTAAACCTTTGTTAAGTATCGAGATTTCGTCTTTGTTTAAAGCGTGGTTGGATGGATTAACTATGTTACTGTTACCTGTAGGTGATTGGTGGCTCCTGTTGTTTCTTGCTTCTAGTTGGTTGTTATTGTTCACTGTGGAGAAATTTGAATATGGCGGCTGGTTCTTTCGATCTTTTAGTCTTTGGAATTTAGGTTTTCTTTCTTCATTTGGAGGATGTGATTCGCAGTGAAAGTTCCATTTTTTTTTTTTATAGCTGGTTTTGTGTAGCGGCTAAGTTCTTTCTGGAAGCTTGGATTTGTTCTCTAAGAAGTGCTTTCTCCATGCGGAAGTATATTCGTTGCGCTTTTGCTGAGGTAATTTTCTTTTTAGCCTGAGGCAATTTGGAATGATATTGCTGTCCCTACACTGTTTTAAAAAGGCCAGTCGATTGATCAAATTAGAAACTTGATTCTTCAGCCTACCATATTGATTGCATCGCTTGTGGGTTGAATCTCCATGAATTATCATAATCCTTTCTTTTAGTGTTACACGGTGATCAGCATTCATTTTTGAAATTATGGATTCTACAACCGTGTTAAAATAACTCTTTTTATTATCCCAACATTTCAATCTTCATATCAAGATCATCATCTGGAGCATACATAAATATACAAGACAAGCTGCGCTACAATTCAAACCGTAAGCTAGAGAAACAATAATTTGATCACATGCTACTCACTGGCATGACCTGTAGTGAAAAAAAAAAAAAGAAATACATCAAGCTAGATTTAATTTATTATTACATGAATAAACATTCTTGCTTACATATAGTTTTCCTTCCAGTAACAGTGATGTCCTATTTCTATTATTACAATTGTTATTTTTGATTTTAAAAAAATTATTTATAAATTACAACATGAATAAACATTCTTTCTTACAGATAAAAGTTAGCAATGGGGGGGGGGGGGGGAATAATGGCGAGCCCATGGCTGTGCCTTCTTTTTGTAGGTAGAAAGCGTTTTGCCATACAAAATAACCAGAACGTAATACATGCGCAAAGCGCGCCGTGATATCTGGAGGAAATTTGTTCTGTAAAAAAGGATTGTGTCATTGATTCGTAAATAGGACAGAGACTTCAAAGTTGACTAATAGATCATCTTTTCTAATGTAATGTCGTTGATGATGTTTATGAAGTATTGGGGGACAAAGTTGCTCGCGTCCATAGTGATCCTAAAGCTATACGTGTCCCCTGGGTGGTGCTAAATGAGCAACAGCGATAGGCAGCCAGTCCATCCTAAGGATCTCCTGGCCAATTTCATGATGTCTACTGAATTTATTGAATATAGTGACTTCCAGAAACCAGAATTTAGAAACATTGGCCCTACACAACGCATTTGTCAATTAAATATTGAATCTATTAGCAAAGCCAAATGCAATTATTTATTGAAATTATTGATAACCAACAATGTTGATGTGATTGCTGTCCAGGAAACACGTGCTGCTGATCCTGAACAGCTCCTTAAAAGAGGTCACATTCTGGGTTACACTGCTATTGGTGCAACTTATCATGAAGTATATGGAATAGTAACATATGTGCAAAATTGTCTTAAAGAAGTTTTTCTTCTATCTCAAAATATTGTAGAAAACATACATACAGTAGTGATAAAAGTTCAAGATATTACAATTACGAATATTTATAAGCCACCTGGATCACCTATGCCGGAAAAAAATTATTCCTACTGCTGAACATCCTGCAATATATATTGGGGCCTTTAATAGTCACCATGAACAGTGGAATTATGCTCGAAACAACGAATGTGGCGAAAAACTTGTTGATTAAATCGAACTAAATAATCTTCACTTAGTCTTTGATGCCAAAGACAAAAGCACTTTTAGATCTGTGGCCTGGAAAAGAGACTATAACCCTGATTTATGTCTTGTGAGCAAAAATAATTCAGGTCACCCTATGCAGAATCTGAGAATGGTCTTAACTGACTTTCCTCATAGTCAACATAGACCGGTATTAATTGATATTGGCATTTCCATTCCATTTGTAAGATCAAAGCCTATCCCACACTGGAATTTTAAAAAGGCTGACTGGAATAAATACGCAAACGAACTTGACAAATGTATTCGCTGGATAGTAGTAATTTTCATCGATTTATAGGTGTAGACATGCTTGCTGCCAAGAAAAGTATTCCTAGAGGTATTAGACAAAACTATATACATGGTTGGAGCAAAGAATGTGAATTATTTTATAATGAATATCAGATAAACAATGACCCAAAAACAGCAGACGAACTCCTAGAAAACTTGGATATATCCCAAAGGAAAAAATGGATAAATACAGTTGAAGGTATAGACTTTACTCATTTCAGTCGTAAAGCTTGGAGCCTTCTTAGGAAACTAGGTGGTAGTGCTCCTTTGATTAAAGAACAACCAAGAATCACCCCAGATCAACTAGCTATACATATTGTTAATATATCACGTATCTCAAACAATAAAAAGCATACAAGATATATAAAGAGAAAATTAAAAGAATTTAGCAAGTCTTCACCTATAACTTCAAATTTTGCACACCCTTTTACGCAGCAAGAAGCTGAAGCAGCCTTAAAGGAATTAAAGCCTGGTAAGGCTCCTGGTTTTGATAACATTCATCCATAATTTTTGATTAATCTGGGAAGAAATGCAAGATTATGGTTAACAAAGTCCTATACTGACATTCTTACAACTGATAAACTTCCCACTATTTTTAAAAAAGCAAAAGTACTTTCAATTTTAAAGACTGGTAAGCCTAATCATAAACCGGAAAGTTACCGACCTATTACTCTCCTCAGTTGTTGTTATAAACTCTTTGAAAGACTTATTTATAATAGAATAAGCTCCACAATTTTTAAAAATGTCCAAATAGAACAAGCTGGCTTCAGACCAAATCGTGGGTGTTGTGACCAGGTTCTCTCTTTGGTAACTCACATAGAAGCTGGTTTTCAAAAAGGTTTAAAAACATCAGCAGCATTTATTGATTTGTCAACAGCCTTCGACACTGTTTGGAGACAAGGCCTTCTATATAAATTATATAAAATTATCCCATGTAAAACAATAGTGCATATTATTAACAATATGCTAAGAGATAGAAGATTTATAGTGACTATAGGTAATAAAACTAGCAGCGAAAGGAAGTTAAATAATGGATTGCCACAGGGATCTGTTTTATCTCCATTATTATTCAATCTGTATATATCTGATCTTCCCGTCACTACGTCAAGGAAATTTTGTTATGCCGACGATATAGCAATAACTACACAGCATAAATGCATAAGTCATACAGAAGAAATTCTAAAAGCTGACTTAACTATCCTGGATAAATATTTTAAAAGATGGAGACTGTTTAAATAGGAACAAAACGGTGATATCTTGTTTTCATCTAAATAATAACTTGGCAAATGTGAAACTAAAAATTGAATTGAACAACACTATACTTCAATATAATACATTCCCTAAGTACTTGGGAGTCACACTTGACCATTCTCTCACTTTCCGGCAACATCTTTCAAACTTGGCTTATAAACTAAGAACACGTAATAATATCCTACAGAAACTCTGTGGCACCACCTGGGGTTCTAGAGCCTCTACTCTTCAGACAACAGCCCTTGCTTTGGTATTCTCAGGTGTTGAATATTGTTGTCAGATGTTGAATATTGTGCTCCTGTGTGGCTAAATAGCCCTCACACAAGGATTATCAATTCTCAATTGAAAAATACCTTAAGATTAATTACAGGCTCTATTAGATCGACCCCAACATATTGGTTACCTCTTTTAGCAGGCATTATTCCTACAGAACTATGTAGATTGAATTCTTTAGTCCGTGAATTCCAAAAAATTGCTGGTAATCCGAACCTACCTATTCATCAGGATCTCCCAACTCTTAATGTCAATAGATTGAAATCTCGCCATCCATCACAACGAGCAGCAGAACTAGTGCTAAATAATTTTAATCATTGATCGAAGTGGGAAGAAACATGGAAGGAAAATACGAAAGAACATTTGCATAATATCTTTAAAGGTGATCAAATCATCACAGGATAAGCTCTACCTCGCAAAACATGGACGGTACTAAATAGAATTCGGACAAATCATGGCCTATGTGGAGATACTCTCTATAAATGGAACAGACAAACATCTCCAGAATGTGACTGTGGTGCTCCACGACAGACTATGCAACATATTGTAACACAATGCATCTTCCATGCTTATCAGAATGACTGGAATGACTTTTTACAAGCGGCTCCTGAAGCTGTGACCTGGATTATGAACTTAGATCTGAATTTATAATGACATATATGTTTCTTTTCCTTATTATAACATATTAAGACATTTACTTTTAACTCTTATTTTAATTTTCCAACTTCTTGGATTAGATCTGTGTTTTCCTTCAAAGTTTTAACTTAAAATATTTTAAATTCTTCAATTCTGTTCATATATAATGACATTATGATTCTCTTTTTTAACATCATGTTTTTGCCATGAGCTATGCATGTATGTATGAAGTATTGTGTGTTTTTGATATAGACCAGCAACCATGCTGGTCTTGGACAATAACACATACCAATTAATTAACTATAACCCAACTAATAGAATAAAAAAGAAAACAGAGAATCTACTTAAGTCAATTACCACATGGCCCGAAGATATGGTCAAAAAACTATTTCCACAGTACGTTCGCCCCCGAGAATATATGAGCTACCGAAAATTCACAAAGAAAACACACCGCTAAGGCTTATAGTCAAAGGGATTGATAGCCTGACTTATCACTTAGCCAAAAAATTAGCGGCAACACTCAAGGAGTTGGTAGGTCATTCCCCTCCTATATCAAAAACACACAACACTTCATAAACATCATCAAAGACATTACATTAAAAAAAAGGTGATCTATTAGTCAGTTTGGGCATCTCTGCCCTCTTTACAAATGTCCCAATCAGAACAAATTTCCTCCAGATATCATGGCGCTCTTTGCACATATATTACGTTCTGGTTATTTTGTATGGCAAACCGCTTTCTATCTACAAAAAGAAGGCACAGCCATAGGCTCGCCATTATCTCCCCCATTGCTAAATTTTATATGGAACATTTTGAACAACTTCCTTTAGATTCCTCCCCCTTTAAAACCCAAAGTCTGGCTTAGATACGTTGACGATGTTTTCGCGATCGGGTCTCATGGCTGCCAGACACTAGACACCTTCCTTAGCCACCTAAACAAGCAACACAAACGTATACAGTTCACAATTGAGACTGAAAAACATAACACACTACCGTTTCTAGATACACTTGTCACACGTCTCCCCTCAGGCAATCTTTCCTTCACTCTTTACCAGAAACCGACACATACTAGCCAATATATACACATAAACTCCTACCACCCAACACAAAAACTAGGTGTCATCAATACCCTAAAAAACAGTGCTCTGAAGATCTGCTCCAGTGAACAGGCACTGAAAGACGAATTTAAAGTGATCAGCAATACTTTTCAAAAAATGGATACAGCCAAAACACTATTAACAAAATACTCTACAAGACTTCAATAAAAAAACAAAGACAAACCAGACTACAATAAAACTATAACCATTTCCTACATTAAAGGGACATCAGACAAAATAAACAGAGTACTACAAAAATACAACCTCAAAGCCACCTTTAAACTTCCTGCAAAATTAAAAAACTTACCTAACTCATCCAAAGACCCACTCCCTTGGCTGGCCCACGCTGGAGCATATCGTATTTACTGCACCTGCAACCCGGTTTGCAAAAGGAAAAAATCATCTTTCATCAGGACAATGCACCTACCCACAAAAGTGTTTTGGCAATGGGAAAAATAAAGAATCTGCACTATGAATTGTTGGAACATCCACCTATTCCCCAGATTTGGCTGCCTCTGACTTCTATCTCTTCCCCAAACTAAAATTCTTTCTTGCTGGTCAGCTTTTCTTAGAACCTACTGAGATCTTACTGAGAACCACTACAAGGACAGGATAATGCGCTGGAGCATCGCTGGAATAAATGTATTAGTCTTAAGGGAGATTATGTTGAAAAATAAAAATAATTTTGAAATTATAAATTCGTTTTTTCATTGTTAGGCCGAGAACTTTTCAGGCCACCCTCGTAATAACAAAATAATAATAATAAAAAAATGCAGGGTTATAATTGCAGGAATGTTTTCATTAACTTCACTTCATAGCTTTATGGAAGCAATTAATAATAGTTAACAGTTTTTCTAACTATATGGCATTTGAAACCGTTGTCGACAATGTTCTCTAGTGCTTTCTGCCTAATGGCATTTCATTTTCTATAATATTTGTTTGGTATTTTTCTTAATTTATTTCATTCCTTATAGATGTATTAAGCTGGAAATTGAACTCTGACAGATAAACAAGAAAATATGATAAAGTAAGATGGTGAGAGATTATACTGACTATTGAAAGCAAGTTGAGACTTCCAATATTCAGAATGGTTTTACACCAGGCGAAGATCATCTACCACTGAAAGACATTCACAAACATCCATGCTACCTTGTGATGCAATCCTAAGTTTGCAGGATGAAAAGTGGAAGCACTCATCAAACCTAAGCCAATAAGGATGGCAATATCGATCATTTTTATTCTAATCTTATTTGTCAGCCTGACTGGCCAAGTGGCTAGCATATCCACTCTCTAACCAAAGCCAAACAAGACAAAATGAATTATCTTCAGACAGGATACGAATTTTTACTGGTAGTGGACTTCAAAATTGTTAAGTACTAATGTTTTACTGTTTACTGCCAATATTGCATAACTTAAGAAATAAGAAATCAAATATACCTGATGAGAATTACTTGGCCTTAACATGACCAAAGCATTCGGAGTGGTCACAGGATATTTAGTTTCTGGTGCCTCCAGATGACTTGCAGATGATGAATGATCAACATTCCTGACTAGAGAATGAGTCTTCAAGGGTTTTATAAATGATTTTGGAAAACCTAAAAAAAGTGAAAATTTTTAATAGTTTTTATCTTTTATCTTTTTTTTTTTTCAATTTAAATAAAAAAGAATATATAATATGATACTAACTACAGCTAATGTGTTTAAAAAAAAATGTCTACTGAACAATTGGTAGCCGATGCAGATATTTCAAATTGGAGGGAAATTGGTATATGGAGTAAGTATAGTGAAATCAAAGTAAATACTTTTTTTACAAGCAAAAAATAAATGAGAGATATAACACAACAGATTTGTGAAATAAATGCAAAAATTACTGCACCGAAGTTGCATTAACATGATTTTGGAGCTTGAATGTTTATATTACAGTTCAAAGTTTATAAACCCAAAGGGGAAGGGATTATGTAGATTTTTAGAAGCAAATGGCACTAAAATTGTACTAACATCATCATAGGTTGTTTATTTTTTTTTTTTTGTCAAATAATTTTTTTTTTTCAGGTTATACACTAACCTATGCACTATTCCATACACTAACTATGAAATAATTCAATGTTGTTTCTTTACTAAAAATGTTTGTAGCCACAGTGACAAAGTGAAAAAAAAATAACAAATTATATACAGCAATCCCTCAATTAATGTGCCTCTGATTAGTGCGACTCTAAAATTCAATTAGTGTGCCTATATACATCTTAAAGATAAATGTTACAGATTTTTAAAATTTTCTATCTATACATTTTTTATGGCTAACTATTTTAAAAAATCACTCACCAGGATGAAATAATTTAGTTACTGATTTAAAACATTTTACAAAGTTATTTTTTGATGACATACTACACTATTTCCATGTACACTATGTTCCAATTTTACTGCCAAAATTTATGTATGCTAATTACATAGCATTTAGATTATCATATCTTGTAACTCATTTGCAATTGTTTTCCTTACTTTTTTTATTTTAAAGTATTTTCCCAACCTTTCATCATGAGTAAAAGAATTAGTGATCAAAAACGTGGAAGTGTGAAAACAATTTGAAAAGTAATCTCATTGGAAGAAAAACTTGAAATAATAAACAAAAATGAAAACAAGGCGAGTCTAGAGCAAAGATAGGACAAGAACACAAAAATGGGTGAATCAACTATAAAAGCAATTTTAAGCAAAGTTGCTGAATACAAAGAGAAACATGAGGCTGCTTCAAGTTCATCATGCATGAGCTCGAAATCAAAGTATTATAATGATTGAATTAGAGAGATTTCTTTCTACATGGATCATCAAATTCCTGCCATGTACCCTCAAGGGGTGTACAGGATATGATAGTACTACATAAAAAATTTACATCATTATTAACTTATCTACAATTTTCCTCCAAATCAGTCTGTTACTTGTCAAGACTCCAACATTATCAGATCTTATATTTCTATCATCTAAGATACTTTGTACCGTATTAATCCACCTATATCTTGGTCTTCCTCTAGGTCGTTTTCCTGCCAACCTGGCAGAGAACACTTGTTTTGCTAATCTTTCCTCGCCCATTCTATTTAAGTGACCATACCACCTGAGATTAGCTCTGCTAACGCATTCCTGGATGCTGACAATGTCAAGTTATTTCCTAATATCCTCGTTTTTAATATGATATTGCCATTGATGCCATCTGTTCATGCCTCTAATCTTTCTCAGGACTCTCATATCTGCGGTCTCTAGTCTTTGGTCAAGTGTTTTACTTCTGATCCAGCTCTCAGATCCATAAGTTAAAACTGGTTTGAACACTTTCTTGTATACAGCTAATTTAGTGTTTCGACTAATTTCTCTCTTATTTCATATGAATTTATTCAATTGACTTCCTACCATACCAGGCTTTGTTGATTCTGTTGTCTATTTCCATATTTAATTTACCATCTTCACTAAAAATCGTGCCTAAATAGCTGAAATGTATTACTTCTTTTATAGGCTGTCCATTCACAATGCAGTTGATATTTTCAATGTTTCTTCCTATTTTCATTGTCTTTGTCTTTTTAATGCTGACCATACCATATCTCTTACAACAGTTATTTAATTTAGTCAGGGATTCTTGCAGACTTGTAGCAGATTTATTTAGAAGTATAACATCATCCGCATAAAGCAAAGAGCTGACATTAACATCTCCAATCTTGATATCATGTTTAATACCACTTTCCTTCATAATGTGATCCATATAGATAATGAATAACAGAGGTGATAATGTACATCCTTTCTTACACCAGATTTAACATTAAACCATCTTCCTGTACTTCCTTCAATTCTAACTGCTGACTTACAACTCAAATAAAGACTAAGTATTGCTTGATATAATGCCCCATTGACACCATATAACTGTAGCGTATTGAATAGCTTCTCTCTCTTGGCACCTTGTCATATGCCTTTTCTAGATCGACAAAACTTAAATACATATCTTTGTTATGTTCCCATGATTTCTCAACTATTTGTCGTAAAGTGAAGATCTGATCCTGACAGCCTCTATTTGGTCTGAATTCAGCTTGATCTTCACCAAGCTTTTCTTCCACAATTCTTGTCAACTGTTTCTCATAAATCTTACCAGGAACACTCAGTAGGGAAATACCTCTGTAGTTCTCACATTCAGTTTTATTTCCCTTTTTATATATGGGTACTATGAGAGCTCTGCTCCAATCTATTCTACATGGATCAAAGATTGTAACCAAAAACAGATTCCGCTAAGCACTGACCTTATTAAATCAAAAGCATTAAGTCTCATTGCAACCTTGAAAGAAAGGGCTATCAATGATGGAAAAGAAGGGGAATTCCATGCTGGTGCTGGGTGGTTTGAGCATTTCGAAAAGAGAAATAGCCTATTTAATCCTATTCACAGGCGAAGCTGCAAGTGCAGATAAGGAGGTGGCCGCAAATTATACAGAGATTTTGAAGAAAATTGTGGAAGAAGGGAGCTATTGTGACCAACAAATATTTAATGTCGATGAAACCAGCCTTTTTTGGAAGCGAATGCCTTCCAAGTCTTTTCTGGCGAAATCAGAGAAATCTCAGCCTGGTTATAAAGTCGCAAAGTTGAGCGAAATTACTGCTAGCAATATGCGAGCCTTTTGGAAGCACATTCTTCCACATTGTGCAAATGATTTTAGAGACTTTTCAAATGAATCTAACTTAATTAAATCTCATTCTGAGAAATTGAGTGATTCCATCCTGCTAAATTTAGATGCAAGCAGGAAGATCCTGAAGAAAATTTAATCACTTACAATCCCAAAGAGATTTCACAGAAACAATTTGAAAATATTTTTTATACAATTAAAGTTTTTAAGCAGCAATGCTTAGAGGCTGACCCTGATGAAGGGAGAAGCAGTAAAACTTGCAGAAGTAGTAAAAGAGGCAACATATAACGTCAGTTCTAGGAAAAAAAGAAACAAAATGCCTGCCAAACTGTAGTAGCTCAATTCTTTGTTAAGTAGAATAATAAATTTATATTCCGAATATGTTTTATTGTCTTTCAGCTTCATGATTTTCCTTTAACTAGGCCCTAAGATATACCCTAATTCTTTTATTAAAAAAATTGAGGGTCAAAAAAGAAATTTGAGGAACAAATTATACTTTTGCCCATAGGTTATTATATTCAATTAGTGCATTTTCGATTAATGCACCTGTTTTAAAGAATGCATTAGGCGCATTAATTGAAAATAGTAAGAACATTTTGGCAGCACTGGCAAGTTGATAACTGGCTTCTAGTAGCTGCATGGGGATACTAGTGCAACATTGGTATCACTCGTTTATCAGGGACTAGAAACTTTCAACAAGTAATATAATCACACAAGCTCTGTAAAGTTTTTTTTACTAAAGAAAAGTTTGTCGTTGCAGTGACAAAGTGAAAAATACATCAAAAATTATATATTTTTGAAGAGAAAATTCTAACAACCTATTGGCACCCGTGGCAAGTTTACATATTTTGGCCAATGGAAATCAATGTGTTAATAATAAGGAAATGAATTCCACTTACATAGTTTGGATCTTACTTACACTCAGGAAACTAAACTTCATAATTTTGTGATTGTTGTTTCTGTAACAATTCTCGAGTAATTCTGAATTCACTAGGGAAAGGTAATAAAGGCTGATTGATTTACATTATGATGATGATGAGGTGGCTTCTTTTAACTCTAGCGAGTGGGATGGTGGTAAAGTGCTAATCAGTCTCCCCATCAACAAGATCCAGTGAAAGGAATATTTGGGAAAACAAACAAAACTGTTATGAAACAAGGGTGACGGGAATTATGAAACACCACTTCCCAAAACTGAAGAAATCATAATCCATTGTGCCTGTTGAGGATGGGCTGGTGAAACAATATTTCATAAGCCTTTCTGAACAACTTTTCTAAAAGGAATTAGCAGTGTCATTACTTCCATTTATATTTTCATCTTCTTCCAATGGACCCTGCAGTGTGTATTGACTGAATGCTTAGCAGGGCAATAGTTTTCAAACTACAAAATATATTTTATCTTTGCACATTTGTGATGATCATCCCATCTGACCACAGTCTGCAAGGCTGATAGAAAAGGAACAGCATGAGATAATCACTTTATGTGAATCCCAATCACTAAACGCTGGAAGCCTATTGTACATTAGAACCATGGGTGGAATAAGGATTAAATAATCCAGTAACTCTTCTCTAAATGCCAAGCATAGAATTTTTCAATCAACTGCAGATTTCCAGTAAGCAAGGTGGTGATTTCACACCAGACAATGAAATTCATCTACTACATAAAGACATTTACACACATCCATACCTACAGCAGATAACAGCATAAAAAAATGGCTTAGCCACAGTTCTCAAGTAAATTCATTATAGCAAATCTTCCATTACAACAAAATATTTCTTTTATCATTATGAATACAGTGAGAGTTAACTGTACTAAACCAAGAGAACAATGATTTTAAATAGTCTTATAAAGATATCGCTTCCATTTTCCATTTTACACATTAAGAATAAAGTATTCAAATACTGTTAAAATTTTCTGCTTACGTAATGAATTGGGAGATTGGGGAATGGGACCAGAAGTGGAAGATTCTATTACTGAACCAATCTGAAAGCATTTTCCTCTTCTATATTCTTCTTCTGATAATTCACATTGAATCTAATGCAATAAACAAATGACATGAAAGCATGCATATGTTCAAAACAATTTATCCATTTTGTTAAATATATAAATAAATAAATGTAAATTCTACATAAATTGGTGAATACCTATCAATGAAAATAAAATAGTTTTATTGAATGATATACAGATCCATTAGCAAATTGATTAAGATCAGATTCCAATCAATATGAACTTTGAACATGCCATAATTCACAAAATCATATGGATCTATGCATAGACATGCTTATGTACATAAGCAGTTTGAAAAAAGTAGCAATTATTATGGAAGAAATATAACAAGCAATGACATCAGATGCATGGAGAATAAAAAAAAAAGCAAGCCAGAAAAGTGACAAGCACGGTAATGAAAGAAAAAAGCAAAATATGAGAGGAGAAAAGCTTATTAGACTAAACAAAATCTAAGGCAGCTCTTCTGCTGTGTGGTGAACAAGAGGAACAATAATTGCACATTAGTGACACTGAAGATGGTAGCAAAGTAACCACTGCAGAGAATGTGGTGGAGTTTTTTAATGAGCACATTGTTGGATTTTATGCTGGAGTGAATAACGCTGTGCAATATACAGACGAAAGAAAATACTACAGGGACTGAAAGTGAATGAAATAGAGGTTTATGAGGTGTTGAATAGACTAGATGCTAATAAGTTGGTGAGGGTGAAATGCTACACACTGCATATTTGTAAGACTTTTAGGAACAGAATATAGGACTGGAATGACAGAAACATAGGAGATTATTTATGAAGATCAGCATAGATCTGTAAAGGGTAGAGCTTTCTTCAGAAATCTACCTGAAACTTATGAAAAAATGATAAATATGTTCAAATCAAGATGTCTCATCATTCATAGCAATATTTTTGGACCTTATGAAGGCATTTTGACAGATAGACTGCTGCATGGAAGCTGTAGTACAGGAACAAATCACAGATTAGTCCCATAGATAGAAGATTAGTTATCTGAATGATAACAGCAAGTTGTCTTTGATTGAAGGGGATGAGGGGGGGGGATGCCAGAAAAGCAAAGAAGCTATTAGCATGGCATAGGATTTCTAAACTTTGGTCACCACCACTGTTCAACTTATATGTTAATGAGGTTTCATATAGATGATAATGGATAGTAGTTTACTTATTATATAAAGTTGGGAAAAGTCATAGGGAAGGGTGACGTTAATGCCTCCAGGAAGATTTAAATAAACTTTTAGCTTATGCAGATGAGTGAGGTTGCCAAGTACTCTGGAGTGCAGAAGTGTAAGGCCACAATCAGTACTGATAAATCTGTGTCTAGAAGGTGGATGAGAGTTGAAATCTAGGGTTATGGTTAATATAGACGAAAATTCAGAGTCACAATGTAAGTGTTGCAAAAAAAAAAAAAAACACAGCTGACTGATACTATGATAAGGAGAATGCCGATAAGAGATAACAGATAGTTTTACCACTGTACATCAACCTCCTTAATTGCACAAATTTGATCATGTTTCCAATGTGATGCAGAGAAGGCCTGGAATGTTCATTTCACTGCAGGCCTTCTGTAACTCAGCCAGTATTGCAATGTCTGGCAATGGTTGCTCACTGAGTGAGAGGTGTAAAAATTCTATTGATGTACATGGAGCTTTCTTATTAATAATAATTATAATAAAGATTGTTAATGTGTTCACAAAATTCTTTGCTGAAAACTCTAACCAGAGAATTCATTGCAGGAAAATTTTTTGCCAGGAAATTCATCATGGGAAAAAATTCATCTGCATACTTTTCATTAAAAAAATTAGTTGCAGGTCCTGAAGTGTTTAATAAAAAATGATAATTATGATGATAAATGATAAAATAAAATAAACAATAGAATGATAAATAAAGATCTGTATGTTAAGGCCTAAGTGCTGGGAGGATATCATGTTGGAAGTTTAATGGAATATTTAGCATTAGGAAAGGATTAAAAACTAATTTTAATTTCCAATAGTTTGTCTCAGTCACTGAGACATCTTCAGGAATTGCAAATAATCTTTTAAAACACAAAGACAACACAATACTAAATGAAACGCGTGGATGACTTTAAAGTCCTATCTAGATAGTGCACACCTTCTATGGGCATTTGCAGGTGGCCTAGGATGTAAAGTGGGACCTCTGACAATTATTGTTTCCCAAATTTAGGGAAGTTTTATGCATCTGTATTTATTTAAATTCAGTTGATTTCTGAGTGCCACTGCAGATTCGATAAACAGTCTTTGAATAAAAGTTTTGATAAACTTTTTGAATTTACAATGATGGAGAATGGTGGGTTTTCTTCCAGGAGATCTTGTAGGTTGTATCCAATACATGGTCTGCAAGGCCAGATTGACCACAGTCATGGTTGCAAATGTATGATTTGTGTTCTACTAAACGGATGGTTGCCAGACATTACAAAAAAGCTTAAACCTTTTGGTTCTAATCACCCCCTCCCAGATATATGGTTTATCTAAAATCCACAAGCCTAAAGTAGATGCCACTGATGCTCCATGCTACAAATTATCAAAACAGCTGGCTAGCTCTCTAACCCCCCCCCCCTCACTGGACTTACCACATCCTATATAAAAAAACTCTATCCATTTTAAAACCTTGATTGAAAATCTAACTTTAAATAATAGAGACATATTGGTAAGCTTTGACATCACTTCACTGTTTACCAATATTCCCTAATGACATCTTAACACTCTTAAGAAACATATTTCCGTCTGATATCTTAGATCTCTTTTCCTTTGCCATCAATTCTGGTTATTTTTCTTGGAAGAACAAAATTTACAAACGAGAGAGAACTGCTATGGTTCCCCTTCTTGCCAATTTTTACATGGAAAATTTTGAAAAATGAGCTATAGACTCAGTCACTCTCAAACATAATAAATTTAATTTAATCCTTTATCTAAGTGTAAGCAAACAAAGTTTGTGCCTGAAAATATCTTCAGGACTGAGGTAAAGTGGTGCTACACCAGGCAACTCCAAGCAAAGGTGGACCAAGCTCTCATCACTCCTTGTCTCAGTATCTCCCATAATGCAAAGCACATCTCCTTGTGGACATGTATACTGCTATGCATTAAGGGAAAGGCCACTACCCAGACCGGTTTCGACCTTTATTGAGGTCTCGTCAGTGGGAGGCAGACCCAAAACGTGGAGATACTAAGGCAGAAGCAATAGGAGAGGTCATATTTACCTACACGAGTTGCCAACAGGTGTACCACCTTATTATTGAATTACTCTGGATTTAGAGAAAGATGTTGGAAGTGTTAAATCTTGAATGAATATATTTCAATAAGAACTATCTCATTCGGGATTTGACAAGTTTAAAACACAAAGGGAATATGCTTGTATCTAGGTAAAAATCTATAAAGTAACGTATTTTGACAAATTTTGATAAGTATGTATATATGAAATTACTACCTAACTTTGTATATTAGCAATGGAAGCAATTACTATTATTATATGAAATTACTACCTTCTTCTTCTTATTGTGCTATCTTCTATCGAAGGTCAGCGACCATCTTGGCGAACAAACTGCGGTCTTGTGCTAATCTGAGCAGTTGTGCACTGCTCTTTCCTGTCCATGTCTTGATGTTGTCAAACCATGATATTCTTTTTCTTCCTCTAGTTCCTTTGCCATCAATTCTTCCTACCAAAATAGTTTGTAGAAGTTGGTATTTGCTGTTTCTCATGATGTGGCCAAGATATGATGTTTCGTTTCTTGATAATTTGTACAAGATGTTTAGCTTTGCCAATGGATTTTAAGACCTCTTCATTGGTAATTTTTTCTGTCCATGATATCTTTAGCATTCTTCTGTATAGCCACATCTCAAAGGCTTCGATTTTCTTGATGGTTGCCACCTTCAATGTCCATGTTTCAACTCCATAAAGCAGAATAGACCACACGTAACATTTCAGCATTCGGCATCTGACTTCCATGTTTAGGTCTTTATTGCAGAATAGTGTTCTCATTTTCATGAAGGACTGCCGTGCAACTTCAATCCTTGTCTTTATATCTATTTCTGGATCCCACCGTTCATTAAGCCAACAACCAAGATATTTATATCTTGACACTTGATCAATATTTTTCCCATTGAGTGTCAGTTTCATTGATGAGGCTGGATGTTTGCTGATGATCATGTATTTTGTCTTGTTGATGTTTATATTTATTCCCATTCTTTTGCTTTCTATGTATACTCTATCAATGAGTTTTTGGAGATCCATAATGTTATCTGCAATTAGCACGGTGTCATCTGCATATCACAGGTTGTTAACAATCTTTCCATTTATTGTGATTCCCTCTGGACATTCTTCCAATGCTTTTTTAAAGATTACCTCTGCGTATATGTTGAACAGGAGTGGTGAGAGTACACATCCTTGTCTCACTCCTCTTTTGATGTTAATATCACTGGTGGTAATGTTGTCTAATTGAACGGTAGCTGACTGATTCCAATACAGATTTGTTATTAGTCTTATGTCTTGTTCGTCTAGCCTTGTTTGTTGAAAGACTTCTATTAAGTTAGTGTGTCTGACTTTGTCGAATGCTTTTTCAAAATCTATGAAACACATAAAGACAGATTTCTGTTTTTCTATGCATTTTTGTATCAATATTTGGGTACAGAAAAGGGCCTCTCTAGTGCCAAAACCATTCCGAAAGCCGAATTCTGTTTCACTTAGAGTTTCTTCACTTTTTCTATAAATGCGATTCTGAATTACTTTCAAAAATATTTTTAATGTTTGGCTCATTATTCTAATAAGTCGGAAGTCACCACAGGAATTCGCTTTGGGTTTCTTTGGGATAGTGATAAATGTAGATTTGAGCCAATCTGATGGAAATTCATCACTTTCATATATTTCATTAAATAGTTTTTCAAGAAGTTTGATGTTATCTGGTTCTATTAATTTTAAAAATTCTGTTTGCACACCATCTGGTCCACTGGCTTTTCCTGTTTTACTTGTTCGTATAACATTCTCTATTTCGCATTTCATGATTGCTGGTCCTTGAATGTTATGTTTTATATTTATAGGCTTCTGTCTAGTATCATTGAAAAGTTCTGTTACATATTTTATCCAAATCTGTGCTTTATTCTCTTCTTCTAGAACTATTTTTCCATTTTCGTCTCTTAGAGACACTATTTGCTTTTCCTCAGTTTTCCAGAAATTTCGTTGATTTTCTTATACAGATTGAAATTATCATGTTTCTTCTGAAGCAGTTCAATTTCAGTACATAAATTTTTCATCCAATTTTCCTTGGCTTCTTTTATTTTTTTCTTGATGACGTTATGTGTTTCTGTATACCTGGCAAGGTCTTTGTTTTTGTACATTCTTCTTGTATCAATAAGAGAAAGAATCTCATCTGTCATCCATTCCTGTTGTTTTATATTATTCACATAACCTACTTCTTCAATACTTGTTGTTACGATGGCATTCTTTAAGCTATTCCAAAGAGATTCCACACTTTTATTTTCTTCTATGTTAATCTATTGTAATCGCAGGTTAAGCTGCGTCTTGGCACTTTTATTTATGTTCGGGTCTTTCAGTTTTTCTACATCAATTTTCTTTTTCTTCTTTTGTGATTTTTTAGCTGATTTTAATCTAAGACGTACTTCTGCAACTATGGGATTGTGGTCTGATGAGATATCTGCTCCAGGATAAGTCTTTGCACTCTTTATACTACTGTGGAATCTTTTATTTATCAGTATATAATCAATTTGATTTCGGACAATGTTATGTTGGTTATCTTGAGGCGATTTCCAAGTGTACAGTCTTCTGGGTGGAAGTTTAAACTTTTTTTAAATTACTACCTAACTTTGTATATTAACAATGGAAGAAAGTTTTTGTAAATTATGTGTAACCAAGTAGTAGCACAAGTTCAAAGTCCGCGAGCCAGACACCAGGATTAGTGAAATAGCCTAAAGCAGTCACGTATGCACATAGCGTGCGCAGGGGTTCTCGGAAGATGCTATGGGAGAAGGCAAGACCCGCGCATAGAATTCAGTACCGTGTGGAAATATGTGATGCAAAAAGGATGCCGTTAGGGGTAGATATATTACTATTACTATTATTACTATTATTACGGGCAACTCCAGGGAGTCATTAGACTCATCGAGGGAGGCCCCAAATCATATTCATCACAACTATTTGACATTCATACAGTATCTATCATACCTCGCCTTAAACTCATTCACTGTCACAGCATCCCCCACAGACTCAGAGAGCGCATTCCACTCATTCACTACTCTAAAAGTAAAGAACCCAGCTCTAACACCTTTACTAACCACACTTTTGCCCAGTTTCCATGGATGTCCCCTAGTCCTCCCACAACCAGCCCTGTTCTCAAAAATATCTTCTGAATTAATTTTATAGAAACCCTTCAGTAATTTGAATGTCTCAATCATATCTCCCCTCCTCCGCCTATCAACCAATTTTTGCAACCCACAAATCCTCAACCTGTTCTCATACGGTTCATTCCACAGACCTGCTATCATCTTGGTCACTCGCCTCTGGATCCTCTCCACCTCCTCCCCATCAAGAAGAAACTTAGGTGACCAAATCTGAGCACAGTAGTCTAGATGGGGTCTTATCAAGGCTCGATACAGAGGAACAATAACCTGCTTGTCTCTGCTTGTCAACGTATTCTTCAGCAACCAAGTGATTTGATGAGCTGATTTGGCCACTTTTGCAATGTGTCCCCTAAAATTCAATTCCTTATCTACCAACTCTCCTAAATCTCGTGCCTCATCAATTTCCTTGAGCACGGTTCCACCAATTCAGTAAACTGCCACCAATCTTTTCACCCCAAAATGCATAACCTTACATTTTGCCACATTAAACTGACATCCATTCTCCTTAGCCCAAACCTCCAATCTATCCAAATCATCCTGCAAAATTTTGACGTCATCTGCATTCTCTATTGCCCTACCCAACTTCGCATCATCCGCAAACAAATGAACTGTTCCTCTCAGATCCTTTCCTATATCATTTATGAACAAATTAAACAGCAGTGGTCCAAGAACAGATCCTTGTGGCACACCACTAGTCACAGGCCGTCTTGTGGACTCTACTCCTGAGTAAACCACTGTCTGATATCTCTCCGTCAACCACCCTCCTATCCATCTCACCAACCCTATGTCCATTCCCATATGCTGCAATTTACTGATTAGAATACCATGTGGTATCCTGTCAAAGGCCTTGGTAAGGTCCAGTAGAATCACCATAAACCCATTACCCTTATCCTTATCCCGTCACTGTGTTATAATACGTGAGCAAGTTACTGAGGCATGACCTACCCTTCACAAAACCATGCTGTCCCCGATACAGTATCCCATTTTCTTCTATCCAATCTTGTATTTTCCTCTTGACTATTTTCTCTAAGACCTTGATAATGATTCCTGTTATGCTGATTGGCCGGTAATTTTCAACAGCAGCCTTGGAACCACCTTTGTGCAGTGGAACTATTTTCCCCTCTTTCCACCCCCTTGGGACTGACCCAGTCCTGAGGCTCAAATTAAACAAAATGGTCAAGGGCACTGACAATTCTTTGGCCGCTTCACTTACGACACGAGCTGGTATACCATCCAATCCCACAGATGTATTGACATTGAGGTTCTGTAATAGACTAGTTACCTCTACTTCATTCATCACAATTCCAGTATAAGCTGTTGGTTCTTCCATTCCTGCAAAGTCACCACCTGGATGATATACTCTTGCAAAGTGCTCGCTCAGTAATTCCACAATATCGACTGATTCGGTTACCTCCTTACCCTCAGCATTTTTTAAGATCATTCTACCATGAGCACTACCATGAGCTATATAAGAGCTGGGACCACCCAGCAGATCTCTCTTATGCTTACTCTTGCTCTTGCTCACTTGTTCTTGCTCTCGGTTTCGACATAGGCGCCAGTTATTCAAGGGTTGCCACCTGAGTCATTCACGATGACTAGCGGATGAAAGGTTCAACGTAGTGGTGTACAGACATAGAAGTAGTGGCCAGGTAGCGAGCTAAACGAGTGCAGTTTCTTCAGCATGCCGAGAAAGCCTGTGTAAGCTAATCGATGTGCAGTACCATGTGGACCAACCTAGGCATAGGCAAGACTGTAATATATATTCAAATAGATGAATGTTTCAGATCTAGTAATGTGTTTCAGTGTATGTTGTGAATGTTAATTAAGTTTGATATGTTATAGCATTAACCATAATCACAGATAATTAATCTAATCCCTGAAGGAAACTGTAGATAAAGGAATTGAAAGGGCAAACCACTGAAGTTTGATAGTAATGTTTCTTGATAAGGTCTTACTGTATAGATTACAATTTATTTATGTTCATTTCTCTAATCTAGGAATATGTTAGCTTAATTAAGTGTAAATATTTTGCTGAAATGTATAATATGAATTTTCTTAATAAACCCTTGTGCTTTTACCTAATTAGTTGCCTGATTTAATGAATCCAATGCACCACTCATGAAAGATTCGGACCTAAGCAGAAGTTAATTGTTTAGTTAAGACCATGACTGCAAACAAGGTTAAATACAGAAGGTACTGATATTTGGAAACTAGGTAAATATGTAGAACGATTGATCAAGTGACTGTCCGAGAGTTCACTCCTTGACTGAGAGGTTTTCCAATCTAAGGGCTCTGGGTGGTGCAGTGGAACAAATAAATTTTCCCAGGACCTTAAGAGGAGGTAACTCCAGATTTTTCCAATTAAGGAATTGGCTCTACTCAGAGACAATTCCTTTGTTAATTTAATTTGCGCATGTGACAATCTAAACGGCAGAAGTACACATAGATCTCTATATAACTAAATTATAATTAAATTATAATAAACAAAAAAGTAAAATACAAATAAAATAAGAACACAAAAAATAATATATCATAACAGAAGTTTATTTTGAACTTGGTTAGACTATAATAAATTTAGTTTAATCCTTTATCTAAGTGTAAGCAAACAAAGTTTGTGCCTGAAAATATCTTCAGGACTGAGGTAAGGTGGTGCAACACTAGGCAACTCCGAGCAAAGGTGGACCAAGCTCTCATCACTCCTTGTCTTAGTATCTCCCATAATGCAAAGCACATCTCCTTGCGGACATGTATACTACTATGCATTAAGGGAAGGGCCACTACCCAGACCAGTTTCAACCTTTATTGAGGTCTCGTCAGTGGGAGGCAGACCCAAACATGAAGATACTAAGGCAGAAGCAATAGGTGAGATCCTTCTATCTGGCTAAGATATGTAGATGATGTGTTCGCTATTTGGCCTGATGGCACCAGACACATTAAACTCCTTCCTCAGTCATCTTAATAGTCTATATCCAAGAATCCAGTAACATGCCTTCCTAATGGTAACCTCTCCTTCAATGTATATAGAAAACCCACTCACACAGGCAGATACATTCACAAACTTTCCCACCACCACCCCTCTAAACAATATAGCATTATTAAAACTCTAACCAATAGAGCCTATAATCTTTGTTCCAGTGAAACCTCTTTTTCAACTGAACTCAACCACATACACAACAATACCTTCCTTTCCAATGCCTACAGTGATTACGGAATTAAAAAATAATCAGTTCCCCCCCCCCATTGCTTCAAAAGGATTTCAGAAATGCCATCACCATCCCCTACATCCGTGGCACATCAGAAAAAATTGTTACGTTTTTACAACCTCGACACAGCTATTGAGTTTCTCACCAGAAACTTGCTACCCTTATCCATTCTACCAAAAATCAGCTCCCTCCTCTCTCAATGCCCGGAGTATATAAAGTACCCTGTTCCTGCAAGCTGGCTTACTTCAGACATCCAAGGTAGATCAGCGACCATCCATTTAGAAGAACACAAATTGTACATTTGCAATCATGACTATGGTCAATCTGGCTTTACAGACCATATACTGGATACAACCCACAGGATCTTCTGGAATAAAACCACCATAGTAAATTCAAAAAGGAAAGACTGTTTTTAGAATCTGGTCAGCACTTAGAAATCAACCAAATTTAAATAAATACGGATGCATAAAACTTTCCAAAGTTTGTGAAATAATAACTGTCAGCGGTCTCACTTTACATTCTAGACTGCCTGCAAATGCCCATAGAGAGTGCACCACCTAGATCAGGGGTTCCCAACCTGGAGTACCCATACTCCCAGGGGGTACGGGAAGCTTGCCCAGGGGGTACGGTGAATAGCAGGTAAATAAGTATATTATGCTATTAATATATTCCAAAAATAGTTATGTTATCAACATTTCCGGGCTATTCCATGTTGGTACTGTCTGTCAGCCATACCAGCAACATTTCAGGTCTCTTTTCGTACACGGACACAGTGAGATTGCATAGACTTTTTTTCTCACTACAGGGTCCGATAACTCAAAATGCCCAGTTAAGATTCAAGATAGCTAGTGAAATTGCCAGATCGGCGCTCCCTCGAGGCTCGTCTCCACGGCATCTGCACCTACTGCGCATGCACGTGGTGTACTGTATGGTACACACTCCAACTGCTTCATTTCGACATGCTCACAGTACACACGTTTTAGTGATAAACACAGATTAGCTAAATTACTTTTGCTAACTAAATTCTAATCTAATCGTAAGTAGCTTATAGTTAATTTTTAGCCTATTCTAAAATGAAAGGATAGATCAAGATTTAAATACATTACAATATTATTTATTTTTTAGCTTATTTTTAAAATGAAAGGTTAGATCAGGATTTATATACAAAAAAATATTATTTTTGCAGACTCAAGGAACGACCATGCCAAAGAAACGTTGTTACCAAGATTCATATGTGCAATATGGTTTTACTTTTGTGCTTGACAAAGAAGGTGTGCAAAAGCCGCAGTGCTTCATTTGCTCCAAGATATTCAGCAATGGCAGTATGAAGCCATCAAAATTAAGAGAGCATCTTCAGAATCCTCATTTAGAATAAAACGAGCACGATTTGGTAAGAATATCACACTTCATGACCATGGATTTATTACCCCGAAGAAGCCAGCACTGGAGGCCAGTTATTGCATCGCATTGAGGGTCGCCAAAGAAAAGAAACCACATACAATTGCTGAGACATTAGTGAAGCAGTGTGCTATGGACATGGTTGAGTTGATGTGTGGTAAAGAAGCAAAAGAGAAAACTGCACAAATACCATTATCAAATAATACAATTTGTGATGGGATTCGAGAAATGTCAGAAGACGTGTGTACAGGTAGTGGAGGAAATCAAGAAAAGTCTGGCAAGAATTAGTTTACAGTTGGATGAATCAATTGATGTCTCTAACTGCGCATAGCTTCTTGTTTTTACTAGATATATACATAAGAATGAAATAAAAGAGGAATTTCTTTTTTGTAAACCCTTGAAAGAAACAACAAAGGCAGTGGACATTATGAATTTGATGAATGATTTTTTTTTATTCAAATGGCCTTTCATGGGAATTAGTAGAATCCATTTTTTACTGACTGTTCTCCCACTATGTTGGGGGAAAAAATCAGGTTTCACCGCTTTTGTTAAAGAAATCAACCCAAATATTTTTACAAGCCATTACATCCTTCACCGGTATGCTTTAGCATCTAAAACACTTCCACATAATTTGAAAGCCGTTTTGTATGTTGTGAATTTTATCAAAGCAAAAGCATCGAATCACCGTGTGTTTAAATCTTTGTGTGAAGAGGTTGGAGCAGATCATATCATACTGATGCTTCATACAGAAGTACAATGGTTATCCAGAGGAAATGTTTTAGGAAGGGTTTTTGAACTTAGAAATTTAATTGAATTTTTTTAGTCGAAAAAGAATCTGCTTTTGCTTCATATTTCACAAAGATCCAAACTTTGAGATTTCTCTGGTTTATCTTTCTGATGTATTTGGAATTCTTAATTCTGTGAATATTTCACTGCAAGGAACAGATGTCATTCTCGCGGAGGCTGAAGAAAAGATACAATCGTTTCAAGAAAAATTGACTCTCTGGGAAAGAAGGGTGGAGTTAGGTAACTTTGCCAATTTCAAATCTCTTGATGAATCCAGCATATAAACTAAAACAGGAAGTTCATGATAGCATTATATTGCATTTAAAGAGACACTTGCAAGAATAATTCCTCCTGACCAAATGAATGAAGTCTGGATACGTAACCCTTTTCATATTGATTTAGAAAAAATCAGTGACAACAACCCAGTGAAAGACGAGCTAATTGATCTCTGCAATAACAAGAAACTCCGAATTGAATTCCAATCAATGAAGTTACAAAATTTTTGATGTACACTTGGAGAAGCATATCCCATTATCACCAAATGTGCTTACATGGCTATAATTCCATTTATAACAACTTATCTATGTGAATCAGGATTCTCAATTCTGTTTTCAATCAAGTCCAAAAAAAAACAAGAAACAAACTGGAGCCTGAACATGATATGCTGGTATCTATTTCAAAAACTGTACCAAGAATAAAACTGTTGGTGGATAAGAAACAGAATCAAGGGTCTCACTAGTCAATTTTACTGCAGTTTAATAAAGATTTTACAATTTTATGATATGTAATTGATTTATTTACCGAATAAAACTTTTATGAAAACTTAATTACTGTTTACTTCTTATATTCTTTGAATCTGTATGGTAAACTTAAGAATTTATTTCTTATTATAATGAATAGGGAGTACCGGATAATTTACTAAAAACCAAGAGGGTACAGGGACCAAAAAGGTTGGGAATCCCTGACCTAGATAGTACTTTAGAGTTACACACGTATTTAGTATTTTTTTTGTGTGTGTGTTATAAGAGTTATTTGTAATCCCTGAAGATGTCTCAGTACTGAGACAAATATTGGAAGCATTAAATTTAGTTTTTAATTCTTTCCTAATGCTGTAAATATTCCATTAAACTTACATGATAAATAAGGATAACTTAAAGGGCACATACAGAAAATAAATCAAATTCAAAAATTTTAAATAAAGTTCTAATTACAGTTTATTTTCAAATTCGCAAAGAGAAATATCATATTTTTCGCCTTATAAGATGCTTCACATTTTTCATGTCGAATTTTTGGAAAAAATATTCCTCGCAGTATAAGACACAAATTATGCATCAAATTTTTCATGTAAATGTTAACTTTTTTATTTAAAATTTTATTACATGCATTATCCGTTTATTTTCCATGTTTTTGCACACATGCATAAATCGTTTCTTTTCATAAATTTAAAGCATTATGATGGAGACCCTATAAAATCGATATTTCTTTCTGTTGCCAATAATTTTGCTTGTTGAATAATTATTTTTGTAGATATGTAGCAACCTCATCTTCTTTGATTATTATCCATGTTTTTAATTCATTTTAATTTCTGGCTATTTTTCATTAGGTTTTCTATTTTGAGATTGTTTTTTAGAATTTACTTCTATTAATTGCTGCTCTTGTGTCCTCCAAGTTCGTACCATTTTTTCTGTAGGCAGAAGATGAAAATGCCACTTTTGCTGCCCTACTTTTTTGCGTACTCGATCACACTATGCTTAAACATAAATGTATAGCTAAGTCTGTGCTTCATATAGAATCTATGCGTTATTAAAAAAAAATGTAAATATAATAATGTATTGATTACTAGTTTAAATACATGACTGTTAACAATCATGCAACTATTCAAACTAATCATGGATTATCGACAAGCAATGACGAAAAGTAACTGCACGTACATAAAAAATACTTCATTTTATAAGATGCATCCTAATTTTCAGATACATTTAAGGTACAAAAAAAAGCACATCTTATAAGGTGAAAAATACGGTAATTAACTATGCATTTCACCATGTACCCATAGATCTCCCCCCCCAGTATATACGACAAATATTAAATATCAATTTTAAAATTTCTTCATGTTCTTCATCTTTACTGAAGATGGTAAATTAAATATAGAAATAGACAACAGAATCAGCAAAGCTGGTATGGTGGGAAGTCAATTGAATAAATTCATATGGAATAAGAGAGAAATTAGTCGGAACACTAAATTAGCTGTATACAAGACATTGTTCAAACCAGTTTTAACTTATGGATCTGAGAGCTGGGTCAGAAGTAAAACACTTGACCAAAGACTAGAGACCGCAGATATGAGAGTCCTGAGAAAGATTAGAGGCGTGAACAGATGGCATCAATGGCAATATATTAAAAACGAGGATATTAGGAAAGAACTTGACATTGTCAGCATCCAGGAATGCGTTAGCAGAGCTAATCTCAGGTGGTATGGTCACTTGAAGACCAAGAGGAAGACCCAGAGGAAGACCAAGATATAGGTGGACTGATACGGTACAAAGTGCCTTAGATGATAGAAATATAAGATCTGATAATGTTGGAGTCTTGACAAGTAACAGACTGATTTGGAGGAAAATTGTAGATAGGAAGTTAGTAATGATGGAGTTTTTTTCATGTAGTACTATCATATCCTGTACACCCCTTGAGGGTACATGGTAGGAATTTGCTGCTGATGATGATGAAATTTCTTCATTTCATGAAATGCTAATATTGGGAAATAAAGTGAAGGCTAGTATTTCAGCAGCAGACAGAAATTTTGCATTAAGCTTAAATCAGCTTAGTGCTTTCATGATTTAGAAAACGAAAGGAATTACATCATTTATTATTATTATTATTATTGCAAAAGCACCTCCATGGAGTCCTAAAACTCATCTTAGGAGAATCAAACTAGCGACACAATATCTATTGTACCTCTCCTTGAAACCATTAATAGACAAAGCACAATTGACTCAAGCAACCATTCCATTCATTCAACACTCTCCAAGCAAAAAATCTAATCCTCATGCCCTTGCTAGCCACACTCTTACCCAACTTCCAGGGATGACCTCTTGTTCTGTTTCCTCTAGCAAAGTGCCAGAACATTCCCCCCTGCATCAGTTGTATAAAATCCTTTAAGTAACTTAAATATTTCTATCATATCTATCTCCCCTTTTTTCACCTATCAACTAACTGTTACAATCCACAAACCCCTTGATTTATTCTCTCAGGGGAGTTCCACATACCACTCACCATCTTGGTCACTTGCCTCTGGATCCTCTCCACCACTTCCTCATCCCCATCTGGATTACTGTGCTCAGGTGACTAGACCTGAGCACAGTAATCCAGATGTGGTCGTATTAAGGCTTAATAAAGATGAATGATAACTCCCTTATTTCTGCTTGTTAATGTATTCTTCAATAACCAAGCAATCCTGTGAGCTACCATGGCTACTTTAGCAATATACCCGATAAGCTTCAGCTCTCTATCTACTAATACACAACTTGTAATCTTTGTATCCTAAAATGCATAAGTACACTTTTATACATTAAATTCACATTCATTATGCTGTGCACAAACTGTCAGCCTATTCAAATCATACTGCAAGCTCTCAGCTTCCACCTTAATTAACTATTATCCTACTCAACTTTGCATCATCAGCAAACAACTGAATATCTCCCTACAAATTATTTCCTTCATCATTTATGTACAAATTAAACACCAGTGATCCAAACACAGTGTGATATACCACTAGTCAGCTGCCTTCTCCTAGATCCTTCTCCTCTATATGCTACTTTTTGGTATCTGTCCATCAGCTACCTTTTTATCCATATCACTAGTTTCACAACCATCTCCGTTTGTTTCAGTTTGCATAATAGAGTTCCATGCTAGTATCATGTCAAAATACTTTTGCAAAATCCAGCAGTATCATTGTGTAGCTATTCCCTTTATCCAACTCAGTTGTCACCTTATTATTATGAAAAGTTAAGGAATTGAGGAACTGATTAGCTTCAGGTTAGGCAAGGATGCCTACTTTCTCCTCACCTGTTTAGTATCTGTGTTGAGGACATCATCTGTGTAGCACTGGATGAACTTATGACAGGAATTAGAATAGGTGGTAGATTGGTCAGTAATCTGAGGTATGCTGATCATACAGAATTCCTTTGTAATGACGAATTTTTATTTTACTTTGTAGTTAGGAAGAACTAGGACAAAATCTTGACATAGTTAACAAGATCAGTAAGACCAGAGGACTTCAGTTCAATCCTAGCAAGATCAAGATTATGGTTCTCAAAGGAAATACAGACAGGAAAGCTCCTTAGAAACAAGTATACCTTAACAGAGAAAGAATTGAGGAAGTCAGCAAGTTTGAGTACCTGGGATCCATTATTAATGTGAGAATTGCTGTTCAGAAGACGTCATAAGAAGAAGATTAGGGATGGCTAAAACAACAGTCAGAGACTTGTCTAAAATCTGGAAGGATGGGTCTATCATGTCTCTGAGGATTCTGGATGTAGCTGTTTTTCAACAGTGACTTATGGATGTAAGACTTGGAACCTAAAGAAATCTGATATGAAAAGGACAGCTGCTTTTGAGATGTGGTGTTATATAGAAGGCTGTTGTGAATATCATATACCGAAAGACAGACAAATGGATAGATGAAAGAAAGGATTGGTAGAACTTCAAGGCTCCTTAAAGATACTGAGAAGTTGAAATACTTTGGACACAATGAAAGGAGGACTTCTCAAAACTAATAGAAGGCAAAGTTCCTGAAAAAAAAGGAAGAGGTAGACTGTCAATCAGATGGATGGAGTGTATCTGGAGTGATCTTCAGAGATTTTAAACCTCTCTGAACAGAACCACCCAGTGAGGACTGGTGTGACTATACGGCATCTGTTGATATCCAACAAATAAATGGAGATATAAGAACTATGAAAATTTTGGAATGTGACAATCGGACTAAGCATTCTGAATTTTGAAGTGATTCACTGTAAAACTCTTATTTTTTATTTATTTTTTTATACAACTTCCACCCACAATCTATTTTATTTTATATTTATTTTATTTTTATATTTTTTAAATTTATTTCTAACATAATTCAGAAACCTTGCTCTAGAGACCAAAAATGGAACTTGATTTACCAAGCAACTTCAGGCCTCCAAATAAGTGGAGCAGTGGTCTAACACTGGGTTATGAAATTCATCTCCCACCTAAACACAATCACAAACATCTTTGCCCGTGGCAAGATTCAAACCTGCAGTCTGCTGATTGTAGAGCAATCACTCATTGCTCTACAATGAGTGATTGCTCACTAGCTAACCAAGCCTCCATGTTTGAGCATTACTTGTCAAAGATTATTTACATCAGCTGCCTTTTTATTTCAGATTTATTCAAGTTGAAGTGATACTTGCATATAAGTGGCTAAATTCATCTTCCTGTGGTCTTCTGCACTTAATTCATCCACGTTTTCACTTAGATTTTCAGATTTATTATATGTAGCCATTGTTCCAATATTACTCAACGTAGATGGTGGTAAATGATAGACTGTACAGCACTTGTTGTTATGCCTGAGGCCATATTTGACTGACAAAATAGCTGTCAGCATTGGCAATTCCATCTTGTTTCTTAATTTAGCTTTAACTACATTCATGGAGCTAAAATTTCTTTCAATTTCCGCATTAGAATTTGGCAGTATTAGTAAATTTATTGCACACTGAGCAATTTTTTCTTTAAATGAATTCATTCCAGATGCATCTTTATAATCTTGTACTTCAGTACAGAATAGCTCAGTGTTTTCTATATTTGTCCATTTATTTAAGTGGATAGTATTGTACTAGTATTCAGCAGCAGGAACATCTTTTTCTGTTTTCGGTATTATTTCTAAGATGGGAGTATCAGATTCTTTTATATGTTTTAGGGTATTGTCAACAGAAAAAGAAGACATCATTCTTAAAATATTCAAGTTTTTAGGCAACCTTTGCTTAAGCTGTTTGAAGAGACCAAGAAGAAACTGTCTCGCTCTACTTCTAAGATTTCGCTCATCATTTTGCGTTATTTTCTTTTGTATCATCAACTCTGAAATTTTTCTTTCAAATCTTGTACCAAGATTTGGATTGGGATCCAAATAGTCATCAATCTCTGACTCTAAATGATGGTAGCACTAACATATTAGCAATAGAGCGAATCAAATGAGAAAGGTCTTCAAATAATCTCATCTTATCTGCACTGTTAGATTCAAAAATTTTGTTAACTCGCTGATCTTGAACTAGAACAGGATGCAAAAATAAAAGGTACAACAGATTCCTTTCATCTTCGTACATCTCCCACAAAATTTCAGCTTTGTAACATTTCTCAGTCACACTCACGACTTCAAAGTGAGTTTTTAATTCTAACCACTGGCTGAGAATTCTGTCTACTGCAGGTTCAATGGAGACCACCTTGTTGCCCAATTGCTTACAATTTTCAGAGGAGCATCATTTTTGTTGATAGTTTGATAGAGCTCTTTGTATGCCGCTTGTCTTGAAGAAGAATGTGAAACCACTTATACGTTTTGGCAACTAAAAATTCTAATTTTCTTGGGAGAGATTCTACACAAGTGGGAGACATTGCCAGTTGTAATGAATGACATACACATCTAATTAAAATTAAGGAGAAATATATGTCTTCAGTTGTTCATAAACGCCATTATTGACACCAACCATAACACTAGCATTGTCTGTACCAATTGCAATGACATTTTTAATATCAGTTTCTTGGTCAAGAGCTCTTTTTTTTTTTCAGTGCAGCCACAATACCACTAGCGTCACACTTTTCTAGAACCACCATGCTCAGAAATGTATGCATAATATTGTTGAATTTCTTGCTATAATAAATGATGGCCATTCCTAAAATCTTATTCACTGTGATATCATTCGATTCATCTATTAGCAAGCTGAAATTTTCATTTCCAACGTCAGCAATTAGATCTTCTTCAAAATGCTCACTTAGAATATTCTTTATAATTGCAGAGCACTTAGTTTGGTGCATTTTTACCTTTGGCACAATTTGACTGTCTGGGATGATATTTTTGCAAAGATCTACTAGATGATCGCAACTGTTGAATGATGAGTGTCAACAAAGAAATAATGCTAACGTACCTTCAAAGTTCGCGGTCTGATGAGAACTTTGTCACAAGCATATTTGTAATAGGAACAGCCTTATATGGAACTGCAGGAAGATGTTTCTTCCTAGTTTTGCTATGCTTTACAAGCTGACAATATTTAGCAGTTATATCACATCTGCAAAACTTACAGTGGCCTTTTGTAGCATCATCAGGAACTTCACACAACTATTTACTAAACATTCCCATTTGCAACCACTCCCTCCTAAATTTTTGCTTGTAAGCTTTATTTTTCTCTTTGCTCATTTTTGAAGAAGGGTATAACATACAACTCTTTACTGCAACGAATTACAATCAGTCTTTGAAAACTTCCCACTCGCTATCATAATTACCAACCAGAACACTGTGCAAAGACTAACTTGTAGTGGTGCTATCAACTTTAAGGTGCAAAACGGCAGACTGTTGAGCCACGTGACTGACTGACAGCATCATGTGTTTGAAACGTGTACGATGCTTGCACCAAGCGTACAATACAATTCCTTATCAAATGCAAACATCTGGAAAACTTTTAAAACAATTTCTTCAACAGTAAGTTAAAAAAACAACTAAAAAGAGCTGAAACTAGTTCTGAAGGAGCTAAATTTGGAGCTAGGTGCTAGATTAAAATTTTTGGAGCTAGGGGAAGAAAAAAAAGAGCTAGTCTAGCTCCAAAAGAGCTAAATTGGCAACACTGCTGTTTAGTCATCACTGCTTATCTCATTAAAGAGTATTTGATACCTACTGATTACTTTAGATACCAACACATTCCCTACTTCAGTTTCATATCACTTTTGTCATTTGATTTCTTTTTGTCTGAACTGCTATGTGCAGTCTTATATTTACATGCTGGAGTAATACCTATTTTTTGGCAGTATTCAAAAAATTCCAAAGCTTAAACTAGCTCAAACTTTGTTCTCAAAATTTCAAACACACACACATACACACAAAAAAAAAAAAAAAAAAAAAAAGCTTGTTCTTATAGGCTTCTTATAAGAACAAGAAGTGTTGCTTCACCAAGACTGATCCATTGATGATTGGATTATTGAAATACTTTTCAATAATTTTTAACTTAAAATACTTTCCATAGTAGCAATTCATTTGATAAAACTTTCATTCTGAGGATACAACATGGCAAAATTCTCTATAGATAATTAACACATTTTTAAGCATGTGGTGCATGTTTGTGAATATCGACTACTTCCATCAATTTTGCTAAGTAATGATATCACACTGTATGATTTGGAGTGAAGTACAATGTTTGGATGCAATTCTGAAAAACTGCTTGTAAAACTGGATGGAGTAACTTATGATCAATGAAAAGTGGCATTTAGAAAAAGAGCATTTGAGAGTAATATCACCAATCTTAAACTTTTTGAACCTCATGATTTTCCGCTTTCAGTTCTTATGGACCACTTTGGCTGCAGTATGTCTGTTTTCAAATCTGAGCTGAACATGAAATATCAACCTCAACAACAACTACATATCTTGATTGTGTCCAAGCTACACTCTGTGTGATTCCTTCTGTCACTAGTATATCTTTTATGCATTTGTACAATCTGATGTACCATGCCAGAGAAAGCCAAATCTAGAATCCTCTGATTCCAGCTTTCTGTCTTCGTTTTTTCATTCATTTATCTTCACCTGCTGTCTTTACTACTTTCCAAATTCTGAAAATTACTCTGACCCATTTAGTTTTTTTTTTTTTTTTAATCTCTGCAGCTTGACTATCTGCAATCCAAAACCAAACTGGAGGAGATGTAGAAGTATCTAATGAAAGCAATGATCTCCAAATCATCCATCTACTAATCAGAATACCAGATAACCCTACTCTCTTCACTCTCTTAATACCCTTGATCTTTCCTCCATTAGTTATCCTTCCAGGTATGCTCTAAAATCACCTCTCAGTAACTCACACCATAAACTTGTGCAAGTGTCCTCTTGCACAGAATGTCCTTTTCTCCTAGCCATTCTCAATTTATGTCCATTGAAACTAGAACATACCAAGTTGGATAAACTATTTCGCCATCCAAATTGGGTTGCTGGATGACCCAGAGATCATCCAACATACCATGGTCAGGTTACTCCTTCCACTCTCCTAACTAATCATGTTATCTCATTGGAATAATGGCCTTCATTTTCAACTCCATTCGAAACTTCCCAATTTTCTTATCCAATCCATACTTTTAACAAAAAGTGTACCAAGGCAGTTCAAAGAAAAATCAAGTGACTGGAGACAAGTTCAACATTATTCTCAGACTAAACTAAAAAAATGCAACAAATGTAACATACATCTTGTATAAATGGTAGTCATCTCTTTCTTACACAGATGATACCATTGCAACAATCTAAAGATAAAACTGTCCTCCTGGCATCATTCTTCTCCCGCAGAAATGATTAAGGTAAATCATATCCAACTATACTAGAAACAGTGCATCATGCCTCCTGTGGTCTTTCATAAAGAAAGATTTTCAAAGAATCGTAAATAATCTAAATACTAAAAAAATCTTCTTGTCCCAATGGTATCTTTGCACTTGTACCCACAGCTATCCTCCAAAACTAATACCTGTCCAACTAGAGCACAACATCTCTATACACGTTTATACTAAGTCAATATATATATATATATATATATATATATATATATATATATATATATATATATATATAGAGGCTGTTCAATAAGTAATAAGACTAATTTTACTGTCGCGAAACCACTCATCACAATATTAATTTCTGTGGAATAAAGAAATGTTGCTGTCTGTATTAACAAAAGAGGTTGGTAGATGGTGTATATGGGCTGATGTGCCAGAGTGTCACATGACTAAACGCAAGCTTGTTTCGGTGCGACTACGAGCTGCGACCAGTCATTGAAATGGAAGCGTCCTTGGAACAGCATTATGTGATTAAATTTTGTGTGCGTTTGCAAAAATCGGCATCGGACACTTTTAACATGATATGCGAAGCTTTCCACGATGAAGCAATGTCGAGGGCAAGTGTTTTTTGCTGGCATAAAACTTTTAAGGAAGGAAGGCAAAATGTGGAAGATCTTGAACGTGAGGGAAGACCTTCAACATCCATCACAGAGACAATGATTAACACAGCAGTGATTATCATCAAGGAGGATCGCAGAATTACGGCACGGCAGCTGCATGTTGTCCTGAATATTTCTGTGGGAAGTGTTCACTCAATCATGGCTGAACATTTGGGACTGAAACGTGTTTGCGTCCGATGGATTCCCAAACTCTTGACACAGGAGCAAATGCAGCATCGAGTGGATGTGTGCACAGAATGGAAAGAAAGACTGGAACAAGAAGGTGACAACTTCTTAAAATGCATCATTACAGCAGATGAAGCTTGGTAGTCATCAATGATCCTACAATGAAACAGCAAAGCAGCGAATGGAAGCATTCGTCTTTGCCTACCCCCAAGAAAGCAAAAACTGTAAAATCGGCTGGTAAAGTTATGACCATAATGCTTTTTGACTACGAAGGCATTGTTTACCAACACGCTGTAGAACCCGGGAATACTGTAAACAGCTCATACTATGCGGATGTTTTATGGACCATGGTACAGCATGTCAAAAGGAAGTGTCCATTGTTGAAGAATGGCTTCTTATTGCACCACGATAATGCAAGGCCACATATTGCTGGTGGTGTAGTGGACGTTTTGCAGAACAACAACATAGATATCCTACCACACCCTCCATACAGTCCTGATCTCGCACCGTGCGATTTCTGGCTGTTTCCTCAGCTCAAGAAACCACTAAGAGGCCGCCATTTCGAAAGCAACAAAGCATGTGTAAAAGCTGCGGAGGCGGTTTTGAAAAAACTCTCAAAAAAAAAACGGATTTTCACATGTGTTTAAGAAGTGGATGCAACGCTGGGACAAATGCATCGCGTCTCACGGTAGTTACTTCGAAAAAGACCATGTAAATGATGACGATTAAAGGTGATCTGTTTTCTGTATAAATATAGTCTTATTACTTATTGAACAGCCCTTGTATATATACTTCCACAACATGGAAGGGAGCAAGCCTGTATTCAGCTCATTCTAAAAAAAAAAAAAAGAGAGAGGGAAAAAAAGTCTGACTTTAAACTACTGATCCACTGCCCTTTCTACAGTATTCTGATATCATTGAAAAGTAAAGTTTTAAATAAACTCCAAGAAGAGGAACATCTGCTAATCATTGTTTGATAATTCCTTTCATAAAGGAAAATAAATTTACCAACTACTGCACTTAACACATGTCAACAGTAATTTGCACAATGGCACAAAACTATAAATCTGCTGTATATAGTAAATCCCCAAAACACGAAGATATGGACAAAATTACATTTTATGGTTTAAACTTGCATATTGATTAGACATCAATAAGACATTTGATGGCTTATTAACAACACAACAGGGAAAAAAAAAAAAAAAATCAATATTTCACCTATAGTAACTAAGACATTTTCAAGTAAACTGAATGAGAACATGGAATTTCAAGCAATTATTCATTTTATTTTGAATACATTCTCTGGATACAGTTAAGGGGATCAGTTTTTCTGTTGATTTAAACCGATGATGAGTCACTGGAAGCTTTTAAAATTCATATTTTACATCCATACAGATGACTAAACCTTGCATCATCTAATAACAAGTGAACTTATCGAGAGCAATTAGATCACTTCAAAACAGTATTAGTTCCTTACATTAAAGAAGTCTGAAAAATATTCCAAATACCAATTACAAACTGCTAATAAATCAATATTTAAACAAGCTTCCTTTATCAACTCTCCAAAAGATAAAGTTCTTCGAGTGTCAGTAATGTAAACACCTTGTTCTGAACAGTGTGGTAGATCTGCAGTTAAAAGGAGGTTAGTTGGTTGGTTGGTTCATTCATTCATGGTTTAGTACAGTGATGCCGAACCTTTTTACCCGATGTGTCAAACATCTTTTTTTAAATATTGACGTTGTTGATGTGCCGCTTGCATACATGCATTATAAATTTAACTACTTAATCATGGATGGTGACTTATACATATCATATTAGGCTATTTATTTAATAGGACATTGATATACAATCTATGAATTCATATTATACAATTAATTTAATAAACTGAAATTACTGAAATTAGTTTTTTCATCAGAATACCAATATTTTTCAACATCCAAGGTGTGTCACCTGAAACCCTCAAGTGTGTCAGTGCTGACACGCGTGTTATAGGTTCGCCATCACTGGTTTAGTAGCAAAGGTTACAGAAGTACACACGGTCAAAGGTTACAGCAATACATGGTTTAGTAGCACAGAACAGCAAAGGTTACAGAAGTACTCAAGGTCAAAAGTTACAGCAATACATAAACAGTCAAAGATAAACTAGTGAATAATATGTATGTACAAAAATTAAGTTAAGTAATGCAGTATCTACATATAAACAAAATTACAGTTCAAATGTGCTTGTACAAATTAATTATTTGTAAAAGGTTAAAAACATCATGCAATTTGTCTGAGTCTGATAACATCTGCCTGAGTGTATATGACTTGGCTAGATAAGTAAAAATTTCATTCTCTTTCATGTAAAGTGCTGGCACTCCACCAGAATATGACAAATTTTTCTTGTACTGCATTTTTCACACACACACACACACACACAAGTGGGTCATCAGCCTCGGTAAATAAGAATGCGTAAGATGACTGTTGTTGTTGTTCTTGCTAAGTTGTTCTTGCTAGGCTCTATGCAGAACCTAGCAAGAACAACTTACTCTATTCTCTATCTACGTTGACTACAATGCCAATGCTTAATATCATCTAATTTGTTTGTCAATGCCATGATGATTGCCATTGAACAATTAGCTTTGATTTTATAAACTGTCTATAGTCTGTATATGGTACTGTAAAACAGTACGTGGAAAAAGTATGAGCTGATAGCTGCATCTGCAGTCTCATTTCCCTTAATTCCAATTTGGCTGGGAATCCAGCACAACCAAACATTAAAAAATGAGGGGTTTTCATTTTGTACAACAGGTGTAACACCTTACACAGCACTGGATGTGAATTATACATAGGAGAGGAGATAGCTTGCAAAGAGTTCAATGAGTGTGTATAAATTACACACTTTTGGTAGCGGTTTTCTTTTATATGCACAAGTGCATGGTTAATGGCATGTAATTCTGATGTATAATTACTGCAATATTAGGCAAGAGCTGATTGGAGATAGTAATATTAGGAAGCACAGCCAACACAGGTATCAGTTCTTGAGCCATCAGTATAGATGGGCAAGAAATCAGAATGTGCTGCTCTGCATGCATTAAACAATTGCAGGTAGACAAATGATGGAGTATGAGACTCCTGTTGTTGACAAAGTGAGAGGTTGCAGGATGGAGTGCAAAACTGCCATGGAGGAATACTGTTATGTTTGGTGTAGGCAATGTTGTCAACATTATTATTATTATTATTCGTGACACCTCCAAGGAGTCCGAAGACTCATCTCAGGAAGACACCTATTGTACAACTCTCCATCTCCACCACTACACCGAACCTCTACTACTAATCATCAACATCAGTGCCATCTACTGGCCACCATTACCACCACAGCTAGCATTTTTTTTGTCAGTAAATTGCGTGTGTTCTGAAGGGCCGATTTGTCTGTATGCAGGATGAAAAACCTGAGTTTCCAAGAGAAAAAACCCTGCTACCTCCATATGAGATCGGCTAACTCACCTTCGATTGAAAACGTCCATATAAAGATTCCTCCCATCATGAAGAGAATCGAACTTAGGCCTTTTCCAATCGAAGGGTACAACGTACTGTCGTTCTTTCAATTGCGCTACGGGGGCGCTTACATTCATGCCAACAGCTTGCATAGTCTCTTTAGCAAGCATACCAAAAGGAAATATGGCAGTCTGATGCATGTGATAGTCTGCAATAGCTTTGGGATCAGCAATAACACTTCCATTATGATCTAAAGTGTGCTCTATATCTACCTTTCATTTCCCAGATTTTATCCCATATAACTTTTGCACTGGTCATTTGATTAATTGATGAGGTAATTTGGATCCAAAATTGTTTTTGATTCCAATGTCTAACATAATATGCTTTGGCCCGAGCATGCTTAAAAGCTATTAAATCTGCTGAGGTCAGGTATTGCACTTTGGATAGAGTAGAAATTGAAATGATGCTCTTAGAATGGACGATGTTGCTGGCTGAACAATGCAGTCTGTTACAAACGTTACTGCTTCATTGATAGGTGTTTGACTAACTGTATCAGCATTAAATTCATATTGGCATTTCTGTAGAAGAACATGGTTCCTGGGGAGACATCGTGTAAAGAACAGGAAAGTGATCACTTCCATATATGTTCTCTTCAAGATCCCATATGTGCAGTGGCAGAATGGATTGCAAGATTAATTGCAGAATATGGGCAGGTAGGCATATGGAAGAAAATATTGAGTCTATTATTCAAAAGGGAAAGGTCACTATAGTCAATGGTTTGTTCAGTAATACGACCTCATCTATTTGTGTTGACACTACCATTAAAGTCACCCATAAGAAGTATGGGTTCAGGCAGTTGCAAGATAAGATTATCAATATTGATTTCATTTAACTCAGCACTTGGTAATAAATAAATTGAACATACTGTAATAAGAAATCCCATGGATATGTGAATTGCTACTGCTTCCAGAGCAGTTTTAAGCTGAACATGATGGAAAGGAGTATGACTGCCCACTAAGATAACTACTCCTCCATGAGCAGGACCGCCTCTAGTTCTGTCCTTGCTTACAACAGTGAAATTCCTAAAGGTAGGGTCCGCATTGAGTCTTAAGTATGTTTCCTGTAGATGGAAACAGAGAACCTTGTGTTTCTGCAGCATAATCTTGATATCATTGATATTCTAGCAAAAACCACAACAGTTCCATTAAAAATTTCCCCATTATTTTGGCTTTATAGACACTTGTCTAGATTTTGGGCGGTGAGGGCTTACCTTTGTCAAGTTTATATTATCAATTGTTTTTGGAAGAATGAATGGCCAGTGTCCATCTACATCTCTGGTATAATATTAAATATATCTGCTTTGTCAGGTAAGTTGGCAAGTTTAATTTACATTCAGTGGATACCGAAGTACCCATTTATATTTGTGACAAGTGGGTTCTCATTGAAGTGAACCATTTTTGGAGTTGTCTCTGAAGTAAGACCATCGGTCATGTGATTGATGCACTCAACAGAAAAGCACTTGTGATCATAAAGTTTAGGTATGGTGAAATTATCAGATGGTGGAATAGACATATGTGTTTGAGATGCCATATACATTTTCTTAACTGCCACCTTCTCAGTAAGAGGATCTCAAAATAGGTGTAGAAGTGGTTAGCTTTCTTTTTGCATCCTGATATGATATATGCTGTTCAGTTTTAACTTTTTGTATTTCTTTTTCATCTTTCCACTTTTGACATGCAAAAGAGTAAACTGGATAATATCTCTGACAGTTGACACATTTGACTTTTTCTTTGCAGAGCAAGATTGTTATCATGCTCTTTAATACTACATCAGGCAGAGGTGGTAGAGCGATGACAAGCAGTTTGGGTATGAACATATTTTTGACATTTAAAGCATCTTAGTAGATTAAGGATGTACACTCTAACAGAATAGTTGAGATACCCTACTTTTACAGATGTTGGAGACTTAGGTGTATCAAAAGTAAAGATGATGTTCCTGGTCGGAACCACATGACCATTCTTACGTATCAGGATTTGCCTCACACCTGTCACCCCCTAACCTTTAAGTTCTGAACATATCTCCTCATCAGGAACATCAAGAAGATCAAATTCTGATATCACTTTTTTACAAGAGTTGAGTGTTTTATGAGATGTTTACTGTAACTGGTATTCCATCCATTGATCACTCCCAGCAGTTCCTTGAAATGTTGCTGACATAATGTTTCCAGAAGGATATCTCCAGAATGTAATTTCTTAACAGTTTTGGGAGATCCTGCCAGTCCTTCTAAACCCTTTCAGATAAAGAAGGGTAACATTTTGAGGTAGCGCCTCCGTAGCGTAATTGGAGGAACGACGGTACGTTGCGCCCTTCAATTGGAAAAGGCCTAAGTTCGAGTCTCATCATGATGGGAGGAATCTTTATATGGACTTTTTCAATCGAAGGTGAGTTAGCCAATCTCATACGGAGGTAGCAGGGTTTTATCTCCTGGAAACTCGGGTTTTTCATCCCGCATACAGACAAATCGACCCTTCAGAACAAACGCAATTTACAGACAAAAAATACTAGCTGTGGTGGTGGGCAGTAGATGTAGATGATTGGTAGTAGGTGGAGACAGAGAGTTGTACAATAAATGTCCTCCCGCGATGATTCTTTGGACTCCTTGGAGGTGTCATGAATAATAATAATTTTCCCTATTGGCTTTTCACCTGTTGCATGGATGATCAAAAACACTCGTATATTTATACTAGTATTATATTTTTTGTTTCTTACTTCTTACTTACTTCTGTTACCAAATGCTATATCTACAGTATCAGTACTTGGTTGGGACTTTGTTAATGGCTCCTGAAACGTTTGAGGATGAAGAATTCATGCTCATGGGGGTTTTTGGTTTGCTGCCAAAGCTCCCCACCCACCATGGAGCCATGCATGGATGTTCACTGATTGACAAGTGTCCAGGGTAGCCCTGGACGCTATGCCAGCACCAAAGCAAGCCTTGGATCCCAACCCCAGATCATGGGGTGGGAGACTTAGTGCAACACTGGTTCCTTTGCAGGCAATCCCACTAGCCAATTGATTCTGGCCAAGCTATCCAGTACTGTCCGTCTTGCCAAAGCAGAGTCTACAGTAGTGCAAGCCTATTGGGATCCTCTCTTTCTGGATGTCCATGGGTTGCACCACAGAGCAAACAGCAATAGGGCATTGGATCCCAGTGATGCTAGTCTGGAAGAAAGGATAATAAAAGACTCAGAAGAAGTAGAGAAGAAAATACAGGAAGAAAAGTAAAGAAAAGGAGCAAGAATGAAAAGGCCCAATACCATTACTGGGAGGTCCCTTCCACCACAAACAGGTGACCCACATGGAAGGGACTAAAAGGAGGAAAGAATAGCAAAATTACATACTTATAAACAAATATGGAAAAGGGACCAGCAGACTATGTGCTTGATACTCTACATGCAGTTCAAAAAAGACAAATTGTTACTCTAGTAACAATTTGTGTTATTATTCAATAACACAAATAGAAACAAGCGTTCTTATTCAATTTACTGTTTACCTTTGTTATCATTATTGTTAATATTAACAGAAACCTCTGCAAATCATCCAGAGAGTTTTAAAATGAATCATAGCTTATTTCCAGATTGGCTAATTTCTTATTTTTTACTATCATTTGAAACTCAAAGTGTATACTTTTTGATTTCTTATTTCCATTTTCAAACAAATTTGAAATAAATTTCATAATGCACCAGTCTGATTTTTTGTGTTTTATTTATATATTTACTGAAATATCTGTCCTCATAATCTACATTCCATAATCCCATTGATTAGAGAATATAGATTACAGGTAGATTGATAGAGGATGCAAAGAAGAGTTATAAAGATTCTATCATTGCAACTCTTCTCAGCAGCCTCTGTCAAGGCCTTGTAAAGAGACAAAATGACTTCCTTATTCTCACATGTTCAAATGTTCATTTGCATCACAATTATTGCTAATATGGCCTTTGAACTCCTTATTCACCATAATTTATTCAGGTCAACAATTTATATTGCAAACTAATATCCTCTAACTTATAAAGCAGCACTTCATGTGTCAAATCATCAGCAAAATCCAATGGCAACATATATCCCTTCTCTTTATCTAGCTCAGCTATAACATTATAATAAAATATGAGCAAATTACTCAGACGTTGCCTCCATTTAATAAATCAATGCCATTCCTTTCAAAGTATAACTTCTTTGTCAACCAATTTCTGTCACTTCTTACCAACTTTTCTAAATTTTAATCCCCATTTCAGAGATATTGATAGATCAGTATTTGGCCACATCAATTTCTGCACTACCAATTATACATTTGTGGAATTTTTCTTGAGGCATTTATCTTTGAAAATGCCTCAGTTGCTGGAGCAAAATATTAAATTAAGATATTGAATTTTTTAACTTGCTGTGAGAGCTTCTGTAGCTCAGTCAGATTCAATGATGCCTTTTGATTGGAAAAACATGGGTTTGAATCTCATCTAGGATACAAAGAACTTTTATATGGTGGGCTTTTCATATGAAGGTGAGTTATGGAAATATAAACTATTCCTCTCTTATGGAGGTGGAATAGTTTATATTTCTCCCAATAACTTGGGTTTTTTCATCTTGCAAACAGGCAAAAAAACATGCAATATACAGACAGGAGGTTATGAGAATAAATTAACCTATTTCATCATATTTGGTTTAGAAAGTCTATACATGAGCATAAAACAGGAGGAACCTGATGTGCGTAATAAGTCATCAAAATCTTTTATTAATATTTATATATTTCTTGGGTAATGTACATATTTTTTTATACTCAGTATAAAATTATTATACTCTGAGTAAATTATTATACTATGAGTGTGACATTAAAAATCAAATCCACTGCTGAGCCTTTTACCTGACCTCAGAAACTACTGTTCTAAACTATTATCAAACAATTTTTACACACACACATATACCAACTAGAAAACAGAATTTGAACTTAAAGCAGCATTTATTTAACTGACCTCACATTCTTTTTGTCCAACAATAAGAGTACTTCCTTCTTCTAGTGACATTAAATCTTTAATTTTGACGCCAATAGCTCGACTGATTCTATGCATCAAAAAATTTAAAAAAATAAGATTTTAAATATTTTTGTTATGTTGATAAATATACTGAAATATAAACCACAATAATTTATAATTCTTGATAAGCATCAACAACGAAATTGTTGATGCTTATCAAAAATAAAACTGCTTATCAAAAATAAAACTGCATATTCAGAAAACCAGCTTCCTTTTTTCTCATAATCTGTTTTCCCCAAAAAAAAAGTTAAAAAAAAAAAAAAAAAAACATTAATTCAATCGCAAGTCCTACAAAAATTGTTTACACATCCCTGTTAATACAACAGCATCTGAGAATTTGATTGTGACTGAAATGTCACTCTTACCAAATTAATTTTCAGTAAAAAGTGGTTTACATGATGAGCAGGCATGCAGAGTCTCAAGGAGAAAGGAATTTATAAAATTAAAAAGCCAGGTGATTGGCAGAAAAGTGAGTTGTGCAAAGAAGCTGGATAAGAAATATTTGTTAACAGGCATGGCAAATTATATACCTTGAAGTAAGAAATTTACTGATCTGGATTTCACTGGAATATGAGCAACTAAGACTACAGCAATACACAAAGTAAAAATAAATAATAAATGGGTAAGTGAAATCTTATGTACAAAAAAAAAAGTATGTAGATATAAAATACATTTATGATCATATTTAAATAAACAAATTCTTTTGTAAAGTTAAAACTAAATGAACTTCGAGTCATAAAATCTGAGTGTATATCTCAACTGCAGTAGCATAAGTTATGTGACACATTTGAGTAAAGTGGTGGTGCTCCACATAGCACATGGTAAGACAGGTGTTACAGTGCCTGGACCAATGTTTGATTTCAGATTTAAAATTGTGCAATTTATCTGTGGTTGCTTCCTGCCAAGATGATTGCCAGTGATCACTTAATTTTGCTTTTATTAACTGTCCATAGTCTGTAAAGGGGAATGACAAACAATAAGTGGAGAAATTTGGAACTGAGCTAGAATCTTATTTTCCTTTGATTCCAATTGACTGGAGATCCAGTGCAAGTCAATATCTAAATTAAGTGCCTCTATTTGATGGAATAATTGTACAATTTCATAAAATACTGGATGCAGTGTGTCAAGAGAATACATGGCCTAAGAATACAGACTCTTCTGAGTTCTTTATAGTCATGTATTCTCTTGATCTGCATATATTTTTGCAGGAAGTTTTCTTTTATGTGTTGAAGGGCAAGTAGCATGGTATGCACTTGGTATAGTTACTGTATTCAAGTGCGATCTGATTGGAGAAAATATAGTCTGGAAAGACAACAGTGGATCTCAGTGGATAACAGATTACTCAAATCTCTTAACACCTATAGACTTGAAATGTGAGTATTCTGAAAACAAACCTATAGACTAATAGGTGTGCATATACTCTGTAAACACATCTATAGACTAATAGTTGTGCATATACTCTGAAAACACATCGATAGACTAATAGGTGTGCATACTCTGAAAACACGTCTATAGACTAATAGGTGTGCATACTCTGAAAACACATCTATAGACTGACAATTTGAGTACTCTGATTCGTGTGTGTGTGTGGCATTGATGCATGTGGATGCACTAATGAGCTTCTAGCAGACTGATGATGGAATAAACAACTTTCTTAGCTGGCACAATGAGAGATAGCACAGTAAAATACAAACCTTGCATGATAAAAAAACAATCATTTTGAGTGCAAGTAATATTATCTACAGGGATGCCGAAAGCTTATAAAACCTCTTTCATGTGCACATGCATAGGTACCTCTGCATGTGAATGCAGAGAAAAATGAGTTGGAAGAACGAGACATGCACCCTTTGATTGGAAAAGATCTAAGTTCAAGTCTTGTAATGATGAAAGAAATGATTATATGAGCTCTTAATTAAAGCCTATCTTACATGGGTGTAAGAGGATTTTTTCTCTTGTTTTTATCCCACAAAACAGTCAAATTCGAATCAGCAAGAAAATCAATGCAACAGACCAAAATTCTCTATTGTGGATGGCAGATAGTATGCATATGGTGGATTGTGTAGTGTAGAGATGATGACAGATTGTATAAGTATTGTGTAGTGCAGAGTAGCTTCCCACAATGAATCCTCAGACTCTGTGGTGTCATAATAGTACCAAAATTTAAGTAAATGAAGAGAGAAAAAGATGCAAATTTCACAACTGCAGATCAAGGTATTTCTTGCTTTTTTTTTTCCAATTGTAAGGGCATATTAATTCATTAAATTCATTAAACAAGGACAAAAAGTAGATCAACGCTGTTATTTAGAAGTGCTGCCAAGGTTATGCAACAATGTTTGTAAGAAGAGACCTGAACTTGGGTTGAACAACTGCATCATCCATCATAACAATGTCCCTGCACATGAAACAATAGCTGTTGAGTTTCTGGATAAAAAATCAATCACAAATTGGACCATCCTCCATATTCACCAGAATTAGCCCCCTCCAGCATTTAGCTGTTCACAAAAATGCAGAATGCCTTGAAAGCATGCACATTTTCTGCCATTTCTAACATCTGACATCATGTAGCAACAGTAATAAAAAGCATTCCAAAAGACAACTTCTAAAATGTTTTGGACAATGGCAGCATCGTCTAGTTAAGCACATTGCTGCACAAGGAAATTACTTTCAAAAGTGTCAGTAACTACTAGTCTACATGCAAGCAAATATAGTTTTTACATGTACATTCCAGGAATGTAATTGTCACATCTCACACTGTCTCTGACACTTCAAACACAGTTGGTATGCCTGACATAAACAGGAGTAAAACTTGATCTTTCATTACTCTGTAAGTCCACATGAAATGGTAGTCAGAGACTTTTTCGTATGACTTATGGAACTCAGTTCTCTTTGGGAGTTATACCTTAGCTCTCAAAGAGATACCCAGATGAACCATCTTATACAATATATAGTCAGATGAATTTATTCTTCCGTATGTGATCATAAAGAGGTTAAATCAATCTAGCTATCAAGATATAAACCATATGTGTTCATAAAATAAGGATTGCGAAAAAACTTAATAAATAATTTTCAAATCCCCCCCCCATTAAATTGAAGTCTATCCATTATTAGGATATAGAATGCAGAACAGATATCCGAATTTGCAATGAAAATTAAGTGTGTGAAAAGCATCTCAGAAACTGTATATTTTGAGCTGAATCAATTTTTTTCTCATATCACTTTAAGACTCACAGAGCTCTGTAGCTCAGATCAAATGCATTTATAATGATGTCTCCAATCAGGATGAACTGATCTGTTGGCTAAGTGGCATCAACAATTTCACGTTTGTTTCATATTCATGAAGGAAGCCAAGTGGATTTGTATCCAGGGATCTGCATATTATGTTTATGATGTAAACTGTAGCTAGGTCAGTCATTAGTTATTTCTAAAAGTAGTATTTCTGCCTACTCAAACTGAGTTGAGGTGTCAATCATGGTGTGCTTTTTTTAACGAATGCAACAATACTGCCTCCTCTTTTGTGAGATAAACATAAGATATAGGACTGAAAAAATTGCATGCAAAAGCTACTATGCTAATTATAAAAACATTTATGAGGATTAATACATCAATACTTGATGAAATGGTAGAGCAGTGGTGTCAATGTAAGCCAGTATTTCCTCATATTTCTTATGTTAGTGAGTATGATGTATTACTGTTATTAAGAGCAACAAATTACTCTATCTTTAACCAATTAAATAACTACCGTGAGAAGTTTAGTCTGAAAATCAGTAAAAAAAAAAAAAAAAAAATTACTAAACTTATGAAAACAGGAAGGAAAACATTAATTACATTCCATTTGAGAACTGCCAGAACAGTTAATGCATTTTAGTTATTTACCCTCAATTGTGGGTGAAGATAACAAATTAAAGATGGGAAGAGATAAATATCCTTGATTCTACTGAAGTAGTCAGGCTATTTTAATGAGAAGCCAGATGAATAAATTACAGCTGGTGACTGATATGTACAAAAAGAATATTTAGTTTGAAAGAAGAAAACAGATATCGACAAACTCTTTTCTAAATTTTCAAATGAAGGTCATACTCACTAAAAGTAACCAATATAAAAATATTCTTACTCTTTTCCTTCAAGATCCTTTAGAAGTGCCATTCGTCTATGAACAATCAACACAGCTAGTCACAAAAAAAAAAAAAAAAAATAAATAAATAAAAATAATAATAGTAAAATAATACATTTTGAATTATTTATGCATAAAATTAATGAATATAACCAAATATCTTTTTAAATTCATTACTTACTTACCATCACCTTCCCATTTTTTATGCTGCAATAAAGAAAATATTAGTTTTAATTTGTTGCCAAATAATGAATTCAAATACAAATTCAATACATATGAAATAAACAAAATAGTTATGCCTCTTAAATCTGTGTACATGAAATAAATACAAATTTTTACCTCTGTTAATTGAAGTATCGATCCTGCATGTATATTTAATATAATCCCATTTGTAATAACTGACCCACAGATTTATGTGTTACAAGAGCCAAATTATCTGCAAAGAATATTTTTCCAATGTGTTGTGAGAGAACAGATGCAATCATTTATGTATCGTTGTTTTATGCTTTCATATGCAGGCACTCAAAAATGTGGTAATCCAGTCAAATATGATAGTGCTGTGGTTATTTTGCATATGTAATACATAAACGAAATGTTGAAAGTTGTAGTGTGAGAAATCCAAACTTGAATAACTCGAATACTCAATAAACACAACACAATTAGGAATGAACTGCTTTTACACAGCTGCTGATTTTACTATGCTTTTCAAAATGAGCTAAAAACAAGTATACTGAGCTAAAACTATGAAACTGAACCACTCTTACTGCTAATAAAATTTCAATTTATGGTAGTTCTGGTTTCATTCTGATATTGTGATATCAATGTATCTCAATTACGAATGTTTCACCTGTAGGAATGTCACTATAGTTGTACACACTATAACAAACCGTTATTACAAATTCACTCAGTATATCATGCTGCTGAAAAGTTTTGACCACAGTCCTATAACAACAATGTCATATGAAAAGAAAGTCATTACATTAAACTTTCCGCTATTACAGTCTATGACTCTAACCACAGAGTTCACTATAGCGAGAGTTGACTATTATTGATGTGAAAACTGCCATGGAATTGGATGGCTTGAGCCTATGTGTTACAAGAAGGTGAAAGAGAAGTGGTACTGCCTGTGATCAAGCTGTTTATGTCTCTGCTCTGGTAAGATCCTAAGAGAGTAAAAAGAGGACAAAAAAAAAAAAGCTCCTTTACATAAAGAAAGCATCAAACAAAGGCAGCAAATTACATAGATCAGTATATCAGGAGTGAGGCTAAGGGTAATGAAAAAGTTGGTGAAAGGCAGAATTCAGGAATGGGTGGACACGAATATGGGGGCAGCATGGCTTTGTGTAGGGCAAGTATTGCCTTAGTAATTTATTTAGCCTTAGGCGGAATTTACCACCCACTTAGGGCTGCACTCCCAAGCAACCCGACTCCAAGGAGATCACATCTGATGGAGACAGCATCAGCTATGGGCCTCGTACCCACTCTGGGTCACAGCCCCGTTTAGGGGGCTTGAACTCAGTTTTACAGTTTCTATAAAAGAGAATGCTGATTTAGATAAAGGATATACCATAATAATACTGGATTGTACAAAGGCATTTGATACTCAGAACTCGTATGAAAATTAGAGCAAATAGAGATAGACATGAAGCTGGTAATATGGATGAGAGATAGACAGCCATCAAAGAATGGTATATGACAGAGCAAAATCCAAGGACAGGCAAGTGACTAGTGGTGTGCCAAAGGGCTCTGAACTTGGGCCATTGCTATTTAATTATATGTTAATGATAATAGGGTATGATTTGAAGAGAAATATCTAGTTGTTTGCAGATTATGCAAAGCTGGGGAGGACAACAGTTAATAAAGGTGATTCAGAGATGCTACAGGATGATTTAAAGACACTGACAGTAAAGGATGATAGTTATATATTTAATGTGACAAAGTATGAAGCTATGAACTTTGAATAAAAAAATTACATCAGTGAAACTAGATCATGGGAAACTGATAAAGTAGGAATTTGGTGGGAATAGTGGACACAGATTTTAAGTTCAGAGGGCATATTGAAAAGTGGACAAAATAGTTCAAAGGATCACTTGGATGTTGAAGTACATGCTAGCAAGCTGAGATAAGGCAGTTATTATTCCTATTCATAAAGCTTTGATATATATCTGGACTAGAATGCACAGATTTAGTGAGCTACTTCTTGGCATGCAGATGATTCAGAGGCTAATGACCAAAATTGTGACTGGTCTGTGGAGTACTCCCTAATTTTTGTAGGTTACAAAGTTTAGTTGATAGGCAGAAAAAGTGAAATCTAACCTTAACAACCTTTATTTGGTCTGAACCCAGTTTGTTTGCCTCTTCTCAAGTATGGAATTTATACAGCTGCTAAGAAATAATTATCAGAGGCAACATGTAATCATGTAATGGAGGGGATATATGGTTCAAGAGTGTTGGATCTGGTCCTAATATCAGAGAAATTAGGTAACCAAAGTAACCACTCTGCTTCCACTTGGGGGGAAGCGATCACACGGTTTTGACCTGGGAGACTGACAGACCATGAATTATTTCATGTCTGGCAATCTCCCAGTAGGTCACTATAACAAAATGGAGTAGTCAACTGAGAGAAGTGCAGATAATAATAATTTGGAGGGGTGAGATGTTAGCCATGTATGGGAGATGGTTAAGGGGTGCTTGAAAAGAGGAATATCAGACTGTATACAGGTATCCCTTGCTTAACGTGGTTTGCTTAATTCGAAATTTGATTAATGCAGCGAAATTAACTGCAACAATCCCTTTATATAAGCAACAAGTTTTAATTAACGCGCCTTTAAATTTACCGCACAAAAACATGCAAGCCTCGAGGAGTGTTTCCTGACTGAGAGAAAGAAAGTCGTGACCATGATGACGTCATTCCTCACATTAAGAGTGGATGTATTACAAGCTCCAATTGTTCTGCTGTATTTACAAATTACATTCTTCATAAATTTTACAGAAAAAAAAAAGTCATCTAGAACTTTTATATCAATAAAAGAAGCAGTGCAGCTTGGCTATAAAGTATCAAAAGAATCGCTTAACTGTTATGCTTGGAGGGAATGCTAATAGAGATTTTAAATTGAAACCGCCATTTGTCTATCGAACCCAAGGGCTTTAAAAGGAGATGTAACAAGAACTCTTTACCTGTAATTTGGTGGACGAATCAGAAGGCTCAGATTACACAAAGCTTCCGGCAGTTGAAGCTTATTGCAAGAGAAATAACTTAGCTTTCAAAGAGCTTTTTCTTTTTGATAACGCACTTGGTCATCCAAATTATCTTAATGATCTGTGTGAGAATGTGAAAGTTTTATTTTTTCACCAAATACGACATCATTGCTACTACCCATAGACATGGGTGCGATTGCAACTTTCAAAGTTTATTTTCTTAAAAAGACATTCTCAAAGGCAGTAGAAACAACAATGGGAGAAAATGCGATTACGCTCCAAGAATTTTGGAAAAATTTTAACGTTAAACATGCAATTGAAAACATTCGTGACTCGTGGGAGCAAGCGTCTGCTAGCTGCATGAGAGCTGTTTGGAAAAACCTTTTGCCAGAATGCACTAATGACTTAGGTGGGTTTCAAAATTCTGTGAAAGTGGTTGAAGAAATCGTTGCAGTTGGTGAAGACCTTGGTTTTGATGGTGTTGATGCAGAAGATGTTAAGGAATTATTGGATTCGAATTCAAAAGATTTCAGTGAGAACAATCTTCTTGAAATTGAACAACAACGTGCAAAGACAACGAACAAATGGAATGTGAAGATGAGGTTCCAAAGGAAATAACAATCGAAGAACTGAATGGAATACTTTGCAGTTTAGAATCGCTTAAGCAGCAAGTAATGGATATGGATCCAGATGTTAATCGAAGAATGGTGTTTGCGAGGTCTAGAGAGTCATTTTGCTTGTTATTGTAGAATTTATGCTGATAAGAAAAAAACTAAAATTGTTCAAATGACTCTTGATAACTTTTTTTTTTGATAAAAAATTGCAGTAACTAATGCAGGTACAAGCATTTATTAAACATTTATTTTGCATTCATTTTTTATCTTTCCTAAAAGAGTACTATATAAAACGAATTATTAATACAGTAATCGATCATGGACGAATTGTAATTTTTACCATTGATTATTATATTTGATTAACGTGATTTTGATATACGCAGTAACATCGAGGGATTAACTAATCATGTTAATCAAGGGACACCTGTACTTAGAAGAATAAATCAGAAAGGAGTCAGATGGATGAATAGTGCAGAAAAAAAAGAAAAACTTGTGGAGGGAATATAAACAAAAGGTGATCAGCAAGTCTATGAGCAGTACAAGGCAATAGCAAGAAAGGAGACCTATATGGTAAGGAAAGCAAAAGCTAATTATGAGAGAAAGCTAATTGACGAGGCAAAAAGAAATCACAGAATTCTTTCACTCTACGGTGAGTAAAAGGAAGGATGACTTTACTGATGGTAGGGAAGTAAGAGAAGCAAATGAAACAGTTGAGTTACTGAGTGATCATTCTGCAAAGGTATACCCCCCCCCCATCCAGGTGTAAGTATTCCAGTGCCAGATGTGACATTAACTAATGAGAGAATAGAGGTATGTGAATGGGAGGTGCTCACAATATTGAAGAACCTTAATGCCCAACACAGCAGTGGAATTAGATGGCATATCAGTCTATGTATTATGAGAATGTGCAAGGGAATTAGCACCTCCTCTGACCAAGCTGTTTAATTTAAATTTTGGTTCTAGGAAGGTACCAAGGGAGTGGAAAGAGGGAAAAACAGTTCTACTGCATAAAGGAGGCTGCAAGATAGAAGCAGCAAATTATAAGTCAATCAGGAGTGCTAGTTAAGGTATTGGAGTTGGTAAAAGACAGAATTCAGGACTGAAAGGAGAGGCAATACTTTCCAGGGGACAACATGTTTTGTGAAAGGCAGGTTTTGTCTTAGTGATTTACTTACTTTTTACAATAAAGTGACAATTGAGTTGGATAAAGGAAATAGTTACTCAGTGATACTGCTGGACTTTATGAAGGCATTTGACAGGTTTCCACATGGAACTCTATTGCATAAACTGGAGCAAACAGGGATGGATATGAAGCTGGTGATTTGAGTAAGAGGGTGGCTGATGGGCAAATATCAAAGAGTGCTGTATAGTGAGAGAGAGGGGGGGGGAGTTTTGAGTCTGGAAGAAAGCAAGTGACAAGCAGTGCACTGAAGAACTCAGTACTTGGTCCTCCGCTGTTTAATTTCTACATCGGTAATATAGGAAATTATGTAAGGGGAAATATTCAGTTGTTTGATAATGATGTAAAGCTAAGAATAGCAGAGCATTCAGAGCACTCCTGTGATATATAGATCCTGTAGTATGACTTAAACAGACTGGCAGGATGAGCAAAGGCAAATAGCTGCCAATTTAACATGGCCAAAAGTAAGGTCATGCACTCTGAGATGAAGAGATCCCAAGCAGTACACAATACTAATGGAAATGAAATGCAGGAAATTGATGAAACTGTGGATTTGGGAGCTGTTGTGAACATGTAGTTGAGTTTAGATGCCAAATTGCAAAGGCACTCAAAACAGTCCACTGGAATCCCTTGAAGATGAAGTGGATCCAGAGGTGAGTGACCACAAATCTAGCAGTTTCATCAATTTCCTGCATTTCATTTCCATTAGTATTGTGTACTGCTTGGGATCTCTTCATCTCAGTCACAACCATCTCAGGCAACCCATCCACCATCCTACAAGGAAAAAAAAAATCTGCTCCCTATGAGGAACAGATTGAAAGTCTGTGGGCTTCAAAAACTAGCTGACAGGGTCAAAAAGAAGGGATATGATAGAAGCACATAAGCTATTAAAGGGGTGTTATAGGACTGACACTGAAGACTTTTTTCAGTACATGGCAGGAAGGAAAAGAACAAGGAGTCACTCCTGGAAATTGAATAACAATGTGTTTAACAAGGGACTAGATTTTTTTTTCCCTTGTAGGATGGTGGATGGGTTGCCTGAGATGGTTGTGACTACTTCATCAGTGAATGAGTTCAAGGAAAGGTGGTATTACTATTATTAGTAGTAGTAGTAGTAGTAGGACAGGCATTGTGTGAACAATGGTTAGGCCAGGTCTCCTGTGATGAGTCTTTGACTCCATAGAGATGCCCAAGAAATAATAATAATAATAATGGTACTCTTTCAGTATTCTGTACACTCCTTGTGGGTGTATATCAGGAATTTGATGACAATAATGAAATAGATCAATATGTTTCTACAATATTTGTTACTTTAATCAAGATCACAGATAGAAACATAAAATATTAGAAATATATTACTAAAAAAAACTGGCTATGCATAGTCACTAAGCAGATATCTAGGTGATTTTGTACTACATTCCATAAAATTTTTTCCATAGTCCATGTTTGGCTATCTTGAAATGTTAATGGATGTTTAGATATGATTTAATATTATTCCTGATATATATTATACTGGGTGGAAGTGTGTATCATTTCAGCTGACTCCTCGGATCTTCTGACATTACTTTTGTCTGATAAAGCATCTTCAATTCTCAACGAAATGCATTGTGTTTGCCAAGAAATGAAGATTCTTTACATGTTTCCCTTGGTAAAATTCTGATGATCAGTCAGTGGGATCAATAGGGCTTCTAAATTGTTTCCCCCCACACACACACACACATGCACATATATCAGTGTAATAAAATTCAGGGAAATGACATTAAATCATATCTAAACATCGCTTATTCATCAAGTTAACATTACTGATATGTATTATAAAAAAACGTACGATGTACTTACCATTAATCAACCTAGCTTTGAACACAAATTATAACCATATGACACAAATTAATTTTTTATTGGAATCAATGATAACATGGACATTTGCTTAGTTATGATGCATGACTAGTTATTTTATTCAAAAATGCATATGTAATCCTGAGAAAGCCAGTCAAAGATTTTGGAGAAACATGGGTCTATTTTTAAATAAATAACTGTGACTTGTGCTAAAATTTATATTAAGGATTAATCACTACGGGTTTTTTCCTAAAGAATATCATATATAATAAATTTGCTTGCTCTATTAATAATTTATGTATTTTATTTAATTATGTTTAAATAATAAAACATATTACAAAAGTGCATCCTAGTGTGTTTGCTTTAATAAGCAAAAAAAAAAAAAAAAAAAAAAGCTACACTGGGGATTAAAAAGATAACATGCAGCCTGAAAGTTGCAGCTTCCCACTGTCTGGATTAGATAATCAAGGAACTCTGCTTTAAAGGCTAAATACTGTAATATTTCAAACCTTCTCATATTTCCAGTAAGTAATGTGATGGTCTCACACAATGGGTGATGAAAATCATTTGTCATCTAAATACATCAGACATCATATTTTTCTGAAAATGTTAATCATTTTCAGCAAAACATTCAGAACACTGTAATTATAATAATTCAGAATAAATAATTTTGATCTTAATTAAAAATCTGAAAATTATTAAAAGCACAAGTGACAACTGTGATCTCTTATTTACTTACTTTCTTTTTCGAAAGCTTACACCACATAACATTATAATACTTGGCAGTGTCAGTTATAGTGGAGGAGGATGGATTTGCTTCAACTTTATCTAACTCATTTTTAGAATTATTTTCATCAGGAATGTTATTTTCTTTTTTACTTTCTTGATGTTTCAGAAATGATCCCATACATAATTTGGAAGGCTTTGCATACTTGGAAAAACATTCAGGTGCAACACTTTTATCACTACTTTCTGTGTGCTGTTTAAAGTCTAAACTATTCTTATTTTCTTCTTTCAAAATATCTGGATCTTTGTTTTTGTTACATTCGGTAAGCAGGCTTATAATATCAGCAGTACTTCTTGATGGAAGATGCATTACTTCCTCACAAGCATTTGTCTAAATAGTAAAAATAAACTGTTGAGAAAATCAGAATAATCAGTAATTATAAAATTCAAAAACTACTTGATTCAACAGACTTGTTTATATTAGAAAATAATACAAGGAGAAAGTCAGATGGTATCAGCAATTTATTCATTAAAATCAGCATAAGAGCAATACAAAATGTACAAATCATCATGTCTCAACAAACAGCCCTCTCTCTAGTTCTGCATACTGGATCTACCAGTACACAAGAATGTTTCAGATGGATAGTTAAGCCACTTATGTAGTACATTATCTCTTAATTCCTGGAAAAAATAAAATAAAATAAATAAAAAATTATCTTTCAAAATAGTTTTGAGTGGTCAAACAGAAGTCTGATGGAGCAGGGGTTGGCCCCCTGAAGTGTTTCCACTATTTGACTAACAATATGAAGACGAATACAATCATGAAACAACACCTCATAACAGAAGTCCTCAAGAGTTCACTATGAATCACTGGTCTCAATTTATCACACAGAATCTCACTGTATCAAGTGAAATGCTAGGTGATACAAAATCGATATAATGATAAACATGTTCATCATCACGAACTATGGGCTCACTACCCGTTGGTCAGATGCCTCCTTCACCATCTTCTTCCACCTTTCTTTGTCCAGTGCACAGTGTCGCAGTTTCTGTACACCCATTCCACACCAGTCCTTTATGTCATCTATCCATTCTCTGTATGGTCTACCTCTTCTGTTTACACCATCCATAATACCAAACATGAATGTCTTTATCTTCCGGTCCTCACTCATTCTGCAGATGTGCCCAAATAATTGCAGCTTCCATTTTATAATCTTCTGCATTAGATTCTCCTTTGGTTGTATCTTTGATAGAGCTCTTCATTTGTGACTTTCTGTACCCATCCTATTCTTATAATCTTCCTGTAACAAGTTCTTTCAAATGCCAAAATTCTTTTCCTTGATTCCTTATTTATTACCTACGTTTCAGATCCATACAGTACACTGCTAAAGATGCATGTTTCCAGTACTCTTAGTTTTTATTTGCAGGCTGATCACTTTACTTTTCCAGATGTTATCCATGGCCTTCAGATTTGTTCTTCACTAGGAATCATCATGTGTTTCCATTCCAAACTCTCTTACTTGCTCACCAACTATTAGTAATGAATCTGATGAAGACGTTGATTCATTACCAATAACGTCAATTAATTTATGTCCATAAATTAAACAGCAAAATGCTTGTCAACTTACTTGCACTGTAAGCCTTCAATTTTTTTGGTCTGAAGGAGGTGCATTTCACTTTCAGAGAAAAACAGAATCACTGTTCTATGGTGCATGTAGGTCAGCAGAGTGACCATGTTCATGCAGATAATTCAGCAAGACAGCCAATTAGTCAAGGTTAAAAACCTCACATCTGTACCTACACTCAACAGTTGAACCAATCCAAAAAAAAACAAATAAAAGCAGCTAAAGATAAAGGTGACTTCCTGACATCACTCTTCTTTTCTCACTCTGTACAAATGATGCAGTTACTTACTGACTTAACTTTATACATTATTTGCATTATTTTCTGAATCTTAAGGCAAATAATAAATGGTGTAGTACCCTGTTAAGAACTCTGTAAGATTAAAGGATAACAGCAGTCATTGATTTAATTATTATTTAGAGAGTTTTAAAAATAAGAGAGAAAAGCTAAAATTACAAAGATAATAAGCCGAAAGGCTATTTTACTGGTGAATTTGTTAATTAAGAGGGAGATGTTAAATCCCGTTTTTATTTTATAGCCGGGTACGAAACTCAGGTCGAAATCCATCGACATCCATAGAGTTTCAATGCCAAAAAAACCATCGGCGGAAGCAAGTGTAAATGATTACTTGGGTAGTACAACACCAGGGCAACTCCATGCAAAGGTGGAGCAAGCTCCATCACTAACCTTAATATTCTCTCATAATGTAAAGCCCAGCTCCTAAGAGATGTATAAATACTGTTTTACATTATGAGAAGAGGTCACTACCCAGACTGGTTTCAACCTTTTTTGAAGTCTCATCAGTGAGTAGGTAGACCTGGAATATCAAGGTTTTAAGTGAACAGAAACTCATACCGCTACTATCAAATTGCCGAAGTGATGTACTATATATTTCACTTGGGTAGTACAACACCAGGGCAACTCCATTCGTACCTGGCTATAAAATAATATAAAATATATAAAATAAAAACAGGATTTAACATCTCCCTCTTAATTAACAAATTCGCCGGTAAAATAGCCTTTCGGCTTATTATCTTTGTAATTAACAATATTTAACAATATATAGCACACCACTTCAGCAATTCGATAGTTTCTGTTCACTTAAAACCTTGATATTCCAGGTCTACCTACTCACTGATGAGACTTCAAAAAAAGGTTGAAACCGGTCTAGGTAGTGACCTCTTCTCATAATGTAAAACAGTATTTATACATCTCTTAGGAGTTGGGTTTTACATTATGAGAGAATATTAAAGTTAATGATGGAGCTTGCTCCACCTTTGTATAGAGTTGCCCTGGTGTTGTACTACCCAAGTGATCATTTACACTTGCTTCCGCCGATAGTTTTTTCGGCATTGAAACTCTATGGATGTCAATGGATTTCGACCCGAGTTTCGTACCTGGCTATAAAATAAAAACGGGATTTAACATCTCCCTCTTAATTAAAAGCTAAAATTATATCTTTAAATACACAAAATAATACTCAATTTTCTGCCAATGCAGTTTCCAATGATCCTTGCCAATGCAATGATCATTTCACAAGTTCGGCACTGCATTCTTCTCATTAAACCAAACATCTAACAAAATACATTTAGAAGCCTTCAATATAATCTTCATTCTATCTTATTACTGCTGCTCAGCATATGGGTAAGTCTTGTATCCATGTCACTTTCTTGTTGATGAGTTTGATAAGTCAGGTCAAATCACTTGAGTAGAAATCTCATCAATTATAATGAAGCAAATAGTTATTTCAAATTAGAGAACAGATCAGAGTCGCATCTCACCCCCTCCCCTTCAATAAATTCATGTCAGAAATGTATAGGGGATGAGAAAGGACTTGACATCCATATTCTTCCATAATATCAGATACTTCAAGTGAAACACATAGCCTTGCAATGTCATGCAAAATAAGGGCTGCAGTCATGAATTTTCAGGGAAAAAAAATGCTATGCAGAAACAATCAGTAACATTCATTAAAGAATGCCTGTGAAATTCTAATCAACCAATCTAATCTTGACAATAATGATAACCTTAAAATCTCAAGAATATGGATGGCACAAATCATAATAATTAAGACTGTAGGTCTCCAGCAATTCCTTACTCCAGGATTCTAGTCACTAATTAATTACTCCAGGCATTAATTTGACAATAATAACCTCAGCTCTTATTTTAAATATCAATTAGGCCATAATTAATGCTGCAATATATATATATATTTTTTTTTAATTAGATGATAATATGACTAATGATTTTTTTTTTATCCACCTGGGGTGCCAGGCTAGTAGGATAACAGGTGACCATCATTCATAATTTACCATAATGAATGCTAAGCGCATGCAATTGTCACAATTGGCCCTGGAATTGCTCTGTTGCTATCTTTTCCTGTCCTGAGCCATTTATCATCATTAACTTAACTTTTGACTAGTATATTTGATATTGTGAGGACTGACTTTTTTAGTTCAAGTTCAAAATCTTGTGTGCATTTTTTTGCCAACAGCAGCAGTTCTATTCAAAAACTATTCTCCTTCAGTCTTGTAATGATGCAATCGTTATGCAATCCTCTTGCAAGCTGCATTCTGGTGTGGGACCTACTTGGCAGAAACTTTTCTTGTCTTCAAAGTTTCAGTTGGAATTCTAAAAACATATTGTTGAAATATTTGTTTCATTTGCAATATCATCATCATACAGTTTGCAATGATCTTCTTCCAGTTAGTGTTAATGTAACCACAGATGTATCATTCACAGTTGTCAATAATAAATTTAGTTTAATTCTTTATCCAAGTGTGAACAAACAAAGTTTGCACCTGAAAGTATCTTCAGGACTGGGGTAAGGTGGTACAACACTGGGCAACTCGTTGCAAAGGTGGAGCAAGCTAACATCACTCCTATCTCAGCATCTCCCATAATGCAAAACACATCTCCTTGCAGATATGTATAATGTTATGCATTAAGAGAAGGGCCACCACCCAGACTAGTTTCGACCTATATTGAGGTCTCTTCAGTGGGAGCCAGGCCCAAGTAGAGATGCCAGGCAGAAGCATTAGCAAGGTCATCTCTACCTATAGGAGTTGTCAAACAGCATGCCACCTTTTTATTAAATTACTCTGGATTTAGAGAAAGATGTTGAAAGTTTATTTTTCACTTGGTTAGATTATAATAAATTTAGTTTAATCCTTTATTCAAGTGTGAGCAAACAAAGTTTGCGCCTGAAAGTATCTTCAGGACTATGCTCACACTTGGATAAAGGATTAAACTAAATTTATTATAATCTAACCAAGTGAAAAATAAACTTTCAACAGTTGTCAATAGCATGTCACTTCTTGGATCATCTTTAATGCTTTGCAAACTTGATAGAAGTTAAATGAGATGCCTACTGTGAAAATGTGCTGCAATCCACTATACAACATCAACAAACTTTTCATAAAGCATTATGAATCTTAGTTGAGTTTTTAACACAAAATTCCAATTTTGATGTATAAATGTCTGGTCATTGTATGATAACTGAGATAAGTCAAATTTTCATTCCATTTGCAAGTCTTATTTCATGGAATAAGAATAATATCTGAAACAGAAAATGATCACATGATATTTCTACTCAGCATCCGGCTTACAACAGATATGAAGATGGAAACTATTACATTATCCCACTGATCATGTATGCACAATGCAGAAAACTTTTGAAATGACCCTCACATATTATTATTTTAACCTTCTACAAGGAAAAATACCCATTTAGGATGGCAGTGGTACAAACTTATGAATTACACAATTTTTACTCTGAGAATGGTTTCATTTATTGAAAAAACAATCCAAAAATTACAGTTGATGACTAAATCAATGCTGGAAATTAAAAACTCAGTGTCAGTTTAACTATGCCATACAACACACATACACACACACACACACACACACACACACACACACACACACACACACACACACACATATATATATATTATCATTACTGTGGTGTGACACCTATGTACAAAAAAACAGATGCTCAACAATGATAATTATCTCTCAGTAATATCTTAATAATCATCATGACTTTAAATGTACACAATCAACATTGATTTGTAAATGATTAACAATATTAGTAATAATGCATTAATGTTAAATCACGCTTATATCAGCTGGTAATATGCAGCCTGCTCTACACATAACACTTTTCTAATTAATTCTTAACTGTCTTCATCCATAATTCTTCAGTAAAGGCCATTGCCACCTTTCCCATCTAAGTACGAGATTTATATATATATATACACCACTGAACTTGGATCATAATGTTATATATGGATTTAAAAAAAAAAACAATTGGAATTTGGCTAAGAATCCCAATATCCTTTTTTTTAAAACTGTACAAAAAAAAAAAAAGGTAAAAAAAAACTACCTGATTGCACTACAGTGACTCTTACACATTGCATGTGAGGGTTGAGAGGAAAGAAGAAATTTATAGACAATTTTCTTGAAGAGTTGGAGGTCGTAGTCATTGGAGAATATTTAATGAGAAAGCATGAAGTATTCTGATCCAGATGAAAAAGGTAAAAAGAGACAGAGGAGAAGCAGGTTCGATGTGCTTGCAGTTGAATGAAAGAGGGTGGTTAGCAGTGCTGTTCTTGTTTTAGCAGGCCCAATAAAAGTGGAGAAATTATGGTTGCAAGTTTTATGGAGCAGGACCCATGAAAGTACCTGTAGAAAGACAGAGCTGAAACAGTGCATTGTGAAATAGCAGCTGAAACAAGTCACCTATCAACTAAATTGCTCTCCTTTAGACATTGTCAAAAATTTTTACGGAGGTTTTAGGTGCAATACTCTAAACATGTACAGTATTCCGAGGAGGAACAGATTTGGGATTTGTATAGAGTTAGTAGCTGAGTGGATGAAAAGTAGCATCTTGAAGAGAAAAGAATAAAGTTTTTTTAGAAGCCAAGGAAGCTATTAATGTGAAATGATATATTTATGCCACATAAGGGTAGAGATAAATGTCAACCCAAGGGGAGAGAGAGAGAGAGAGAGATCTGACCAATTGTGGTGATTTTTGTATTACTGCAAGCAAAAATAGGTGCAATAAGATAGCAAGAGAAAAGACAAAACGATTTTGGTGGCACTGAAGGTGACCAGGTTATCCTTGCCCAGTTGAAGAACGGTGTGGAGAATCATGTAATCTGGACACTGAAGGCGGAGTTCAAGTTTCTGTCAAGAGAAAGAGGTCTGGTCTGGATGCCTGTAAGTGAGCTATTGAGCTACTGAGCACTGCATGGTTTATCAAATGAGTGGGAATAATGGAGTATACTATTGTCAGCAAAGCTCTGGATAGGATCAAAAATGAGTGAGAGTAGGTCATACATATAGAAGAAAGAAGGTAGGTGAGGTCCTGAGGCACTCTGCATTGGTTGCAAAGTTTGGAGCCATTGACCATGACATGCAGTAAATAACTAGAACGTTTGCTGCCCCAATTACAGAGGAGGCAGGTAGACTGAAGAATAACAATTTACTGAGGAGAACTCAATGCTGAAAACGATCGAATGCTCTGCAAATGTCAAGAGTCTCAGCACATTTCTACAAACCTTTAATGGCATATGTCTAGTGGTGGATGATGTAGATTAAAAGGTTAGCTGTGGATTTAGGTTAGCAGAATTCATACTGGTGGTTGGTGATAAAATGGTAGGCTTCTAGGTAGTAGCAAAGTTCATTGTTGATAACTTTCTTCATTATTTTGGTTTGACAGCAGACTCTCCCCCCCACTTTTTTTTTTTTGGAATAGGTTAGATATGTGCTTGCTTCTATGCACTGAGATAAATGTCAGATCCAGCTGAGTATAAAAGATTGTAGAGACAATATAGGACAGGTGTTAGCTCTGGAAGACACAATTTGAACACAACTGGAAAGATGCCCTATGACCTGAAGACTTTAGTGTCTAAGTTGTTTAGTGTGCTTCTGGGGGACAAAGTTACTTGCATCCATAGTGATCCTAAAGCTATACATGTCCTCTGGGTGGTGCTAAATGAACAACAGCGATAGGCAGCCAATCCATCCTAAGGATCTCCTGGCCAATTTCATAATGTCTACTGAATATAGTGACTTGCAGAAACCAGAATTTAGAAACATTGGCCCTACACTACGTACTTGTTAATTAAATATTGAAAATATTAGCAAAGCCAAATGCGATTATTTATCGAAATTATTGTTAACCAACAATGTTGATATGATTGCTGTCCAGGAAACACGTGCTGCTGCTGATCCTGAACAGCTCCTTAAAGAGCTTGCATTCCAGGTTACACTGCTATTGGTGCAACTTATCACGAAGTATATGGAATAGTAACATATGTGCAAAATTGTCTTAAAGAAGTTTTTCTTCTATCTCAAAATATTGTAGAAAACATACATACAGTAGTGATAAAAGTTCAAGATATTACAATTACGAATATTTATAAGTCACCTGGATCACCTTGGCCGGAAAAAATTATTCCTACTGCTGAACATCCTGCAATATATATTGGGGACTTTAATAGTCACCATGAACAGTGGAATTATGCTCAAAACAATGAATGTGGTGAAAAACTTGTTGATTGAATCGAACTAAATAATCTTCACTTAGTCTTTGATGCCAAAGACAAAGGCACTTTTAGATATGCAGTCTGAAAAAGAGACTATAACCCTGATTTATGTCTTGTGAGCAAAAATAATTCAGGTCACCTTATGCAAAATCTGAGAAGGGTCTTAACTGACTTTCCTCATAGTCAACATAGACAGGTATTAATTGACACTGGCATTTCCATTCCACTTGTAAGATCAAAGCCTATCCCACACTGGAATTTTAAAAAGGCTGATTGGAATAAATATGCAAATGACAAATGTATTCGCTGGATATCTCCAATAAGTAGTAATTTTCATCGATTTATAGGCATAGTCCTGCTTGCTGCTAAGAAAAATATTCCTAGAAGTATTAGACATAACTATATACATGGTTGGAGCAAAGAATGCGAATTACTTTATAATGAATATCAGATAAACAATGATCCAAAAACAGCAGATTAACTCCTAGAAAACTTGGATATATCCCAAAGGAAAAAATGAGTAAATACAGTTTAAAGCTCCTGGTTTTGATAACATTCATCCAGAATTTTTGATTAATCTGGGAAGAAATGCAAGATTATGGTTAACAAAGTTTTATACTGACATTCTTACAACTGGCAAACTTCCCACTATTTTTAAAAATAGCAAAAGTACAGGTAACCCTCGTATAACGCGGCACTTATACAACGCGGTTTCGATATAATGTGGTCTACAAATTGTAGTATCCCTTGTTCAACATGGTTTTGATATAACACAGTCTACAATTTCTAGTAACCCTTTATTTTATTTTTTTTCATATTTTTCATCGCAGGACTTAAAAATCAAATTTTATCTTCGTTAAATTTGTGTCTGCCCATATCGCGCAAGTAGTTATAAGTATCAAATTTAGCTTTATTGTATCGATGAATAAGGTACTGTACAGATGCTTTTGCAGTCTGTGTCATTCTCAACAAATAGTGCAATTAGAGACATTGGAATAAAAATGGCGCTAACTAATAAATCACATGTCCGCTCTCACAGAAACTATGCTGTATAGACTTAAGCAAAACCATATGTTGCACTGGAACACAGTATCTAAATAAAAACTATTGTCCAATTTTTCAATTATGAAATAAGTGTTTGTTTTATTGCATTTGAAATTCTTGATGTCATTATGACAGATCACAAAGGCTAACTTAAAATAAAAGACTACCAAGAATTGAAACATGCCATATAATGAATGTGTGAGTTCGCCTGCCAAGAAGCCATAAAATTCAACCAAGGGTCGAAACGTTTGTGTGAGTTGAGCCAGTCAGTAATGAGAAGTTCAATCGGAACGATAAATGACACCCTGTTGTGAATGTGTTAAAACTAATAGTGAATGTTGTTATAACAGTTTCAGATGTTATAGAATTCGATTGAAGAGAATTAGCATTTCAACTCAACACTTGTCGGTTGCTTTTGATTTTGGGTCGCGCGACCTTTTGTTAATACTGCACCAATCATATTCACATCTTTATAGCTGCTGTCTTGTGTAAAACAACATTCAGCTTGTACGTATTGTAACAATTAAAAAAAAACTTGAATAATTTATAAGAGTATAAAAGGATATCACTGTTAATCGTTGACATGCCAGCAAAATTCTCAGACGTGCCATAGGTTCGCCATCTAGGGTTTACTGTATAAAGTGCTTATTGTTGAAAATTGTCTTCGTTTTCTGCCAGGAAAGCACAATTAAAATCATAAGTGTGTTATTCTCAAGCTGAGCAGTTTATTTTCTGGTGAGTTACATACATATGTAATGCTTTTTTTTTTTACGTAAAAGTTTATTTTTATTGTAATGGCCACTAAAACTGCAACAAAAGGGGAAAAAACCAACATTGAAGAGGAAATTCATTTCTCTTGAAGAAAAAATTAAAATCTTGGATCGGTTGAAAATTTGAGAAAAATCAGGAGTTGTTGCAAGGACTCTGAATTTAAATGAATCAACAATTCGAACAATCAAACAAAATGAACATAAAATCCGAGAAAGTGTTATTGCTGGGTAAACGGTAAATGCAAAGCACGTTGCTCATGTTCACAATATTCTAATAGAAAAAATGATTTGGATAATAGAAAAAGAGATTTGGATAGAAGATTGCACTCAAAAGAAAATTCCTTTGGATGGACACCTTATTAAACAAAAAGCTCTCAAAGTTTATAAACATTTAAAAGCACTCGATCAAGATTCTTCAGAAGAAATCTCTCAACATGGATTTTGTGTCAGTAAGGGTTGGTTTGAAAACTTTAAAAAGCAGTTTTCTTTGTATAATCTTAAAATCCAGGGAGAATCAGCATCAGCAGACATTGAAGCTGCCCGGAAATACCCAGCAGAACTTTTAAAAATCATTAAAGAAGGTGGTTACAGTGCAGATCAGGGTTCAATGTGGATGAATCTGGGTTATATTGGAAAAAAATGCCAAAACACACCTATATTTCGAAAAATGAAAGATCAGCTCCTGGATTCAAAGTTTCCAGAGATAGAATTACTCTACTGTTTTGTAGTAATGCAGCAGGTGATTACATGACAAAACCAATGTTTATTAACCGATCCGCAAATCCTTGTGAGATGAAAGGGCCCGACAAGTCCACCCTACCTGTTTATTGGCCGGCAACAAAAAGGCAATGGTTACAGCTAGCATGTTTGAAAATTGGTTTTTCAAGTGTTTTGTACCCAATGTAGAAAGTTACACAAAGAAAAAGAATATGGACTTCAAAATTCTACTAATTTTAGATAACGCACCAGGCCACCCAACAAATTTAAGTCATCCGAATATTAAAATAACTTTTTTGCCACCTAATACTACTTCACTTATTCAACCAAGGAATAATATCAACATTTAAGTCATATTATATTCGGTGAACATTTCAATTAATTTTGGAAAAAATGGGATCTAATCCAAACATGACACTGCCTCGTGGAAAGAGTTTTCAATATTGAATTGTGAACAGAGAAAAATTATTTCTCTGTCAATTAAGGAATTACAACCCTCTACGCTGAATGATTGCTGGAAAAAAATATACCCTAAAGCCATTCTGAAACAAAATCTCGTACCTCCAGTGGATGCCGAGCTACGTCATATAATAAACGTCGCACACATTTTTGGTGGAGAGGGCTTTTGCGATATGGTTGAAAATGAAATTAGTGAATTAATTGATGGAGAAACAGATTTAAATGAGGAGGAACTGGTACAATTAATAGATGGTGTCAAAGCAAATGGCGGGGAAAGTTGTGCCGAAGATTCTGATTGTGATGAATCCGTTAAAGAATTCAGTTTAAAGAAATTAGCAGAAGGATTGGACTTTGCAAGAAAGTTAGGAAGTTATTTTATGGATAATGATCCCTCAGGAGTGCTCGGGGAATTGGATATTTGTTTATCACCATATTATGAACTTAATAAAAGTAGCATAGTGGAAAGCAAAGTCTTATTACTGACTTCTTGATGACTAAACCAGCCGATGTATGCAATGAGAATTATACAAATGATGTCCAAGAGATTTGTCAGAACTATGTGGTGACGACCTCCAGCCACTTAAAGAACATCTAAGAAATGTTATTTCTGAAGACAGTGATAACGATTAAAATATGTGCTTTATTTTATTGTGTCTAAAACATTTATGCATTATGTGCAATGAAATTTATGTACAATTTGTAATTTTATACTACGTATTTGTCTCATACTTCATGTTTTCTTAACTTACATGAATTACCTGAATTAAATAAAAATATTGGTTTTGTTAGATATGTCATTGTTGTTTATATAATTAAAAAAAAAAACGATTTCAGAACCTAACCCTACTTTTTCTATGTGATCTAAGTCTCGTATAATGCGGCATTTCTATGGAACCTAACATCCACATTATATGAGGGTTACCTGTACTTTCAATTTTAAAGCCTAGTAAGCCTAATCGTAAACCGGAAAGTTACCGACCTATTACTGTCCTCTGTTGTTGTCATACTCTTCGAAAGACTTATTTATAATAGAATGAGCTCCACAATTTTTAAAAACGTCCCAACAGAACAAGCTGGCTTCAGACCAAATCGTGGGTGTTGTGACCAGGTTCTCTCTTTGGTAACTCACATAGAAGCTGGTATTCAAAAAGGTTTAAAAACATCAGCAGCATTTATTGATTTGTCAACAGCCTTCGACACCATTTGGAGACAAGGCCTTCTATACAAATTATATAAAATTATCCCATGTAAAACAATAGTCCATACTATTAACAATATGCTAAGAGATAGAAGATTTATAGTGGCTATAGGTAATAAAACTAGCAGCGAAAGGAAGTTAAATAATGGACTGCCACAGGGATCTGTTTTATCTCCATTATTATTCAATCTGTATATATTTGATCTTCCTGTCACTACATCAAGGAAATTTTGTTATGCTGACAATATAGCAATAACTACACAACATAAATCATACAGAAGAAATTCTAAAAGCTGACTTAACTATTCCGGATGAATATTTTAAAAGATGGAGACTCTGTTTAAATAGGAGCAAAATGGTAATATCTTGTTTTCATTTAAATAATAACTTGGAAAATATGAAACTAAAAATTGAATGGAACAACACTATACTTCCATATAATAAATTCCCTAAGTACTTGGGAGTCACACTTGATTGTTCTCTCATTTTCAGGCAACATCTTTCAAACTTGGCATATAAACTAAAGACACATAATAATATCCTACAGAGACTCTGTGGCACTACCTGGGGTTTTAGAGCCTCTACTCTTCAGACAACAGCCCTTGCTTTGGTATTCTCAAGTGCTGAATATTGTGCTCCTGTGTGGCTAAATAGCCCTCACACAAGGATTATCGATTCTCAATTGAACAATACCTTAAGATTAATTACAAGCTCTATTAAATCGACCCAAATATATTGGTTACCTCTTTTAGAAGGCACTATTCCTACAGAACTATGTAGATTGAATTCTTTAGTGCGTGAATTTCAAAAAATTGCCGGTAATCCGAACCTACCTATTCATTGGGATCTCCCAACTCTTAACATCAATAGATTGAAATCTCGCCATCCATCACTACGAGCAGCAGAAGAACTAGTGCAAAATAATTTTAATCCTTTACCAAAGTGGGAGGAAACATGGAAGGGAAATACGAAAGAACATTTGCATAACATCTTTAAAGGGGATCAAATCATTACAGGATCAGATCTACCTCGCAAAACCTGGACAGTACTAAATAGGACATGGCCGATGTGGAGATACTCTCTATGAATGGAACAGATCCAGAATGTGACTGTGGTGCTCCACGACAGACTATGTAACATATTGTAACAGAATACACCTTCCATGCTTATCAGAATGACTGGAATGACTTTTTACAAGCAGCTCCTGAAACTGTGACCTGGATTACGAACTTAGATCTGAATTTATAATGATATATATGTTTTTTTTTCCTTATTATATAACATATTAAGACTTTTACTTTCAACTCTTATTTTAATTTCCCAACTCTTTGGATTAGATCTGTGTTTTCCTTCAAAGTTTTAACTTAAAATATTTTAAATTCTTCAATTCTGTTAATATATAATGACATCATGATTCTCTTTTTCAACATCATGTTTTTGCCATGAGCTATTGTGTATGTAGTGTGCTTCTGATTGATCTTGTCAGAAGCCGACAGGAGGCATATGGTGCTTAGTTTCTGGTATGATAGGAGGCAATTTACCTTGGTCGTCTATGCAGGAGTGAGAGGAGAAGAGTGATGCCAGGATTTCAGTTTTATATTTAGGTGCCATCTATATAGGTGGAAGTGCAGGTAAACAGAAGTCACCTCCAATAACTTTTTCCAGAGACCAGAAGGTATGGCTTCCATTTTGATAAGAAGCAAGTTTATTGGCCTTTATGAAATCAAATTTGGATTTGTTAATGGCTATTTTGCATTTATTGTATAGGCTGAATATGCAGCTCATGTTCTTGATGGAAAGCTGAGTATTTTTTTCTTTAACTGCTTAGATATACCTATTGAAGCAAATCTTGGATAGCAGATGGGAATTTTGGGTAAAACAGGAATGAAGATATTCATGCTAGTAAAGATAATTTCTGTGCCTTGCTCAGAGCAGGTTTTTGGATCAGTAAAGCAAAAGTAGTAATCTGACCATGAAAAAGAAGAGTAGAATTTCCTGAAATCACCCACTTGGTGTCTTTATAAGTGCCAAAGAACATGAGTCTGGAGGCAACTGTATGAAGGATGTTTTGTGAGCAAGAAAACTTGCATAAGATTGCAATATAAGTTACTGAGAGGAGAGGCAACCTGCACGGTGTATCTGGAAGAAGTGGTTAAAAAAAAAAAAGAGAGATCATGTATATTGGAGAGTGCAGTTATCAGGAATTCATTTTAGATGTACAACATGCATTTGGTCACTGCTTCTAGCAAATACATAAACTTGTTCAGCTTAGTCAGTGGTGATAGATAGGAAAGCCAGATGAAATTATGAACATTAAGGTCACCTAGAAAGATGACTTCAATATTTGAATAGCTGGATCAGAATCAAGCTTCAAGAATAAGAAGGTGAAGTCAGGGTGGTTTGGGGGAATTTGGAAAGCAGTAAATACTGCAGATTAGCGTTACTGAATGGAGCAAGGAAACTTTAAGCCAAAGAGATCAAAAGCAGAAGATGCCAAATTAGGCATTTTCTGATAAGCTAAGCCACATCAGGTCTCACAAAGACACAGGCATCACACTGTGGAGAAAGGAATCATGTAATCTGGACACTGAAGGCAGAGTTCAAGTTTCTGTCAAGAGAAAGAAGTCTGGTCTGGATGCCTGTAAGTGATGATGTGCATCATTTAATATTGGCATTTATGTCAGAAGTTGGTAAAGTGGATGTGAAAAAAATTTTCTGGAGAAATTTTGGCTTGTTTTGTGTGTATATATATATATATATATATATATTGCTTGGCTTTTCTGTTAACTACAGTTTTTTTGGTAAGGATGGAATATTTTCCATGTGGCAGAAAGCTAAAATGTGCAGTTCCAGTAGATTTTACTAGTCTTAGTGTTATTCCTTAGGAAGCTATCTTTGAATTTAAATACTGAGAGCCATACAGTGTAACAGTTTTTTTTTTTTCAAATTTTTTTTCATTATGTGTGGATCCCACCATAAAACTTTTCATGGTGGGATCCACACCATTATGGAATAACACTGGACAACAAAAATCATCTACGAGGGTGTGCTGAAAAGTTGTGATAATCGCCATGCAGGAACTGACATGTCTTCTTATATATATCCTAAAAGAAAAAGAATAAATTATTACAATTTGATGAAACATGGAGGGAAGGGTTTTAAGATATGTTCTTTCTTGTGGTTATTATATCAGTTGATTTAATATAATTTTTGTTCTAGGTGTTTATCAGAACTTTTCATCCCCCCCCTCCCCTCATATCACTTGAACATCCACATCCAAAATGGTATGTAATCCATAGAACAAATTTCTCAAATTAACTACTCCACCTCCAGTCTGAGGGAATGAAATTATTTAGTTTAGCATATCTTTCTCTCATCGAGACAGCAAAAGATAAAGAATCTCACAAAGTAAAACTAATGATAACAGCAATAATCAGAATTTGAATTTTTTAAATTGATAATTAAAATTAAAAGATGATTAGTTGAATTTGATATCAACAGAAGATCCTTGATAAGGAGTCTGAATTGCACAGCATAATGGCTATGCAAACTTCCTTACCAACTCTACAGTGCCATCTCAAAAACTGACAGCCCTTGATATCAAAAATTTTTCAACAACAGGGCACAGAATGCAGCCCGTGCCATTTTACTGCAAACCACTAGAGTAGGTAAAAAAAAAAAACATTTTATCTTTGAAAGCTTTTCTTAAGGAAAGATAATGAATCTTATTTTAAATCTTTACTGGAAGAGCTGAAGGTTAAATTTACTTAACAACAATTAACAATTTTTGATCAACTGCTTACTGAATTATTAAGCTCTACTTGTAATGGAACTCGAAATCTAGGTCTTTTATTTCCCCCACTTTGGCTGGGTGCAGCAGAACGTCTCATTATAGCTTTATTTTGGCCCTAAAAAAATAAAACATGCTATTCAGAGCACGGCATCTGAAATGCAGTTCACTAATTGTACAAAGTGCCATCTTAAAAGGAAAGAGTCACAAAGTTCTGGGGAATAAATCAAAAACTCAGGTATCAGAAATATTAATGAGCCATTAAACATTAAACTCAAAGAATAATTGCATTTTTATAATTACTGTATTTACTAACTTTTGAACCACTTTTTGAAAAACTAAATATACTTGAAATTTACAAAAAATTCAAAATTTTGCACAATGAATTTTTAATCAAGACATTCATTTTGTAGAATTATGGACAACTTCTATGTTGGAGAATTACTTTATTTAAAATTAACATAAAATAACACTTGACATTTTGATCTTTATATCAAGGTCATCATCAAGAACACACACACACACACACACACACACACACACACACACACACTGGGAGCACAAGCTACATCACGCTACATCACGATACACTTCAGTACACTACAGATAACTGCTCTGGTCAACTAGTGATCCTTGCCTGATCGCTGGCGAGAGAAAGAAAAGAGGAGGAGAAAAATTAAAAAATAATAAAAGTAATAATTAAACACTTAAATAAGTGAAACTACATTAATTGCTATTGGTTAAGGTTTAATTCTTTACAATTCTTTTATTTACCAGTTATGTCTATTGTTCATCATCCACTTGTCTGTATTTATAAACTGATCTGTATTTTTCCTGATTTTTTGTGTTTGGTGGCTTTTTTAAAGTTCTGCCATCCTTTTCTTCTGTTATTCTATTCCTAGATACTATATAGGTACAATTAACATAGTGTTATACCAAAAGTTCGTTAATAACTAACCCATGCAAGTTGATTAAATGAAGGTTCAGTTATCTTAAGGTAGTCAAGATAATTACTGTAACCACTTGTTACTTTCAAACTATTATTTTTTTTAATGGAGAAACATTTTTTATTATCAATCTTATTCTGATTACACTGGAATGATCCAAAAATCATGCTAAGTATGAATTACCAGTTACACAACAGTACTAATGTAACAGTAATATGGATTTTTTCTATTTTCCACACATAGGATCAATATTTAAAACAAACTGGTATTATGATTAGGTTACAAGGATCACATACATAACGTTCAAATATTAGATGCTGGATCTACTAAGAAACTAGATCAACTAGGCTGATTGTTTTACACTGTTCTGTCTTTTAAACAATTCTGATATGAATTTATCTAGATTAAGTCAATTAAGTCGAATAAAATAAAGTCACATAAGAAAGGAAATAAAATAATTTACCTGCAAGAACAGAATTATTTTTTAGTAGTTTCTCACCATTAAGCAAGAACTTTCATGAAAATGGTTAGATATAACATGGATGCATGCAAATTAATTAATTTTCTTCCCAAGAAACAATCTGTAGACATTTAGAAAAAAATAAATAATACTACAAGATAAAATGTTGATAACTTTTTTTTATTTTATTCATGTCTACCCAAAACAATGCCATAATATAAATTAATTTTCTGAACCTTTCATGGATGAGAATGTCATTAATAAAATTGTCATTGTGCATAGAGCAGAACAGTAACTTTTTTTTTTTTTTTTTTGCATAGTTAAAAAGTGAATTATATTAGCTGATAAATTATATTCTTGTTTTTATCCTTTACCCAATTATCAGCAAATGACAGCTTGCACATGAAGTAATTTTATGACTAGGCTACTTGTATAAGGAGGCAAATAACTTCAATATCAAATTGCCCTAGTATCACATAATTCACAGCACACTTCCTTTCAGATGTGTATGTTACTTTGTCAAATAATTTGTTGAACACTTTGTCAAAAAACAAATGACTTTGTCATTATTTGACACACCTTTCAAACATGTATAATGCTAAGCATTATGGGAAGAGCTACTACCCAGACTAGTTTCAACCTTTATTGAGGTATGTTAAAATGCAGGGATACCTCTCCAAAAACTCTGAGTGATCTACAAGAAGTAGATCACTAAGATCTTCATGATGCGAAGTATCTTGCTTTGCATTATAGGATACTAAGGCAGGTGTGGGATACTAAGGGGATGTGGAGTCATGTTGAGCCCTCCTAAAGAGGGATTAAGTATGTATTTTATGACTGTAGATCTGTGTGTGTTCACAGGGCTGGTTTGCCTGTTCTGAGGGATGATAAACCCGAGTTTATGGGTGAAAAAATGCTCTTCCTCCATATGAGACCGGCTAACTACTCACCTTTAGTCGAAAAAGACTGGATAAAGGTTCCTCACATCATTGATGGGAATCGAACCCAGGCCTTTCTGACCAAAGGGCTTTGTTTATACTGAGTGAACTATGGAGGCTCAACTAACCACAGAGAAGATATCACAAATATAATTCTTAATCATATTTATGATATTTTCACAAATATAATTAAGAAATGCACATGGCTTTAAATGGAATCATCAGAGGCAGATGACAAAGAGGGAGACCAAAAAAGAACTTTGCTACGGTCATTGAGGGAAGGTTCATAATTATCTAGCTTCATAAAGATGAAAGAAATGGACTGCATCAGAGCCAGATGGTAGCATTTTGTTAGGGACTTGTCACATCATTTCATGGATGAAAAAAGGATTTTTTTAGGCTCTTACACCTCTATATTACTCTACCTACGATGAACATCATAATCAACTTCCTGACATATACCCTCGGGGGGGGGGGGATTACAGGATTTTATGATAGCACTACCTTCCTATCAACAATTTTCATCCAGATCAGAATGTTATCTGTCAGCATTCCAATATTAGTAGATCTTATATTTCTGTCTTCAAAAGCACTTTTACAGTGTCAATCTACCTACATCTTGGTCTTCCTCTGGGTATTTTTCCTGCAATCATGGAAAAGAACACTTGTTTAGCTAATCTTTCCTCTCCCATTCTGTTTAAGTGGCCATACCACCTGAGATTAACTAAGCTAACATATTCTTGAATGCTCACAATGTTAAGTTCTTTCCTAATATCCTCATTTTTAATATGATACTGCATTGATGTCATCTGTTCAGTCCCTTAATCTTTTTCAGGACTCTCATATCTGTGATCTCCAGTCTTTGATCAAGAGTTTCATTTCTGTTTCTCAGATTCATAAGTTAAAATTGGTTTGAATACTGTCTTGTATACAGCTTAGTGTTTTGACTAATCTTTCTCTTATTTCATGTAATTTATTCATTTGACTTTGTACCATACCAGCTTTGCTAATTCTGTTGTCTATTTCCAAATGTAATTTGCCATCTTCGCTAAAAATTGTGCCTAAACAGCTGAAATGTTTTACTTGTTCTATGGGTTTGCCATTCAGGATGTAGTTGATGTTTTCAATGTTTCTGCTTATTTTCAGTGTCTTTGTCTTTCTAATGATGACTTTCATACCAAATTTATTGCAGCAGTTATTCAATTTGGTTAGGGAATCCTGCAGGTTTGTCCCTGATTTATTTAGGAGTATAACATCATCTACATAAAGTAAAGGGCTGTGATTAACATATCCAATTTTGATATCAGGTTTAATACTGCTTCCTTTCATAATGTGATCCATATAGATGATGAATAACAGTGGAGATAATGTACACCCTTGTTGCACACCTGACTTAACATCAAACCATCTTCCTGTACCTTCTTCAATTCTAACTGCTGATTTCCAACTCAAATAGAGACTATGTATTGGTTGATATAATGTCCCATATAACTGTAGCGTTTTGATGAGCTTTCCTCTGGGCACCTTGTCATATGCCTTTTCCAGATCTACAAAACTTAAATACAGATTCTTGTTATTTTCCAATAACTTTTCAATTATTTGTCCTAAAGTGAAAATTTGATCCAGACAACCTCTTTTTAACCTGAACCCAGCTTGTTTTCCTACACAATTTTTTTTAGCCATTTCTCAAGAATACTTGAATAAATCTTACCAGGAACACTCGGTAGAGAAATTGTTCTGTAATTCTCACATTCAGCTTTATTTCCTTTTTTTAGATGGGTACCATGAATTCCAATTATCTGGAATTCAACCCTCTGACCAGGCCTTCTGGATTATGCAGTGCAGCCATAGTAAATACCTCCATATTTTAGCATTTGTGGTTGAATATCATCTACTTCAGCTGCCTTTCCACATTTCAGGTTTGTGATGGCTTTTTCTACTTCAAGTACAGATATATATTCCAGATGGTGTGTTTTCTACCACCATGCTGTCACTGCTTGTTTCATTTAGCAATCTTTCAAAGTAATTGAAAGATAACTGGGTAACGTCCCAGCAGGCATGAAATTCCATCATGTTGTATCATCATTTTGAGTTATGGTTTAAGTCAATAAGAATACAATTTGGTCAGCTAAATCCCAAATTGCCAGTCCATCCTCATTCGTTTGATATCCAGGTAGATACCCACTCTGGATGAACATCCCCTTGCTTTTCAACTTCAATGAAAGTCTCCAGGTAGTGATCTTCCTAATGTTTGTGCATTGCAATATATGCATCCAAAAGGTGAGCTGTGCATTATGGATACCAGGACAATATGATATAAAGTCATCTGCCTCAATATACAAGGGCCTAGTTGTGAGGTTATCTCACATGCAAATTTATGTTTGCAAGTCATGCTTGGGTAAAGAATAAAAACAAGCATATCTTGTTAGGTAAAATTTAATTAATAGTAAGTGCAGCATTAATGATGTATACGAATTGCATCAGAAGAAAAATGTATGTGAGTAAACATAAAAGAAGAAATGAGACATCATCCAAGAACATGAATAAAAAATATCATAGAGTATTGCAAATCAAAACGAACATGAATTCTGAGACAAACTTTTTCGATTGGGTTGGATGGTATATCTTAATATACACTGGTAATATGAGTAAAGGAGAATGGATATCAGTTCAATGTGGCAAAGTGTGAGCTTATGCATTCTGATGTGAAAGATTACCAGCTGTGTACCACACTGATGGACTTGTACTCCAGGAAATTGATAAAACCAGAGATTTGGGGATGATAGTGGATAGGGTTAAAGTTTAGAGGGCATAGGGCATATTGTAAATGTGGCTAAAGAAGTTCATTGGATTACTTGGTTACTGAAGAATACCTGATAAGCAGAGACTCAAACAGGTTATTATTCCTCTTTATAGAGCCTTGGTAAGACTCCTGTCTGTGCGGTTAGCCTAGTGGCAGTGAGCTTCGCAACCATATGCCTGGGGAAGGAGTGTCCTAGGTTCAATTCCCGTCGGAGATGTGAGGAGCTTAAAGATCTTGCTCAGCCATAGCCAAGTTAGCCGATCTTGGGTGTGGATAGTAGGGTTTTTCTTCCTAGTTTATCTGGGGTTTTTCATCCCGCAAAGCAGGCAAACCAGCCTTGAGAACTCAACACCACTGCAGACATAGGATACACAGGGCTGACCACCTTATTCTGAGAACAGTTGATGTCCGATGATCAATAAACCCTCGACACCGCAAGGTAAAAGAGGTGAAAAGGAAAATGAGATGAGATGGTAAGACTCCATCTTCACTACTGTGCACAGATCTAGTCAGGGTTTCTTAGGGATGAGGAGGAGGTCAAAAGGATCCAGAGGCAAGTGACCAAGATGGTAGCAGATCTTGTGAGGACAGGTTGAAGGTTTGTGGGTTACAGAAATTGGTTGACAGGCAGAAAAGGGGGTGATATGATTGAGACATATAAATTACTGATAGGTTTTTACAAGATAAATACAGAGGAAATTTCTGAACAGGTCTGGTGGTGGGAGATCTAGGGAGCCATCCTCGGAAATTGAGCAAAAGTGTAGTTAGCAGGGATATGAGAACTAGATTTTTTTCTTGGAAAGTGGTGAAAAAATGGAATAGGTTACCAGAACCTGGTAACCTATTCCACTTTACTGTGAATGAGTTTAAAGCAAAGTACGATAGATACTGTGCAAATGTTGGATAGTGCTTAGCATCATTTTAGGGTCCCTCAATGAGTCTAAGAACTCCATGTAGTTACCCATATAAAAATAATATCATACTTGATACGATATTACATTCTTGTTTTCATCCATTTTTTTAGCCTGGCATAAGCAAACCATGACTAGGCTTTATGACTAGCTATTTGTTCAGATAGCAGATGATTTTACCACAAGTTACTCAAATATCCTATAATATGGAGCACAATGAGAAGTACACATTATCCTACATTATGTAGTAAGAGTCACTTTACTGACTAGACCTTTATTAAGGTGTGTCATCACTGAGAAGTTTGATATATAACTTATTTTCAACATAAAGCTGAAACTATAATTTATTAACTGCATAAACTTTTATTGCACAGTTATGCTATGATAAAATATAAATGAAAATAAGCATATAATTTCTTGTCAGGTGTAGTATACTAATCAATCCACTGAAAAACATGCAACTGCTTTAAATCCATAGTATGATAAAGATGACTATGAACTATTTTGCTATTTGTATATAAAAAATTACTTCTATCATAAAGTTTGGCTGCTCACTCCTAGTATTATCTCCAACAAGATATCAATAAAGGCTGAAACTATTCAAGAAAAATGCACCTGGCATTTGCAAATTAGCTTGGAAAGCATAGGATGAGTATTTATTATGGGAGACTAACTATGGGTATAAGTCTGGAAGAAGGAAATGGTACATAGAGGAAGGAATAGAATTTATGCAGTTACTAAAAGAAAATTACCTGAAAGAGCAATGATGGAGAAGAGCAGGGATTTGAGAATGTTAGATCTGGTGATGGCATCAGAGGATTTGCCGATAACCAAGGTTGCATCTAATTAAGGAGGGAGAGAGAGAGGGAAAAAAGAGAGAGAGAGAGAAAGAGATCACGCATACTTGACTTGACAGGCAAAGTTGGTGATTAGAAGAATTTTCAATTAAGAAGCATATGTGAGAAACTTAGATGGCTAGTAATTATGACAAACTTTTGGAGTGCCTTAGAGGTACTAAATGAGGGGAGGATATTGGCAATGTAAAGAAAACGATCAAGGAAGCAACATCAGACTTGATTCCATAACTAGGGTCAGGAGGATATACAGCATAACAGAGTTAGACTGATGAGTAAGATTATTAAGTAAAAGTAGTCAAAAAAATAAAATAAAATATTGGGGAGAGAATATAAAGAGAAAAGTGATGATAAGCTGATTAATAATAATACAAGCCCAAACAAGAAGGGTGACAAGTATGCTGAGAAAGGTCAAATCAGATTATTATAGGAAACTGGCTGAGCTGACAAAAAGTAATCCTAAAGAGGTTCTTTTGCTATATGGCAAATAAAAGAAAGAATGAATGTGGAAAGATAACTTTATCAGGTCACCTGACCATCTATACTGATGACCAGAAGAAATAGTTGAATTACAGAGTGATCACTTTGCAAGAGTGCACACATCCAGATAGAGGTGATGCAGTGAGTAATATAAGGACTGTTATGATCATGAACAGAGATGGGTAAACTGAAAATGCTTATATATTGCAGAATCTTAATGTGAATAAAGCAGTCAGCACACATATTACAAGAAAGTGTAAGAGAACTGTTAGTGCTTCTGAGCAGGTGTTTAACTCTCAGCACTAACAGGGATACAGATGGAATGAAAGAAAGGAAGGCAAGATTGTTCCATTACATAGAAGGTGCAAAGACAGAGGAACAAATTATAAACCAATCAGTAACCAATGGTTAAGTTAGGATTCAGGAATGGTTTGAACAGGATGTGATATTACACAGGTGACAGCATGGCTTTATGAAGGAGCCTTAGTAATGTAGTCAATTGAATTGGAAAAAAGTGAAAGACACACTTTGATACTGAATATACTTTGCAAAGACACTTGACAAGAACTGTACATGAAAAATCTATTAAGTAAACTGCAGCACATTTGCTGCAGTTTACTTAATAGAGGGGGGAAAATCCACTTTCAAATCCATTTTCATTAAAATGGATGTGAAGTTGGTGATATGGATATGAAAATGGCTGACAGACAGACGTCAAAAACATAATAATATGGTGTGGTAGATTCAAGTAAAAGGCAAGAGAGGTACCACATTAATGCTAATGGAATAATATATTCAGCTGATGATGATGCTAAATTGGGAAGGAAAATATTAAATAAAAGTGAACTAGCAAAGGATAACAGCTTGTTCAGGTGTAGCAAAGTGTAAAGTTATGCACTGGGATGAAATATTACAAACCATATCTTATACTGATAGAAACTGCATTACAGGAAATTGGTCAGTTTGCTTCTATTCCTTTTTTTGTTGGAAGGGGGGGGGGGGATAGACAGCAAGTTCAAGTTCTTCAAAAGAGGACAAATTAAACGATCACTTTGATGTCGTTAAACATGCTGACAATTAGTAACAAGAAAGTTATTTTTCTTCTTTATAAAGTTTTGATACAACAGCAACTGGACTACAGTGATCAGATTTAGTCATCTTGAATTCTTAAGAATGAGAAAGTGTTAGAGAAGATACAGAGATGGTGATCAAAATGGTGAAGATCTGTGAAATGCTTCTTACACAGTGTGCCCATTAAGTAATGAGACAACAATTATTATATCAAAGCAAAGAATTAAATTTGGAATTGTCAATAACACATACATCTGTCATACAGGTGTTCGAAAGCACGAAAGGAATTCCTGAATGAGAACCTCCTTCAGTGTCTAGGTTACACCATGTTGCTGAAGCACTCCTCTTTCAAGGCGCACTTTATCTTTAGAAAGAGGAAAAAGTCTGCAGGAGCCAAATCTGGCGAATGGGGGGAGGGGTTTCAATCACAAAGATTGTGACAATGCACCTGTGCACTGTCCAGGCACGTGTCATGCAACAGAAACCAACTGTTGTTGTGGAAAAGTTCTTTTCTGACAAGTCGCATGCAGGCATACAGACATTGCATTACTCCTAAATAATACTGACCATTTACTGTGGTGCCCTCAGGAACAAATTCCCAGTGGATAATAACAGCAGCATTGAAAACAATGACCATTGTCTTGACAGGTTAATTTTGCAACCTGATATTCTTCTGCCAGGGAGAAGATGTTCCATGCCATTCCATGTTCTGGCGTTTCATTTCCATATCAAACTGTAAATACCAAACTTTCATCACTGGTGACAATTCTTTGCAACACATCACGATCTTGATCAACTGCATGGATGAAATTTTGACAACATGCAACCCAGTACTCTCTCTGTTCATGTGTCAACATGTGTGGCACAAACCTTGAACAAATCTTCCTCTTGTGCAAATCTCTTTCTAAGATTAATCTGGACATTTTCTTACCAATACCAAGCTGTACAGCAAGTAGCCTAGTGGTTATTTGGTTAATGTTTTGTGACATTAATTAATGTCATGAGCAACAATTTCACTAGCTTTCACCACATTGTCATTGGTCTGTACAGGAACTGGCCATCCATGGTGTGGTTCATCCTTCAGGGACTCCCTTCTCTCTTTAAATATTGAAAATCAGCAGAACACTTGTGTGGCTCAGACAGTCATCACCATAAACTTTTTTTTAGGTCTTGGTACACTTCTGTAGCAGTTTTTCTGAATTTACAGTAAAATTTTATCAGAGCTCTTTGCTCCATGATGCAACTTCTGACATGCTCCACTCACATACGCTTACTTCAACGCTTGTCATGGAAACTGTGGCATCACATAACTCAAAAGTTGTACCTGTGATTACAACACACTCTAGGGGTCAAAACTATAAACACGTTCGTTACTTTTATTCAAAGGGCTGTCCTGTAAAAAATCAATTTCATAACTTAATGGGTGCACTGTGTATGAGGATATATTGAAGGTTTCTGGGTTACACAAGATTACTAAAATGGTTTTATACAATGATGCAGAGGAAATATTTCATTACTTTGTTCATGAGTAAATTTGTAGAGCTATCACTGAAGAACTTTTTTTTTCTTCGAGTGGTGAATGAGTGGAAAGGGTTGCTAGAGGAGTACACTATCAGTGAATGAGATTTCAGAAACCTAAAACCATTGTTCTCAGGCACTTTTCCAAAATTTCTTCACCTCCTTGAATACCAGATGATCAAATCTGAGCACCATTAGTTCATGAGTCTGATCAAGACCTTGCACAGGAGAACAATACCTCTTTATTTTTACATGTCAGTGTCCTTATGGTTAATTTTGTAGATATACCCTTGTATCTGCCTGAGTGAGTGGGACTTTTCCACCCTTCTCAACAATATGGCATAATTAAAACTAACCAATAGAGCCTACAATCTTTGTTCCAGTGGAACCTCTCTTTCAACAGGACTCAACCATATACATAACACTTTCCCATCCAATGGCTACAATGCTTACAGAATTTTAAAAAAATAATCAATCCCCACTCCCCAATCCTACACCATCCCTTCAGAAGGATTTCAGAAATGTCATCCTCTACATCCAGAGTATATCGGAAAAAATAACCAGGTTTTTAAAAAAAGTAAAATCTCTAAACAGCTTTTAAGCCCTGCCAGAAATTTTATACCCTTATCTGTTCTACCAAAGATCAGCTCCCTCCTCTTTCAGTACCTGGAATATATAAAGTACCCTGTTCCTGAAAATTAGCATACCTCAGACAGATAAGTAGATCAGCCACCATCCATTTAGATGAACAAAACTTACATCTGTAATCATGAATACCACTCACAGGATCTTGTAGAAGAAATCCACCATGCTCTATCATGGTACATTTAAAAAAGAAACAAGGTACATTTAAAAAAGCAGTCAGAAATCAACTGAATTTAAATGGGAAACATAAATTATCAGAGGTCTCAATTTACATCACAGGCACCTACAGATGCCCATAGAAGGCATGCCACCTAGACAGGACTTGAGAGTCATAGCCATGTGTTTCATTGAGTATTGCATTGTCTCGGTGTGTGTGTGTTACAAGTATTAGTTGTACTCTGAAGATATCTCAGTAACCGAGACGAAATACTGGAAGCATTAAAATTAGTTTTTAATCCTTTCTTAGTCCTCCCAACACTTAAGCCTTAACACACTGATTATACAGCCTCGCATCTCCCAAGCCATTATTCCCACAAGGCCATCCCTGCTATCTTACACCTAGGCAATTTTAGTCTCTCCGTCCCAACATCTTTGCTTGCACAGAGAACAGTTGCCTCTCCAAGTGCCTATATCTTTCATTTCAGATGCAACTGATTTCTGGTAAATAGTTCTCTTTCATCACCAAATGTGCTCCAAGCACCATGCATTCCAAACCTATGTTCCTACATATTCTCACTATCCTGTCATTCATATACCCTTCTCCTCAATTCTGCATTATCATTCTGTAACAACACACTAATTTTCATACTTTTCTGCCACACAATTTTTAATACTGATCTAATTCACACTGCCTTTCATGTCATTTGTGCCAACCTATTTGAATAATGTGCCACCCATCATCTTGTCTTATCCATATTTTATCCTCTGCTCACTGCTATAGTTTCTCTCCCTCTCCATGTAAGCCACATACACTACTATGTAGTCACATTCTCCCCTCCATCCTGTAATAATGCACTCTGCTTGAAATCACTAAATCTCTACACATTACATCCCCCACAGATGCATTCATTCCTCTTTTACTGATAAATCTCACTTTCTCTCTCTCCACATTCTCCCCCACCTTGCTCTTTCACTTTTCTGACTTCCTCTCATTTCTCTTTCCCTTGCTCCTACACTTTGACTTCCAATTATTCCCTTTCTTTTTTGGTTCTTACGTTCCTCATTCCTCTCACTTCCACCTTTTCCCTTACTCTTTTATTCTCTAGATTTCATTTTATTTCCATTCTCTCCCTTGCTTTCTAATGACTTCCTCTCACTTTCATTCTCCTTGCTTCACTTAAGCTTGTCTAAAGTCTCCTAATCTCTCCATTCACCCTCCTCATTTTCCTTACTCTCACTCATTACTCACATCTCTGGTGGCATTTGTTTCTAATGCACTACTTCTGTTGTTGCTAAACCAATATCTGTGTTCATGTTGCATTATTTCCTATCATCTTTAGTTCTTAGGTACATTTGTGGGGAATTAAACTCCCACCTTACATGTAATTCATGAGCTTTTCAATTTCAACTAAAAAAATGTTTGGTCTCCAAAGCAGAGTTCCCAGATTATCCAATGCTTAATGAAAAAAACAGATTAAAAAAAAAGAACACTTACTAGGCCTGCACAGCCTTGTGGTAACTTCTGTAATAGTAGATCAGCAGAAGCAAGAATATCATGGGTTCATTTTATTCAGTGACTTCACCTTTTTCTAGGCCTTTTTCCCAGCTAATGCACAGTTGATCTTCAGCACAACTAGATAAAATTTTCTTCCCAGAAGATACTTAGAGTGTTTTCTCCCTTCTCCTAGAAGAAACTCAAGTTTTTAATACCAAAAATAACTGCACAATACATAAGTACAAATAAATAAATAAATAATAGTTAGGAAAACTGCTTCTAATTTGATACACTGTGTGGGGATCACTCAATCTCAGCAAGGCTTGAGAATTTATATTTATTTTCTTTTACCACAGATCATCAAGTTAATATAATGCAATTTAAACAGCAACCAGACAGATTGATGCAAAGCATGCACAGCTCAGAGGAAACTATCTGGGGAATTTTTATTTTATTATTTTTAAGAATCAGTAGCTTCTTCAATAACCAAATAATCCTATGAGGTATGATGGATACTTATGCAACATGCATGATCATAGCATCATCTTTATTTAGTGATCTACCCAGTTTTACTTTAACAGCAAACAACTATAACCTACAAATATTTCTCTTCAAATCATTTCCTACATCATTACTGTACAAATTAAATAGCAATAGTCCAAGTACAGTATCCTGTGGTACACCATTAGTCATATCCCTTCACTGGATTTTAATCTTCCTTATATTCTTTGATATCCGCCCATCAGCTACTATCATATTATTATTATTACAGGCTACTCCATGAAGTCCTTAGACTCACCCAGGGAGACCCTTAACATCATGCCAAGTGCTATCCAACATTTGCGCAGTATCTATCATACTTTACTTTAAATTCATTCACAGTCATGGTATCCACAACAGACTGGAAACCTATTCCATTCATTCACCACTCTCCAAACAAAACATTTAGTTCTAATACCCTTGCTAACTATACTGTTGCTCAGGGATGGCCTCTAGTTCACACACCACCAGAATTGTTCTGAAAAACTTTCTCTGTATTAATCTTGTAAAAACCCTTCGGTAATTTGTATGTCTCAATCACATCATCCCTTTTCTGCCTATCAACCAATTTCTGTAACCTTCAACCTGTTCTCATAAGGTTCATTCCAGAGACCTACTACCACCTTGATCACTCACCTCTGAATCCTCTCCACATCTTCCTCATCAACAAGAAACCCAAGTGACCAGATCTGCATGCAGTAGTCAAGATGGGGGTCTTATCAAGGCATGATAAAGAGCCTGCTGGTCTCTTCTCGTCAAAGTATTCTTCAGTAACCAAGTAATCCGACGAGCTTCTTTAGCCACTTTTGTTATGTGCCCTCTAAATTTCAACTCCGTATCCACCAACACTCAAAAATCTCTGGCTTTGTCAACTTCTTGGAGTACAGTTCCATCGATGTAGTATACAGTTGGTAATCTTTTCACCCCAAAATGCATAACCTTACACTTTGCCACATTAACCTGAAATCCACTCTCCTTTGCCCAGACTACCAGTCTATCCAAATCATCTTGCAAAATTTTAACATCATCTGTATTAACTATTGATGAAACCAATTTTGCATCATCAGCAAACAACTGAACAATTCCTGTCAGATCCTTTCCTATATACTTAATGTACAAATTAAATAGTAGCAGCTCATGAATAGAGTCCTGTGATTATGCCACTAGTCACAGGCTTTCTTCTGGACTCTACTCCCGAGTAAACTACTTTCAGATATCTTTCCATCACCCACCATCTTATCCACCTCACCAACCCTATATCCATCCCCATGTGCCTCAGTTTATTGACTAGAATTCCATGTGGCATCCTGTCAAAGACTTTTGTAAAGTCCAGCAGTATCACTGTAAACCCATTACCTTTATCCAGCTCAGATGTCACTGTATTATAAAACGTAAGCAAGTTACTGAGGCAGCCTACCCTTCACAAAACCATGTGCCTCCCATACAGTATCTCATTTCCATCTATCCATACCTATATTTTGCTCTTGACCAACTTCTTTAGTACCTTGACAGCAACTCCTGATATGCTGATCGGTGGGTAATATGTTATGTCAGTCTTGGAGCCTTCTTTATGCAATGGAACTATTTTCCCCTCTTTCCACCCACTTGGGACTAACCCAGAGCCAAGACTTAGATTAAACAATGAGGTGTCAAAGGTACCAACAATTCCCTAGCACCTTTACATAAAACTTGAGCTGGTATAGCATCTGATCCCATGGTTGTATTCACATCAAGGTTCTGCAATATGCTATGCACCTCCATTTCATTTACTTCAGTTCCCATATAAGTCTTTGCCTTGTCACTGCAATATCTCCACCTGGATGATATACTCTTGCAAAGTGTTCACTTAGTAATTCTACTATTTCAACTGATTCAGTTACCTCCCTACCATCGGCATTCACTAAAATCATTCTGCCATAAACATGCTTCCTTTTACTTGCAACATGTTGAAAGAACTGATTAGTCGTTATCTTTGGCCTGCACTGCTAATTTCCTTTCGTACTCTGCTTTTGCCTTTCTTACCACACTGGTTACACTTCTGGCCTGTGCTTTGTACTGCTCATGTGCCTGCTGGTCATCTTTCTCTGTGAATTTCCTTCACAATTATTTTCTTTTTCTTGTAGCTCCAGCTTAATGGTGATATTCATCCATTTAACTTGCACTTGATTTACTCTTCTGACTCTAGATATGCAGTCTGCCATTACTTTCCTCAAACACTACTTCACCACTTTCCATGCATTATCACCATCCAGCCCTTGCAGTTTCACATGACAAGGCATTGATCCAAGCAATCAAGCTCACGGTAGGCAAGCGACTGAGTCAAAAGAAGTAGCTGAGTTGCTGAGTGATAATTTTGCAAAGGTGTATCATCCATGGGAAGAAAAAGAAACAGTGTTATCAATTGCAAAAGACACTCTAGGTACCAAACCCAAAATAACCAGAAATAGAAGAGAAAAGAGAGGCCAAGAGGTGAACAATAGGTGTCCTCCTGCGATGAGTCTTCGGACTCCTTGGAGGTGTCACGAATAATAATAATAATAATAATAATAATACTTGTAAACCTACAAAACAATGAAGAGAATAAAGAAAAATACAGAGCACTAAAAAATAAAGTTGATAATCTATGCAAAAAAGCCAAAGAAAAATGGTTAGAAGAAAAAGCTAAGAAATGCCAAGAGGCATACCAACAAAACAACCTAAAAGTCTTCCATGATACTGTAAGAGAAATTATAAAGGAATTCTCAGCAAAAGCAGTAACAATGATAAACAACAAGATGACTGAAACTGGGAATATTGAAGATATAAGAAAAATCTAGTCAAACCATTTTAAGACTATCTTCCACCAAGGAAACAAAATTACAATGCCAACAATAGAAGAAAATAATGACCACCCAAAAATTTTACAAGTTAGATACGCAATAAAACATGAAAAACAATAAAGCACCAGGCATTGATACTATCCCTACTGAACTGTGGTCATATGGAGGCAGCATATCAATAGAATATTTCACAACCCTATTCAATAAAATACTACAAACAGGAGAGATCCCAGATGACTGGAGAACTGGAAAGATCATCCCAATATACAAGAAAGGAGACAAAAGAGACTGCAGAAATTACAGACCAATCAATTTACTCTCCTACACCTATAAAACTTTTTCTAAATACTAGAAAAAGCAATAGACAAACATATAATACAGCTTCTGATAAAATATTACTCTAAGACAAATGCAATAATTAAAAAGGACACACTCACAACAGAACCCATAGAGATCCAAAAAGGAGTAATGCAAGAATGCCCATTATCCCCATGCCTATTCAACATATATCAAGAAAAAGTTGTAATGAAGGCAATAGACAATGAGCCTGGAATCAATGTCAATGGTTTAACCACGCTACCGGCTGAGACATCTATAGACGTTCAAGTTATCATGGATGCGAAGTGCCTTATTAAAATTGTAATACCATTGATATTACATTGAAATATATGATGGATACGAAGCACATGTGTATGCGTATTTGATCCATAATGGCCGGTAAGGTGGTTAAACATAAATAATATCAATTATGTGAATGATCTCGTCCTTATTGCAAGAACCCCAAATAAACTACAAAAGTTGATAAACAAGCTAAACGAAACCTGTAAAACATATGACATACAATAATATACAAAAGACAAAAGTGATGAAAATAGGGAGGAACGGAACTACCATCTCAGCCACCCTAAACGGAGAACAAATAGAACAGGTAGACAACTTCATATATCTTGGATCAAACTAACAGAAACAATAGATGAACTCAAACAATCAAGCACAGAATAGCGATAGGATGGACCACCATGGGAAAATTACAGAAAATCTGGAAAACAAACAAGATATCTAAGCAAGCCAAAATCAAATTATATGAAGCAATAATTATACCAACAGTCATTTATGGAGCAGAAGCGGGGACAGTTAAGAAAAGAGAGGAGAAAAAACTGCAGGCATTTGAAATGAAATGCTTAAGAAAAATAAATAGAACAAGTTGGATAGAAAAGAAAACAAACATCACAGTCAGACAAGAATCATTGTATAAAAAGAAAATAATAGAAAAAATTAGAAAACAACAAATGAGATGGTTTGGCCACACATGGATGCAGACAGACTTCCTAACGTGCTAATCAATACTTTTCCAACTGAAAAAAGAAGACCCGGAAGACCAAGAATTACCTGGCTGAAATTAATAAAGATTATCTCTGGATGCAGAACATATAAGGAACTTTTTCAAACAGCAAGAAATAGAGAAGACTGGAAGATCCTGCTCAAGAGAAGATGCAACATGGCTTAGATGGAAGAGAAGAAGAAGAAGAAATATCATCCATGTGGAGATTTCAGTTGCTCATGTTACAGAGACATATCAAAATTGAGGTAGATGAACAGGTGTTTGGCATATTAAATTTATTTATTTATTCGTATGGCATAAATAACAAAACATGCTGTACAATACACCATCATTTTAAAAAACAATAAAAGGTTATATCCATATTAGTCAAATAGTTCACAGCTTTAGGAGTAGCCCTTAAAAAGGCCAATTTATCTCCTAAATATGCTCTAAGATAACATTTGGGTCACAATATAGTGCACAGTTTGTCTTTGAGCTCCACAATCACAATGTGGGAAAGGTTGTTTACTCCATTTAAAAAGCATATCCGCACATACACCATGACCAGTTCGCATTCTATTAAATTGAGTTCAGAATTTTTGTGGAAGGTTAGAGCAAGCATTAAAACTTTCTTGTAATTTGTTGAGAAAAAATTTTGTAATATCATCTGCCTCGCTCTCCCACTGTTCTTGCTCACTTATGTTTCAGGTTGAAATTAGATTGTAATAATTGTTGGGCTAATTGTAGTGGTGGATGTCTCGATCTCAGTCATTGTATACTTAAATCTGGGAGATCCAAGAGTATTGGCAGGGCTGTGTTCTCCAGGATTTTCTTAATATTCCTGTAAGAGAGCTTTGGCCCTGTGCAGATTTGGTGGAACAATGTTGCTAAGAGCTGGGAGCCAGTGTATGTGTGGGCATTGATTTAATTGTGCCAGAAATCAGTCTCATTGTATTATTTAGTTGGTTATCAACAAGTTTAACGTGTGCGGTATTTAGCCACACTGGTGAGCAATATTCGGCAACAGAGAAAATTAGACTGAGAGCAGTAATCCGTACATTATCGACTGTTGCTCCCCATGTCATGTTTATTAGTTTTTGTATTATATTGTTACAGGTTCTTAACTTAGCAGCAACGTTTTTTTTTTTTTTTAGATGTTGCTTATAAGAGAGCATGCGGTCCAAGGTCACGCCCAAATACTTGGGAAACTTATTAAGTTGTAGTAAGCATCCTTCAAAGCAGATATGCAAAATAACATCTGCCATGATTATTAGGGTGAAAGCTTGATACTTCTGTTTTGACTGGGTTGAACTGGAGCCTCCATTTGTTGTAATATTCACCTATTGTTTTCAGATCTTTTGTAAGTACCTCTTCTGCCTGATTCATATTTTTGTGTTGAATGGCAATCACAGTGTCATCAGCATAACAGAACTTACGTGGGGGGGGGGGAAGCCACGTGTGTATAGGTTATAAAGTAAGGGCACCAATACTGACCCTTGTGAAGTCAATGATTAAGTTTTCATTGTTGGAACATTTTATTTCCTAATATAACTTAAAAGAAACGTTCCGTTGAGCATGGAGGAAATTAAGTGCACAGTCCGTTTACATGGGATTATACTAAGAAATTTGCATATAAGACCTTCACACCATACTGTGTCATAGGCTGCTGTTAGGTCCAGAAAGACATGTTTTTTCTTGTTTCTGGAATCCAGCTTCTATGTATGAAGTTAAAGTGAGCACTTGATCACAGCAACCATATTTTTCTCTAAAACCAGCTTGTTGAATCGGGACATGCTGTATGATTGGTATGGACAATCTGTTGTACAGAAGGCATTCTAGCATTTTATAGGTACATATTATAGCATATTAAAAAATATGAATGTGAATAGAGCAGTGGGACTGGATGGCATATCAGCCTATGGACTATGTGAATGTGCAAGAGAATTGGCATTTCCTTTGACAAAGTTATTCAATCTAAGTCTCATCTCTGACAGGGTTCCAAGAGAGTGGAAAGTGGTACTATCTTATCCTCTTTCCACTCTCTTAAGTGGAAAGAGGGTAAGATAGTACATAAAGTACATATGTACATAAATAAAGTACATAAAGTATATATCACATAAAGGTGGCTAGAAGACAGAGGTAGCAAGCTATAGACAAATTAATATATCAGGAGTGGTTGTTAAAGTATTGGAAAAGTTGGTGAAAGGTAAAATACAAGTGGGTGGATAGGAATGCACCACTATAGTGGGCACACAGCTTTGTAAAGGGCAAGTCTTGTCTTAGCATCTTACTCACATTTTATAATAAAGTGACAGCAGAATTTGATAAAGTTAATGGCTACACCATGATGCTGCTCAACTTTGCCAAGGCATTTGACAGAATACCACATGGAAAACTATTACAAAAATTGGAGCGGATGGGAATGGATATGAGACTAGTAGCATGGATAGGGGGGGGATGGCTGATGGACAGACACCAGAAAGTAGTATATAGTAAGATGGTGTCTAGGAGAATGATGGTGACTAGTGGAGTACCTCAGGGTCATAGGTACTAGGACCACTACGCTTTAATTTGTATATCAATGACATAGGGAAAAGATTTAAGGTTGTTTGGTGATGATGCAAAACTGGGAGAGCAATAGTTGATAAAGGTGATATAGATATCATACAAGATGATTTAAATAAATTGGCATTGTGGGCAAAGGATAATGATCACTATCGCTACCACCCCCATTTCCCCTCATTAAGTTGAAACCCATTATCTTTTGTCCATTTCTTTTAATGGTTCATTTAATTCTTCTAATGTAATGTTATCCGAGAAAGCCTTATCAGTTACATTTTATAAGTCATTTTCAATTGACAGGGTATTTAAATCATCCTGCAAGATCTCTACATTGCCTTGATTAACTATTACTCTATCCAATTTTACATTATCAGCAAAGTGAATATTTCCTTTTAGATTATTTCCTATATTATTTATTACTTTTTGATATCTGTCTCCATCAGCCACCCTCGTATCCACATAACCAGTTTCATATCCAGCCAATTTGTTCTAATTTGCATAACAGAGTTCCATGTGATATTCTGTTAAATGCCTTTGCAAAACCCAGCAGAAATCATCACATGGCCATTCCCTTTATCCAACACAGCTGTCACTATTACAAAAAAGTTAGTAAATTACTAAAGTATGACCAATCTTTCAGGACGTCATGATGCCTCTCATATTTTATAAAATATATAAAGATCTTATTTTTTTTTCCCCTAAGCAAGTAGTTTAAGGGTGAATTTAAGATTTATGAAGATCTTTGTTGTATAAAGCAATGTTGTTCCTTGAGAAATTATTTGTTGTTTGAAAAATTATAAATAATTTTTCTATAATAGGATTCATTCTGTTCTTAGTATTTTTGCTTAATTCTGTTAAAAACCTGTGTTTAGTAAATTTAATCCACTGTAGTTGTCAAAGCTACAGAGGTTCTCTTTGGACTTATGTTCATTTCCTGTTTATTCATTTCTTTTAAAACTTATTAATATAATTCTCCCAACTTTTTCGGTAAAGATTTCTTGTCTCTCTTTCTGCCATTGCCCTTTTCTTTTTGTATTCTGTTTTCCAGTTTTCTTGAGTTAAGCCGTTTAATATATGCATTTTTTTTATCTTCAATTATATTATTTCATCATTCCATTTTTCCTACACTTTTTTTACTGCTTTATATATTGTATAATTAGTGTTTGCTTTTTCAATTCTTCTATTTCTTCTTTCCATTCTGGTTTCTTTCTTTTTTTTTTTTTTTTTTTGTGTTAACAGATTTATTTTACATACACATTCTTTACCATTTGGCTTTCCTTTCTTTATCCAATTTGGAAGTATTGTTATATTTCCTATTACTAACTGATACCTGAATCAATATTGTAACCCTTTCTGAACTCTAATATCATTCATTAATTTCACAGTTTATTATTAGCTACCAGTATCAAATAGCCAATTATTGATTTTTAATCTCTAGCTCTCCAGGTAACTAAGAGCATATTTATATCTAAAAAAACCATAAACGATTCATTATTTTTAAGCTGCTGTAAGATGCACTCTAGTCAGTTTTTTTTTTTTTTTTCAAGATAATTTTCTCAACAATTTTCCATCATGGTACTGATTCATTACTTATTCTTGTTTAACTCATCTGCTGTTAATATAAAAAATCATTTAAGTTTATTTCAACTAATATATCTTGTAATAACATTAAATTCTTCACTTTCTACAAAGGATAGGTTCCTATACTTGTTAGATCAGCTTTGTGTTTTTATTATTCTTTCTTTTTAAATGTATTTTATATTTACAGTATTTCATTATGTCACTGTTCTCTTCACTGTGCAGTTTAATCGTACCAAGGAATTACAGTATCTTACTTCAACTAAATATCCCGCTAAATTCATACGTAGTGAAACGTCAGTAAACGACAGCCATTTAAAAAAAATAATAATAATAATAAAAAATCGCCTACTGATTTAGTTATTTTTCTTGTTGAACAGAACAAACGACGGTCAAAACTAATGCATTCATAATTCTTTTTTGGAAAACCCATAAATAAATTAAACAAATCAAAACACATGACGTGTGTGAATAATGAATAGGCATGGCTGGTAAACTTCAATTTCTAAATTTTCCTAAATCTGCTCATCTTCAAAAATCACTAAACCATGGTATGAGAATATTTGCTATGTTCAATATACTATTAAAACACTTTTAAAAAGAAATACTGATATGCATACAACGGTCATTATTATTATGCGACACATGCATGGAGCGCAATCTACCCTACTTCGCTAAATGCGTACATTTTACCCATCTCCACTACTACTTAATTCTCCTACTACGACACTGCTACCATCTACCGCCCATCATCACCAACAACCGTATTTTTTGTCCGTAAATGGCGTGTGTTCTGAAGGCAGATTTGTCTGTATATGTAGCTTATTATTATTATTATCATCATCAGCACTTATTATTATTTATTACTTATGTCTATTAATTACTTGCCAGCGAAAGTTGGTCGATTAGTAGAGCCTCTGCTAGTAATGGCTCAAGCAAAAAGTTAAGCAAGTTTGAGCGCGGTTAGTAGTTGGAAGGAGATCAATCGTTCGATGCTGTTGCCACAATCTCCCTCGATGAGTCTTGGATTCCCTGGAGGTGTCACATAATAATAATAATTAATTCCAAATCCTAATTAATAATGTTTATTATTATTATTACTATTATTATTATTATCAAACACCAACACGTTGGTTCAAATACTAAAATGCATTTATAGATCATTTATAAACTCTTCATAGAGGCACTAAAAACCTGGCTAATAAAACTAAACAACAGCAGCCTTAATCAACCTATAATTATAGCGGATTGGTTGGTTGGTTGGTTTATAGTTTATTTGGCACAAAAACTACAAAAGTCATACTGTGCCATACTGAAGGTTACAACATTAGCATTTACAGAAAATTGTAAGCAATATGTCTCTACAAGAATCTAGTTCCACAAAGCAGCATCTCTAAGTAAACAGAACTGCTGCAGAGGGAACAGCAACATACAAAGTCAGAAGTTATTACAGTAGTGCAAAAATTGTTAGCAATATAAGTTAATACATAATATATGAACAGAGGCGCCAATAGTGTCCGACGCCTGTGTGCAAAACTATAGTTGGCGCCCCTATATCCCTTCCCCCAATAAAAAATCACTTTATAAAAAAATATCAGTGAGTAAAAATGAAATACGAAATATATTAATTATAAGTTTACTGAACAAAAAAGCAGAAATTGCAAAAAAAATGTATAAAAAACAATAAACATACAAGAAGGGTACAAAAACAACAAAAATAATTTCGAAAAAAAAAAATAAAGTAAATAAATAATAAAATAAATAAATAATAGTAACTTACAAGTATATTACTATTATTACTATTATTACGGGCAACTCCAGGGAGTCATTAGACTCATCGAGGGAGGCCCCAAATCATATTCATCACAACTATTTGACATTCATACAGTATCTATCATACCTCGCCTTAAACTCATTCACTGTCACAGCATCCACCACAAACTCAGGGAGCGCATTCCACTCATTCACTACTCTAAAAGTAAAGAACCCAGCTCTAACACCTTTACTAACCACACTTTTGCCCAGTTTCCATGGATGTCCCCTAGTCCTCCCACAACCAGCCCTGTTCTCAAAAATATCTTCTGAATTAATTTTATAGAAACCCTTCAGTAATTTGAATGTCTCAATCATATCTCCCCTCCTCCGCCTATCAACCAATTTTTGCACCCCACAACAGACCTGCTATCATCTTGGTCACTCGCCTCTGGATCCTCTCCACCTCCTCCCCATCAGATTTGGTCACCTAGGTGACCAAATCTGAGCACAGTAGTCGAGATGGGGTCTTATCAAGGCTCGATACAGAGGAACAATAACCTGCTTGTCTCTGCTTGTCAACGTATTCTTCAGCAACCAAGTGATTTGATGAGCTGATTTGGCCACTTTTGCAATGTGTCCCCTAAATTTCAATTCCTTATCTACCAACACTCCTAAATCTCGTGCCTCATCAATTTCCTGGAGCACGGTTCCACCAATGCAGTAAACTGCCGCCAATCTTTTCACCCCAAAATGCATAACCTTACATTTTGCCACATTAAATTGACATCCATTCTCCTTAGCCCAGACCTCCAATCTATCCAAATCATCCTGCAAAATTTTGACGTTATCTGCATTCTCTATTGCCCTACCCAACTTCGCATCATCTGCAAACAATTCAACTGTTCCTCTTAGATCCTTTCCTATATCATTTATGAACAAATTAAACAGCAGTGGTCCAAGAACAGATCCTTGTGGCACACCACTAGTCACAGGCCGTCTTGTGGACTCTACTCCTGAGTAAACCACTGTCTGATATCTCTCCGTCAACCACCCTCCTATCCATCTCACCAACCCTATGTCCATTCCCATATGCTGCAATTTACTGATTAGAATTCCATGTGGTATCCTGTCAAAGGCCCAGTAGAATCACTGTAAACCCATTACCCTTATCCAGTTCAGCCGTCACTGTGCTATAATACGTGAGCAAGTTACTGAGACATGACCTACCCTTCACAAAACCATGCTGTCCCCCGATACAGTATCCCATTTTCTTCTATCCAATCTTGTATTTTCCTCCTGACTATTTTCTCTAAGACCGTGATAATGATTCCTGTTATGCTGATTGGCCGGTAATTTTAAACAGCAGCCTTGGAACCACCTTTGTGCAGTGGAACTATTTTCCCCTTTCCACCCCTTTTGGACTGACCCAGTCCTGAGGCTCAAATTAAACAAAATGGTCAAGGGCACTGACAATTCTTTGGCCGCTTCACGTACGACACGAGCTGGTATACCATCCAATCCCACAGATGTATTGACATTGAGGTTCTGTAATAGACTAGTTACCTCTACTTCATTCATCACAATTCCAGTATAAGCTGTTGGTTCTTCCATTCCTGCAAAGTCACCACCTGGATGATATACTCTTGCAAAGCGCTCGCTAAGTAATTCCACAATATCGACTGATTCGGTTACCTCCCTACCCTCAGAATTTTTAAGATCATTCTACCATGAGCATTTTTCCTTTTACTTTCAACATATTGAAAAAACTGTTTGGGATTCTCTTTAGCCTGCGTGGCCAATTTCCTTTCGTAATCTGCTTTTGCTTTTCTTACCACCCTTGTTACCATCCTGGCCTGAACTTTATACTGTTCCTGCGCCTGATGGTCACCCTTCTCCTTAAATTCCCTCCACAATTGTTTCTTTTTTTGCAGCTCAAGCTTAATAGTGTTATTCATCCATTTAACCCCTACTTGATTTATTATTCGGACTCTTGGTATACAGTCAACCATTGCCTCCTGCAAACAGTTTTTAACCACCTCCCATGCACTATCAACATCCAGCCCTTGCAGTTTTACATGCCATGGCATTGAGCCAAGCACACACCTAAGCTTGTCATACTTACCAGCCCGGTAATTCCATGTACCGTCTTAATTGTAAATTCCACTCCTTTAGCCACCTCCCAAGTCATGACCTTATGGTCACTCTCACCAATTGGTGGCAACATGGTCATGTTCGTTACAGCCACATTCTCAGTTGCAATTACTAGGTCCAGCACTCTTTGCCGCCTGGTATTTTCCAATACATGTTGCCGTAGATAGTTGTTCCTTAATAACCGCATAAAGTCCAATTCCTTCCTCCCATGTGCCCTCTCTTCTTTCCAGTCAATGTTACCATAATTGAAATCACCCATAATAATTACCCTCCTTCCACTCATTTCTTCTATTTGCTCATGCATACTATCCCCACCATCCACTCCATCACAATATATAAAATAGGAACATATTAAACATTATTGGTAAAGAAATAGTTAAATAAATATTTAAACAGAAAGAAAAATCACTTAGTGAATTGAACTTTTCTAGTTTTCATTAATGAAAATGCTCGAATAATATCATGTATATCAAGTTGATCCAAAATATCTGACTCTATTGATATAATGGCAAGATTTGAAAGTGTGTCTTGTACCATTGTGGAGCTCAAGTAGATTTTAATAATTTTAAGTTTAGAAAAGGACCGTTCCGCAGATGCTACAGATACCGGTAATGACAAAAGAATCCGAGAGCAATTCTAAAGTTTGGATAAACTATGATTAAGTTGTTTGAATAAATATACTGAATTATCTGATATATATCATTTTTAAAATTAGAAATAAATGGCTGACAGCGTAGAATTTCTTTGCATAAATCGTTTGCATCAATGTCTGAATGATTCCCATGTGTTAATTTTTGTCGTAACGTTTTACAAGATAATAAATATTCTTTATTTTGTGAAGTACTTAACAAATACAAAAACTGGAATGAATTCATACATTCTTTTAATAAAGTAAATCTTTCCTGCAAAGATTGTAATGTTTGATATATTATGCAGAGAAAAAAAAATTATCTTAAATGAAATTTCAGGATCTACTATAATTTCATGTTCGTAATCAGATTGTGTTGTCTTTTTACATCGCCTTAGTGGTCTACTACAAAATAGAGATTCTGCGTCACATTTTGCTGCAATTAATTTTGAGCTTTCTACAATTTCTTTGAAAGTTTCATCAGACCTATTATGATTTAGATCATTCAATGCATCTAAAGTAAGTTGGAGATTCATAGATGAAGACTGCATTATGTTGCTGACAAAACTTTATTTAAAATATCATACGAAATCGTTGGCGCCTTTACTATCCCGGCGCCTGTGTGCGTCGCACACTTTGCACATATGGCCCGCGCGCCCCTATATATGAAACACTAAGCCAAAATCTTTGCAGTAATTTTGTATATATGTAGATACTATACATTTTGAGTATGCATCTTATTTAGAACTTTATTTTTCGAATAATCATGTAGTGCTGTAGGACATCTTACCTATTTATGTACTTTCTAGTAATTCTGTTTATATGTATTGCTAAATTCTGTTTATACTGCATTTCTAAATTTTATTTTCATCCATGCATATATTACAATAATCCCTTTTGCCTATTTTTGTACTGCTATAAAGGCATCTATTATAATTTTACATATATCTACATATATGGGGGCAAGACTACCAGGATCCCCCTTTCCGGATGTCCACGGGTCGCACCGCACGGCAAACACGGCTGCAGGGCGTCGGATCCCAGTGATGGTGGTCTGGAAAAAGGATAGTGAAAGAGCAAAGAATACGGGAAGAAAAGCAAAGAAAAAGAGGAAAATTGAAAAGAGCCAGTACCGTCACTGGGAGGTCCCCTCCACCACAAACAGGAACCCTACATGGATGGAGATTATAGCGGGAGTAATGTTAACACCATAAACACCGAAGCAACCATGACCACAGCTTATTTAGATATAGTATCAAACTTTGGCTCAACAGCAACCATTTTATTTCATACTAAACAGGAAATGGTAAATTAAAATATAGCACAGTCCTGTAGAGGTCGTATTAACATTCGTGTCAGAGATAACAAATTTTATCCACAACTGTTAAAACAAACTAACAAACCAATACTTCTAACCATTACACATCCCAGCACTGGAAAAGCAAACTCCCAATTCTTTACTCACGTAAAACCATTTTTTTTAAGTATTAGATGACTGCATTCATTCACGAAGAAATTAGAAAAACCTCATGGCATCTTATAATGCAATCCGATAATCGAGAACTGTATTACTCTTTTGTCACATCGATGAGTCGTATATATACGAAAAAGCTACCCAGAAATTAAAGATTAGAACCAGCAAGGATTCACCTCCATGGGTAAACGACGATATACTACTTAAAATTATTATTATTATTATTACTTGACACCTCCAGGGAGTCCAAAGACTCATCGAGGGAGGGCACCTACTCTACAACTCTGTCTCCACCATCTACAACGAACATCAACTACGCCAACGCCATCTCCCGCCCACCACTACCACTAGTATTTAAACAGACAATCACAAACATCCATGCCCACAGGGGGATTCGAACCCGCTGCCTTTTGGCTGGAGAGTGGATACGTTAACCACTCGGCCAACCAGGCTAAATACACAATAAAGATCGTTTATGGCATCAGCTCAAAAGAAATCCATATAATCTGAGCTTAAAAAGCGAACATAAAGAATTCAGAAATAGACTGCAAAGAGAAATACGCGAAATTAAACGTAATTATGATAACAATAAAAATTTAATTAAATTAAGGAAAAATCCAACTAATGAAGATTTCGGAAAAGTTAATTAGGCTGACATTCACAAATTGGTTAAAGAAATCTCTACTTTGCAACAAACAGCATGGGTTTACTAAGTGAAGATCATGTTTTAGCAACTTTCTCACATTCTATAATAATGTCACCACTGAGTTAGACAAGGAGAATCAATACACCATGATACTTTTGGATTTTGCTAATGCTTTTGACAGACACAGCATGGAGTACTGTTGCATAAATTGGAGAATATGGGTTTGGATTAAAGAATACTAACGTGGATAAGCGGGTGGCTGACTGACAGATATCAAAAAGTGGTATACGGGGAGTATGGATCTGCAAGATTTAAGGAAATCAGTGGTTTACCGCAAGGATCACTCCTTGGTTCACTGTTATTCAATCTGTACATTATGAGATAGGTAGCATAATCAGGACTGATACTGATGTGCACTACTTGGAGAATGATTTGAATAGGCTAGCATTGTAGGCATGAGAAAATGGATGTCAGTTCAATGTTAGTAAATGTAAAGTCATGCACTTTGGCATGATCAGATATCTAATGTCATATTATAGGAAGTTAAAGTTCAGAGACCATGTAGCAAAAATTGCAAATACAGCTCAAAAGATAATTGAAATGCTGATACCAACTTCAACATGTAAAGATGAGGATGTCATTTTTCCTGTTTACAAGGCGATCATAAGACATCACTTTGACCTTTGTGCATAGGTCTGGTCTCCTGGTCTCCGTTGTGATTCTGATACAGTGGAGAGAGTGCGAAGGATAGTGTCAAAAATGATATCAGGATTGTGGAACACTGATTATTAAGTAAGATTGAGAATTTGTAGACTACAGACACTATCCAACAGGAGAAAGAGGATTGATATGATTGAGACTTACAAACTTCTGAAAGGGCATACAGGATTTCAGTCGATGGAATTTTTCATTTTATGGCTGGTGGGAAAAGGACAAGAGGGCATTCTTGAAAGCTGGGAATGAATTTCGCTATAAATGGGTGAGGGCTAGATTTTTCTCTGATAGGGTACTGTGTATGTGTGTTTAGAATGGATTGCCATTGGATGTTGTGTGTGCAAGCAATGCATCAGGTAATATGTATCTCCATCGATGAGCCCCCTCCCTGGAGATCTCTCTTAATAATAATATATGCACTTTTTACTTTCCAACCACTCCTGCAATTAATGGGCCTTCATCCATTAATCTTTTTTCTTCACTGACAATATATATTTTTCGTAAAAGTCTTTATTTCTCTATTTTTTAATTAAGTTCCTGTTACGTTTACTGTTTCAACTTTTGTAGCTCACACACAATTCTTATTCATTTGTTTGGCTTTCAGTCTCATTTTCTTATCGTTATTTTATGAAATTATTGATATTCTGAGTTGAGTCATGTTAAAAGAAAAATATCATTTTGCCTCTTCAAGTAATTCGAACCAACATCTCCACAGTACTCTTGTCACGGCTTTCAAAAATCAGAATAACGTTCTCAAATCGGTGATTGATTTTCTAATAATTGCAGAACGCAGAACATTACTGTCTATAAGGATGAAGCATAATGCTTTTATAATCTCTGCTATCTGCTAAGGTTACTGTGTAGGGGAAAGTATATGAGAAAAGTGCTCTGCCTGAGTGAGTGCGAGTTAGAGATCATTGTTAGGAACTAGGATGCCCTTTAGTCTCCTATATTTGAAGATATCCGATTCTTCATAATTTGCTGCTTGTTGAACTAATTCATTTGGATGTAACGACGATTTTGAAAAGAACTTTACTGCTAAAGATTGCAGGAAAGAGTAGATATAAGGAATGTTTGTGTCCCGATAAAGTTGTACATCTCTGATATACCATGGCGCATTAAGAACCATTTGTGTAAGCATTTGTTTTGCACCCTCTGTAGTTTAAAGATATTTTTGCTTGAAATGTGGCTCCAGACGGGGGACGCATAAGTAATAATCGGCCGAATCATCAACTGGTCGAGAAGCAATTTGATTTTGGTATCTAATTTGCTATTCCTATTGATAAGAGGGTAGAGCTGTGCGATGACTTTTGATGTCTTTGCACATCAGGCTTTTGTGTGTGGGTTGAAGTTTAGTTTTCTGTCCAGCAGTACACCGATATATTTGGCTTCTGCTTTCCAGGGAATTTTGATATTAAATAGAAAGATATCTTCTTTAGGAGTTATTGAATTATTAGTGAAAAGCATGGTAGTACTCTTTTGAGGGTTTACTTTCAATCTCCAAATGGGGAAACAGTTGGTTCCCCATTTGGAACTCCAATCTCAGCAGGGCTTCCTGTAGTTTCTTGGTGACAAGATGCAGTTTAAGGGATCTGGCTAGTATTGCTGTATTGTTAGCATAGAGTGCTATGATAGATGACATTGGATTGTGCGGGATGTCCTCAATATAAATAGAGAAAACTATTGGTGCCAAAAAGTTTACTTTCAATCTTCAAATGGAGAACTAGTGCTGCAATTTCAGAAGGTTTTCTTGTAGTTTCTTGGTGACAAGATGCAGTTTAAGAGATCTGGCTAGTATTGCTGTGTCGGCAGCATAGAGGACTATGATACATGATTTGACTGTGCGAGATATCCGCCATATAAATCGAGAAAAATATTTTGGCCAAGAGGGGACCCGTGAGGCATCCTGCCAAGATTCGTTATGGGTAGATAACGAGCCATTTAATTTGACTTGCAGTCGTCTGCCACAAAAAAAAAATGACTTTATAAGGTGTACCAGATCCAATAGAATGCCGGCTGAAATCAGCTTGTAGTTTGTCGAATGCCTTTTCTAAGTCAAGAAAAACTAATCTGGTGTATTGATGCCAATTGTAGCTGGTGGTAATAAACTCAATCAGTCTATGCATTTGTTGCGTAGTGCTATGAAACTGACGAAAGCCAAACTGTTCTTTTGGAAGGATATTTGACTTGTTTACAGAGACTTGAATTCTGGAGAGGATGAGGTTTTCTCCATTTTGTGAAATTGGAAACTAGACTGATGGGACGATAACTTTGAGGCAGCTGTGGATCCTTTCCAGGCCGATAAATAGGGACCACACCAGCCAATTTTCATGTGGAGAGAAAGTATTTGAATCCGAACATGGCATTTATTATTGTGGTAAGGTGAACGATGGCCTTTCGGAGCAGTAGTTTAATAACTTTATTATGAATGCCGCTCAGGCCCAGGAGTTTTTTTATTCTTTAAATTCTGTATAATGTCATAAGTTTCAGCTGGAGATGTAGATGTGATTTGGCTGATACTAGTATCAGACAGTTTTAGCACGTATCTGACGTGGCGGTGAATTTTATAAATATGATTGAAGTTTACGTTATCATATGAAGAGCTACACTGCCTTTCTGAATTTTTTGCGATAGTTTCGGCTTTTTCAGCATCTGAGTGAACAATACCTGGATCAGATTTTAGAGGGAGAATAGATTTATTTTTGTTTTTGATATTTCTCAGCAGTCTTCAGATGATTTGATCACCGGGTGATATTGAGGCTAATTTATCTTCCCATAATTTGTTTCTGTGGACTTTAAGTGCATATCTAACTGCACTAATTAGTTTGTTTAGAAACGTTTTGTCTTCGGGTGCCTTTGTGTTATGGTATCGTTTTTGCCTTGTTTTTTCCCCTGATTAAGTTTATAATATCTTCTGGTTAGAAGATATCATGAACTGCTTTTAAATCGGTTAGGCTTTGAAGCAGTTGTATTTGAGGTAATAGATGATAAGGCTATGTTGATTTGTTGAGAAAGTTGATTAACTCCAGATTCGACTCCTTCCTTGGAGTTAATATGAGGAACAGGGCCAATGCAGTCCGTCAGCATTTGGGATAATTTTTCACAAGGTACGAAGGTGTGAGGCGGAGGAGGGTAGTCCCTTCTGATTACCTAGAGGTTAACTCATTTAATGATTCCAGGTAGTACTGTAATTTAACATTCTGGAGGACAATTATATTCAGGACGTCGGAGGAGCCAATCGGACTGTGATGAGTTGGTACTGAGGAGACCGCCAGAGCTCCGCAGTTGGAACTTGATTAGTTAAACAGGATGCGGTCATTCCTGTTGATATATTTACTGCTCCAGACAGGATGTTTTGCATTTAAGTCTTGGGAGATAATGATCGGCCCTTTAACTCCGAGGATGGCGTCCAGATCTGAGATCAGCAATGTTTTTGATGGTGGGTTGTAGGCTGCATAGATTTTTAGGTTTCCGACTGAGTTTGTGATGACATTGATACCTGCGATGTCGAGGTTGATTGACTTCTCTATGAATCTGGGAGTTTCTGATAAACCATGATGCATCTAAACTCATTCTCAGACATTTGTTCTGTATTCTCTGCAGCTTTTGAATATTTGTATTCGAGATATGGCTCCGTGCAGGAGATGTGTAAGTGATGACTGGGCGTATTACCATCCTGTATATGAGTAGTTTGTTCTGATTGTCCAGTTTGCTTTTTTTGTTGATCATGGGGTAGAGCCGCACAATTACTTTGGATGTCTTTGAGCCTTTGTTTTATTATTTTTTATTATTATTTTATTATTTGTTTAATTATAGCTTTGTTTGGACGGGTTTTATGACTGGTGAATTGTAGTTTTTTGTCGAGCATTACGCCGAGATATTTGACTTCACTCTGCCATGAGATCTTAACTCCTAGTAGATGTATGTCTTCCTTGGTCTGAAACTTCTTTTTTAGTAAATAGCATGGCTGAACTCTTCTGTGGGTTTGCTTGGATCCTCCAGTCCATCAAATTTCTCTAATGTGTGAATACTGCTTTGGAGTCTTTTGATAGCCAGTTTGCAGCTGAGAAATCTTGCTAATAATCCAGCATATGCATATAATGCGGTGATTGTTGAGCTTGGGTTTTGAGGAAACAGCAGGGGGGTGGCAGGATTGAGCCCTGCAGCACACCTGCCAGGACCTTTCGTCTGGTTGACAGTTTCATTTATTCTGACTTGCATGAATGTCTTTGAGGTAGGAGTGAATTATTTTTAATAGATTAGTTGGTATATTGAATGCGATGAGCCTTTAGACAAGACCCTGATGCCACACCTTATCAAAAGCCTTCGCAGCATCTATGAAGACTACAGCTGTGTGGAGGTTCCAGTTGAAGCCTTTGGTAATGAATTCTACCAGTCTGTAAATCTGTTGTACGATAAATAAATAAATAAATCAGCTAACGCCTTTTATTCCGTCACCGGGAGTAGGCGAGGCCTTTATACCCTATCTAGCTTTTGGAGACTGAGTGGGCAGTTCAATCTCCACCAGTAGCCAATCAGAGATAGCTGGCCCATGTCTATCACTAATTATAGCAGCCGTCGATGAAGTGGCTAGCAAACAAGTGCTGCCATCTCTTGGTACCTAACCCTAACAAGATATGTTACTGTCTGAAATAATGTGGATACTACGGTCGATTTTCTTGAGTTTACGTGATAAAAAAGCCGAGTTTCCGGGATGAATTACCCAATTGCCTGTGTATGGTAGTATTGTTTTTTCTGAATCCGAACTGCTCATTAGGAATAATACCTAGTTTATCCATTTCTGATTGAAGCCTTGTAAGGATGACCTTTTCCGCAATCTTTCCAAAGCTGGACAGAAGACTGATAGAGTAGCTTTCGGGGAGCTGGGTGTTCTTTCCAATCTTTTTGATTGGCATGATATCTGCCATCTTCCATGTTAAGGGAAAATATTTGAGTCTGAGGATGACATTGATTATGTTGACTAGATGCAGAATGGCTTTTCTGGGGATTAGAAACCCTAACAAGATATGTTACTGTCTGAAATAATGTGGATACTACGGTCGATTTTCTTGAGTTTACGTGATAAAAAAGCCGAGTTTCCGGGATGAAAAACCCAATTGCCTGTGTATGGTAGTATTGTTTTTTCTGAATCCGAACTGCTCATTAGGAATAATACCTAGTTTATCCATTTCTGATTGAAGCCTTGTAAGGATGACCTTTTCCGCAATCTTTCCAAAGCTGGACAGAAGACTGATAGAGTAGCTTTCGGGGAGCTGGGTGTTCTTTCCAATCTTTTTGATTGGCATGATATCTGCCATCTTCCATGTTAAGGGAAAATACTTGAGTCTGAGGATGACATTGATTATGTTGACTAGATGCAGAATGGCTTTTCTGGGGATTGGTTAATTATTTTGCTTGTGATTTCGTCTTGACCTGGAGCCTTATTGTTGTTCAGGTGGGTTATGATATTTATAACTTCTGCTAGAGAGGATGTGACATGTTTGATGGCCATTTCAGCTTAAACTTCCTTTGAAGTTTCTTTACAAGAATAATCACTGGCTCTTTATCCAGAGAATCTGTGAGGGCGTCCAAATCTAACACATTCATCGTTAACGATTTGCGTATAAACGCAAGTAAATCCTGCAAGTATATGGATCTGAAATAGATGTGCTAACAATGACGATTCTAGCGACTGTTAGGTCTAACGAATTGCCCTCGTTACAATTACAGTCCACTTATCTGTGCTGCTGTTCTTAAATACAGTATAATCCGCAATTTAATAACTTTAATCACGTCTCTGCTAGTTAATCTATCAGCTACACTACACAACTAGAGTTTCTCATATTTCTCATATTGCTAGAATAGCGGTGTTGTCGGCATAGAGGGCCGTAATGGTTGTTCTTGAGTTAAGAGGGATGTCTGATACATAAGTTGTGAAAAGTATTGGGGCCAGGAGAGAACCCTGAGGTACTCCCACCAGAATTTTGCGCCTTGATGACACAATTCCGTTTAGTTTCACTTGCTTGTATCTTTCACTAATGTAGTATACAAGTTTCACTACTTCAATTGGGATATTGTTTTCACTTAGTTTGAAGATAAGGCCCTGATGCCAGACCTCATCAAAGGCCTTGGTGACATCTAAAAATAGAGCAGCAGTGTGAAGGTGCCAGTTAAAACCATGGGTGATATGTTCTGTTAGTCGGTGAATTTGTTGCACTGTGTTGTGAGCTTTGCGACACCCAAATTTCTCATTTGGAATTATTTTCTCTTTGTCCACTGCTGATTGTAGGATGACCTTTTCTGTTATTTTGCCGAGGCAGGAAAAAAGACTGATGGGCCTGTAGCTTTGGGGAAGTTGTGGGTTATTACCAGGATTTTTCAGGGGTATAATGTCAGTGATTTTCCAATCTCTGAGAAAGTACTGGAATCTTAATATGGAATTGGTGATATTAACTAGATGAATTATGGCTTTCCTTGGGAGTAGCTTTATTATTCCATTGGTAATGCCGTCGGGGCTGGGAGCCTTTTTATTCTTCAGATGGGAAATGATATTTATTATTTCTGTTGGAGATGTGGGGGTGATGGTTTCTGAATCATCCTAAGGCTGTCTTAATGCTTTTCTAACTTTACGATGAATTTTGTAAATGAGATTAATATATAAGTTTTCATAAGATGGGCTGCATTGATTTTCAAGATTGTCAATTAGGGCTCCTACTTTTTCTTCATCTTAGTCTGCAATTCCAAGTTTGGTCTTCATAGGAGGAAGGGGTTGTCTTTTGGTACGAAGACGTTTTATAAATTTCCACATGGAGTTATCTTCTGGGTTGATTTCCGTGAGTTTGGATTCCCATTTGGAATTCCTATGTATCTGGAGGGCTTCTCGAACCTGTCTGTTCAGGTTGTTTAAGGTTGTTTTGTCCTGCAGAGCTCTAGTGTTGTGGTATCGCTTTCTGACCTTGTTTTTGCTCCTAATCTGGTCCATTATCTCTTCTGGGATCCAATTGGATGCACGGAAGACAGTGTTTTGAGTGACTGATGCTATTGCTGTGCTGATTTGCCTAGTTAGATTGCTTACAGCTAGGTCTATGTCTTCTTTTTTGTGAATGACAGGGACTGGGCCGATGTGGACTGGGAGAACCTTAGAGAGTTTGTCCCATGCTAAGAAAGAATGATTGGGAGAGAGCTGATCCTGGAGTCCTAGCTTGAGCAGGATGGGATTATGATATCAATGCCTCCAGCTGGTACTGATATCTGATGTCCCTGAGGATCACTATGTCTAGTACGTCAGAACTTCCTATTGGCTCAGTGGGTCTAGCTACTATTCATGAGTTTTGTGACGTGTAGTAGAATAAGGTACGGCCTTTGGAGTTGATTTGCGAACTGAACCAAGCCGTATGTTTGGAATTGCGGTCTCCTGCTATAATTATGGAATCCGTGGAGCTCAGGATGGAGTCTAAGTCTGCTGTCAAGAGTAGAATGCCGAGAGAATTGTACGCTGTGTAGATATTGAGTTTGCCTGCGTTATTTGTGTGAACCTCTACACCTGTAACTGTTTAACGGTTTAAGGTTTGGCAGATGGTCAATGCATTGTGGCTCAAATAATTTTTAATAAAAATAGCTGTCACGCCACCACTAGAGTTAAGTCTGTCTATCCTATATAGAATATAACCTCTTAGTCTTGGGTTGTTTGATGGTCTGAGGTGGGATTCACTGATTAGGATTATGTCCGAATTGTATCTCTTTGCGAATTCTTGCAGCTCAAGAATTTTATTTGTTAAGCCATTGGCATTCCATGCTATTATCATGAGGTAATTCGGTTTGAATTTTTTAAACATTATAGAGAGCTGTTAATATGGATTGTGTTTCTAGATAAAATCTCTTTCTGGAAGATGGTGAGGTGCTTGCTTTGGTGAATTCGTACAGCATTGTTGCAAGTGAAGAGGTTAGTGCTGATGAGAGTTTGGAGCTTGTTTGCACTTGCGACGAAGGACTCTGGGTTCTTATCGTCTTCGCATATGATCTGGACATGGATGAAGGTCGAGTGCCTTGTGCTGCTGAATGTGAGGTATTATGAGCTGGAGGGCGACCTGCTTGGTTTTTTATTGTGTCATTGTTTGGAGGAGCGTGGTTCGTTCTTGTTGATCCACGGTTTTTTGGCCATCTCATTCAACAACAATAACAACGTTACTGACTTGCTGCATGAAGCATAAAATGCTTTTTGTTTTCCCCTTTGTCTGTGTCGAGAAGCTTGATGGGGGGTCGGTTGTGAGCATTATGCTCGCACTTTGTGAACTATGGAGTTAGCTGTGTTCTGCTGAGAGCAGGAGTGCCTTGGGTCTTTTATGTTTGTGATAGTCATGTTCACTATAACTGGAAGCTTGTCTGATTAGTGGGTTGGGATGAGAGTGCCTTGCTGAAGAACTTTTCCGCATGGTCATGAAGGAGAGAATGGATGTCTGGGGTTCTGGTTTCTCTGTGGATCTGCGTGTTTCTGACGAACCATGGGCGTCCAAGATCATCCGCAGGCATTTGTTTTGTATCCCCTGTAGTTTCAGGATGTTAGATTTGGATGTGACTCCATGCTGGGGATGCATATGTGATTACTGGTCGTATTACCATCTGATATAGTAACAGCTTGTTGCGTGTATCCAATTTGCTGTTGCGGTTGATCAGGGGATAGAGTTGGGCTATGGTTCTGGATGTCTTTGTGCCTATGGGTTTGATGTGGCTGTTGAAATTTAGCTTTTTGTCTAGCTGTACTCCAAGGTATTTGGTTTCTGTCTGCCATGGTATTTTTTTTCCGAGGAGTTGAATGTCATCTTGGATGAAGGCTTTGCGTTTGGTGAATAGTATAGCTGAGCTTTTGACGGAGTTTACTTGTATCCTCCAGTCCGAGAACCATTTCTCTGTGATGGTGTCCTGGAGACGACTGATTGACAAGTGTGGGAGGAGAGATCTTGTCATTGTGGCTGTGTCATCAGCATATAGGGCTATGATGGTAGTCCTCAGGTGCTGTGGAATGTCAGCCACGTAGATTGTGAAAAGTAAAGGAGCCAGCAGGGATCCCTGTGGTATTCCTGCCAGAATTTGGCGCCTGGTTGAGATGGTGCCATTTATTTTTTATCTGCATGGATCTGTCAGTGAGGTATGATTTTATTAGACGGGTAAGATTTGTTGGAATGTTGGCCTGAATGAGTTTTTAGAGTAATCCTTGATGCCATACCTTGTCAAAGGCCTTGGCAATATCCAGAAAGACTGCAGCTGTGTGAAGGTTCCAGTTTTATCCTTGAGTGATATGCTCCACTAGTCGGTGTATTTGTTGCACTGTGCTGTGTACACAGCAGAAGTCAAATTGTTGGTTTGGAATTATTCCTAATTGGTATGATTTTTCTTGTAGTCTTGAGGTGATGATTTTTTCAACAATCGTTCCTAGGTTGGAAAGCAGGCTTATTGGACGGTAGCTTTGCTGGAGTTGTGGATTGTTTACTGGCTTTATTTTTGGTATGATGTCGGCAGTTTTCCATGCAGTGGGGAAGTGTTGTATCCTCAGTATTGCATTGGTTACGTTGACCAGGTGCACAATAGCTTTTCGAGGAAGTAGTTTGATGATTCTGTTTGTAATTCCATCTGGACCTGAGCTTTTTTGTTGTTTAGATGTTTTATGATATTGGTTATTTCAACTGCAGTAGTAGGGGTGATGCTGTCTGCTTTGTCTGTGGTCTGTCTTAAGGTACGCTTGACCTGCTGGTGGACTTTATATATGTGGGTGATGTTTATATTATCATATGATGGGCTGCATTGTTTTTCTAGGTTTTTTGCTATTGCTTCTGCTTTTTCTTTATCAGTGTGCACCTTTCCATGAGCAGTTTGCATGGGTGGTAAAGGGTTGTGTTTGGTGCGCAGGATCTTCAGAAATTTCCATATTGTGTGATCTTCTGGGTTGAGTGATGACAGTTTATTGTCCCAATCCTGATTCCTGTGGTTTTGAAGTGCTTTTCTGACTTGATTAGTCAAGTTGTTCAGTCTTTTCTTATCCGTGGGGCTCTTGTGTTGTGGTATCTTTTCCTGACTTTGTTTTTTGTTCTGATGAGGTCCATGGTGTTTTCTGGGAGCCGTCTGGCTGGGTGGTTGGTTGTGGTGACTGCTTCTAGTGCTTTTTTGATTTGGTTTGTTAGATTGCTTACTGCTGCATCTATTTCTTCGTTTTTGTGGATGAAGGGTACAAATCCAATGTATACTGGTAGGATTTTGGCTAGCCTATCCCATGATATGAAGGTGTGCTGGGGGACAATTGGTCTTGCATGCCAAATTTGATCAGTTTGGCATGCAAGATAGTTCATTGATCGTCTCTAGTTGGTATTGATAACTTATGTTTCTAAGGAGAGCTACGTCAAGTACATCTGTTCTGCCATGAGGGCTGTAATGAGTGTGCTCAGTGGGTCCTGCTACCACAACTGAGATAAGTGTTGTGTAGTATGCGTCCACTTCTGTTGTTGGAGGTGCTGAACCATGCCGTGTGTTTGGCGTTCAAGTCTCCTGTTATGATGGTGGGGTCTGTGGTGCCAAGGACGGTATCCAGGTCTGCTGTCAGTATAGGGTTACTTGTTGAGTTATAGGCGGCATATATCTTGAGGCTTCCAGCATTGTTTGTGTGGACTTGTATTCCTGTAGTCTCCAGGATGGTAGTCTGTGGATTGGATATGGCTTTGTGGTGGCGGTATGGTCTTGATGTAGATGGCAGTGCCTCCCCCTCTGGTGCTGAGTCTATCCGTTCGGTAAGTTGTGTATCCTCTCACTTTTGGGTTGTTGGCAGGTCTTAGGTAGGTCTGGTTGATCAGCATTATGTCCGGGTTGTGTCTTTGTGCGAATTCCTGTAGTCTAGTGTCTTGTTCATGAGGCCGTTGGCATTCCAGGCTGCAATCAGAAGCGAGTTGGGTTTTACTTTTGTTTTATTCATTGTTGAGTGCTATCAGTATGGAATGGGTTCCTTGCAGGAATCTCTTTGTGGAGGATGGAGGTGGGTTTGTTCTACTGAATTCTTGCAGCATAGTGGCTAACGAGGCAGTCAGTATTGCTGTGATGTTGGAGCCTATTTGATTGCTCTGCATTGTGTCCTTTGTGCAGGCTGCTTCTGCATAGGTCTTGGTGGGAGGTTGAGCCCCCTTTCTGACTTTTGTGGATAGGGTTTTGTTGGTTTGATGACTGTGCAGCTGAGATGCTGCACAGTCATCAAACAAAATAAATCAAGTTTGTGCTTGCACATAATGCAAGTCTAGGTAACACGCAAAATAGTGTAAGTCTAGGCAACTCGTGGTAGAATAAGCTCTGATTACTATTCCTAATAGTTACCCTTAATGCAAAGCCCATCCCCTTGAGGAGATGTATGATGCAAGAAGATAGGCTTTGCATTAAGGGTAAATATTAAGAATAGTGATCAGAGCTTATTCCACCTTTACCACTCGTTGCCTAGACTTGCACTACTTTGCAGGTCACCTAGACTTGCATTATGTGCAGGCACAAACTTGATTTATTTGTCTGTTTGCTTACTTGGGAAATGGAGTAAAAACCAGGTTTAAAATAGCTTGGTATCTTTAACACACACACACACACACACACACACACACACACACACACACACACACACACACACACACACACACACACACACATATATATATATATATATATAATATTCATCCAAACTTCATTTGCTTCTTCAATCTTAAGTAAAAGGCTGGTTATATTCCACTAAATTGAGCCATACCCAAGGGCCTATGAGTTGTGGAAATACTTTATGAATATGAAAGCTGTGCAGTACAAAGTGGCCTTCTGCAACTGCTCGGTTTTTAATCCATCTAACTTGAGTGCTTCTAGATATTTTTTTCAGTGTTTTGGGGATGGCGCTTATTTTTGTAGGAACAACTTTCGTTTTCTTTTGCAAAATTCGTTCAAATTCAACATGCAATTCGCGATACCGTATAACAGTGGTGGCCGGTGAAACTTTTAAGTGGGGTTGCTGCATATACCAAAAAAAAAAAAAAACTCTTTACCCACTCAGTCTCCAAAAGTTAGATAGGGCTAAGGGGCCTCGCCTAGTCCCTATATACGGGAATAAAAAGGCGTTAGTTGATTTTTTTCTCCTTTTCCTAATCAGTAACGAATTTATTAATAAATAAATTTACATATTAAAATTTGCTTTATTAAAAATATATCATCCTCACCACGAACAAATACCAATAATAACAGTTTCGTATCAATAGCAATGACAAGTGCAAACGAATATGATCGCAGTGCATTTGTTTCGTGTAACGATAATTGAAAAAAATAATTCTTTTCATATTTTCAACAGTGACACTAGTCATAATTCAGCCTTATATCTATAATAAATAAATAATTATGTTATTTTAACAAAATAAAATAAGATTTACAAAAAATAGTTCCCCACGTACACGCACCAATAATAAACGTTTCATATTTCACAGAAATAACATGCGTAAATATACTAATGATATACTGCCGTTTGGGCAGTGTCGGAACGTGCAATGACAAGTGCAAAGGAATATCGGCGTTAGATCACGGTGCATTTGTTTTGAATCTAAAGTGTTAATTCAATTCCAATTATTAACTATTCAGTCAATGTCAAAACATAAGCTGTAACCTTTAACATGTTGTATTGCATTTATATAATATTGTAAGCATTGTTATTATTTATAAACACAAACAAAATTTAAATTTATATATATATATATATATATATTAAAAACAGCATTATTTCAAAGCCGAATGTAGAAACAATGAACGTTTCGTAAAAAAGTTGACCAGAGAGCTTATGGGAATACACTCACCGGCATTCACGAGTTGCCTTAGCGCGGACCACTTAGAAGACATAAACTCTGCCCACACGTGTATATATTCGCCTTTTATTGGTCCATTTTTATAAGGTTTCACTGTCCTGACAGCTGTTTCGAACAGGTTGTTCTCCTCAGAGACCAGGCACTGTTAAAATAAAGCACCTCTCTACAAATTAGGCGATCCCCCAGACCACTCCCTACGAATGACCAAAAGATCGTCCAACTCAGCTTTGGTTCCACTCAGTGGCAGGCTCACCCTACCACTGAGCAGAACTACTCATATTCTAGGGAAAAGCATCCACCGACACGGCTTCGATAGAAACCATGCCGGAAAATGCTAATTCCCAGAGACTCAAAATCGCTCTTTCAAGGCAAACTCCCCCGAAATCTTAAGCTCCACTCAGCAGAAGCCTATTTAAGTAAAGGTCCTCTCTAAAAATTAGGCGATTCCCCAGATCACTGCCTACGAGTGACCGTCTAACTCAGCATTGGTTCCAGTCAGTGACAGGCTCGCCTACCACTGAGAAGAACCATATTCCGTATTCCGGAGAAAAGCATTCACAGAAAAGGCCCCACACAGGCTATGCCAGAAAACATTTACCCCGGAGACTCAAATTGTCCTCTCAAAGCAAAACCCTGAAGAGAGCAGAAAATCTCGTTCAGTACTAGGGAATTGACAATTGACAATTGACCTTTATGTCTTTAGGGGTGAAGCAAGATGATTTTCAAATTCCCCGCTATCTGTTGTGGTTACAGTGAGAGTAAAATTTATGAGGAGTGTGCTCGCCCTGAATGGGCATGCAGATTATGCATCGCTAAAGGAAGCTAATATAGATTTTGGTCTTCAATATTTGAATATGTCCGTTTGATCGTATGCTGCAGCTTGCTAAACCAAATCGTTGGGGTGTGTGGACGTCTTTAAGAAAAACTTAAATTGAGATTGTAGAAAAGAGAAAATATAGGGAATATTTGTATCTCTATGCAGTTAATTGTTTCTAACATACTACGGGGCGTTCAGAATAATTCTCAAGCACTTGTTCTGCACTCGTTGTATTTTGATAATGTTAGTATTAGAGGTGTGGCTCCAGGCTGGAGAGGAATAGGTGATTATAGGACGAATCGTCATCTGGTATAGCTGCAATTTGATCCTGTTACTGAGGTTGCTATTTCTATTAATTAGCAGATAGATCTGAGCTATGGCTTTAGATGCCTTTGCGCACGTAGACTTGATGTGTTGGTTGAAAGACAGCTTTTTGTCGAAAATTACACCCAGGCAATTTGTTTCTCTCTGCCCAGGTAATTTTAGTATTGAATAGTAACACATCTCCTGCAGGAGACATTGGCCTTTTTGAGAAAAGAACCGCTGAGCTTTTCTGGGGGTTGACTTCCAATCTCCGTTTGGAGAACCAATCCTCCAGCTTTAGGAGGTTTTCTTAAAGCTTTCTGGTAACGAAATGGGTCGGATTGTTGTATCCGACCCAATTTCGTTACCAGAATGCTGTATCTGGTTAGTATTGCTGTATCGTCCGCATACAAGGCCAAAATGGAAGACATCGGAAGAAAATGGATTGTGCGGGATGTCCGACATGTATACAGAAAACAGCAATGGAGCCAGTAGGGATCCCTGCGGCACTCCAGCAAAGATATGGCACTGGGACGATGTAGAACTTGATTTTTACTTGCATTGATCTATTCTGAAGATAAGACTGGATTAGATGAACCATTTTAGTGAGGTACCAGCTGAGATAATTTTGTGTAGGCGACCAAAATGCCAGATTTTGTCAAATGCTTTGGATAGGTCTTGGAAGACAGCTCCTGTGTACTGGCGCCCGTTATAGCTGGTGGTGATGTATTCCACAATTCTGTGTATTTGCTGGGTAGTACTATGGTGTTGCCGAAAACCAAACTGTTCTTTAGGGAGGATGTTTAGGTCATTTACTGAGGTTTGGGGTCGTGAGAGGATGACCCTCTCCGCAACCTTACCCAGATTAGAGATAAGACTGATTGGACGATAATTTTGCGTAGGTGTGGGTCTTTGCCTAGCTTATGAATATAAATTATATCAGCCAGTTTCCAGGTAGAAGGAAAATAGTGAAATCTTAAGATTGCATTTATTATACTGGTCAGGTGCACTACAGCTTTCCAAGGCAGCAGCTTGATCACCCTGTTTGATATGCCATCTGGTCCAGAAGCTTTATTGTTCTTAAGTTTTTTAATAATATCATATAATTCAACAAGTGGTGTGGGTGCAATATGGTCAGCGCTGGTATCTAGGAGATTTAAAGCATGTCTGACCTGTCTGTGGATTTTGTACAAGTGATTGAAATCTAAGTAGTTATATAAGGAGGTTTGCACTGCTCCTCTAGAGTCTTTAGTATGACTTCTGCCTTATCTACATCTGTGTGAACTAAGCCCTGGTTTGAGATTATGGGGGGAGGGAACTGTTTTTATTTCTGTTTCTCAGTAACCTCCAGATAGAGTGATCAATAGGACAGATAGAGGATAACTTTTTATCCCAAACTTGGTTTCTATGAGTTTTAAGTTCCTGATGTCTTCAGGCAAACGATCTGGCTTGCGGGCAGATTTGTAGGAGGTAGCTACCTTTATAGCAGAATTAATTTGTTTTGTGAGATTTGTAACTGCAGTTTCTACTTCTTCTTTTGTGCATATGTGAGGAACAGGTCCAATATAATCCTTCAGTGCTGCTGATAGTCTTTCCCATGCAGTGTAGGAGTGAGAAGGAGGACAGTATTCTTGATTTCCCAACTGGAGTAGAATTGGATTATGATCGGATGATAGTTCATCCATAGATATTATGCTGTATTGAAGTTTGATATCCTGCAGGATAGCTATATCCAGGATGTCAGCAGTGCCGAACGTACTGAGATGAGTTGGTTCGATGGGGCCTGTCACAACAGCTTTGCTTGATCCTAAGTAATTGGAAAGGATGCAACCATTCTTGTTTGTGGTTGTGCAATTCCACGCAGGGGACTTGGAATTCAGATCCCCGGCTATAATGGTGGGCTCTCTGACGTATAAGATGGCATTTAGGTCAGAGTGAAGTAGAGATTTTTGGGGAGGGTTGTAAGCTGAGTAGATTTTCAGTTTGCCAATGGAGCTGGTGACTACTTCCACGCCTGTGATCTCAAGGTTAGTGGTTGAACGATTGCTCACAGAGTGGTGCTTAATGTAGCTTTTAATGAAGATGGCAGTGCCGCCGCCTCTGTAGAGTAGTCTGTCATTTCTGTATAGGTGATAGCCCCTTATTATAGGATTGTCTGAGGGTCTTAAATGAGTTTTTAAGGAATTTGAAATGTCGAAGAGGTGTATTTTTGGTAATCGAACTTTAGGTAAGTGCGTGAAAATATTTACTAAAATAAAGAGCCAAAAAGCTTCAGTTTTGGCGATGCAAAATTATATAAATCAAGTGGATATTAAATCCAGCATTATTTCAAAGCCGAATGTAGATACCATGAAATTTTCGTAAAAAGGTTGATGAGAGAGCTTCCGAGAATTCATTCACTCTCATAGTTTCTACATTTGACTTCGAATAATGCTGGATTTAATATTGACTTTACCTATATATTTTTTGCATCGCCGAACGGAAGTCTTTTAGTCTTTAGTTTAGTAAATACTTTCATGCACCGACTGAGAGTTCGCTTGCGAAAAATACAAAAAAAAAAAAAAAAAAAAATCAGCTAACGCCTTTTTATTCCCGTATATACGGGAGTAGGCGAGGCCATTTAGCCCTATCTAACTTTTGGAGACTGAGTGGGCAATTCAATCTCCACTGGTACCCAATCAGAGACAGATGGCCCAAGGCTATCACTAATTAAGCGGTACGCAGTGAAGAGAGACGGCTCAAATGTGCCGCCATCTCGTGGTCTCTAACCCTAACACAATATATTTAATGTCTGAAATAATGTGGGTTCTACGGTCGATTTTCTTGAGTTTACAGGACGAAAAACCCGAGTTTCCGGGAGGAAAAACCTGCTTGCCCGTGCCAGAGATCGACTAACTCGGGAACCGGTCGAAAAAAGGCTTAGAAAAATTTCCTCTAGTCGCCGACTAGACTCGAAACCAAGACTTCCTTCGTGCGGCCTAGCGCGGTGGTGTGCAAACGCCACATCCACCGAGCTACACAGGCTCGCGAAAAATACACTTCTCCGATATTTCAAGTTCTTAGTACTGAACGAGAGTTTCTGCTCTCTTAAGTTTCTTCCTCGTCTGGCCCCTGCTGAAGAGGACTTCAGATTTTTGGGTTTTTGCCTTGTGAAAGCAATTTGAATCTCTGGGGGTAGTGTTTTCTGACGGCCGCTATTGAGAGGCCATGTCAGTGGATGCTTTTCCCCTTGAATATGGGCAGTTCTGCTCAATGGGAGGGCGAACTGTCACTGAGTGGAACCACCACTGAGATGGACGATCCTTCGGTCACTCGTTGGGAGTGGTCTGGGGATCGGCTAATTTCTAGAGAGGACTTTACTTATACAGTGATCTGGTTCCCGCTAAAGGGGGGCTTAAGATTTTTGGGGGGATTTTGCCTTCAGATAGCAGTTTGAGTCTCTGGGAATAGTCGTTTTCTCACAGGGCCTCTATTGGGCCGTGTCAGTGGATGCGTTTTCCTGAAATACGAGCGGTTCTGCTTAGTGTGAACCTCTAGGGTGAACCTCTCACTGAGTGGTACCAACTCTGAGTTAGACGATCTTTCGGTCACTAGTAGGAAGTGGTCTGGGGGAATCGCCTAATTTTTAGAAAGGGCTTTACTTAATTTGAGTCTCTGGGATTGGGGGATCTCTGAGGTTTTTTCTTGCAGGGCTTCTATCGGGACTGTGTCGGTGGGCGCTTTTCCCTGGAATATGAGCGGTTCTTCTCAGTGGTGGGTGAGCCTGTCACTGAGTGGAGCCAACAATGAGTTGGACAATCTTTCGGTTACTCGCAAGGAGTGGTCTTGGGGGATCGCCTAATTTGTAGAGAGGTGCTTTACTTAAATAGTGCCTTGTCTCTGAGGGAACCAACCAGTTCAAAACAGCTCTCAGGACAGTGAAACCTTATCAAAATGGACCAATAAAAGGCAAATATATAGACGCTTGGGCAGCGTTTATGTCTTCTAAGTGGTCCGCGCGAAGGCAACTCGTGAATGCTTGTGAATGTATTCCCTTAAGCTCTCTGGTTAACTTTTTTATGAAGGGTTTCTTGGAGAATTTCCCAACACTATAAACTTTAATATCGTCTGCCCACTCATGGTGAGGACGACCTTTGACATTTGTTACGCTCATTAGGCAAAACACCAATGATTTTAACTTTCTGTCGCTTGATATTGTACAAATATGTCCAAAGAGTTATAATTTTCTTTGCATGACTTTTGAAACAGAGCCTCTTTTAGTTTTATCCTTCTGTACATTTCTTCATATCTTCTGAATCCATCCAATTCGTAGAATTTTACGATAACACTTTTTTTGCCAAAGCCAGTATTCTTCTTTTCAATTCTTTTGTCGTTATCCAAGTTTCACAACCATATAACATACTGCTAAAGATGCATATTTCGAGAACGCTTAGTTTGGTTTTTAAGCTGATATTTCTACTCTTCCAAATTTTGTCATGGATTTTAGCGCTGTTAAACCCTTTGCATTCCTAATTTTAATTTCTTTTTTACAGTTTAGATCATGTGTTATACAACTTCCAAGATAGGTAAACTGCTCCACATTATCAAGTTCCTGTCCGTCTACAATAACATTTTTTCCAATCTCGCTTTCACCAAAAACAATGGTTTTTTGGTGAAAGGGAGATAATCCTTAATCCATTCGTTCTCTGTTTAGATTATGTATCATTCTCTCAAGTTTCATTTCGTCTTCTTCAAGTAAAACAATGTTATCTGCAAAACACAGGTAGTTGAGTCGGCAAACGTTGGTCGAATGGTAGAGCCTCTGCTACTAATGGCTCAGTTAAGTAAGTTTGAGCGCGGTTAATAGTTGGAAGGAGACAAATCGTTCGATGCTGTTGGCACACTCTCCCTCGATGAGTCTTTGGATTCCCTGGAGGTGTCTAATAATAATTTCATCGATGGGACAATATAGTCAACATGGCAACAGAACAACTACGGTCGCTCCGCCCGATGATGATGATATATATGTATATATATATATATTTTTTTTTGAAGTTGAAAATAACTTGAGATAGCCAGAAACATTAGGGAAGATTACAAGAGTTTATGCATTCCTTGTTCTTCTGTTTTAAGAAAATATAATATAATATAATATAATATATATGATTACTTTAAACATTTCTCACTGGTGAGAAATAATTCGACCTGGTCTGAAAATAATTTCGTAATTATTAATGTGTAATATTAATACTTAGGAAATGATTCTAAGGAGGTCTATATTCAATAAATAAGAAAAAATCAGTTTTTAATTCTTAGGCTGTTCATTTCGTGTAATGGTTGACGGCGTTCGCTTTTCAGATTCTTCTTAAAGCTGGCGTTTCTCAGAATTCTGTTCATACATACATACACACACACATAAACGAACTTTTCTCATTGACATCAAACACTATTCGCAGTTTCGGTTTTGCTGATTATATATGCGACAAATCTTGTAGTGCTCAAAAATTTCAGGCTTCGAGATCATCTTTAATTATGGTAATATAGACTGGAATCAAGAGACTGCATCTGGGGTAAAGAAAATAAATTTTTGGAGTTTTTGAAAGACAATTACCTTAGGCAGTACGTAACGGAGGCTACACGAAGATGAAAAGTATTGGATTTGATCATCTCATCATATGATGTTATTATAAATGATGTGTCAAATCTTCCACCAGTTGGTGAGAGTGACCACGAGATGATCACTTGCAGGGCGACCAGTCATTCGAGCAGGGCCGCGCAAACCCTAGGGTGCAAAGGGCGCAACATTGATATTTTATTTATTGTAGTAAATGCTACATGCAATTTCTTTTAGTTATTTTTTTAAGGGGTGGCCGTTAAAAGTTTGCACCCAGGCGGAAAATACTCTTGGCGCGCTCCTGCATTCGAGGACGTCTGTTAGAAAGGGATATATGTATGTGGAATTATAAGATTGGTAATTATGAAAAGCTCCGGAAACACCTTGCGATAATAAATTGGAAAGAGCAGCTGGATGGAAAGGATATCGGTGCTGCTTGGGCCCTACTCAAGAACTATTTGGTGGAGGTAATATCACAATGTATTCCAAAAGTTAAGAGGATAAATAGAGCAGGTTTGAAATGGATGAATCAAGAGATAAGGTATTATTGAAGAAACACAGGATGAGTAGTTATAACAACCAGTTGCATGAAAAGTACAGAGAGATGGCGAAGAAGGTGACTCGTTTGATAAGGGTAGCAAAAGTGCAGTATGAGCAGCAGTTAGCTAAAGCAGCCAAAAAAAAAAAAAATCCTAAGGAGCTTTTTTTCGATATGTGGCCAGTAGAAGAAAGAACGATATGGGATTGATTGGTGAAAACGGAGGGATAATAACCGATACGAAGGATATAGTCGATATATTTAATAAGCAATTTATAAAGGTATTTCATTCTTATGAATGTGACATTATGCAGAACTTGAAAGCAGTGGGAAAGGAGGAGGAGGAACTGATAGTAAGTGAACAGGAGGTATACGAGGAATTGAATAAACTTGACTATTTTATGACGTATTTTGAGGGAATGTTCCAGAGAGTTAGCAACAGCTTTTACATATCTTTTCAACATGAGTCTTTCACTGGGTGAAGTTCCAAAGGAATGGAAAGAGGGTAAAATTGTTTCAATTCATAAGCGGGTCTGTGCGTCTAGAATTGTGGTTAAGGTATTAGAGAAGTTAGTTAGCACCAAGATTCAGAACAGGGTTGATACTCTTTGGCGCCCAGCATGGATTTACTAAATGAAGATCGTGCTTTAGCAATGTGCTTACTTCTTATAATAAAGTGAGAAATGCGTTGGATAACAGTGTTGCATATACAGTGGTATATATTTAGATTTTGCAAATGCGTTTGATATATTGCCACATATTAATGTGGCAATTTATCAAACTGGTAATTAAATTGGCACGAGGGGGGGCTGAACAGTAGATTACTTCGCTGGGTTGGAGATTGGCTGTCTGATAGGTATCATTGAGTTCTTTATGGAGGAGCGATATCCCAGAAGAGAAAAGTTACTAGTTGTGTACCCAAGGGTCTGTTTTGAGTCCATTGTTTTGTATTAGTCCTTTAATTTGTATGTAAATGATATTTGGAGATGTCTGAATGGTGATATGCAGTTATTTGCAGAGTGGAAACAAAATCGAGGAGAGCTATCAGGAGTAGAGTGGATGCTACAGTTTTGCAAGAGGACTAAAATATACTGGCTGAATAGGTAAATGAGTAGGGATATCAATTCAGTGTTGCAAAGTGTAAGGTATTGAAATTTGAGAAGCAGAGATGGGATGTAGAGTACACAATCAGTGGAAATATCTTGGAAGTGGTAGAGGAGATGAGAGATCTGGGAGTGATTGTATTTCGGGGACATGTTACTAAAATTATGAAGACCATGGGAATGATGCAGAGGGCACTGCACTGACTTGTAGAAGTAAGGATGTCATATTTCCCTTGTATAAGGCTTTGATCAGAACACATATGGATTACTCTGCACAGATTTAGTCACCTGGTTTCCGAAAAGATGAATATGTGTTAGAAAAAGGTTCAGAGACGATTGACTAAGGTGGTTTCTGGTCTCTGGAATGTTGAGTATGAAGACAGATTGACAAAATGTAATTTGCAGAAATTGGTGGATAGAAGGAGCAGAGGGGATATGATCAAGACAAATAAGCTTTTAAGAGGTTATTATCAGATTAATGTCGTGGAGATTTTGCACAGAATGGGTGAAGATAGGAAGAGAACAAGAGGTCATCCCTAGAAGCTGTATAAGGAGAGTGTGAGGAGCAGGAATTTTTGCATGGAGAGTGGTTGAAATGTATTGCCCGAGAGTGCAGACAGTGAATATATTTAAGGCGTGGCATGATAAACTGTGTATAACAGTGGATCTCCCAAGATGAGTCTTTGACTCCATGGAGGTTTTTTATAATAATAATCTACAATAAATATTCTAAACAAGGATTCCCATAATTCGTAAGCCTTTTACAAAACTACACCAGAATTTCTGTTGGTATAACTTCTTATAAAATGTGATAATTATTTAAGTTAAGGGATATTATATCCCATATTGTTTCTTAGCTGAATAAGAAACTCAAAGAGTTTCATGCCGAATATAGAAACTATATAAAGTTCGGCGAATCCAAGCATAAGCAAATACCTGGATAGTGCAACACCTGACCCATTTGGTAGTGCAAACTGAGGCAACTCATAGTAAGGATGGATCAAGTTCCGATCACTATTCTTGATATTTACCCATAATGTGAACTTAGCTCCTAGGAGCTGTATTACTGTTCTACATTATGAGAGAAGGTCACTACCCAGACTGGTTTCAACCTGTTATATAGGTGAAGTGGGCTCTAAAAATAAGACGATCCCGAAGGATCGCCAAAATCAGCATTGTTCCACACAATGGCAGGCTCACCCCACCACCAAGCAGAGACATAATCTCAGCAGTGGCCCCACTCAGAGACAGGCAAAAACCTACCTCCAAGCAGAGCCTCTCTAAGCCAGATCCTCCCCGCACTAGTTTCCACCCTTATGTATAGGTGAAGCGGGCTCTAAAAATAAGACGATCCCCAAAGATCGCCCAACTCAGCATTGTTCCACTCGATGACAGGCTCACCCCGTCACAAAGAACTTCTCAGCATTAGCTCTACCCAGTGGCAGGCTCACCCCACCACCAAGCAGAGCCATAATCTCAGAGGTGGCACCACTCAGAGACAGGCAAAAACCTACCTCCAAGTGGAGCCTCTCAAAGCCAGATCCGTACTGCACCGGTTTCCATCCTCATTGGGGGTCTCATCAGATAGACGTAGTTAATACCAAGTTTGTAGCGAACAGAACTTACATCCCTTCTATGAGAATTGCCAAGAAAGTGTCCTAATAAATTACTAATTATATGAAGAGCCAAAGGCTTCAATTCAGCGAAATGAACTTATTTAAGTTAAGGGATATTGCATCCCATATTGTTTCTTAGCTGAATAAGAAACTCAAAGAGTTTCATGTCGAACATAGAAACTATATAAAGTTCGGCGATTCCAAGCGTAAGCAAATACCTGGATAGTGCAACACCTGACCCATTTGGTAGTGCAAACTGAGGCAACTCATAGTAAGGGTGGATCAAGTTCCGATCACTATTCTTGATATTTACCCATGAAACTTGAAACTCTGAGTTTCTTATTCGGCTAAGAAACAATATGGGATGTAATATCCCTTAACTTAAATAAGTTCATGTCGCCGAATTGAAGCCTTTGGCTCTTCATATAATTAGTGATAATTATATTTTACCATACTATAAAAATGCATCCATTGGGAAGAAAATGAATCATTTGTTTAATGATATCAGGTTGTTTAAACATGAACGAATTTCTGTTTTTATGACACTATAATCTGAATTGCTATTTTAGATGTTTAATATACTTCGTATTTCGTTTGAATCACTATTTTCCGAACATTGATTGCGGAGCAGTGAAATCTCTTAGAAAGAATTAAGCTGAGTTTATATTAAGCTGTTGTATTACACTTGTTTAAATAGTATATGACTGAAGGAACTCGATGTCAAAGAATATTTGACCTGATTATAGTCATGCTGTACTAACTTGAAAAGTAGCTAAGTGCATGAATATTCCAATTATTAAAAACAAAGGTTACACGAGAAAGCAGAAAATTATGGTCAGTTGAGAGAAATACTAGGCTGGTTCTTATGGTGTCAGTTGCCAGATGAGAAAGATAACAGCAGTGCATGGGAAGTATTTTTAAAACCACATCTCTGATGCAATATTAGAATGTGTCCCTAGAGATCAATGAATGAACATGGCGAGATTGAAATGGATGTACCATCTTATTAAGGAAGAAATTATTTGGGGAAATAAAAGCTCACTGTTCGACAAAATGAGTGTCATTTTTATAAAAAGTATCAACATAGTATGTCACATTGACCTCAAAGCTAGTGGAAGAAGTAACTCAGGTTACTTCTATGAGGAGGTATTGAGCAGTGGCATAAATGGAATATGAATTCAGCAATACGGATGGAAGGGATACGAGCATGGATACTAAAAGAAGGTTCAGCTGAACTGGCTGTATAATTTGAGTCTAAGCACATGGGAATATTCTCAAAGAATATATGATAATCCCATTATATAAGGATGATGAAATGAAAGAATGTATGATAATCCCATTGCAGAATGGTCTTGCAAAGACTTGTGTGTATAACAGTCGATATATATCAGTAACCCTGGAGTGGTGGCAAAGATTTTGAAAGAGTGTTGATAAGAAATCGTGTCCAGAAGCAGGTTGTCATATATTCTATGCTCTGCAATGAACGGCATGGGTTTACTAAGGACAGGTCATGTTTGAGTAATTTGTTCACATTTCATAATGTTATGGTTAAGTTAGATAAGGTGAATGATTATACTATGAGAAATGGTGGACTTCGTTACAGCTTTTGACAAGAATCAGCACAGGATCAGGGATCAGTCCTTGGCCCATTGATAAGTTTTAAATTTATCAATTTGCGGATTAGGCCCACTGGGGATACCACGTTAAAAAAGGGTGCCTAATACTCTACCTCTCAGGTGGTGTGGAAAAGAGTATACATTTTATCACTTCTATCAATTATCATTAAAACAGCGATGTCAACATTATGCAGAGATGCTTTTCTTGCTTCATAAAGTTTTTGTACTCTTAAACTTTCTTCCTGGTCTGCGAAAAGAACAGTAGGCCCATACTGGTTCATTTGCCACCTCACCTGGCCAATGCTTGGCTCTGTGATGGTACTTTCTTCTGGTTGTGCTGGGCTGAGGTTTGAGTTGTTGATCAGATGAAGCACAGAGATTCATAAGAGATCCACTTTTTTGAGGCCACTTGCGATGTGACCTTTTAGTTCACTGACGAGTTTCTGGAATTGGCAATTTGTATAATTGAATTGACTGAATTATTGGTCCAAATATCTCATCCATTAGACTAGTTTTCAAAATTATGCAACAAGTATATTTATTATATAATAATCAACTCATGTCATATCGAATGTTCGATGGATATATGTATATAGATTAGGGGTTTCCAAAATTTTTCAGCTATGTACCTCTTTTATTGCGTAATTTTAATAATAATTATTAAAATTGCACTTCTCCAAACATTCAAGTTTCGAAAATAAAATAATCAGCTAATGCGTTTTATTCCCTTACAGGGAGTAGGCGAGGCCTATCTAGCATTTGGAGACTGAGTGGCAGTTCAATCTCCAATGGTAGCAATCAGAGACAGCTAGCACATGACCATCACTAATTATAAGCAGCAGCAACCCATGAAGTGACAGGCAAACAAGTGATCAGAACTTTCCCCACCTTTGCAACGAGTTGCCTGAGATTGTACTACATACTAGGACTACTTGCATTAGCTCACGCTAGTAATCGCCGATACTTTTATAGTTTACTATATTCGGCATGAAACTCTGATTCCAATCGTTGAGTTTCTTATTCAGTTTTAAAACAATGTGGGATTTAATATCCCCTTAATTTGAATAAGTGCTTCCATCTCTTGGTGCCTAAGCTTAACAGGATATGTTAGTCTGAAATAATGTAGGTTGAACTGCTGATTTTCTTGAGTTTACAGGGCAAAACACAGTTTCCAGAAGAAAAACCTGCTTGCCCATGCTAGAGATTGTCTAACTCCAGAACCAGTCCAAGAAAGGCTTAGAAAAAGTTCCTCCAGTTGGCGACTCGACTTGAACTCAAGTCTATCTTGGGGGAGCCTTGCATAGAGGGTGCAAGTGCCACCTCCATTGAGTTATTATTATCCAGGCCTCCATGGAGTAAAAAGACTCATCATGGGAGGTTGTTTTTAGGAAACACAAAGTCTATCATACCACTCCTTGAACCCATTAACCGTCCCCACTCCAACCACTTTCTCAGGCAATGCATTCCAAGGTTCAACAACCCTCCACGCAAAGAAACCACTCCTCACCCTCTTGCGCACAGACACCTTTCGTAACTTCCAGGGATGGCCCCTTGTCATCGCTCCTTCCAGCAGTTCCACCAAGTGAAAGAACTCTCCAATGTTTACCCTGTAACTGCCTCTCAACAGTTTAAAAGTCTCAATCATATCACCTCTCCTTCTATCTACCACATTCCCTCAGTCGATCCTCATAACTCATATTGTACAGTCCTGAAACCATCTTTGTTATCCACCTCTGTACCTTTCCACAGTCAATTTATCCCCTTCAAATCCTGGGAACCAAATCTGAGAATAGTCTAAGTGTGGTCTAATTAGGGTCTTATACAACGGAATGATAACTCTTTTATCTCTACAGGTCAGCATCCTTCTCAGTATTGCAGCAATCCTCTGAGTTATCCTCACCACCTTTGAAATATGCTCCCTGAATTTGTTTTCTATCAATCATCACCCACCCCCAGTACAGTTCCTCCAATCGAGTATGCATCCTCCCATCGATGGATCCCAAACCTCAAGACTTTACATTTTGCTGCATTGAACCAATAACCCCATTTATTTGCCCATCTGTCTAGTTTATTCAAATCTTCTTGCAGGGCTTATACATGCTTTTTTTTTTATTTGAACATTTTGATTATTTTAAATATTAATCTAATATTAGATTAATTACATAAAACAGTAGCACATTTATATTTTGCAAAGGCTTTGGATAAATTGCCACACGACAAGCTAGTAGTTAACGTGTAGGATTGGAAATTAGCTGTCTGATAGGTACGTGATTGGGGGAGTAGGTTGTGTATGAGGAAGTGATATCTCAGAAGAGGGAAGTCACTAGTGGTGTACTCCAGGCATGTTTTATGTAAATGACATTGGATGGTCATAAATGGTGATATACAATTGTTTGCATACGAATGAAAAGTTGGAGAGAGTTATGAGAAGTAGAGCGGATGTTGTAGCTTTGCAAGAGGACTTAAGTGTCAGAATGGGCAGGTGTATTGGGATGCCAGTTTAATGGGGTAGGTGATTGTCTTGGTTATTTATGCAGTTAAGGCCAGTAGCAAACTCATGATTTCATCTTGGGGGGGGGGGGTTAAATAGACGATTTGAGAATACACACTATGCATCGCATACGACCTATGACTGAGCATCTGCAATGATTGCTAATTCATAATAGTATAGAAATAGAAGACAAGACAACACAACATAAATTTTAAAAAAATAATTTTAATTAGGAAAAGATTTTCGAAAATTTTCTAGTGTTTTTTTTCCTTTTTCTTTAGGGGGGGCGTGCGCTTGTCCCCCCAATTAGTGCACCACTGGTTAAGGCACATCCAACTGTGCACCCCCCCACCCCACCACCACATTTCCCAAAAACACATAATGACATGTCATCCATTCCCACAGTCCTATTAACATCAAAATCCAATCAATGCTCCCACTTTTAGGAATTGCATAGCACCATCAATACCAGCACACAATAGACACCAACAAAGTATTCATATATATGAAACATTTTGAACATCAGCTCTAAAATAAAGGAACGCTAAAAAAATATCGATTGAACTTTTTTTTTTGATATGACGACTAAGAATTGAGTCTTACCTTTAACCAGTTAAACCAACGACAATGAAAGATATAGCAATCTTGAGGAGGAAGACTAAGAACAAGGTATTCTCATGGAGTGGACAGGAGAGGACTGGGGATTAATGACTAAGAAGATTATTACATTCAGGTTGGACTTTTCATATATCAGATGAATTATATGAAGATATACTTTATGAAATGTTCTTGATTAAAACATCAATGTTACTAAATCTCCTTGTTACTGAATTATTCATAAACTCCAAAATTCATTGTTGATGTTCCAGGATTTCAACTTTTTGACCTCTGATTTTAAAAATGACTACTTATAAAGTAGGACTATCTATTACTACAGTCCACTAAAAAAAGGCTACTTGCAATATATATATACACACATACATACACTCTACATTAAACATAATCAGCATCTGGACCTAACTACAGAAGTAATCAGTATTTATTATAAAAAATATTTTCACAAATATATACAACAGTTTTAGTATAACAATATATGTATTTAAAGGATTATACATGTAACATTATTTATAAAGAAATGTTTAGCACTTTGAATATAATCCAATACAAATGATATTTATTGTAAAAAAAAAAAATAATGGACTTGGAAATACAATAACTGCATGATATATGCCTACACATTTTCCTGTTCATACTACAAAATGAAATCTGACATGCAGTTAGCAGTTGTAACCAGTCATGTAAACATTGCTAGATATGAGTTTATAGCATTGACTGTAAAATGTGTGCATGGATATTATGTGAGTTAACGTATCAGTATTTATTTTATATAGGAGTGTTTTATTATACTGAATAAAATTGTACGAGACCATTTCATCTATTTAAATATTCCATAAAATCCTCTTATTTTTATTTTATTTTGTTTTTTTTTAATTTTATTCAAGAAGGTGGCAAATCTGAAAACAAACCCAAACTCAACATCACCAGAGTTAAAGATCGGTACTATCAACATAAGAAGCCTGAATGGCAAAGAAATGGAGCTAGCTGAGGAATTAGATAAGTACCAGATCGACATAATAGGGGTGACTGAAACAAAAAAGACAAAAACTGGAGAGATCTTTCTGAACAATAAATACAAAATGTTATATTCAGGCAATGACAATCAAGGAAAAGAAGGAGTAGCCATAGTATTCAACACAAAATACGAGGCTAATCTTCTTGAATGGCAGCCAGTCTCAAGTAGAGTAATGTGGGCAAATATGAGAATGGGGAACTGGACAATGAGACTTATTTGTGCCTATGGTCCCACAGAAGGTTCTACTAAGGTAGAAGTGGAGAAATTTTTTGAGGCTTTAGAAAAAGCAACTGACGCAATGAAAAAGGAAAATTTGGTCCTTGTTGGGGATCTAAATAGCAGAGTAGGAAATGATTGTCAGACATACAAAAATATTTTGGGAAAATTTGGAGAAAAGAGCAAAGCTAATAATAATGGCAAATATCTATTGGATTTCTGCTCAGGACATGGACTGGTTATTACTAACACCATGTTCCAACATAAAAATGTGCACAAATTCACATGGAGAGAAGAGGCAAGGCATAAGAAAAGTCTCACTGACTATGTTATTGTTGATAGTGATGTTTTCTCCCTGGTGCAGGACACCAGAGTGTACAGAGGATTTGAAATTGGAAGTGATCACTATTTAGTCTTGAGCAGGATAAAATTGAATTTCATATTGAAAAGAATAACATGTAAGAAAGTTTTAAAGCGAATAAAAGTTGAGCAGCTCTCATATGTGAACTGTAGACTAAAATACACAAATATTATTGAAGAAAAAATGAAAGAGTTTGAGAACAGGAATCAAACCCTGGAGATTCAGTGGCAAACTCTCAAGAAAACATTGATTGATTCAGGCAGAGAGGCATGTGGTGAGGTTGTCTGCAAGGATAAAAAAAATCAGAACTCCCTGGTGGACACAGGAAGTTAAAGAGGCAGTGAAGGAAAAGAAGAAAGCATATCAAAAGTTCCTGTCAAATAAGTCAGCTTGTGCTCTTAGAGAATACAGAGACAAATGCAAGAATGCTAAACACTGTAAAACTAGCTAAACAAAAGTCATGGGAGGACTGGCAAGAATATGGAAAATAAAGATCAAGAAGGTGGCAAAATATTCCGGAGGTTGTTGAAGAAGCTTAGGAATGGAGGAAAGAGTGCTGTAAAAGGAATATGAGATGATAAAGGTGACATGAAAACTGGAGAAAAAGATATCCTTGAAGCATGGAGTAATTACTTTGAAAAACTGCTAAATGAAACAAGCAGTGATGACAGCACAGTGGTAAAAAACACTGACCAGGCATGCAGTCAGGAATACATATCCATACTTGAAGTAGAAAAAGCCATCAAAGGCTTGAAATGTGGAAAGGCAGCAGGAGTAGATGATATTCGACCAGAAATGCTGAAGTATGGTGGTATAAGAGTCTTACAGTGGCTGCACTGCATAGTTCAGAAAGCCTGGACAGAGGGACGAATTCCCGATGATTGGAGTAGAGCTCTCATAGTACCCATACATAAAAAGGGAAACAAAACTGAATGTGAGAATTACAGAGGTATTTCCCTACCGAGTGTTCCTGGCAAGATCTATGCAAGTATACTTGAGAAACAGTTGAGAAGAATTGTGGAAGAAAAGCTTGGTGAAGAACAAGCTGCATTCAGGCCAAACAGAGGCTGTCAGGATCAGATCTTCACTTTATGACAAATAGTCGAGAAAGCATGGGAATATAACAGAGATCTGTATTTAAGTTTTGTCGATTTGGAAAAGGTATATGACAAGGTGCCAAGAGAGAAGCTATTCAATATGCTACAGTTATATGGTGTCAATGGGGCATTATATCAAGCAATACTTAGTCTTTATTTAAGTTGTAAGTCAGCAGTTAGAATTGAAGTACAGGAAGATGGTTTAATGTTAAATCTGGTGTGAGACAAGGATGTACATTATCCCCTCTGTTATACATTATCTATATGGATGACATTATGAAGGAAAGTGGTATTAAACATGATATCAAAATTGGAGATGTAATGTCAGCTCTTTGCTTTATGCAGATGATGTTATACTTCTAAATAAATCCGCTACAAGTCTGCAAGATTCTCTGACTAAATTGAATAGCTGTTGTAATAGATATGGCATGAAGGTCAGCAATAAAAAGACAAAGACAATGAAAATAGGCAGAATCACTGAAAATGTCAACTGTGTTGTGAATGGAGAACCTGTGGAACAAGTGAAACATTTCAGCTACTTAGGCATGATTTTTACTGAAGATGGTAAATTAAATATAGAAATAGACAACAGAATCAGCAATGCTGGTATGGTAGGAAGTCAACTGAATAAATTCATATGGAATAAGAGAGAAATTAGTCGGAACACTAAATTAGCTATATACAAGACAGTGTTCAAACCAGTTTTAACTTATGGATCTGAGAGGTAGGTCAGAAGTAAAACACTTGACCAAAGACTAGAGACCACAGGTATGAGAGTCCTGAGAAAGATTATAGGCATAAGCAGATGGCATGAATGGCAATATCATATTAAAAACGAGGATATTAGGAAAGAACTTGACATTGTCAACATCTAGGAATGCATTAGCAGAGCTAATTTCAGGTGGTAAGAACACTTGTTTTGCTAATCTTTCTTCGCCCATTCTGTTTAAGTGACCATACCACCTGAGATTAGCTCTGCTAAGAGGAAGACCAAGATATAGGTGGATTGATACAGTACAAAGTGCCTTAGACAATAGAAATATAAGATCTGATAATGTTGGAGTCTTGACAAGTAACAGACTGATTTGGAGGAAAATTGTAGATAGGAAATTAGTAATGATGTAATTTTTTTCATGTAGTACTATCATATCCTGTTCACCCCTTGAGGGTACATGGCAGGAATTTGATGATGATGATAAAACCCTCTTAATTATGCACTGCCTTATCAAATTTTGATAACTGAACATTTCTCTTCAACAATCAATATGTTCAAATTCTGTAATAAAAAGTTCACACATCTTCAGGTTTAAAAAATAAACCTTTTTAATGTTTTGCATTTCTTTTCCAAGATATAAATAAAAATTATTTTATTCATTAACATCACCTATTGCTACTCTATATTAATTTCTTTAAATAGTTTAGTAAGGAAGTATAAAATATGAAAGTAAAACCAAGTAAGCCAAACAAAATTGCATTACAAAATCTTAATGATTTCAGAATATATGGTAGCATATTAATATTGCTTATTTTTCACATGTCTAATTATTGTATAAATTATATTATCTAGTTCAGTTTTTTCCAAACTTTCAACACCCATTGTAACCATTTTAAAATTTTAGTAACACACCAGCATAACCTAACCTCTTCTGGCAGAAGCAATCTGTGAGAAGTTATATTTCATTCAAACACAAATAATTATAAAGGAATTTTTGCAAAATTTGCATTATAATAAATTACAAACATATGACAAAAAGTTTTGAATTATTAAATACACTTTTAGTTATACAGTAGACACAAAAATTTGCATTCTGAATATTCAATAATAAAAAAGTTTAATGACTTCAAGCAGATGAAAATTTGCAGAAAGTTTTGACACTGTGGTTTTTGAATTATTTGAATTTAAAATTTTAATGCAAACAGTTCAAACCACACGAACGGAATGCAATTGTGCTGCTAACCAGACATTACACTGAGGGGGGGGGGGTGTCTGTCGATACATGTTTAAAACCTTCCTTTAGATTTTTAGTTATTGAAAAATTAATTACAGAAGACCTGCACTTATCTGAGATAATATGGTGCCAAAAACATAGAAGTAAAAAAAAAAGTGTCTTGTACTCCTTAAAGACCTTTCGCACAACCTGAGGATATATGTACCACACTTTAGGAAAAGCTATTCTAGTTAAAACTGTTGATTCTGAGTTAATTTGTTTTTTCTTAATTTTTTTAAGGCACCACAGACTACCGGTTCAAACATTTAAATTGCATTTTCTTTAATGGCCATGTAGGGGTCAAGAAAGATCACATCTTGAAAAAAACAGCCCAAAAGATTTTTTCAATGTGCCACATATAATGAATAATATAATATAATGAACTACTCATTTTAATAGCCAAGTATAGCAAATAAAAGTATGTGCTCTGATAGTAAACCGATTTCATATAGCATATAAGAAAACATTTCAGCAATGCTTACTTTTAATTAGTGTCTCGATATTACACCTGAAAGGATAATACTAAGGAAAACTGTATTTTGTATTTTATTCCTCCTTTTTAAAGTTTCAATACATCATTTCTGCTTTAACCACGCTACCGGTCATGACGTCTATAGACGTTAAGGTTATCATGGATGCGAAGTGCATATTAAAAGTGTAATACCATTGATATTACATTGAAATATATGATGGATACGAAACGTATGAGGATGCGTATTTGATCCATAATGGCCGGTAAGGTGGTTAAAACTAATTTGTCTTAAATTAGTAAGATACTCAGAGATAAGGCAAAAATTTTGTTTGCATTACTTATCTATGAAAATTTGAATATTTTATAATTAATAACTACATCAACAAAATTCGATGTTAATCTTCAATATAAAGGGACATATTTCCAATAGGAATAAAAAGCTTCTACCCGACCTTGCAGGAGAATTAGGTGAAGTTTGAAGCAGTGGATGTCTGGTCAGTGAAGCTTAAAAAAAAAAAAAAAAAAAAGCTAATAAATTGCATATTACAACACATTTTAGAATATCATGTAACTCACTGTCATTTCAGTATAGTGAGTTAAGTGATATCTAACTCTAAACTTCTAAATATTTCCACCTTTGATCTTAGTAGGCTGTTCCATCTATAATATAAAAACAGCACACACACAGGCATGACCAAGCTCATTTAATCATCCTGAAAGAGATGTATCTTACCCATGTTATTACTTATTTTACCATTTTAGCATGACATTATTCCCAACTGGTAACCAATATTGTGTGCCAAAGGGAATTGATCAGATAGATCACATAACTCAAAGCACCATAGTCATGGCAATTTTTGAAAGTAAGCAGTGCTAGAATATCACCAAGCAGTCAACTCTTACTATAAAGAACCCTCATTAACAAAACGTGCTCATTATAACCAACTGCTGAAAAGTCCTGACAGAAGTTCTCTTTAGGTATGAAGGGTGATATGAAAGTAATTCTATGCTCCTCCTCCAAGTACTTCGAAATGGCAGCTGTTATAGATACACATACAAAGTAGAGTGGTCTTGCTTGTGGACGTTTTTGGAGAGAGGCACTATAATTAATTCAGAATGATATGTGGAGATGTCACAGAAATTTAAAAAAAAAAAAAAAAAATGCATCTGCAGTTTGGCTCACCAGAAACATGAATAAGGTCCTCCTCTATGACAATGTCTAACCTCATATCAGTTTGACCCAAGGAATGCAACTGAAATATTTGGCTAGATTGATCTTGTCTGATCTGTCTTGTAGCCCAGATGTGTCATCCTCTTACTACCACCTGTTTGGACAATGAAAAATCTAAACGAGGTGTTGGTGAAGAGCTCTGATGTCAGAGTAAAAACTTTTATGGTGTTGGCATGCATCATCTCATTCAATGATGGCAAATGTGTATAGAAAATCATGGAGTTTTTACGAAAAAATGCTTGTGAAAGATGTAGGCTTAATTCAAGTAAAAGCCATCATTAAATAAATATGTTCCACACCATTCCTTGCACAACTTATTCTAAAGAAAATTCACTGTAGAACATTTTTTAAAACAGACTATTTCTGTGGTTCTTTCTAAGTCATCTACAGTGAGAGAGTTGACTGTATACACAACATAAAACCATTATGCTTTGGTTGCTAAACCTTTGTCTATTTCAGTTAGCTAATAAAATATGAATATTTACCTTTTTATTAGAAGTAAAATAGAAATATTTAGCAAAATTTTGGAAAATTTATTAATTTTATTTATTTAACAGGTATGACTTAATATGAAGATGAAAAAATGCAAAAATGAAAATTAAAGAATACCTAAAAATAACAGGTGTAATAAATTCTGTACTTAAACTAGAGCAAAAATCTATAATACACTGGCTATATGGAAGTGAAGTTTGCCCAATAAAACAGCAAAATATATACCATTTAATCATTAAAGAAATAATGTAAAATATTATTATTATTATTATTACAGGTATCTCCATGGAGTCAGTAGACTCATCGCGGGAGACCCAAGCTAGCAAAACAATATCTGTCATATCTCTTCTTGAATTCATTTACAGATGAAGAGCTCACAACAAAGTCAGGCAATGAATTCCACTCATTCACCACCCTCCAGGCAAAAAACCTTGTTCTGACACCTTTGTTAACCACACTCTTCTTTAATTTCCAGAGATGACCTCTTGTTCTTCCATCACTATCACACAGCTGAAACATTTCCCCTGCATCAATCCTATAAAAACCTTTTAGTAATTTGAATGTTTCTATCATATCCCCTCTTCTTCGCCTATCAACCAATCTCTGCAATCCACAAGCTCTCAATCTATCAATGTAGGGAGCATTTTTTATATCACTCACCAACTTGGTCACTCTTCTCTGAACCCTCTCCACAGCCTCCTCATCTCCAAGGAATCCAGGTGACCAGACCTGAGCACAGTAATCCAAATGTGGAAGTATCAATGCTTTATAAAGGGGAATAATAACCTCTTTATCTCTGGATGTCAGTGTGTTCCTCAACAACCAAGTAATCCTATGTGCAATCTTGGACACCTTAGCAATGTGTCCTCTGAACTTCATCTCCTTATCTACCAATACCCCTAAGTCCCTAGCCTCATCAATCTCTTGGAGTACCTTTCCATCGATGTAGTACACAGCTGGTAATCTTTTAATCCCAAAATGCAAGACTACACTTTTCCACATTGAACTGACATCCATTTTCTTTTGCCCATTTTACCAGCTTATTTAAATCCTCCTACAAACTTTCAACATCAGCTTGATTTTTTATTGCACTACACAACTTTGCATCATCAGCAAACAACTGAATATCTCCCTTTAAGCCGTTTCCTATATCATTTATATACAAATTAAACAACATTGGCCCAAGCACACCACTGGTCACCTGCCTCATTCTGGACTCGGCTCCTCCATACACCACCTTATGGTATCTCTCCCTGAGCCATTCTCCTATCCATATCACCAATTTAATATCCATTCCCATCTGCTCCAATTTGCGTAACAGTGTTCTATGGGGTATCCTGTCAAAAGCCTTAGCAAAATCCAGAAGTACCACTGTGTAGCCAGTTCCTTTGTCCAACTCTGATGTTATTCTATTATGGATAGTTAATAGATTGCTAAGGCAGGATCTACCTTTAACAAAACCATGTTGGCCTCTATAGAGTATCATATCCTGATCCACCCATTCTTGAATTTTGTCTTTAACCAACTTTTCCAATACTTTTACCACTACTCCTGAGATGGTGATTGGTCTGTAATTCAATACTGCAGTTTTAGAGCCACCCTTATGCAAAGGAACCACTTTGCCTAACTTCCACTCCCTAGGGACCATACCAGAGTTCAAACTTAAAACTATGGATAGTTAATAGATTGCTAAGGCAGGATCTACCTTTAACAAAACCATGTTGGCCTCTATAGAGTATCATATCCTGATCCACCCATTCTTGAATTTTGTCTTTAACCAACTTTTCCAATACTTTTACCACTACTCCTGAGATGGTGATTGGTCTGTAATTCAATACTGCAGTTTTAGAGCCACCCTTATGCAAAGGAACCACTTTGCCTAACTTCCACTCCCTAGGGACCATACCAGAGTTCAAACTTAAATTAAATATCCAGGTAAGAGGGGTTGACAATTCATTTGCACATTCACGCAACACCCGAGCTGATATTCCATCTAAGCCTACCGCAGTGTTTGCATTTAAGTTTCGCAATATATTTAATACCTCTGATTCTTTAGCTTCAATTCTCACATTAGGTATTGCTATAGGTATAGAGATATCCTCACTTGGGTGATAGACTTTTGAGAAGTGATCACTCAGTAACTCGACTATTACATCTGATTTTGTCACCTCAATACCATCAGCACCCACTAAGGTTATCCTTCCGAAGTCATTCTTCCTCTTACTTGCCACATAGCGGAAGAACTCTTTGGGATTACCCTTGACCTCTTTGGCTAAGGTCTTCTCATAATCTGATTTAGCTTTTCTTACTATGCTGGTAACCTTCCTAGCTTGAGCCTTGTACTGCTCATGGGTGTCCTGATCGCCCTTCTCCTTGTAAATTCTCCATAACATTTTCTTTTTTTGTAGTTCAAGCTTGATACTACTGCTCATCCATCTAATGCCTGCCTTGTTTGACCTCCTGACCATGGGGACACAATCTGATATTGCTTTCCTCAGATACCTGCTGATTTTATCCCAAGCACTGCTAACATCTTTCCCTTGCAATATGTTCTGCCATGGGATGGCTGCAAGCTCACTCCGAAGCTTGTTATAATTGCCTAACCTGTAGTTTCGTACATACCCCTTCTTAATAGAAAAATCCACAGATTTTGCAACCTCCCAAGTCAATACCACATGATCGCTTTCACCAACTGGAGGTAACGAGGTCACCTTACTTAAGCATATAACCTCTGAACCAATAACCAGGTCCAACACTCTCACACCACGTGTCCCTTCAGTTACGTGCTGTTTCAAGTAATTATCTCGTAGCAGATGTATGAACTCCATTTCCTTTTTGCTACGTGATATTTCCTCCTTCCAATTGATATCACCATAATTAAAATCCCCCATAATAATCACTAAGCCTTCACTCATTGCACTAAGTTGCTGATGCATGAATTCAATATCTCCCCCTGTACTCCCTGGCCTATAGCAGCATCCAACTGTATATTTGGTTGCGTTGGTCACTATTTCGCACCAGACTGCCTCAAATGAACTCTCATTCACATGTCTATCATCATGATATACTACTTTCTTTGGCTGCAACACATCAGCTATCATCAACAGTACTCCTCCTCCTGTTCTATCTTCTCTATCCTCCCTGAAAATACTGTACCCATCACATTCAATTCCAGTGACCACATCTTCTGCTGACAGCCAAGTTTCACTAATGCCTACAACTTTTGGTGAGATTTCACTGACTAATGCCAAAAATTCTTCTCTCTTATTTCTAATGCTTCTAGCATTGGTATACAAAAATTGCAGATTCCCTCTAGATCTTGTACCGGCTTTAGAACTGATATATAAGTCACTAACTACCGTAGTCCTATGCCGATTTTTTTTTCCCTCTCTTCTGCAATTTATTCTGCCTATAAGGATCAATAAATACACAATCAGTGCTAAAGTTTCTCTCTCTTACACTCAACCTTTTCAATATTAGTTTCCCTGCCCAATAACTTCAACCTGTTCAGAAAACAATAACTTCTTCAATCTCTTATGTCCTTCCATGTTAAGATGCAGTCCATCTCTAGCATACAACTGCCTTTTTCCTTCAAACACACTCCAAACATCAACAAACTCCAGACCTCTTTTTCTGCACATTCTTGCAATCATATCATTCATTATCATTGCTCGTCTACTTAACTCGTAATTGTCAAAACGAGGCAGCACACACACTATTCTCCCATTGACACTTTTCCTCTTCACAATATCTAATAATGTTCTTAAATCTTTTCCTACCCGATTTATACTACCTCTCAGGTCATTCGTACCCACCATAACTATCATCTTGTCTGTTTCATGCCCTCTCTTTATTGCTAAAGCCACTCTTTCTATTGTACCATCAGCCAAGCACTCCTCATGCATACCACTCTCCATACCCTTAATCATAGAATCACCATATATTTTACCACTATTAACTTCATTCAAGTTCACACTCATGGACTCATTCTGTACACTATTCAGCATGACTCTCCCAGCTTCATTACTCAACTCTCTATTACTTACCCCCCCACTCTCACTACATCTCATTTCTTCTTGGCTACTTGTGGTTTTATTATGTTGACTCCCAATCACTCCCATACTATTTATTACTGAATCATTCACCAAAGACTCACCCATATGTAATCCTGTTCTAGTTACTTCAGCTAAAGTAATCTCTATAGTCCTAATTTCTCTGTTTAACACATTAAACTCAGCTTTAACTTCCAGTATCTCCTTACCGATCACTTCCACTTCCTCATGAAGAAGATGAAGGTCATTTTTCATTTTCATAAACTCCCGCCGAAGTTCTTCCGCTACGGTCCCCGATGTCAGCTTCCATTCCTAAACGCTCCAGCCTATCCCGACACTTCTCACATACGTCGACATTTTCTTTCTTTTCATTTTGCCAGACCGACCACAGATCCTTCACATTTTTCGGTGCATACATGTAGCAGTTTCCGCAACGCATCCATTGCGAAAAATCTAACGCTGAGCCAGCCTTTCGTGTAGTAGTAGAAGTCCTGCGCGCCGCTGACGTACGTTTCTTGTTGGACGCCATCTTTACACGTTGATATAGTGATACAAACGGCAGTGAAAACACAATATATACACCACAGTTCTAAACAATAATACCACTGAAGGACACTTGTTTCTAACCGATGCACAATTTTAGCACAATTTGTGACAAAAAGCCACACTATATTTAACTTTAAAAACACGTTTTCTAGACTAGCTAAACTCGACCGCCACATTTACCTTTTACCACCACACTTACACATTTACCAAATAGTTAAACCAAAAACCAGTAATAAAGAAAAAGAAACGATTGCATGGAGTATATTAAGAGAATGTAAATTAAATAGAAAGAAAGAGTAAAGGGAATGTTCCTTATAAAAAGAATCTTTAAATGATTTCACTTTAGCAGACAGTTTCAAAACTGTGTATGTCTCCAAATAAAGGTTAGAAATGCTCATCTTCATATTAGCATTGTCATTTACACATAAAATATCTATTAGCCAAGAAGTATCCAACATGTTATGGAACTCAGAGTAATCTATGTAATTACAAAAATGTTCTATGTTGTAACATTAGGTACAACAGTTGAACATAAATCTATCCATTATTGTTCAATTGCAAAATTTAAAAAAAATATATAGCTATATCTATCCAAAGTTTGTATCCTGTATATCTCATTGAGGTCAATGAGATATACAGGATACAAACTTCTTTTCATCTCTTCCATCCTAGGATAGGTTAAGTTCTCTCGTTAAAGGAACTGGCTTGCCATTTCTAATACACTATCCTTATATTTCCAAGGATGAATGTATTACGAATGTGAATGGCATGCTCTCTGATTGGTTTGTATGTTATATTAGGTGAAAAACCTTGTAACCTTCAAGAGATGGGCTAACTTACCTTCAGCTGAAAAGGCCTACATAAAAGTTCTTTGCAGAATCGATGGGAATCATATGGAGATCTATCCAACCACAGTGCAAATGTAATGACTGAAACATGGAGACTAAATATATAAATATATACTGAATTTTGTATATATGTACTTGCAATTTGTAGCAAGCTCCATTTCTAAGAAATATATTGTGGCACTTATTGAGTATGAAGAATAAGAAGAATGGGGAGAAAAACTGGCAAATCTGTCTTCATAATACACAACATGAACCATGGAAATTCTGTATGCACCCTATCCCGAGATATTCAGAATTTTTAAAATTACACCTCATTCAAAACAATAACTACCAAAAATGTAAAAAAAAAAAATTCAGGTGTGAATGGCATACGTGTATTGTGTACAACATTACATTCTATCAAGCTTAGTTCTGTTTAACTCTGTGGTTTTCTGTAATTTAAACTTCTGTATAAGGAAAGGCTGTCCTCAACTAATTCAGTACTTTATTAAAGTATAGTCGACTCCCACTATAGCAAACTCACTCATTATAATAAGTTATTGAAAGTGCCGACTAGCTAATGCTATTCTGAACAAAATTCAGTAAACAACTATTCCTGTGGTTCCTATGAATTTGCTGGTGAGAATCAATCGTATACAAAAATTATGTTTCTTCATCCATATTATAACCAAATAGAAGCCTAAATATGACAGTATATGAACAAACCTTCTATGAGCCAACTTGATAAAGTCATCCATATGTAAAGGCTTAGGTGCCATTGATTATTCATAATAGAGCTTCATAGTATCTGCAACACCAAAAGAGTAAAAAAATGCATTGATAAAGTAGATAAAATACTACATGCACCCCATCCCTCCTGTACACCAACTCACAGGATAACAGGCAAAATCATTCCCATCCCATATGTTAAGGGTACATCAGAAAAAATAGCTAAAGTTCTCTGCAAATATGATCTCCATATCACTTTGAGATCTTTCATTCAGCTAGCTACCTTCATCCATCCTCCTAAAGATTTGCTTCATCCTTTTGCACATCTTGGAGCATATGAATTTCCTTGAGCCTACAGTTTTAGCATAGTTTGGACATACTGGTAGATCAGTTATAAGATCTGTCTTGTCTTGTAGAAAGCAAAAATTACATTTGCAATCATCTTGTACAGCAAGTCAGGATTGGCAGACCATGCTCTCGATACTCCTTTACATAGGATGGAGGGAAATATGAATACTATGAATAAGTTATTATAGGTCTGAGAGACTATTTTCAGAGTCAGCATCAGCTACTTTCCCAACCTCAACAAGTATGGTTGCATTAATTTGTCAAAGATCTGGGAGTCCATCATTTTGAGACCTGATAGCCTGACTTCTCCAGATTAACTTCACAGTTATCCAGCCCATAGAGGGTACCGTGTAAGGATATTAGTTCAGTGCTGTGTGCTGGTCATGGTAATACTTGTGCTCTGAAGATAATGGGCAGAAAGACACTGGAATATTAATAAGTTTAGTAGATGTAATAGTTCCCTCTTTTGGTATGTTGTTTATACAGTGAAGCTCTATTATGAATTGATAAGTCATCAGAAGAGTTATGATTTGTAATAAATGTTTATAATTTACTCCTTCCAACAACAAGTTTTAAACAAGTTCTTTGATAGATTAATATAAGATTTCTTAACAGCTATGCCACTGATTATATTCTACATCTGAATGATACAGAATTTTTTTTTTTAAATCTGCAGTAATACTTATACAAAAGATGTTTGCACATGAAATGATTTTTTTTTTTTTTTAATATATTGAGGTAGCTGATTTTGCTATTTTCAGTCCATATACAATCAATGAATTTACTTTAAATTTGAATTTAAATCATGAGTTACTGTTTTTGTTTTCTGAGTTTCATCTGTTTTGCGTGTATTCAGGACATTGATACAGACAAGTTTTTAATATATAATTTTCTATATATATAATTTATAGAAAATTTATAACTTTTTTTTTGTCCACATTTACAATGGGAAGCAGTGTCGATGATCTACTGAATGTCCTGTTTTCTTGCAGAGATTTTGCCTCAGATTGTATGATTATAGTCGAAGGAGGTAAGCCTTGTCCTCATCTTCCAAATTTACTATTATATTTACACCTTTGAGTAACTCAAATATAGCATTCTCCTTCCTTATAGTTTTCTAATATATCTTAAAAGAAAAACATTGTCCTCTACTCTATGCAGATTTGGTTACAATTAATTGATCAAGTATTGAAAGTTATCCTACAATTAATTGCATTAGGCCAATTAGGATGAGTGCTGATGCGTACTGCATTCTTAAAACTTTCATACATCAATAAAAATGTAATCATATGGTCAAATTGAAGAGAATTTTGTAGTGTGGGTTGCATAAACCACATGACAGCACACTCAACCGAAATGAACATGTGACGCCACTAGTTATGATATATGCTTAAAGAAAACTTCTACTATCAACTTATAACATGGTGTCTTTAAAGGTTTAACCTCATAATTTAATAAGTATTGAAATACGTTTTGGTGATACTATGAAGAGCCTAGCACAGTGAAGGGAAGATGACAATAATTTTCTTAATAATATATCATTTTACTATAGCTTTTCACTGTATTCTTGATTATCTAACAGAGGGGAATAGGGTGCAGAGATAACTGAAAAACAAACAGTAGCTCTTTTCTGTATGAATGTCCACATTATTTAGATGATATGCAATTTTTGCTTTTATTAAATATTTTCCTGAAGTGTATACTCTGAAAAATTACATATAACAAGAATTAAATGTTGCTAAATTACTGCATTAAGAAATACACCAACCAATTCTTTAGTTAGACACAGACTGAGAGACATACTCATTTCATATAAACTTCCAACTCTTTGTGTGTTTGTGCATGTGTTGGGAAATGAATCAGAAAAGGAAGCAACTGCATTCGTGAACAAATATTCTGTGTATATATATTTATAGTACATAAGTTTAGGAATCAAATACTTGGTAAATTTAAAAAAAGAAGAAAAAAAAGAAAAAGAAACATGTATGGACAATCCAAAAACTGAATAATCTGCATGCAGTTAATTAAGAATACACCTAAATAAAGAATTCTAAAGTAGCTTTCCTTTGTTTTATAAACTTCACTAGTAAAACTAGGAATTAATTCGAATTAATTTATTTTAATAGTGATCCCATATATGAAAAAGGCTCAAAATTATCAATCACATGGTATTGTATGTGGGTTAGCAGATAGAAAGAGAGAGAGAGAGAAGAATGATATGGAAGAAAATGTGGTGTTTAATAGATTTCAAACAAGACAATATATGAATAATGATCAACTCATGCTCATAATTTTTTTATTTTTGGATTCCTCTGTGCTTATAAAGGAATCCAAAGCATTACAGATACCAGTTCAGCAAAATGGCCATTGGGATATCACTGAGAGGCAAATGCCAGATTACCTAAGTGACAAGAATGGGCTGAGTCAGTAAAAGAAAGGAAGGGATATTAGTAGGCTAAAGTGACCTATAAACAGATTCATGCATTTTTAGATTGGTTAAGCAGTAAAAGATTAGAAAATGAAATAGAATATAAAAGAACAAGAGCCATACCTAAAAGAGAAGTCAGAAAAAGACAGAGAATCATGGAACAAATTTGTTTCTAATTTAGAACATGATTTATATAAAATAAGACCCAATGTATATAAAATTTTGAAACACTTAAATGCAGATGCTAAAGAAAACATAACATTAAACACCGAATTGAAATTAGAAGAATTTCTAAATTTCTACACAGAATTGTGGACATATAAATATTTTAAAAAAGACAACTGGCAAACATTTAATGAAAATGAAAAGGAAATAACTAAAGAATAATTAAAAATCAGCCTGAAAGAAACAAGAAACAGAACATCACATGGAGAAGATAAGCTAGGTTCAGAACTATATAAATATGCAGGAACAAGATTCAAAGAAAGACTCCTATTATTTTTAAATAAAATCTATTCAACTGGTAATCCCCCAATAGAATGGAAAAAAGCAATTGTCATTCCTATCTTTAAAAAAGGTAGTAGAGATGACCCTAAAAACTATAGAGGTATAAGTATACTAAATTCCTGTTACAAAATATATAGCAGAATTTTAAATAGTAAACTAATGAAATATTCTGAAAACTGTATTTTAGAAGTACAGAATGGATTTAGAAAAAGACGATCATGTATAGACCCAGCCTTTTGCCTAAAATTAATAATAAAGAAAAGAAGAGAATACAATTTAGGAACACATATTGCATTTATTGACTTTGAAAAAGCATTTGACAAAGTTAAAAGAAGCATTTTATTTAACATATTAAAAGAAAGACAAATACCAAATAATATCCTAAAAGCTATCATAAGTATATATGAAAATAATCAAATAGAAATAAGATTAAATCATGAGCTATCATATACGAGAGAGATAAACCAAGGGATCCGACAGGGATGTCCCCTCTCAGCAACTCTTTTAATATTTACCGCAATGAAATAATAGTAAAATGGAATAAAAATTTCCATCAAGGTATTAAACTTTCTCCTACTGTGAACTTAAACACTCTCCTTTTTTGCTGACGACCAAATAATAATTACAAATTCTGAAGATTACTTACAGAAAGCTATTTTAGATCTAAATGAGATAGCCAAGATTATGTTATGATAATATCAACAGAAAAATCAAAAACTATGGCCTTTAAAGGACAAGATCCAGCAAGAACTAAAATGGTAATAGATAACAAGATCTTAGAACAGGTGAATTCATTTAACTACCTAGGATGCATGATCACAGATGAAAATGAAAAAGATATAAACGTAAAAATTGCAAAATATTTAAAAATAACAGGTGTAATTAACTCTATATTTAAACCTAGTTCAAAAACAAACCAGGCTAAAAGTATACAATACATTAGACCTACCAGTCTTATTGTATGGAAGTGAAATCTGGACAATAAAACAAAAAAACAAACAAAGATTAATAACAGCAGAAATGAAGTTTATGAGAAAAACTGCATAGTATACTCTATTTGATCACAAACGAAAAGAAGAAATTATAAAAGAATTAAACCAAGAATCAGTAATAGAAAAAATTAAAAAATATAAACATAAATGGATGGAACACGTTCAAAGAATGAAAATAGAAAGATCACCAAACAAGCCTTAAAGTACAAGCTATTAGGACAAAGTAAACCAGGACATCCTCTTAAAAGATTCAACGATGACTTCTAAGGCCAGAACAGGCAACCCTAGGCCTAAATCCTTGATATGCTTGATGATGGTGATGAATTTTTAGACAGGTTTTTGATGAACAACTTCCAATGTGCAAACAATATTGAAAAGTATGAAACAGCAATGTGCAGAGGACAAAGGCAAATATGAATCCAGGATGATACATCTTTGTTTCTGAAAATTCATACATTATCAGAAGTAAGAAGAGGTGAAGTAAAATCTGTGAGAAACAGTATAGGACTACACCATGACAGCAACAAAGTCAACTAGGTTGTCATTCTTTCATAGGTCTTTATAACTAAACTGCACTATGAAGGCATGAGGAAAAAAGTAAGTGAGAGAACAGAATGAGTCAGAGAAATACAAGATAGAAAGTAATTCAGTATTACATATGATGAACAGCTGATAATTAAGTTAGCTACTAGGATGTAAAATGCAGATGAAAGACCATAGGATGATATTTACTATAAAGGTAAATGAATACTGGAAATGTCACGATCAGTTGGTTGAATACTACTAAAGCTTGAGAGGCAATTGTTTAGAGAGGAGTGACATTTGAATTTAGATTAAATGAAACTGCCAGCTAGTGAAGGGTTGATTGCTTATGAACTTTTCCATTATTTTCAAACAAATCAAAGTGAGAAGAATGGGAATAGTTTGAAAGAAAGATTTTATTTTTCTTTATATGAATAAGTTACAGATCAGCTCCATGCAAGCTATCCCATCACGGATACAAAGTTTAAGCAGAGGTAACAGAAAGTGGGGAAGGCCTAATACCACTGGAATCAAAGATTTTTTTTTTTTTTTAATGCAAACTGAATACAAATATTCTGATATTTTCCTGGCAATAAATTTAAAGAGGCATAGAGCATACTGATTTTGGTATGGTATGGTAAGTGCTAATTTATCTGGATTATTAATACAGTAAACTGTCTGTGTGTGTGTGTGTGGGTGGGGGGGGGGGAATGATGATCGGTCAGCAGTGTCTTTTGTCAACTGTTACACTAGTTAGTACCATCTGGATGTGAAGGCAGAAATAACTTAGCAGAATTTATTAAGTTTTCCACTTTGTTTAGCTACAAAAACAAATTCATATTTGGTATGTTGCTTAACTTTTTATAACTATTGTAGACATTTATATAGATGGAGATGGAAACTGGGATTTTAGTTTTGAGCTAATCTTGGTATTCTTCATTTTACAAAATGTCTTGGTGCAATTCTTGCTGGATAAGGTTGAGATAAGAGCCTGGAATATTTTTAAAGGCTAACCACCTATATAAAAGGATGAAAATCCTACAGCAACTCAGTCCTTTGTGTTAAGGAGAAAACAAAGGTACCAACTGATGTGTTTCTTGAATGGTATGAGAAAGACTTCATGAGGATGGAGGTGGAGAGAATAAAAAGTTGGTTTAAATTATCTGTAAAAGGATGCTGACCAAAAGCTGCTTATTTTTACAAGTTTAAAGGAAGGTTGAGGAATGATGGAAGATCATTCAGTAGCACAGTACAGTGAAAATACCTATAGAACAAGGTATAAAATAGAACGCCTGTAAGAGAGTGATTGGAGTGTGTGTGTGAGAGAGAGAGAGTCTATTAAATGATATAGGTTCTCATTTAATCCTTTATTGAAATGCATCAAGAAATTTTTAGGTAGGCTTTTGAAATTCCCATCCCAAATGTGAAAACAATATTCTATGGTTGACTGAATTTGGGATTTATACAGTGTTAGAAATTGTATAGGTTTAGATCTCCTGGTATCAGACCACCACCATGTCTAATGGATGCCTGAAGTGCCATAAAAAAGTCATGTTTTGTCATTAGAGCATATTTTTCAAATTATCTAACCCTTTACCCATACTATATCCATGGCCTCTTAATCAATATGAAAACAAATTTCAGAAGTTAATGAGATATAAAGGTTCCTTTATATGTCACATTTCTTTGGAAATGTGACTGAAATCAAAATCCAGGGATAGAAGATTAATAGTTCAGTGTAATTTGCATATTCTGGAAAGCAGTGTAAACAACAAATGAATTTGATAGAATTGACAAGGAAATTTTTAGCACTAAAATAAAATAAATAAAATAAAAGGGAGGGAGTTAAAGAAATTCCAAAGTGAGCAACCTCAGGCATGAAATAGCTGAATTTACAAATATCTATGCATCACTTCTGTACAAATAATGATATACAGCAAGTAAATAACATTTGAACAACTGTTACCGATGGTGGTTCAGTTAGCTGGTTCCATTAGTTTTAAGTTTGTTTGCATTACTACGTACAGCAGTATACTTCATTTAAGTATGGGATAGGTTTACAAGTTTGGATAGTATTTTTTTTTTTTAACCCCTAGAAAAGAAACAACTATTCCCCCTCCATGCTGTTGGAATAAGAGCTGGTGAGGAACAGCAACACTTGATGTGGATTGAGAGCCTTCCAAATGCAAACAAAAATGCATTTTTGGCATGTATAACTGAAACCTGTAGCCATCCTTATATACCTAAGATGAAAAATCTAGAAAAGAAGCAACCTTTTGAGATGTACAATTTGAGGGTATTGGCTTTTTTGCAAACAAGGAAAGGAATAATTTAACTAAGTTACTGTCTTCTTATACTAGCTTAATATTATCTTAGAAAACTTGTGCAATGTAGCATACCATGATTAAAAATGGTACAAAAATATTTGTCATGTTATATTAATGAAAACTAATTTTCGAAGCTACTTTAGAATCTAATACTGCTTTAATGTCCTACCAGTGATTAGAATCCATTCACAACTGCAAAATCATTTTCAAGGACTAGTCTGCTGCTCAGAGAGGATATACATGTGTAAGGATCTACTCATGCATATCCTTTCCTTCATTGTTCAATGCTGTTTAGTTTTTACTATGGGGAAAAAAAAAATAGAGACTGCTACTAAGTAATAATAATCTCAAATTATTACACAAACAAAGTGGTAGCCTCCATAATTTTTCCATACACGTACATGCATGCTTTATTTTTTCATAGGGAAGTCAAATAAATTTCAGGTTTCTAAAATAATATCTTGAAAAGACATCAAGTCTATTAAAAATATGATTTTAATACTTCAAATATTTGAGCACTTTATATTACAAATATCACACACACACACAATTCATCTTTAAAAAATAAACCTTTTCAAAAATTTGAATTTTGCTCCTCTCTCTCTCAATTTTTACCTCTCTTACCCACAGCACAAATAACAGTACTATTCAAAACAGTTATCAAAAACCTTTAAACAATGCATTTATAAAAAAAAAAGTCAAATGTTTTAAAGTTTTGAGGGTACAGCAGCTGAAAATAATTCTTGTAGTTTCATGGCTTGAGAAATATTTCCTTGAACTTTTAACTTGCCTGCCATAAATGCAGCAGAAGGTTTAAGATTCCCAGTTGCCATCTTGTAAAAGTTCTCTGCATCAATTTTAAAGATCACATCAGCATTTACTGGTGGTTCTCCCTTTTCAATTTCTTTAGCACCATTAGCTGTGTTAACATACCACATTTCCTCTTCAGAATCATCTACACAAATAGAAAATGTATAACTTAATAATCTTGCTAACTCATTTAAACACTCGGATAAATTAATACCTAATGTGACAGTAAATTCACATATAGCATAACATAACAAATGTTGTTGTAGCATTTCTCATTATAACAACAAAATGTCCAGTCAAAAAGCCAAAACCATATGGCATTAAAGAAATGAAAAACTAGTTTCTGATTTTTCAACTCACAAGACCAACCAGTTTCTAAAATACAATTAATAGATATTGCAAAATATATATAGATTTATGGATAATAGAATTAATTAGGTTTCTATAAAGCTAAGTTACCTGGCTATGATATTGAGCCTAATATGCAAGAAGATGAAAAAAAAAAAACAATAGGGTCTTAGATTTATCTCTAATAAAGGTTACAGGCCATAACAGATGATCTAGAGAAAGACCAATTTCTTGGTCTTTGGGTTTAGGGAAAGACTGCTCTCAAGGAACATAAGAGATGGCAGGCTCTATTCCAAGAATCTTGCATTCACAGCTGGTCAGCACAATGAACTGATGGTTTGAAAGAGATCTTTGGATCATCCTTCCCTGGTTTTAGGAAGGCAATAGGCAATGTTAATATCATTTGCCAAAAGCTGCTCCTCAATCAAGGTTCTATTATAAAGAATAAACAGACCATGAAGGATAAAGAAAGATGTTTATCTCGATGAATTTCATCCAGCATTAGAGCACCTGCTTGAGACAGTATGGTTTGTATGTACATAGCTTAGCACTATTCAATCCCAAGCCATCTGTGTTTAAACATGTTCATGGCAGGCTGTGTGTTGTACTTGAACAGCATGAAACACATCCCACCATTAATGTATTAAAGAAGTTCTTATCTTCCTTTTGTGTTAGGCTCACTAGCCTGTTCATGGCCAAATAACCTGATTTTTTAGAAACCTGATACTGCCTATGATAGGATTATTATTCCTATCTGCATTGTGTGCTATGGCTATAAACTGCATGTGTTATATAGTTCAGTTTGTGGGATGAAAAATCCTGCCACCTCCATATGAGACTGGCTAATACACCTTTGAATGAAAAGTCCTGATTACGGTTCTGTGTCCTGATTACGGTTCTGTGTCCTAAATGGGGTTCTATCAAAAGGGTCATCTATATACAAATAAGCCAAGGAGTTCTTGTTTTTGTTTAAGGAACAGGAATTTGGGATGATGAATGAGTAATAAAGCTACTGCTGATGAGCTGACAAAACTCAAAATCCAGGTTAGCATTATTTTTTTTAGAAAAAAATCTGTAGATTATGTTTCAGGATAAATAAAGGGTGAGAATAAAAGGAGAGGCATATCCACCCTTCATTTTCCAATTCTATCTCAGAAAAATTTTGTATTAATCATCTCGTTATGGAAAATTTCAGACACATCATGCTTTGGGCAAGAGCACATATTCCTAGCCTGATTGGCTATTTATCAGAATTTCCTAATTTATGTTTTTTTTTTAAATATATATATATATACTTACAGGCCTCCTAGTAAGGACCTGTATATGTATATATATTAATATATATATATATATACTAATCCCCCCCAGAGCCTATGCTGCATACCCCCCCCCCACCCCGGGTTCTGGGCTGGTAAGCCGGTAAGACAAAAAATGTGACAAAAAAAACGTTTCAAATTTCGACTTATCTTTTTATACATATCGAATAGATATAGTTGACACTCACTACTATAGAAAACTGGAAACTATAAGATAATTGTTATAAGTGAATAGTCTGCTATAATGAATTTTATTTAACATAACATTGTACATGTAGATCTTTGGTAGGGACTTTTCAGTGGTTCGTTATAGCGAGAGTCAACTATATTCCAACAAATGATTGGAATATAGTTGACTATATTGTAGGTTTTCAGAAGAAGAAATCAGGATGATATTTTGAAAACTGCAGTTGCTGCATGAATAACTCATTGCAGAAGTGACTTATACTATAATTTCAAATTCTACTAGTGAGGAGAAAATATCATAATCAGTCTAATTAATCTTCTATAGGGTGTTCGGGATAAATTTGACATATTTATAATTAATTATATTTTTCCGTAAGTTACATGTATTAACACACACTTCTCTTCATTTAAAAGTTTGGACCCTTCTTCATTCATATACAAGATGTCAGAAAGGATGGATAGCTGGAACCCACCTGAATCATGGAAGAGAATAACTTGTATCATGATGATTCGTGCCCGCCATCAAAATAAGGATATTACGACTGCTGCCCAATGCTCCCTGAATACAGTAAAAACAATCAGGCATGAACTAGAGACTTGCAATGGTGACTACGAGGATGTAGCAAGAAGAAAGATCCCTAGCAGACGATCTGATTGCGTTCGTACAGCAGAATTCCTCGCAAATCTGCAGGAACAGGTGTTGAAGAACCCTGGCATTGGAATTCGGGCTTTGTTCGTGGAGTTGCTAACTGTAGTCAAGCCCTGGATAACAAGGGTAGCCAATGGTAGGCCGTATGTATGGCAGCAGGATTCGGCCCCTTGCCACACCTCTGGGAAAAGTCAAAAATGGTTGTCTGAAAATTTCTACGACTTCACCAGTCCAAATGTTTGGCCTCCAAACTCCCCAGACCTTAACCCCATGGATTATTTTGTATGGGGCGCAGTTGAAAAAGACACCAATTGCACTTCCAGTAATACAAAAGCCCAGTTAATGGATAAAATTAAAACAGTTTTTGCGGCCCTTCCCAGGGAGACTGTAGCATCAGCTTGTTCGAGGTTCCGAAGCAGAATTGAAGCTGTGATCGATGCTAATGGTGGTTATTTTGAGTAAATCTTGTTGATAGTATTGTAATTAACTCTGCCTGTAATGTTTTTTTGTCAATTCATTAAATTTAATAGATACAAAGAAGATTTTCTTTTTCCTTACGAAACTGTCAAATTTATCCCGAACACCCTGTATGTCAAGTATTATTCTGTTTTCCACAAATGTATATGAATATCACATTGATTTTCTGGGTTAGATAATTCAGAAACTCTGTTTCTAGAAACATGCTACTTTTTCAAGCTTCATGTTGCCAATAAGCAAGATAACAATCTCACACTAGGATAAAAACCATCTCCCCCCCCCAAAAAAAAAACACTTTCACATTCATGCCACAGTGCATTTGTATCCACAGCTACATAGCAGACATGATATCCACTAGGCCAACCATGCTGTGGTAGATGGCATTTGTCTCTATTGTGGTATTAAGAGGAATATGCTGGAATGGAATATGGATGCTAGAGTCCTCATTAGATTTCAGGGATTTCTACAAACAAATCCATAGGCTAAGGCAGTGTGGTGTAAGTTGCTAGAGGATCTTAATATCATCTATATTGTCACAGAATTTACTAACGATTTAACCATTATTTTGACTTAATGGAACCACTCGGCTTCTGAAAATATCACATTTTTTTTCGGTGGACTTTCCTTTAGTATTCATAGCTATAATTTCTTCTCTTGATGCTAAGTAGCTGCATTATTTGGTCCCACAGAGTCAGGAATTAAATTTTCGCCCTCCCTCTCCCTTTAAATTATAAATTTACTTTAATCCTTTATTAACTTATTATTATTATTACATCACACTTCCAGGGAGTCCAAAGATTCATCAAGGGAGGGCATCTACTCTACAGCTCCTCATCTCACTACCCCACCAACTTTCATCATATAACACCAACGCCATCTACCACTGACTATCACCACTAGTACTTTCACAGAATCACAAACATCCATGCCCACGGCGGGATTCGAACACGCAGCCTTTTGATTGGAGAGCGGATACGCTAACCACTCGGTCAACCAGGCCGGCTGTGCTTATCCAAGTGTAAGCAAACAAAGTTTGTGCCTGAAGAGTCTTCAGGGTTGCGGCAACTCGTAAAGGTGGACTAAGTTCTCATCACTTGTCTTAGTATCTCCCACAATGCAAAGCACATCTCCTTGAGGACATGTATAATGCTATGCATTAAGGGAAGGGGCCACTACCCAGACCCAGAGGTGGTGATACTAAGGTGGAAGTAATGGAGAAGTCATATTTACCTATACGAGTTGCCAAAAGGTGTCTCACCACTCTGGATTAGAGGAAGATGTTGGAAGTTTTTCCCCACTTGGTTAGACTATAAATTTAGCTTAATCCTTTATCCAAGTGCAAGCAAACATCTCCTTGCAGACATGTTTTGCATTGTGGGAGATACTAAGACAAGTGATGAGAGCTTAGTCCACCTTTACCATGAGTTGCCTCAGTCCTGAAGATATTTCAGGCGCAAACGTTATTTGCTTACACTTGGATAAAGGATTAAACTAAATTTATAATTTATAGTCTAACCAAGTGGGAAAAAACTTCCAATATCGTCCTCTAATCCAGAGTAATTTAATAATAAGGTGAGACACCTTTTGGCAACTCATATAGGTAAATATGACTTCTCCATTACTTTCACCTTAGCGTCACCATCTCTGGGTCTGGCTCCCATTGACAAGACCTCAATAAAGGTCGAAAAGTCTGGGTAGGTCGAAATGTCTGCAAGAAGATGTGCTTTGCATTGTGGGAGATATTAAGACAAGTGATGAGAGCTTAGTCCCCCTTTACCACGAGCTGCTTCAGTCCTGATGATACTTCCGGTGCAAACTTTGTTTACCTACACTTGGATAAAGGATTAAACTAAATTTATAGTCTAACCAATTGGGGAAAAAACCTACAACTCTCTCTCTTTCTGTCCTTTGTTAGGATATTCAGAAATATCCATTTTTAATTTGAGGATCTTATCTTTTGGGGGCAATAAAAGACTGGAATGGCAGAACTCCAATTATTTATTAACTAAGCATTCTGAAGAGTAGCAGCTGAGAAAGCAAGGGGTACTGCATGAGGATTTCCAGCAGATGTGGTAAATCACTCCTTGCCTCCTAAAAGAAAAAAAAAATTATAATAAATTTAGTTTAATCCTTTATCCAAGTGTAAGCAAACAAAGTTTGCGCCTGAAAATATCTTCAGGACTGAGGTATGGTGGTACATCCCTTGGCAACTCATAGCAAAGTTGGACCAAGCTCTCATCACTCCTTGTCTCAGTATCTCCCATAATGCACTGAGAGGAGTGATGAGAGTTTGGTCCACCTTTGCTATGAGTTGCCAAGGGATGTACCACCTTACCTCAGTCCTGAAGATATTTTCAGGTGCAAACTTTGTTTGCTTACACTTGGATAAAAGAATAAAGGATTAAACTAAATTTATTATAGTCTAACAGGGTGCAAAATAAACTTCCAAAAAAAATTAGATATTCCATTTCAATTAACTGGATTTTCTATTCTTTTTTTTATTACTAATATGTTTGTGAGTATGCTAGGTATTCACACTAGCATTTACAGTATCTCAGAAGGTTAGGAATATGATGCTTGACAGGATACTAAGTGTCCTGCAGATGTTGAAGGCTTATGGTGGTCAAATGTAAGGATGACATTTCTGGTTAATATTATATTACCATTCCTATATACTGATATGCACCTAATAGCCATCACAGTTTGATTTACTAAATTCTTCTGAGCAATCCTTTATCTAGTATTTTATGCCTTATATAGAATTCTAAGTTCGGTGGGATGTTGCAGTAATGGATATTTATTCTGCAGACATTGCATGAAAGACTAGCTTTGAATTTTTATGTTGTTTTGAGTAATGGATCACCTTGAGCAAAGTTTCTTGGCCAATTCTTGATGCTGTCAACTCCTGGAAAAAAAAAAAAAAGGGTGACATTTTCCAACTGGATGTTTGCAAGGAAAATGAACTATGAGTCAGGATGAGATAATATGTGAAGGAAGGAACTCTAGGTCAAAGAGTGTTGGATTTGCTCATAGTGTCAGACGGGGTCTCTGTTAAGAATATAGCTATTTTACCAACAGTTGGTGACAGTGATCATGATGGAAAGTATCTAATTGTATTGATGCTCTGATTAGAAAATGTTACATGCTGAACTAAAAAGCTGGAAATTATGATCAACTTGGGAGAATACTATCTTTGGTCCTATGGTATCAGTTACTGAATGGGAAAAATGTCAGCAATGCATGGGAATCTTTGAAAAAGTGCTTAAATGAGGCAGTATCTGAATGTATCATTAGTGTTCAAAGAATAAATAGGTTGGGAGTGAAATGGATGTGCAACCTTATTAAGCAAGAGATCCACAAGAATATGATGTGGAAAGCATAACATGAAAATAGGAGTGAGAGGAGTTATGAAATATATAAAGCTCAGGCCAGAAAGGTAACGAGTTGTGTGGAAAGCTAAATTTGGGTATGAAAAGAAATTGGCCATGCAAGCTAAATGCAATCCAAAAGAATTTTATCGTTATGCCGCAAGCAAAAGAAAGAATGAATGTTTTTAAGAATGACTTTATTGAATGCACATGGTACTCTAGTGTCGGAAGCTAATGAGATTGTTCAATTAATGAGTGCTCACTTTGCTGAGATATATCAACCAGGTGAATATAACATGGTGCACAGTGCTACTGCTACATTGGATGAAGAGTTAAAGGTGCATGAAAATGAGGTTGAAGAGCTGTTGCATAACAAGAATTTGTCAATAGGGACAGATTGGAATATCAGCTCATTTGCTAAAGGAATGTTCAGCTGAATTGGCTAGGCCTTTCACACGTTTGTATAACATGAGTCCCAGCTCAGGAATGATATCACAGGAATGGAAGGAATATATGATAGTTCCATTGTACAAGAGTGGTGCAAAAAACTGATGTGTTTAACTACCGACCTAAAAGTATCTCTGGTGTGGTAGTGAAGATTTTTGAGAAGTTGGTAAGAACTCACATACAGAAATGGATAGACAAACAAGGCAAGGAGCAGCATGGGTTTACTAAAGGAAGGTCATGTTTTAGCAATTTGCTCACATTTTATAACAATGTTATGGCCGAGTTGGATAAAGGGAATGGATACACTATAATAATGTTGGATTTTTCTAAAGGCATTTGATAGAATATTACACGAAAGGCTGTTGCATAAACTGGAGAACATGGGATTGGAATATAACCTCTTGACTTGGATCTGGGAATGGTTGACAGACAGATATCAAAAAGTGGTATACAGTGGGTGTGAATCTGCCAGATTTAAGGTGATCAGTGGTGTGCTCAGGGTTCAGTCCTTGAGCCATTATTGTTCCATCTATACATTAATGACATCAGGCAGGTCTAACATTAGATGTGCAACTGTTTGCCGATTATGCGAAGATGGGCAGGGCAATCAGGGATACTTCTGATATTCAGCACTTACAAAATGATTTCAGTAGGCTGGCAATTTGGGAAAACGAAAATGGCTATCAGTTTATGTTAGTAAGTGTCAAGTTATATACTGTGGTGTGCTGAGATTTCCAGCAGCATATTATATTAGCAGAGTGATGCTACAAGAAACTGAGGAGGCAAGGGATCTTGGTATATTGGTGGATAGGAATTTGAAGTTCAAAGGTCATATAGCAAAAGCTGCAAATACAACTCATAGGATAACTGCAATGGTTATGCGAACCTTGACATCTAAGGATACGGAAGTCATTGTGCTCTTTATAAGGCTTTGATAAGACCACACTTGGATTATTGCGTGCAGATTTGGTCTTCCAGATTCGAAGGGGATAAAGAAGCTGTGGAAAGGGTGCAAAGAAGAGTTTCAACGATTATATCCAGATTATGGGATTTAGATTATGAGAGAGACTGTGAGTATGTGGATTATAGACTTTGGTGAACAGGAGAAAGAGGGGTAATATGACAGAGATCTATAAACATTTGAATGGGTGTTATAGGATATCATCTAATGAAATTTTTTGTTATATGGGAGGTGAGGAGAGAACATAGGGGCATCCATGGAAGTTAAGTTTGTTCACAATCAAGAAAGGGGTAAGAGCTAGGTTTTTCTCTCACAGAGCAGTGAGTGAGTGGAATCCAAATGGGTGAACACATCAGAGATGTACAGAAAATAAGAGCAAATAAATCCGGTTTAGCCTTCCATGCAACCAGGTAAAACAATGTAATTTGAATGTAAATAAAACAATGCAAATAAAAAAAAGAAAAAAAAAAGTCTTACATGTCATATAATAGTCAAATCTGGAAATTCAGAGTTGAAAGTGATTAGATTACCCGCACAGTACCAGAACCAAGATTTGACACTCAACAACACATGGTCTGTTCTTGTAGAAAGTTTTTTCACTTCATTATAAATTAAATTAAAAATACCAAGAAATTATATCCAAGTGTAAGCAAATCAAGTTTGAATATGAAGTTTCTTCATGACTAGGCTACTTATATATAAAAGCTAATGACTTCACATTAATTGCCTAGTATCCCATAATGCAAAGTATACATCCTTTTTGGTGTGTATATAATACTATGCATTATGGGAAAGGCTACCAGCCAGACATCTATTGCCTGACACATTGAATGCAGAGTTCTGGACATTGACAAGAACATGAATCTTCACAAAAACATTCAGAATCAAGGCTCACAACATGGCTTTCAATGGTAGGACTGTAATATGCAAGTCCTACATTACCTGAACCAACATCAGCATTGTCTTCAGCAGTGCAGAGAGAGAGAGTGTACAGTAGGTCATGGAAGCTTGGAAAGCTGTGTTATGGAATGACAAATCACACTACACCCTCTGATTAACAGATGGATGGGTATGGGTGTGGCAGATGCCCAGTGAACATCTTTTAAGAGTGCATAACCCCAACTATGAAATTCAGAGGTGGCAGTGTGATGTTATGGTCCTGTTTTTCCTGGTTTGGTCTCAGATTTCTGTTTGTGGTGTCATGAACACTGAACTCTAAGAGGTATCTGAACTTTCTGGCAACAAAGTAGGAAGCAATGCTTCCTACTTTGTTGCCTTTCTACAGAAATGACCACTGTCTCTTTCAGTAAGACAATGCACCTTGTCATAAGGCTGCTGCTGTAACTGTGTGGTTTGTGAATATGAATGCCACCACACTTGACTGGCCTCCACAGAGCCCCGATCTCAATCCTATTGAATATCTGATAGATGAACTGGAGCATTGGGTGAGGTCATGGAATATCTTCCCCACAACAGTACAGAACCTCATTACATGCCTACAGGAAGAATGGTCCAAAATTACTAATAATCACTATCGTACACTTGTAGAAAGTATGCTCCATAGGATTGCTACAGTCATCGCAGTGAAAGGAGGTTCTACATCTTAAGGTGGGCACCATGGCTGTTTATTCTTCACGTTATGGTGTCCACCGACTTCTTTCCAAGCATTAATATTTTATTAAAATTAATATTTCCAATATCATTTTTTTTTAAATCGACACAAATATTAATAACTTTTTCTTTGAACTTTAATAGCATAATCCTGTCAACTCAGCTGTGACTGAGACATGAGCTAGTAAGTACATGCTATGCCTCATTTTTATAATTTATATTTTAAATGTAGTTATTGATCCATGTATCTAAATATGTGTAGTACACAAGTCCCCTTAAAAACTTTGAAACTTTAATAATAGAATGTTAAAAGACATATTTCAATCTGAATTTAAATGCCTGAAAACTAAACCAATTTTCAAGTATATGTGTGCATCACAGTGACACATAATACATAGGCCTAAAGATAAGAACCTGTATTGTTACATATATATTATCTAGGCTAATTTACTATACATTTTCTTGTCACCACTCTCTATATTCCTAAACCAATGTCTTATTAAATATCTCATTTTGTTGAACCGCTGTCTCATAAACTCCACCTCAAAATCATTAAAATCATTAGCACTATTTCTCTCTCATATTTCCACTATGTGCAAGTGGCATTCCTTTGTTATCATCAAAAGTATTCCCTGCTTCCTTTTTGTCCTGCCTATCTTCATGAAAAACATCATACTCCCTCTGTTTCTATTCCTGTCAGGATATCAATGAAATCCAATCACATTTCACTTATACCAACAATTTTAAGACATGAATTCAATCAATGCAACACTTAATTCCCCCTTAATTCAATACCAGAAGTATTTCTCAAAACTCAATAACTCATTTTTGAGTCTATAACCAATCTTATTATAATGCTAGTAATTTCTATACACACCTTAGCCATCTTTCACTTTATCACCTATTCTGTATTTTCCCCCAGATTCAACTACTTTCCTTGCATCTCAGCCAATCTCATTCTTATGCTGACCACCCTTACAGAAACATTTATTACAGCTTTCATCTTCTTACATGGATTCTCAGCTGCTTTCCAGCTCAAGTTTCCCTGTTTATTTTACCATTCACAAGCACTTATTCAGTGTCACCTATCTCACTCTCCTCCTTTTTTTTCCATCACCTCATATGTCCTGACATCTTTCATTTACCTCTTTCATTACACACTCATCCAATAATTGCATCTCCAGTTGATTCACACCAAAATCCAGATAATCAATTTTTAAACATGCTTGCTGAGGGATGACCAGTTGCAAGGAAGGTTATCACTTTTTTTTTCTGTTCTTGAAATCTATTTTATGATGATTATGTAGAATTTTCAACCAAAAAACAAATAGGATGTAAAATAACTGATATTAGGTTTTATTAGGTTGTAAGAGTACAGATCATTATACCAACTACTTTTACCACATACACCAGTGTCTTCTTCTGGGTTAGGAAGAACAAAAAAAAATACAATAAAGGGATAAATGTGAAGTCTATTTTAGTTCTGTACCACTCAATAACTGGTTAACATGTCATATGTTTTATAAATGTGTCATTAATAATAGCTATAAACAATACATCACACAGTCAGTGTTAAATACTTACTTTTTATGTGAAATAAAAATAATGCTCCTAGCTGGTTAGCCATCTTATCATCAAGCTTCTCTTTTAATTTTGAAAATACTTTTTCAACTGTACTTTCAGTATGAAGACTATTAATGTTCATCTTGGAGAGACCTTCTGTGTCCTTTTCACTTAAGAAAAAATCAGGTATCAGAGGAGCTCCTGAAAAATAAAGCAACATAAACATGTGTGCTTACTTTATTTTCCTTTTAACAAAAATCTAATTACCTATTATTCATAGCCAATAATGATCAAGGAAAGGAAGGAGTAGCATTTAACCAAACATGAAGATAAACTTCTTGATTGGAAGGCAGTTTCAAGTAGAGTTATGTGGGTAAACTTCCAAATGGGAAAATGGACAATGAAACTTTCATCTGCATGGAGATGTTTCTTCTTCTTCAGAAGAGTCTTCCCACAGAAGGAAGAAGTGGAGGAACTTTCTGAGTCATCATAGCAGGCAGTTGACAAAGAAAAATGGAAAAAGTCATCCTTGTTGGAGATCTAAACAGCAGAGTAGAAAATGAATCCCACCAGATAATAATAATGGTATCTACTGGATTTCTGCTCAGGATAAGGTCATTACTAACACTATGTTCCAACATAGATGTGCACAGGTTCACACGGAGAGAAGGCACAAGAAATAATAAATGCTTCATTGACTGGACTACGTTATTGTTGATAGTGGTATCTTCATGCTAGTTCAGGATAATAGTGAATAGCACATTGAAAAGAACAGTATGTAAAAAAAAAAAAAAAGTTTTAAAAAGAATTAAAGTTGAGTAGCTTTTACAGGTAAACTACAGACTCAACTATAAAATATTATTGAAGAAAGAAGGAAACAGTACGAAAACAAGAACCAAACTTGGAGTCTCAGTAGCAAACTCTGAAGAAAATACTGACTGATTCACCTAAGGAGACATGGTGAAGTTGTCTGTACAATTAGAAAAATAAGAACACCATGGTGGATGCAAGAAGTTAGAGAAGCATTTGTAGAAAAGAAGAAAGTCTACCAAAAGTTCCTAGCAAATAAGTTGGCAGATGGTCTAAAACAACACAGAGAAAAATGTAAGACAGCTAAGCTATTTGTAAAAGTAACTAAACAAAAGTCATGGAAAGACTTCAGTAAGAATATATAAGAAATGTTAGATACAACAATATTGGAGTGCAGACAACTAATAGAATAATTTGGGTGAAAGTTGTTGATAGGAAATTAATAGTGATGTAAACTTAATCATGTAGTGTTGTCATTGTAATCTGAACACAAGTTAAGGGTACATATCAGGAAACTGACAATGATGATTATTCACAACATCCCTTGCCTAAAAATCATTCACTAGCAAAGCTACAACTACCTCTAGCAACCTATTTACTACTCTTCAAGCAAAATACTTCGTTTTCATACCCTTGCTTATCATGCTGACCTGTCTGTAATGTACTAAAAATTTCTTCTAAATCCATCCTATCAAATTCCTTTAGTAGCTTGTTTCTATTGCATTAAGTCTTTTTAGCATATCAACCAAATTTTGTAACCCAAAACTTCATTCTATCCTCATAATGAGTTCTGCAAAGTCACCATCTTTGTCACTCACTTATTGATCTACTGCACCATTTCTTCATCCCCAAGGAACTCAGACAACTAAAATATGTGAATGCTTTTAGACTCATCACATTCTTGCAGTCCATTTCCACCTATGCAATACATTACTTGTAATCATTTCATCTCAAAGTGGCTATCTAACTCAAACAAATACGACTGAAATGAAAAATTGAGTAGCCACATTAAAACCTAAAGAATGTGTGGAAAATGGGATGAAAATAACTTACAACTGGCAGTGAAATGACAACCATTATCCTTTCATCACATTGCAAGAGCTATCCTGGCATCCCTTAGCAACCATGAATACAGCATTTGTAATGTGTAGTGAACTTTGGGAAAAAAAGAATTTAATAATCTCTCTCTATACATATATCATCATCATCATGAATTGTGATATAATAGCAGAGGCAGTAAATGTCTTATAATTTTACTAGGCATCAGTTGTTTGTTATTTCAGGAAAACAGGGATTTTATTTCTTGTGCTGCTATTTTATTTATTTATTTTTTTAAGTAAAAACTTTGAAGATGACATATTTTTACTTTGTAAAAGAAGCTTTATGTTTCTTTTACAAATACAATAAAGGTACCTGTCATTGGCAAGATTGTCTTCGTACATTTGGAAGCTATTGTAAATTATCTTCAAAGTAGAACAGCTATTAAAGGTTGCAAGGGGCATTTATAAATGAATTATTCTGCATTCTTAAGGACTCAAAGAATTATCAAACGTGAGTAGCAGGCTCTTTCGTTTGTTTTGGAATACATGAATTTCTTCTTGATGTTCTGGTACTATAAGAACAATGTCATGTAAATATATCATATTTTTCTCAATACAGTGCAATTTGAAACTGTAGTCACATGGATACAGTATTCACATGTATTATTTGAAGTATATGTGTGTGTGTGTGTGTGTGTGTGTGTGTGTGTGTGGATGGGTGGGGGGTAGAACTCAAAGAGACAAAAAAGCAAGCAAATGTCAGCAAATAAAAATGCTAATCTCTCTCTCAGTTTGTATTAAACAGCTGAGAGGGACTGATAGCTATTTGACATTTTTAGTATTTGCTTTGAAGGAATTCATTCAGTCTTCAACCACAAAATGCAGTCAACTCTCATTATAGCAAATGCCATCTCCTTAGGCAGCATACTTGTAAAGAAAATTCACTACAAGAAGCTGTAGTCTTTAAAAGTTTGTATAGTGAGAGTGGGCTGTATTCCAAAGCACATGGACACACATCATAACATACAACAGAGGACAGCCTAACAAAAACACTATAGTTTTGCTGCAGTGGAATTTTGTGTTCATCTAGTATCACAGTAAAAAAATTTTAGAGAGCATGTTAAAATCTGAAAAATGCCATTACATCCAAGCAAAAGGTAATTATGTGGTGAAGTTGTCTAAAAAATAAAGAACAGTGAAAAATAAAAAACACACTTTAGAGACAATACCAATATCTGAAAAATGCCATTACACTCAAGCAAAAAGTAGCTTAGTCATTATTCCTGATACTAAGAGCACATGTTTTGTTTGCAGTAACCAAAAGTATAATTTATTATTATTTTTTTTTTTTTCTTTTTGCAGGACTGCGCCATTAACATTTTGAATCAAATCTTCTATAATTAAAGAAATTCTCATTTGCATTTCAGACACTTTGCTATATGAAATTTTTGTTTCAGTTCAATAATGTGTTTTTTTAGATTCTGATATGCAAGACTAAGGTTCAGTTTTTCATTTCTAAACAGTTCCACTTTCTTCCTAAATATTATCTATATATTTGTATCTAGACTTCATATAAAAAAATGATTTTTTTTTTGATTTTTTTGATATTTGTATCTAGACTTCATATAAAAAAAGGATAGTAATTCTGATTTTTAAATTTTCATGCACATTATTATTTTCAATATGATACTGAATCTGACATGGAATTGGTGGATCAATGAAATGTTGATCACTGAAATTACAGACGATGTCTTATGCTATTCGTGCTATTCTCTATTCTTTGCATAATTCAATCACTGTGCATGTACTTGGATATTTTATGTTATGTATAAGGTGAACAGAACAAAAGCAGTCCCTAATAGAAGTTTTGAGATATTCAATATTTGTTCTTACATATGAACAAATCAAATAAGCATTTCTCAAACTTTTTTTTGATCACAGAACACCTATGAAAAAACTCAATGCTAGAGAGAATTATTTTTGAAAGACAAAAAAATACTATAATCAAGACTGAATTGAATCAAGACAAAATTTTTGTTTGTTAAAAGCATTACTTCAAGTAAAAAATTAAAAACACTTTGGTTAATGAAATGAATAAAACCAATTTGGTTATACTGGTTATATATTTGCCTTAATAAAGAATAAGAACTATTTCTTTTAATTGCAGAAACTCTTCACTAGTGAATGTATAATGAGATCATATCTGGACATACTAAATTTAGAAAAGAAATGTAACTGAACTGCACAGTTCAACTGAAGACCTATGTAGATATGCTGAATCTTGGTGAGAGGATATGTTGCATACACTCCATCCAGAATTTGCAATGGCAGTGAAGTGTTTCATATGTTATTAAAATTTAAAAGAATGATTTTCTTGTGGAATACCTATTAACCTCAAATGGAACACCAGTTTGAAAAATGGTGTTCCATGAAATTTCATCAAAAAACAGTTATTTGAAAGAGAATCTACTAAATAGTAATTCACTAAATGACATTTCATCTAACAATTAAATGTACAACAATTTGTCGCAAAAGCAATTGATCGAAAAACAATTCACCAATAATTTTTTGAATAATTCCTTTAATATTGTTAAAAAGTGTTCAGTAACAATATTTAATATAACCTAGGATGCATTACCAGGACAACATAAGTAGGTGGTCATAAAGACGTGTAATAATTATTTTGTTGTATTTTAAAACATTATTCAAATAAGCATACATGTTATAGATGGCAATTTATCTTCAGACAAAAAATTTCATTGGCATAACATGAACTACAGTCGACAAACTGAAAAAAGCTGGAGGAAAAATGTTACATATACTTTTAAAAATGGAAAGATTTCATTTATGTCCTTATACATATATACATACAAGGAATATACATGAAGGCTTAAAATAAGTAAATGGAAAAAGTTCTGTGTTTGGTCTTGAGTAAATATTTTTAGGCAGATAGTTACATATCAGTCTTTGCACTACCTTTGTGCAATGGGATTATTGAGCATTCTTTCCATTCCTGGGGAATCTTTCCTAAGCTAGTCACCTTAAATTATACAAACATGTCAAGGGCCTTTTTTTGTTGTTGTTGTTTTTATTTTTGTTTTTACTGGAAACTGACACATACTGGCCAATATATACACATAAACTCCTGCCACCACCCAACACAAAAACTAGGGGTCATTAATACACTAAAAAACAGGGATTTGAAGATTTGCTCCAATGAACAAGCACTCAAAGATGAATTAAAAGTTATCAACAATACCTTCCTAAAAAATGGTTACAGCCAAAATACTATCAACAAAATTCTGTACAAGACCTCACTTAAAAACAAAAATAAACTAGACTACAATAAAACTGTAACCATTTCATACATTAATGGGATATCAGACAAAATAAAAGAATACTACAGAAATACAACCTTAAAGCCACCTTTAAACCTCCTGCAAAATTAAAGAACTTATTGAACTCATCCAAGGATTCACTCTGGCCACTGGCCCAAATTGGAATATACTTTGCACCTGTAATTTGCCCTACATAGGGGAAACAGGACGCACAATTCCTATTAAAAAATAATAATAAACATAAATGGCACATTAAATTTAATAACTATGGTAAAGTTGGCCTTTCTGATCCTGCCCTGAATATTCTATGGAGAATTGACCAGAAAGGCACCTTTGTTTACATCACACCAAAACGAGGAGGCTTATGAAATTCTTATCAACCATCCTAATCTTAACAATAATGATGGTCTAAAAATCACAAGAATATGGAAGGCACATATTCTACCCGCATAACCTTTCTGCCTAAGAGTCAATTACAAATACAATTATAGGTAATCAGGATCTTAACTTTAATATAACAACTGTCATGTTAAATTAGGGCATCACCTTTGCTGTAATAAAACTATCTATATGAAATTGTTCTCTGATATTGTCATAAATAGAATATAGTTTTGATGGAGATACTTTATTTTATTTATTTAATTTTTTTTTCCACTAGAGGTCAGTCCAGTAGAATAACCGTTGATCAACTCATTGTCTCTTCAGCATACCGTGTGAAATGTAATTTAGGTTGTCTCTGTGTGTATATAGAGAATTTCACACAAATATAAATATGTGTGTGTACTACAGATGATGACCATAATATTAAGGTCGAAATGTCAAGAAATTAAAATAATTATTTATAACAAGGTTGTAGAGTCCATAATTTGTGTAAAATGAAAATCATTGTCTGCTTCATTTCTGGTTTATTGTTAGAAGGAGATAAGCTTATGAATGTGACATTTATATAGAGAGTAACCAGTCTTCTTGCAATTCCATGGCCTCAACAGTGCCTCCCACATACTATTACTCAGACACCCTCTCCAGGCATGACCTGGCAGAGTATGTGGCAGTGGGATTATGTGCCAGTTGATCAAGAAGCCTCCTGACTCATCATTGACAAGTTCAGGCCTGTATACTATCTGGCAGCTGGCCTGCATTAGCACCATTTTAACTGTGGTAATGCAGGCCAGCATCAACTGATGCACCCTTGAAATGGATGAGGTTCTGGATCTCTTAGGGTGGTAGGCATTCCCTTGAAAAGAATCACTCATATAGAGAAGAAAGGGAGGAACAAAGACCTGAATCCTTGCTCAGGAGGCCAAACATAGCCTTTGTCACTTCGGGCCATGGGTAAGCATATGTATACTTAGAATACAGATGAAGTTGGACCAGATCATTGAAAATTACCAGAGTAAGGCCATGAGTGCTTCTGTCACTTCATATATTTACTCAGACTAGTTTAAGAAATAAAACACTGGGAGTATATTCCACAATGTTAAAAATTCTTCTGTGAAGCACACTTTTTTTTTATTAGCACTTCAACAGTTTGACAAACAACTTACACAGTAATTTGAAATAATATGAATATTAAACCATTGGCAAAGTTTTGTAAAGAGAAGCCATAGTGATGAACTCTTTTTTTCCCCAAAAAATATTCTTTAATTCAGCTGGCTATTTGACAATTCTGAGCTGTTATAATCAAATGGCAAATGAACTGCTTTGGTTTTATCATTTCAAGTCATCAAACTATATCACAAATATCAGCATGCTGAAAAGTTGTGATAATCGCCATGAAGGAATTGAGGTAGAACAATGTAACTTACACATTATTCTACATGTTCCCCACAAAGTATTATACATATATTATAATGCTGCTGTATCATTTGCAATCCTCTGAGAAACAAGTCTTTCCCTTGTTGCACAAATTGGTCTATTTTTGTTCTAGGTGTTTATCAGAACTTTTCAGCTCCTCCCCTCGTAAATACAGAAACAAATAAAAGCCCAATTCAGTAGTACTTTTCATATCACTGTGCCTTTTATAATATTGTACACCATCATTTAATATATATATATATATATATAATATTCATCCAAGCTTGATTTGTAAAAGTCTTCAGTAAAAGGCTGGTTATATTCCATTAATTCGAGCCCTACCCAAGGGCCTATGAATTGTGGAAATACTTTCTGAATATGAATGTTGTGCCGAACAAAGCGGCCTTTTGCAGCTGCCCGATTTTTAATCCATTTAACTCGAGTGCGTCTAGATGTTTTTTCAATGTTTTAGGGATGGCACCTAAAACACCTATTATTAGGGGAACAACTTTCATTTTCTTTTGCCAGATTAGTTCAACTTTGACTTGCAACTCACGATACTTTGTAATTTTTTCAGTTTCTTTATCATCAATCCGACTATCTCCTGGTACTGATAATTTGATAAACCGAACACCCTTGTTTTCACTTTTTTATATTGGGTGTATTACATTCCAAGCTTTTGTCACTCTGGAATCTGAAATCCGGTATTTTAGCTTTTTCATTCTCAATCACTTTCTAGTGAACTTTATGCTTCCAATAGCCTTTAGATACTTTAAACGCGTACTTTTTTTACATAAATGCCAGTGAATTATCTTAGCTACGTTATCATGCCTTTTACGGTACTCATTTTGTGTGATTATGCTGCATCCACTTATAATGTGGTCTACTGTTTCTTCCTTTTCTTTAAACAATCTACATTTACTGTCTTCTTGAATTTTTTGTATTTTTGCCTTCATAACATTGGTTTTAATGGCCTGTTCTTGTGCTGCAAAAATTACCAATTCTGTTTCTTTCTTTAGTGCTCCATTTCTCAACCATTGCCAGGTCAAGTTGCTGTCAGCACTGTCCTCTATGCTGTGAAGGTATTTTCCATGCAATGCCTTATTTTTCCATCTTTCAGTTCTCACTTTTACTTGGTTGGTTTTGTATTCCAATTTTGTCTCCATGGGTTTAAATAAACCCTTTCTTACCTAATTAAAAATGTTTCTGTTCTTTGCTGCAGATAATCATTCAAATTTCATTTTTCTTCTTCAATAACTTGCTTTACTTGTAATAATCCTCTGCCTCCTTTTTGCGTGATAGATAGATCATGCAATAAAGGAGGCAGAACTTTTCATCCCCCCCCCCATAAATACAGAAACAAATAAAAGCAACAATTCAATAGTAATTTTTATATCACTGTGCCTTTTATAATGTTAAATTGTGAATGAAACTATGTTGTGTAATTTATTTTTTTCATTCACATTTAACATTGCTAATTATATATTAATCATGATTTGTATAAAAATTATTTATTGTTCCTTAATTAAGGATTACTATTTAAATATTTATTCTAAACTTAACCTACTATTAATTTATTAAACAATAATATGTGTAGAATTTATGATAACTAAAATATATATATGATGTAACGAAAAGTATTATTATAATTAATTGTATACGTAATGAAAGAGCTGATTAAGTAGCTCAAATATTCTGTTTATTCTTATTTGTGAAAATTTAACGTTATGTAATCACTCATGTAGTAGTAGAGCATTGTATTACATTAGCAAAATGTTCGCGTTCATTTGTTGTCATGGAGACGCATGAAATAAACAAGCACGAGTCGAATAGAGCGTGACCTTCGGACTGAAAGGAGAAAAAAGATATAATAGAAGATTTTTAATTAGAGAGAAGAGGAAGTTTTTGCGGAGCGGGAAGGAAGGTAGGATACAAGCAAAGGAAGTGGAAGAAAATTATAAGTTCTCTAGGGCAGAAATTCATGAGAATAGTGTTTAGAAGTGAGCCAAAACATAGTGAATCATATACTTAGCTGCAAGTGAAGTCAGCTGTGTTGTAAAGGAAGATTAATGCCGTAACCGGGTAAATAGAGAACTGGACATTCAATGCAAAATTCTGATTAGTTCCAGTTAGTCTAGGATTACGTCTTAATTCTATGTTGCCCTGAGAAGAATTATATTGAGATTAACTAGTTTGAGAAAAGTAAACAAGGAAAGATATCAGTGCCTTATTGATGTTTTTTTAGAGAAGCGCGATTAACAGTAGTTCAGTTAAATCGTTGGAAAAATTTTATTAATGTGTTCCACTAACGTAAATAAGTTAATTCATAAGTGTGCTCACAATTAATTGATGTATTGAAGATTGTATCTGGTAAGAGTAGTCATACTTGTTTGTTTATTCTAACATTAACATATCTTCGAAGTTCAAAGTCCGAAATAAGATTGCTTGGAATATTGCCTACCTTGATCAGTGCTTCCTGTGAATTTAAACATTAAGTACAGCTGATAGATATGTGGAGACTGATTAAATAAGAAGTTTCGTTTTATTAACTTGAGTTAAGAAAGCTTGTGATTTTGAAACTGTGAATTGTATGTGAAAGTTTAGAACATTGAATTGGCATGAGTGACTTAGCAAGATGTATTAAGTTGATCGTATTGTTTCATTTTAAAGCAGAATTCTTGTATTTGTTATATATATCATATATTAAATGTTTTATTTTGTTAATTTAAGTATTGTGTTTGCCTGAATTCCTTTTTATTGCACCGTTCATAAATATTCGAATCTTGCAGGAACACCAAGTGGAATAGTAAATAATTCGGCCTAAATAAATGAGAAGACTGCTAACTTAATTAAAAATTGATCCTACTATTTTATATAGACTAATCTAAAAATAGGGTGGCGCAGTATAATTATAAATTTCCCTACTTTTGGATCGGTGATCAATTTGCAATTAGTTGTTATATTGATAAGAGTGACTTGAACCAAGATGGCGGATTTAGAACGTAACATGAAAATAGAACGTCACGACAATAACATTGTACACAATCATTCAATCAATATATATATTTCTTTTACATTCATATTGCTTTTAGAATTTGAAATTCCTAGAAATACAGCTGAAAAAAAATGAGTGGTTATTTTCTTGGGTATTTCCATGGAGTTCAAACACCCAGGCGGGATGACCATATTAAATATTTTTTAAGCAATACATATACTTCTCTTTGCATTCACTGATAAAAGCACTCATTCTATTTGTTCACCACCATCTAAGCAAAAAGTTTCTGGTTCTCATGACCTTGCTAACCACACTCTTACACAACTTCCAAGGGTGAGCATTTGTTTCTTTCTGTGATGTCATGTAATGGAAAATTTCTTCAGCAAATACTCTATAAAATCCCTCTAGTAATTTATTACATTTCCATCATATCACTTCATTGCCAACTAAACTTTGAAACCTACAAATGTTCAGTCTCTACTCATAAGGAGAACTCCACGAAACATTTACCATTTTAATCATTTGCCTCTGAATCCTCCCAATCACTTCCACATCCAAAGGAATCCAAGATGATTAAATGAGGCTGTATCAAAGTCTTATAAAGAGATTCTAACACACTGCTGTGAACAAAATCCTTTATGTTAAATTCATCTGCCACTGTTCTACTATATACTGGTGGCAAATCAAACAAAGCTATTTACTAATATTGTATTCCATATTCTATTATTTAAATGGAACTAGTATGTAGTTCTTGAACAATGACAGGTGAATTTAACATGAGGGATTTTGTTTTAACATAATAAAACTTATTTACCTAATATCATCATCAAATTCCTGCCATGTACCCTCAAGGAGTGTACAGGATATGATAGTACTACATGAAAAAAATTACATCATTACTAACTTCCTATCTACAATTTTCCTCCAAATTAGTCTGTTACTTGTCAAGACTCCAACATTATCAGATCTTATATTTTTATCGTCTAAGGCACTTTGTACCATATCAATCCACCTATATCTTGGTCTTCCTCTGGGTCGTTTTCCTGCCAACCTGGCAGAGAACACTTGTTTTGCTAATCTTTCCTCACCCATTCTGTTTAAGTGACAATACCACCTGAGATTAGCTCTGCTAACGCATTCCTGGATGCTGACAATATCAAGTTCTTTCCTAATATCCTCGTTTTTAATATGATACTGCCATTCATGCCATCTGTTCAAGCCTCTAATCTTTCTCAGGACTCTCATATCTGCAGTCTCTAGTCTTTGGTCAAGTGTTTTACTTCTGACCCAGTGCTCAGATCCATAAGTTAAAACTGGTTTGAACACCGTCTTGTATACAGCTAATTTAATGTTCTGACTAATTTCTCTCTTATTCCATATGAATTTATTCAATTGACTTCCTACCATACCAGCTTTGTTGATTCTCTTGTCTATTTCCATATTTTTAATTTATCATCTTCACTGAAAATTGTGCCTAAGTAGCTGAAATGTTTTACTTGTTCCACAGGTTCTCAATTCACAACACAATTGACATTTTCAATGATTCTACCTATTTTCATTGTCTTTGTCTTTTTATTGCTGACCTTCATACCATATCTATTACAACAGTTATTCAATTTAGTCAGAGAATCTTGCAGACTTGTAGCAGATTTATTTAGAAGTATAACATCATCCACATAAAGCAAAGAGCTGACATTAACATCTCCAATTTTGATATCATGTTTAATATCACTTTCCTTCATAATGTGATCCATATAGATAATGAATAACAGAGGGGATAATGTACATCCTTGTCTCACACCAGATTTAACATTAAACCATCTTCCTATACTTCCTTCAATTCTACCTGCTGACTTACAACTCAAAAAGCTGTATAACTGAGAGGAAACCTCCACATAGCCTTTAAAGGAATGTGGAGAACCAACCAGGGCTTCTGACCTAATATCCAATCCTCACCTTCTCATGGTGCACCCTGTTGGGTATCTACTTAGATACTGAATGAACGAGGATGGGCTGGCAATTTGGGATTTAGCTGGCCAAATTGTATTCTTATTGGTTAAACCAAAATAAAACATTTACTTAATATTATTCATTAATTCTCAAAACACAATCAACCTTATCTTTCTGCTCAATGATATAATTTTTATTAAACCACCCACTATCAGTCTTCCCATTAGAACGAGCAGGTTTGAAGGCAATTCCTTTCACTATCACTCTTCATGTGAATCCAAGCAGTGATTTTGCTTTTTTACTATCACTACCTGTTACATGATCATCAGGCTAATAAATACAAAGCATGTCTTTAGGGTAATCTGTAACTCTTATTCAATTCATTTATAGTGTACAATGCAAAGTACAGAACACTGAACTTTGTACAGTGCAAGATTATTAAGAATAAGATCAAACCAGCCTCCATAAAAACTTATGAAAAGTAAGTCTAGAAATCAGATGGTTGGAATTATGGCTGAAGGAAATAAAACTGTAAGGGGATTGTTTTATTTCTGTTAATTGTATGTTTTCTCTGGCAACTTTTCCTACCTTGCAGGATGAAAAAACATTCCCTAACATATTATTTCTAGAATGTTGTTGACTCACTAACATGTACATACATTGCTAATAGCAACATTTATTGTAAAGTCTTCTTAATAATACACAGTAAGAAAATATGTCTAAAACTTAAATGCAGCATCTTTCTAAGGTGAGCATGTACCAAGTTAGAAGAGGGATGGTTGCTGGCCAGAAGATCCTGGTCAAAAAATGATTTTTATTCATTATTATTATTTTTTTTTTAACCATCGGTTCTTGAAGCAGTGATCGTATACTTAATCTATACTAGATTTGATCATGTCCCAGTTAGAAACCATTGTTCATGAATATTAAATTTCTATTTCAGTATTTGTTATTTTATTAAATGCTGCTGATTCTAGCAGTGGTGTCTCATCATATTTGAGTTATCAGCAGCATTTTCTTATGTAGTTTTCTACTTAAGAAAAGTCTACCTTCTAATAAGGATGAAACATCAAAACAACGACGAATGCATTTTATTATTCATTTATTTTGTATTCTGCTGTTTTCATGTATGTAATTCATCATCATCAAATTCCTGCCATGTACCCTCAAGGGATGTACATGATATGATAGTACTACAAGAAAAATTTACTAACTTCCTATCTACATAATTCCTCCAAATGAGCCTGTTACTTGTTAAGACTCCAACATTATCAGATCTTATATTTCTATCGTCTAAGGCAGTGCTTCCCAAACTTATGGATGTAAAGGCCCCTTGAAAAAATTAAATTATTTCATGGGCCCCCATCGAAAAAAAAAAAATCATAATACAGACATATATTATCATAATATTTATTGTATTTATATTCAATACAAAACATACATAGTGAATATTGCAAAAATCAAATATCTTACATACACATCTCATAGTTTGGGAAGCGCTGGTCATACCTTCATACCATATCTATTACAACAGTTATTCAATTTAGTTAGGGAATCTTGCAGACTTGTAGCAGATTTATTTAGAAATATAACATCATCTGCATAAAGCAAAGAGCTGACATTAACATCTCCAATTTTGATATCAGGTTTAATACCACTTTCCTTCAATAATGTGATCCATATAGATAATGAATAACAGAGGGGATAATGTACATCCTTGTCTGACACCAGATTTAACATTGAACCATCTTCCTGTACTTCCTTCAATTCTAACTGCTTACAGTTAGAACTTTTGACTTACAACTCAAATAAAGACCCGGTATTGCTTGATATAATGCCTCACTGACACCATATAACTGTAGCATATTGAATATGCTTCTCTCTTGGCACCTTGTCATATGTCTTTTCCAGATCGACAAAACTTAAATACAGATGTTTGTAATTAAAAGTCCAAAAGCCAATTCATAATATTACATTATTAATAAGTTTTGGAGAAAGAACAATAATATTCTATAATATTTGAATTCTGAGATTCAAATATTATAGAAGTGGAAAAGAATAAGGTTATGTTTGAAAAATTACTTGGACAAAATCATAACATATGAATTTACAACTGCGAATTCATCCACAAATTATGCCTAGTCACACTGAACCAAGTTAGTGCTAAGAAAAAATAAATTAAAAATTCAAATCACAGATACTGAAAAATTGAATTTTTTTAAAATCCTTAACATTAAAATATCATTTTTATGTGCAATCAATTCTAAACAAATTTGAATAACTGCAACCATACTCACCAGGCTTAACGGCATACTGATCAAAATCTGTAATTCCAGCTTCTTTCAGTACATATTCATCTATACAAAAATTACCAGAGAATGAGCGACTGTCTTTTGTTAGAATCACATAAGCAGCATCAGCTACTATTTCTGGTTTACGACAATTTTTGGAAATTTCATCACCTCCCAGCATGTCCATTGCAGCAGTGTGAATAGCTAAGAAAACGAAATTATGTTTAATTTTTGTTTATTTATCTTTACTAATTTAAAATTTCAATTGAAAATGAAATACACCAAAATTAAGCATTAACAAGAAAAATACACTTTAATCACTTTAATACGAAAGAAGTAGCAGTGTGTAAAGAGAACTCCAGTTTCAGATAAGTTTTTTTTTAAATAATTAATAGTATATAAGTGTGTGTTCATGAGTAAGAGTTGCTATAAAATGGTGTGCACTTATAGTGTTATTAACATGTGGAATATTTGGTTTAAATTTATTTACAAATTCATTGATATTAGCGCTTAGTGTAGTAACTGGCAAAGGAATGATTGTGGTCATTTTGTCCATGCAGGAATTTAACTTCGACTTCAGTCGTTTCATGAAATGTGAGTTGTTCTATATGTATTCACTTGATTACATTGATAAATTGTGGATATTTAAGGCAGATGAAAGGAGGGTGTGTGTGTGTGTGAAGTGTGAGCTGAATGAGGACTTAATGAGTGCTAATATGTTGATGACAGAAAGTGTTAGTAGCGAGAATGCCGGGAAGAGAATGAGTGCTCGTCTGATAGAGAAGAATGGTGTAAAAGAACAGTGAAAAAATGTTAAAAAAGTTTTGATAAAGAGAACGAGAGATTTGAAAAACTTAATTGATGGTAAGAAAGACGAAAGTGATGCAAATGTGGTGGAAGGCAATGAAATTGAGAGAATGAATGAAAGCAAAAGTTTGATGCAAGGTTCAAAACTATAAAAACTCAAAAGGATGAATGAGAGCAAAAATGAGACGCAGGGTTAGAGTTTGAAAATTCTAAAGAATGAATGAAAGGGAAAATGTGACACAAGATTCGAAAGTTGAGTTGGTTAAAATGAGGCAAGAGATGAAATGGATGCAGAATGAAGTTAAGAAAATTCAGGAAATGTATGGGAGAGCGAAAATGATGAAAATAAATATTGTTGGTATAAAAGAGGTAATGAAAGACCCACAGTTGGTATTATTTGGTGATTCAATTATTAAAGGTGCTGGATGAGAGGATGCACAAGGTATGTTTTACTAGAGGTAGAATGAGTAGAGTGATTGAGGCATTGGATATGAGCAGCAAGCAAGCAAAAGAGTTGTTAGTTTTAATAGGTACAAATGATTTGACTGCGAACAAAGAACACGTCAGACTGGATATCAGGAGGTTGCTTAGATGAATAAAAGAGAATAGTCTGATAGGAAAGGTAGTAAGCTTAGTGCCTAAGTATGACAGTGGCAAGATGAGGCAGAGAGCAATGAGTTAGAAGGACGAAGTGAATTGTATAAGAGTAATGGACTGCATTTGAGTGGTTTTGGTGTAAGTCGCTTGGAGAGACTGCTGCTAGAAGGTAAAGAAGTGAGTACAGAGAATGAATCTGATCAAGTGGGAAGCGATGTGGAAAAGCAGGAGAGTAAGATAGGAGAGATTGAAGAGGTGGATGTGAATGGGGAAGTGAGTGGTATGAGTATAGAAAATGAGAGAATGGGTGTGTGCAAGAGGAGCAGGGAAAAGGGGAGGCTCAGGGTGGATGGGAAAACAGCATGAGAAAGATGGATGCGCCAAGAGGATGTGAATGCATGTGTAGACAGGAAAGGAAGGGGATGACCTGGGATCAAGAGGAAACAGTTGGATTTGAGAAGGGTTCTAAAATGAATAAGGAGAAAGGAAAATGGCTTGAGTTAAGCATGAGAAATCACGTCGAATGAGTGGTATCAGTGAAACTAGTTACAGATCCAGGGATGAGCTGCTGTGTTTGTATACAAATGTTAGAAGTGTAAGAAACAAGGCAGATGAAATGGTTGCATTGAGTCTGTTAACCCAAAAATTGTTGGAATAAGGTGAGACATTGCTGGATAAGGACCACATCCTGACAAGAATAGAGATGGAAGGGTACGATGTGTTTCATGAGGATAGAAAGGGTAAAAAGGGAGGGAGAGTGTTACTATTGATGATGGAGAAAGAGTTATGTCCATACAAAGTAGACATGCAAGAGGGAAATAGTGCCAGTGGCTTTGAGGCGATATGGTGTGAGAGATAGAGGTGAATAGAATGAAATACTTAGCTGTTTTTATAGACCTGGTAATGTGGATGGCAGTGACTATGAAATGTATAATCAAATTAGCCAAGCAAATAATAAAAGAGTGATCATTATGGGTGATTTTAATTATGGCAATATAGACTGGGATGATGAAATAGCAACTGGAAGTAAAGAAAATGAGTCTCTTGAGTTTTTGAGGGATGACTACCTCAGGCAGTATGTAACAGAGGGCACACGAGGATTGAGGGTCCTGGATTTGATCATCTCATCCGAGGATGTAATTATAAATGAAGTGTCCAATCTCGAATTGGTGAGAGTGACCATGAAGTGATTACCTAGGTGGTTGCCAGCAGTGTGAGGATCTCTGTGAGAAAAGGGTATATGCAGAACTACACGGGTGGTGATTATGAAGAGCTCAGGAGACAGCTTGCAGGTGTAGCATGGAATGAGGAGTTAGTGGGAAAGGAGATCAATGCAGCTTGGGGAATATTCAAGAACTATCTAGTAGAAGCAATGTCTAAACATATTCCAAGGGTCAGGAGGTTAAATAAGACAGGTGTGAAATGGATGAATGAAGATTAAGCATGCGATACAGGGAAAAAGAGCATTACGGAGGCAGCATAAGAGAAGTGGTAATAACCAATTCCATGAGGATTACAAAGACCAGGCAAGGCAGGTGACTTGGTTGGTAAGGGTAGCAAAAGTGAGGTATGAGCAGCAGTTAGCTAATGAAGCCAAAAAGAATTCTAGGGAGTTCTTTCGATATGTAGCCAGCAAAAAAAGAAAAAATGATTATGGAAGGATGACATTCAGTGGAGAAAATGGTATAAGGACAGCTGTTGCTGAAGATATAGTGGAGATACTTAATGAGCAGTTCATAAAGGTCTTTCATTCTTGTGAATGTGACTTCATGGAGAGATTGAGAACAGTTGATGATGGGGAGGAGAGACTGACTGTAAGTGAGCAAGAGGTGTATGGGGAGTTGTGCAAACTTGATGTTAATAAGGCTGTAGGACTAGATAATATATCACCACATATTCTGAATATGCCTGAGAGTTGACATATGCCTTGACATATTTTTTTAATATGAGTCTTGCACTGGGTCGAGTTCCTAAGGAGTCGAAGGAGGGCAAGATTGTGCTGCTTCATAAGGGAGGTGATAGAACTCAAGCATCAAATTATAGGCCTATCCGTGTGTCAGTTATTGTTGTTGTGGTTAAGTTGTTGGAAAAGCTTGTGAGAACTAGGATCCAGAATTGGTTTGACAACAATGGTATTATCTTTGATGGACAGCATGGATTTGCTAAAGGGAGGTCATGTTTTAGTAATCTACTTGCTTATTACAATAAGGTGACGGCTTCCTTGGACAGAGGAAAGGGATACACAGTAATATACTTAGATTTCGCAAAGGCTTTTGATAAATTACCACATGATAAGTTGATAGTCAAACTAGAGCGAATGGGGATGGATATTAGATTAGTGCATTGGATCAGAGACTGGCTATCTGATAGGTATTACTATTATTATTACTATTATTACGGGCAACTCCAGGGAGTCATTAGACTCATCGAGGGAGGCCCCAAATCATATTCATCACAACTATTTGACATTCATACAGTATCTATCATACCTCGCCTTAAACTCATTCACTGTCACAGCATCCACTACAGACTCAGGGAGCGCATTCCACTCATTCACTACTCTAAAAGTAAAGAACCCAGCTCTAACACCTTTACTAACCACACTTTTGCACAGTTTCCATGGATGTCCCCTAGTCCTCCCACAACCAGCCCTTTTCTCAAAAATATCTTCTGAATTAATTTTATAGAAACCCTTCAGTAATTTGAATGTCTCAATCATATCTCCCCTCCTCCGCCTATCAACCAATTTTTGCAACCCACAAATCCTCAACCTGTTCTCATACGGTTCATTCCACAGACCTGCTATCATCTTGGTCACTCGCCTCTGGATCCTCTCCACCTCCTCCCCATCAAGAAGAAACCTAGGTGACCAAATCTGAGCACAGTAGTCTAGATGGGGTCTTATCAAGGCTCGATACAGAGGAACAATAACCTGCTTGTCTCTGCTTGTCAACGTATTCTTCAGCAACCAAGTGATTTGATGAGCTGTTTTGGTCACTTTTGCAATGTGTCTCCTAAATTTCAATTCCCTATCCACCAACACTCCTAAATCTCGTGCCTCATCAATTTCCTGGAGCAGGGTTCCACCAATGCAGTAAACTGCCGCCAATCTTTTCACCCCAAAATGCATAACCTTACATTTTGCCACATTAAACTGACATCCATTCTCCTTAGCCCAGACCTCCAATCTATCCAAATCATCCTGCAAAATTTTGACGTCATCTGCATTCACTATTGCCCTACCCAACTTCGCATCATCCGCAAACAAATGAACTGTTCCTCTCAGATCATTTCCTATATCATTTATGAACAAATTAAACAGCAGTGGTCCAAGAACAGATCCTTGTGGCACACCACTAGTCATAGGCCGTCTTGTGGACTCTACTCCCGAGTAAACCACTCTCTGATATCTCTCCGTCAACCACCCTCCCATCCATCTCACCAACCCTATGTCCATTCCCATATGCTGCAATTTACTGATTAGAATTCCATGTGGAATCCTGTCAAAGGCCTTGGCAAGGTCCAGTAGAATCACCGTAAACCCATTACCCTTATCCAGTTCAGCCGTCACTGTGTTATAATACGTGAGCAAGTTACTGAGGCATGACCTACCCTTCACAAAACCATGCTGTCCCCGATACAGTATCCAATTTTCTTCTATCCAATCTTGTATTTTCCACTTGACTATTTTCTCTAAGACCTTGACAATGATTCCTGATATGCTAATCGGTCGGTAATTTACAACAGCAGTCTTGGAACCACCTTTATGCAGTGGAACTATTTTGCCCTCTTTCCACCCGCTCGGGACTAACCCAGACCCGAAACTCAAATTAAACAAAATGGTCAAGGGTACTGACAATTCTTTAGCTGCTTCTCGTACAACACGAGCTGGTATACCATCCAATCCCACAGATGTATTGACATTGAGGTTATGCAATAGACTACTCACCTCCACTTCATTAACCACAATTCCCGTATAATCTACTGGTTTATTCGTTTCTGCAATGTCACCACCTGGATGATATACTTTTGCAAAGTGCTCACTCAGTAACTCAACTATCTCAACTGATTCAGTTACCTCCCTACCATCGGCATTCTTTAAAATCAATCTGCCATGTACATTTTTCCTTTTACTTGCTACATATCTAAAAAACTGTTTAGGATTCTCTTTAGCCTGCATGGCCAATGTTCTTTCGTAATCCTTTTTTGCTTTTCTTACCACACTCGTCACCCTTCTGGCCTGCGCTTTATACCGTTCATGTGCCTGCCGGTCACCCTTCTCCTTAAATTCCCTCCATAGTTGTTTCTTTTTTTGCAACTCAAGCTTAATGGTGTTATTCATCCATTTAACCCCTACTTGATTTATTATTCGGACTCTAGGTATACAGTCAGCCATTGCTTCATGCAAGCACTTCTTAACTATCTCCCATGCACTATCAACTTCTAGTCCTTGCAGTTGTACATGCCATGGCACTGAACCAATCAAACTCCTAAGCTTGTCATACTTTCCCGCCCGATAATTCCACATGTACCCTGTCTTAATTGAAAATTCTACACCTTTAGCCACCTTCCAAGTTAAGACCCTATGATCACTCTCACCGATTGGTGGCAATGTGGTCATATTTGTTACAGCCAAATCCTCAGATGTAATTACTAGGTCAAGCACTCTCTGACCCCTAGTATTTTCCATTACATGCTGTCGCAGATAGTTATCCCTTAATAACCGCATAAAATCCAGTTCCTTCCTCCCGTGTGTCCTCTCCTCACTCCAATCAATGCGACCATAGTTGAAATCTCCCATAATAATCACCCTCCTTCCACCCATTTCTTCTATTTGCTTGTGCATACTGTCACCACCATCTTTTCCATCACCTGGTCTATAGCAGCACCCAATTGTATATTTAGTTCTGCTAGCCACAATCTCACACCAAATGGCCTCAAATGTGCTCTTTTCTCTATCCTGCAATTCAACTTCTATTCTCCTTGGCTGGAGCTCATCAGCTATCATCAACAATACTCCTCCCCCCATTTTATTCTCTCTGTCATTCCTGAACACACTGTACCCATCACATTCAATCCCACTAGTTATATCATCTACAGTCAGCCATGTTTCACTAATACCTATAACCTGTGGTCTGGAAGTGCCAACCATGGCCAAAAACTCTTCCTTCTTGTTCCTAATACTCCTAGTATTAGTGTACATGAATTTAAGACCCCCATTAGCCCCAACTCTACCTTGATGCCTTATATTAACTATCCCACTCTGATTTGTTGTCCTTATTTGCTCTGGCAGGTATCCACAAGTTGTGTATTGGGGAGCAGTATCCTGGAAAAGGAAAGTCACTAGTGGTATGTTTTAGAGCCATTACTGTTTATCTTGTATGTTAATGATATTGGCGAAGATTTGGATGGAGATATTCAATTGTTTGCAGATGTAAGGTTTTAAAATTTGGGAAACAAAGATGGGATGTAGAATTTTCTGGTATCAAACCACTCACAAAGAAGTGAAAAATAAATTATGTTTGAATTTGACTAGTTTCATGAAAAACTTGAAGAGGTGGAGGAAATAAGAGATCTTGCGGTGATGGTGGATAAGGTTCTGAAATTTAGGGGACACACTGCCAAAATTGTGAAGACAACACAAAGACTTCTGGGAATATGCGGAGGACACTGACTTGTAGAAGTAAGGAGATTCTTGTTTCATTGTATAAGGCTTTGATTAGGCCACACATGGACTACTGTGCCCAGATTTGGTCACCTGGTTTTTAAAAGGACTAAGAGATGTTGAAAAGGGCCCAGAGGCAACTGACTAAGGTAGTTTTTGACCTCTGGAATGTCAAATATGAGAAAAGATTGAGAAGATGCAATTTACAGAGTCTAATGAATAGGAGGAAGACGGGAGATGTGATAGAGACCTACAAATTAATAAGAGGTTGTTATAGGATCAATGTTGGAGTGGTTCTACAGAAAACAGTGGGAGATCAGGGGAGAACCAGAGGTCATTCCTGGAAACTGTATAAAGAGAGTGTGAGCAGGGGAGTGAGAAGCAGGTTTTTTGCATGCAGAGTTGTGAATGATTGGAATGCCTTGCCTGAGAGTGTGGTGTCTGCAGAGAATTTGAGTGTGTTTACGGCATGGTATGATGAGATGTGTGTATGATAAAAGGATCTCCTACATGAGTCCTTGACTCCATGGGATCTTGGGGTAATAATAATACAGTAGAAAAATTAAAAAATTTTCACAAAAAACAAAGATAAAGACTTAATGGAGAAAATATGGGTCACTTAAGGATCAAAGTCATAACTGGGAGGAGACAGACCTCCACATCATCTTTAAGGAATGTGGAAAACTGAGAACTGATGGGTTTCTGATCTAATGCACAATCTTCACCTTCATGTGGTGTGCCCAGTTAGTAGGTATAATAGCACAAATTATAAAACTACAAGCTAAGTAATAACAGTTAACATTGCTAGTGAAGAATATTTGAAAATTTTCTTATTTAAATAAGAAAGTGTGCATTTGCTGTTACTGTTTATTTGTGCTATTTTCTGATGATTTAAAGAAAGTTTTTCATGAAACTAGTCAGATTCAAACATAATTTATTTTTCAATTCTTTGTGAGTGGTTTGATACCAGAAAATAGTGATTCTAATATGTCCTTTCTCCACATAGCATACACAATGATGATGATAAGATTTCATGCTGGCTGGGGTGTCACCCAGTTAAACAAGGCCACCACATTTTCATCTGGAAATCAGGATGAGTAGTGAACAGTCAGCTACTGTAACAATCTCAACCTCAACATCTATTTAAAGAAAAACAAACCCAATGTCAGAAGAACTGATGATAACTACCATCAATATAAGGAGTATTAATGAAAAGGATAAATAATCAAAGGATAAATAATAGCATTCAACACCAAACATAAAGATAAATTTCTTGATTGGAAAGCAGTTTCAAGTAGTTATGTGGGCAACTTCAAAATAGGGAAAGGGAAATAGACAATAAAACTTATTTATGCCCATGGTACCACAGAAGGATCTCCTAAGAAAGAAGTAGAGGTATTTTTCGAATCACTAGAGTGGGCATCTGACAAAGAAAATGGAAAAAGTGGTACTTGGAGATCTAAACAGTAGAGTAGGAAGTGAATCTCACTAGGTATACAGAAATGTTTTGGAAAATTTGGAGAAAAAGACAAGGCTAATAAATAATGGTAAGTATCTGCTGGATTTCTGCTCAGGATATGGACTAGTCATTACTAACACCATGTTTCAACATAATGATTCAACTGAGGAGGCAACCTGGAGCAGTGTCACAGCATAAAAAGCTACATGGAATATGAATATCATCAGTGCATGGAAAGCGGTTAGGGATTGTTTGAGGTAGGCAGTATCAGACTGCATACCCATGGTCAGGAGTATAAACCAAATAGGAATAAAGTGGATGAGTAGCAATATAAAGAAGGAGCAGCAAAAAAAGAAAGCACTATAGGAATATAAATAAAAAGGTGATCAGCAAACAAGAACAAGGGTAACAAGTAAGGTAAGGAAGACTAAATCAGATTTTGAGAGAAAATTAGCTAAGCAGGCCAAAGTAAATCCAAAAGTTTTTTTTTTTTTGCTATGTAGCAAGTAAAAGAAAGAATGATGATGGCAAGATAACTTTACTCATGTTGAGGGTAGGAAAACGACAGAAACAGAAGAAATGGTTACTTAAATAAAGAGCCAATAGGCTTCACTTTGGTGATGTAGCATTATTAAAAATATGTTTTCAAAACTGAATAAGAAACTCACAGATCGGAATCAAAGAGTTTCATGCCGAATATAGTTGTTGCCCTAGCTTGTACTAGTGCTTTAGCTTACGCTAGTATCCGCCGATACTTTTATAGTTTACTATATTTGGCATGAAACTCTTCGATTCCGATCATTGAGTTTCTTATTCTGTTTTGAAAACAATGTGGGATTTAATAGCCCCTTAATTTTAATAGAAGAAATGGTTCTGTTACCAAGTGATCACTTTACAAGGGTATAATCATCCAGGTGGTGATTTTGCAATTACTGGCATGACAAAGAATGATGTGAGAAGTGAAGCAGATGATGGAGGTACTCAGTATATTGAAAAATATCAATCTGAATACAGAAGTGGGCCTGGACAGTATGTCAGCTTGTGTACTACAAGAATAAGCAAGTGAACTGGCAGTAACTCTAATGAAGTTGTTTATTCTAAGTCACAGCTCTGGCAAAGTTCCAAGGGAGTGGAAAAAGGGCATGATAGTTCCATTATACACAGGTAGCTCCAAGACAGAAGTAGCAAATTACAGACCAATTATCTCTGCAGTGGTGGTTAAAGTATTGAAAAAGTTGGATAAAAGTAAAATTCAGGAATGGATAAGTAGGAGATTTTAAATTCAGAGGAAATACTGTAAGAGTTAGCAAAATAGCTCAGAGGATTACTTGGATGTCGAAGACAGATAAGTAAAGATAGGGAAGTTATTATTTCTCTTTATAAGGCTATAATTCAGCCATATGTTCACTACTATACACATATGGTCACCTGTGTTTCTAGTGGACTAGGAGGTGGTGCAAAGAATTCAGAGATAAGTGACCAAGCTCGTGACAAGTCTGTGGATGGAATGCTCCCTACAAGGATAGATTGAAGGTGTGAGACTTGCAAAGTTTAGCTGACAGATGGAGGAAGGGGATATGATAGAAACTTATAAGTTTCTAAAGGAATTCTATAAGATTGACACAAAAGATATTTTTCAATACATGGGGAGTAGGTGGAAAACAATGGTTCACACTTCACAGTTGTCTAAGAGTGTGGTTAGAGAATGATAGATATTGTGTTAATGAATAGTGTGGGTCTCCTGTGATGAGTGTTATGACTCCATGAAGTACTCATATAAATAACAATAATAATAAATGTGCACAAGTTCATGTGGAGACAAAACACGAGAAATAAGAAAAGCCTCATTGGCCATGTTATTGTTAATAGTGATATCTTCATGCTGGTTCAGGATATAAAAGTGTACAGAGGATTTGAAATTAGAAGTGAATCATCATTTAGTTTTAAGTAGGATAAAATTGAATAGCACATTGAAAAGAATAGTATGTAAAAAAAAAAAAAGTCTTAAAAAGAATTAAAGTTGAGCAGCTTTTACAGGTAAAGAGTAGACTCAACAATATAAATATTGTTGAAGCAAGTAATAAAACAGTTCAAAAATAAGAACCAAACCTTGGAGTCTCAGTGGCAAATTCTGAAGAAAACACTGACTGATTCAGCTGGGAGACATGTGGTAAAGTTGTCTGCAAGAATACAAAAATAAGAACACTATGGTGATAGTGATATCTTCATGATGGTTCAGGATACAAGAGTATACAGAGGATTTGAAATAAATCAACAGATGCCCTAAGAAAGACTGTTAAATGAAACAAGCAGTGACAGAACTGAAGTAAAAAATTTTCAAGAAAAATGCAAAGAAGAGTATATTATTATTAACAGAGATCTCCAGGGAGTCAGAGACTCAGCGAGGGAGGCCACATACTTCACAAACCAGCTATCATACTTATTCTTGAATTCATTCACACTGCTTGACTCACAACATCCAAAGGCAATCCATTCCATTCACACACCACCATCTGAGAGAAAAATCTAGCCCTCACACCCTTCTTGGCAGCTTTCATTCTCAGCTTCCAAGGATGCCATCTCGTCCTTTCTCCACACTCCATAAATTGAAAAATTTCATCAATTAAAATCCTGTATGACCCTTTCAGAAGTTCGTAAGTCTCAATCATATCACACCCTCTTTCTCCTGTTTGCTAAACAGGAGAAAGAGGGTGTGATATGATCATAATCAGTATTCCACAATCCTGATATCATTTTTAAATACTCTCCTTTGTATTCTCTCCAATATATCAGAATCACAACAGAAACCAGGAGACCAGACCTGCACAGAATAGTCCAAGTGAGGTCTTATCAAGGCCATGTAAAGAAGCAAAATAACATCCTTATCTTTACATGTGAACATTCATTTCAACATTGCAATTATCTTTCGAGTTGTATTTACAATCTTTGCCACATGGTCCCTAAACTTCAACTTCCTATCTATTAACACTCCAAGATCCCTAGCCTCATCAGTTTCTTCTAGCCTAATCCCACCAATATAATACGACATTGGATATCTAATCATGCCAAAGTGAATGACTTTACATTTACTCACATTGAACTAACATCCGTTTTCCCATGCCCACAATTCCAGCTTATTCAAATCAATCTGCAAAGACTGCATATCAGCAGCATTCCTGATTACTCTACCTATCTTTGCATTATCAGCAAATAGCTGCATGTTGCTTGTCAACTCCTTCCCAATATCATTAATATATATATATATATTGAACAACAGTGGACCAAGCACTGATCCTTGTGATACACCACTGGTTACCTTAAACCTTGCAGACTCAGATCCCTAATATACCACTTTTTGATATCTGTCAGTCAGCCACCTTCTTATCCATGCTAATATTGTATAACCCAAACCCATTTTCTCCAATTTATGCAACAGTCTACCATGCTGTATTCTGTCAAAAGCCTTAGCAAAATCCAAAAGTACGATGGCATATCCATTCCCCTTGTCTAGTTCAATGGTAACATAGTCATAGAATGTGAGCAAGTTGCTAAAACATGACCTTCCCTTAGTAACCCCATGTTGTCCATTGCAAAGTAGAGATTCACTGTCAACCCATTTCTGAATGCGGGCTGTAACCAATTTTTCTAAAATCTTCACCACCACTCCTGAGATATTAATTGATCAATAGTTGGATACATCGGTCTTTGCACCACCCTTGTGCAATGGAATTACAATACATTCCTTTCATTCATATATCAATACATGAGGTAGAAAAAGCCAACAAAAACTTGAAATTTGGAAAGGTAGCTGGAATAGATAATATTCAAACAGAAATGTTCAAATGTGGAGGTAAAAGTTTTACAGTAGCTACTGTAAAATTCCTGCATAATTCAGAGGGTCTGATCAGATGGTAGAATTCCAGATGATTGGAGTAGAGCTCTCATAATTCCCATGTATAAAAAAAGGGAATAAAGCTGAATGTGAGAATTACAGAGGAATTTCTCTACGAAGTGTTAGTGTTCCAGATAAGATTTATGCAAGCATACTTGAAAAGAGGCTGAGCAAAATTGTGAAAGAGAAACTGGATTTAAGCTAAATATAGGTTGTCAGAATAAGTTTTGTATCTGGAAGAAGCATACAACAAGCTGCCCAGAGATAAGCTATTGAAATGTATATGGGGTAATGCTCCACTTACCCCATATAATTATACTGAGAATTACAGAGGAATTACTTATACAAGGAAACACATAGTCTACATTTAAGTTGTAAGTCAGCAGTTAGAATTGAAGGAAACAGAGGAAGATGGTTTTATGTAAAATCAAGAGTAAGACAAAGATGCACATTATCTCCACTCTCATTCATCATGTATATGGATAGCATTATCAAAGAAAGTGACATTAAACCCAACATCAGAATTTAAGATATCAAATTTAGTTCTTTGCTTTATGCAGAAAATGTTGTACTCCTAAATACATCTAGTACAAGTCTCCACAATTCTCTAACTAAAATTGCATAACAGTTGCAGCAAATTTGGCATAAAAATCAGCAATGAAAAGACTAAAATTATGAAAATAGGCAGGAACATAGAATATTCAAACTGAATCAGTGACACTGTGTAAAAGTAAAATATTTCAGCTTTTTATGCACAGTGTTTAGTGAAGATGGCAAATTAAATTTGGAAACAGACAACAGAATAAGTAAAGCTGGTACAGTAGGGAGGCAGTTGAATAAATTTAGATGGAATAAGAGAGTACTTAGCCAGAACACTAAACTAGCAGCATACAAGACAGCATTCAAACCAGTTTTAAGTTATGGATTTGAGAATTGGGTTAGAAAGAAAGCACTTGATCAAAGACTAAAAACCACAGATATGAGTTCTTAAAAAAATTAGGAGTCCCAAACAGATGGCATCACTATCAGAATCATATTTAAAATGAGGACATTAGGAAGGAACTCGACATTGTATGCACCGAAGGATGGATGAACAGGAATGTGTGATCAAATCCACCTAGACCTTGGTTGTCCTCTGGACAACCAAGGTCTAGGTAGATTGATTCAGATTATTAATAATGTAAAATTATTCATAATGATGCTTAATGGTATAACTAACACCAAGAGGAAAAAATACATTTATTAATCTCATTAATATTTTGCTGATTTTCTAACCAGCATCACAGAGCCCAATTATAATTGTGAAAGCATACAGCACTAAACTAAGTAATTGTAGAAACCATTTAAATTGTAACTGACACCTAATGCTCTTATTCTGTGGATCTGATAACTACAAAGTTAATTTAGAGTAGTCTTTCTATTATGTCTTAAAATAATATTCTCCCAGATGTTTGGTAAATTAATGCAATCGTAGTTGAGATTAGGAGAGTGATTAACCGCTGATACTGATTCTAAGAATAGCCTCTCAGACTTGTAATAATGACTTCTATGTAATATAAACTAAGTAATTTTTGATAATAATTAGATGGAGAAAAACTAAGATGTTTTCTCCATCTAATCTTATATGAAGGAGTATCCAGAGCATCATCTGCCAATTCCAACTTGCCATACAGATGATCTTGGATGTAATTTTTTGTTTTTCAAGGCAGATGTTAACTGATCTGCCAGTGTGTCCAAAGTAGGCTAATCTGCAAGCACAAAGGACTTTATACACTTCCAGATGTTCAAGAGAATTTAGTCAATCTTTAGGAGGATGTATAAAAGTAACTAGATGAATCTTAGAATCAGCATTAGCTATGAAGCCTTCTCCCAACCTCAACAAGTATAGCTGCATTAATTTACTAAAGATTTTTAAGATTTAATAGACCCACTTTTGTCTTTTTTTTTTTTTTCTTCTAATTCTTAGTCACTTATTATTGATAATGTTCAGTTTTAACAGTCAAGACCAGATCTCTCTTCTCAGACAGACAATGACATCCAGCCTTTCTTAGTGCAATCATATTACTTCTATACATCCTTGGCTCCTCTCAAACAAACTTATCTTTTTCACTCAAGACATTATTTTTCATCTATTCACAAACTAATTCTGTATAAATACCAAATCAGCCCAAAGCTAGAATAATGCTATCACATTTGGAAGTATATATAAACCTCCCTAGATATTCTTTATACTGTTCAGAAGAGAACAGCTAATCACCCCACCCCTCTCTCTCTCACACACACACACTCTCTCTCTCTCTCAGTCAGAGTTTCACAAATGGTCAGTTTCTGCATTATGTAGGTTCTGCAGATATTTCCATGGGTATTGTTCAGAACTGGCATCCATCATGATTCCATTTCTGCTTAACCTACAATAACATGAGAAACAGCTGCCTAACATCCTGATACAGTTGAATTGTTGACCTGCTGAATGCGCGACTCCCAATTTCATATTTCAATTTCATCTATCATGATTCTGTGTGAGAAGTAGATTTTTTATTTATTTTTTACCTGGAGAGTGGTGATTAACTGTAATGGATTGCCAGAGATAGCTGTGAATGCTCCGACAGTGAATGAGTTTAAGGAGAGGCATTATGTGAATTATAGTTAGCATGGGACTCTTGCAAAGTCTTCTGACTTTGTGGAGATATCCATAGATATCCATAATAATAATAATAATTCTGTGAACCACTACAAATCTCTTCCAAGAAATAAAACTACAAAAAGCAACAAAAGCCCAACCAAAGAATCCTCCCCCCCCCAGCAAATAACTACCTTGAATATCTGTGGTACTCAAGTTCAGTATCTATGGTGAATTTGATATGCAGGTGTAGGCTATTGATTTTGGTTAGGAATGAAGGCAGATCGGGAAGTGGTCATTATAGCAAAGGCATCATCCACATAGCATGCTCCTGGAATGAGAGAGGGAGAAGTCAGGGCACCCACCTTGCACTGACCTTTCTCATGTGAGGCTTCTCGTGAATGATACAAAAGATGGTTGTTATAGAAAGTCCCAACCTTGCGGAGATTTATTTGAGCTTCAGCCATCTGTCATTGAACAGTTCCTCCTCAAAAAGAGACATTTTCTCAGTCATCACTTCCACAGGCCATCCATCACAAGGATCATCTTTTATGGTGAAATATGAAAGAAAAGCTTACCCATAAACACCATCCAATAGCTGTTTGATAGCACTTGGAAAAAGTCCTTGTGAAAAACCTTATCAAAGCATGGCATTCAATTTTTAACATTACAGCCACTTAGTTTGCCACGTGTTAGTCAAACGAGTGCCTCCAACTGCATGACGCAGGTAGAGAGTTGAAACACTAACCTCTCCCTCGATGAGTCTGCCGACTCCTTGGAGATGCCCTGAATAATAATAATAGATGGTGCTATTTGTCATGCACAATGTTTTAAAATTGGCACGAATTTTGTATGTCAGGCTAGAAACTTTTGGAACCTACCTTGTAATTATGCTTAAAGCCAATAAAATGGGCTTGTATTATAATATAGGCAAATTCATATAAAGTTTTTATAGCTGCAAATAACCTATGACAAGATATTCTTCCTTCTTCTGTCAATAACCATATACTTTTACTGACACACTGCTCTATTCTCTACCATGAAAACTATCAACCATCTGATGACTCACTTTGATTGTGGACAATTCTTGGCTTAAACAATCAAACCTAAATGGCTCCAAATGGACTGAACCATTTACTGTTTCTACCAGTTTCTCTCTCCCTCATTCTTGCTCTGGGAATGCATATCACTTCAGTTCATATCAAAAATACCGTGCAACTTCTACCTGGAAAAAAATATTATGATAATAAATCATTCTGAGCCCTATTGAGTAAAGAACTATTTTCTACTCAGAATAAGAGAGCAAACAGTCATGAACAAACCATATCATTTTCAAAATGCCAAACTATTAAGAGCCACAGAAACAATATAAAGGTAGATCACCAATTTCTGGCAACAAGTGTCCTAGAAAATCAGTGGTGCTGAATCAACAAAGATTACATAATAATAATTCGATACAAAATTAATAACGGAAAAAAAAAAAAAACTCACGTATAAAGATTATTTAATAGTATAATTTTTGCCTGTGTGTCACAGGCATCTTCAGTACATTAAGCTCAAATTAAACAATAACTGACAATTCCAAAAAGCGCCACCTAAGTAATTTTGGAATTGTCAGTTATTGTTTAATTTGAGCTTAATGTACTAAAGATGCCTGTGACACACAGGCAAAAATTATACTATTAAATAATCTTTATACGTGAGTTTTTTTTTTTTCCGTTATTAATTTTGTAACGATATGTCTACTCAGGGTATACCTCTTTTAAAACTTATAATAATAATTCATGAGTACACCCGACCCATTAATTATGTTTCTAAAGCACCACAGACTGCTAGAAACTTAAATATTAAATGTAAATTAAATGTGAATTAACTGATTAAATGAAATGCATTAGTATAAAGGATATAAATGATACAGTGCAAGTAGATATGGACTTGTGCTGGGCCCTTGCTTAGGGCCTAGCTAGATTTAAATGTTAACAAAAGAACCTAAGAATCACCCAAAATCAAGAGATCACCATCAAGTACAGATGTAAATAATTAAAGCATGTGTGTATGAGCTATGCTATCTGTGGTAGTTCAGTGATCTTCTCTGGTGGTCATGGAAACTTCAAGTTCAGTTTCTTAATTTTGTCTGGACCAAAAGAGTGCCGAACCATCTGTTGCCAGAAAAGCAGTGATGTACTCTACTAAATATCAATATAGCTATATTAAATAACAGTTATGAATAAAATATACAACCTGTTAATGGCCATAGAGCATTAACTGCAATACCATCTTTTTTAAATTCTTCTGCCATACCAAGAACACACATTGACATCCCATATTTAGCCATTGTATATGCTAAAATAAAATAAGATGTTATCTTTAAATAATAATGTAGCATAAAATATTTTATAAATATTTTATAGCAAAAAAATATATATAAAAAATATTACAAATATTTTTTATGAAAGCAATTTAAACTGCAGGAACAGGAAGATAACAGATATGTACTATTTGAAAAATTTATTAGAAACAACCCATAACATATTAACAAATTTCTGCTGCCATGGTCCGATAGAGATGAGCTGAGAAGAAGGGCCATGATTGCGACTGAGTCAATGTGCAGAAGGAATAGCGTGGAGGTTGTGGAATCGTGTGTATGTGTGTGAATCTGATGAACAAAAGGACTCATATAAGGCAAATGGTTTGAACTTGAATGGATTCAGAGTTATGTATCTGGAGAAAGTATTGTTCAGTGGGATTTCAGAGTGCAGATTCAGGGAAATGAATGTTTGGGGAAGGGGGATGCACATAAATATGGGGAGGCAACAAAGTGAGTGGAAGAGAGCAATCACATGACGAATGTGGCTCCCCAAGGTTCGTAACCTTAGTAGATGATATTCAACCAGAAATGCTCAAATATGTAGGTATAAAAGTTTTATAGTGGCTGCACTCCATAATTCAGAAAGCCTGATCATTAAGTTTGAATTCTAGATGATTGGAGTGAAGCTCTCAATGGTACTCATCTAAATTAAAATAAAGCAGTGTGAAAGTTTGTGAGGAATTTTCTTACTGTTTCAAGTAAGATTTACACAGGCATAATTGAGAAGAGGTTAAGAAAAATGGGGAGAGCAATTTCGAGAGAAGAACAAAATGGATTCAAGGCAATTAGGGGTTGTCAGGATCAGATTTCCACTTTCAAATACTCTGAATTAGCTTTGCTTTAGAAACACCCACCTAATTAAGCGTTGGTCCACCTCTCTGTGCAATCATGGCTCGGAGACACCTAGGAACAGATCGTACAAGGTGTTGAACAGCCTCTACATGTAACTCAATCCATGTCCACAGCAGCCTTCACACCCTACTCTAGCATATCCCACATATGTTCAATGGGTAATAGTCAGGGGAGTTTTGGTGCCAAGGAAATCTGGCAAGTTCGTTGTAATGTTTCTCCAACCATTCAATAGTTGTATGAGTCTGATGACAAAGTGTGTTGTCCTGTTTAAAGATGGCACTGTGATCAGGGCAGACCTCCTGCAGATATGGATGGAGATGGTCAGCTAACAGGTCCCTGTAGTTTTTACCATTCTCTGTTGGTTATCATCCCACAAACACTGAATGGTAAAAACTACAGGGACCTGTTAGCTGACCATCTCCATCCATATCTGCAGGAGGTCTGCCCTGATCACAGTGCCATCTTTCAACAGGACAACACACCTTGCCAGAAAAAAGCTCCCCAGACAATAACACCACCTTCACTGTCTGTTGAAAGTTTCAACAGGTAGTGAAGGTAAAACTGACTGAGAGGTAAAGTCTTCAATAATATACTGCTAAATTGGGAAGAATTAATTGCCTACTTCACCTTCTGTGAACAATCTGGAGGTCAGGATACAAGGTATAAGGCATGGATGATAAAAGAGATGTTACAAGATAGGATGAATTATTTTTACTTTGTATTTGCTACTCCCATTGTTAAAGAGTTTGAAAGGCTTAATGTTTTGTTCCAGCAAACCTATGCTGATCCTTACGATCTTGCCAAAGAACTGTGCACACAAAGAGATAGTCTTTATCAAAGGCTGTACAACAAAGATGGAACATGCAAAATAGTAGAAAATGTAGACTTTGGAATTAAATTTGATCAAGAAATTAGGACGTACTTGATCAGCTTTAGCACTTCTCCTAGTATGGAACAAGAAAATAATAAAATAAAGTCTGTGAAATTTAGGTGCCAAGCCATGCCTCAAGAATCGTTGAATCAAGTGAACAAGCAGCTCCCTGAGTCAGCTGATATATTTAAAGGTCTGTCAGTTTTAAATTCTAAGCCAAACAGAAAAGGGAAAATTTTCTGATCTGCCATTTTTCCACCTAATAAACTATGTTGATGTGGTCGAAGACCAATACAGAAAAATTAGCTTTGTTGCGTGGAATGAAGAAGAAAACTTCAAACAAGATGGAATTCCTAAGGAAGCTTTAGAATTTTAGCAAGCAGTATCCAAACACAATAATATTAAAGAACTGTCGAATTATGCCTTAACATGCCTTTTCGTGCCAGCAAGTAATGCAACAGTTGAACGAATTTTTCCTTTATGTAACATCTATCAAAACTAAACCCAGAAACAGGATGCAAATTAAACTGCTGGATTCAATTGTAAGAATCCGTTCATTCTTAAGTGATAACAATATGTGCTGTCAAAACTTTAAATGTACTCCTGAAATGCTACAAATGCACAACAGCAAAACCCTTTACGACTCGACTGCAGAAAAAGAAGAACAAGATATTCAATATCTTGAGGAAGTGCTGTCAAATTAACAGCTGAGTTTCATTATGCACATTTAATTATTGGTATGTTAATTCACACAATTCAATCATTTTATATCTTTGGCCATATTTTTGGCCTAATACTTTTCCAAAGTGGCCATTTTTGGCCATAAGCTGTTGTGTTCATCTGGCAACTCTGGTTGAAACCCAACTGTGCAACCAGGAGATAGGGCTTCATGCTGTTTATGCCAAATGCAAACCTGGTCATCAGCATAGTGCAGCAGGAAATGGAATTCATCACTCCAGATGACCTTCTTCTCAACCACCTGTTGAGGGTTCATTGCCGATGTTCCTTGGCCGATGTGAGACGTTGTTTGCAATGCCTGACTGTCATCATAGGTACCCTTGTTGATCTCCAGCCGTGGAACCACCAGGGAATACACCAGATGTACTGGTGGGTGAGCTGTGTGACTGTTGTTGCATGTCGTTGCCGAGATACCAGTCAAACCGGCATGTTTAAATGGCCAGTTTGCCCACTTTGTGGGATGAAAACCAGTTTCCTGGAGCAAAAACCATGTCGCCATTTTGAACTGTTTCATTTTTTCTTGCATTTCATTTGTATAGTTCAGTCTACAGTTCACCTGTAAAAGCTGCTCTACTTTAATTCTTTTTAATTTTTTTTTAATATACTGTTCTTTTCAATGTGAGATTCATTTTTATCCTACTTTAAACCAAGTGGTAATCATATGTGATTTAAATCCTCTGTACTGAACCTGAACCAGAATGAAGATATCACTGTTAACAATATTATTCTTGTGTCTTCTCTGAGTGCGAATATATACATCTTTAAGCTGAAACATAGTAATGACTGGTCTGAATTCTGAACAGTAATTCAGCAGGTTCTTACCATTTTATTAGCCATGTTCTTTTCTCCAAATTTTCCCAAACTCTTCTATATGACTGGCAGGATCCATTTCCTACTCTGCTGCTTAGATCTCCAGCAAGGACCAGCTTTTCCATTTTCTTCATGTCAGCTGCATTCTCTAATGATTTGAAAAATTCATCTACTCCTTCCTTAGAAGAACCTTCTGTAGGAGCACAGACACAAATAAGTTTCATTTCTCTTTGGAAATTTTCCTACATAACTACTTGAAATTGCCTTCCAATCATGAATCTTCATATTTGGTGTTCGTTGCTGCTACCACTTCCTTATTTCATCATTACTGACTGAAAGTAACATCCTATGTTCATTATTTAGGATTTTACATGCTTTAGTCTTGTCTCACCTTACACCAATTATGACCACATGGTACTGTTACAATTCTTCTTCAGGTTTGATTTCCTTTCCATTGATATTGCTTATGTTGATGGTTCTTCAATTCTTCTGAAGTTGTGTGTTTGTTCTTATAGCTGACTTTTTACTTTTTACTGTTTCTCTGGTTCCCTGACAAAAAAAATCGGGTCCTTGTTTGGGTAGGTAAAGTCCCAGGTAGCAAGAAATCACATTACATTGTAAGATTCACCTTTTAATAAAACTATATAAATTAATCTAATAATCATTACATTCAAAAATATTCTATAAACAAATATTGAAAAACAGCTGTATTTTATTCTTCTTATTAAGTATAAAGTTCACAATTTTGTTTGCTATTACATCAACTTCTTGTTGATGTAATAGTAAACACCAATTAGAAAATGTTTTTCAAAGGATTATCATTTCCCATAATCCCCTCCTACTTAAAGGATAATTAAACTTACCTACATGATCTTTGAACCAATTAGCAGTCATGTTTAAAGGGGGACTTAAGTTGAGAATATGTGGATTTGATGATTTTTTCAAATAAGGAACACAGCATTTTGATCTACAAAGAGAAAATATCTAATTATTGATAAGTGGTTTCAACTCATGGAACAAAATCACATTCAAGTTAGAAGACAACTAAAGAATCACAAGTAGATGTGATTTTACAATTTATTGGCATAAGAACATCAGTGTCAGCACTTTGATATCTCTAGGTTTATTTCAAAGTTTAAATTTTTTTAGTGTCCCTACATGATGAGGAAGATGTTCCATCAGTCTTCTGCAGATGAGTTGTAACACAAAATATCACGTTCAGTAATTATTTTTAGAATATTTTATGAGTAAGAAAACCTACAAATATTAGAAAAATGCTTCTCCAATTAAAGATTACATATAAATCCCCTGAAAAGCATAGCCGTGATCTTCTCCAGAAGAACAGTATCTCCTACAGGGGACATCTTTCTGTTCAACACCAAAATTCCTTGGAAAACAGAAGTCAGATACCTTGGTGTACTGCTGGACAAAAGACTAACATTCAACCACCACCACATCAAGGACTCATGTGCAAAGGCATCAAAAGCTATCGCCAAGCTCTATCCCCTAATAAACAGAAACAGTAAATTACACACCAGAATCAAACTGCTCCTTTAAAAACTGATGATTCATCTTATAATCACATATGCTTTGCCAGCATGGAGCCATACCACTGACATACATCCTCAAACTGCAGCGAGTGCAAAACAAGTGCCTTCGTATGATTCTGAATGCTCCATGGTTTGTCAGAGATCTTCAACTTCATCGGGACACAGACATCCCCTATATATACTCTTTCCTTCAGTCTCTTGCAGCAAAGTATTTCCTAAAAACGTCTACACATCCCAATCCACTGGTGCAACAAGCTGTGACTATGATGAAACGGATCTGTACAAACACAAAAGACCTAAAGCCATCCTGATTTCAAGAAATGATCTACAATCCCATTGCCCTCTCAGGGCGAACATATTGCTCATAAACTTTTTTTCTTCACTGTATCCATTCAGACAGCGGGAAATATGAAAAGCATCTTGCTTCACCCTTGGAGTCAATAAAGTTGAAGTTAAAGTAGCACCTAGAACTGTTAATAAACTGGATTTTATATACCACATAGAAAGAGGCATTAAGTCTCTTCCTATTAATATAGCTAATAAAATTCATTTAGAAACCAGCAATGTTCTGAATAAAAAGAAAACCTTATATAGCAATCTTACAAAAACAGAACTAGCAGCAATCAAGTCACTAAAAGCTAATCAAGATATAATTATGACAAAATCGGACAAAAGTAATGCCACCGTCGTCCTTGACAGGTCAACTTACATCCATCAGATGAATCAACTAGTCTCAGATAACAGCACCTATCAGTTTGTAAACTATAATCCAACTAACAGAATAAAGAAAAAAATGGAGAAATTACTTAAGTCCATCACTTTTTGGCCGTCAGACACTATTAAAAAACTTATACCCCATTACGCCCATTCTCCCAGAATATATGGTGTTCCTAAAGTACACAAAACAAAACGTTCCATTTCGGCCGATAGTTGAAGGAATAGACAGCCCTAATTATCACTAGCCAAGAAATTAGCACTCAAGGAGTTGGTAGGTCATTCCCCCTCCTATATAAAGAACACACACAACACTTTATAAACAAAATTAAAAACATAACACTTGGCAAAGATGATTTATTAGTCAGTTTTGACGTTTCTGCCCAATATTACGGCAAAATAAATTTTACCTACAGAAAGAAGGTATAGCCATGGGCTCACCACTATCCCCCCCAATTGCTAACTTTTATATGGAAGCTTTTGTGCAAAGTGCTCTTGATTCCTTTACTCTAAAACCTATAGTTGGATTATATATGTTGCCGATGTTTTTGTTATCTAGCCACACAGTCAACAAACACATTCCTTAGCCACCTGAATAAACAACATGAATGCATACAATTTACTACTGAAATTGAAAATCAGAACTCGCTCCCGTTCCTGGATACACTGGCCACACGTCTTCCCTCAGGCAGTCTATATTTCATGGTTTACGGCAAAACAATACTGGCCAATATATACATGCTAACTCATATCACCACCCATCGCAAAAATTTGGAGTCATTAACACCCTTAAAAAACAGAACTATAACAATTTGCTCTAATCAACAAGCTCTTAAACAAGAATGAAAAAATTATTAGCAACACATTTATAAATAATGGCTATAACAAAAATATTATTAATAAAGTTCTTTATAAAACTTCATCAAAAAGGAATATAGATTACAGTAAAACCATAGCCATCCCATACATTAAAGAGTTATCAGAAAAAATCAATAGAATCCTACACCATTATAATCTTAATGCCACTTTTAAACCACCTATAAAATTAAAAAACATATTCAACTCCTCTAAGGATCCTCTCCTCCCATTGAAACATCCTGGAGTTTATTGCATCTACTGCACCTGTAACTTACCTTATATTGGTGAAACTGGACATACAATCCCTATACGTAAAAAAGAACACAAAAGACACATTAAATATTTTGGTAAGCAGGCCTCTCAGATCACGCTCTTAACACCTACACCAAATTGATTGGACAGGTACCTGCTCTTAACATCATACAAAAACCTGGTATGAAAGAAAATTTAAAGAAGCCTGCGAACTTCTGATTGACCACCCTAATCTGAACAGTAATGGTGGCATAAAAATTCCAAGAATTTGGATGGCACATATTCAGCCTACTTAGTATCTAGCATACTTTAGGACTTTAAGCAATTTTCAGCTTTTATTAGAAACTATTCCATACCAATTAGTTGAAATGTACAGTGGTGCCTTGGTTAACAACGGCCTCAGATAACGACATACTTGGTTAACGACAAGTGGCTGTAAGAAAGTCTCTTGGTTAATGACTCGCGATTATGTGAACCTCTATCCGATCTAAAAAACTGGAATTTTCCGATCGCACCCAGCCACATGCAAGAAGACACTGTCAAACAGAGAACAGCCACGCGGCATAGCTGTGAAGCTCAGATATGTTTGACCCATCATAGCCAGCTGTTTACGTTTTCCGTTTATTGTTTCTTTTCTTGTAGTGTACTGTGATTTATTTTAAAATTTGTGATTATAAATGCGTTTTATGATGAAAATGAGTATTTAAGCACTTATTTTTTATGTGTTGGTTCATATAGACAATAAATCAGTGGGTGGGTGTCACTGTTCATTCACCATCAAAAGGCAAAATCAAATCTCATCTGTATAATAATTGTTGTATCTATAAGCTGCTAATCAGTGTATGTTACGGTAAGTGCTATATCTAATATCGTCACCTTACAAGCAAAATGCACTAAGTCAAAAATTGCAGGTTTCGAATTTAACTGTTAACTTTTATTTCAAAAAGTTATCTTTTTAAACTTTTACTTTTATTTTCAGGTGACGACATGTTCTTTGTATCCCTTGTCTTAGTGTTGTACAATTTGTAATAATACCGTATTTTGCATATCTTTTTTTTTTTTTTTATAGAGTGAATTTTTTTTACTGTGTGACAAAATGGGTCCCAAAAAAAAAAGCTGGTGAGGGAAAAAAAACAGAAAAATTTTCTCTATTGAACAGAAGAAAGAAATAATAGCAAAACATCATGAAGGTTTAAAAGTTATGCAGCTAGCTCGAATATATGAAACCAGTCATTCTACAATATCAACAATTTTGGCTAAGAAAGAAGAACTTATGGTAGCTAAGGTTGCTAAGGGAACTTCAAGGTTGAATGTCAGAGGGCTTCTTTTTGAGCAAATGGAAAATCTATTACTAATTTGGATCAAAGAAAGAGAAATGGCAGGCAATACTACATCTCAAAATGCAATCTGTCAGAAAGCTGAACAGATTTATCAAGATTTGAAAAAGAAGACTTCGGGATCAAGTTCTGAGGTAGATGATGATTTCAAAAGGTAGCAGAGGTTGGTTTGACAACTTTAAAAACAGGAACAGGAATTCATAGTATGGTCAGACACTGAGAGGCAGCTAGTGCTGACAAAGCAGCAGCAGATAAATTTGTCAATAGCTTTACAAGAATTATAGAAGAAGGAGAATACCTAAACAAGTCTTCAATTGTGATGAGACTGGATTATTTTGGAAGAAAATGCCCAATAGGACATTTATCACAAAATAAGAAAAAACACTTCCTGGGCATAAACCAATGCCCAGGAAGATATATACCTATGAATGATAGGTTAACATTGCTTTTAGCAGCAAATGCAAGTGGAGACCGCAAGGTAAAACCAATGTTAATCTACCACTCAGAGAATCCCCGAGCATTCAAAAAGTTCAATGTCTCTAAATCCAATCTTGGTGTTTTGTAGTCTAACAGCAAAGCCTGGGTCACAAGAATAGAATTTAGAGACTGGATTCACGAAGTGTTTGGACCAACTGTCAAAGCCCATCTTGAGCAAAACAATCTGCCTCTAAAAGCCATTTTAACCTTGGATAATGCACCTGGCCATTTAACTGGCATACAAGAAGAGCTGCCAGAGGAATTAGATTTTATTGAGGTGATTTTTCTTCCTCCCAAGACTACATCTCTGATTCAACCTATGGATCAGCTGATAACTGCAAATTTTAAAAAACTTTACACAAGGGCACTTTTTACCAGGTGCTTTGAAATGTGCAATGCTACCAACATATACCTAAGAAAATTTTGGAAGGAAGAATTCAACATTGTCATAGCAATTAGGCTAATTGTAAAGGCTTGGCAAGAAGTAACAATGAAATGCCTCAAAGCAGCATGGAGGAAATTGTGTCCTTCCTTTAGTAATAAAGAAACTTTAGATGAAGGACACAAATTGGTAAAGGATATTGCGGCAAATGCTCATGATTTAACTTGGAAGTACAGGAAGATGTTCAAGAATTATTGGAGATGCATGACCGAGAACTGACTACTGACGAGCTAAAAGAACTTTTCAAGCAGAAATGTGAAGAAAAGGAAATGGAAATTTCATCTGAAGATGAGGAGGGAGAGAAAGAACAAATTACAACTGCTGAAATCAAAAATGTTTTGGCAAAGTGGGAGGAAGTTAAATGTTGCTATGAAATGGAATCCAAACAAATCTGAGGTTATCAGAACTGCAGATCTATTTAATGAAAAGTCCATGCAGTTTTTCAGAAACATTTTAAAAAAGAGGCAGAAGCAAACAACCCGAGACATGTTTTTTACAAGTCCATTTGTCAAAAAACTCCGAAGTGAGCCCAATTGTCCTTCTGGTAAAGACTGATAATTAAAAACTGTTTTCATGAACAATTCATTTTATTAATTTTTTTGTAACAAATACATATACTGTATAATAAATAAATGATATTCACCATATTTTTATGACATTTTAAATGAGTTTTATCTGCATTTTTAATATGTACTATGGTTGTGGGGAGGAGCTAGAACAAATTAATCAATTTTCAATTAAATCTTATGGGGAATCGCACCTTGAATAATGACGGTAATCCTGGAACAGATTACCGTCGTTAACCAAGGCACCACTGTATATGTATAATCACAGTTTTTTTTTCTCGGGAGACCCTGTAACCCCTAGAGAGCGCATCCCCTGGGTGGCGGATAGGAGAGCTCACCATGTGTGTGTGTGTGTGTGGTGGGGTGGTCCTAATATGCTGAATAAGGACTTGTGGAGCAGGGCCATAAGGGGCAATCATCTTGATTGTAAGAGAAGCGGCACTCCCATGAACTCCTAGCTGGATCTATCCTCTCCTTCTTCTACTTTGAGGAAGATCCACTTACTTTAATCTTTCCTATAAGGCCTTATCAGCCAACTCTTCTTATTTTCTGACACCCTTATGCTATTAGAGTACTCGAGGGCCATGGGGTCTTTTCATTTCTGGCCTTACAACTATGCCCTCTCTATAAACCTTACTATAATTCTTCTATAATCTACTCTTTCCCCTTCAATATACCCTATTCCTCCTATGGGTTTAAATTTGGAAGAAGTTCAGAAGCCTTAAGGTAGCAGCCCTACCACTGAACTATTCCATCATCAGGCTAGTCCCCTGACATGGAGAACATAATTCTACTTGTAAGCTGACAGAAAAAGATAATCGGATTGAATCTATGGGAAATGACCCTGGAATGGAACAAAAACAAAAATGGAAACGACAAAATATAACATACATAGCAAACTGGAATGTAAGAGGAATAGATATAAAGAAATAGAATTAGACCAATTATTAAATGAAAGAAATTTTAAAATAGCAATAATCACTGAAACAAAAAAGAAATTAAAAGGAACTATGAGAACCGAAAATTTTAATGTGATATACAGTGGAGTCGTGGTATTGAAAATTCAATACTACAAAATATTGTGCATATATTATCAGCAAATGTGAGCGTTAAGTCACGTAACTCATATAGGATTGACAATTGTGCTGCTCCGAACTATATCACACATTCCTTAGTTTAACACTCTTAAATTTATACTCATTTCCTTTCACAGTTTATAACATGCTACAGTCCTATTCTATCTCTGGTTAAGTCCTCAGATCCTGAATTATATATCATTCATTCACATTAATTAACAAGAAAATTTCACGATACTGTTTTACACTGGGTTCTTGTGCTTGTTCTTTTTTTTACTCATCTCTGGATCCTCAAAATGATTTCTTCTTGCTGAGGAAAGTATTTGGGGGTTTCTCGATCATGTATAGGCCTACTCATTTCCAGTAGGCCATGCCCTTTTTTCCAGGGAGATACTTGGGGTAAAGTAATTCCTTCGACGTGAAGCATTCTACATAGACTCTGAGCTTTTCCGCAGACTACCTTGTCTTTTCCAGAATAATGCTATTCTCCTCGGGTTCACGATTCATAACCTTTCCTATAGATATGTGGCGCTTTCCATTCTCTTCTGCCGGGAATCGGGGCAGAGATTTCCATGATTCCTTTCCATGAAATGATTATTGATTCTGCTCTTTTGACTCAGACACCTGGATGGAGAAAGTCACAGAAATTATCCAAGCTGGCATGAAGGCCTTTATCCTTCATTCTACAAAATTCTCATCCATTTTCCAAGCCCTGGTTCAACAGAAGATGTACAAAAGTAGTTGAAAAAAAAAAAAAAAAAAACTCAGCTTACTAAATGTGGTATGCATCAAGAACCCTAGCTTCATACTTAGCCTAGGCTGAAGCACACAATAAATGTATAACAACTATCAGCAAATTCAAATCCAACTTCATAAAAACTAATAGTAGAAAACTTTCCTCTTATCAAAATGGAAACCATGCCTTCTAGTTCTTTACAAAAGTCATCAGGTGCAACTTCTGCTCATCTGCACTTCTATCTCTCTATCTCTCTCTCTCTCTCTCTCATCCAGATAAAATGTTACAGTTACAGCATCCAAAGATAAAAATTACTTCTTAGCATCACTTTTCCTCTAACTGCTCCATACATGATGAAGGTAAATCACATCCTTGCACAAAAGCAACTGAGTACTAGATGCTTCCTGTGGCCTTTCAGTAAAAAGACATTAGAAGAATACTAAAATAACCTAGACATACTAAAGGCTTCTGGTCATAATGCCATCTCTCCTATTGTACTCAAACATTGTGCTCCAGAGCTAACATATGTCTTCTCAACTCTTGAATTTTTTATACTCAGCGAGCACCTATACCAACACATTGAAGCAATCATATATCTACCAAGTTCCAAAAAATTGCCATCACCTTAATAAAGACCTCCCACTGATGAGGTCTCATCAGTGGGAGCCTCTCACGAGGAGATATAAATGTAGAAAGTATTTTCTACTTTCGAAATGCAAACTTGACTTGTTTGTCTGTTTGCTTACTTGGGAAATGGAGTAAAACCAGGTTTAAAATTGCTTGGTATCTTTAACAATCATTGAACAAAGTTTTAATTTTTATTAAACAAATAAATAATATGATATAATTATGTTACTACTTACTTTTAATGAGATGGTTGAGCTTCTCAGCCCTTGCAGAGTTGCTGGATATCTGGCTCATTATTGGTCAATTTCAGTTGAAGATCGGCACACACACTAAGACGATTTCAGTATTTTGTTTTTATTTGAAGGAGTGATGAAAATCCTTTCTCACAAAGATAGGTTGTAGAAAATTGCATGACAATTTTCAGTGCTTCTTCAGATAATTTGGGAAATTCACTTCTCACTGAAGGCGAGATCCAAAATCAAGACAATCCAAGATCATGGAAATGCATTTTAAGTCCACTGTCACTTGAAAGCTCAATTAAATTGACTGTTTTCGATAACAAAAGGTCATTCTCGTGACTGCAAGCCTGAAATGAATCGCGAATCCATAGAAATTCCTTATAAAAGTTATTTGGAAAATATGTTTCAAAATTCCATTTCAGATTTTTTAGGTGGTCGCAAACCCTTTCCAGAAACTCAGAAACAAAATATCATTTTCCACTAAAAAGGATTCCAATGTTGAAAAAGGTGCAAATTGTCTGTCTTTTACATAATTAATCCATAAAACCAGTTTTTTTCTTAAATACCTTTATTTTGTCATAGGCAGCAAGAACAGTTAAAGAATTTCCCTGAAGAGAGAGATTTAGTTCATTTAATTTCGAAAAAAATGCTGAAAGATAGGATAGTGTTGATAACCATGCTTTGTCAACAAGGAGTGATGCAAAATCAGAATTACATTCATTTACAAATAATAAAACTTCGTGCCTTAACTGAAATAACCTTGTTAGTACTTTGCCCCTGGAAAGCCAGCGAATTTCAGAATAAAGCAAAAGTTGTATATATTCACTGCCATTTCATCGCAGAATACTGAAAATAACCTGCTATTTATAGTTGAGCTTTAATAAAATTAACTAGCTTTACAGCGTTGTATAGCACAGTTTTGAATTCTGGTGGCATTCCCTTGGAGGCTAATGCTTCCTATGTATGAAACAATGTACCCAATTCATATCCGGAGGTACTTCCTTGACCATAGAAACAACCCCACTATGCCTGCCTGCCTGTAAGGGCGCGAGCTCCATCTGAACAGAAGCCTATGCATTTTTCCCACTGGATCTCTTTGTGTATTATGTAATTATTGAGAGTATGAAATATTTCTTCTCCAGTTGTTCAGGATGGCAAAGTTCTATAAAAAGAGAATATCATCATTAATGTTGAAATATCTTACGCAGCATATTAACTGCGCATCATTTGTAACATCAGCAGTCTTGTCTATTTGTAATGCATAATAAGGGCTCTTCTTAACTGTTTCGATTAACTGAGATTCTACGTCACTCTGTGACCAACAGTGTCATTTGAAAGAGGAATCAAATCAACATCTTTTAGCAACTTGTTGCCAAGCACAGTTTTAACCACATCTTTTATAGCTGGAAGTAGCAAATTTTCCCCAATAGAATGAGGTTTCCCTGTTTTCGCTATGCGCAAACTTAAGAGATAGGATGCTTCCAGTGCCTTCCTATTAATGGAACCCATGGCCGAAACTATATGTTTCCCATGAAACAATGTCCTGAAGCGTTGCTGAAAAAAATTCAATTGGCTTATTTTTCACATCACAATGTTTAGTTTCTAAATGTCGGAGTTTTGCAGGTTTCATGCACTCGTTCGACAACACTTCATAACACAAAACACACTGAGGTTTGTGTTCACTTTCATCTTCACACCAAGTAAACTCAAATTCCAAATATGAACTATTATATTTCCTATTGTAGTTTTTCTTTGAACTGCTTGTTTCTTCTACTTTAATAGTATCAGATTTACTCACCGTTACAACACGTGTATCACAATTAAGGTTAGCATCAGTTGTTTCATTTGCTCTTCTTTTCAAGTCCTAGTTCTAAGCCACTTTTCCATTATTAAAAAATTTCCTTGACCATAGAAAGGTTTCCGAAAAATATATAAATATATAAATACTGGGATTAGCTCAGGACACACTTTATCCAAGTATCACTTAGCACTTCTGAAGATATACTGAGCCTTGGTTGAAGGAGGGAAACTTTCAATAATAAAATCAATAAACAACACGCAATTGGTTGAAATGTGGATAACGCATGTTTACTTAAAATCTGACAAAAGGGAAGGCAGAAGCAATAAAACTATATTGTTGTTCACTTCCTCCGTCTTTTATTATTCTTCATTCTGCTGCTAAATTTGTAGCAGCAGAATGACAAATAAAAGAAAGGTGAAGTGAACAACAACATAGTTTTATTGCTTCAGCCTTTGAACATTCTGACGCTTTTTTTTTTTGAAAGTCTCCATTTGATTTCAATAATTTTTACTTACTTATTCAATTTTAATTGTTTTGTTTGGATAATTAAAAAATATATATTTATTTAATTAATTTAAGTCTGCCTGTGAACCACCTGTCCCTCGTCGTGGACCACAGGTTGAGAAACACTGCTGATGTGGTATAGGTTCTTGTAGCTATACCATTTAATATATATATATATTAAAAAACCTGATCTGAGCATGTAATGAATATTGCAAAACACTTTAGCATGCCATCTGATAAAACTTTCGACTATAGTCTGACTTAGAATATAAATACTTACGCTAAAAATGTTCCTCGTGTATTAATGTTATTCATTAGATCATATCGTTTCATAGATGTATCAAGAGTTCCACTAAGTTGAATAGCACTGGCATTATTTACAAGAACATCTATACCTCCAAACTGTTTCACAGCATTTTCTACAGCAGTCATCACTTGATTTTCATCTCTCACATCCACAATGCAAGGTAAACACTTGGCACCATGATGCTCTACTGCCATAAATGTTACAGGAAGAAAAATAAATAAATAAATAAATAATAATAACAACAAGATATTAAGCTTTTAATTTTCATGCAAGAAAAAATTAACAAAAAAAAAAACTAAATTTCAAATTAAAATACAAATAATGGGTGGAGAGGAGGAAAATAAACTGAATGAATTTGGTCATCCTGTAAGAAATACATCAAATCATTCTCTGGAAGGTTGGGAATATGATTTAGCCCTGGAAAGCAAAACAGCTAAGGAATATTTCTAAATAACTGAAAATCAGTACTCTAAATTTCACATCAAAAATTTCCAAATAACAGACCTCTCTTTAACAGAATTAATTCAAACATAATTTCATATTACAGTACACTGAATATACTGAGGAATGAAGCATCTTTTTATAATCATAAAAATATATTTACTTAAATGCTTGAATAACTTCACCACATGAGAGATCACTAAATTTTACGGCCTATAATTTTCTCACTGATATATATATATATATATATATATATATATATATATATATAATAATAATAATAATAATATAATAAAATATATATAATAATATAATATATATATAAAATTAGTTTGAATGACTATATACCGAGAATGAAAAAGAAAAGGTTTAATGTTAAGATACTACTAGTTTCATTGAATAAATCAACTTCTTCAGGTATCACAGGCAAAGAATTATATAAAAAATAACAGAGACATGATAAAATTACATCAACAGATCTAGTATAAAACACAATAGTACATTTTAAAACAGGAATGCATGCTGCAGTTCCAATTGAAGTTGACTACGTGCGTGAGCTGTCATGAGTGCATCAATACTGGACAGTGGCAATGTGTGCATCAGAAAGATGTAGCTAAGGATGTTGTTAACGTGGGATGAATCGAGCGATATTTCTGTAGATTCGATAATCTTTCTTTATCGAAATATTTCTTTCGAGTTCATCATAACACACATAGATATTAGAAGTTTGCGGCCAGTCTACGAGGTGTTGGCGGCCTTCATCCGAGTTGATAGAGAAGAGAACGTGGCTAGAGAGTGGTTATATATATATATATATAATATAATATATATAATAAAAGATATCTACTCTATACTATAAAATGAAAGCTGAAATTGGAAACGGATGTGACGTCGGCTTGAAACAGATGTAGGCTGTAACGTTTTTGTGTAACGTTTTTGTCAAGTTATTTAAAACGTTTTGAAACTCAGGGGCTACCCTGAATGTCGAGTCTTCAAAATTCGAGTCATCAGAATTCAAGGAGAACCGGCCTACCAGTCTGGAACACGGGCGGCGTAGGCATTAGGGGGCAGAGCCCCCTAGTAATATATATAATAATTTTTCTCACTGATATATATACAAAAAACAATGCAGCTGAATTTGCATATAGCTAAATTATGTATCTGCTTCTATGTGTAAAAACTCTATGTAGCTTAAAAATACCAAAGCACTTTACATAGGTTTTTTTTTTTTTTTTTTTTTTTTTTTTTTTTTTTTTTTTTTACAGAGGTCAAGTCCCATGAGAATGTTGTAAAAATAACTGTGTTTGTCTCTGTATATTTTGTGATAGATAATATTGTAAATAACCCTATGGAAATTAACTGTATTTACTTCTTTAACAAGAATATTATAGAATGTCAAAAACAAAGGCAATGTTTTGCCACCGGAACTTTATGTAATAGCTCTATATGACGGCATAAAAAAGGTTGTTTACGAATTTTGTGTATGAGAAAGTGCTTACAAGCTCTGTGCATAAACACCTCCAAAGCCAGTGCCTGAGAGACCAGAAAGATTCAAACAACTTTCCACTGGCCAGCAACTTACAATCAAAAGAGTGCACGGAAGAGAACAAAGAGTGGGTTGAACTTAAAAGAAGATGAAAGAATCATGCTGAATTCTTAGGGGGCTACAATCCTTCGGGCAAGGTCTCAGAGAAGCCGTAATAAAAAGGGACAGAGCTGAGCATGTGGGACTTCCAGTCGTCAGCAGAGAGTCATCAGAAGTCAGAACCAGAGCGGAGGCAAACTGCAGACCATAAGCGGAGTCCAAACCAGAGCAGTGGCGGCAGAGAAAAGAGATGAGGCAAGACCCCAGTTACTAAAGAGGAGAGCCGAGATCCAGGTGCCGAGAGAGCAAAAGGCAAAGCACTGCTACCAAAGAGAGCCAGATTTGTCATTGGCAGTCGGCAGTTACAGTCATTGGAGATTAGTAGCAGAAGTGGCAGCAATTAGAAGCAGAAGTTCCCGAAGTAAGGATCCAGAGGAAAATTTGCCCATACGCTGAAACCTCTTGTATATGTGCTATTCGAGTACTGCAGATTGCAGTCAAAAAGCCTGCTAATATCCTGAAGTGATACCGTTGCAGCAAGATACTCCTGAAGGAAGCCTAAAACTCGAGATGAAAGAAAAGCCATAAAGACTTTAGTAAAAGACTTTTGCTGAATGTGCAATACAGAGCTTCTGTAAGTTACTTCCCTTTGTATATTTTCTCTTATAATCTAGAAGATATGCTGTATATGGACTGTAAAGAATTACTTTAATAGTAATAAGAAGTGTCCATAAGAGAGTCAATTGGCATGTTAGAAGTTGATATCTAATTTGTAAAAACTAACCTCTTTGCGAGTAAACTAGAAGTTTATAAGTTGAATTTGCAAGCAGAGAGTAAATAAGTTTTAGAGTTAAAGAGATTATTTAGTGTTGAAGTGAAATGGTTCTAATTTTATGCTAAAGATTTTATAGATGGGTAGAGAAAGTAATCTCCCTATCGTTTGATTCATGTATATTTCATATTAATGTAAATGAATGTGTTTTAATTATTTGTTAAAAGTGTGCCCTTTATTTTACAACTGCACTGTTCCTAAATAAATTGCACTTGTGAGCGGGAAAAAACTAAGGCATTAAAAGCACAGTTTTATTACTTAAGAACCACAACTGTTTATATAAACTTTGTTGATGGAATTTACGCTAGTAAGAGAGAGAGATCCACAGGAAGTTTTATTGAGTCTTATGCCGAATAGTTGATATACTGATGGCGCAGTCTTTGAAATAAATTTTTCAGTGTTCATTGGCATACAACTAATAAATACGGAAAGTAATAGAGTAAGTGAGAAAGGTTATGAGAGGGAAAGCGCACACAGCTAAATTAGTAATAAAGAGTAAAAGAAGATATTACAATAATGCAGCAGACAAAAAATTGTTACATGTGGTTTAATGATGCTAAATGTATGTCAGCACCAATCTATTTCAATTTAAATCAGAACTGTTCATTATATGGTTGACACTCACTATGGCAAATTCATAGAGACCACAAAAATGGTTTGTCATAATGCATATTTTGCTATAGTGAATTTTAACATATTATGAGTTATTGGTCAAACTTTTTCAATAGTTAGTTTATGGTAATGTTTGCTATATTAAGAGTATTGTATTTGAAACAGATTCCTTTACAGGAATCTGTATTTGCAACATATTTCTTAAAAATTCTTTCGGATTTACTTTTGATTCTATCGAAATTTAATGCTATAATATGTTTATACTTTTACTTCCTTCAAACATATCATATGATCACTCAAAATGACATGGCAGAAGGCCGTTTTTGGTTCTTTAGGTTCCAGACAGAAAATTTTCCTAGCCAATCCAAAATAAAGAAAATAACATGACAGGGAGCTTGAACACATATGGAAAAGAAAGTGGTCATGGTGTTTTCCTTTATATCATATTTTTGTAATGGAGGACACTCAAAGACTTAAAAGGATGAGCAGATAAAATTCCTGTAGCAAAGGTTACTCAGAGCCTTTTCTTGAATTTATTCACACCACCTGCACTCCCAAATTCCAAATGCAAGCAATTCTAATTGTGTACTGATCAATGAGAGAAAAATCATTCTTTCTTAATGTATTCATTCTTAACTTCTATGCATGCTCTCTCCACACTCTTCACAACACAAAAAATTCCATTTTCTGGTATCCTATATGATCCCTTCAGAAGATCAAGTCTATCATATCATCCTCTTCTTTCTCCTGGTTGTTAATGTCTGAAGTCTGCAGTTTCTCAATCTGTCCTCATAATCTATATTCTACAATTCTGATATCATCTCTGATTCTCTTTTATATCCTCTCCACTGTATCTGCATCACCTCAGAAACCAGGAGATGATATCTGCACACAACAGTCTAGATGGGATCATATTCAAGGCACCGTAAAGAAGTCAAATGCCTTCCTTGTCCTTATATGTCAATGTTTGTTTGTTTCAGCGTTGCAATAATCCTATGAGTTGTATTTGCAATCTTTGCTACATGGCTCCTTAAGTTCAACTTCCTACCTACTAAAACTCCAAGATCAATAGCCTAATCAGTTTCTTCTAGCATCATCACACCAATATGATATGCCATTTGATATCTTGTTGCATCAAAAGTGCATAACTTTACACTGAAGTTATTACAATATTCCCTGACAACCACTTTTACAGAATGATGAAAAATCATTCTGCAATTGATGCACATCAGTTGCATTCCTGATTACCTTGCCTATTTTTGCATCATCAGCAAACATCTGTATGTCTGCTATCAAATTCTCATCAATGTCATTAATGTAATAATTCAATAACAATGGATCAATGACTATTCCCTGAGGTACGCTATTGTCACCGCAAACCTTGCAGACTCGCACCATACAACATTTTGATATCTGTCAATCATCCTCTTATCCTAGCTAATAGTTTATAATCCATTTCCATATTCTGCAATAGCCTTCCATACTGTACCCTGTCAAAAGCCTTAGCAAAGTCCAAATTATAAAATGGTGTATCCATTCTCCTTGTCTAACTTGACCATAATTATTATAAAATGTGAGCAAGTTACTCAAACATGACTCATGCTGTTTGTTGAAAGTATCAATTCTCTATTGACTCATTTTTGTATGCAAGCTCTTACCAATTTATGGAAAATCTTCACTGTCACTTTAGAGATACTGATATGTTTGTAGTTGGACACAAAAGTTTTTGCACCCTAGTGCAATGAGATTTATCACACATTCTTTCCACAGGAATCATCCCCATACTGAGACTCAAATTATACAGCAAGGTCAAAAGGCACAGTCAGTTCAACTGAATATGCTGATATCCTATCAACTCCAACTGATGAATTCTTATTCAGTTTATGCAACAGCTCTAGTACCTCCTCCTCATACACCTGAATTTCTACATCAGGTGTAGAGGTAGCATTGAGCTCCATGTTAGATAACTAGTTGAACAATTCTGCATTTGCAATTATCTTGTTTATTTTAATCCTTTACTGTCTCTGTAAAGAGATCGTTTTACACCAAGTGTTAAGCAATAACACAAGAGTTCATTCCTACTGGTACAATGACTTTTAACTATTTCTTTTAGAATCTGGACCAAATAAAAATGTATACATTTAATGAAACTAAAATATATACATTTTAAATAAAATTACATAAATAACTACAAAATTAATTGGATCCAAGGCCTTCAAAAATAAGTCTACATTTCATAGATTTTCGTATCTAAAAAAATAAAATCATTCATTCTCTGACTCATTCTATAACTAGTTTGTTTAACATATACTTAATAATGTCTATCAGACTAAACACTTAGTTTATACAATAACAAAATGTTAATCAGAGTCAGTTTTCTTGTTGGCCCTTTCCTGAAAATGCAGAACTACCTCTTCACTTCCATGGGATCTTTTTTTTTTCAATTCCTTATTTAGCATACGATTTTTTCAATCATTCCTCCTGTTTCACTGGAGTATAAATATTCTTACCTTTTACAGTTCAATTTGACACACAAATTACCAATTCTTTACCAAAAAAAATTTCTTCTACTATTTCATAAATAACATATCTAAGTAGAGCTCTTCGTGTTAAGCCACTTAACAGTTTCAGATTTTACTAATTCCATCGCTTTTTCAAGTGGAATAACAAACAGATCCAGCATTCTTAAGACAGAAGACGAAACTTTTCGTTCAGTTTCCTCAAACAGTGAATTAGAACATTAACTCCAAATCTTCAATATCTTTTTTTATTTACTGAACACTTGTTTTCAGTTTCAAATCTTCTAGTTTAAAGACTCATAGTGCTACAATTTCTTTTCGGAATCTTCTATTAGTATTCTCCCGAATGTCATGTTTTCTTAAAAACTTCCTAAGAATAAAATTCTCTAGTTCCCATTCTCAAATTTACACATACACGCGCTCTCTCGCTACTTATTTTCCTCGTTACCCCGATACTGAATGTTCTCTCTGTCAGCTGTCAATCACCCATTAATAAATTAAAAATATCTCAACACTTAACAATTATAAAATACAATAAACAAGACTGAAATTATTACAAACTATCAGAATCTATCCATGTCTGCACGGTTAGCCAAGTGGCTATGCGCTTTGCAACCATATGCCTGGGAAAGAAGTATCCTGGGTTCGATTCCTGTTGTTGATGTGAGGAGCTTAGGATCTTTCTCAGACATAGCCAAGTTAGCCGGTCTTGGGCGTGGACTGTAGGTTTTTCCTGGGGATTTTCTTCCTGCAAGCAGGCAAACTGGCCCCGTGAAGACACACATCTACAGACATAGGACACACCGGGAGGCATAGGGCTAGTCACCTTATCCTCAGGACAGGTACAACTTGAAAGGGCTTAGGATAGCTCCATAACAGGCCAATAGGCCTAATACGAAAAAGGAAGAAGACTCTATCCACATGTATTTCATCAAATTTAAACTATTGGCATCATCAGGAAAAATATACCCTAAATTTTGAAGGAAATAATATCTTTCAAAATTGGACATAAACTGAAAACTATCATACAGCTTGGCAGTTTATGTCCAGGCTTGCTATTAAATACTAAAGCCTAATGAGCAACTTCCAAATATTATGCAAGCAGCTTATTTCTCTGTTTCATTAAGAGTGTTGAAAATGAATTACTTTTCTTTTTTTGATTCATTATCATTTTTTACTGTTGCTATAGACTTTCATAATAGTAATTCATCTTGCAGCATGCCATATCTTTCAAGGGCAGCAAATGTTATTAATCCTATCTATTCTGCATATAAGTCACTTATAAGTTCACTTGTCCCAAATTATTCAACAAATCATCCAAACTCACAAACTTTTTCATAAGAACAAAACTTGTATATATTTCTTTTATTAGTATAAAATTTTTGCCCTAGGGAGAAATACTATAATCTAATACCTGTTAAGATGCAACTCACATTCTTTTGCAACAGTATATATTGTTCCAGGAAGCTTTGGATGAGGTTCAGCTGTTTTGGCTGCAATAACTATATTTGCACCATCTTTTGCAGCTTTTAAGGCTATGGCTTTCCCAATACCTCTGCTTGCTCCAGTAATGAATAAAGTTCTACCAGCAAGTTTTCTATAAATAATAATATAAAATAAGAAATAGAGAATTAAAAATAACTAATGCCTATTTAGAAACATGAGCATATGTTTTATCATATTAGCACATAATTACACACACACACACACACACACACACACACACACACACACACACACACACACACACACACACACACAGGTAACCCTCATATAACACTGTACTTATACAACGTGGTTTCAATATAACGCGGTCTACAATTTCTGGTGATCCTTATTTTTTTTTTTTTCATATTTTTCACCGCGGGACTTAAAAATCAAATTTTATCTTCGTTAAATTTGTGTCTGCCCATATCGAGCAAGTAGATATAAGTATCGAATTTAGTTTTATTGTATCACTGAATAAGAACTGTACAGAGGCTTTTGCAGTCTGTGTCATTCTCAACAAATACTGCAATTAGAGACAGCTGGAATAAAAACGGTGCTAACTAATGAATCACACGTACCCCTCTCACAGAACTATGCTGTATAGACTTGAGCAAAACCATATGTTGCAATGAAACACAGTATCTAACTAAAAACTATTGTCCAATTTTTCAATTATGAAATAAGTGTTTGTTTCATTGCATTTGAAATTCTCGATGTCATTATGACAGATCACAAAGGCTAACTTAAAATAAAAGACTAACAAGAATTGAAACATGCATAATGAATGTGTGAGTTCACCTACCAAGAAGCCATAAAATTCAAACAAGGGTTGAAATGTTTGTGTGAGTTGAGCCAGTCAGTAATGAGAAGTTCCATCGGAATGATAAATGACACCCTGTTGTGAATGTGTTAAAACTAATAGTGAATGTTGTTATGACATTTTCAGATATTATGGAATTTGATTGAAGAGAATTAGCATTTCAACTCAACACTTGTTGGTTGCTTTTGTCTTTGGGTCGCGCGATCTTTTGTTAATACCGCACCAATCATATGCATGTCTTTATAGCTGCTGTCTTGTGTAAAACAAAATTCAGCTTGTGCGTATTGTAACAATTAAAAAAAAAAAAATTGAATAATTTATAAGAAGCGTATAAAAGGATATCACCTGCAAATCGTTGACATGTCAGCAAAATTCTCAGACGTGCCACCTCCGACACGAGTGCCATAGGTTCGCCATCTAGGGTTTACTGTATAAAGTGTTTATTGTTGAAAATTGTCTTCGTTTTCTGCCAGGAAAGCTCATTCAAAATCATAAGTGTGTTATTCTCAAGCTGAGAAGTTTATTTTCTGGTGAGTTACATACATATGTAATGCTTTTTTTTTATGTAAAAGTTTATTTTTATTGTAATGGCCACTAAAACTGCAACGAAAGGGAAAAAAACTAACACTGAAGAGGAAATTCATTCCTCTTGAAGAAAAAATTAAAATCTTGGATCGTTTGAAAATTGGAGAAAATCCAGGAGTTGTTGAAAGAACTTTGAATTTAAATGAATTAACAATTCAAACAATCAAACAAAATGAACATAAAATCCGAGAAAGTGTTACTGCTTGGTCAATGATAAGTGCAAAGTGCGTTGCTTGCGTTTGTGATATTCTAATAGAAAAAATGGAGAAATCTCTAATGATTTGAATACAAAATTTCAATCAAAAGAAAATTCCTTTGGATGGACACCTTATTAAACAAAAAGCTCTCAAAGTTTATAAACATTTAAAACAACTCGATCAAGATTCTTCAGAAGAAATCTCTCAGCATGGATTTTGTGCCAGTAAGGGTTGGTTCGAAAACTTTAAAAAGCGGTTTTCTTTGTATAATCTTAAAATCCAGGGAGAATCAGCATCAGCAGACATTGAAGCTGTCCAGAAATACCCAGCAGAACTTTTAAAAATCATTAAAGAAGGTGGTTTACAGTACAGACCAGGTGTTCAATGCAGATGAATCTGGGTTATATTGGAAAAAAATGTCAAAATGCACCTATATTTCAAAAAATGAAAGATCAGCTACTGGATTCAATGTTTCCAAAGATAGAATTACTCTACTGTTTTGTAGTAATGCATCAGGTGATTACATGACAAAACCAATGTTTATTAACCAATCTGCAAATCCTCGTGCGATGAAACGGCCCAACAAGTCCACCCTACCTGTTTATTGGCGGGCCAACAAAAAGGCATGGGTTACAGTTAGCATGGTTTTTCAAGGGTTTTTGTACCCGATGTAGAAAGTTACACAAAGAAAAAGAATATGGACTTCAAAATTCTACTAATTTTAGATAACGCACCAGGCCACCAAACAAATTCAAGCCATCCGAATATTAAAATAACTTTTTTGCCGCCTAATACTACTTCACTTATTGAACCACTCGACCAAGGAACGACATCAATATTTGAGTCATATTATATTCGGCGAACATTTCAATTAATTTTGGAAAAAATGGAATCTAATCCAAACATGACACTGCCTCAAGTGTGGAAAGAGTTTTCAATATTGAATTGTGTAAAAATTATTTCTCTGTCCATTAAGGAATTACAACCCTCTATGCTGGAAAAAAAATTGGCCTGAAGCTGTTCTGGAACAAAATTTCGTACCTCCAGTGGATGCCGAGCTACGTCATATAATAAACGTCGCAAACATTTTTGGTGGAGAGGGCTTTTGTGATATGGTTGAAAACGAAATTAGTGAATTAATTGATGGAGAAACAGATTTAAATGAGGAACTGGTACAATTAATAGATGGCATCAAACCAAATGGTGGGGAAAGGTCTGCCGAAGATTCTGATTGTGATGAATCCATTAAAGAATTCAGTTTAAAGAAATTAGCAGAAGGATTGGACTTGGCAAGAAAATTAGAAAGTTATTTTATGGATAACGATCCCTCAATGGGGTGCTCGGGAAAATTCACGAGACAATTGGATATTTGTTTTGCACCATATTATGAACTTAATAGAAAATTACAGCATAATGGAAAACAAAGTCTTATTACTGACTTCTTGATGACTAAACCAGCCGAAGTATGCAATGAGAATTATACAAATGATGTTCAAGAGATTTCAAGTGGTGACGACCTCTGGCCACTTAAAGAACATCTACGAAATGTTATTTCTGAAGACAGTGATGACGATTAAAATATGTGCTTTATTTAATTGTGTCTAAAACATTTATGCATTATGTGCAGTGAAATTTATGTACAATTTGTAATTTTTATAATTTTATGCTATGCATTTGTCTCATAGTTTATGTTTTCTTAACTTACATGAATTACCTAAATTAAATAAAAATATTGTTTTTGTTGGATATGTCATTGTTGTTTATATAATTTTAAAAAAAAAACGATTTTGGAACCTAAGCCTACTTTTTCTATGTGATCCATAACACGATTTATATAACGTGACATTTCTATGGAACCTAACATCTGAGTTATATATATAATTATATATAATAAATGGCAATTAAACTATAACAGACAATTCAAAAAATGTGTCACCGAAGTAGCTAATGCAAGATAACTAAATATGGTTAATAATTTCCTAACTTTAAAAAAAAAAAGAAAAAAGAAAAAAGATATATATATACACACACACACACACATATGCATAAAAAATTAAGGAAGATGAGCAGATTTAAAAAGTACTCTCTTTCACAAAAGGGATAGACACAGACATCAGATCTGTTTAAGTTAGGAAACAGATAGCATGTTCAGCAAGTACAGACATTTTAGGCTCATGGTATTTAATATAAGATTTGGGTTCTACTAGACAAATAAAAGCAGATCCTTTGGTTTGTCCAAAATAAGATGATCCACAAGAGCAAGGAATCTGGCAGATGCCTGGAAAAACCCAGAGGTGGAAGAATGTCCTTAGGAGAAGTGAGAAAGGTGGAGATTTTTCTGATGGGGTGAAAGGCAACAAAAATATTCAGTGGTTTTAAAACTTTGCCATGCATTCAGAAAATGTCTTGCACATAAGAGATAGGAATGCGAGTTATTTCTTCTGTATTGGAAGAGAGAGAGAGATACATGAATTTTCCTCCATTATTTTTATCTCTTTCGATTATGCCAACTCATGGTATTTTGTTATCGAAACATATTCTGTTAATATGTTCCATTCACTCACAGCTCTCCATATAAAAAATCTATTCGACACCCTTCTTCACCATTCTCTTACACAACTTCCAAGCATGAACTCTGATTCTAACTCTGTCACCTACTTTTTTTTTATAATCCCCTTCTGTATTGATCTGATAAACCCCCTCATTAACTTACACATCTCTATCATATCACCTTTTTTTCCTCCCATCCAATAAACTCAGTAATTTACATTCCTATATCTAACCATAGCCAATATTATAGATTCCTGATATTGCCAAAGTTACTCATCACTGGACCTTTGCCAATGTTTCCACATCACCATGAAAACTAGGTGACCAAATCCAAGCATAATAGTCCAAGTGATTTGCCCAGTGCTTTATACAAGAGCACAACTACCTCCTTATCCCTACATGTCAGTGCACTCCTTATAGTGGCAATGCAATATGCAGTCTTTGCAACACTTGCAATGCGTCCTCTAAATTTCAGTCTGATGACAACTATCATCCCTAGATCTCAAATCACATCCATTCCTGAAGCATAGTTCCATCAATATAGTACACACTTGCATTTATCAATATTAAAACTAGAACAACATTCATTTTTTCAAGTTAAAAGTCCATTTAAATCTTCCTGAAGAGAATTAACCCTTATAATTCTCCCCAAATATCCCACTGTGAGTACGGATGTTTGTGATTGTCTGTGGAAATATTAGTGGTGGTGATTGGCAGTAGATAGCATTGGTGTAGTTGCGGTCAGTTGGCAGACTGACTGGTGTAGAACAGGTAATGAGCCTTCCCTTGACATATCTCTTGATGAGCCTTTGGACTCCTGGAGATGTCAAATAATAATAATAACATCTGCAAAACATTGCATCATCAGCAAACAACTAAAGATCCCCAGTCAATCCACATGAACTATTAACAAATAAGTTAAGTCCAGGACACAAGAGCAGACCCTTGGGACACACTGCTGGTGACCCTCCTTTTTTAAATGCTGCTAGATATACAGTCTACATTATTACTAACCTCTTATCAAGGCTAGTAACAATCCACCAAAATCTTGATTTTTCTCTGGGTCTAATCCAGGTGTGTTCGCTACTGTCATGTTATCAATAACTTTTGTTACTTTTCATTTCCCATTCTGTTTAAGTGACAATATCACCGTAAATTTTAAAGATGTCAAGTTCCTTTCTAATATTTTTAATATTATAATTGATGATAGAGAAAGAGTTATGTCCATACAAGGTAGAGATGCAAGGGGGAAATGGGGCCAGTGGTTTTGAGGCAGTATGGTGTGAGATAGAGGTGAATAGATTCAAATACTTGGTGGGATGTTGTTATAGACCTGGTAATGTGGATGGTGGTGATAGTGAAATGTATAGTCAAATAAGCCAAGCAAATAAGAAAAGGATGATCATTATGGGTGATTTTAATTATGGCAATATAGATTGGAATGAAGAGATAGCAACTGGAAGTAAAGAAAATGAGTTTCTTGAGTTTTTGAGGGATAACTACCTCAGACAGTGTGTAACAGAGGGCACAAGAGGATTAAGGGTCTTGGATTTGGTCATCTCATCGGAGGATGTAATTATCAATGAGGTATCAAATCATCCACCAATTGGCGAAAGTGACCATGAGGTGATTACTTGGGTGGTTGCCAGCAGTGCAAGGACCCCTGTGAAAAAAGGGTATATGTGGAACTACAAGGGGGGTGATTATGAAGAGCTCAGGAGACAGCTTGCAGATGTAGCATGGAATGAGGAGTTAGCTGGAAAAGAGATCAATGCAGCTTGGGGGATTTTCAAAAAATATTTAGTGGATGCAATGTCTAAATGTATACCACGGGTGAGAAGGTTAAATAAGTTAGGTGTGAGATGGATGAATAAAGAGATTAAGCATGCAATACAGAGAAAAAGGGCATTGTGGAGGCAGCATAAGAGAAGTGGAAGTAACCAATTTCATGAGTTCTACAAAGACCAGGCAAGGAGAGTGACTTGGTTGGTGAGAGTAGCTAAAGAGAGGTATGAACAGCAGTTAGCTAATGAAGCTAAAAAGAATCCTAGGGAGTTCTTTCGATATGTAGCCAGCAAAAGAAAGAATGATTATGGAAGGATGACATTGATTGGAGGAAATGGTATAAAGACAGCTGTTGCAGAATGTGTGGTGGAGATACTTAATGAGCAGTTCATAAAGATCTTTCAATCTTGTGAATGTGACTTCATGGAGAGATTAAGAGCAGTTGATGATGGGGAGGAGAGACTGACTGTAAGTGAGCAAGAGGTGTTTGGGGAGTTGAGTAAACTAGATGTAAATAAGGCTGTGGGACTTGATAATATATCACCGCGTATTCTGAAGGAATGTGCCAGAGAGTTGACACCTGCCTTGACATATTTTTTTAATACGAGTCTTGCACTTGGTCAAGTCCCTAAAGAGTGGAAGGAGGGCAAGATTGTGCCACTTCATAAAGGAGGTGATCGAACTCAAGCATCAAACTATAGGCCTATCTGTGTGTCAGGTGTTGTGGTTAAGTTGTTGGAGAAGCTTGTGAGAACTAGGATCCAGAGTTGGGTTGACAACAATGGTATAATCTTTGATGGACAGCATGGATTTGCTAAAGGGAGGTCGTGTTTTAGTAATCTACTTACTTATTACAATAAAGTGACTGCTTCCTTGGACAGAGGAGAAGGATACACAATAATATACTTGGATTTCGCAAAAGCTTTTGATAGAGTGCCTCATGATAAGTTGACAGTCAAACTAGAGCAGATGGGGTTGGATATTAGATTAGTGCATTGGATTGGAGACTGGCTATCTGATAGGTATCAACAAGTTATGTATGGGGGTGCAATATCCAGGAAAAGGAAAGTCACTAGTGGAGTGCCTCAGGGATCTGTTTTAGGGCCATTACTATTTAACTTGTATATTAATGATATTGGCGAAGATTTGGATGGAGATATTCAGTTGTTTGCAGATGATGCAAAGTTGGGACGAACCATAAAGAGTAGTGAAGATGTTGTGGCCTTGCAAGAAGACTTGAATAAATTGAGTGATTGGGCAAGCAAATGGGGATGTGAGTTCAATGTTGCAAAATGTAAGGTTTTAAAATTTGGAAAACAAAGATGGGATGCAGAATTTATGCTTGGTGAAAATATATTGTTGGAAGTAGAGGAAATAAGAGATCTGGGAGTGATAGTGGATAAGGATCTAAAATTTAGGGGTCACATCGCCAAAATTGTGAAGACAACACAAAGACTTCTGGGAATGATGAGGAGGACACTGACATGTAGAAGTAGGGAGATTCTTGTTCCATTGTATAAGGCTTTGATTAGGCCACACATGGACTATTGTGCCCAGATTTGGTCACCTGGTTTTCAGAAGGATGAAGAGATGTTGGAAAGGGTCCAAAGGCGACTGACTAAGGTAGTTTCTGACCTCTGGAATGTCGAGTATGAGGAAAGATTGAAAAGATGTAATTTGCAGAGACTAGTGGAGAGAAGGAAGAGGGGAGATATGATAGAGACCTACAAGTTGGTAAGGGGTTGCTATAGGATCAATGGTGGAGAAGTTCTACAGCGAATAGTGGGAGATCAGGGGAGAACCAGAGGTCATCCCTGGAAACTGTATAAAGAGGGTGTGAGTAGGGGAGTGAGAGGCAGGTTTTTTTCGTGCAGAGTTGTGAATGATTGGAATGCCTTGCCTGAGAGTGTGGTGTCTGCAGGGAGTTTGAATGTGTTTAAGACCCGGTATGATGAGATGTGTGTGTAAGATAAAAGGACCTCCTAGATGAGTCTTTGACTCCATGAGGTCTTGTTTAATAATAATAATAATAATAATATGATTCTATCACCAATGCCATCTGTTCGTTCCACAATTTTTTTTATTATTATTATTATCTGATAATAATTGATATTAATTGATAATAATTGAATCTGATAATAATAAATAATGATTATTATCAGATGATAATTTAATATTATTCCATGGAGTCAGAGATTCATCATGGCAAGTACACGCAGAGCCGGCGCTAGGGTCTTTGCCGCCCGCATGCAATGTCTATCTAAGCGCCCCTGTAACGATCCAGGCATGTGTGGTTCTTTTACAATAATAAAAATTTAAAAACGTGTAGCTGTTCTGTCAAAATTTAAATAAATTTTGACAGAACAGCCACACATTGGTTCGCTAAATGTAACGAACCGGAGGTGTTGACTAGGCAGGATAATCATTAAAAACCCGAATATTCAAAAAATTCTCAAAAGTTTTTTGAGAATTTTTTGAATATTTATCAAAAGCAAATTTTGATAAAGCCACTTCACTTTACTCGTTGAATATAATGATACAGGGATTATAGCCTTCTCACCGACCCGAATCGCTAACAAAATTAAAATGAATTTTAATTAAAGTTAAAATTTATTTGAACTAAAGTTTAAAAAATTCTTGCAATTTACTAGGGAGCCTGTGTAGCTCAGTGGATGTGGCGTTTGCACACCACCGTGCTAGGCCGCACGAAGGAAGTCTTGGTTTCGAGTCTAGTCGGCGACCAGAGGAAATTTTTCTAAGCCTTTTTTCGACCGGTTCCCGAGTTAGTCGATCTCTGGCACGGGCAAGCAGGTTTTTCCTCCCGGAAACTCGGGTTTTTTGTCCTGTAAACTCAAGAAAATCGACCGTAGAACCCACATTATTTCAGACATTAAATATATTGTGTTAGGGTTAGAGACCACGAGATGGCGGCACATTTGAGCCGTCTCTCTTCACTGCGTACCGCTTAATTAGTGATAGCCTTGGGCCATCTGTCTCTGATTGGGTACCAGTGGAGATTGAACTGCCCACTCAGTCTCCAAAAGTTAGATAGGGCAAAATGGCCTCGCCTACTCCCGTACAGGGTGTTCGGGATAAATTTGACATATTTATAATTAATTATATTTTTCCGTAAGTTACATGTATTAACACACACTTCTCTTCATTTAAAAGTTTGGACCCTTCTTCATTCATATACAAGATGTCAGAAAGGATGGATAGCTGGAACCCACCTGAATCATGGAAGAGAATAACTTGTATCATGATGATTCGTGCCCGCCATCAAAATAAGGATATTACGACTGCTGCCCAATGCTCCCTGAATACAGTAAAAACAATCAGGCATGAACTAGAGACTTGCAATGGTGACTACGAGGATGTAGCAAGAAGAAAGATCCCTAGCAGACGATCTGATTGCGTTCGTACAGCAGAATTCCTCGCAAATCTGCAGGAACAGGTGTTGAAGAACCCTGGCATTGGAATTCGGGCTTTGTTCGTGGAGTTGCTAACTGTAGTCAAGCCCTGGATAACAAGGGTAGCCAATGGTAGGCCGTATGTATGGCAGCAGGATTCGGCCCCTTGCCACACCTCTGGGAAAAGTCAAAAATGGTTGTCTGAAAATTTCTACGACTTCACCAGTCCAAATGTTTGGCCTCCAAACTCCCCAGACCTTAACCCCATGGATTATTTTGTATGGGGCGCAGTTGAAAAAGACACCAATCGCACTTCCAGTAATACAAAAGCCCAGTTAATGGATAAAATTAAAACAGTTTTTGCGGCCCTTCCCAGGGAGACTGTAGCATCAGCTTGTTCGAGGTTCCGAAGCAGAATTGAAGCTGTGATCGATGCTAATGGTGGTTATTTTGAGTAAATCTTGTTGATAGTATTGTAATTAACTCTGCCTGTAATGTTTTTTTGTCAATTCATTAAATTTAATAGATACAAAGAAGATTTTCTTTTTCCTTATGAAACTGTCAAATTTATCCCGAACACCCTGTATATACGGGAATAAAAAGGCGTTGGCTGATTTTTTTTTTTTTTTTTTTTTTGCATTTTACTAAATTCTTAGTAACTTATAAAAATTATTAAAAAATTTTTACAAGTGGAACTATCTTTTAGGAAAATAAAAGAAACTCAAGATAGATGAGAAAATAAGAAAAGAATTCAGAAATAATAATTATAACATTTTATTAATATTAATATAAGTATTCAAAAAATAAAATGTTTACAGAATAACAGAAAATAAATTAAATTACATAAATATACTTGAAATTTTTTTATTAAAATTTTAGGGTTCTTGATTTCATATTCACCAAATTAGAAATAATGGTCTTAACATCTAATTCTGCACATATCATTTTCAATAGCTATTAATGCCAATCTAACAAGCCTTTTTTGTGACATACTTGTTCTTAAGTAGGTTTTAATCAATTTCAACTTGGAAAACGAACGTTCACCGCTCACTACACTAACAGGTAAGGTTAATAGTTATTCTTAAAGCAATTGAAAAGTTAGGGAAAGTTAAATTATTGGACACAATAAAATTAAGAACATCGAAAGGGTTTGGAATATTTAATTTCGAAAAATATCCCGGAAAGCACATAACTCGTGATATAGTTCTATTGCATTTACGTCTTTACTGTCGCCGTCCATCAAGAGGATCTCTAAATTGTCACAATTTTTTCGTAAATCTTCGTTATTAATTTGTAGTAATCTATACAAGAAATTGAAATTATCATAATATCTTTTTAGTTGTTCAAAACGTTCTATTAACGAACACATTGCAACGTCTAGAAGTGTATAAAACACATTCACTCTAAATTTATCTTCTGGCGATTGTGCCATTTCGTCACGATACTCGTAGTCAAATTGTCGTGTCTTCTTCTGTCATCGAACTTCCGTACCAGTTTTAAATTCTTGTTCTCCATCCACCTCTTCACTCATTTCTTTTGCCGTTTTTAGAACTTCTTTAAAATTTGTATCTAATCGATACTCTTGTAAGAATATTTTTAAGTTTTCGATAGATTGTAAATCAAGTGTAATATTCATATTTTTGTCTTGAAGCATTTTACTCATAGGCCTTATTCAGTTAAGTAAATCATGCCAAATTATAAGAGAAAAAATAAATTTGTAGTCCTTCAGTTTAGCACATAATGTTTGTGCTTCATGCTGAGTTTCTTTATTAACATTTTCATTATTTAAAATTTCAAAAAGTGCATCGTAAATTTCTCCTAACTGATATCATAGAGGGCGGATTGCATTAATTTTACTTTCCCATTGCGTTTCTGATGGTTGTTTCAATGTTAAATTTTTTACGAACTTTAAAAGGATTGCCCAACGTTTGTAAGAGAACGAAAAGAAATTATATATTTCTTGAATAATTGCAAAGAAACTAATTGTATCTGCATTCACTTTGGCTGCATCGTTAATGATTAAATTTAGAGTATGAGAAGCACATGGCACGCAAAAAGCTCGAGGATTTTTGTTCAAAAGCAATTTTGGAGCCCATATTTTTCCCTTTCATATTTGCCCCATTGTCATACCCTTGACCTTGCATGTCTTCAATGGGAATATTCCATTTTTCCAGTTGTTCCACTATTGTTGCACATAAACCACGTCTTGTAGAATCTGATATATCTGCAAAACCTAAAAAGTTTTCCCTGATCTTGACAATTCCATTCACAGGAAACAAAGCAAATAATAATGGTCATTTGTTCTGTTTTACTTGCATCATGTGTGCAATCTAAAATTATGGAATAATATTTAGATTTTCGAATTGATAATAAAATTGTATCCCTGATGGCATTACTTAGTTTCCAATATTTCATTTTGACTGTCTTTACTTAGATAGTGTACTGTATTCTTTCCTTGCAGGGCCATTTCAACACGATTTTCCATAATGGGATCAAACTTCGCAAACAGTTCGACTAATTTTAAAAAATTGCCATTGTTCCTTTCATATAATAAATTTAGTTTAATCCTTTATCCAAGTGTGAGCAAACAAAGTTTGCGCCTGAAAGTATCTTCAGAACTGGGGTAAGGTGGTGCAACACCAGGCAACTCGTTGCAAAGGTGAAAAAAGCTACTATCACACTCTTATCTCAGTATCTCCCATCATGCAAAACACATCTCCTTGCGGATATGTCTAATGTTATGCATAAGGGAAGGGCCACTACCCAGACTAGTTTCGACCTTTATTGAGGTCTCTTCACTGGGAGCCAGGCCCAAGTGGAGATACTAGCCAGAAGCAAGGTCATCTCTACCTATAGGAGTTGCCAAATGGTGTGCAACCTTTTTAATAAATTACTCAGGATTTAGAGATAGATGTTGAAAGTTTATTTTTCACTTGGTTAGAATATAAATTTAGTTTAATCCTTTATCCAAGTGTGAGCAAACAAAGTTTACGTCTGAAAGTATCTTCAGGACTGGGGTAAGGTGGTGCAACACCAGGCGACTCGTTGCAAAGGTGGAGAAAGATACTATCACTCCTATCTCAGTATCTCCCATAATGCAAAACACATCTCCCTGTGGATATGTCTAATGTTATGCATTAAGGGAAGGACCACCACCCAGACTAGTTTCGAACTTTATTGAGGTCTCTTCAGTGGGAGCCAGGGTAGAGATGACCATGCTTCTGGCTGGTATCTTCACTTGGGCCTGGCTCCCACTGAAGAGACCTCAATAAAGGTCGAAACTAGTCTGGGTTGTGATGCATAACATTAGACATATCTGCAAGGAGATGTGTTCTGCATTATGGGTGATACTGAGATAGGAGTGATAGTGGATTTCTCCACCTTTGCAATGAGTTGCACCACCTTACCCTAGTCCTGAAGATACTTTCAGGTGCAAACTTTGTTTGCTCACACTTGGATAAAGGATTAAACTAAATTTATTATATTCTAACCAAGTGAAAAATAAACTTTCAACATTCCTTTCATATAATTTATTAGATGATCTGCGAAAAGCTAAATTTTGGCTACTAAGGAATTTTATAATTTCAATCAAGTGTTCTAAAACACTCGTTCAATGTTTCTTTTCCATTTCATACATGCGTTGAGTCTGGCAATCAATAGTAGTTTTCTTTTTTAAATTTTTATCAAGTTCCTTCCATTTTATGAAATTTTTCATGTGAGCTAAACTAGTCTCATGTCTATGCAAAGCTGTACTTACATTTCTCCAATCATTATAACCTTCTACAAGAATACTTGATTCAGTAGGTGCGAAAAGTTTGCAACAAAAGCAAAAAAAAGAATTTAAAATTTTAGAATAAATCAGCCATGTTCTTGGCATGAGCTCCCCGTTTTCGATTTTTCTATTGTAATATGTGTCGCCAAATTTATGACCATAAGTATCTCTGGGATATATTATATTTTTCTTTTGAACAGGCCCCATTTCAATTAAAACAACTCTGAATTTTTCATCAATATTTCCCCCATTCACCTGGATCTTCTAAATTTACAGAGATTAACAATGTATTAGTTTCGTGGTCAACTACAACTAAAGCTTCTAACTGTTTTTCACTTAAATCCTGCATCTTGTTATCTTGTTCAACAGTTGTAATAGTGTTACACCTGATATCTTAGGAATATAGTATTCTCAGCTATCATGGTGTAACATGAAGAATAAATATCATAAATTAAAATCCCTGCATAAAAAAATGAATTATTTAATGGAAAATTTCTTGCATCCAGTAAAATGTCTAAAACGTAAGGGTTGTTGTTAAAGTAGCTGATAAAGGAAGGAATGTATTAGTATTGTAATATGACTTAAAATAAGAAATTCTAACTAAATAAGTAGTTAACAAAGGAAAGTATACATTAATATTGTAATACGATTAAAAATGAAAGAGTTAAGTAAATAAGTAGAAAGGGGTGAGTCATAAAATACGTTATGGGAGAGATTAAGTAATTAAGTAGAATTCATAAAAAAAGTTTGAAAGGGGATTAAGTCAGGCTAGCACAAGAAAAGCAAAGCTATCGCTTAGGGCTGATCCCCGGATTGAAACATTGAGAACAGGCTTGCCGATCAAATGACATTTGGCGAGAAAACGCCACCCTAATTGGTCGATGATAAAAAAAAACAAGTAGGAGGAGAAAGGAAGTAAGAAAAGGTGCCGTTAGGGCAGCAGCTATAAAAGGGTTGGTAACCCCCTAGAGAAGACTTTTTTTGAATAGTCGCTTTTGGCCGTGGAGTTTGGTTTTGGTTCTGGGGGAGTTCACGGGGTTTTCCTGAGTGGCGACAGGGGTGATATCTCCTTGTCACTACACGGAAACGAAAGTGAGCGGGATTTCGATTCCCGTTTTCCTGAGTAGGAAGCAAAGGAAAAATTGCCATAGAGTCCTAGAAAATGAGGGATCTTCTTTGTTTCGATGCTAGTGATAACTACGCAAAGCAGAAAACCGTAAAGAGATCTATGTCCTCGTTGCTGATAGTAGAGCAAATATGTGTGTTAAAGTATTGCAGAGTTACGAGAAGTTATACCAGAGGTTCGTTTGGAAAAGAATAAAGGCCCATACGAAGAGCTCAGAAAAAAAAAAAAAAAAAAAAAAATCAGCTAACGCCTTTTTATTCCCGTATATGGGGAGTAGGCGAGGCCATTTAGCCCTATCTAACTTTTGGAGACTGAGTGGGCAGTTCAATCTCCACTGGTACCAATCAGAGATAGATGACCCAAGGCTATCACTAATTAAGCGGTACACAGTGAAGAGAGACGGCTCAAATGTGCCGCCATCTCGTGGTCCCTAACCCTAACACAATATATTTAATGTCTGAAATAATGTGGGTTCTACGGTCGATTTTCTTGAGTTTACAGGACGAAAAACCCGAGTTTCCGGGAGGAAAAACCTGCTTGCCCGTGCCAGAGATCGACTAACGAGCTCAAGAAAGGTACTGTAAATCATAACCTATGTTAGTTAGAAATTTGTCTGTGAAAAGTATCGTGATTCCAATACAGAACTGTTGAAGTTATACTGGGACTTTAGTATATGATAAAATGTGTTATGTGTAGATTGACTAGTGTTAACGATTTGTGAATGATTAAGAGTCCTAAGGTATTTTTGCATGTCTATTATATTGCACAAGATGTTTAAATGACATAATTGTGTGTTAGTGCAAATAACGGTATAACGGAATAGTGTGAATTAAGTAATTACGTATCCTAAGAATTGAATGTAATGTATAAAATAATTGAAATGTCACAAGTATGTGTTAGCAGTGAATGATTTGTTAATCTACTTCAGTATGAATAATCAGATAGTGTGAATTGATCTAATTTGTTCACATCAGGTGAATTTATGAATTAATGTGTATGGCGGCATAATCACAAATAGCCATATTGCTTGTAATGATTTAATGTTAGTCTATAAGTATTTTAGTTTAGTATTTGAATTGTACCATGTTTAGAAACTTAATAAACCTTTTGTTCAATGATAAAAGAGTTGTCTGATGTTGCTAATCCAATGCACCGCTTAAAATCATCGTACCTAATCACACGGGAAATTTAATGTTGAGGAAAGAGATTAAGAGTCACGACTGCAATAATATTTAAATACTAAGAGATATATTCGCGATTGACTTTCTCCCTATTCATGACAACATAAATGGTGCAGTTGATAACCACTTGAAAATATTGTACTTGGTCACGCGAAAAATTCAAGTTGAGAATCGAGTTAAGTGTCATGACTACAATAGTTACACTTTCAGATATTTTTGAGTTCTTTCTCCTTGTTTATGTATGTAATATCCTAAACTAAATATCCCAAAAGGCGCAGTATAAATACAAATATTAGAGGTACTACGGGGAGCAATAACTTAGATATTGGTATAAGTTTTGGTTAAAATCTCGGGCATAGAAGTTAGAAGAATATAGATAAAAGGAATTTGTAAGATTAGAGTAGAAATCATAAATTGAAACACAACAATAGTACTTTCATTCAAACTGGATGATGTGCACGGTTCGTCAACTCTAATTTCAGATGTATCGAGTTAGTTACAATCTGCATCAGAATATTTTAATATTTTAACAAATTTATTAAGAGCCCCAGTTTGTTTCTTAATATCTGCTTCTTTCGCAGCATGACGTTTATGATTTTGTGCACAAGATAACTTTTTTTTAAATTTTTGATTGAATTTCTATTTTATACCCACAGGAAATTATTACACGACACGACACAGAGACGAAACAATAGTCCGCACTGCGCTACTGTCAGTAGCCTACTGAGATGCATACTGTTATAAATCTACTGTTGCTATCCTGTCATTACTGCGACACTCTAAAATTTTATTATTATTTTAACTTTGTATACTTGTAATTTCTATTAATTACTTGTGATGTCTTTTTCTTTACATCATCATCATCAAATTCCTGCCATGTACCCTCAAGGGGTGTACAGCATATGACAGTACTACATGAAAAAATTACATCATTACTAACTTCCTATCTACAATTTTCTTCCAAATCAGTCTGTTACTTGTCAAGACTCCAACATTATCAGATCTTATATTTCTATTGTCTAAGGCACTTTGTACCGTATCAATCCACCTATATCTTGGTCTTCCTCTGGGTCGTTTTCCTGCAAACCTGGCAGAGAACACTTGTTGTGCTAATCTTTCCTCTCCCATTCTATTTAAGTGACCATACCACCTGAGATTAGCTCTGCTAACGCATTCCTGGATGCTGACAATGTCAAGTTCTTTCCTAATATCCTCATTTTTAATATGATATTGCCATTGATGCCATCTGTTCACACCACAAATCTTTCTCAGGACTCTCATATCTGCGGTCTCTAGTCTTTGGTCAAGTGTTTTACTTCTGACCCAGCTCTCAGATCCATAAGTTAAAACTGGTTTGAACACTGTCTTGTATACAGCTAATTTAGTGGTCCAACTAATTTCTCTCTTATTCCATATGAATTTATTCAATTGACTTCCCACCATACCAGCTTTGCTGATTCTGTTGTCTATTTCTATATTTAATTTACCATCTTCAGTAAAAATCGTGCCTAAGTAGCTGAAATGTTTTACTTGTTCCACAGGTTCTCCATTCACAACACAGTTGACATTTTCAATGATTTTGCCTATTTTCATTGTCTTTGTCTTTTTATTGCTGACCTTCATACCATATCTATTACAACAGCAATTGAATTTAGTCAGAGAATCTTGCAGACTTGTAGCGGATTTATTTAGAAGTATAACATCATCCGCATAAAGCAAAGAGCTGACATTAACATCTCCAATTTTGATATCAGGTTTAATACCACTTTCCTTCATAATGTGATCCATATAGATAATGAATAACAGAGGGGATAATGTACATCCTTGTCTCACACCAGATTTAACATTAAACCATCTTCCTATACTTCCTTCAATTCTAACTGCTGACTTACAACTCAAATAAAGACTAAGTATTGCTTGATATAATGCCCCATTCGTGGCATATAACTGCAGCGTATTGAATAGATTCTCTCTTGGCACTTTGTCATATGCCTTTTCCAAATTGACAAACCTTAAACACAGATCTTTGTTATATTCCCATGCTTTCTCGACTATTTGTCGTAAAGTGAAGATCTGATCCTTACAGCCTCTATTTGGCCTGAATCCAGCTTGTTATTCACCAAGCTTTTCTTCCACAATTCTTCTCAACCGTTTCTAAAGTATACTTGCATAGATCTTGCCAGGAACACTCAGTAGGGAAATACCTCTGTAATTCTCACATTCAGTTTTATTTCCCTTTTTATATATGGGTACTATGAGAGCTCTACTCCAATCATCGGGAATTCGTCCCTCTGTCCAGGCTTTCTGAACTATGCAGTGCAGCCACTGTAAGACTCTTATACCACCATACTTCAGCATTTCTGGTCGAATATCATCTACTCCTGCTGCCTTTCCACATTTCAAGCCTTTGATGGCTTTTTCTACTTCATGTATGGATATGTATTCCTGACTGCAGGCCTGGTCAGTGTTTTTTACCACTGTAATATCATCACTGCTTGTTTCATTTAGCAGTTTTTCAAAGTAATTACTCCATACTTCAAGGATATCTTTTTCTACCGTATTCATGTCACCTTTATCATCTCTAACTCCTTTTACAGCAATCTTTCCTCCATTCCTAAGCTTCTTCAACGACCTCCAGAATATTTTGCCACCTTCTTGATATTTATTTTCTATATTCTTGCCAAAGTCCTCCATGACTTTTGTTTAGCTAGTTTTACAGTGTTTAGCATTCTTGCATTTGTCTCTATATTCTCTAACAGCACAAGCTGACTTATTTGACAGGAACTTTTGACATGCTTTCTTCTTTTCCTTCACTGCCTCTTTAATTTCCTGTGTCCACCAGGGAGTTCTGATTTTTTTATCCTTGCACACAACCTCACCACATGCTTCTCTGGCAGAATCAATCAATGTTTTCTTCAGAGTTTGCCACTGAATCTCCAAAGTTTGATTCCTGTTCTCAAACTCTTTCATTTTCTTTTCAATAATCTTTCTGTATTTTAGTCTACAGTTCACATCTGAGAGCTGCTCAACTTTTATTCGCTTTAAAACTTTCTTACGTGTTATTCTTTTCAATATGAAATTCAATTTTATCCTGCTCAAGACTAAATAGTGATCACTTCCAATTTCAAATCCTCTGTACACTCTGGCGTCCTGCACCAGTGAGAAAACATCACTATCAACAATAACATAGTCAATGAGACTTTTCTTATTCCTAGCCTCTTCTCTCCATGTGAATTTGTGCACATTTTTATGTTGGAACATGGTGTTAGTAATAACCAGTCCATGTCCTGAGCAGAAATCCAACAGATATTTGCCATTATTATTAGCTTTGCTCTTTTCTCCAAATTTTCCCAAAATATTTTTGTATGTCTCACAATCATTTCCTACTCTGCTATTTAGATCCCCAACAAGGACCAACTTTTCCTTTTTCATTGTGTCAGTTGCTTTTTCTAAAGCGTCAAAAAATTCCTCCACTTCTACCTTAGTAGAACCTTCTGTGGGACCATACGCATAAATAAGTCTCATTGTCCAGTTCCCCATTCTCATATTTGCCCACATTACTCTACTTGAGACTGACTGCCATTCAAGAAGATTAGCCTCGTATTTATTCTCCGTTTTTTTAATGTAGCTGTGCGTGCTTTCTCTCTCTCAGAATCTCTCTTGTTTATATTATTACATGCTATGTTTACAAGAAAGTCAAATAACATTTATTTACATTGCTATGAAATGTACACGAATTTAAACATTAGGGAGATTGCTTTCTCTATTCTTCTATAAAACTCTTTAGCAAAATTTAGAACCTTTTTTCTTCAACTTTAAAATACTTTCTTTAACACAAAATGTTAGCTATTCTCAGTTTATAAATTTTACTTAATCAACTCCAAGCTTACTCGCAGAGGTTACCTAAATCTCTCTGTTATCTTTACAAATTTGATATCAACTTCTAACATGCCAATTGCTTCTCTTAAGGACCTTAACCTTATTAAACATTTATCTTAAGTTTTTCTAATACAACTATAAGAGAAATTATATAAAAGTTTTGAACTTACAAAGGCTCTGTATCTCACAATTAGTCAAAAGTCTTTCACTAAAAGTTCTATGGCAATTCTTTCATCTCAGATCTTCATCTGGAATTTTGGCTTCAGCTATATCAATTGGGAATGTAGCAGGACTCGTACAGTTCCGGAAAAATGTTATTCTCCCATGGCGAAAAGAAAAACTTATGAGCAAAGGTACTTCATAAAATTTGCCTTGCTTTTTCTCCTCTACTTGGGCTTGTCAAAAATGCCTGGATGACTGCTGTCTCAAGTAGCTTGAATTGCAGCCTCTAAGAAACTAAAAATGCCGACTCCAAGAAAAATGAAACTGTTGTCAACTATCAATCAGGATCCCTCTGGACTGGAAACTTTTCTCTTCTATTGTGTTTGGGACTTCTCCTTTAGGCAATTTGAAAGCCTCTGTAGCCTAGAAGTCGTTTCTCTCTAGCGAAGTCTCGAACCGAGAAGCTCCTTTCTGGAAGCAGAAAACTCTCTCAACCAACGTCTGGAACCGAGCAGCTCTGTCTCTCTTCGGCAACGTCTGGGACCGGGCAGCTTTAGCAATGTCTGGGACCGAGTTGCCTCCTCTTTGACAGTGTCTGGAACCAGGCAGCCTCTCCTGTCTCTCTGTGGACGTCTCTGGAACCGGGCCCCATCTACTTCTGCAGCAATCTCTGGATCTGTGCAGCCCCTTCTGTTTGCTTCAGTCCCTTTTTATTACACCTCCTCTGAGACCTTGCATGAAGTTTGGCAACCTCCAAAGAATCAGTATGATTCTTTCATCTTAAGTTTCAAGTTCGGCATGCCTTTTGTTCTCCTCCGCTTTCCTTTAATTGAAAGTTGCCAGCCATCGGAAAGTTGTTTGAATCTTTCTGGCTGACTTAGCAGATGTTTACACTTAGAGCCTTCAAGCCTTTCTCATACAAACAAATTTTAATAACAATCTTTCTAATGCCACCATGTAGATGTATTGCATGTAGCTTCGTCGATATAAACATTGCCTTTGTTTTTAACACTCTAACATATTCTTATTAAGGCAGTATATACAGTTAACTTCCAGAGTGTTATTTACAATAACATCTAAATCAAACTATACAAAGACAAACAAAGTTTATTTTTACAATATTCACATGGGACTTAACCTAAGTAAACAATCGAATGTAATGTGCTTTGGAATATTTAAGCTTCAATCGAGTTTTTACAGTACCATACGACTGGTTACGTAGCAACAAATGTTTTGTAAGAAAATTCATTTCTGCGCATTAAAACTGTTCACTGTTTCACTTTAGATTCTGGAGGCAAGCATTTAGCCTGCTCTCACTGCAAAATTGTAAACAGCCGACAATATACAATTTTTTTTTATTTTTATTTTTTTTTTATTTATTCGGTGTATCCGGCCTTATTTATTTTAATATTGATCATTCTAAGAATTTTTTGTTTTTATGATAAAAATTTTGTTTCTTAAAAATGAACTTATGACCCGTGCCTCGGTGTCCCCTTCGTAGCGGTGCTCGCATGCTTTGCATGCTTGCTTCCACCAGCCCTGGGGACACACTATCACACACAAAGCTCATCCAACCATGCCTTAAACTGATTCAATATGTCTACATTCACAACACACGCAGGCAATGCAATCGATTCACCAACAATTTTCCATGTAAAGAACATTCTGCTTAGTTCTCTGCTCACACCCTTCTTATACAGTTTCCAGGGATGGCCTCTTGTTCTACTTTCCCCATCTCCCATTCTATAAAAAATGTCTTCCGTGTCAACTTGATAACAACTCCTGACTAACTTATGTGTTTCTATCATATCCCACCTACTCCTATTCACGAGGCTTGCAATTTGCATTTTTTCAATCTGTCTTCATACTCCACATTCCAAAGACCACTTACTACCTTTGTGAATCTTCTCTGGACCCTTTCTAATATATTCTCGTCACCGTGAAACCTCGTGACTAAATCTGTGCATAATAATCCATACAAGGCCTTCTCAAACCCTTATACAATGGAATCACAATCTCTTTGTTTCTGTATCAAGATCCTCTGCATCATTGTCATTATCCAATGTGAAGACTTAACAACTTGTGCAATGAATTTAAGGTCCTAGTCCCACACCATCACTGCCAGACTCTTTCTCCTCTACCTCCTTTAAAGTTTAACCCAACCAAGTGTATACTTTGCATAATGTTGCTTACCAATTTTCAAAACTTTACACTTTGCAACACTGAATGGATAGTTCCACTTATCGAGCCATTCATACAAGATACTCAAGACATCCTGTAAGGCTGTAACATCTGCTTGACGCTGCACTGCTCTCCCCAATTTTGCATCATCTGCAAACAGCTGCATATCACCAGTTAAACCTACCCCAATATCATTAATGTACAAACTGAACAACAATGGGCCCTGCCTATTACAGACCTCTGTGGCATGCCACCAGTGACCCTCCTCCTTTGGGGCACTGCCCCCCCCCATATACAATTTTCTGATAACTATATCACTGCCAGTTATTACCAAGATCCAACTCACTAGTCTGTTATCTAATCCTATTTCATTCAGTTTATTTAACAGCTTGTTGTGTAGCAGTCTATCAAAAGCTTTTGCAAAATCTAAGTATAGCACTGTATATCACCCTTGTCCAAGACATTTGTCATCTTGTTGTAGTTCGTTAGTAAGTTAGTAAAACATAATCTCCCTTTAACAAACCCAAGCTGGCAGCTACAGAGAATACTGCTGTTATCAACCCATTTCTGTATCCTAGTTCTTACCAATCTTTCCAGTACCTTAACCACAACTTCAGATATGCAGATTGACCTATAATTTGTAGCCTTATCATCACATTTATGCAGTGGAACAATATTACCTTCTTTCCACTCTCTTGGAACCTGTGCTGTTATAAGACTCTTATTAAACAGGCATGCAAATGCTACTGCCAATTCCCTGGACCATTCCCTTAAGACATGTGGTGATATGTCATCAATCCTATTGCCTTATTGATATCAAGCTTACTTCCTCATATACATCCTGCTCTCTCTCACAATCAAGCCATTCTCTCCTATTTCCAATAGACTTGAGCTTTTCATAATTTCAACCAGATGAGGATGAAACACCCTCATAAACTGTTCACTGAATATCTCAATGTCTTCTGCAGAAGTTACCATTCTACCATTTTCATCCATTAACATCATCTTATCATAATCATTTTCCCTTCTACTTGCCACATATCTGAAAAACTCTTTAGGGTTTTTCTTGGCCTGCTCATACTATAGTTTTGCTGTTATTACCAACTGAGTCGCCTTCCTGGCCTGCTCTTTATACTCCTCATGCAATTGATTGTTACCATTATTCATCCTGTGTTGCCTCCACAATATCCTTTTCTTCCAAATTTCATGCTTAATCCCTTTATTCATTATTTGACACTTTATTCAGTCTTTTGACCTTCGGAATACTTTCACACATCAATGTTGTTAAATATCTTTTGGTCAGTTCCCACGCCGCATTTCTCTCTCTCCCACTTAACACCTCATTCCATTCTATAGCTCTAAGCTGTCCCCTAGTTTTCATAATCACAAGCCTTGAAATTCCACATATATCCTTTCCTCAGAGAAGTCTTCATATGGCTAGTCATGACCCAGGTGATCACTTCACGATCGCTCTCACCAACTGGAGGGAAGTGTAAAATCCCACTCACAATCACATCCTCTGATGAAATGATCAGATCTAAAACTCTTGATCCTCATGTATCCTCCTTCACATACTGCCTGTAATAGTTGTCTCTCAATAGCTCAAGAAATTCATTTTCCTTATTCCTAAATGCTATCTCTTCATTCTAATCTATACTGTCATAATTAAAATCATCATAATAATCACCTTTCCCTTGTTCACTAACAGAAGTTGCTTATACATTTCTTCATCACCACCCTCCACATTCTCTGACCTATAGCAGCATCTGAATAAATATCTCTTCTTGCCAACCTTCACCTCATGCCATGCTCATTCAAAACCATTGCCACTATTTACATCTTGCATCTCCACTTTGCGTGGACATAATTCAACAGCATCCCCCCTTTCTATCCTCATGTCACATGCTTTCATTTCTATTCCCATCAGGATATCATCCTTATCTGAACCATGTTTTGCTTATTCCAACAATTTTTGGGTGAGTAAATCAATCAATGAAACCATTTCATCTCCCTCATTTCTGATGCTCCTGGCATTTGTAAATAAACACAGCAATTCACTTTTAGGTCTATAACCAGTCTTGCCCATGCTACTTGGAGGTTGTAATTTCCCCATACCTAACCATTCCTAGTTGCCTTTATCTCCATTTAACCTATTTATCTCTTCAGACTCAACTGCATCCCTAGTCATCCCATTCCCTTACACACATTCACTACTACTTCCAACATCCACTCTCCTTATATTGTGTCTCCCTGTCCACTCTGACTCCACCCGTTTCCCTGTTCATCTTGCATTCTCATTCTATTATCACTCACAGTACTACTATTCTCATTTACAATAACTTCAGTCTCACTAGTTCCACTCTCCCAATCTCTTGCTTCACTTTTACTTCTTCGGCTATCTTGCTCACATCAATTATTCCTTCTTGTAGGAATGGTCTCTCTAACTGACTCACACCAAATCCATTCAAGTACAACCTGTCATGTTTGTATAATTCTATTTTTCCTTTAAATGCATCCCACACATTCATAAACTCCACTCTCTTCTCTTCATAGAGAAGAGAGTGGAGTTAATGGCAACATGCCATTTACGATCTCTGCTCTTCGTCTCAACTTGCCATTATCATATCGAGGCAACACACTAACACTAACCACACTGTTATCTTTCACTCTCCTCAACAATCTACTGATATCCATTCTTACATGCTCTTTATATCCTCCATACAAGGCATTTGTTCCAACAACCACCACCAATCACTTCCTCATCTCCTTCTCTTATCAAATGCATCAGAGCCTCAGTAGCTCAGTCGGCATAGACCAGATGTCTAGGAATAATTGAATTTTATTATTATTATTATTAAGTTACTACTTATCCATATTCATTTTCAAAAGATCTTTTCCATACATCCTAATGTTTCTACAATATTCTCAACTTCTGCAACTTAAAATATTTTGGTCGAACTTAAAGAACAGTCATTATTCAACTAAATGAATATAAAAAATTGCTCTAGCTGCAGACCTGTGAATCTGTTTTTGAAATCTACCACAGCTCTACAACATTCTCCTAATCCAAATGAATATGGCTGACTCCTAAAAATCTGGAAGGCTGTCAGTGGAACAATCAAGATTCACCCCCCTTCCCCACCTATCATACTGATAGTTTGCCAGGTTAGGACAGTCAAGTTAGTCATTTTGAAATGAGCCTGTTTGTCTTCCTGTAGTGCCTCTGTGTACATTATCTCATATCTTTGTGTCTATGGAAATGCTTTTATGACCAAGGTGGGGAATGCCCTTGTAGCTCAGTTAGTAATGATGATGTTTGAAACTGACCTGTGAAACTGTTTTTGAAATCTACCACAGCTCTACAACATTCTCCTAATCCAAATGAACATGGCTTACTAACTCTCCTAAAAATTTGGAAGGCTGTCAGTGCAACAATCAAGATTCACCCCCCCCGCCCCACCTATCATATAGCCAAAAGAACTGGGTTCAAATCTCATCTAAAGAGATTAAACTTTTATAAAAGGCTTTTTAACTGAGTTAAGCAAATCTCATATGGAGCTGGTAGGGTGTTTCCTCCAGAAAACTCAGGTATTTATCTCAAATAACAAGAAAATTAGCCAAATGAACATAAATAACTAACAGACACAATATATGAGCCTCATAACCATAGCTCTTTTTGCTGTAATTCCAAACAAAGACAAAATATCACTAACCAATTAAGTGGATATTGAATCCAACATTATTTCAAAGCCGAATATATAGAAACTGCAAGAGTTTCGTGCCAAATACAGAAACTATAAAAGTTTCGGAAGATCCAAGCGTAAGCAATCTTTTAGGACAGAGGCAACTCGTGGCAAAGGTGGAGTAAGTTCTGATCACATTCCTTAGTATTCTCCATAATGCAAAGCACATCCCCTTGTGGACATGTATGTTGCTATGCATTATAGGAAGGGATTACTACCCCAGACCGGTTTCGACCTTTGTTGAGGTCTTGTCAGTGGAAGCCAGACCCAGATGTAAAATACCCAGGAACTTGGAACTTAATTGGTTGATGGACTGAGTCCTTGACTCTTCATCCCCTCATCTGGATTTTAGTTTGTGAGTGATGGGATTATCGTGGGTAATTTACCCACTCATTGTGAGCATTGTAGGCTGTATTAGCTTTCTCTTGCGATGGAGGAATTCGTGTTTTTATGTTTGAAACGATCTGAGGGTTTGTAATCTTCTGCCTGTTGAATTAGCTGATTTGGATGATTATCTGTGATTGTGAAGAATTTCTCTGCAATGCCTATCATGTAGGTTTTGATATCTGAAGATTGGCTTCTTGGTGTAACTGGATGTTTCTGATGAACCACAGGGCATTAAATGCCATTCTTAGGCATTTGTTCTGGATTGTCTGTAATCTGTTGCTTTTAGCTATGTGACCCCAAGTTGGAGAGGCGTAAGTTAGCTGTGTTCTGATCACTGATTTGTAGAGAAGAATTTTGTTACTTATGCTTAGGAAGCTGTTCCTATTCAAAAGTGGATATAACTGTGCTAATGTCTGCCTTGCTTTAGTGGCAACACTATCTATACGTGTCGTGAAATTAAGGTGTCTATCAAGATGAACTCCCAAATATTTGGTAGAATTGTACCAAGGGATGATTTTACCAAACATTTATATGCTTGTATTCAGTTCTGCTTTACGTCTGGTGAAAAGTACTGCAGAGCTTTTACTTGGGTTGATTGCGATATGCCATTTGGTGTACCAATCCTCCAGTTCATTGACTGCTCTCTGCAGCTTGTTTGTGGCCAGATGTGGATGGAGGGATCTGGCTATAATGATTGTGTCATCGGCATATAGAGCGGTGATAGATGGGGACGATTTGGGGAGATCTGCCATGTACATGAAGAAGAGTAGGGGAGATAGCAGAGAACCTTGAGGGACTCCAGCCGTGATTCTCCTCTCTGTGGATCTGATCCCATTGAATTTTATTTTAAATTTTCTGTTATTTAGGTAGGATTTGATGAATAGAATTAGTGGTAATGGAATTCCAACTTGGTGTAGCTTAAAAATTAGACCATGATGCCACACTCTATCAAATGCCTGAGTGATGTCCAGGAAGACTGCGCCAGAGTGTTGGTGCCATTCATACCCTTGGGTGATATATTCAACAACTCTGTCTTGAATAACATAGTTGATATCTGCTGCTTCTTGAACCCGTATGAGTATAGCCCGTTTGGCTATCTTACCTATGCATAATAGAAGGCTGATCGGTCTGTAATTTTCAGGAAACTGTGCATTTTTTCCAGGTTTGGGAATTAGGAAAACGTCAGCAAGTTTCCATCATTCTGGGAAATAATTTAGCCGAACAATGGCATTAATGATGGCTACCAGATGCATAACTCCTTTGTGGGGAAGTACCTTGAGCACCTTGTTTGTTATTCCATCCAGACCCAGAGCTTTTTGTTATTTGGTTTTCTTAAGATCTCATATATTTCTGTTGGTGACATGGATTTGTTGTTGGATTGGGGTGAGGCGTTTTGAGTTATTTTACACCTCACTCCAATTTCTTTTCTAAGCTGTCTGCAAATGCTTCTGCTTTTTCCTCGTCGTTGTAGACAATATTATATTCACCTTGGATTGGAGGAAGTATAAACCGCTTCGAACGGAGTAATCTCCTCATTCTCCATATTGACTGATCCTCTGTGTTTAATTAGTGAATTTTGTTATTTCAGAGTTCGTTACGGTGATCCTTTAGGGCATACCGAACCTGGTTTGTTGCTCTATTAACTGCTTGTTTATCCACTGGGCCCATTGTTCTCTGATATTGTCTTCTTAATGTTTTTCTTTTGAAAGACGATTTATATCCTCTTGGAGTTTATTTGATGGTGTACGTTTGGTTATATTTGTTATCTGTGTGATCGCTGTCAGTTATTTTTCAAGAGTTTTCACTGCTTGTTCTATATGTTCGGTGGATGTTATATGCAGTATTGGGCCAAGGTTTTCCTGGAAGGCTGAGGGAAGTTGTTTCCAATTTATAAATGTGGTGGTGTTTTCCATTAAATCTTGTATGGTGCCTAGTTGCAATATGATGGGGCTGTGATCAGAACTTAAGTCGTTAATTGCTTGTATTTAATAGCTGTGCACTATGTTTTTTAATATAGCTATATCTAGTACATCAGGACGTCCGGTTGCTCGGCAGTGTGTGGGTTTAGTAGGTCCTATCACTGTTATATTTCGTGAAGTGGTATAAGAGTTGAGTATTCTTCCATTAATATTTCAGTTTCTGCTATTCCAGACTGAATGTTTGGCATTAAAATCTCTGGCTATAATCACTGCTTTGCCAGTATTTAGTATCACATCTAAGTCAGATTCAAGGAGTTTTTTTATTTGGGGGGGGGGGTTGTAGGCGGCTGCATATATCCTGATGCTGCTTGTGTTTTCCATATGTATTTCTATTCATGTAGTTTCCATGTGTTCTGTTTGGGGTTCGGCTATTGAATTATGTTTTATGTTTCTTTTCACAAAGATGGCAGTGCTTCCACCTCTGGCATAGGATCTGTCTGTACGGTAAGTGCTATAACTGTTAATTCTGATTTTGTCACTTGGACGAAGATGCGACTCATTTATGAGGATGATGTCTGCTTGGGTTTCTGCTGCAAACTCCTGCAGCTCCTGTAATTTGTTTGATAGACCATCAGTAAGTGATTTTGGTTTTCTTTTGGCCTTATCCATTAAGGATTAAGGTGCCTTCAGATAATATCCTTGGCTTCTTAAGTTGGGTTGTTGGAGTCCAACAAGTATTTCACCTGTGTGACTTGTTATGTTCAATAGGATAGGTTTGTTGGTTTGCTGTGACTGGTTTGGTTTTGGGTCTTTTAGGAAGGTTGATCTTGTAACTTCAGCATACGATCTTCCATCCGTTGTGGAGACTGTGGTTTGATGGGAGGACGTGCATTCTTGTATAGGTTTACTGGTTTTGAGGAAATGCTATGCAGTCCCTATAATTTGCAGGGTGTGGCCCTCCACAATTTGCACACTTTGCTGGAGACCATCCCATTCTCTTCATGTTCACAAACACATTCACATCCTCTTTGAGCATGACCCTTTCTCATACTGTGTTCCCTGAGTCAACCTGTTTCCCTGTTTGTCTAGCACACTTGTTCTCTCATTCCTTCACTCATGTTACCCACTTCATTCATAAGCACCACTTCAATCTCCCCTTCCTTACTCTCCCACTTTTTCAATCACTTCTTACTTGCTCATATTCATTCTCTGCACTCAATTGTTCTTCCATCCAGCAGCAATCTCTCCAGATGACTCACACCAAAACCATTCAAATGTAGTCCATCATTCTTATACAATTTGTCCTTCAAACTCATTCCACATATTCACAAACTGTACTCCTTTTTTTCCTTACACATTTCTGCTAACATATTCACAATCTTGGCTCTCCAGAATTATAAAGGAAAGCTTTTTTTTTTTTCTGGTCTGCATTTATTATTATATCTAATAAGTGCATGTGAAGATTTCATAGCTTTTGGAGAAAATGAATAATAATAAAAAAAAATATATCTGGATTTTGAGTAAGGATTTACTTAAGTGAGTGTTTGGCTGAAAGCAATAAATTGATTTTCTGAACTGAATTATTCAGATAACAAATGACATTTTTAACAGGCCAGTTTAATGACTCCTGAGAATTCCATGGAGGGAGGGGTCGACAACGACAACAATGTTAAGTAAATTTTTTGACATGATAATATGTCACAATGATAATAATCGTGTATTCAAATGTATTCATAATTACAGATTTTAATGTCTGTAGGATCCTGTTTAGGTACAACAACCTTGAAAATAAAATGCCACTAAGGTGGCATTTTATATGGTTGCGGGAAATAATAAATTTCTTTTATTATATCCTCCAATAAATCCCAGCTATCCTAAAATGAAATGTGTAGTTACGAGATAAACTCGTAACTACACATTTCAGGTTCTTCTCGATATTAGCATTAATTGAAGTCACGTGGGTCATCTAGTACTCTCTCTCTCTCCCACGTTATTAGATTTCAAGTTAGTAGCTCCACTAATTAAAACCCTTAATGACAAAACTGAGTGCGCATGAACATTGAAGGTGTCACGTAATAATTAACACATTAATATGCGAAACAGCAACGATTGCTGTTTTCATCAATAACGAGTAACAGAGACTACTGTTAAAAGCCGTAATGCTTTCTGTGATGTTTACAGTATAATCGAGATTAATGAAAGTTCATTTTCTAATGATTAAACTGGGCAGGTAACTTTTTTAACATTATCAGCTAACGCTTAAATCCGTTAATAGGAGGAATTCAGAGTATTTGATATAATATACTTTAGCCATTCCAAACGGCAGAATTACATCGATTAGAAAAATATCGCCAAGGTAAATAGTGGGCGTGTATATATAAGACTCCCTGGAGGTGTCACGTAATAATATGATTATATTACTTAAGTATAAATAGCTAATAAGCTTCATTTCGGCAATGAAAACGTTACTTAAATTAAGGGGATTTTAAAACTATGTGGGATTTATCCCCTTAATTTAAGTAATGATTATATTATTAAGATTATATTTGGAAACGGCGAAACTTTTATAGTTTCTATATTCGGCACGAAACTCTTGTAGTTTCTCTATTCGGCTTTGAAATAATGTTAGATTCAATATCCACTTAATTTGAATAAGATTATATATATATATATATACACATATGTGTGTGTGTGTGTGCGCGCGCGCTTGAAGCAAGGTGAATAATTGCATACAAACGTTAGAGAAAAAACATAAAACACTTACTGAAACTGAATTATGCATTAAAAACTACTTACCCTGTGTTAATCATGTTAAAATTGAAATGAATATTTACTATTACGATAATCAATAGAGTGCCCTGGGTGAGCTATGAGAATTTCTTTTATTATTTCCTCCAATAAATCCCAGCTATCCTAAACCACCACTTGAACTAACTTCAAAAATTATCGTCCTATTTTCCAGTAAACATCACCCCTCCCTAACAGATAACGAGTGCAAAGTGCGGTGAAAAATAATCGAAATGATATTGAAACAAAACAGTAAAATAAATCCCTTCCGATTACTTTATTATAACTACGAATGTTTATTGAGTATTATAAACTGTTAAGTATTATATTTTATAGGCAGTTCACCATGTGGAACCTATATTACATCTACACCGTATCCAGTGGCGAATTCAGGCTTAAATTTTAGTAAGGAGACGATGACAAACTTATTAATTTTTCTTAAAGAAAGGATCATACATATTCAGTATCATTTAGCCAAATACTAAAGAATAATTGCCCTTGCAACATAAACAAAAAGTTTCGCAAGTGACAGACTGCGGGCTTAGGATAATACAAACTATAGTATATAAATTGTCTTAGCATGACACCGATACCCTGAATTCACCTGTAATAAATTATTGTCCTAAAATTTATGACTAAATAAATAAATACCATAAATGTCCTAAAATTTATCGAATTGATAGATTTCATCAGAGATATGTTTTGAAAACCTATGCCGTGTATGAACTTTCTCAAATTTCCTGCTGCATGGCAAAAATAGATTTAAAAAAAAGTACTGTAATTAGAGTAAACAGCAATAATATTTTTGCTGTTTACTCTAACTCCTTTCAGTTCCTTTCAAAAGGAAGCATTTGAGGCTTTAACTTTAAATGTTTGAAGATAAGAAGTACTTAATATATATTTTAGTCCTCACTGATAGTAAGCTCCCGCTCTAAATAACACGACTTTCAGAAAAAGACAGCGTAGTGCAGACAATTGCCGCCATCTCATAGCCCTAAACCATAACAGTCATGTTACACTATGTAATACTGTGAGTTTTAGGGTCGGTTTTTTTTTTTTTTTTTTTGAGATAGGGGATTAACCTTACTTCCTGTACCAAAGAATGATTAACTCGAAACTCAGTGACTAGAATCGAACCGACAGCAATCGTCTTCTGTGGAGCTAGCACTATGAGAGCAGTTTCCAGAGTGTTACATTAGGATTTAAAGAAAAATGTAGGGATATTAAAACTATCTCTTTTGGAGAAGTTAAGAAGGCACAGACCTGTGTAAACATATGAAAATAGCGTTTGGATCCATAGCATTACACCAAGTGAAGAGAGGTCATTCTAAGGTCGGTTTTCGGCATTTTTTCTAGGAAACATGTCGAAGAAAGGCTGACAAGGCTTTCTTACCTGTTTATCCTACCTTTTTAACCTACTGTTTTTAAGATAGTCTAACCACACTTCTTAATGGAATTCCTTTCTTTCTCAGTTTCCAGAAAACTCTCCCACACAAGTAGATACATGTACATGTACACACAAGTACGTGTATAAACTTTCCCATCAATCCTCTTCTCATCAATATGGTGTCATCAAAACACTTGTCAACAGGGCCTCCAACGTCTGTTCTACCCAGGATTCCCTTACAGCTGAACTTGCATTTATTCGCCAAACGTTCCTGTCCAATGGCAAAAGATCTACAAGTTATATGTTCTCCCATCCCTATCAAAGAACTTCAGAACAGCCAAAGTTTGGCTGTTCTGAAGTGTCCGGATATAGGGAATAGTAAGAAACTTCAGAACAGCCAAACTTTAAAAATATATTCTCTGCACTGCTTTGAAGCCTCATCACAAGCTGTCTTCCGTTCTCTGACCTCGTAAGAATCGTTTAACTCCCCTCTCTGTTCCAGGTGGTGTTTGCAAGTTTCCTTTTTCTTGTAATTATGATATTAAAATCAAACTGTGAAATCTACTAACATACGAAGGTAGCAGGGTTTTTTCTCTCCGAAACTCTGGTTTTTCATCCTGCATACAGACAAATCGGCCCTTCAGAACACACGCAATTTACGGACAAAAAAAACTACCTGTAGTGGATAGTAGATGGCGCTGATGTTGATGATTAGTGGTAGTGGTGGAACCGGAGAGTTGTACAATAGGTGTCCTCCCGCGATGAGTCTCCGGACTCATTGGAGGTGTCACGAATAATAATAATAATAATAATATGCGTAGATAAACACAAAAAATACATTCACTGCTGCAACTATGGTGAGTCAGATCTCAATCGCCATGCCTCCTTGACCAGGATCAGATGGAATAAAACTATTATGCTTCATTAAAAAAATATAAATTTGACAGATATTTCAGAATCATCAGTAGATTTAAAAAACAGCCTGATCCTAAAAATTATGGTTATGTTAACCTTCCCAAGATTTAGGAAACTTTAATGATTAGTCCTATTGCCCAACAGCACACATAGAGGGCATTCTTCATACGACTTAAGGCTTTAAATAGTATAATTTCTTCCAGTCATTGCTTTGTGCTTGCTTTTGTATATGTTATTGCAATTGTAATTTGTAATACTGAAGATTCTGTGTGACATAGACGAAATATCGGAAATTTAAATCTGCTGTTTAATTATTCCTCCTTTTTTTTTTTTTGCTGTTTCTTTCCATTAAATTCTATATGAGTATTAGATTATTAATTTTGGCAGAATGTCTCCAGAGAATTCGCTGTAGAATTTTTTTAACACTTTTTCAAATTTTTGCTTTCAGAGTGTGTTCTTTCCATATCATGCCATTTTAAACTTGGATCGTTAGTACATCTTCTTCCTTTTTTTGGTGCATAAAGAATTATTTACTATATCCTATCCTATCCCTCTCGTCCATCCTAGGACGAGTTCAGCCCCCCCCCCTCCTAATGAGGGGTTACTGGTGTATTAATTCAGCTGTTTTGTCAATCCTCTGCTGCATCCCCTAAGGATTCATGACTGTAATCCGTGTGTGTTCATGGAACCGGTTTGCCTGCTCCGTGAACACGCATCCCCAGCGGTTTGCCTGCTGGGAATGAACTGGGGAGAAAAACCTTGCTGTCCACACCGAAGACCGGCTAACTTGGCTATGGCTGAGGAAGTTCTTTGAGCTCCTCACGTCGTCGACGGGAATCGAACCTAGGATACTCCCCCAAGCATATGGTTGCGAAGCGCATAACCACTAGGCTAACCGCGCGGTTATATAGAATCATACAACCTACAATTCCCATACTTCTATTTAATCCCGTTTGTATTTCTTTAAGAGTTCTTCAGCAGCCTGCATCATACATTTCCGTTGAGATGAATTATCCATGGTGATCAAACATTTAGCTGATACTTAATGGATGGATTATACATTCTTAGGTAAGCTCTGGAATGATCTTGATAAACCATCCGAGATTTTTGACACCTCAGTTACTTTATTTTATAATGTTTCATAATAAATTTCTATGGTGGAAAGAATCACATGTTTGCAATTATATTTATTTGCTATTTTTGCTGGCGATTTCAAAGTGCTGAGAAGTGTTATATGGCCGTTTATAATTCTATGTCAGAGTTTATTACTATACTGTTGTTAACAGAACAATTTAGTGGCCATTTCATCTATTTTCCATTCATTAAAATATGACACTTTTCTGAGTTAGTTTTAATTGCATGTTCCCAAATACAGTACATTTTCATTCAGGTTTGTGCAGAAATAGAAATTTCTTTCAATAATGAAATACCATGGGTAGGCATATTTGAACAATTATAATATCGGATAAAAATGGTGATGATGGTGCTTTTCTAGAATTGTCTGTTAATGTTCAATTGCCATTAGTATTCTTTTACTGAAGATGCCTATGATAGGCATGTTCAGTAAAAATTCTACGAAAATTAGGCGAAACTTCTACGCTAATAAAATATATTACGTGAATTTTTATCCGATATTAATAATAGAATAATAAGCTAAGGCCTTTTAATTCCTTATAGGGAGTAGTAAAGGCCTTTAAACCCTATTTAGCTTTTGAAGACTGAATGGGCAGTTTAATCTCCGCCGGTAACCAATCAGAGATAACTGGCCCATGTCTATCACTAATTATAACTAATTATAACAGGATATGTTACTGTCTGAAATAATGTGGCCTATACGATCGATTTTTTTCAGTTTATGGGATGAAAAATCAGAGTTTCCGAAGAAAATATCCGCTTGCCCGTGCCAGAGATCGACTAACTCGGGATCGGTCGAAGAAAGGCTTAGAAAAAATTTCTCCTGTCAGCGACTAGACCGAAACTATAAGTCTTATCTTCGTGCAGTCTATCGGTGGAGGCAAGCGCCACTTCCACTGATTTACACAGGCCTTATATGGTAATATAATTATTTAAATAGAAATGTGCTCTGTAAATTAATTGGATTTTGTGTTTGCACAGTTTAGTTAGAAAAGGTCATTTTCATATCATCATCATCATCATTACAAACTACATGTCCGAAGCCAACCTCACCTTTCCACCTTTCTTTGGTCAGTGCACAGTGTCGTGTCGCAATTTTTGTAACCACATTCCCTCCAGTTCTTTATGTTGTCTATCCATTCTCTGTACGATCTAGCTCTTCTGTTTACACCATCCATAATACCAAACAAGAATGTCTTTATCTTAGGGTCCTCACTCATTCTATTTTTAGAATCTTCTTGTAACAAGGTCTTTCAAATGCCAAAATTCTTTTTCTTGGTTTCTTATTTATTACCCAAGTTTCAGATCCATAAAGTAGTACACCACTAGAGATGGATGTTTCCGGTACTCTTACTTTTTTTTATTCTTTTTTTACAAATCATCGTTATTTTACTTCACAAATATATGAATTGTTCCACATTTTCTATATCAAGTCCATCCACTTGTATTTTTTGTTTCATGTTCTTCTCATCAAATACCATTGTCTTAGTTTTTTTCAAATTCATAACAAGGCCAAATCTCTTCCCTTCCTCATTTAACAGAGTGAATGTTTTTTGTAGTTTTCGTTCCTTCAATAATAACAATGGCCTCTTCAAATCTCAGATGGTTAATTCTCATTCCATGTACTGATATTCCTTTTATCCAATGATTTTTCTAAATGTGCGATGAAAATGCTTGGTGATAATGGGTTCCCCTGCTTGAACCTCTACTTGTTCTAAACCATTTTCACAAATCATCACCTATTCTAACTGCTGCAACTGTATTCTTTTATATACCTTTTAATATAGCGATTAGTTTTTTATCAATTACATAGGATTCTAGCAATGCTATTGTCACTTTCTAGTCGATACTGTCAAATGCCTTCTGAAAATCAATAAAGTATACAGTATATATTTTTGTCTTTTCTCTGTTATTCACCACATTGTCAAAATCTGTCGAATTGTACTTCTATCTTCCATAAATCCTGCTTGCTCGTCTGTAAGGTATGCTTCCAATTGTGTTCTTAATCTCTCTGTCAATATCATCATCATTACCTTACCAAGGTGACTTGTCAAAGCAATTGTTCCATAATTTTTACATTCTATCTTATTTCCATTCTTGTATATTATCATTATTTTCGATTTCACGCATTCCTCTGGCATTTCCCATTCTTTTCATACCATATTACATAGTTCGTAATATAATTTCTGTGTGTACACTTTCGCCACCATGTTTAATACTTTTTCCAGTAATTTTATCATCACCAGGACTCTTGTTGTGTTTTAGCCGTCCTATTGCTTGTTCTACCTCTCCTCTTAAAATGTCCGTATCATACTCATTACCTGGTAGTGATATCTAATTCTTCAATACGTTTCTCAACACTATCTACACCCTCTGTCCAAAAAGAGATCGAACTTTTTGAAAATAGAAGAAATTAGTGGTGCCACCTGTTCTATCTTTTTGTTGTCGAAAACGGTAACCTTCATTAGTGTTGTGTCAGTTGTTTCATTAGAAGCCGAGTTATGGTGCCAAGAGTAGGGTTACCATACGTTAGCATTTATGCGGACATGTCCGCAATTTGATAATCAATATATCTATCTGCATACATTTTCGAAAACCCCCCGTTTTGTCATGTAGGCCTACTTTTGTTTCATAACTATTGATGACACTTAAAATCTCATATTTTTGTGTGTTCTAATAAGCATACTCCTCACATCTAATTAATGAAAAGCTAACAAAAGTAAAAGATTTCAAACATATGTATTTATTTTTGTGTTAGTTGTTTGTGTCCGGAACGAGTTGGTCAGGCGATGGGGGTGTCAGCATTTTGGCATTTTAGAATATGGTAACCCTAGCCAAGTGTGACAGTGTGTTTTGACGAACGGTCGGAAAATGAGTTTCAAACACAGAGCTGCGATTGACTTTGTGTTAAACTTGGCAAAAGTTTTACCGAAACGCAATGAATGCTTCAAAAAAGCATACCCTGATGAATGGCTATCCCGTACTCGAGTTTACGAGTGGTTTAAGCGATTTCAAAGTGGTCATGAAACACTTGAGGACGAAGAAAATCCGGGCCGTCCAAAAACTGGACTAAGAGAAGTTAACATCCAAAAAGTGCGTGATTTCATCAAAGAAAACCCTAAATCGTCCGTGAGATTGATTAAAGATGAATGGGGGATTCCAAAATCAACTCTCAAATCGATACTGTTCGTAAATTGAATTCGCGATTTGTTCCTCACAAGTTGACCGAAGACCAAAAAATGTACCGAATTGAACACTGCAAGGATCTTATTGAAACCGTTCGTAAGGACGCAAACTTTCTTGAAACGATCGTTACTGGTGACGAAACGTGGTGTTTTGATTATGAGCCCGAAACAAAGCGCCAGAGTGCTGAGTGGAGACCATCAGAAAAGGGGGCGGGGACATCCGAAAAAAAGTCGCTTGGAGAAGTCAAATGTAAAGAGAATGTTGATTTGTGACTACGATTCCAAGGACATTATCTACAAAGAATTCGCCTGGCCAAACGATCAACATTGAGTTTTATCTCGAACTTTTGAAGCGATTGATAGCAAGAATTCGTCGCGTACGGCATGAATATCGTGACGACCGATCGTTCGTCAAAACACACTGTCACTCTTGGCACTATAACTCGGCTTCTAATGAAACAAATGTCATAAACAGTTGACACAACACTAATGAAGGGTACTGCTTTCGACAACTAAAAGATACAACAGGTGGCACCAAACGTTTCTTCTATTTTCTATTTCGAAAAGTTCGGTTTCTTTTGGGCCCAGAAGGTATAATTCTAGTTTTTCTTCGTATAACTCATTAAAGTATCTTGTCCACCGTTGTACAATTTTATCTCTATTCATCAACACTTGCCTTCATCATCTTTAATTTTGGTCTAATTTGTTTGGTTCCTGGCTTCTATTAATGGTTCTAATAATTTGTTGCACCTCCCTAGTTTTCTGCTCTCGACAGTGCTGTTCTATATTATTGCACTGGGCGTCTAACCATTTCTTCTTATCCATTCTGACTTTTTTCACCTCATTACATTTTGTTCTATATTGTGGAATGGAGATTTAAATGGTTTTGCTTGAAATCTTGCTACTATGATTCGTTCGCACTACATTTTTATATGTATATAAAAAACTACATTTTTATATGTATATAAAAAACTACATTTTTATATGTATAGGGAAAAAATATTCATGACTACAGCCAAATGTGGACATAAATTTATTGCCAGCATACTAATGAATTATATTACACAAAAATGTATTATAAATTTCGTACAAATAAATTGCAATACGTTTTTTGGCAAATCTTGCATATTTCATAGGGATGTAGTAAAGGAATTAATGTACAGTACTGACAGAAAACTATGCGGAGAGACATTCCAGTATGATAAAATGTTCAACTGGAACATTGTAGTACTATAAAAACTAAACTGGCACTACGTGCCGAATCGCCCTGACTTGCACAACGTGCTGGCGCAAACTTAACTTACTAGTCTGTTTGCTTACTTGGGAAATAGGATTAAAACAAATTTATTATTTAAAATTGCTTGGTATCTTTAATATTGTAGAACTATGTTTAGCACCAAGTGATTCAAGAGTTCTTGAGGCAAACTAGCCCACTTTTGCTTCAGAGCAAGGATACGGCCTTGTTTGTTTTCTGGAGAGGAATTTCGAGCAGCACTGCATCTCCCAATTGAGTTCCAAATGTGTTCTATGGGAATGAGATGATCTGCGTAGCGTGCTGGTGACTGGGGTCAGTCAGTATCCTCAGTCTCCAGAAGTATCTCCACTGCTCGTACGAGACGCGGTGTGGTTATGTCAAACATAAAAATCTCGAATTGCTTGAAATCTTGTTATTATGATTCGTTCACTGACTGGTTTGTAGCTTAACAGTGCCTTTCCAGCTCTTTTTTGCTAAGAAGGAAACCAACTTTTTGTATTGCTCAGACAACATATCCTAGTTGTCCATTTAAATCTCCACTTGTGTTTGGAAATTCTGTCTGTAAAGAAAATGGTTCTGAGTGCTAGATAACCCAAAAGAATGCTGTCGATATGCTGCAAGTAAAAGAAAGACTGTATATGAAAGAATAACACTTCTAAATGCAGATGGCGTGAGGGTTACAGATGCAGAAGACGTTGTTCAACTAATGAGTGCCCCATTGTTAAAAGCTATCAACCTTATGTACGCGACACTGAGCTCACTGCTATCTCTTCACTGGATGAAGAAATTCAGGTGTATGAAGAAGGGGGTATTAGAACTATTGCATAAACTAAATAAGAATTCAGCAATAGGGACTGCTGGGATATCATCACGTGTGTTAAAACAGTGTTCAGCTGAACTGGCTATTCCTTTGACCAGGCTGTTTAGTATGAGTCTCAGAACAGGGAAGATTTCTCTCGAATGGAAAGAATGTATGGTAATTCCATTGCATCAGAGTGGTGCAAAGACCGATGTATTCAACTGTTGACCAATTAGTATCCCAGGAGTGGTTGTGAAGATTTTGGAAAAATTGGTCAGGGCTCGCATTCAGAAATGAGTTGACAGTGAATCTCTTCTTTGCAATGGACAATATGGGATTATACTAAGGGAAGGTCAGGTTTAGCTCATGTTTTGCTCACATTCTATAACAATGCTACCATTGAACTAGACCGGGGGAACGGTACACCATGATACTGTTGGATTATGCTTAGGCTTTTGACAGAATGTAGCCTGGTAGACTGTTGCATAAATTGGAGAACATATGTGTGGATTATAGAATATTAGAGTGGATAAGTGGATGACTGACCGACAGATATAATAAATGGTATATGGGGGAAGTGAGTCTAAAAGATTCAAGGTAACCAGTGGTGTACCACAAGGATCAGTGCCTGGTCCACTGTTATTCAATCTATAAATTAATGATATTGGGAAGGATTTGACATGTGACATACAGCTATTTGCTGATGATGCAAAGATAGATAGGGTAATCAGGAATGCTCTTGATATGCTGTACTTGCCAAATCATTTGAATGGGCTGTAATTGAGGGCATGGGAAATGGGTGTTAGTTCAATATCAGCAAATGTAAAATCATGCAATTCAGTGTAATTAGATATCCAATGTCGATTAGATTGTTATATTGGTGAAATTATGCTAGAAGAAATTGATGAGGATAGGAATCTTGGCATGTTAGTAGTCCAGGAGCCATCCTGCAAAGATTACAAATGCAATTCAAAGGATAATTGCAATGCTGAAACGAACATTCACATGTAAATATAAGGATGCCATTTTGCCTCTTTACAAGGCCTTGATGAGACCTCACTTCGGCTATACTATGCAGATCTGGCCTCCTGGTTTCCGTTGTGATTCTAATATATTGGAGAGAATACAAAGGAGAGTATTAAAAATGATATCATGATTGTGGAATAGTGATTATGAAGACATTGAGAATTTGTAGACTGCAGACACTAGCAAACAGGAGAAAGAGGGATGATATTATTGAGACTAACAAACTTCTGAAAGGGTCATACAGGATTAAAATTGATGGAATTTTTCAATTTATGGAGGGTAGGAAAAGGAAAGTGGTCGCCTTTGGAAGCTGATAGTGAATGCCGCTAAGAAGAGGATGAGGGCCAAATTTTTCTTTCACAGGTTGGTGCGTGATTGGAATGGATTGCCATTGGATGTTGTGTGTGCAAGCAGTGTGAATGAATTCAAGAACAAGTATGATAGCTTGTCTGTGTGGTATGTGGCCTCCCTCGATGAGTCCCTGACTCCCTGGAGGTCTCTCTTAATAATAATATTTATAATAATAAATAATAATGATAAGCAGTAACAGTGCCGCTGCGTATCGTTATAATGAAATCTCTCGTGAAAGTGCTACAGTAGCACTTTCACCACAGATCGGACGTCATCTAGAATCGGTGGAAAGATTAAAACGACTCTCAACTGTAAAGAATAAATTATCCCATTGGTATTTTGTTCAGTTTTTAAAACACCACTGATAGCAAACATCTTGCCACAGTTTATTTAGCTATATACATAATTGTGCTTGAACGGAAGCGATTTGTAAGCTGCCTTACCATGGTGCATTGATTAAGTTGCGCCTTTAGAACCAAAAATCTGTCTGCATGCTCCGTGGTATAGCGAGGGCGACATCTTTGCACACGTCTGGAATGCATTCCATTGGTTTCAAACACTGCTCGTAGTCTAGATATAATGCTACTTGTGGTTTCAAACTCTCTGACAATATCAGTAATTCCGTAGCCTTCTTCAAGCTTTCCAATAACTCTTCTCCACCTGAAATCATCTAGATTCTAGGTGATATCTTTGAGACATTACAACACATCCAAGTTTATTTACAATTTTATTCCTTCACAAAAAGTGCTTTCTTCAAACACACTTCGCTTAGTACATCCATTTACCTTTTATCATATTGAGTATTACCACGTGATCCCTTCCCGCGCGATTCCAAACTATGAATGTGTACCCGCTTTCTAATCGAAATCTTCAGTTATACAAATTGCTGATTTGTCTGAATTTGCGCTTGTAATTGTCAGAAATAATGTTCGTCCTTTGGTTTTTAGCGTAGATTCTCATATTGAACAGGATTCCCATTTTCTGGCTGTCAGATTTATGTGCCGATATATAGTTAAAAGCCCACCCATTATTTGTAATTTCGTATGATTTCATTCAATAATCAGTTTTCCATCTGCGTTATTTGATACACACTGCATCAAACTTTACCGATTCCACTCTATTTCAAAGTTCACTGATTCTACTCCAATGCAAAAGTCACGAAACTTTCCATCTTTGAGAATGGTATGCTGATTCTGGGTGAATAAAATTGTCTAGAACAGGGATAAAGAAGGTAATTTCTCCTTTGTAGTGTGCAGAAAGGATGAGAGATTGCAAAAAGATTTGATGGCAATGTATAGATTAAACTTGTGAAGAACTCATGCTATTCACTCCGATATCTTTTAAGTAGGGTATAGCAACATTTTACCATCGGACTATAGTCTGCTCAAGAATCAATATTTATCAAGGATCCGAGAATTTTTATTGCTTTCTTTCTCACATTCCCTATTCGTCATGGATGGTATGTGAAGAATGAATATGTGATTAAAACATATTGTATTGGATGCAGGACTGGCCTTCTCTATAAAGGGGCCCGAGTGCAAGAAACCTTTTGGTGCCCTAAGATATTTTTCAAAGGTAAAAATGAAAGGATTCTAAATAAACGTATTGTAAAACCTCTTACCTGCAAATGATTTTGGCACAGGAAAATAAAAAAAAAAACACATTCGAAATAGAATACGTTTCCTCAAATGTGTACCGACTGTGCCCACTCGATCGTGGAGCCCGGGTGCATTGCACCCCCGAGATGGTCGGCCCTGATTGGATGTATAAGCCAGTAATTTCCTACGTAATTGAATTTATGTTTAATGGTGAACTTGATATGATTGTACAAGGAGATTGTACATAAAAAACATAATGCAATAGTGGTTTATACTATCAACATTGCTCTACAACCTCGTGATATATCGATGTTCTAATCTAGGCCAAAGTTTCAATATCTGATACAGAAGCGTGTGGGTTATAACATTAACAATTACGTCCTACAAATTATGTGGACCATATAAAAGATAATTCAGCATAATCACTTTTGTAAATGAAAATGTAACCAAAACAATAACCACTTTCGAACATGCAGAAACGTTACGTTTGGAAATCACGACTATCAACAGATTATAAGAATAATAAGCTAATGCCTTTTATTTCCTTATAGCGAATAATCGAGGCTTTAAACCCTATCTAGCTTTTGGAGACTGAGTGGGCAGTTCAATCTCCACCAGTAGCTAATCAGAGATAGCTGGTCCATATCTATCACTATTTATACCTGAGGATATGTTACTGTCTGAAAGAAGATGGACTGTACGGTCGATTTTCTTGAGTTTACTGGATGAAAAACACGAGTTTTGGGGAGGAAAAAAAATCCACTTTAGTCGACTAACTCGGGAACCGGTCGAAGAAAGGCTTCGAAGAAGTTCCTCCAGTCGGTGACTAGACTCGAACTATAAATCTTATCTTTGTGCGGTGTAGCACAGGGGATGAAAGTGTCACTTCCAAAGAGCTCCACAGGCTGCAGACATATCCACAAGTACGTGATAAATACAATATATAGACTCCCAGGTAGAAACTGTCTCAGCTTCCTACAAGAATTAGAAATACATCGTTATATGGCAGCAACAATCACACACCAGAATATACGCAAGAAACAAGACTCGGTTACATGAGTCATGTTTGGACTTCTCATGAAGATTAATAGTGAAAGCGTCCCAATTTGCAACCTCTGTCAAAATATGGGCATTTTCAACTTTTTTTTTTTTCATATTTAGACTTTCAGCAGCATAAGTAACGTAAAAGGTACGTCCTGAGAAATCTTCACTTCACTCTCGTACATAAAATCTATTATCGTTTTTAAATTTGTGTATTTTATATCCTCGAGAATATCCTACGAAAGAGAGAACTCTATGCATACTGCACTATTTTCACCAAAAAAAAAAACAGCTAACGCTTTTTATTTTCGTATAGGAAGTAGGCGAGGCCGTTAATTTTTTTTATGTTAACCAATACCAAATTGTAAAATAGAACTAGATTATGAGTAACGGATTGTTATGTCTTTAGTGGCAATACAAGGCTAATCGTCACTGACATTTAAATTAGACCTAGCTTTGCACATGTACAAAACTTCATTCAATGAAAGAATCATATCAGATTACTAACTTTTCTCACCACTTTGCTGACTACAATCATCGTAAGAACTTCTGATCACACATAGACTACTAATGTATTCCAACTTCTGAACAAACTAATAATATAAACATGAAAACTGAAACCAATACAATTTTACTGAATACGCCACCTGTCATTATTCTTTGTTCACGAAGCATGCTGAAGTGTAACTTCAGAATAACGGAATCAACCAGGGTGGATACAAGTGAATGTGTATGATGGAACCTATGAGGCAAGTGAGTGTAAGAATGACCAACAAATGCAGAATCTACTCTCTCAAACAACCAAGATATTGAATAGGATAGTCAATTCTGGAAGCAAAGGTGGTTGGGAGCCTGAAGAGATGCTTTAGTTTATATATACCAATGACAGAAATACCAGGAAGAAGAGGGAAGAGTTTTTGGCATTGGTTAGTGCAATCTCACCTAAAGTTATGGGCATTAGTGAGACTTGGCTAACAGCAGATGAGGTAGTTACTTGGAGAGAATGTTAAGGGTTTAGTATTTTTAGTGAAGATAGGATGGGGAGAGGGATACTGATGATGAGAGCAGATGAATTGTAGTCAAAACGAATAGGAGATATGCGGGAGTTCGGCTGTCCATTTGAAGCTGTCTGATGTGAGATCAATCCTAACAAAACCAATTATACGGTTTATATTCTGCTATAGGTCAGGGGTTCCGGGATAATATGGAAGATATGGGTCAGCAAATTAGTACAGCGAGTGCAGGTCGAGTATCATGGGAGTTTTGAGTATGGTGATATGGATTGGAAGTAAGAGAGAGAGAGAAATCACATGGTAGGAAAGAAATGGAATTTATACACCATCTCAGAGATAATTATTTGAGGATGGATATGATGGAGGAAACTGAGGTTCAAGAGTATTGGACCTTGTCATAGGATCAGAAAAGCTATCCATAAGTAAGCTGGTCAGATTGCCTCCAATTGGAGAGTCATGCGGTCTTGACTGTGAGATTGTAAAAAATAAGGAATATTCTGTCAAGTAGGGGTATACATGTAACTACAGAGTATTAACCTGTATACCCTGGTCATAATCACCTGCTTAGGAAGAAAAGGGAATCTGAGCTGTGGCATTAATCCCTGCAAGGAGACGATGTTAGCAGTGCATATCCCTGGTTGAAGATCCCTGTGCTCTGCAGTCTGGTTTTGCTCTTCCTAGGAAGATTTGGTCATATGTCAACAGGATCAGAACTAACCAGGACAGATGTGGCTACCTACTACATAAATGGAAACTGTCAGACTACTCTTATTGTGACTGTTCCCCATAGCCTAGGCCATCATTTATACTGTGAACGACTGCTCAAGGCGCCAATTTCATGGTAACCTCCAAGACATCCATGAGGTGCCAGATGAGGTCATAGATTGGCTTTCTGGACTAAACACTGACCTATAGCTGTATTCAGGGCCGATTTTATCATTAGGCGAACCTGGGCAATCGCCTATGGGCGTCAATATTTCGAGGCGCCAGATTTTGCTACATGTAAAACTATAAAACTAACAGGAACTCCTGTTTTCCATAAAATTCATGTAAGTATACCATTTCTTTATTGCTGGATAATATTGGTATACTGTCCAATACTGTCCAATATTATCCAGGTTTGCTGGATAATATTGTGTCCACCTGCTGAAAAAACATGGATAAGAAGCGTAGCTTGACAGTCATGTCCATTAGAAGGCGCAATAATCCTTCACTCTGAAAGGAACACTTAACTAGATTACTTGGTGTATGTAGTAGCTATGTTCAGTTGCCTACAGCAAGAAACTCAGTTGCTTGCCGTTTGTTCGGTAACCGGAATCTAAGTTATATCAGACTAAATACCTATGGGTTAGATTCATTTTGCTGCTTGTTTTTATTGTATAATTATAGTTTTTAATGACATCGCAAAATAAGAAATCCTTTCATACTTTCTTCACTTCATATTGTATCACTTTGGAAGATCAATGTCACTATCATTTTTTTTTTTTTTGCTAATTATTTTAATCGCCAACAGATTTTAAAATTCTCCCAGAACTTGATTGAAGATAATTATTTTTGTCAAACAATTATTTTATAAATTCATGAAAATCCGAATCTAAATGAATACAGCCTCCATCTGTTACAATTTAAGTTTTCTTTATTATTTATAATCTTAGTTCGAAGGTTAGTTCGCAGATTACGTGAAGATTTGCACTTTTAAATTTTGCGTTATAGAGAACTATATATTAATCTTAAATCATATCATGTAATGCATAATTTTATAAACGTAATCTGTAGGTTTTTGCATTTCAACTTTCCTGGTTTCTCCCAATCACTCCCTACAAATCGAAATAAACGACAATTATGAAGTTAACTGTTATGTACATATTTTCGGTATTATGCGGCAGTTTTGATGTAGAGATATTTTCCCTACACTTTATCCTTCGAAACATGTGTAGGAGCATTTTCATAACAGAATTAATTCGCCTTTAATGGCTAACCTCCCCCTCCCAAAATTATCACCAACACACAAAAAAAATACTGCTAGATAACATATGTGCACTTTCTTTTTGTATGAATTCGTTATTTTTCCAAAGTAATTGTACTGTTGCAGTTTAAAGATAAAGGCGATGAATCTCTGATAAAATACCATTGGATATAAATTTTTGATATTATAAAGACTCACAATCAGAAACCCTGAGTAATGCAGTTTAACATCATTTGTTTTTCATTAAAAAATAAAAAATAAATAATTCCTTAAATTGAAATGTGCGACCCATGTAATTTTATTTTGCAAGGAAAGAAAGCTAAGTGTCATATTTATTTCAATAAATGTTATTTAAAAAATATAAATACTGTGTTTGACATAATATTTCCAATGTAAACAAACGTTTTCATTATTTATTTTCTCACATGTGAAATTCTTTTTTATATAGGAAGAGACATAATAAATAAATTGAGCAACAAAAAAGGGTCAAATATCGTAGGACAGTATAGAAATTCCAAATAATGCAAAGCTCATTTGTCAAGGGGTATAAGAAAAAAAATGGCGGCTCGTTTGTTAGTGTTTAATGTCGTGTATGTGATGAATGAATGAATTGTAAATGATGAATTGTAAACGATGAATTGTAAATTGGATTGATATGTTTTTAGCAATTTATATTTATGCTTATTCATTAGTAATAGTAGTTAATTGCTTTCTACCATAATTAGTCACTTTATTTTCCATAGTGCTTTATCCAGGTAAGTCATTTGTAATTACAAGGGCGATACCCTAGGCCTACAGCCGCTAGTATCGCCTTTGTTTGTTTCTTATAGTGACATTTTATTGCTGGTAGATACCTAAGAGTATCTACGGAATTTGCTAATGGACCCTCAAAAGTCCACAGGATTATCTTTACCTGCTCGGGACTCCTCAGAAATCTCTACTCTTTCTCCATCTGTGTCTTGAAATGGCTAAACTTGTGAATGAAACCAAATTCGAGGAAGTATACAAGGAATTCCTCAGACTGGGAAAGCTGCTGAGTGATAATTGGCCGGGAATAGTGAAATTGTATGACACGTTTCCCCCGAATGTGTCTCAGACGTTGCAGCTGAAGATCATTTAGAATCGGTGCCTTCTACTTCTTCAGACTTTGTAGAAGTGCGCGCACGCAAAAAGCGAAGAACAACAGATGAACCGCACAATGACAATACTGAAATGGAACAGGATTCTCAGGGTTCGGACGCCGCTATTTCTCCCAAAGAAAAGGTGCCTCCGATCATCCTTAGAGAAAAGCATAAGCGGGCAGCTTTAAGATCCACAATGTCCAATTTGCATATTGGCTTCATTAAGGCCAAAAACATGGGTGAAGGCATAAAGATCCAGCCAGCAACAGTGACAGACTATAGAAGGTTGTCCAAAGAACTGGACGACAGATGCATCTAGTATCATACCTTTGCGCTCAGCTCCGAAAAAAACTTAAAAGTAGTCCTTCGTGGTGTCTGTGAAGACATTGACACAGCAGAAATAGCTGCTGACCTAAATTCTCACAGCAGAAATAGCTGCTGACCTAAATTCTCAGGATCTGCCCAGTCAAAGTGAGCAGAATGTACAAAGCTGACAAGACTCCCATGCCATTGGTCCTTGTTGAGATTCATAAAATATACAAGGACATTTACAACTTAAAAACAGTCTGTGGTCTCATCATCACACCGGAACCACTCCGTAAAAGATCATCTTCTGGGCAGTGCCACAGGTGCCAGAAGTTTGGCCATGCCCAGAATCTATGCAGAGCGGAATATAGATCTTTCAAATGTAGAGACAGCCACCCAACCAATACCTGCACAAAGCCGAGGACTACCTCGGACAAATGTGCCAACTGCAGTGGCCCTCATCCCGCGAACTACAAAGGATGTACTCAGCACCCAATGAACAGACGGACGGAGGCAATCAATCAGCCCTCCTCCTTCAGTACAAGAACATCAGAGGCCCAGACATCAAAACCGGAGACTCAGCGGCCACAGTCAATAATAGAGACACCCGAAAGCAAACAAGAAGCTATGCCGATGTGACCTGTACAACTAGACCAAATCCAGAACAAAATCAACCAACAGCACCTAAAAATCTAACAGCTGTTATTACGGCCTCACTAGCAAATATGCTACAAAATTTCAGCCTATCAAACCCTACTGAAACCTCCACTAAAAGATTTCTTCGTGAAACACAGGTCATCCTCACAGCTCTCATTAACTCCGTTAACTAATATTAAGCAGGTTTTTCCTCCCGGAAACTCGGGTTTTTCGTCCTGTAAACTCAAGAAAATCGACCGCAGAACCCACATTATTTCGGACATTAAATATATTGTGTTAGGGTTAGGGACCACGAGATGGAGGCACATTTGAGCCGTCTCTCTTCACTGCGTACCGCTTAATTAGTGATAGCCTTGGGCCATCTGTCTCTGATTGGGTACCAGTGGAGATTGAACTGCCCACTCAGTCTCCAAAAGTTAGATAGGGCTAAATGGCCTCGCCTACTCCCGTATACGGGAATAAAAAGGCGTTAGCTGATTTTTTTTTTTAAATATTAATAATAATATATAGGTACGCCTATATATAAGGGATAAGAATGTTATATATATCTAATTGTGTAAGAGAGAGAAAAAAAAAAAAAGTAAATAGCAAATTACTCCTTAAGATAAGTCAATACTACTCTAGTAATAAATATGTAGATTAAGATATATTACCACAAATATGTGTATGTTCTTGTATATACAGACACAAGGATGGTAGAAATGTCAATTGTAAGTAATGCAGATAACATAAGTTCATAACATGATAATAACCCAAAATGTTAATAGGATATATTATCCATTTATAGACCTGTAACTAATTCTGCAATTCAGAAAACTTTGTATGTAAGAAATTACAGATTTACCTCTTAAGTTAAGCAAACAATATAATGTTAAAGCAAGATGGAATTCCTTTTTGTAAAAATAAAAGTGCCTACAAAAAAATAAAATCTGCATGAGATATAGAGATACTACCAAAATATATGCATATATAAATGTAAATAAAAACATAAGCAATGTATGTATTTTAAGAATAAGATGTGCATTTAAATTAAGTTAATAAAATAATCATCCAAAATATGTGAACAAAGATATAAAATGAAGATATATGTAAAACAAATTGTACATATGGAAAATATCAATGCTAACATATATATGTATGTATATATATATATGTATATGTGGATGTGGATGTATATATATATATATATATAAACGAGAATAGACTGATCTGATAATGGAATTTCAGTCTATTATCTGATCAGATAATAGACTAAAATCACTATGTAACATATACCAACAAAAATAACAGCTCAAACAATTCAATAGGACAATAAGGAAAATAGAAATTGAGCATGTGATGTTGTATCTTATTTAAACAGTGATTGTAAAACAGGTGTCATAAGTATATTGTAACGAGTAAATGAAAATGCCTAATGGAATTAGCAACCTATGTACAAATTGTAAATAGCTGTATATATATTTATTTTTAAATGTACACAGCTGCTGTTGTTGATACAAATAAACTCAGTAGAAGTAGACTCAAGAAATGTAAATCAAAATGTCAATTAGAATAAGCATTCTATGTACAAATGTATATATTGTAAATAGTTGTATATATATTTATTTTGATTGTACATAGATGCTTTAGTGTTAATAAAAAAAATATACTCAGTGGATGTGGCGTTTGCACACCACCGCGCTTGACCGCATGAAGGAAGACTTGGTTTCGAGTCTAGTCGGCGACTAGAGGAAATTTTTCTAAGCCTTTTTTCGACTGGTTCCCGAGTTAGTTGATCTCTGGCACGGGCAAGCGGGTTTTTCCTCCCCGAAACTCGGGTTTTTCGTCCCGTAAACTCAAGAAAACCGACCGTAGAACCCACATTATTTAAGACATTAAATATATTGGGTTAGGGACCACCAGATGGCGGCACATTTGAGCTGTCTCTTTTCACTGTGTACCGCGTAATTAGTTATAGCCTTGGGCCATCTATCTCTGATTGGTACCAGTGGAGATTGAACTGCCCACTCAGTCTCCAAAAGTTAGATAGGGCTAAATCGCCTCGCCGACTCCCCGTATACTGGAATATATATATATAAAAAAATAATTTAAAAAAAAAGGCGTTAGCTGATTTTTTTTTTTTTTTTGTTCCAAATGTGTTTATTGCTCTGAGAATTTTTTCGACATTGCCAGTATCGGTAGCAAGTTCAGAAAGGAGTTTCTCGAAATTAAAACTTACACTTGCTCTACGATGGCTCAGGAACGACTCACTGGTCTAGCAATAATATCTATAGCGAATGAAATTGCATCTACAATCAATATAAATGAATTAATTCAAAACTTTGCCAAAGCAAAAGCCCAAAAGATTAATTTTTCATAATTTTGTATTTAAGATGTAATAATTTTCTTGCTATACAGATATTAGGAGTAATCATATATGTATACAAATGTATTGGTTTTGATTAATAAATTTTATATATAAATGTTCATAATGATATTATTTTTATAAATATCCACATGTGTGGGTGTACGTGTGCTTGTGTGAGTTGACAAAATATATATACAGCAATCCCTCGATTAGTGCGCCTAATGCGTTCTTTAAAACAGGCGCATTAATCGATAACGCACTAATCGAATATAATAACCTATGGGGAAAAGTATAATTCGTTCCTCAAATTTCTTTTTTGAACCTTAATTTTTTTAATAAAAGAATTAAGGTATGTCTCAGGGTCTAGTGAAAGTAAAATCATGAAGCTGAAAGACTATAAAACATATTCAGAATATAAATTTTATTATTCTACTTCTTAACAAAGAATTGAGCTAACGTAGTTTGGCGGGCATTTTGTTTCTTTTTTTTCATACAACCGACAGTATAGCCCTATTGCCTCTTCTACTTTTCTGCAAATTTTACTGCTTCTGTATTCATCAGGATGAGCCTCTGCATTGCTGCTTAAAAACTTCGCTTGTACGAAAAATATTATACGCTGCCGATTGTTATAATCCGCTTGCAGGCAAATTTTATGACCGATCATAAACAGCGGTATTCTCTTTCCAAAATGTTGAAAGGTTTCGATGTGTGAAAATTAACGATACACAAATGTTATTAGGCGTTCTGGGTCCGAGATTTTCGACATATTCTTGAATATTATTCTTCTCAGAATATTTCCACTATAAAATGTTTATTCATAAAAAATGCTTAGAAAACTAAAATGACAAATTCGGAATCTCTCGAGGAACACAGTTTAGGAAACCCTGGTATACATTGTGTACATGGAAATAGTGTAGTATGCCATTAAAAATAACTTCGTAATATGTTTTAAATCGGAAACTAAATTATTTCATTCTGGTGAGTGATTTTATAAAATAGTTAGGCATAAAAATGTATAGATAGAAACATTTTAAAACCTGTAACATTTATTTTTAAGATGTATATAGGCGCACTAATTGAATTTGGGTATCGAAAAAAATGACGCATTAATTGCTGCATAGAGACATTGTATAGGGGTGACTAAATTTTATTTGCCTAGGGGCGTAAGATACTCTCGCATCAGCCCTGGCTGTATTGTATTCTTTTCACCATAAGAATAAATAAATAAATAAAGTAGCACATAGAAGATAGTCAAGGGGTATGTATCTAGAGCATGCTATATTAAATTGTATACTTAAGGTAAGGAGAGTTAATCAGGTAGAAATTAGATGACTGAGTAATATCATTAAGCATGAACATCAGAAAAAGAAAATTATGTGGAGCGCATATAAGGAGAATGGTGACCAGCCAACTCATGAACAGTACAAGGTTCGGGGAAGAAGGGTGATCAGTATGATAAGGAAGGCAAAATCTAATTATGAGAAGAAACTAGCCAGGCGGGTCAAGGAAAATCAGAGAGTTCTTTCACTATATTGCAAGTAAGAGGAAGAATGGCTCTGGAAGAATAACCTTAATGAGTGCTAATGTTGACAATGTGACAGAAGAAGATAAAATAGTTGAGTAACTGAGTGCAAACCATGTTGTAAAGGTATATCATCCAAATGATGTTACTGCTTTAACTATCTGATAGATACTTATGTGGGGAGGTGGATGAATTCGAGGTTCTTGGGATATTACAGAATCTCAATATGAAGTGATGCTGTTAGATTAAATAGGATATCAGCCAGTTTGCTGAGGAATGTGCAATGGAACTAAATATACCTGACTGGGCTCTTAATTTCAGTCTCAGCTCTGGTAGAGTTTTAAGGGAGTGGAAAGAGGGCAAAATAATTCCATTGCATAACGGAGTTCCCACAACTGCAGACCCAATTATAGGCCACTCATTATCTCAGGAGTGGTGGTAAAAGTCCTAGAAAAATTTGTCAAAAAGTGAATTCAAGTACGTGTGGATAAGTATGTTAGTCTATGAGGGTTAACATGGCTTTGTGAAAGTAATTTACTAACTATTTATAATAGAGTGCCAGCTTTGGCTGTCATTTTTATTTTATATATTTATATAAACTGCTTGGAACGAAATCAATGGGAAACCCCTATGGGCAAGGTGCATCGTGCATGTAAAGAGTAACATGTTTGTAGCCAGTATAAACTGGAGGAATATGATGTTCCCAAGTCAGTGCAACTGTATCCAAGAGAAATGCCTGGGAGAAAGGAATTGATGGAGTTTGAAACAGATACTATGTCAGGATTCCATGTTGCAGGCTTATCTGATGTCCCAGGTCAATGAACAGTGATATCTTACTTAGATGGACGTGCAGGAATTTCAACGAAAGAGCTACCTACAGTGGACGACATATCCCACTCACTGAACGAGATCATAGGGTACTATGATGGATATGTAAAAACTGCCATTTGTCTGGTGACATGATGAATTCCAGGCATCCACTAGAACATGTATCGGCAGCATCCTCTTTAATGGTGTAAAATGGGGTGTAGAAGCTTGGAAATCTGTGTTATGGAGCAACGAATCACATTATATCCTCTACAGAGCAAATGGACAGGTGTAGATATACCAGATACTCAGCGATCATCCCTTACCAGAGTGCATAACCCCAGCTATGAAATTCAGAGGTGATGGTATGGTCCTGTTTTTTATGATTTGGCCTCAGATCTATTCTTATGGCACTTCAAACACTAACTCCAAGAAGTATCTGAACATTCTGGATAATGCAATTTTTCCTACATTGGGGCGTTTCTATGGGACTGACCATTGTCTCCTTTAGCAAGATAATGCACCATGTCATAAGGCTGATGCACTAATTGCATGGTTTAGTTTGTGGACATTAGCTGTGAGCTGAACTGGACATTTTTAATGTAATTAAGATCTTTTATTTTCAACGAGGAGATAGTATCTTATGTAACTATTGAGTTTAATTCCTTCATAGACTGTCTTTGACAGATTAACTGTCAAACGTTAATCTGTATGAAGATATTCTCAAAGATATGTCTCATTTTCATTTCCTAGAATTGAATTTGGTCTATGACAACAAAAGGAACTATTTTTCTCTCACCCTCTGTTATAAACTTAAGGCTACTCTGCATCCACAGATATCAATTTTTAATTAAATAACATTTTAGTTTGCATAACTTGCATACATATCACCTTTCTTGTAAAAATCAGAAATACCATTCAATAATAAAATTAATTTAACCTGACCGATTTTCATTTGCTTCACTGCCAACTGTAATACAAAATAAGATAAATTTATATATTCTTATTCTTTGAACTATGAGCACGATATACAATGCATAAACAATAACCCAGGACTGCTGAGAGGTACAAGTAGTGACCCTTCTTGTAGATTGTTATAAGATTTTTGAGGCTCTTTCAAAATGGAAACATTTGGGTTCATGAGGCATTCAATTTTCACAAGAAAATGCTATGATATAGACATGGCCAAAAATCACCTAGGAAACAATCCTTTAAAGAGAGAGATTATTATTATGTGACACCTCCAGGGAGTCCAGACTCATCGATGGAGGGCACCTACTCTACAACTGTCTTCACCACTCAATACATCAACTACATCATCTAACCATTGCCATCTACTGTCCACCACCACCATCGGTATTTTTCACAGACAATCACAAACATCCATGCCCATGGCAGGATTCGAGCCCGCAGCCTTTTGGCTGGAGAGCAGATACGCTAGCCACTTGGCCAATCACGCCAGATTCTAAAATGTTTGAATACTTAAAGTAGTCAAATTACCTAATTTGAATTTGGCTGTTTTAAATGCAGGTACCAAAGTACATTAAATGTACAATATTTATGACAGTTATTGCTGATGTCGTTAACCCCTTAACATACAAAGATGTCTGTGACACCTCTTTTGTTTATTGCACCAAAATTGATTTTGAATTTTGGTTTCACATATAAATACAACCGAATATAGACGCTAGACATCTTGTGCCTATTTCCTTTCAGCCGAGAAAAGTTGCCAACGGCGTGTATTGGCTATTTCGTTTGCGTTTGCACAAATTCATCATTTTTCAATAATGATGAATTTGTTCCAGCATATCACCCTCGCCCAAAAAATTGGCAGAAAAACGACCGCTTTCTGATTTTTAATTGGTACATTAAGGGATTAAATAAAAATTAGTTAAGGAAATTAATAACTCCAGTAATGAGTCTTCTTCTAGAATCTATATTTTTCTATAGATTTTTCATATGAAAAAAAGTCATCCATTATATGAGATGAGTGGATAAAAATTGCAAGATTCCTTAGTTAAATGGTTTCTGCAGGTGAGCTGCTACATAGTAGAGGATTGAATGTAATGCTAACATGTTCAGAGGTTTTCCAGGCAAATAATCATGCTGCTGCTTACTCTTTCGGGTCATACCCAGAGGGAATTTACAGTGTTCCAACATGCAGACCGAAAATAACACCAAACTTTCACACAATAAAAAGCACTTGCATGTTTTCACTAACATCTAGTGCATCAACATTTTGTGTTACATCAAAACCCAATTTGCTATTCTGACCAATCCCAATTTGCATCCTCTACAACTACTTTATCTTGGGTATTCTGACTAAATCATACATAATGCTTTCTGTAAGGTCAGAACGTGTTTTTGCCCAGTCGGATAATATCAAACCTGGATTCCCTGCTATATGATATGTATGTTTCCTTGACTCGCTTCACAGCATTCATATTTTTCATAATCTCTGATTATGTCTCTAAAATTGATTTCGTGCATTCTAATTACCCAAATTGTGAGATCAACTTAAAGTGGTCTCATCAATAAGGAACATATGAAACTTGAATACTCATAACTGACACTGGCTCCCCCCCACCTTCTCTAGCATCATCTATTATTAAAACAGAAGTAAAGCTGAATCATTTGGTATAATGAATGTTGGAAGTTTTTTTTTTTTTTTTTTGGTATAATGAATGCTTCATTTTTTCACATCTGCACAGGCCTACTTCACCTCAGCGGAAATTTCTTAAACAATCTGATGACTGAATGCCACTTTATTCAAGACTAGGCTACTTGTATATATATATAGAGGCTCGTGACTTCACTGTTGTAATTTCTGACATCAAGTATTTCAAGAATAAGGTGATATATCTTTTTACTACTTGTGTATGGGGAAATATGACATCTGCATTAACCACTCCACTGGCCATGACGTATATACATGCCAAAGTTACCATGGGTGTGAAGTGCATATTAAAGTTGGAATACCATTGATATTACATTAAAATATATGGATATAAAGTGTATGAGGAGTGACGTATTTTATCCATATTGACGGCAATGTGGTTAATTCAACCTTAGTATCTCTGCTGGATCTGGCTTCCAATGAGACCTCAATAAGGTTGAAACCAGTGTGGGTAGTGACCCTTCCCAGTCTTTCTGAAAGGAAGTTGGTTTTGCATTATGGGATATTAAGCAACTGAAGATATTTCATGCACATAGTTTGTCTGTTTACACTTGGGTAAGCAGACAAAGCATGAATATAAGAATTAAGAATATAATTTCTCAGCAAGTTTAGTTTAATTTTTAACCAAGTGGAAAAATTTGCATGCGACTGCAAAGTTTTCTACAACTATCTCTAATCCAGAGTATTTTAATAATAAGGTGACGAACTTTTTTAATTATTTGTATACAGGAAATACAAGACTTCTGCATTGATTCAACCTTGGCATCTCTTCTGGGTTTGGCACCCATTGATAACATTTAATAATGTTCATTTGGGTCTGCTTGCTTCCTGGGGAGTACAACGGTTCTGATCAGTCGCAGGTTTTTGCCTATCACTGAGTGGAACCGCTGCTGAGTTTCCTGTCCTGAAATGATTCAGGTCAGGAGTGGTGAATTTAGTACCGATCCTTTAGGATCACTCAGTGAGATTTAGAGTGATGATCTTGTTGATCATTAGTTTTGGGAGAGATATATCCACACTTTAATAACAGTCAAAACTGGTCTGGGCATTATGGCCCTTCCCAGAATGCACAGCATTATGCACATTCAAAAGGAAGTGTGCTTTACATTATGGGATATTTGGACAACTGACGTGAAGTCATCAGCCCCTACATGTGACTGGTGGTTAAGATATTTCACACACAAACTTTGATTACACTGGGGTAACAGATTACACAAGTTGAAAGTTTTTTCATTTGGTTATACTATAAATAAATTAAAGATGATAATAAATTATATTCTTGGTTTCATCCTTCATCCAAGTGTAAGCAAACAAAGTTTGCATGTGAAGTAACTTCACAACTGGACTACTTGTATATAGAGGCTAATAACTTCACATCAATTGCCTTAGTATCCCATAATGCAAGACACATATCCTTACAAACACTTATGTCTGGCTCCCACTGATGAGACCTTAATAAAGGTCAAAATTGGTCTAGGTAATGACCAATCCCATAATGCATAGCATTATACATGTCTGTAAGGATAAATGCCTTGCATTATGAGATACTAAGGCAATTGATGTGAAGTCATTAGTCTCTATATACAAGTAGCCTGGTTGTGAAGTTACTTCACATGCATGCTTAAACTTGGATTAAGGATGAAACCAAGAATATAATTCCTTGGCAAGTTTAAATTAATTTAATTTAATAAAAAAAAAAGTTGTTTCATGTTTTATGCTGAATATTGATCATACAAATAAAATATTACTGTATTATGGAAGAAAGTTGTAGATAGGATGACTGGTATTAATAGCAAACTTAATCATGTAGAATTACAGTATTCTGTACATCTAAAGATATATATATATATGAGGAATTTGATGATGACAGTATCATTTCTTTTTTTGTAAATGATACTATTGTTTAACACCAATTCTCATATGCCTGAATGTCATTCGCATTATATTCCTGATTTGTACAAGTACCATCACATGATACTATGATAGTACCACATGATTCAATTTACATCATTATGAACTTATTAACAATTTTCCTCCAAATTATTTTGTAGCCTGTCAGGGCTCCAATATTATGATATCACATATTTTGTATTTCTAAGGCACTTCTAACTGCATCTGTCCACCTAGATCTCGTCCTTCTTGCAGGTCTTTTTCCTGCCATCTTGGCACCAAACATCTGCTTTGGTAACTTTTCTCTCCCATTCTATTCAGACGAACTATACCCCCTTAGATCTGCTAACTTATTCCTGAATGCTAACAGTGTAAAGTTCTTTACTAATATCTTAATTTTTAATATTATTCTGCTACTGATGCCATGTGTTCACTCCACTATTCTCCCAGAACTCTCATATCTATGGTCATTAGTCCCTGATCAACTTCTTTTGCTTCTAACCTAGCTTTTAGATATATCAACCTAACCAATCAAATTTCTGATATATATATATATATATATATATATATTCCCTTAAGAGTTTTATAGGATATTGTGATAGTAGAATATGGAAAAAAGATTATATCATAACTTCCAATCGACAATTTTCCTCCAAATTAATTTGCTATCTGTGAGAGCTCCAATACCAATCTTTTAAGATACTTATCACTGTATCAAAAAAAAAAAAAAAGCTTGTTTTACTTTTCCCCCATTTTGTTTAAGCGACCATACCACGAGATTAGCTCTACACATTGCCGAATGCTAAGTTTAGCAAGTTCTTTTGTAATATCATTTTTAATATAAATATTGAGCCTTGATAAGACCTCATCTCAACTACTGTGCCCAGATTTGGTCACCTAGGTTTCTTCTTCATGGGGAGAAGGTTGAGAGGATCCAGAGGCGAGTGACCAAGATGACAGCAGGTCTATGGAATGAACCTTATGAGAACAGGTTGAAGATTTGTGGGTTGCAGAAATTGGTTGATAGGCGGAAAAGAGGAGATACGATTGAGACATTCAAATTGCTGAAGGATTTCCATAGGATTAATTCAGAGGATATTTTTGAGATCAGGACTGGTGGTGGAAGGACATCTATGGAAGCTGGGTAAGAGTGTGGTTAGTAAGGCTGTTAGAGCTGGGTTCTTTACTTTTAGAGTGGTAAATGAGTGGAATAAGCTGCCAGAGTCTGTTGTGGGTGCTATGACAGTGAATGAGTTCCAGGCAAGGTATGATAGATACTGTAAGAATGTCGAATAGTTGTGTGGACATGATGTTTAGGGCCTCCCTCGATGAGTCTAAGGACTCCTTGGAGTCGCCGGTAGTAATAATAATAATAATATGTCATCTTTCTCAAAATGCACATATCTATAGTCGATGGTCGTTACCAGTCTTGGATCAAGTGTTTTATTTCTAACCCACCGTTCAAATCTGTAAGCTAAAACTGGTTTGAATAATGTCTTGTAGCTTAGTGTTTTCTAATTTCCCCCTTATTCCATATAAATTTATTCAGTTGAATCACTACCATACCAGCTTTGCTAATGTTCTATTTCCATATTTAACTTCGCAGCTTCACTAAAAACTAATAAATAGCTAAAATGTTTTTATTGTTCTATATATATTTTTTTCTTCAATCAGGAATGCTATTGCTGATTTTAATGACAAATTTGTTACAGCAATTATTCAATTTATTATTATTTATACAGGTACTCCAAGACTCACTGCAACAGACACACAATACTTTTCATACATCTCCCTAAACTTATTCACTGTTAGGGCACTCATAACCACCTCTGGCAATCCAGATAATATACACTCTTGTTTCACAGCTGGTTTAACACTGAACAATTTTTCTGCCTCCTTCATTTCTAACTGCTGATTTAGAACTTTGGACTGTACTGCTTGATATAATGCCCCATTCATACCATATAGTTATAGTGATTTGAACAGCGTTTCTTTTGTCATATCACAGCTAATGCCTTTTATTTCCTTATAGGGAGTATGCGAGGACTTTATACCTTATCTAGCTTTATGGAGACTGAGTGGGCAGTTCAATCTCTACTGGTAGCCAATCAGAGATAGCTGGTCCATGTCTATCACTAATTATAGCAGCCACCGATGAAGAGGCTGGCAAACAAGTGCTGCCATCTCTTGGTACCTAATCCTAACAAGATGTCATTGTCTGAAATAATGTGGGCACTATGGTCGATTTTCTTGAGTTTACAGGATGAAAAACCCACTTGCCCGTGCTAGAGATCGACTAACTTGGGAACTGGTCGAAGAAAGGCTTAGAAAAAGTTCCTCCAGTCAGCGACTACTTGAACTTAAGTCTAACTTCGAGCGACCAAGTGCAGAGGACGCAAGCGCCACTTTCACTGAACTACACAGGCCCATTATTGTCATATCTATAAAACTTAAATATACATTTTTCTTATATTTCCATGATCTCTACTAAACTGTATGTGTTAAAGTCAAAAGTTGATCCTGGCAACTCTTATTTGGTGTGAATCCAGATTGTTTTTCTCCAAGTTTCCTTCCACAATTTTTCTTAGATGTGATGAATAACTTGCACAAATCTTTCTTGGAGCACTCAGTAGGAAAATTATTCTGTAATTCCCATAGTTTTATTTCCTGTTTTTAGGGATGGGTACTAGGAGAGCTCGACAACAGTTTCATCTTCAGAATCATGCAGTGAGTACAGTTACTATAAAGCCTCCATACATGAGCATTACTGGTTGAATATCACTCTCTAGCTGACTTTTCACTTTTCAGATTTCTTGATGGCTTTTTTCTATCTCATCTACAGGTATATACTCCTAATTGCATCCTCTTGAATATTATCAATCATCATTCTGTCACTTATTGCATTTAGCAATCCTTCAGAGTAATTATTCCAGATATGTAGAATATCGTTATCTTCAGTTTCATGTCACTTTTATCATTTGATGCTTTTAAAGTATCCTTTCCTCCAGCTTTTTCAACAGTCTCTAGAACATTTTGCTATTTTCCTCATATTTGGCTTGTGTATTTTTACTACAGCCTTCCTATGACTTTTGTTTAGCTGCTTTTTACACATTGCTTTTTCTTTATTTCGATGAATGCCTCTAACTTCCTGAACCTCCCCCCAGCACACACACATCTTTCTTTGTTACTTCTCAAAGACTGGACAACTGAATTATTTTATTGTACATAATGAGTCAGAAGAAAGAAATTTCTGATTGGAACAACTAACACTTTTTTTGTGATACTTATGACAAAAGCACTTTATTAAGCAAGCAGTGCTCATAGAATCATTAGTTATGCAGGGCAGGTTCTAAGAAGTCTGGACCTCCCTCTGCCAAAAGATATTTATATTTTGATTATTTTCATTACTAAATTTAACATTTGTCTTCACTGTGTGAATTTGTTACCTGCTGATAGCATATTGGTATATAATGGCAGAAACAAAATTCATTTACAATAAGTCAATGTCCCCTCATTAGGAAAATCCTATACTACTACTATCGATATTATAAATGACATGATCAGTTTATTGCATACACTTAATAATAAAAGTACTGCTTTAGTTCTCAGAACAGACTTATCTCATTAGAACAAGGTGCCAAGAACATTCCACAGGGATGTCAAGCCAATGTACACTATTTCGTTCTATAGCCTCAGAATGGAATGATTTGGATCCCTATCATGACTAGCTCAATCAACATCATCAACAAATGCTTAACTGGGCTGAAATCCAGAGTGTGCAAGCCAATAATATATGGCTAAGTCATTCATATTTCCTGGAACTCTTCTCAAATTCTCTTTACTTTGTAGCACAGTGTATTATACTACTGAAAGTAACCATTACCACGCTGATAAAGCTAAGCATGTTGGGAAACAACTACATAAAACTGTTGTTTTATGTAGTGGAGGTGATGGTCTCAAACATGAGACCATCACCTTACTTATTGGGGACTTGATGTGGCTTAAAAAAGTGCTATGTTTGGTCTCTAGAGGAAAATTTCAATCCCACCAATCCCTTATCTACTTCAGGTTTACTTTTTGGGAAACCTCATAATATACCATGCATGCATTAACAAGGAATCTAAAGTGTACTGAAAAATGCAATTTAGCATAAAGGATCTAGTAATTCATGCTGTAACATTATTCTCACTGTAGTTATAAATGTTCCATACTAAAGCAGAGTACCATTTTCTGTGACTCACATTGGCATGTGTAGTGCCAACTATTATGCTGCGCTCAGATCATGCTTTTTGATCCGTTATTACGTGCAACTGCACACAGACACAATTCACAATATCAATATCAAATCACTATTTTCAAAAGCCTATGTGCTTTTTATAGCCTGAAATGAGTACATAACATTGTCCTTGATAGACTGAGTGCCCATCATGGTCAAGTGACTTGGATTCATAGGAACCAAATTAATGGGCACTCAGTCTATCAAGGACAATGTTGTGTACTCATTTCAGGCTATAAAAAGCACATAGGCTTTTGAGAATAGTGATTTGATATTGATATTGAGAATTATGTCTGTGTGCAGTTGCACGTAATAACGGATCAAAAAGCATGATCTGAGTGCAGCATAATAGTTGGCACTATTATGCTGCACTCAGAATTGCTATGATATATGAACTTTCAGCTGAAGGTGAGTTAGTCAGTCTCATATATAGGTGACAGGGTTTCTCCCGCCTCGACACTCATGTGTTATGTCTGTCAATTATGCATTTGTTCTTGCTTATTTTTAGGAACAAACAACCTGAGTGTCGAGGCGGGAGAAACCTTGTCACCTATATATGAGACTGACTAACTCACCTTCAGCTGAAAGTTCATATATCATAGCAATTCTTCACATCTAGATTGGATTTGAACCCAGATCTTTCAAATCAAGGGGGTATCATCATTACCAGCTGCACTGTGGGGGATCCTATTAGCAGGGTTTTTTCTCCTGGAAACTCAGGTTTTTCATCCCGCATACAGACAAATTGGCCCTTCAGAATACACACAATTTACAGACAAAAATACTAGTAGTAGCGGTAGATGGTGTTGATTGAGATGATCGGTAGTAAGGTTCAGTGTAGTGGTGGAGGCAGTTGTACAGTGGGTGTCCTCCTGCGATGAGTCTTCGGCCTCCTTGGAGGTATCACGAATAATAATAATAATAATAATAATAAATTTGCCTCATATGTAAAGGAAAATACATGATAAACATAACAAAATTATTCTAACTAATTATTATCAATTATCTGAAATTTAGGCTTTTGGAATTTATACCTTGGGGGAGACCACACCTACCAGGCGTGCCCCCCCCAGGTGGTGGATGGGGGAAACCCAAATGGGTTGCTCTGAATAAAGAATAAAGAGCCGTGGACCAAAGGATGTAGCAGAGGCATGGCAAGCTGGCTACATTATTATGCCAGTAACTTTCATGAGCAGGAGAAAGTCTACAAACCGAGATAGTGCTACTGCATACTGGACAACCGACGCGCCTACTCGAAGACCACACAGAGTAGGTGAGAAATCAGCAATGTGGTCAGCCAAGGATGTGAAACATGTAGCCACTCTCAACATAAGATCACTATAGAGACCTGGAAAATTGCAATTAGTCCAGGAAAATTTAAAAAGACTGAAATGGAGTATTTTAGGTTTATCAGGACACATTGGTGTGGAAATGGATTCATGGATTTACCAGGAGGAAGACTATACTTCTCAGGAAGAAAAGATAACATACACAGAGAAGAAGTTGCATTATTAATTGAAAAGAAGCTTATACACTCAGTAATTGAAATAAACCCAGTGTCTCCTAGAATAATTACAGCCAAACTTCAAGCAAAAGAAAAAGGTCAAACAATTAAAATAATCCAAATATATGCACCAGACAGTAACCATTCAGAGGAAGAAATGGAAAATTTCTATGAAGAACTACAACAGGAAATAGATAATCCCAAAAATAGAGAACTCATGATAATGATGGGAGATTTTAATGTTAAAATAGGACAGTTCACAGCAGACAAAAAAGATGTGATGGGGAAATTTGGATATGGAGAGCTTAACGACAGAGGAGAACAATTATTCCACTCCTGTAAAGCACACGATCTAATGATTACAAACACATTGTTCTATCAACGCCCTAATAATAAATATACAGGGACATCCCCAGATGGTAATATAAAGAAATGCATAGACTACATCATCATAAACAATGGAAAAGATCAGTAAATAATGTACGAACATTAAGAAGTTTTGATTTCGACACCGATCATGAAATATTAACTGCCAAAGTGAAGATAAAATTCAACAGGAAAAACAATATCAGAAAAGAAAACATCAACCTATCAAAACTAAACGACAGCTCAAGCAGAAGTCAATTTTTAGAACAGATGCGCTTGAAATTAAAAACCCCCATCTTCCAGAACAGCGGAAAATACTGGGAAGAAGGAAAAGAAACAGTGTTATCAATTGCAAAAAACACTCTACGTTCCAAACCCAAAATAAACAAACAGTGGATAACCCAAGAAATCATAGCTACAATAGAAGAGAAAAGAGAGGCCAAGATACTTGTCAACCAACAAAACAATGAAGAGAATAGAGAAAAATACAGAGCACTAAAAAATAAAGTTGATAACCCATGCAAAAAAGCCAAAGAAAAATGGTGAAGAAAAAGCTAAGAAATGCAAAGAAGCATACCAACAAAACAACCTAAAAGTCTTCCATGATACTGTAAGAGAAATTACAAAGGAATTCTCAGCAAAAGCAGTAACAATGATAAACAACAAGATGACTGAAACAGGGAATATTGAAGATATAAGAAAAATCTGGTCAAACCATTTTAAGACTATCTTTCACCAAGGAAACAAAACTACAATGCCAATAATAGAAGAAAATAATGACCATCCAAAAATTTTACAAGTTAGACACGGAATAAAACAGATGAAAAACAATAAAGCACCAGGCATTGATACTATCTCTACTAAACTGTGGTCATATGGAGGCAGCATATCAATAGAATATTTAACAACCCTATTCAATAAAATGCTACAAACAGGAGAGATCCCAGATAACTGGAGTTAACTGGAAAGATCATCCCAATATACAAGAAAGGAGACAAAAGAGACTGCAGAAATTACAGACCAATCAATTTATTCCCTCACACCTATAAAATATTCATAAGAATTATACAAAATAGATTAAAAAAACACCTATGAAGAAATGATAAGCATAGAACAAGCTGGTTTCTGAGGAAACTATTCAACAGTAGACCAAATTTTCACAATGCACCAACTAGCAGAGCTCAGCTGGGAAGACCATAAAGAACTATGTTGTTGTTTTGTGGACTTTAAACAAGCTTTTGATAGCATCAACATTGAAATCCTTCTTAAACTTCTACTAGAAAAAGCAATAGACAAATATATAATACAGTTTCTGATAAAATATTACTCTCAGACAAATGCAATAATTAAAAAGGACACACTCACAACAGAACCCATAGAGATCCAAAAAGGAGTAATGCAAGGATGCCCATTATCCCCATGCCTATTCAACATATATCTAGAAGAAGTTGTAAAGAAAGCAATAGACAATGAGCTTGGAATCAATGTCAATGGTTTAAACATAAATAATATGAAATATGTGGATGATTTCGTCCTTATTGCAAGAACCCCAAATGAACTACAAAAGTTGATAAACAAGCTAAACAAAACCTGTAAAACATATGACATACAATAAATATACAAAAGACAAAAGTGATGAAAATAGGGAGGAACGGAAGAACTACCATCTCAGCCACCCTAAACGGAGAACAAATCAAACAAGTAGACAACTTCATATATCTTGGATCAAAACTAACAGAAACAATAGATGAACTCAAAATAATCAAACACAGAATAGCAATAGGATGGACCATCATGGGAAAATTACAGAAAATCTGGAAAACAAAACAAGATATCTAAGCAAGCCAAAATCAAATTATATGAAGCAATAATTATACCAACAGTCATCTATGGAGCAGAAGCGTGGACAGTTAAGAAAAGAGAGGAGAAAAAAATTGCTGGCATTTGAAATGAAATGCTTAAGAAAAATAAGTAGAACAAGTTGGATAGAAAAGAAGACAAACTTCACAATCAGACAAGAACTATTGTATAAAAAGACAATAATAGAAAAAAATTAGAAAACAACAACTGAGATGGTTTGGCCACACTGTACGCATGGACGCAGACAGACTTCCTAACATCCTAATCAATATTTTTCCAACTGAAAAAAGAAGACCCGGAAGACCAAGAATTACCTGGCTGAAATTAATAAAGAACATCTCGGGATGCAGAACATATAAGGAACTTTTTCAAACAGCAAGGAATAGAGAAGACTGGAAGATCCTGCTCAAGAGAAGACTCAACCCGTCTTAGACGGAAGAGAAGAAGGAATTTATACCTCTATACCTACAGTTTGACAGTTGTATTGTCACATTCAATCCGCATACTCTGAAAGAAGAAAAACTAGCACTGTCAAGAAAGGAAAACCCATCTATTGTAAGTTAACTTATCCTTTCCTTATATTTTTTATCCTTTATACAAGCGTAAGCAAACAAAGTTTGCGCGTGAAGTATCTTCAGTACCGGGTCAACTCGTGGCAAAGGTGAACTGACTTCACAACACTTGCTTTAGTATCCCATAATGCAAAGCACATCTCCTTGCAGACATGTATAATGCTATGCATTATGGGAAGGGTCACTACCCAGACCAGTTTCGACCTTAATTGAGATCTCTTCAGTGGGAGCCACACCCAGATGTGATACTAAGGTTCAAGCAATGCAGAAATCATATTTCCATATACGATCCTTTCCTTTAAAAAATGTTTCTTTCTCAAACAAATGGTATATATATATATATGTATGCGTGTACTTGACATGGAAATGTTTTTTTCCCCTTCTTTTTTAAGATTTAAGAGATCTGTTAAACATGAATTCACACGAATAAAAGATAAGCTGCATCCATCTGAATATTCTGGATGTCAATCTTGGAATCAGTAAAAAGCTAGTTATATAATAGCTATAGTGTCAAATGGTGATTAACTTGGGCAACATACTTCTGAATTAAATATTACAAATGCCAAAAGGTTTTTTTTTTTTTTTTCAATTTCTTACTTTGGTCAGTATATTTAACAAAATCAAGGGATAATTATTTTATTAGTTACACATGAAACACTAGCAGATAACTTCTATATTACTGGAAAGCTTGGTCAATGAGAGATTTCTTCTTTAAAACTTGTGGGTTCTAATTCCACATCTTGACACATGATGTGAGAAAACCATCCTGCTTCTGGTATAGGAGGAAACTGAATTATCTAACCATTAGCTTATCTGACAGTAAATGTACAAGATGTTTATGTAAGAAGAGATTCATATTAAAGAGTAAGATTAAATTAAACATCTAACCCCACACCCAACATAAATAAAGTATAGAAAATTCAAAAATATGGTAAATCATAACTGGGTGGTTATAAAAAACGTAGCCTATGGATTAGAAAGATGGATACTACTGGTATATGCTATCATCTATTATTATATTATATATAAAGAAATTTAATGACTAGAAGCTAAGAGGTACCAGAACAGAAAAAACCTATTAATTATTTGAACACACAACTCGTTTCAACTTCTTAGAAGACTTCATCAGATATATATAATGAAATATAATGAAAAGAGAAATACAAAAATATACATTGAGTTGTCCTCAATCTGGTCCATCTTAATACTAATCTTAGTTATAACTTATCTGTCACTCTTCAGCTATCCAACTTAGGCATACTAATATCATGTCCATGTGAATGGGTCCAACAATACTATGGCATCCAAAATACCTTCAAATGTCAACAATACATTCGCAAATTAATTTATAGCTATTGTTCTCTTGTAATGTATATTTTTGTATTTCTCTTTTCATGTAATGCACCCAATGAAGAAGTCTTTTAAGAAATCAAAACTAGTTATGTGTTTAAATAAGTTTTTTTTTTCTTCCTATTTTGTCTCTGAGCTTCTAGTCATTAAATTTCTTTGTCATATAATCAGGTAAATCCATTGCATCAAATATATATTATCATATATATATATATATAAAAGTTGCATTTTAAGATGTATTCATTTAATAATATTAAATCATGCCTACAGCAAAGGAGTTATCTGATGAGACATATGCTAACAGTAAAAATACTTTTAACAGGATTTGTAATGTAAGAATAACAATTTTTTTCATGTGGCTAGCCACAAATGGAAGGTTATATGCAAACCTATAGTACATTTCTATCATGGATGGGAGCTGTACTTAAAAAAACGACACTATTCTCTTGTCATGTCTTTATGATGGTTTTAAATTATGTGAATTAAAATTGAATACACATTCAAGAACTTCACTACTGAATTTCTTTTGGCTTATCCCAATAACAACAATGATATATATATATATTAGTCCTACACAACACACAAGTGGTTGTGGAACCTACAGCACGTAAGTGCCATATGTACATACAACTAGATAAGAAAAACCATAGCATGTTTTCTGTCATATTTGAACAAACATGCTATACAATTTAATGTAGGTAAATTTCGCATCTACTATTGCAGCAGCTGCTGCTGTTCCTCCTCCTCATCTTCTTCACTTTCATGTAAATGTTGTAGAAAAATCTGTCCAGCAGAGCCAGTTTCTTTTTCGTTTTGCCTATTTTCTAACCTTTTCTTTTTTGTTCCAACAACACATTCTGGCATGATTAACTTCCCACACTGAAACATTCCATGTGGCGTATGTGCAACTTCTTCACCCGAGTGTATCTGACCACTTTTGGATTTATCTGGTTTAGTAAAATGTGGCTTACAGGGAACGCTTTCGTTCATTTCCACATCACGTGATGCTGATTTTCTTCTTTTCATCTCGCTGAGAAATTCTACTGCAGTGTGAGTATTAGTTGCATCAGACATATCACTACTAGATACATCAGCCAATGAATATTTTACCCACTTTTCGGGATTTCTTTCGAAATCTGGTACATAGCTGCGTCGAACTTTTTTTCTTTTATGAGGAGGTGAATCTAGCGGTCTTTTAAAGCCTTTCTCTGTACCGATTTCATCGCATACGGCGGGTTCAGATTTAAATAACTTCTTAGCAGACACAGAATCCTGGCCATCACACCACTCCTTGTGCTGCTGCTCCAAAACATTTAAACCACTAAAAACAGAATTCAACCTACACGCAAAATCGTCACTATTATTCTTAAGCTGAAATCCTTCATCCTGTTTACTCTGGGAAGAATATGAACTCATTAAAGATGATATAAGCCTCCTTCTCTTTATATTAGGTGGAAACAATACAATTTCTTCTTTCAACATGTCTCTGTAGCCGAACTAAGTCGCAAAGGTGACATCTTTAACAATTAGTAATATCATGACAATCTATGACTGCATGAATGAAAATGAGATACTTGTTCTAGCCACAGAGAAAAACTTTTACACCTATCTTTAAATGTATATAATTTAATTTTATAATTTAAACTTCTGCAAATCAAAGAAACTAAGACAAAATACATCAAAACATTTTCAAAACAAATTTGTAATACGATAATAAATTAGAGTCAAAGGATCAACCGCCCTCTATGAACGGTACCAGACCACGACCTTAAAAAAAAGGAGATTCGTAATGTTAGAGTACACTAAAGCGATATCTCTCAATCTCACCTTCGACCTCAACATGGTGAGAGGGCAAACGGGCATACATACAACTGGGGAAAAGTGTCAGATGGAATACCGTAGGTTTGAAGGCAAATCAACATGCCCAGCTTTAAAGCACGGAATAGCGACAACTCGGGCTAACAACCCGCTTTAATTCTACAACTGTAAAACACCCAGAAAAATAATGCAAACTATATATATATATATATATATATATATATTAATGACTAATACCGAGTTTTTCATAATATTCCAACCGAGTAAAAAGGAATTCTGAAAAAATATATATATATATATTATTATTATTAATATATATATATTTTTTTTTTCAGAATTCATTTTTACTCATATATTCAGAATTCACATATATATATATATATATATATAATCAGCTAACACCTTTTTATTCCCGTATATAGGGAGTAGGCGAGACCGTTTTTAGCCCTATCTAACTTTTGGAGACTAAGTGTCAGTTCAATCTCCACTGGCAGCCAATCAGAGATTGCTAGCCCAAGGCTATCACTAATTAAGCGGCACGCAGTGAAGAGAGACGGCTCAACAAGTGCCGTCATCTCGTGGTCCCTAACCCTAACACAATATATTTATGATTGAAATAATGCGTGTTCTACGGTCGATTTTCCTGAGTTTACGTTACGAAAAACCGGAGTTTCTGGGAGAAAAACGCTAGAAAAAATACCGTAGGTTTGAAGGCAAATCAACATACCCAGCTTTAAAGCACGGAATAGCGACAACTCGGGCTAACAACCCGCTTTAATTCTACAACTGTAAAACACCCAGAAAAATAATGCAAACTATATATATATATATATATATATATATATATATATATGAAAAACCTTTAATGACTAATACCGAGTTTTTCATAATATATCAGATCAGCTAACGCCTTTTTATTCCCGTATATACGGGAGTAGGCGAGGCCATTTAGCCCTATCTAACTTTTGGAGACTGAGTGGGCAGTTCAATCTCCACTGGTACCCAATCAGAGACAGATGGCCCAAGGCTATCACTAATTAAGCGGTACGCAGTGAAGAGAGACGGCTCAAATGTGCCGCCATCTCGTGGTGCCTAACCCTGACACAATATATTTAATGTCTGAAATAATGTGGGTTCTACGGTCGATTTTCTTGAGTTTACAGGACGAAAAACCCGAGTTTCCGGGAGGAAAAACCTGCTTGCCCGTGCCAGAGATCGACTAACTCGGGAACCGGTCGAAACTACTGCCAACACAGACAAAGATTTAGTCCTACATGTAGAGTGCATGTGTAGCCCTGATAGAAAAACTGCAAGATTGGAAAAGACAATGTTCGATTCAAGTTGGACTAGAGGAATCCTTATATGGACTTTTTTTTCAATTAAAGATGAGTTAGCCGTTCTCAGACGGAGATAGCAGGGCTTTCTCTCCCCGAAACTAAAGTATCTCATCCCACTTTCCCGCAAATCACCCTGGTACACACCCAGTTTACAAACAAAAAGCATACTATTGGTAGAGGCAGATGGTATTGTGTATAGAAGTAAATGCAGTGGGATGCGTAGAGTGACCACTATTCAGAGCAATCAGTCCTGAGACTCCTTAGAGGTGTCACGTAATAATAATAATAATAACAATACATGAAAGCACTTATATATAAGGCATTATTGAAAACGTATTAAGATATGCTATATCAATGCATGCATTCTATGCAGAGTATAAATTAAACAGATTAATATCACTGTCGAATAAAATAAAAATATAATCTTTTTGATAAAGAAAGGAGATGATAAAAAAAAATCATGCCACCTGCATACAATGTCAGCACATAAAATATTAACAGCAAACACCGATAACACTACTCAGTTAAGCAAACGCATTACTTTGACACTGATAAACAAGACCCAGGTACCATGCAAATGCACCTCAAACAAATACACTGCTTGTATTTGTTTGAGGATGCCCACATGGGCAAGGAACATCATGCGATGTAACGAGTCACGTGTTTTGTAACCGATATAAACTGAACGATGAAACGTGACTTTCCCAATTAGTGCAATTCCAAGAAAAATACCCAGAGTTAATGCCATTAACTCTGGGTATTTTTCTTGGAAGAACAAAATCTACAAGCAGATAGAGGGAACTGCCATGGGTTCCCCCCTCTCTCCCCCCTTGCTAATTTCTATATTGAAGATTTTGAAAAACGAGCCATAGACTCAGCCCCACTCAAACCTTCTATCTGGCTAAGATATGTAGATGATGTGTTCTCTATTTGGCCTCATGGCCCAGACACATTAGACTCCTTCCTCAGTCATCTCAATAGCCTACATCCAAGAATCCAGTTTACTATGGAAAAGGAAAAGAACAATTGTTTACCCTTCCTAGACACCTTAGTCACACGCCTGCCTAATGATACACTTGCCTTCACTGTATACAGAAAACCCACACACACAGGCAGATATATTCACAAACTCTCACACCACCACCCCTCTCAACAATTTGGCATTATTAAAACTCTTACCAAGAGAGCCCACAATCTTTGTTCCAGTGGAACCGCCCTCACTACTGAGCTTAACTACATACACAACACTTTCCTCTCAAATGGCTACAGCGATCACAGTATCAAAAAAATAATTAGTTCCTCTCCCATTCCCGGTCCTTTTCGTCAACAAGAATTTAAAAATGCCATCACCATACCCTACATCCGTGGCACATCCGGAAAATAGCCAAGATTCTAAAAAAGTACAACCTACACACAGCATATAAACCCCACCGCAAACTTACTACCCTTATCCGTTCTACAAAAGATCAGCTCCCTCCTCTCTCTCTGCCTGGAGTTTACAGAGTACCCTGTTCCTGTAAGCTGGCATACTTTGGACAGACAGGCAGATCAGCATCCATCCTCCTAGAGGAACACGTCTTACATCTGTAAACACAACTATGGTCATTCAGGCTTGGCTGACCATGTCTTGGACACCACCCACAGAGTATCATGGAAGAAAACCACCATGCTCCATCACAGCAAATTCAAGAAAGAAAGACTATTCTTAGAAGCAGCAGCAGCTCTTAGAAATCAACCAAATCTTAATAAATACGGTTGAATTAAGCTTCCGAAGATTTGGGAAACACTCATCACCAGAGATCCTACTTTATATTCCAGGCCACTTACAACCGCCCTTAGAGGGCGCTCCACCTAGATAGGACTTTAGTGTCACTCACGTGGTTGGGCTTAGTATTGTATGATATTTGTGTTATGTTACATTAGTTATTTTTGTAATCCCCGTAGATGTCCTAGTGACTAGGACGAAATATAGGAAGTATTAAATTCTTTTTAATCCTTTCTTAGTGTTGTAAAAAATCCAATTAACCTCCAACATTGTCTTCACAGCACTTAAGCCTCTATACAACGAAGTTTTCGACGAGTAGCCATTACTTGTGAAGGTTCTTTGTAGATGTTGTAGTTCATTATTTAGATCTTCACCATCTGACAGTATAGATCTAGCACGATGTGCTAGGGTTGAGATGATACCCACTTTCTCTGCAGGATAGTGATGTGAGGAAGGACGCATGCAGGTGTCTATCTGTATGTGTGTGTAGATTTTCTAAAGATTGATATTTTAATAGAATCAGATGACTTAGTATTACGTCCAGGAAGGGAAGAGACCCATTTTTTTCAACCTCCATTGTTAATTTGATATCTTGGTGGAAGTTGTTTAAATGATTTAAAAAAGACCGAAGGTTTTCGGTGCCATGGTCCCAGATAAGAAATATGTCATCTACAAATCGTAGCCAAATTTTTGGTTTAAGAGTAGCTGAGGAAATTGCCTTTCGTTAGAAATCTTCAAAAAAGATGTTAGCTAATATAGGAGACAGGGGCCTCCCATTGCCAATCCTTTATTTTGTTTGTAGATTTTCTTCTCATATTGAAAGTAGCCGGAGTGAACGCAATGTGATAGCATGGAAAACATCTTTTTTGAAATTTTGTTCTTTAAAATATCGAAAACCTCTTGAATTGGTACGTTTGTATAGAGAGCCACCACGTCAACGCTCACCATGATATCTGAAGGCTGGAGTTTGAAATTTTTGATTTCCAAGATGAAATCTGTTGAATTTTTTATATATGAAGAAGAATTTCCTGTAAAACCTTTTAAAGAAGAAGCCAGAAACTTAGATAAGCTGTTGGTAGGCGAGTCAATACTATCTACTATTGGTCTCAGTGGGTAGTTTTCCTTGTGTATCTTTGGGAGACCATATAACCTTGGGATGAGTGGATGTAAAGAGCGAGCGGCAAGGCGTATGTTTCTTGGAAGTGCTGTGGCTTTTTGTAAGAGGTTCTTTGATTTGTTATGTATGTCCCTCGTTGGATCTCTCTCAATTTCCAAGTATGTATCTGACTCTAATAATGCCAAGATTTTTTCATGGTAATCTGTTTTATTTAGTACTACATTTAGCACTACAACGCAACTGTAGTGCTAAATGTTGTATGATATGCTAAGTGTTGTATGATAACGATGTCTTTGTTGTTTTTAAGAACAACAAAGACATCGTTATCAAACATACGCCTTGCCGCTCGCTCTTTACATATTGTAATTTGAGAATGTTAGTATCAGCGGTATGACTCCAGGCTGGAGAAGCATAAGTGAGTATAGGGCGGACCATCGGTAAACTGCCCATTCAGTCTCCAAAAGTTTCTGACTCTTAGGGTGAAGCAAAGCGCTTTTCATGTTCCCTGCTATCTGACATGGAAACAGTGAGAGGAAATGTTTGTGAGCTAATTGCTCGCCCTGGGCATGCTTGGAGGTTAAATGTCAGAGGGGGGATTAGTATGGCTTTGGGTCTTTTGTATTTGAAGCAGTCTATGGCATCGTCATTTGTATCTACTTGAACCAGTTCATTGGGGTGTGCAGATGCTTTTTCGAAGAACCTTGTTGCTGTTGTTTGCAGAAAAATGTATATGTAGTGGACATCTGTGTCTCGATGGAGCTACACAGTTCTATTGAACCATGGGGCGCTTAGGATCATACAAAGGCATTTATTCTGTACTCGTTGTAATTTGAAAATGTTAGTATCAGCGGTATGACTCCAGGTTGGTTTGATTCTGGTGTTTAGTTTATTGTTCCTGTTGATTAGCGGATAGAGTTGAGCAATGGCTTTTGATGCCTTTGCACAGAGAGCCTTGATATGAGAATTTAAGGTTAGCCTTCTGTCTAGGAGTACGCCAAGGTATTTGAGTTCTGTTTCCCAGGGGATTTTTGTAATGAATAGGAGGATATCCTCTTTCGGAAGCATCAGTCTTCTGGTGAATGGTATAGCTGTGCTCTTCTGGGGGTTTACTTGTAGTCTCCATTTAGAGAACCAGTTCTCAATCTGTAGAATGTTTTCTTGTAGTTTTTTGATGGCTCTGTATGGGTTTAGAGATCTGGTTAATACCGCTGTGTCATCTGCGTAGAGGGCCAATATGGATGACAATGGATTGTGTGGGATATCAGCCATGTATATGAAAACAGAATCGGAGCTAGTAATGATCCTTGTAGTACTCCAGCCGTGAGATATTTCTGGGCTGATATTGTGCCTTTGATCTTGATTTGCATATGCGTGTCGGAAAGGTATGATTTGATTAGTTGTACCATTTCCAGTGGTATTCCAGATGAGATCATTTTATGTGGCAGTCCAAAATGCCAGATTATCAAATGCACTGACTATATCAAGGAAGACAGCCCCCGTGCATTGGTGCTAGTTATATTCAGTGGAGATATATTCTACTAATCTGTGTATCTGCTGGGTGGTGCTCTGGTACTGGCGGAATCCAAACTGTTCTTTAGGAAGAATGTTTAGTTTGTGTACAGAGGTTTGGAGTCTGGTGAGTGTAACTTTTTCTACGATCTTACCCAAGTTTCAGATGAGGCTGTTGGGCTGATAATTTTGAGGTAAGCATGGGTCTTTTCCTGGCTTATGGATTGGGATCATATCTGCCACTTTCCAGCTGGAAGGGAAATGTTTGAAACGGAGGATGGAGTTGATTATATTGATTAGGTGTATAATGACTATTCGAGGCATCAACTTGATTACTTTGTTCGTGAAGCCATCTGAGCCAGGAGTCTTCTTGTTCTTTAATTTCTTGATCATGTCATATATATATATATATATATATATATATGCTGGGGAACTGGGTGTAGTTTGTTTAGAACAGCTTTTAAAGGGTTTTAATGAACCTCGGATGTGTTGATGGATCTTGTAGATGTGATTGAAGTCTAGATGTTCATATTAGGGATTACACTGCTTGTCTAAGTTTTTGGCAATTGCTTCTGCTTTATCTGCATCAGAGTGGATAAGACCCAGATCTGACTGGAGAGGGGCGGTTTGCTTTTGTTTTTGATGTTTCTTATCAGTTTACATATGGAGTGATTGTCAGGAGTGATAGAAGTTAATCATTTTTCCCATACTTGATATCTATGTGTTTTATGGGCATCTCTCATCTCAGAGTTTAGTCTGCTCAGGTTTTATGTGTCTTGTGGTGCACGGGTATTATAAAAGCTTTTCTTGCTTTGTTTTTCTCCTTGATTAGGTTCATAATGTCGTCGGGTAGTGGTTGGGCCTGAGGGCAGTTGTGGCTGCAGTGACTGTCATGAGAGCTGTAATAATTTGTTGCAAAAGATCTTTAACAGCTATTTCAATTTCTTCTTTAGATTTTATAAATGGTATAGGAGCGATATATTTTGGAAGTACTTTGGATAATTTATCCCATGATATGAATGTGTATGGGGATGGGAGAGTTTTTCTTGGTTTCGCAGCTGTAGCAGTATAGGATTATAGTCAGATCAAAGGTCATTTAGTGTCATCAGACTGTGCTGGAGTCTCACATTCTGCAGCATGACTATGTCTAAGACATCAGCAGTGCCATGTGTGTTGTGATGGGTAGGTTCAGTGGGACCTTCCACGACTGTATAGTTGGCGAGTGTATGGCCATTTCTATTGGAAGTTCGACTGTTCCAGGCAGGGTGTTTGGCATTCCAGTCCTCAGCAATGATAACAGGCTCTCCGATATCCATGATGGCATCCAAATCCAAAGCAGTAAAGATTTTAATGGAGGATTGTATGCTGCGTAGATTTATATATCCAAAAGTTATATAGGCCTAAAACGGCTCACATACTCTAAACGTGAATAAAAATGCTTTAACTGATTATATATAGTGAAAAGAGTTGAATGACTTCAAACCGGGAGTTAGGTAAAAGAGGGTTTAATAGTAAAACGCGACTAGTTTCAGTTTATAACAGTCTTCATCAGGTGACATTATAAAAGAAAAAACACTAAACACTGAAGGTTAAAAAATTATGAACAACATAGAGAGTCTCTGAACATATTATTATGAAAACGTTGTACTTGTATTTAAAGCTGTTCTTTCGTTTGTTGCATTGCTAGGAGAGTGCGTGCTTGCAGCATCATGTGAACGACATTACATGATTTCAGCTGAATGACTATCTGGGAGGTTGTAGCCCAAGTTATTATTTAGATTTTCAGGGTTGAGGATGATTTCCCTAGATTCTACGATTTTTCTCTCCAATTCATCATGGCAATGAAAGATGTTAGTAGATCTGTCCCAGCGGACTGTATGACTCGGGGTTGCATCATTAGGAATAGCCAAGAAAAGGATATGGCTTGATAAGACACTGGCTCATTGTCTCTTGTAAGCAATGTCCCTCATGTTCCTCCATGCGTAATTTAATAGATTTGTCTGTCTGGCCAAAATAAGGAATATCACAATCACACTAAATTTTGTACACACCAGGAAATTTAAGACGATGATGACATGATATTGGGTGGATTATTAAGGAGCCGATTTTTGGAAGTGGAGTGAACAAAGTTCTGATATTGTATTTTTTAAGAACCATGGCTATTTTTTGTGAAACTGAACTTATGTAAGGAATAGATATATTACCTTTAAATGTATTTATTTCTTCAGTGTGATGATAAGGAGGACTAAGAAGGAATTTTTCAATAATTCTTTTAGAATATCTATTAAGTACGAAATAGTTTTGAGATCGTTGATTTCTTTTTGAAGTTCATTTGGGTCATCAAGAAGATAGCGAGCTGTATGTCCCAAGGTAGAAATTATTCCAAGTTTTTGGGGAGGGAAGTGATGGGACTGACTATGAAGATATCTGTTGGTATGTGTAGGCTTTCTATACATTGAAATTTTACGTTTACCAGAAGACCGGGTCAGTTTCAAGCTCTGCTGTGAACCTGATACTTGGATGTCAAGTATTGAGATGTTCCAGGAAATCCATTAGGGAATCATGTCTATGGCTCCAAATGAGGAAAAACGTCATCCGCATAACGTTTCCAAACTTTAGGAGTTAAAGCAAAGGAAGAGATAGCCTTGGCTTCAAAATCCTCCAAGTAAATATTTGCAAGAAGAGGGGATAAAGGATTACCCATCGCCAGCCCATGATTATGCTTGTATATAGTATCTTGGAATCTAAAGTAACCGGAATTGATGCAATGGGTAAGTAAGCCAACATTTTTTTGGATAACTTTGTCCTTGAGTAATGTTATGACTTCGTCTGTTGGGATATTAGTGAACAAGGAAATTATGTCGAAGCTAGCCATGATTCCATCTTCATTAACTGTCACATCCTTAATATATGAAACAAAGTCCGCTGTGTTATTGATAAAGGATGAGGACTTGCCTGAAAAACATTTGAGGTATTTTGCAAGATGTTTAGAAAGTTTGTACATAGGAGAATCAATACCTTCCACAATGGGACGTAGTGGGATATATAAGGTTCACCGCAGAGCTTGAAACTGACCCGGTCTTCTGGTAAACTTAAAATTTCGATGTATAGAAAGCCTACACATACCAGCAGATATCTTCATAGTCAGTCCCATCACTTCCCTCCCCAAAAACTTGGAATAATTTCTACCTTGGGACATACAGCTCGCTATCTCCTTGATGATCCAAATGAACTTCAAAAAGAAATCAACTATCTCAAAACTACTTTCGTACTTAATAGATATTCTGAAAGAATTATTGAGAAATTCCTTCTTAATCCTCCTAGTCATCACACAGCAGAAATAAATACATTTAAACGCAATATATTTTTTCCTTACATAATTTCAGTTTCACAAAAATTAGCCAAGGTTCTAAAAAAATACAATATCAGAACTTTGTTCATTCCACTTCCAAAAATCGGCTCCTTAATAAGCCACCCAAAACCATATCATCATCATCTTAAATTTCCTGGTGTGTGCAAAATTTGGTGTGATTGTGATATTCCTTATTTTGGCCAGACAGACAAACCTATTGAATTATGCATGGAGGAGCACATGAGGGACATTGCTTACAAGAGACAGCAAGCCAGTGTCTTATCAAGCCATATCCTTTTCTCAGCTAATCCTAATGATGAAACCCCAAGTCATACAGTCCGCTGGGACAGATCTACTAACATCTTTCATTGCCATGATGAATTGGAGAGAAAAATCGTAGAATCTAGGGAAATCATCCTCAACCCTGAAAATCTAAATAATAACTTGAGCTACAACCTCCCGGATAGTCATTCATAGTTTTTAACCTTCAGTGTTTAGTGTTTTTTCTTTTATAACACACACACACACACACACACACACACACACACACACACACACACACACACACACACACACACACACACACACACACACACACACACACACACACACACACACACACACACACACTGCTTGGATAGAAGTCATCGGACACCATAGTGTGATTTACAAACAGTCATGGTGCCCGCCTTAATAAGATGCAGGACCGCTTTTCTTTGCTGCAGAGTCTGCTGCGAACCTGCGGACTAACTTTCCACAAGGTGTACCATATCGATCAATGGGAATTTGGACCATTCTTCATGTAGGCATGTAATGTTATCTTGGACTGTTGTGGGGCGGATGTCGTTTGAACACACCCGATTCTCCAGTTCATTCCATAGATGTTCAATTCGATTGAGTTCATGACTCTGTGGAGGCCAGTCAATCGTGATATTCCTGTCCACAAACCACTGAGTTACAGCAGGAGCAACTTATGAACACAGTGCAATGCCTTGTTGAAAAAGACAATGGTCACTTCCTGCACCACCAGTGGCAGCCCGTACATAAGCACTGCAACACTGCAGCACCCCCAAGGAAAAATTGAAAAATTTAAATTTTGTTTGTGTTTATAAATAATAACAATGCTGACAACATTATATAAATGCAATACAACATGCTAAGGGTTACAGCTTATGTTTTGACATTGATTGAATAGTTAATAATTGGAATTGTTCGATTAACGCTTTAGATTACAAAACAGATGCACTGTGACCTAACACCGATATTCGTTTGCGATTGTAATTGCACGTTACGTCATTCTCATACTTCCCAAACAGCAGTGTATTTTACGTATCCATGCGCACGTTATTTCTGTGAGATATGAAACGTTTATTATTGGTGCTTGTGTGAATGGCGAACTCTTTTTTTTTTTTAAAAAAATCAGCTAACGCCTATGTTGTTCCCGTTTCGGGAGTAGGCGGGGCCGTTTACCCTAATTCTTTTTTTTTTGTTAATCTTTTTTTATTTTGTTAAAATAACATTTAATTATTTATTTATTATAGATACAAGGCTGAATTATGACGATTGTCACTGTTGAAAATATGAAAATAATTATATTATTTCAATTATCGTTACACGAAACAAATGCACTGCGATCTAACGCCGATATTCGTTTGCGCTTGTCATTGCTATTGATACAAAATTTGTATTATTGGTGTTTGTTCATGGTGAGGATGAAATATTTTTAATAAAGCGATTTTTAAGATGTAAACTTATATATTAATAAATTCGTGACTGATTAGGAAAAAAATATTTTTATTTTTATTTTTGTATATGCAGCACCCCCACTTAAAATTTTCACTGGCTGCCACTGTGCACCAAAAAGTAGGAAATTTTGCACTGTCAAGAATGTTTAGATCTCTATCAGAGTTCAATGATCGTGGTCATGACACCACAAACAAATGTACGAGGCAAAACCAGGATCACACCATCACACGGCCATGTACGAATTTTATAGTTAGGGTTGATCACTCTGTTAAAAGATGTTCACCCGGCATCTGTCACATCTACATCGTCAATCTTCTCGGTAAAGGGTGTAGCTTGATGTGTTACACCATAACACATTTCTAAAGCTTCCCTGTTCCGCTGTACACGCTCTTTGCACCACTGAAGAGGACGCTCCATGTTGGTTCGAGTGATGCGGAGCTTGCATATTGCTGTCCTACCATGATAACCCATGTTGTGTTCACCGGTTTTGTATACTTTAGTGCATATTTGTGTTTTGCTCGATGCCTGGAATTCTGCATTCTACGTGTCGGCCGACGAATTGTAGTTTTTGTATATTATCCTTCGTAGCACGCTACGGTCACGGTCTATGAGTGTACTGGGTTGTACACTGTCGGATGCGCTTGCAGTTCACTTCTTGCGCTTCCATCTCAATATGGTATCATTGATTATTGACCTCGGATGCCCAAATAGGCAACAATATGTCGAACAGATATGCCTACAACCTGGCATAAATCATAGCGTCTCCGTCAATTTCCTTCTTGTAGTCATATCAGCTGGACACTGTTGCTCTGAGTTGGAAGTATCACATTTCTTCAATTTATACCGGATATAAACACGTGATTCATTACATGGCGCGATTCAGCTTGGCCATGGTTGGTGTTTGTTGACTCTTTTCCATGCAGATTTACAATGCAAATGCAAATTTGATTTCATTTGTTTTTCTTTTTTTCGGCAGGTCTCTTTATGAGGTTCTAAAGATTCTATCTAAAGAAAGGTTCAATTAATTAATGTCGAAATTAAAAACACAGGCTAGTTTTTAGTGTAATTAGTATGTTATCTACCAATGAACTACAGTTTAAGCATTAGCTAGCATATGGGATAAACGACATTCTCTGCTCGCTTGAAGAGATGGGCCTCTGCACATCCGAATATAATGCAGGTAGTCAACATTGATGGACTTTACTTCATCAGCGATTTTTTCTCATCAACGACTTATTTTCGTTCGTTAAAACAATGCACTCTTTTTCTTTCTTGCCCCCCTTTGTCTCATCTTCTGTTCCATCACTGTTTGGATCACGTTCGCTGAGATATTCAGAACCCGCGAGCTGTGTATCCCAGATGAAATGCTTTCTGAAATAACCAAGTGAAAATCGCCTTTAAGTTTTGTCTTCATTATTAAATAATATTAATTTTAAAAGATCTTTGGCTTATATAGAATTAGTTTAATTTTTTTTTAAAGAGGCGAGCATTCTTTATTTTTAACGTTGATTGTTATGTATGATTCCTGCGAAATTTCCAATTTATGACTAGTTCAATGATCAGTTTCAGTTTTTTTCCACGACAATCACGCCATCTACTAGTAACATATCGTTACTAAGAACGCGCCACATGCGAAAGACGCGTAATCAAAGTAAAAATTATTAATTTTAAAGTAATATTTGTTTTAAGAATTTGTAATGTTTTTGGACAAGTTTCCGGAAGTTGGGAATATCTGGTTATATTCAATAAATGTAGAACCTTCTTACTGAATGTAATTATGATATTTCAGAATAAGAATTTCAGCGTCGGTGAATGAAGACTACCCCTGGTTATTTATGTGGATCATCAAACGACCATATAGCATTACTCTTATTTTAAAATTGAAATTTGCATTATGAACGAAAAAGTGAATCCTCATCAGTATTCTGTTTCCTCTAAGCTATCCCATGAAGGATTTTTACAAAAGATGGTATTGCTTCAGGTAATATTGACAGCTCTGTTGACATTCCATGGATTATATATTTCGTTTACTCAGTATGAGTATACAGTGAAATTACGAAGTATCTATATATCTGACATTCATAGGATTATCTTCTTTAAATAAAGCGGTTTAATTTATCACTCAATTTACTTTTGCACCAAAATGTTGAAAGCTGATTTTAAAATACGCCAATGTGATGCGATGAGAAATGACAGATACGACGCTCTCTTTATTAAGTTATATAAACTGTCAAAATCACTGATAAAACGGTTCAGCCTTAAAAGAAGTTTAAAAACAATATACGAAAAAATATTTCATGAAGGTATTTGTTATATGAACTCCATTTGAGGTGTGCAGATAATCCAGCAATATCATATACATGTTTTTCACTAGCATTAAAACTATAGTGTAATCTACAAAACGGGAAAATCTTTACAAATACAACTTCAATTTCACGCCTAATCTCTAGTAAAGAACTTAGCATGTCATTATATTATTAGTGGTATTGTCTTTATAAAACCCACAGAATTTTGAAGATTTTGAAAATTTGAAAACCTAATTTAACAAAAATACAACCAATGTAACAGATATAAATGGCTAAATTTTACAGTAAATTAACTATCTTCACCTACTTTAACCAATTAAACCGTCAATGTAAAGAAACTTAATATATGTAAAGTAACACAATATATCCTATGCACCTAACCAGACTAACATAACCTAACCTATAGAAACTTATGTAGCCTATATAAAAAATGTAATAATCTACCTAAAATGAGTAAACACCTCTAATGCTTTTTATTTCCCAAAGGGAGTATGCAGATTTTTTTCATCTTAACTTTTGGAAATTGGTGAAGGAGAGGATGCAGTTGATCAGCACCATCTTGAACTTTTGTGCTTGATTTTCTGAGATGCAGGGTTAAAAAAAAAATTGGGGGAAGGCAGAGGGAAACCCACTTGCCTCAAGTAGTACTTTCTCCTGGAAAAATGCTATTAGCTTGCAAACTGGCTGAAAAAAATATTAGAGTTCTTCTGGTTGGCAGTGAGTTTCAAGCACACAAGTCTTTCTTTTGATTGTATCATAATGGTACAAGAAATAGTGCCACAAGGCTACACACGCTTCTAAATGCTTGCTTGGTGCTGAATGGAGAGTGCATCTTTTTTGTGGTAGAAAATGGATTTACATGTCACTTGGGCATAGACATTGTTAACGTGCTTGTATATGGAAGATGATTTTCATTACTTAGAGTGACACATTTTCCGTATTGGAGGCCTGCAGGGATTTCTTGAGCAGTGTGGCTGGAACAATTAATTATCATTCTGCCCACTGTATTAATGTGCAATAAGTTCTCACGATGAGTCCTTGGACTCCCTGGAGCTGTCACGTAATAATAATAATAATACATAGTACCATATATGGGTAGTGGGTTGGGAAAGGAGTAGCTTGTTTACATTTGATTTAAAAGACTGTATATTGTATTCCTTGGGAAACACATCAAGAGGGGAAAACTGACTAAAATTAACACACGTGAACCACAATAGTAGGTTTTTTATTACGTAAATATTTTGTCCTAGGCATCTTAGGACATCATCAGTACAGTAGAACAATACTAGGAATGAAACAAAGGATAGAGTGCTTATGTACAATGGAATCCAAATTTGCGTGCAGTGGTGCGTTGCAGCCTGAACTTAAATTAGATTAAATTGAATTAAATTAAATTTAATTAAAATTAAATTACAGTTAAGTTATTTTTATACAATTTCGTATGACAATTTCCCATACTTTAGGATGGTAAGAACATCATTGCGGTTTAGATTTGGTCTATGAAGTAGGGCTTCAGCACTTTCTTTATATAAGCATTCATATTTATATGAAGATCTGTGTATGAGTTTTGTCTTTTTCCAGTTGGTGTTGTGGTTTGGGTTTTCATCTCTGTGTTGAGCGAGGCCTGATTTTTGCAGTTTGATGAGGCGTATGGTCTTGATGTTCTGAAATGCATTTGAAAACTGATCTACCAATCTGTCCATAATAAGAGAGTTTACAGGGGCATGGAACCTCGTATACAACAGGTAGTAGCATAGGTGAAAGTTTGTCTTTGGGCGAAGATAACAGGTTGTGGATCTGGTTGATGGGTTTGTAGGTGGCGGTAAGATTGTATTTCTTTATAATTTTCGAGAGCCATTCGGAGATGCCTTTGATATAAGGTATGGGAATCCTATGGGCTTGTTCTTGTCTAGGTTGATGTGTAGTGAAGTTGCTGATGATTTTTTGAGTTGTTTTGAGATTGTATCCATTTAGAGTGGCTGCGTTTTTGATTATTTCCAATTCTTGTTTTAGAGAATCTTCGGAGGAGCAAAATCTGTGTGCTCTGGTTACCAATGATTTAATGATGCCAAATTTTTGAGAGGGATAGTGAGCAGAAGTATGGTGAATGTAGCGACCTGAAAATGTCAGCTTGTGATAGATCTGAAAATGTCGGCTTGTGGAGATGGAACTTCTGCTCATCATCCCTCTCAAAAATTTGGCATTTTTGAGAGGGATGGTGAGCAGAATTCTGTCAATTGGAGAGCAAATATGCTATCCACTTAGCTGACCAGTCAGGATTTCTGACTGGTTAGCTTGCCAATAATGGTTTGCATTTCTAAGTCATACCATGAATATTTAAATTTTTTTTTTGTTTTTAATTTCAAGAATATTTCTTCTATTCATACTAGTTATGAATAGAAGAATTATGACAAAATTTTCAAGATTAGATACTGTATTTGTTTTATGTACATGGCAGCAGAACCCTTGAACTAAAAACAGTAACACACTTAGAAGAAAATGTTTAATTTTAATGGGGCTACCTGTTCGTAACAAAACTATAATTACAAAATGTCACATTGAAACGGCGAATCATCAGGCATGCTTTACAAAATACATACACACCTATTAGATGATTCTATTTGTCTATCTGTCCATTCATGAATATGCAAGTCATCATAAAATTCCTGACATGTACCCTCAAGGGGTGTATAGGCGGTGGTGTGTTGGGACCGGCTCGTGCAAGCTGGTTGTTAAAATTTTTGAAATTTAGTGAGCCGGTTGTTAATGTTTTTAAGTAGAGCAAGCCAGTTATTAAATTTATGAAAGGATAGATGAAGAATGGTGGTATATACTTTTTCTTGTAAATATTTTGAAATTGTATAATAAACACTTACATATATTATTATTATTATTATTATTATCAAAAATAAATGCATAAAGGAGAATTCACAAAACACAAACTCAATTTACGAATGGGAATTTGGAAACGATTTTATTTACTAAACAATGTCTGTATTCATTAAAACACAAACACGTTATTAAAACTCCCAAACTGGGTATTTGAATAAACAATAATACCTTATTTTTCGGCGAATTTCCAAGAACTCGCAACATTAAGTTCTTCGAAATACAACATTGTTGCACTATCGTCAAATGCAAAAATTTGTCACGACGACTACAGTCTCTGGTCATTTGATAGACTACGAGTGGTAATATTAGTGTTACATTTTTTTGTTCAGGATTTCGTTTGATAACAGGTAAGTTGTAGGTAATATAGGAAAATTTTCTTTAATATATGTTTTTATTTTATTTTTTTATTTTTTTTTAATAATTAATATATTTTTTTAATAATTAAAAATGAAATAGAACAAAACTTCTTAAACATTAAAAGGACAAAATTTGAAGAAGCAGAAACAAAGACATCTGAAGATACTTTGTGAAGAATCAAATCAAATAGAACTTTGTGAAGAATCAAATTTTTCATAAAGTGAGCCGGTTGTTAAAAATTTACCAACATGCCACTGTGTATAGGATATGATAGTACTACATGAAAAATTTACATCATTACTGACTTCCTATCTACAATTTTTCTCCAAATCAGTCTGTCACTTGTCAAGACTCTAACATTATCAGATCTTATATTTTTATTGTCTAAGGCACTTCGTACCGTATCAATCCACCTATATATTGGTCTTCCTCAGGGTCGTTTTCCTGCCAACCTGGCAGAGAACACTTGTTTTGCTAAACTTTCCTCTCCCATTATGTTTAAGTGACCATACCACCTGAGATTAGCTCTGCTAACGCATTCCTGGATGCTGACGATGTCAAGTTCTTTCCTAATATCCTCGTTTTTTCATATGATATTGACATTGATGCCATCTGTTCGTGCCCCTGATCTTTCTCAGGACTCTCATGTCTGTGGTCTCTAGTCTTTGGTCAAGTGTTTTATTTCTGACCCAGCTCTCGGATCCATAAGTTAAAACTGGTTTGAACACCGTGTTGTATACACCTAATTTAGTGTTCTAACTAATTTCTCTATTATTCCAGATGAATTTATTCAGTTGACTTCCTACAGTACCAACTTTGTTGATCCTGTTGTCTATTTCCATATTTAATTTACCATCTTCATTAAAAATCGTGCCTAAGTAGCTGAAATGTTTTACTTGTTTCACAGGTTTGTCATTCAGAACACAGTTGACATTTTCAATGCTTCTGCTTTTTTTTCATTGTCCTTCATACCATATCAATTACAACAGTTATTAATTCAATCAGGGAATCTTGCAGACTTGTAGCAGATTTATTTAGAAGTATAATATCGTCTGCATAAAGCACTCCAATTTTGATATCAGGTTTAATACCACTTTCCTTCATAATGTGATCCATATAGATAATGAATAACAGAAGGGATAATTTACATCCTTGTCTGACACCAGATTTAACATTAAACCACCTTCCAGTACTTCCTTCAATTCTAACCTGACTTATATCGCAAATAAAGACTAAGTATTGCTTGATATAATGCCCCATTAACAACATATAACTGTAGTGTTTTGACCAGCTTCTCTCTTGGCATCTTGTCATATGCCTTTTCCAGATTTGCAAAACTTAAATACAGATCTTTGTTATATTCCTATGATTTCTCAACTATCTGTTATAAAGTGAAGATCTGATACTGACAGCCTGCCTCTATTTGTTCTGAATCCAGCTTGTTCTTCACCAAACTTTTCTTCCACAATCCTTCTATCCGTTTCTCAAATATACTTGCATATATCTTACCAGGAACACTTGGTAATGAAATATCTATGTAATTTATTTCTCTTTTTACATATGGGTACTGTGAGAGCTCTACTCCAATCATCTGAAATTCGTTTCTCTCTCCACGCCTTCTGAACTATGTGGCACAGCACTGTAAGACGTTTATACTGCCACACGAGCATTTCTGGTCGAATATCATCTACTCCCACTACCTTTCCACATTTCAGGCTTTTGATGATTTTTTACTTCAAGTATGGATATGTATTCTTGATTCCATGCCTGGTCAGTGTTTTTTACCACTGTGCTGTCATCGCTGCTTGTTTCATTTAGTAATTTTTCAAAGTAATTACTCCATACTTCAAGGATATCTTTTTTCCCCAGTTTTCATGTCACCTTTATCATCTCTAATTCCTTTTACAAAACTTTTTCCTCCATTTCTGAGCTTCTTCAACAACAACAACCTCCAGAATATCTTGCCACCTTCTTGATATTTATTTTCTATGTTCTTACCAGAGTCTTCCCATGACTTTTGTTTACAGTAGCTAGTTTTACTCAGTGTTTAGCTTTCTTACATTTGTCTCTGTATTCTCTAAGAGCACAAGCTGACTTATTTGCCAGGAACTTTTGATATGCTCTCTTCTTTTCTTTCACTGCCTCTTTAACTTCCTGTGTCCACCATGGAGTTCCGATTTTTCTGTCCTTACAGACAACCTGACCACATGCCTCTGTGGCTGAATCATCAGTGTCTTCTGCAAGGCTTGCCACTGAATCTCCAAGGTTTGGTTCCTGTTCTCAAACTCTCATTTTTTCTTGAATAATGTTTGTGTATTTTAATCTACAGTTCACATCTGAGAGCTGCTCAACTTTTATATGCTTTAAAACTTACATGTTCTTCATTTTAAAATGAAATTCAGTTTTATCATGCTCAAGACTAAATAGTGATCACTTCCAATTTCAAATACTCTGTACAGTCTGGTGTCCTGCACAAGGGAGAAAACATCACTATCAACAATAACATAGTCGATGAGACTTTTCTTATTCCTTGCCTCTTCTCTCCATATGAATTTGTTCACATTTTTTAGTTGAAACATGGTGTTAGTAATAACTGGTCCCTGTCCTGAGCAGAAATCCAACAGGTATTTGCCATTATTATTGACTTTGCTCTTTTCTCCAAATTATCCCAAAATATTTTTGTATGTTTGACAATCATTTCCTACTCTGCTATTTAGATCCCCAACAAGGGCCAACTTTTCCTTTTTCGTTGTGTCAGTTGCTTTCTCTAAAGCCTCAAAAATTCCTCTACTTCTACCATAGTAGAACCTTCTGTGGGACCATAGGCACAAATAAGTCTCATCGTCCAGTTCTCCATTCTGATATTTGCCCAGATCACTCTACTCGAGACTGCCTGCCATTTAAGAAGGTTAGTCTCATATTTGGTGTTGAATACTATGGCTACTCCTTCTTTTCCTTGATTGTCATTGCCTGAATATAACATTTTGTATTTATTGCTTAGAAAGATCTCTCCAGTTTTTGTCTTTTTTGTTTCAGTCACCCCTATTATGTTGATCTGGTACTTCACAATGAATAACTTTGCATTCCTCCACATTAAACTGATACCCATTATCTCTTGCCCATACTGATAGCCTATCTAAATCGTCCTGCAAGCTCTTCACAACACCATGATTAACTATTACTTTACCTAATTTCGCATCATCAGTAAACAATTGAATTTTTCCTTTCAGTTTATATCCTATATCATTTATGTACAAATTAAACAATAGTGGTCCCAGCACTGAACCTTGTGGCACACCACTAGTCATCTGCTTTTTCTTAGATATTGCCCCTCCATATACCACTTTTTGATACCTGCTCTGCTCAACAGCCCTTCTCTTATACAAATAACAGTGTCATATTGATGCCCATTTGTTCTAATTTGCATAACAGAGTTCCATGTGGTATTCTGTTAGACACCGTAGCAGAATCATTGCATAACCGTTTCCTTTATCTGACTAACCTGTCACTCTATTATAAAAAATTAATAAATTACTAGGGCTTAACTGACCCTTCACAAAGTCATGTTGTCCCTCACAGAATATCATATTCTTATCCAACCATTCTTGAATTCTTTTTTGACCAAAATTTCCAGTACTTTCAGATTGATGTATAATTTACTACTGGTCTTAGAACATCTTATGCAGAGGAATTATTTTGCCTTCTTTCCATTCACTACTCTACCAGAACTGAGACTTAAATTAAAGAGCCAAGTCAGGGGCATTGCCTTACACATTCTCACAAAATGCAAGCTGAGATCCCATCTAATCTCACAGCTATATTTACTCTGAGAGTCTGCAGTATCATAAGAACCTCCAATTCATCCACCTCTGTTCCCACATCAGTCTCTATCACATATGTCAAGCATTACCCTCACTTGGATGATATACTCTTGTAAAGTGGTTACTTACATACTGAACTATTTTATCTTTCTGTCACCTCTTCGCCATCAGCACTCATTAAGGTTATTCTTCCATAGTCAGTTTTCCTCTTACTTGCCACGTAATGAAAGAACTCTTTGGTATTTCCTTTGGTCTGCCTAGCTAGTTTCTTCTCGTAATCTGATATGCCTTTCTTACTGTCATGAGTTATGATATTTCTCATCCATCTAACTTCTACCTGATTAATTCTCCTTACCTTAGATATAGAACCTTGAATTTAATATAGCATTCTCTAGATGCCCCCCTTAACTAACTCCCATGCACTACTAACATCCTTTCTTTGTAGCATTTAATGCCATAGTACAGATTTAACCTTCCTCCTAAGCTTGTCATAATCACCTGACTTGTAGTTCCACATATACTCTTTCTTTACAAAATATTCCTTATGTTTTACAGTCTCCCAGGTCAAGACCGCATAGTTACTTACGTCAGTCGGAGGCAATGTGGCCATCTTGGTTATGGATAGCTCTTCTGATCCTATGATCAGGTATACATTACTCTCAGCCCTAGTCCCTTCCATCACATGCTGCCTTAAGTAATTATCTCTTAGCAGGTGTATAAATTCTATTTCCATCCTGCCATGTGATCTTTCTTCCTTCTGGTCTATATCTCCATAGTTGAAGTCCCTCATAATAATCAATTAATCTGCACGCATACTAATTTGGCAGTGAATGTCTTCCAGATCATCTGTGGAATCCCTTGATCTATAGCAACAACCAACTGTATATTTTGTCTTATGTGCCGTGATCTACCACCAGACTGCTTCAAATGAATAGCTACCCTCCTGCCTGTCTCCTGTTTTTTTTTTTTTTTTTTTTTTTTTTTTTTTTTTGGCTGCCATTCATCTGCTATGATTAGCAGTACCCCTCTCTACTCATCTTATCTTTTCCATCTTCCCTGAAAATACTAAACTCTTTCTATCTCTTTCACATTTTCACATTCTATCCCTGTAGCTACATCATCTGCTGTTAGTCAAGTTTCACTAATGCCTATAAGTTTTGATAAGGTTGCACTAACCAAGGCAGATGCTTTATAGAATGCAAAAGAAATTTTTCTAGTTTGTCACCTAATGACTTAGCCAACGTATTATTTTATTATTATTATTTTTATTAAGATCTCTGCAAAAGCTGTAGACTCATTGCAGAAGATCCACTAACATTCCAAAAACCAAATATTATCATTTGTATTTTATCTGTCATACCTAAATTTGAACTCCTTCACTGATGTAGCACTGACAACTGACTCCAGCAACTTATTTGCTATAGGCACCAAAGCTATATAACTGAGAGGAGACCTCCACATAGTGCCTTTAAAGGAATGTGGAGAACCAACCAACCAGGGCTTCTGACCTAATGTCCAATCCTCACCTTCTCATGGTGTACCCTGTTAGATATCTACCTGGATACTGAATGAACGTGGATGGGCTGGCAAGTTGGGATTTAGCCGACCAAATTGTATTCTTATTGGCTTAAACCAAAACATAAAATGATGGTACAACAGAGTTTCATGCTGTCTGGGGCATCACCCGGTTAAACAACGATCCCATTGTTTTTACCAGGGAACCAGGGCGAAAAGCCAGCTACTGGAACAAATCTGAAAACACACCCCAACTTAACATCGCTAGAGTTAAAGATCAGTACTATCAACATGAGAGGCCTGAACGGCAAAGAAATGGAGCTAGCTGAGGAATTGGATAAGTACCAGATTGACATAATACGGATGACTGAAACAAAAAAAGGCAAAAATTGGTGAGATCTTTCTGGGCAATAAATACAAAGTATTATATTCAGGCAATGACGATCAAGAAAAAGGAGGAGTAACCATAGTATTCAACACAAAATATGAGACTAACCTTCTTGAATGGCAGGCAGTCTCAAGTATAGTGATGTGGGCAAATATGAGAATGGGGAACTGGACAATGAGACTTATTTGTGCCTATGGTCCCATAGAAGGTTCTACTAAGGTAGAAGTGGTGGAATTTTTTTGATGCTTTAGAGAAAGCAACTGACACAATGAAAAAGGAAAAGTTGGTCCTTGTTGGGGATCTAAATAGCAGACTAGGAAATGATTGTCGGGGTGCTTAAGGGTCAAAGCTGTATAACTGAGAGGAGACCTCCACATAGCCTTTAAAGGAATGTGGAGAACCGACCAGGGCTTCTGACCTAATGTCCAATCCTCACCTTCTCGTGGTGCACCCTGTTGGGTATCTACTTGGATACTGAACAAACAAGGATGGGCTGGTAATTTGGGATTTTGCCGACCAAATTGTATTCTTATTGGTTAAACCAAAATAAAAAATGATGGTACAACATGACAAAATTTCATGCCGACTGCAGCATCGCTCAGTTAAACAAGGCCCCTGTTGTTTTCCCCAGGGAACCAGGGCGAACAACGAAAAGTCAGCTACTGGAACAAATCTGAAAACAAACCCCAACTCAACATCACCAGAGTTAAAGATCGGTACTATCAACGTAAGAAGCCTGAATAGCAAAGAAAAGGAGCTAGCTGAGGAATTAGATAAGTACCAGATCGACATAATAGGGGTGACTGAAACAAAAAAGACAAAAACTGGTGAGATCTTTCTGAGCAATAAATACAAAATGTTATATTCAGGCAATGACAATCAAGGAAAAGAAGGAGGTAGCCATAGTATCCAACACAAAATATGAGGCTAATCTTCTTGAATGGCAGTCAGTCTCAAGTACAGTAATGTAGGCAAATATGAGAATGGGGAATTGGACAATGAGACTTATTTGTGCCTATGGTCCCACAGAAGGTTCTACTAAGGTAGAAGTGGAGGAATTTTTTGAGGCTCTAGAGAAAGCTACTGACACAATGAAAAGGGAAAAGTTGGTCCTTGTTGGGGATCTAACTAGCAGAGCAGGAAGTGATTGTCAGACATACAAAAATGTTTTGGGAAAATTTGGAGAAAAGAGCAAAACTAATAATAATGGCAAATATCTGTTGGATTTCTGCTCAGGACATGGACTGGTTATTACTAACACCATGTTCCAACATGAAAATGTGCACAAATTCACATGGAGAGAAGAGGCTAGGAATAAGAAAAGTCTCATTGACTATGTTATTGTTGATAGTGATGTTTTCTCCCTGGTGCAGGACACCAGAGTGTACAGAGTATTTGAAATTGGAAGTGATCACTATTTAATCTTGAGCAGGATAAAATTGAATTTCATGTTGAAAAGAATAACATGTAAGAAAGTTTTAAAGCGAATAAAAGTTGAGCAGCTTTCAGATGTGAACTGCAGACTACAATACACAGAAAAAAAGTTGAAGAAAAAATGAAAGAGTTTGAGAACAGGAATCAAACCTTGGAGATTGAGTGGCAAACTCTGAAGAAAACATTGATTCTGTCAGAGAGAGGCATGTGGTGAGGTTGTCTGCAAGGATAAAAAAATCAGAACTCCCTGGTGGACACAGGAAGTTTAAAGAGGCAGTGAAGGAAAAGAAGAAAGCATATCAAAAGTTCCTGTCAAATAAGTCAGCTTGTGCTCTTAGAGAATATAGAGACAAATGCAGGAATGCCAAACACTGTGTAAAACTTTGGCAAGAATATAGAAAATAAATATCAAGAAGGTGGCAAAATATTCTGGAGGTTGTTGAAGAAGCTTAGGAATGGAGGAAAGAGTGCTGTAAAAGGAGTTAGAGATGATAATACTGACATGAAAATGGGAGAAAAAGATATCCTTGAAGTATGGAGTAATTACTTTGAAAAACTGCTAAATGAAACAAGCAGTGATGACAGTACAGTGGTAAAAAACACTGCCCAGGCATGCAGTCAGGAATACATATCCATACTTGAAGTAGAAAAAGCCATCAAAGGCTTGAAATGTGGAAAGGCAGCAGGAGTAGATGATATTCGACCAGAAATGCTGAAGTATGGTGGTATAAGAGTCTTACAGTGGCTGCATTGCATAGTTCAGAAAGCATGGACAGAGGGCCGAATTCCCAATGATTGGATTAGGGCTCTCATAGTAGGGATATAAAAAGGATATAAAAAAGGGATATAAAAAGGATATAAAAAAGGGATATAAAAGTGAATGTGAGAATTACAGAGGTATTTCCCTACTGAGTGTTCCTGGCAAGATCTATGCAAGTATACTTGAGAAATGGTTGAGAAGAATTGTGGAAGAAAAGCTTGGTGAAGAGCAAGCTGGATTCAGGCCAAATAGAGGCTGTTAGGCTCAGATCTTCACTTTACGACAAATAGTCGAGAAAGCATGAGAATATAACAAAGATCTGTATTTAAGTTTTGTCTATTTGGAAAAGGCATATGACAAGGTGCCAAGAGAGAAGCTATTTAATACGCTGCAGTTATATGGTGTCAATGGGGCATTATATCAAGCAATACTTAGTCTTTATTTGAGTTGTAAGTCAGCAGTTAGAATTGAAGGAAGTACAGGAAGATTGTTTAATGTTAAATCTAGTTTGAGACAATGATGTACATTATCCCCTCTGTTATTCATTATCTATATGGATCACATTATGAAGGAAAGTGGTATTAAACATGATATCAAAATTGGAGATGTTAATGTCAGCTCTTTGCTTTATGCGGATGATGTTATACTTCTAAATAAATCCGCTACAAGTCTGCAAGATTCTCTGACTAAATTGAATAGTTGTTGTAATAGATATGGTATGAAGGTCAGCAATAAAAAGACAAAGACAATGAAAATAGGCAGAATCATTGAAAATGTCAACTGTGTTGTGAATGGAGAACCTGTGGAACAAGTAAAACATTTCAGCTACTTAGGCACGATTTTTGCTGAAGATGGTAAATTAAATATAGAAATAGACTACAGAATCGGCAAAGCTGGTATGGTGGGAAGTCAATTGAATAAATTCATATGGAATAAGAGAGAAATTAATCGGAACACTAAATTAGCTGTATTCAAGACAGTGTTCAAACCAGTTTAACTTATGGATATGAGAGCTGGGTCAGAAGTAAAACACTTGGCCAAAGACTAGAGACCGCAGATATGAGAGTCCTGAGAAAGATTATCCGTGAACAGATGGCATCAATGGCAATATCATATTAAAAACGAGGATATTAGGAAAGAACTTGACATTGTCAGCATCCAGGAATGCGTTAACAGAGCTAATCTCAGGTGGTATGGTCACCTAAACAGAATGGGCAAAGAAAGATTAGCAAAACAAGTGTTCTCAGCCAGGTTGGCAGCAAAACGACCCAGAGGTAGACCACGATATAGGTTCATTGATACGGTAGAAAGTGCCTTAGATGATAGAAATATAAGATCTGATAATATTGGAGTCTTGACAAGTAACAGACTGATTTGGAAGAAAATTGTAGATAGGAAGTTAGTAATGATGTAATTTTTTTCATGTAGTAATATCATATCCTGTACACCCTTGAGGGTACATGACAGGAATTTGATGATGATGAAATGATTGTCAGACATACATGGAAAATTTGGAGAAAAGAGAAAGCTAATAATAATGGCAAATATTTGTTGGATTTCTGCTCAGGACATGGACTGGTTATTACTAACACCATGTTCCAACATAAAAATGTGCACAAATTCACATAGAAGAGGCAAGGAATAAGAAAAGTCTCATTGACTATGTTATTGTTGATAGTGATGTTTTCTCCCTGGTGCAGGACACCAGAGTGTACAGAGGATTTGAAATTGGAAGTGATCACTATTTAGTCTTGAGCAGGATAAAATTGAATTTCATATTGAAAAGAATAACATGTAAGAAAGTTTTAAAGCAAATAAAAGTTGAGCAGTTCTCAGATGTGAACTGTAGACTAAAATACACAAAGATTATTGAAGAAAAAAATGAAAGAGTTCGAGAACAGGAACAAAACCTTGGCGATTCAGTGGCAGGCCTTGAAGAAAACTCTGATTCACATGCCTCTCTGACTGAATCAGAGTTTTCTTCAAAGTTGTATGCAAGGATAGGAAAATCAGAACTCTATGGTGGACACACGAAATTAAAGAGGCAGTGAAGGAAAAGAAGAAAGCATATCAAAAGTTCCTGGCAAATAAGTCAGCTTGTGCTCTTAGAGAATACAGAGTCAAATGTAAGAAAGCTAAACACTGTGTAAAACTAGCTAAACAAAAGTCATGGGGAAGACTAGTAAGAACATAGAAAATAAATATCAAGAAGGTGGCAAGATATTCTGGAGATTGTTGAAGAAGCCTAGGAATGGAGGAAAGAGTGCTGTAAAAGGAGTTAGAGATGATAAAGGTGACATGAAAACTGGAGAAAAAGATATCCTTGAAGTATGTAGTAATTACTTCGAAAATTTGCCAAGTGAAACAAGCGATGACAGCACAGTGGTAAAAAACACTGTCCAGGTATGCAGTCAGGAATACATATCCGTACTTGAGGTGGAAAAGGCCATCAGAATCCTGAAATGTGGAAAGACAGCAGGAGTAGATTATATTTGACCAGAAATGCTAAAGAATGGAGGTATAAAAGGCTTACAGCGGCTGCACCTCATAGTTCAGAAGGCCTGGACAGTGGGACGAATTCCAGATGTTTGGATTAGAGCTCTCATAATAACCATATATAAAAAGGGAAATAAAACTGAATGTGAGAATTACAGAGATATTTCTTTACTGAGTGTTCCTGGTAAGATATATGCAAGTATACTTGAGAAACGGTTGAGAAGAATTGTGGAAGAAAAGCTTGGTGATGAATATGCTGGATTCAGGCCAAATAAAGGCTGTCAGTATGAGATTTTCATTTTACGACAAATAGTTGAGAAATCATGGGAATATAACAAAGATCTGTATTTAAGTTTTGTAGATCTGGAAAAGGCATATGACAAGGTGCCATGGAAGAAGATATTCAAAATGCTACAGTTATATGGTGTCAATGGGTCATTGTATCAAGCAATACTTAGTCTTTATTTGAGTTGTAAGTCAGCAATTAGAATTGAAGGAAGTACAGGAAGATGGTTTAATGTTAAATTTGGTGTCAGACAATGATATACATTATCCACTCTGTTATTCATTATCTATATGGATCACATTATGAAAGAAAGTGGCATTAAACCTGATATCAAAATTGAAGATGTTAATCTCGGCACGTTGCTTTATGCAGATGATATTATACTTCTAAAAGACAATGAAAATATCAACTGCATTGTGAATGTGAAACCTATAGAACAAGTGAAACATTTCAGCTACTTAGGCAAGATTTTTAGATGGCAAATTAAATATGGAAATAGACAATAGAATCAAAGCTTGTGTAGTAGGAAGTCAACTGAATAAATTCATATGGAATAAGAGAGAAATTAGTTGGAACACTAAATTAGCTGTATACAACACATTCTTGTAGAAAGGCTTATATGTTGGTAACACAGAGTAGGGCAGCTGTAAGCTGTCCTACTTTGGCCATACAAGCAGGACAGTGAATATTAGAATTTCAGAACACAAAGACTACATTCGTTTTCACCAGTATAGCCACTCTGGTCTTGCAGACCATGCTCTGGATACACGCCACAGAATATGGTGGAAGAAAGCAACAATAATATACCGTAGCAGGTTCAAATTTGAAAGTCTTTTCATGGAATCAGCCTGAGCCCTAAGAAACATGCTAAACTTCAACAAATTTGGTTGCATGAGAATGCCCCAAATTTAGGAGACATACATCAGGAGACCTTCAGCCCAATGGCCAAGAATACCTACATAGCCTGCTAGGGGGCGCCATCAGGACTTTTAGGAGAAATGATAGCTTACTCGCTTCGTCCTCATTTACTGTATGTAGTGCCTGCATGCACGTCTTTATTGTAAGTTCCTTTGAAAATGGCAACATGACGTTGCCGAAATATTGGAAATATATATTAAAGTTTAATTTAATTTATATTTTAGTGTATGTTGAATTCCTTAAGTGAATTAATAATCATTTATGATTTTGAATGAGTATGATTTAGTTATATTCCTGAATATTTTATTAAATCTGAGAGAATGTTAACATCGCCTGGTGCCTTGTTAGAAGATAGTTCGTTTAGCACTGATTCAAATTCATCTTGTAATATGGTTAGATCAATATCTTCTGCATCATTCATTGTTTCATCTTCTATACCCTTTGTTTAGATCTTTTCCTTTATAGAGTTCTTCTAGGTACTCCTTCCATCTTTCAGAAATTTCTTCCTTATCTGCATGAATGCTCCCATGTTTAGATTTAATGACTGCTTGTTTTGTTCTGCTGGCTCATTCCTTTTATAATGTTATATGCTTTATCGACCCTCCCAGTCTTGGTTATATCTTCTATTTCGTTGCACTTCTCTATATACCATCGTTCTTTTGTTTCTTTGAATTTTGTATTTATCATATTTTTTAGATGTTTTTATTTTACCTTTCTTCATATGGAGAGGTTTTGTATTTTCTTCTTTCATCTAATTGGTTTAGAATGTCTTGGGCGATCCAAAGTTTTTTTTTTGTTAACCTGCATTTTACTCCTCTGCAGTCAATGACTGCAGAGTTGATTGTGTCCTTAAAATGGGTCCACTTTCCTTCTGTGTTTACCTTTCTACTTTCTCTTATTTTAATGCTTTCATCAGTCTTCGTTTATAGAGTCTGTTGTTTTTCCTCTATTTTTGGGTTATCTATATTCCAGTTTGGCCTTTTCCTTGATTTCAAACTACCTTTTAATAAAAATCAAATTGTGGTCACTGTCTGCATCAGTTCCAGGGCAACTTTTGCTTGATTTTACTTGATTTTTATATCTGTTTCTTGTCATAATATAATCTATTTGTTACCTTCCTATATCCACTGGTATTTTCCAAGTTTACTTTCTTTTTGGTACCGCAAACCAGCTGTTGGAGATTCTCAGATGAACTCTAGAAGCCTATTGCCTCTGTGATTTTGGCATCCCAGTCCATGTTTTGCTATCTCTCTACCATCATTTCCTTCTCTATTCATTGTATTCCAATCAACTATGACAATGACATTGTCTTTGCTTTTGGCAAGTTTATCAAACACTCAATATATGCACATATTTTTTCAACTTTGTCATGACTATGGTCACTGGTAGGCATGTATGTTTGTATTATTATATTTGTTGTTTTTGTTTGAGTTTTACCATTATCAGTCTTCTGCTATATTTTACTGAGTTGATTATTCTTCTTCCCCATTGTAACTCCATTTTTTGCTGTCATCACCTGAATAAATTATTCTCTAGTTACCACTCCAGAAGTCTCCAGTTTCATTCTATCTCATCTCACTAATTCCTAGTATGGCTGTTTTTAATATATCAATTTTTCTCTTTATATTTTCTAACTTTCCAATTTGTAGGAGGGTTCTCACATTCCATGTCCCAATGAGTGGACAAGAATTTTACTGGTTTACAATATAAGAAACCTTGTCCTTTCCCCTGTCATGCACAAGTATCGAGTCATTGTTCAAGATCAAGTTCTAAGAGATAATAAAGCACTTAGAACTTCCATCCATACTGCTACCTTACTAGGGAAAAATAGAACAAGGTGGTTTCTCGTTGCCTTCCTTGTCCAGCAATAGCCTTATTCTAACAGACAAGCTTAGGTGTTTAAGGTTATTCATAACGTTTTTTTAACAGTATTAACAACACCAAATGAACTATTTTATAAAAAGATGTTTATTAACTTGCTTATATTTTGCTGAATTTCAAATCCACATGTTCAGAACACATCACAGCATGTATACGTGACAGTGAGTAAATGAAAAATACAAATTGTAACAGACAAAAGATCTAATATCCTAATTTGGTGCCTTCTGATGTAAAAAAAAAAAAAAAAGGAATAAGTATTACAACCATGTAGGAATTGCTCTTAAGATTACAGTCTTCCAAATTTTTGGCAAATGCAACCATATTTGTTCAGGTTAGGAGAATTCTTTATATAGCCATGGCTGACTCAAATAATTTTTCTAATCTCTAATGACTTCTAAATATCACATTCTAATCCTATGTGAAGGAGTGTTCAAAGTATGGTCTGTCAGTCCTGCCTTGTCATAATAATGGTAGCGAATGTATTTTTTACGTTCTTACAGGTGGATGTTAACAGATCTTCCTGTCTGCCCATAGTAGGCCAAGTAACGGTCACAGGGAACTTCATACACTTCAGTAGCTAGATAGTCCTACTTATAAACTTGCCCAGCAGTTATCCTAGTCTCTTGGCTCCCCTTCCCCTTTTACTGGTAACTTCTGTACTTTTGTAAAAAATTCAGTCCATTTCAAATCATATCCTTAAAAATTCAGACATAATGGTTAGTTATGATGTAACTTCTTCATTTACCAATCTATCGCTAATGGATACTCTTGATTTGAACAAGTCTAAATTTCTCCCTGATATCTTTGAATTATTCAAATTTACTATGTATGTAGGCTGCTTCACATGGGGAGGAAAAATCTACAAACAGATTAATGGTACTGCTGTGAGTTTCCCCTCTCCCCGATTTAGCAAACTTTTACATGGAACACTTTGAAAGCAGAATACTTACCACAGCTACATACAAGCCCTATTATGGTTACACTTTGTTGATGTATTTGCTATTTGGCCCCATGGACACAACACTTTGGATGCTTTTGTCATCACCTACCTAAACAGCTAACACCCCAAAATTCACTTCACAGTAGGAAAAAAAATCTAATAACTGTTGACCTTTTCTTGACACATTAGTCACCCTTTCAGATGGATCACTATCATTTTCCATTTACAGAAAACTAACACACGCATGCTGGTTTTCTGTAAATGGACATGCATGCACGTGCACACACACACACACACACACACCTATATAAACAATCACATCTTCATCCAGTCCAACAGTATGGTATTTTAAAAACACTTACACAGAGAGCCAGAACCATTTGTTCTAATGATACAGCTCTGTCCACAGAATGCAAATATCTATGCCATACTTTCTTGGCCAATGGCTACAATTTCTACAAAATAGATAAGATACTACATAGCCTCATTACTTCTCCCTCCTCTAATACATAGGAACATTACCATTCCTATTCCCTATGTCAGAGGTATATTAGAAAAAATAGCCAAAGTACTAATAAAACATAGCCTTTGTACCACATTGAAACCTCATGTTAAATTAGCAACCCTGATCTGCTCTCCTAAGGATAAACTTCTCCCTCTAGCATATCTTGGAATGTATGAAGTTACTTGTAACTGTGACTTGGCCTACTATGGGTCGACAGGAAGATCTGTTAACATCTTTCTGGAAGAACTTGAAAAATACATTCGCTACCATTATTATGGCAAGTCAAGACTGGCAGACCACACTGGACACCCCTTTGCACAGGATTGGATGGAAGAAAATGAATGTACTATTTACAAGTTGTTACAGAGCAGAAAGATTATGTTTTGAGTCAGCCATGGCCATGAAGAATTCTTCTAACCTGAACAAATATGGGTGCATTCATTTGCCAAAATTTGGGAGACCGTTATCTTAAGAGCAACTCCCACATAGCTGTAACTACTTTCTCTTTTGTTTTATATATTTATTTTATTTTTTACGACATTAGAGGGTGCCAAATTAGGACTTTAGATCTTTTGTCTATTACAATTTGTATTGTTTCACTTACTGTCATGTATATATGCTATGTTGTGCCCTGAAGATGCTGATTTAAAATTCAGCAAAATATAAGCAAGTTAATAAACACCTTTTTATAAAATAGTTTATGCCTTCTAAAGAGGTTTGGTGTGCTAGTAGTTTTTCATTTTCATGATTATCCCCATACCACAATATCCTTCACACTGTTGTCACTTATGGGTTATCCTCTGCTGATTTTAGATGAATGCTGTTGTTGCCCCAACATCCAAGTGGCTGTAATTTATTTAATGGTGGTTACATCTTGCCATGTTGCATCTCCATCATTGGAAATATGTGGCTTTTTATAGAGATAGCTTTGCCACTATATGTATTTATATTATATATATTTACCTTTCCAGGGCCTTGATGGATAACTAATGAAAATTTGGATATGATCTGTTTAGCTGTTTTTGCATTGATAAATCCAAAAGCAGCTGAAACTATCATTTGTTTTATATAAGGATTTGCAGCTCTTAAGCCGAGTGTTTCATTGTCACTGACTGCTCATTACCTGAATCATTTTAGCATCTTGATGAGATTAGCTACAACTTCAATTCCAAGTTGAATATTATTGGTATCCACCACTCTATTCAGAGAAGATATTCAGCAGGATGTAGCTCACCAAAGTTGAAGCATTAAATACAGTGAATGAAGGACTAAATTCTGTCAGAAAAAAAAAAAAAGTGTCATTTTTCTTACTTTCCCTACCTATGTGGATTGTATTCATCTAATTTTGAACAAAATTTGGAATGTAATTGTTGCTTATGGTTACGTGAAAAATTCTGCCAATAAAATGCAGGCTGGTTGGAGAGGGGGGGTCATTCTCTTTCCACCGTTTCAAACTCTCCTCCACTTAGATCTATCTGTATCAAATTCTCAGTGGGGGATCTTGAATAACATAAGAAATTAAGAAATTATGCTATTCCAAGATAGGTCTAAATCATCAGTTGGAAGACGAGGCCTGCAGTGGTATCAATAAAAGAAAGGGTTCTCCACATGGATTGGCTTTATTTACTAAGGCTAAGTGAACTGAAAAAGCAATGTAAAAAAATAACTATATTCCAGATTTTGTTGAAATCAGCTAAAGAATACAAACAGCAGAAGTATCAATGGAGACATTCTCACCCTGCCTTTCAATTTGGTCTGAATAAAGTGAAATTCTTAACACCCATATGAAAGGACTATTTTCACATCTGATCAAAGGGATAAAAATGCAACCTGCATGGTTTAATCTCTTTGACCTTTAGCTTAAATCCTGGGCTGAATTTCTCAGGTCATCTTAAGAAACATATAGAACAACTAAATTCTAAATGTAGTGAGTTGTACAATGAAACCTGCAAAGGTATTCAGAGGAGTCACCATCCCAAAAAACAACTTCTCTTATATTTTACTATGACTGGAGTGAAATACTAATCAAATCTCAAGAACAGAAAAACAATTATATTCTAAATTTGATCAAAATTGCTTAAAGATTAACCTCTAGCATCAGCCAAGAAACTAAGCTGTAAATTATCATTTAAGTTATCATTTCCCTTTAGCCATGATTTTTCCTGTTCTAAGTTTTTCTCTATAATTCATCTTTGTTATGGAGCATTGGATCACTTCTGTATTAGTGGATTTTGTTGAGTAAAAAATTCCACTAGAGAAACTAATGATGTAGAGAATAATTGCCAGTCACACCGAATTACATAATTAAATCTTTTTTTTTTACACATAATAGTCTATATTGCCTGAGAATTTAAATAAAAGTCATAGAGATAAGGACAGAAGGAAAGTAACTTAAGCCCCATTTTATTTAGTTCTGGTTTCTTTATTGAACTTATTTCTATGGCTTCTAAATCATTAGTCCATATGGGTTGTTATATCAAAAAAAAAGAGAAATAGATTTAATGTAATTCTGTGTAACAGCCATGATTCTCTACTACTTCTCTATCATTTCAATAGTGGAGCCATTTACTCAAAAATCAGTGTAGTAAAAAAGCAGAGGTAATATGCCCCACAGCACAGTTGAATTATATAATTAAAGTTAGAGCGGGAAAATTGAGCTGGATTAAAGATAAAGGAGCCATGATTATTTTGAAAATAATTAATTATGCTGAAGTATTACTGATTTGTTGAAGTATTACTTTATAGAAGGAGGAGTTGCTTAAATATATAATCAAAAAGCATTTAAATTATATCTAATAAAAAACTTTATGTGTAAAAAAAAAAAGGTGCCAAGTACTGAGAAGATTGGCTGTGATTTAGAAGTGGCTATTCGCCTGATATTATTAAGAATGTTTTCCTCTGAAATTGAAACAGTATTATAATGCAATGGCAATAGTAGCTGTGTATCATTTTCATAAATCAAGTGGAATGAAGAAGTGTGCAACACTGTAGTGGTCATTATGAATGACTTTTGAATACTAATTTCTACAAACATATTTTCAAGCAACCAGATGGAGGAGGGGGGGGGGTAGGTACACAATATGTTTACAGCTCAGATTAGGTTGTATTTATTGATATCCAACCAAAACTTTTTATTAAGTTTTGGTTGGGTTTATTAGGGTTTGATTAGATATAATGATTAGATAAAATGATTGCCATTTGAGCTATTCTAGGAATATTTTATTAATATACCCTGGGTTGCCATTTCACTGTATTTTTATCAATTTTAGTTTGTTTAGTGGGATATAAATTGATATGATGAATTGAAATTGATAAATTGGTGACGTGCAGGCACACGAACGGTATAAAGCACAGGCCAGAAGGGTAACGAGCGTGGTAAAAAAAGCAAAAGCGGATTATGAAAGGAAACTAGCTATGCAAGCTAAAGAGAATCCCAAACAATTCTTTCAATATGTTGCAAGCAAAAAAAAAACTGTACATGGCAGAATGATTTTAAGGAATGCCGATGGTAAGGAGGTCACTGAATCAGTCGATATAGTGGAATTACTGAGCGAGCACTTTGCAAAAGTATATCATCCAAGTGGTAACATTGAAAGAATGAAGGAACCATTAATTTCTATGGGAATTGTGATGAATGAAGTTGAGGTGAATAGTCTATTACAGAACCTTAATGTGAATACATCTGTGGGATTGGATAGTATACCGGCACGGGTCTTACGTGAAGCGGCTAAAGAATTATCAGTGCCCTTGACCATGTTGTTTAATCTGAGTCTCGGGTCTGGTTTAGTCCTGAAGGTGTGGAAAGAGGGGAAAATAGTTCCACTGCATAAAGGAGGATCCAAGACTACTGTTGCAAATTACCGACCGATCAGCATATCAGTAGTCGTTGTCAAGGTCTTGGAGAAAGTAGTCAAGGGAAAAATACTGGAATGGATTGATGAAAATGAGATACTGTACAGGGGACAGCATGACTTTGTGAAGGGTAGATCATGCCTCAGTAACTTGCTCAAGTTTTATAACACAGTGACGGCTGAACTGGATAAGGGTAATGGGTTTATTTACAGTGATACTGCTGGACCTGGCTAAGGCCTTTGACAGGATACAGTAAACTGCAACATATGGGAATGGATATAGGGTTGGTGAGATGGATAGGTGGGTGGTTGATGGAGAGATATCAGAGAGTAGTTTATTCAGGAGTAGAGTCCAAAAGACGGCCTGTGACTTGTGGTGTGCCGCAGGGTTCTGTTCGTGGACCACTGCTGTTTAATTTGTTCATTAACGATATAGGGAAGGATCTTAGAGGAACAGTTCATTTGTTTGCTGATGATGCAAAGTTGGGTAGGGCAATGTTGAATGCAGAAGATGTCAAAATCTTGCAGGATGATTTGAATAGATCGGAGTTCTGGGTTAAGGAGAATGGATGTCAATTTAATGTGACAAAATGTAAGGTTATGCATTTTGGGGTGAAAAGATTAGCAGCAGTATACCACACTGGTGGAACTGTACTCCAGGAGATTGATGATTGATGGGAGTGTTGGTGGATAGGGAGATGAAGTTTAGGGGGCACATTGCAAAAGTGGCTAAATCAGCTCATCAACTCACTTGGTTGTTGAAAAATACTTTGACGAGCAGAGACAAGCAATTTATTGTTCTTCTGTACCGAGCCTTGATAAGACCTCATCTCGACTACTGTGCCCAGATTTGGTCACTTAGGTTTCTTCTTGATGGGGAGGAGGTGGATTGATGAACCTTTTCTCATAAGGTTCATTCCACAGCAGGTCTGTGGAATGAACCTTATGAGAAAAGGTTGAAGATTTGTGAGTTGCAGAAATTGTTTGATAGGTGGAAAAGGGGAGATATGATTGAGACATTCAAATTGCTGAAGGATTTCTATAGGATTAATTCAGAGGATATTTTTGAGATCAGGACTGGTGGTGGAAGAACTAGGGGACATCTATGGAAGCTGGTCAAGAGTGTGGTTAGCAAGGGTGTTAGAGCTGGGTTCTTTACTTTTAGAGTGTTAAATGAGTGGAATAAGCTGCCAGAGTCTGTTGTGGGTGCTATGACAGTGAGCGAGTTCAAAGCAAGGTATGATAGATAATGTGAGAATGTCGAATAGTTGTGTGGACATGATGTTTAGGGCCTCCCTCGATGAGTCTAAGGACTCCCCGGAGTCGCCCGTAATAATAATGATGAGTGCCATTGTGTATTCTTGAATTATACTGTTAACTGAAGTTGTGTGTATGGAGAAATCTTGCATTACTTAGTTTTTTTAGTAGCTGTGAATATAGAATACAGAATCTTTTTAATATACAGAAAACCATCTCACATTAATAGATATTTACATGCTCAATCTCATCATTAACAGCCTGAGCCCACATTCTCATTAATGATGATTTTGAAATAACCAAAGAACTCTGAGTTCTCTCTACCATATTCCAGAAGAATGATTTATAACAAAAGTCTGGTAACAGTCTCTCTCTCTTTCTGCGTGCCTCCCATATACGAACTTCATTACAACCAGGTTAGCAAAAATTCTCAAGAAATGCAAAATTTGAACACATTTGCAATTCTGAGCAAATTACAGTCCATGCTTTATTCAGTTAATCCCAAATACAGCAGCCAAAAAGTACCCAGGTGTATGCCACCCTTTGGTAGGATTTTTGGGTCCCATATTACAGATAAACAGAAGTAGAGATATACATCAGACATCACATATGAGACATACAGTGCCTCAGCGCTATCCAGTCTTGTACTATATCAGGTGGAAAGATAATCGAATCCACAAAAATACCCAATCCTAATCATCTGCATGTAAACTTCAGCTCTTATCAGGATGTTATTCAACCACAGTTCAACTGTCATGAAAATAGGACCATGTGCACATGCTCAACAATACCACATCCAGAATTGTTTCAGACTATAGTGAATTTTTTTTTTTTTTTTTTTTTTGAGTAATGATATGTTTACTGCATTTTGTTGTATTTTTTCTGAATGTGTATATTTGCACTACATGAAGTCTCCAAGAGTAGGATGACGCTTGTCATTCTTGTAAAATAAATCACAGTAGTTTACTCTTTTTTGTGTGTTTCTTTCAGCTTAATTAGCTATATTAACTATATACGAGGATGGTCTGAAAATTTCTCAGCCCAACAATGAAAAAACGAATTTATAATTTCAAAATTATTTTTATTTTTCAACATAATCTCCGTTAAGACTAATACATTTATTCCAGCGATGCTCCAGCGCCATTATCCTGTCTCTGCAGTGGTTCTCAGTAAGATCTGCAAAATACCCCTCTACAGCTGCAATCACCTCTTGATTCGAAGAAAAATACTGACCAGAGAGGAAGATCTTTAATTTTGGGAAGAGATAGAAGTCAGAGGGAGCCAAATCTGGGGAATAGGGTGGAGGTTCCAACAATTCATAATGCAGATCCCTTAATTTTCCCATTGCCAAAATCAGGACAATTTTGCATTGTCCTGATGAAAGATGATTTTTTTGTTCTGCAAACCTGGGTCTTTTCTCATGAACTTTTTCACCGTCTGGTTAAAAGATCGGAATAATATTCCCTGGTTATTGTTTTACCCTTTTCAAGATAATTAATAAACAAAATGCTTTTAGCACCAAAACACCAATACCATGACCTTTCCTGCTGATGGAACCTACTTTGTCTTCTTTGGTGGTGAACAACCAGCTTCTGTTCGCTGTTTTGACTGCTGGTTGGATTCTGGTGTGTAATGGTGAATCCAAGTGTCATCCATAGTTATAAATCGATGCACAAAATCAGTTTTATTCTTGTTAAAAATGCTCCAAGCATTGTTCAGAGATTTTCACGTGAGTGCGTTTTTGATCTGCTGTGAGCAAGCACGGCACCCATCTTGCACAAAGCTTTTTCATATGCAATTCTTCATGCAAAATATATCCTACATGTTCTTTTGAAATGCCTATAGTCTCAGCAATTTCATGCACTTGGACTCACTGGTCATCCAATAATATCGTGCACTCGATCAACGATTTCTGATGTTGTTACACTTTTTGGACATCCTTCACGTTAATCATCTGCATGGCTGGTATGGCCATGTTTAAACTCGGCAGCCCATTTCTTAATTGTTGAAGATGAAGGAGAAGAGTGTCCATAAACTTTTATGAACTTTGAATCTATTATACCTTCTTTTACCAAAGAATTTTATAACTGCACAATACTCAATTTTATCGATTTCAGGGAATACAACACTTTTGCTTCAGACAGCTGTATAAAACAAACTACTTGATAGAATGATTTGCAATTTCACATGGATGCTTATGACAGATGTACCAACTTAGGGAAAAAAAATCTTGCTGATAGCGTTGCCATCTATGATCGAGGCCGAGAACATTTCAGACCACCCTTGTATTTAGATATATTTATATGATAAACACTTCAACAGATATCAACAGTTTGTTTCCAGCAAATAAATAAAGCCATTTCAAAATGTTTAAAATAAAAATGCTGCAACAAGTGAGAATCATATGTTGTTATATTTGAATATAACAATATATGATCTGGGGAATATGTTTGGGAATATGTGTAGAATTAAATAATGCTTTCATATGTTAATATTATTTGGATGAAATTCAAATGGTATTTCTGTTCCTCAAAATGCCCAAGTAAATGCTGAAAACATTCTTCACAAATGGTAAATTCTGAATGTGTTCCTTCATCATAAATGGATGAAAATCTTTCTGAATTTTGATTATTTTATTATATATATATATATATATATATATATATTATATCAATTAAGTATGCATCACAGTTGAATTGATGAATATTTGAATTTCTTTGAAAGTGTCAAGAAGTTGAAGTTCATACATTAGAATTAGATTATTTTGAAGGTATTATTTGCTTGACATTTATACTTTTCTTGCTACTGAATTCTTGAATTTAATTATCACATTCCTTTGTGATTACCATTTTAGCTGAAAGGAAGCTTACAGCGACATAAATATGCACATCATATGAAATTATTCCAGAAGCTGCCTAGACGGTTAGCATTTCGATTAGCTGATCTAGTTAGTGAATCTGTTCTTTTTTCTGGGTAAGTTTTTTTTTTTTTTACCCCACATATTCTTGCAATGAATTTTTGTAAACGTTTTTTTGTTTGGGAATATGTGTAGAATGAAATAACGCTTTCCTATGTTAATATTATTATTATTCTTATATTACTAGTCTTTGAGATGAAGATTTAAAATAGATGACACGTTACTAAATAATAACTATGGAATGTTATATTTGTGCAGTAGTGCTCAGGAAGAAGTAGCTATAGTATTCAGCACTGAACACAAAGATAAACTTCTTGAAGTGCAGGCAATTTCAAGTAGATTAATATGGTCAGATTTCAAAATGAGAAACAATCGGATTTATTTTTGCCTATGATTTGATCTCTAAAGGAAAAACTTTTCCTTTAGGGATCAAATTGATCCCTAAAGGAAAAGTTTTTTGTAGTAAATACAGTACAGTGTGAAATGAATCCCAGACATAAAGTCTGGGATTTGGGAAATATTTACAAAAAAGAATAAGATTAATGATATGATAAGTACCTACTGGATTTCTCTTCAAGACATTGAACTAGTCATTACTGACACCGTGTTTCAAATTTAATGTGTACATAAATTTACATGGAGAGAACACAAGAAACAAGGAAAGTCTTATTGATAGTGATTTCTTTACAACAATTTAGGATATACAGGGGATTTGAAACAGAAAGTGATCAATATTTAGTTTTGAGCAGAATGATAATGAGTATGATGTTGAAAAGAAAATCCTGTAGGAAAATTTTTAAAAGAATTAAAGTTGAGTAATATTCAGAGGTGAGCAGCGTGAAAGCGAGAAGAAAACCTTATACACTTAGTGGCAAAATCTGAAGAAACAGTTGATCGATTTAGATAAAAAGGCATTAAGGTTGTGTGCAAGGATATAAAATCTAAACTTCATTTTGGACTGAAGAAATTCAGGCCAAATATCTGCTATCAGGATCAAATCTTCACTTTACGACAAATAGTTGAAAAATCATGGGAATATAACAAAGATCTGTATTTACATTTTGTCGATCTGGAAAAGGCATATGACAAGGTGCCAAGAGAGAGCCTATTCAATGTGCTACTATATAGTATCAATGGAGTATTATATCAAGCAATACTTAGTCTTTATTTGAGTTGTAAGTCAGCAGTTAGAATTGAAGGAAGTACAGGAAGATGGTTTAATGTTAAATCTGGTGTGAGACAAAGATGTACATTATCCCTTCTGTTATCATTATCTATATGGATCACATTATGAAGGAAAGTGGTATTAAACCTGATATCAAAATTGGAGTTCTTTATGTGGACGATATTATACTTCTAAATAAATCTGTTACAAGTCTGCAAGATTCCCTGACTGAATTAATTAACTGTTGTAATAGATATGGTATGAAGGTCAGCAATAACAAGACAAAGACAATGAAAAAAGCAGAAGCATTGAAAATATCAACTGTGTTCTGAATGACAAACCTGTGGAACAAGTAAAACATTTCCACTACTTAGGCATGATTTTTAGTGAAGATGGTAAATTAAATATGGAAATAGACAACAGAATCATCAAAGCTGGTATGGTAGGAAGTCAATTGAATAAATTCATATGGAGTAAAAGAGAAATTAGTCGGAACACTAAATTAGCTGTATACAAGACAGTGTTCAAACCAGTTTTAACTTATTGATCTGAGAGCTGGGTCAGAAGTAAAACACTTGACCAAAGACTAGAGACTGCAGATATCAGAGTCCTGAGAAAGATTAGAGGTGTGAACAGATGGCATCTATGGCAATATCATATTAAAAACGAGGATATTAGGAAAGAATTTGACATTGTCAGCATCCAGGAATGCGTTAGCGGTACTAATCTCAGGTGGTATGGTCACTTAAACAGAATGGGCGAGAAAAGATTAGCAAAACAAGTGTTCTCTGCCAGGTTGGCAAGAAAACGACCCAGAGGAAGACCAAGATATAGGTGGATTGATACGGTACAAAAGTGCCTTAGACGATAGAAATATAAGATCTGATAATGTTGGAGTCTTGACAAGCAACAGACTGATTTGGAGGAAAATTGTATATGGGAAATTAGTAATGTAAATTTTTCATGTAGTACTATTTTATCCTGTACACCCCTTGAGAGTACATGGCCGGAATTTGATGATGATAATAATATTATATGTTATAATAAATAATATTTATAAATAATAAATAATATAATAAATACAAAATGTTATATTCAGGCAATGACAATTAAGGAAAAGAAGGAGTAGCCATAGTATTCAACACTAAATACGAGGCTAATCTTCTTGAATGGCAGGCAGTCTCAAATAGAGTGATGTGGGCAAATATGAGAATGGGAAACTGGACAGTGAGACTTATTTGTGCCTATGATCCCACAGAAGATTCTACTAAGGTAGAAGTGGAGGAATTTTTTGAGGATTTAGAGAAAGCAACTGACACAATGAAAAAGGAAAAGTTGGTTGTTGTTAGAGATCTAAATAGCAGAGTAGGAAATGATTGTCAGACATATTTAAATACTTTGGAAAAATTTGGAGAAAAGAGCAGAGCTAATAATAATGGCAAATACCTGTTGGATTTCTGCTCAAGACATGGACTGGTTATTACTAACACAATGTTCCAACATAAAAATGTGCACAAATTCACATGGAGAGAAGTGGCAAGGAATAAGATCTCACTGACCATGTTATTGTCAATAGTGATATTTTCTCACTGGTGCAGAACAGTATACAGAGGATTTGAAATTGGAAGTGATCACCATTTAGTCTTGAGCAGGATATAATTGAATTTCATATTGAAAAGAAAAACATGTAAAAAGGTTTTAAAGCGAATAAAAGTTGAGCAGCTCTCAGATGTAAACTGTAGATTAAAATACACAAACATTATTCAAAAAAAAATGAAAGTGTTTGAGAACAGGAACCAAACCTTGGAGATTCAGTGGCATGCTTGAAGTAGAAAAAGGCATCAAAAACCTGAAATGTGGAAAAGCAGCAGGAGTAGATGATATTCAACCAGAAATGCTCAAGTATGGTGGTATAATCATCTTACAGTGCTGCACTACATTGTTCAGAAAGCCTGGACAGAGAAATAAATTTTTAGTTGATTGGAGTTGAGCTCTCACAGTACCCATATGTAAAAAGAGAAATAAAACTGAATGTGAGAATTAGAAAGGGATTTCATTACTGAGTGTTCCTGGTAAGATGTATGCAAGTATACTTGAGAAATGGTTGAGAAGGATTGTAGAAGAGAAGCTTGATGAAGAACAAGCTGGATTCAGGCCAACTAGAGGCTAATAAAATTAGTTTAATCCTTTATCCAAGTGTGAGCAAACAAAGTTTGCACCTGAAAGTATCTTCAGGACTCGGGTAAGGTGGTACAACATCAGAGCAATTCGTTGCAAAGGTGGAGCAAGCTACCAACACTCCTATCTCAGTATCTCCTATAATGCAAAACACATCTCCTTGTAGATATATCTAATGTTATGCATTAAGGGAAGGACCACTACCCAGACTAGTTTCGACCTTTATTGAGGTCTCTTCAGTGGGAGCCAGGCCCAAGTGGAGATGCCAGGCAGAAGCATTAGCAGGACATCTCCACCTATAGGAGTTGCCAAATGGTGTGCCACCCTTTTTTAATAAATTACTCTGGATTTGGAGATTGTTGTACCACCTTACCCCAGTCCTGAAGATACTTTCAGGCACACACTTTGTTTGCTCACACTTGGATAAAGGATTAAACTAATTTTATTATACTCTAACCAAGTGAAAAATAAACTTTCAACATCTAGAAGCTGTTAGGATCAGATTTTCACTTTATGACAGATAGTTGAGCAATCATTGACATATAACAAACTTCTGTATTTAAGTTTTGTAGTTCTGGAAAAGGGATATGACAAGGTGCCAAGAGAGAAGCTATTTAAAATACTACAGTTATATGGTGTTAATGGGGCATTATATCAAGCAATACTTTGTCTTTATTTGAGATATAAGTCAGGTTAGAATTGAAGGAAGTACAGGAAGGTGGTTTAATGTTAAATCTGGTGTGAGACAAGGATGTATATTATCTCCTCTGTCATTCATTATCTATATGGATCATATTATGAAGAAAAGTGGTATTAAACCTGATATTAAAATTAGAGATGCTAATTTGCTTTATGCAGATGATGTTGTGATTCTAAATAAATCTGCTACAAGTCTGCAAGATTCCCTGACTAAATTGAATGACTGTTGTAATAGATTTGGTATGAAGGTCAGCATTAAAAAGACAAAGACAATGAAAATAGGCAGAAACATTGAAAATATCAACTGCATTGTGAATGGAGAGCCTGTAGAAGAAGTAATACATTTCAGCTATTCAGGCATGATTTTTATTGAAGATGGTAAATTAAATATGGAAATAGACATTTCTTTCTGTAACTGAATAAATTTATATGGAATAAGGAAGTTAGCCAAAACACTAAATTAGCTGTATACAAGACAGTGTTCAAACCAGTTTTAACTTATGGATCTGAGAGCTGGGTTTGAAGTCAAACACTTGACCAAAGACTAGAGACTGCAGATATGAGAGTCCTGAGAAAGATTAGGGGCATGAACAGATAGCATCAATGGCAATATTATATTAAAAACGAGAATATTAGTAAAGAACTTGAGATTGTCAGCATCCAGGAATGCAATAGCTAATCTCAGGTGATATGGTCACTTAAAGAGAATGGGTGAGGAAAAGTTAGCGAAACAAGTGTTTTCTGCCAGGTTGGCTGGAAAAGACCCAGAGGAAGACCAAGATGTAGGTGGGTTGATACAGTAAAAAGTGACTTAGAAGACAGAAATATAAGTCCTGATGATATTGGAGTCTTGACAGGTAACAGACTGATTTGGAGAAAAATTGTAGATAGGAAGTTAGTAATGATAAATTTTTCACGTAGTCATATCCTATACACCTCTTGAGGGTATATATCAGGAATTTGATGATGATGATGCTTTTGGATAACAATAACTGGTTGATAACATTAAGCAAAGTATATAAAATTTGCATCATTTATTTCACTTTATTGTTATGAACATTATTTAATTTAATTTATTGTTATAAACAAGTTTTTAATAATATCCTACAACATAAAATTTATTTTAAAAACTTATTTAGTATTGTCTGTTTTGTGTGTGAATACAGTAGTTCATGAATAAATTGCTCATACTTATAATGCCTTTCGAAGTTTGTCGTTTTATGTTGTTCACACACCGTGACGAAGTATTCGTAGAGCTTCTTGCATCTGGACATTGGTTGGAGCAAATTCTAAAATTTGTTATTCTATACTTTATTAGGTTCACTTTCTTGTATTAGTTTAAAGTTCTCATTGGAAGCAGCTTAACATATTTTTGACAATGTCATTGTAGCCACCACTTCAATGTTGTTATCGATATCCGACCAATTTTCAAATTCTTCGTCTGGGGTTTTATCAAAAATTTCATTTGTAAGATATTCAAATTCTTCAGAAGAAGGAGTTTCAGAGTTTGTTTTAAAAAATCCACCTTTTTGGAAGCAGTTTTCAGTAGTCTTCTCCGAGACTTGCTTTCATGACATTGCTACCAAATGCAATGCATCAAGATGGTTAATCTTTTTTGCAATTTCACTTGCATCAGATTGGTCTTTTATATAATCAAGTTCAGCTATAATTCTTGCACGAACTTCCTTGCGATAATAAGCTTTAAAAGCTCGTATGATGCCTTGGTCACATGGTTGAATTAACGATGTAGTATTTGAAGACAAGAAAATTACTTTGATGTTCTTTAATTAATTTAAGATTCCACTTACCTAACCAATTGTTGAAAATGTCATTAGTCATCCAAACATTTGCACTAGAACAGTAGCGAACATACAAACTTCTGATACCTTTAAAACACTGACGATTTTTACTTTTTTCCAATACTAGGAGCTCTCTTTTCTCACCTTTCATATTAGCACAACAAAGAACTGTCACTCGCTCTTTTGAAGATTTAAATCCTTTAGTACAGTACTTTCATTTTAAAAAAAATATGTATTCTCAGGCATTGCACGAAAATAGAGTCCTGTTTCGTCTGCATTGTAACTATCCTTAGAAGAATATTCAGCAATAATTGTTGGCCACTCGGTCTTAATCCACACATCAGCTGATAAAAAATCAGCACTTTTTTTTACCATGAATACGCTTGTATATTCTCTTGCTTTTTTCCACCTGTTAAACCATCCATCAGTTGCGGTGAAATTTTCTTTGCCCATTGTTTTTGCAAGTTCTGCTTTTTGACTCATCAAAGTCTCATTAATCGAATCACCTTTTTCACGAACATTACTAAACCAAATTTTTAATGCTGATTCAACTTGAGTATCCTTACCTATTGGGCTCTCTTCCAATCCATATTCTCATTAGTAAGAGCTGAAGTTTCAATGGTTGATGGTTTTTTTTTTAAGATTTTATACAAGAGTGGTTGTGAAATTTTTTACAGCTGCAACTACGCTGACTCATTTTGGGAAACTTATCATAGCACTCAAAATTCTTTGCTTTTCTTGATAAGATAAATTTTTAAGTTTTTGCTTCTGCCACAATGCCAAGGGCTGTTTTAATGAGCACTTAAAGTCAAATTCACTTACTGAAAGAGAGCACGAAAACAAACTCGAAAATTCAGAATTAGACTGTATTTAGACCTCCTGCATTTGCCTGGAGATTAAAGGAAGATTAGCAAGAAAGTCAGATTTCGACAAATGTTCTTTGTCAAATTTCTCCTGATTAACTCTTATTTCTTAGAATTCTGAGACGCAAGAGACTAAACATTTGAGTATTTTAATAATAGATGGATATTAGAATAGATGGATTATTTTTAATTCATTTTAAATGTGTGTTTTGTGACCAACTAATAACAATAGCCTATTGATAATATTATCCGCGATCACAATAAGCGGATTTTACTGTATATTCATGGATCAAGATGAAAAAGAGTCAGGATCTGAATATCAACACAATATCTGTATTGATAGTTTGGAACCATTAACAGACAAAGCAATCACAACTGACTCAGGCAACCCAATCCATTCGTTCACCACTCTCCAAGCAAAACATCTAGTCCCCACGCCCTTGCTAACCACGCTCTTATCTAACTTCCAGGGATGACCTCTTGTTCTGCTCCCACTAGTCAAGTGCTGAAACAATAGCTCATTAACCAACTTTTGCAATCCACAAACCCTTAATCTATCCTCATAGGGAGCATTCCACAGACCACTAACGATGTTCATCACTTATCTCTGGATCCTCTTCACCACTTCCTTATCCCCAAGAAACCAAAGTGACTACACCTGAGCACAGTAATGCAGATTTATTTATTCGTATGGATTTATTATTTATTTAGCATATGGCAATCTACGTGCAGTTATAAAGGTACATAAATCAAAATAAATATATAGAAAGTAAGTGACAAACAATTAGAATAAAACAAAGACACTTATACTTTCAACAAACAAAACACTTATAGGTTAATATCAAGTTGTCTAATCCAGTCTATAACAGGTGGTATCGCCTCCAGGAAGTCGTTTCTTTGGCCTGTGTATGCACGAAGACTGCACTCAGTAGAGATGTGGTGAATTGATTGATTCGGGTGCCCGCAGTCACATTCCAGTGAGGGAATTTTCCCCCACTTGTAGAGAGAGAGAGCTTGCACATCTTCCATGTCCAGTGCGAATCCTGTTCAGCGTTGTCCAAGTCTTTCGGCTCAGTTCCATACCCAGGATGTTGAGATGATGCCTATCAAACCAAGTTTGGAGCATTGGTATTTATGCTCCACGTTTGCTTCCATCGTTCTTTGGTGTTGTAGTTGGCTGTTCTCAGGTGTTTAGCTTCACAACGAGGGGGCTTTCTTGATTTCAGTCTGTTGAGCTGTAGCTCTAGTATGTCATTGTGTATAGGCAATTCAATGTTTCTGAGTATTTTATCATATTCACGTAGTAGAGCATCATGTCCTTGTAAGTTTGGCGGTATTATGTTACTCAGCATTGGGAGCCAGTAAATAGGAGTCTTTTTTATGGTTCCAGTGATAAGTCGCATTGCGATGTTAAGCTGGCAGTCAATTAGTTTGGTATGGCAGCTGTTGAGCCAAACAGGAGTGCAGTACTCTACCACCGAAAAACCAGTCCAAGTGCGGATGTTCTTAATGTGGTTACTGCTGCACCCCAAGATGTGCCACATAATTTCTGGATGATGTTGTTTCTGGTTCTAGTTTTTCCAGCTGTGTTTTCAGCATGTTTCTTATATGATAAGGTGCAATCAAGTGTAACTCCTAGGTATTTAGGATATTTGTTATGGTGTAGAATTGAGTTTCCAAATCGGAGGTTCAGCTCGTCATGTGCCAGTTTATTGCTGAGATGGAATGGTAACACTTCAGTTTTACTTTGGCTTGGTTGCAGTCTCCATTTTTTAAAGTAGTTATGCATAGCACCAAGGTCATTTGTGAGAGTTTCCTCCATCCGTTTTAGTTCCCTATTTCTGGTGGCTAATGCTATGTCATCTGCATAGCAGAATTCTCTAGATGCTGTATCTAGCAGGTCAGCTATGTATAGGTTAAATAAGAGAGGGGCCAGCACTGAGCCTTGTGGTAGGCCGTTGTTGAGTTTCTTTTGATTATTGATATTTTCTCCAAGGATAACACGGAAATATCTATTTCTTAGCATATTATTAATAAGCTATATTGTTCTTCATCCCGGTAGTACTTTCATTAGTTTATACAGCATGCCCTCTCTTCAGACAGTGTCATATGCGGCAGTTAAATCAAGGAAAACTACAGAAATTTTAAGATTTTGTTGAAAGCCCACTTCAATGAATGATGTCAGCACCAGAACCTGGTCACAACAGCTGTGATCGGGCCTAAAGACTGCCTGTTCTATCGGAACATGTTCAAGGTGTTACTTATGTGGTTGTACAGTAGTCTTTCCAGTAATTTATATGTGCAGCTTAGTAGTGTGATTGGACGATAGTTTTGTGGGTTGTCAATTGATTTTCCAGGTTTGGAAAGGGCTATGATCTTAGTTCTCTTAAATTCCTTTGGCAACACATCCGGTGTTCATTATTTCCGAGAAGAAACGGGCGAGCCATTTTTTTGGTATTTTTGCCGGTATGAATAAGAAATTTCGGGTGAACTCTATCAAACCCTGGGGCCTTTCCCATATTTATATCAGCTAGTGCATTGTTGATTTCCTCATCACTGAAGGGTCTTGCATATTCTGATTTGTCTTGTAGTTTTCCCTTCAGGTCTCTGGCTTCTCTTTTAACTTTAATGGTATGGTTTTTATCACGTTGGCATCTCGAGATTCTAGTAATGTGGTTATCAACTTGGTTTGGTGTTACATCTGTCTTTTTAGTAGTCATCATTGTAGCACATCCTAGCTTCTGTAATACACTCTAGACCTTCCTGCTGGAGTGCCTGAGGTCCGGTCCCTCAACTGTTTCGATCCAGCATTGTCTTGCTGTATTCAAGTCGTGGAGGAGATCTTCTGCGATTTCCAGATCACCACTCTCCATAAATTTCTCGTAGAGCTGTTTGCTCTGTTCGTTCCATCCAGGGATATACTCCTTTCTGTAGGGGATATGTTTTTTAGCTGTAGAGATGACAGCTCCTACAAATCGATTGTAGTTATTGGGTACAGGAGGTATGAAACGAACACACTTGTCAAGGTCAGTGGCACATTTTTCCCAATCGGCTCTTTGAAGGTTCCATTTTGGGCAGGGAATTGATCGGACAAGAGGTATTTTTATGCCCACTTCAAAGAGGACTGGTCGATGTTGGCTGTGAAGGAAGTCACCGAAAACTCTTCTTTCAGCAGGTAGAGGTTCATTCATGTTGTTCCTCTAACAACATGTTAGAGGTGACTGACGAAGAGGGATCATAGTCCCTTCTCCATGCTGCTGATCTGAAGGTACCACGTTCTTTAGTGTCAAAGACCATGTAGATATTGGAAGTGTCAGCCCAGTCGGTGAGGGCTATGCCGCATTCATCATTCTGAGCATACTTCCATAACTCATGGTGGCTATTGAAGTCTTCTGCATGTATAGTTGGGTGGCTCAAAAGAGGGAGAACTTGTTGAGGCCATTGGACGTTTGGTGGCTTGTAGACATTAGCAAGCGTCAGTTCGCCCAACTTTGTCACGATCAAGCTGACATCATCATCACTTGATGCAGTAACAAGTTCAGTCTGCTCAATGTTGTTGCATGCATATGTCGCTATGCCACCATATGCATGGTGGTAAGTTGCTCCTACAAGCTGGTAGCCATATATTCTCCCTCTTCTGTACAAGTCTTCTTCAGTAACAGCATGTGTTTCCTGGAGGAGTATAATGTCTATATTTTGGTCAAGAAGGAATTTTGAAAGGTATTCACATTTTGATTTGCTAATTCTTTCGATGTTAAGATGACAGATTCCGACTTGGGGTTCGAGATTTCTAGTCAGTTGGTTCTTCAAACCATTCACTTCTGATTGCTGCATGTAGTTAGTAGCCAGGAGATCCATGGATAGACTGGCTGCCAAGGTCGTTCTAGCTCATTTAGCGTTATCCAGGGTGCACCACGAGGAAGTGAGCTAGGATTGCACCCCTATTCATATGGAGTTTCCTCCCTTTTCTCCCACGTTCCTATTGAGGCAAGTTGAGCCCCCTCATGGGGGGTTAAGTATTTATGACTGTTGATCCGTGCGTGTGTTCACGGAGCCGGTTTGCCTGCTTGCAGGATGAAAAACCCGAGATAAACTGGTGTAAAAAAACCCTGTTGTCCACACCCAAGACTGTGGACAGCTTGTATGGTGTAATTGGTAGGACAGATGATCCACTAGATTAGTTGAGGCTTAACAATAGCCTTCTGACTTCCCATTACAACATGCTGGCTACGAGTTCAAATCTCACGTGAGACATGGATGGTTGTAAAACCGAGCACCTAAACTATGAATTAGTAATCCAGATGTGGTTGTATCATGGCTTTATAAAGAGGAAGATAATTCCCTTATCTCTGCTTGTTAGTGTGTTCTTCAATAAACTGAGCACAGATGGAACTGTGCTCAGTTTCCTGGAGCACAGTTCCATCATTGTGATACACAGCTTGTAATCTTTGTATCCTAAAATGCATAACTTTACATTTTTCCACATGAAATTGGCAACTATTATATTTTGCGCATATTATAAAGCTTTTCAAATCATCCTGCAAGCTCTCTGCATCACTTTGATTAACTATTACTCTACCCATCTTTGCATCATCAGCAAACAACTGAATATCTCCATTCAAGTTATTTCCTCTATCGTTTATGTGCAATTAAACAACAGTGGTGCAAGTGCAGAACCCTGTGGCACACCATTAGTCACCTACCTTCTCTGGGATTCTGCTCCTCCATATACTATTTTTTGGTATCTGCCTATGAGCCACCCTTTTATCTACATCACCAATTTCCTATCCATCCCTATTTGTTGTAGTTTGCTTAACAGAGTTCCATGTAGTATCCTGTTAAACAGCTTTGTAAAATCGCCATGCTGCCCCTCATAGAGTATTGAGTACCACCCATTCTCCTAACGTTTCCAGTACTTTTACCACCACTCCTAAGATACTAATTGGTATATAATTTGCTAACACAGACTTAGATCCTCTTTTAATCAAAGGAATTATTTTGCCCTCCTTCCACTCACTTGGGACTTTTCCAGAGCTGAGAATTAAATTAAACAGCTTAATCAAAGGCATCAGTTCTCCTGATGCCTTTGATTAGGCTGTTTCTCCTGCACATTCTCTTAAAATTGCAGCCAATATCTCATCCAATCCCATTACTGTATTTGTATTCAGATTCTGCAATATCCTATGTACCTCCAGTTCATCAGCCTTTATTCTCACATCAGTCCCTGACATCTCTGTTATAACAATATCTTCACTTGGATGATATACCTTTGCAAAATGATCACTCAGTAGCTCAGCAATTTTGTTTGCCTCTATTACCTCTCTACCATCTGCACTCATTAAAGTTATCCTTTCATAAGCATTCTTCCTCCTACTTGCCACATAATGAAACAACTCTTTGGGATTTCCTTTTGCTTGTTTAGCTAATTCTCATAATTTAATTTGCCTTCCTTACAATGCTGGTCACCTTTCTCCTTATATACTTTCCACAACATTTTCTTTGTTTGCAGCTCATGCTGAGTGAAACTACTCATCTAACTCCTATCCAATTTACCTTCCAGACCTTGTGTATATAGTGTGATATTGCTTCCTCCAGATACTCCTTGACTATCCCCATGCAATGTGAACATCCTTCCCTTGCAGACAGATCTTTATGTCATGGTATTGCTTTAAGCTGCCTCCCAAGTGTATCATAATTACCTGCCTTGTTGTTGCACATATACCCCCCCCCTTTTTTTTTAACTGGAATTTTCATGTTTTGCTACCTCCCAAGTCATGATCATGGAGATGAGCACTAGATTGTGTGCCCAGGGGGCGCACTACTTTCACTGTGTATTTGGAAGGTTCATTGGTGAGGAAGAGATCTAGGGTGTTTGGGGAGTGGTTAGGGTTATCTGGTATTCTGGTTGGCATCTGAACAAGTTGTGTAAGATTGTTAGTGATGGCAAATGTTTCAGCATCTCTGCCTGCAAGATCTGTACAACTGGAGGAGGAAAGTCAGCTAGTGTTGTCGACATTAAAATCTCCTAGGAGGATAATTTTGCTGTTGGGAAAGTGGGATTGGAGAAAGTCAATTTTTAAGGAGAGGAAATTAAAGAGCTCAGAGTGGTTGGTTGTGTTGGGGGAGCGATAGAGACAGCAAATGGACTGAGTGGGTGAGGGATATTTTCAACCAAAGAAGGTCAAAGTTGGCTGATTCTAGGTTGGGTACTCTCTAGCAAGGTATGTCAGAGCAGATGTATGCACAAACACCCTTGGGATGAAAGTTGTTAAAGAATGAGTAGTTTGGAAGGTTGAGATAATTGGTGCTGGGGGGAGGTGAGAATTGAGTTTCTGCCAGAAAGAGTAGATGGGGTTTGGTAGACTGAAGGTGGTAGTGGACACTGTTAAGGTTGGAGTTTAGGCCACGGATGTTGGTGAAGTGGATATGTAGAGTTTTGTGAGTCATATGTTTCACCGCAAGCATCTTGCACATTTCCTATGCAGTGCCCATACTGGTCTCTGTGGTGGCTGCTAGTGGCATCACTTGGTTTTTGCACCAGTTTATCTTGTCTGTAGTCGATGATCCAACTGTTGTCACCATTTTGATGTTTTTCTTCGAGTTGTCTTCGAAGCTGGCATCTTTGTTCCCTTTGTGCAAATAATGAATCTGGTCGAGCACACATGCACAATTGGAGACAGGTGTTTTTGAACTTGTTGTTGATCGCTGTTATTAGTGCTTGTCGGCGTGTTGCAAATCACTTTTACTAGGCGTGGAAAGTTCGTTCCATCCTTTCTTTTATTTATAGGCCTGAAACAATGCATCTGACGATATTCTTAGAATCGATGTTGCATTTTTCAGCTAGTTTGTTGATGTCCTCTTTTAATGATCTTCCATTTTCCGTCGGGAAGTTCAAAATGGTGATGTTGAATTTTTTGTTTTTGCCCTCCATCAAGTCATTTACTTGATGCAGTTAGATCGCGGAGTTCTTTTGTGGGCAAAGTTCAGCTTGCGTTGCGCTGGTCGTCAATTTGTTCGAGCTTAACTTCCACTGCATGTATTTTGGAGGTAAAAGTTTCATTTAAAGCATTGATATGCTGTTCGAGGTTTTTGACATGTTTATTTATGTTCAGAAGTTGTTTTACCGAAGAGAGGCACAGTGAACAGAAGAATGGCTGGTTAAGTTCTATAAATAGCTTTTGCGCAGATTTGTCTATTTTGGCGCAGGAAGCGTGCAGCCAGTGGCAACAGAATTTCCAGAATATCCCTTTTTTCTATCTGTGACACCAGTTCTGCAGCTGCGGCACATAATAGGTTTGTTGGCGGCGATCAACGGCACTGTGCTGGCGAGACAGGGGTGCTCGTTTGCCGTTGGCTTTTGTTGCCGCCATCTTTGCTGTGTATGGTAGGCACATGTTGATACTGTGGAGATGTGAGATGTAAATAGTGGCAATGGTTTTGAGTCAGTATGGTGTGAGATGGAGGTTGACAGGTAGACATATTAAGTCAAATGGAGGATGGTGATGAAGAAATGTATAAGCAACATTGGTTAACAAACAAAGGCAGAGTGATCATTATGGATGATTTTAATTATGGTAGTATAGATTAGAATGAAGAGATGGCATTTGGGAATATGGAAAATAAATTTCTTGAGTGCTTCATAGACAGCATGTGTGGCAGGGGGAGAACACATGAGGATCGAGAGTTTTAGATCTAATTGTTTCATCAGAGGATAAGATTGTGAGTGGGGGTGTCACATTTCTCCCAGTTAGCAAGAGTGACCATTAGGCGATCACCTGGGTGGTGCACAGCCATATGAAGACTTCAGTGAGGAAAAGATATATGTGGAACTACTAGGCCTAATGATTATGAAAAGCTTAGGAGATGGCGTGAAGCTATAGCATAAAATGAACAGCAAGCAGGAGAGAGAAAAATGCTGCATGGAAACTGACAAAAAGATATTAACAATATCAATGTGTAAATGAATTCTGAAGGTTAAATGGTTATGAATAAGGTAGGTATCAAATGGATGAATGAAAGGATTAAGCATGAAATTTGGAAGAAGAGGATACTGTGGAGGTAGCACAAAATGAATAATGGTGACAGTCAGTTGCTTGAGGAATATAAAGAGAGTATCCCAGTAAGGTGACTCAGTTAAGAACAGCAAAACTGCAGTATGAGCAGAAATTAGTAAATCAGGCCAAGAAAAACACTAGAGAGTTTTTTAGATATGTGGCAAGTAGAAGGAAACACGATCATAGTAAGATGCTGTTAATGGATTAAGATGATAAAATAGTAACTGCTACAGAGGACATAGTTTAGGTATTCAGTGAACAATTTATAAGGGTCTTTCATTCTCATCAAGGTAAAATCATGAGAAACTCAAGTGCAGAGTAAATAGGAGGAGGTGGCTTAATTATGAGTGAGCAGGAAGTATGTGAGGTAAATAAGCTTGATGCCAGTAAGGCAGTAGGATTGGATGATACATCATGACATCTTAAGGATATGTTCCAGAGAGTTGCGCAGCAGCATTGGCATGCCTGTTTAATAAGAGTCCCACAACAGTACAGGTTCCAAGAGAATGGAAAGACAGAAAAATTGTTCAACTGCATATAGGCCAATCTGCATATCTGTAGGTGTGGTTATGGTATTGGAGAGATTAGGAAGAACTAGAATATAGAAATGAGTTGATAACAGCAGTATTCTATGTGATTGTTAGCATAGGTTTGTTAAAGGGAGATCATGTTTACCAACTTAATTATGTACTATAACAAGATGACAAATGCATTGGACAAGGGAGATGTGTATGCAGTGCTATACTTTGATTGTGCAAAAACTTTTGATAGACTACCACAGGATAAGCTGTTAAATAAATTGAAATGGATGGGATTGGATAACGGACTAGTGAGTTGGGTTTCGTGGAACTGTCAGTTCAGTGTTGTAAAGTGTAAAGTTTTGAAAATTGGCAAGCAACAGTGGGATGCAAAGTATACACTTGGTTGGGGAAACTTTAAAGGAGGTAGAGGAGATAGAGATCTGAGAATTGTGTTGACTAGGACCTGAAAGTCATTGCACAAGTTGTGAAGTCATCACATTGGATAATGGCAAAGATGCAGAGGACCCTGCCACGCAGAAATGAAGAGATTATGATTCCATTGCTTAAGGACTTGAGAAGGCCTCATATGGATTATTATGCACAGATTTAGTGACTAGGTATTCATGGTGATGAGGATATGTTAGAAAGGGTCCAGAGAAAATTCAAAAAATTTGTGAATTCCAACACACAATGTGCCTTTGGAATGTGGATTATGAAGACAGATTGAAACATTTGCAAAGCCTCATGAATAGGAGGAGGGAGGGGATGTTATTATTATGGAGAGCTCCAATGAGTCCTTAGACTCATTGAGGGAGGCTTTGAACTCACTCACAGTCATGGCACCCACACTAGACTCTAGTAACCTATTGCAATCATTCACCATTCTCCAAGCAAAAAACCTAGTTCTGACACCCTTGCTAACTACACTTTTACTCACTTTCCACAGATGGCCCTAGTTCTCCCACCACCACACCTGTTCTGAAAATCATTACCCTTAGCTGTTTTGGCCATTATTCCAAACATCCAGCCAGCCTGGCAAAATAGTATAACTTCCAGGGAGTGCTATAATTAATAGACATAAATATTCCTCGTACTCTTAGTTGCTTTGTCCATGATTCAAAACAATTTAACTCTTCAGTCTTTTGCTACATTTCTAGGGAGGGAAATGTTTTAACTGGTAAGATGGAAGATAAGTGCAAAGGATTATTGAAATATATCTTAAGCCCAATAATCTAAACCCTATAATACATGATACAAAAAGTAATAGGACTTATACATACGATGGATTTAATTTGTTTAAATTGAGAAGAATTAGGTCATATTTTATACGTAATTTATTTTCATTTTAGATCTTAATCATTTCTTACTATCCGTTCTCACTGAAAGAGGAACATCTCTTGATTTTCATGGTGGTATTTGTTAAACATCAACCTAGCAAAGTACCGTTTGATACAAGAATCTATATTTTCATCATTTTTAGATCATGAAAATTTAGATCATCTTCTTCTCTAAGTGAAAGTTCAAATTATCGAAGGACATTTCAGATCTGAATTGTAATGTTAAGCTTAGAGATTTTCAAAAATATAGGCCTAGCAAGATTGTGTCTGTTAGGTTGTATGCATTTTCCAGCCATTTCCTTGGTTTTTGTCATCCATTGTTTCATGGAGCTTTATCTTACTGTTTAGATAATTCTTGGAGAAGATCTTTTATGTTTGTTTCCTACAAGAATATTCTTTAGGTTTTGAAATAAACTCTGATCATCACCAAGGAGATGCTCTCTCTTTCTCATCAGTATCTAGCATTCGAAAAAGTCATTAGCGACCTACCTGAATGTAGGAGAATGGAAATGAATGGTTGGAACATCCTGTTGGCCTATGCTAATACTATTACTATTACTATTATTACGGGCAACTCCAGGGAGTCATTAGACTCATCGAGGGAGGCCCCAATCATATTCATCACAACTATTTGACATTCATACAGTATCTATCATACCTCGCCTTAAACTCATTCACTGTCACAGCATCCACTACAGACTCAGGGAGCGCATTCCACTCATTCACCACTCTAAAAGTAAAGAACCCAGCTCTAACACCTTTACTAACCACACTTTTGCCCAGTTTCCATGGATGTCCCCTAGTCCTCCCACAACCAGCCCTGTTCTCAAAAATATCTTCTGAATTAATTTTATAGAAACCCTTCAGTAATTTGAATGTCTCAATCATATCTCCCCTCCTCCGCCTATCAACCAATTTTTGCAACCCACAAATCCTCAACCTGTTCTCATACGGTTCATTCCACAGACCTGCTATCATCTTGGTCACTCGCCTCTGGATCCTCTCCACCTCCTCCCCATCAAGAAGAAACCTAGGTGACCAAATCTGAGCACAGTAGTCTAGATGGGGTCTTATCAAGGCTCGATAGAGAGGAACAATAACCTGCTTGTCTCTGCTTGTCAACGTATTCTTCAGCAGCCAAGTGATTTGATGAGCTGTTTTGGTCACTTTTGCAATGTGTCCCCTAAATTTCAATTCCTTATCCACCAACACTCCTAAATCTCGTGCCTCATCAATTTCCTGGAGCAGGGTTCCACCAATGCAGTAAACTGCCGCCAATCTTTTCACCCCAAAATGCATAACCTTACATTTTGCCACATTAAACTGACATCCATTCTCCTTAGCCCAGACCTCCAATCTATCCAAATCATCCTGCAAAATTTTGACGTCATCTGCATTCACTATTGCCCTACCCAACTTCGCATCATCCACAAACAAATGAACTGTTCCTCTCAGATCATTTCCTATATCATTTATGAACAAATTAAACAGCAGTGGTCCAAGAACAGATCCTTGTGGCACACCACTAGTCACAGGCCGTCTTGTGGACTCTACTCCCGAGTAAACCACTCTCTGATATTTCTCCGTCAACCACTCTCTGATATTTCTCCGTCAACCACCCTCCTATCCATCTCACCAACCCTATGTCCATTCCCATATGCTGCAATTTACTGATTAGAATTCCATGTGGAATCCTGCCAAAGGCCTTGGCAAGGTCTAGTAGAATCACCGTAAACCCATTACCCTTATCCAGTTCAGCCGTCACTGTGTTATAATACGTGAGCAAGTTACTGAGGCATGACCTACCCTTCACAAAACCATGCTATCCCCGATACAGTATCCCATTTTCTTCTATCCAATCTTGTATTTTCCTCTTGACTATTTTCTCTAAGACCTTGACAATGATTCCTGATATGCTAATCGGTCGGTAATTTACAACAGCAGTCTTGGAACCACCTTTATGCAGTGGAACTATTTTCCCCTCTTTCCACCCGCTCGGGACTAACCCAGACCCGAGACTCAAATTAAACAAAATGGTCAAGGGTACTGACAATTCTTTAGCTGCTTCTCGTACAACACCAGCTGGTATACCATCCAATCCCACAGATGTATTGACATTGAGGTTATGCAATAGACTACTCACCTCCACTTCATTAACCACAATTCCCGTATAATCTACTGGTTTATTCGTTTCTGCAATGTCACCACCTGGATGATATACTTTTGCAAAGTGCTCACTCAGTAACTCAACTATCTCAACTGATTCAGTTACCTCCCTACCATCGGCATTCTTTAAAATCAATCTGCCATGTACATTTTTCCTTTTACTTGCTACATATCTAAAAAACTGTTTAGGATTCTCTTTAGCCTGCATGGCCAATGTTCTTTCGTAATCCTTTTTTGCTTTTCTTACCACACTCGTCACCCTTCTGGCCTGCGCTCTATACCGTTCATGTGCCTGCCGGTCACCCTTCTCCTTAAATTCCTTCCATAGTTGTTTCTTTTTTTGCAACTCAAGCTTAATGGTGTTATTCATCCATTTAACCCCTACTTGATTTATTATTCGGACTCTAGGTATACAGTCAGCCATTGCTTCATGCAAGCACTTCTTAACTACCTCCCATGCACTATCAACTTCTAGTCCTTGCAGTTGTACATGCCATGGCACTGAACCAATCAAACTCCTAAGCTTGTCATACTTTCCCGCCCGATAATTCCACATGTACCCTGTCTTAATTGAAAATTCTACACCTTTAGCCACCTCCCAAGTTAAGACCTATGATCACTCTCACCGATTGGTGGCAATGTGGTCATATTTGTTACAGCCAAATCCTCAGATGTAATTACTAGGTCAAGCACTCTCTGACCCCTAGTATTTTCCATTACATGCTGTCGCAGATAGTTATCCCTTAATAACCGCATAAAATCCAGTTCCTTCCTCCCGTGTGTCCTCTCCTCACTCCAATCAATGCGACCATAGTTGAAATCTCCCATAATAATCACCCTCCTTCCACCCATTTCTTCTATTTGCTTGTGCATACTGTCACCACCATCTTTTCCATCACCTGGTCTATAGCAGCACCCAATTGTATATTTAGTTCTGCTAGCCACAATCTCACACCAAATGGCCTCAAATGTGCTCTTTTCTCTATCCTGCAATTCAACTTCTATTCTCCTTGGCTGGAGCTCATCAGCTATCATCAACAATACTCCTCCCCCCATTTTATTCTCTCTGTCATTCCTGAACACACTATACCCATCACATTCAATCCCACTAGTTATATCATCTACAGTCAGCCATGTTTCACTAATACCTATAACCTGTGGTCTGGAAGTGCCAACCATGGCCAAAAACTCTTCCTTCTTGTTCCTAATACTCCTAGTATTAGTGTACATGAATTTAAGACCCCCATTAGCCCCAACCCTACCTTGATGCCTTATATTAACTATCCCACTCTGATTTGTTGTCCTTATTTGCTCTGGCATATTATATTCATTCTTACATTCACTGCCTCCATAAGGACTGTATCTCTACCCCCCCCCCTAACAAATCTAGTTTCCCTGAATTTGCACATCCACTACATTCAGCAACACTTTCTCAAGTCTTCTTACACCGTAACCATTCAAATGCAAGCCATCCATCTTATATAGATCCTTTCGCCCATCAAACTCACTCCACACATCCACAAATTCCACACCACTCGTCATACATAACCCACGCATAACGTCATTTGCAATTATAGCCCTCCTTTTAAACATTTCACTGTCATACCGTGGCAAAAGACTAATCATTCTAACTCTCTCACTCTTTTCTTTTGCTACCTCAAACAATTCATTCAGGTCTTCTATCATTTCCATTTTATCTCCTTTCAAATCATTCGTACCTGCCACAACAATCATTTCTTTCACCCTTTCCTTTTGCTCTCTAATAGACACAGTTACGTCCTTTATGGTCGCACCAGGCTGGTACGATTTTGTCAAATCCTCTACTAACACACCTCGTACTAACGAGTCTCCATACAGCACTCTATCCTTCATTTTGTTCATGTTCACATTCATACGTCTATTTTTCCTGTCATACCTTTTATTATTGGTTGGTTCATTCAGTCTACTTTTGTTCATGCACTCTAGCTGCTGTTTTGCTCTTTCTATCGCACTATTCAACAACGCCATCTCACTCAATGCATCTATCTCATCTTTTTTGTTCTCTGAGAAACCATTTATACTATCATTCACACTTTCTACATTCACACTCTCACAATTTTCATGTACAACCTTGCCGTTTCTTGTCATATCCCTATTTACTTCATTCTGAAGGTTGACAAAAATATCACACTCACGATCCGAAATACACTTCAATTCTGCATTCTCCCTACAATTTCTACACACATTCAATCCTTTATCATCATCTAACCACACTCCGACCGCACTCCGCAAAGCGTACATTTCACAGCTAGTACACTGACTCATTTCTTTTATGCTACCGTTCTTTGATAACGATGGCGAACCTTCATTACTGGCCGCCATTTTCCTACGCACAGGTGCCATATTTATCTGTAACGTGTTTTGTCAAATTAAACGTTATAACACACCAAAATTAGACGCACTAAAATACGCAAGGCAAACAAAACAAAACAAAACTACACAATATTAATGACATTGTTATTCTTCAAGACATCTCATCAGGATGTTATACAAACTACGTGTAATTTAATTAAAGCAAGTAAGCCTATGGATCTGTTTAAGTCCTGAGGACTTTTAATTATTTTATATAGGAGGATAACATCCTCTACAAAGAGCTCAGTTTAATATTACCGATTTTGTTAACAGGTAGATTTTATCAACATTACCAAACAAATATAGAAATAGATAATAGAATAAAGAAAGTTGGTATTGTGGTGAATAAATTTATATGAAATAAGAGAGAAATTAGTCATTATCCTAAACTAGTAGTATGAAAGATAGTGTTCAAATCAGTTTTAACTTGTGGATCTAACATTTGGGTTAGAAATTGATCCAAGGCTGGAGAATACAGGTATGAGAGTCTTGAGAAAGATTCCTGAAGTGAACAGATGCCATCAATGGCAGAATCATATTTAAAATGAGGATATCAGGAAGGAACTTGATATTATTTTCATTCAGAAATGTCAGGGGTGGGGGGGAGTGAGAGAGAGAGAGCAGAGCTAATCTCAAGTTGTATCGCTTAAAGAATGTAAGCGAAAGGATTAGCAAAAAGAGTTGTATGTGGCAGGAAGATGAAAGGAACCAAGATCTAAGTGGGCTGATGTAGTACCAATTCCTTAGAAATTGTCATCCTGACAGATAATGGACTAATCTACAGGAAAATTGTTGATAGGAAGTTAGTAATATCGCAAACGTTTCATGTAGTACATATGTTCACAAACTTTTTCGGGCCACCGCCCACTTTGCAAGACATAAATTTTGTAACACCTCCTATTATAACAGTTTTCCGCATTTTGTCCGAATAATTATAAATAATAATTAATAAATAAAATAATTACACAAGATATAAACAACAAACCTACAAAACATAACCACAGAAAACAGTATAATATATAAAAGTGGTTTTATATATTTTATATATATTTTGAAATGAAATATAACGAATATATTTGCTACTGTAAACATAACCTATTATACACACATATATACATGCTCTATTTTCTCATTGAATATGGGGGTGCAGAATATTTATGATAGTATTAAATGAATAATTTACATCATTACTAACTTCCTATCAACAATTTTCCTCCAAATCAGTCTGTTACTTGTTGCGATTGTCAATATTGTTGGATCTTATATTTCATTCTTTTAAGGTCTTCTTAGAAGACTGAAATAAGTAACTAAAGTCTTTTTACTCTGTCAGTGAACCTAGACCTTGGTCTTCCTCTGGATCTTTTTCCTGCCATCCTGGCAAGAAACACTTCTTTTACTAATGTTGCCTCTCCCTTCCTGATATCCTCATTTTTAATAGGATTTTATCTAGTGATATTATCTGGTCATTTCCCCTAATCTTTCTTGGAACTCTCATTCCGCGATCTCCAATCTTTGATCAAGTGTTCTATTTCTAACCCACTTCTCAGATCAAAAGTTACAATTGGTTTGAACACTAAATATTTATAAATATAAATTTATATTGCATTCAAATATGAATAATCATAGTATTTATTTTTTAAATAATTTTAAAAAAATGTAACAATTTTTTAAAAATTATTAAATAAATGTTTAGTTATACATACAATAAAGACAAAAATTATGAAAGTTAAGTTTTCAGTAATAAAAACATTTAATGAAATGAATGAAATTTAGTGGCGAGTTCTAACCACATTGTTTGAACTATTTGAATTTAAACTTTTAATGCAAACAGTTCGAACCATGCACTTGGAAGAGCTTGTGCTATCAATTGGAAGCAGCCCTAACCAAGGTCATTTGATACATGCTAAGAGACACGTATTGTTTAAAAATTTGCTTTAAAATTTTTTTTTTTTAGTTATCGAAAAATTACTTATAGAATAGACCTGCACTTATCTGCAACAGTATGGTGACAAAAATATAAAAGTAAAAAAAAAAAAAATTGCCTCATACCCCCTAAAAAGACCTTTCACTTATCCCTGTGGGTTACGAGTACCACTTTGGGAATCACTGCAATAGGAAGTCTTCTTTTGAAAACCACTAGATGAACTTGTGAGATTTCTGCACAAGTTAAAGTAGATTGATGCCTTTGACTTTTTAAAGGAGCACTTCCTATTGTATGCTAAAATATTTCAAAAGAAAGTTAAGAAAATGTCAAAAAAAGGAACTAACCTAAAGAGGAGAAACAGAGAATTAAAAACCATGTCATGATTTTTATATTTCAACATTCATGTTTATTTCTTTATTTTTTTTATGAAACCAAAACTTGCAGTTGTATCATTGCATGTGCCAGACAAAACTTCTTGACTAATAATGATAAGCCTGCATTTTTGGAGAGAGCAGTAGGTGTATCAGTGTATAAAAAAATAAAATAAAAAAAAAGACAGAATTGGGCTTTTTAATATTTAATATATAAAATATATGTATCTTTTAGGCATGTGTTTCTTGGTTTCACCAAAGATGGACAATTTGTTTTGTCTTATACGTTGCATGTTGAAGCTGATGAACTAACAGGCTATCCATGCTATGTGTATCGACTGCACTGGTGGCAGTTCATTCCATACCAGCCGCTGAAGAAAGTAAGTGAATTTCACATAATTATAATTTTTTAAATGACCTTTCTATTATTCTCTCTCTCTCTCTCTCTCTCTATATATATATATATATATGCTTTAAAAAGAATCAGCTGATGAAAAGGGAGGGCAAGAAGTGTAGTGCCATCTGAAGGGATGAGACAGTGGAGGCTTGCTTTTGAAATTTCCATAATTTGGAAGAAATATAATAGAAATGTAAATTTTCAGAAACCTGTTGTGAACTATTTAAACATAAGGAAAGAAATTAGAAGAAAGGTTTATATTTCAGTTTAGAAAAAAACGTTGATGTCAAATGTGGCATGATATCAACTTTCATGCCTAATTACACATTGATAACATGTTGCTTGCCTCAAACATTGGTCCTTTTCACCACTCATCTACCCCACTCTCTTACATAGCCTAATAATGTATATTTTGATTTTCTGAGATGTCAGCTAGGTAAGCAAATTTGCATAACACATTAGAATCAATGCAGAAATTTGATAAAATCATATGTGCTCTTCAAAGAAATGATTGATCACAATGGACCATGTGCTCTTAATGTATTAAGAGGTAGAGAGACAATTGTAAACTAAGCCATCTCTCTCTCTCTCTCTCTCACACACACACACACAAAAAATATGGAGAGAGTGAGACCTTAATACATATCTAACTTTTTTAAAAACACAGTGCCTTATTATTAAAGAAAAGAGTCTAAAAAGTCTAAAATATTTCAAGTTGTCATAAGAAACTGTTAAATAAAAGGATAATAAATATCCATTGTTATTTTACAGCTACATAAGTAAACATGTTTGCTTTTGAAATTTTAAGGATTCCAAAAATGATTGAGAGATAAAATATGGGCTTTCTTCTATCAGTTGGCAAGATATTGCACATCTAAATGACTAGAAATCTGCCTGAGTATCAAACCTATACCTTTGCATTTTATTATTGTCTTTGATTAAGTCTTGAAACCTTTAGGTTGAAAATGCATCATGGTGTTATACTGCATCTGCTATTACAACATTGTTTGAAAAAAACTATATAGTAAAACTTGACTGTCTGCTCAGAGTCCCTGTTTCAACCCAGTAGAACATCTTTGCAATGAACTGGAACCTTGGGTGAATCTAAATCAGTTTCCAATACTGATACCTTTTTTTTGTGAATTCCACCCATGAAAGGTTGTAAACTTGTTGAAAGTTTTTTTTTCACTTGGTTATACTATAAATTAAAGATTCCAAGAACTTATATTCTTGTTTAATCTTTGATCCAAGTGTGTAAGTAAACAACGTTTGCAGTGAAGTATCTTCACGACTGGCCTATATAGAGGCTAATGACTTCACATCACTTGCCTTAGTATCCCATAATGCAATTACACACTCTTTCAGATGTTTACATTGCAATGCATTATGGGAAGGGCCACTACTTAGACCAATTTCTACCTTTATTGAGGTATTGTTAAAGTGTGGGGGGATAACTCTCCAAAAATTCTGACCTACGAGATCACCCTAAAATCTCACTGAATGGCCCTAAAAGATCTCTAGTAAACTCATCACTTCTGACCCGAATCACTCCAGAACAGGAAACTCAGTTGCTCCACTTGGTGACATGCAAATACCCATCACTGAGCAGAGCCTTGCTACTCCTCAGGATGCAAGCAAACCGATACATGAACATTATTAAATGTCATCAGTGGGAGCCAGACCAAGATACAAGTTTGAAGTAATGCAGAAAGTACTCAAAAGGTGTTCCACTTATTATCAAAATACTCTGGTTTAGATGTTGAAAGTTTTTTCACTTGGTTATACTATAAATTAAAGATGCCAAGAAATTTTAAGAAATATATTTTATATATATTATATATTTATAAACATATACATTATCCAAGCATATACATTAGCATATATAAACATATACATTAGCCTGTGTAGCTCAGTGGATGTGGCGTTTGCACACCACCGCGCTAGGCCGCACGAAGGAAGTCTTGGTTTCGAGTCTAGTCGGCGACTAGAGGAAATTTTTCTAAGCCTTTTTTCGACCGGTTCCCGAGTTAGTCGATCTCTGGCACGGGCAAGCAGGTTTTTCCTCCCGGAAACTCGGGTTTTTCGTCCTGTAAACTCAAGAAAATCGACCGCAGAACCCACATTATTTCAGACATTAAATATATTGTGTTAGGGTTAGAGACCACGAGATGGCGGCACATTTGAGCCGTCTCTCTTCACTGCGTACCGCTTAATTAGTGATAGCCTTGGGCCATCTGTCTCTGATTGGGTACCAGTGGAGATTGAACTGCCCACTCAGTCTCCAAAAGTTAGATAGGGCTAAATGGCCTCGCCTACTCCCGTATATATACGGGAACAAAAAGGCGTTAGCTGATTTTTTTTTTTTTTTTTTACATTATCCAAGAAATAGATAATATATGACTTCTGCATTACTTCAATCTTGGTATCTCTTCTGGCTATGGCCTTTCCCATAATGCATAACATTATACATGTCCATTTAAATTGTACATGTTTTTGATCATAAAGTGTTACAAAATAAAGACTTATTGTTACATAGACCATATATTTATAACGTACTTGTGTTCTTACAAATTGCCTACCGGTTTCGCTGGTAACTGACTAGCTTTCTCAAGGCTTGCATAGTACAAAAAAAAAGGTAAATGCAAAAAAGGTTTAAAAATACAAAGAACCATTAGTATCTGTTATACATGTCCGTAAGGATATGTGCATTGCATTATGGAATACTAAGGCAATTAATGTGAAGTCATTAGCCTCTATATACAACTAGTTCAGTTGTGATGTTACTTCACATGGAAATTTTTTTTGCTTGCACTTGGATAAAGGATTAAACCAAGAATATTATTTCTTGGCATCTTTAATTTATAGTATAATCAAGTGAAAAAACTTTCAACATCTATATGTAATCTAGAGTATTTTGATAATAAGTGTGACACTTTTTGACTACTTATATATAGATAAATATATGATTTCTACATTACTTCAACCTTGGGTTTGGGTCTGGCTTCCATATGGGTTTGCTTGCTGAGGAGTAGAGAGGCTCTACCAGGTGGTGGGGCCCTGCCTGTCACTGAGTGGAGCAACTGAGATTCCTGCTCTGGAGTGATTCGGGTCAGAAGTGATGGGTTTACTAGTGATCCTTACAGTGAGATTTAGTGATTTTGTTTTTGTAGAGTATACCTCAATAAAAGTTGAAACCAGTCTGGGTAGTGGCCCTTACTAAGGCAATTGATGTTGAAATCATTAGCCTCTCACATGTAAACATTGTTTGCTTACACTTGGATAAAGAATTAAACCAAGAATATAATTTATTGGCATCTTTAATTTTTAATGGTGGACAATCTAGGAACCCTGCTTTGAAAGCCAAAAATAAAACTTATTTCAATCCACATAAGGTCTCCACTAAGCTGTCTGGTGGTAGTCTCATATCAGGCAGTGATCATCTACCACCTAAATCATCATCAAATTTCTGATATGTACTCTCAAGGGAGTGTACAGAATATTATGATAGTACTATATGAAAAACTTACATCATCGCTAACTTCCTATCTACAAATCAATCTGTCAAGACTCCAACATCATCGAATCTTATATTTCTGTCTTCTAAGGCACTTTTTCTTGGTCTCTAGTCTTTGGTCAAGTATCATATTAAAAACGTAATTTTTTACTATATCAGTACACCTATATCTTGGTCTTCCTCTTGGTCTTTTTCCTGCAAACCAGGCAGAGAACATTTGTTTTGCTAATCTTTCCTCTCCCATTCTGTTTACATGACCATACCACCTGAGATTATCTCTGCTAACACATTCCTGGATGCTAACAATGTCCAGTTCTTTCTTAAATCCTCGTTTTTAATATGATACTGCCATCTATTCGTGCCCCTAATCTTTCAGGACTCTCATATTTGTGGTCTCTAGTCTTTGGTCAAGTGTTTATTTTCTAACCCAGCTGTCAGATCAATAAGTTAAAATTGAGTCGAACACTGTCTTGTATACAGCTAATTTAAGTTATAGATATAAGAGAGAAATTTGACTAATTTCTCTCTTATTACATATAAATTTATTCAATTGACTTCCTACCATACCAGCTCTGTTGATTCTGTTGTCTATTTCCATATTTAATTTACCATCTTCACTAAAAATCGTGCTTAGTAGCTGAAATGTTTTACTTGTTCCACAGGTTCTCCATTCACAATGCAGTTAATATTTTCAATGCTTCTACCTTTTTTTTTTATTGTCTTTGTCTTGTTATTACTGATCTTCATACCGTATCTATTATAACAGTTATTCAATTTAGTTAGGGAATCTTGCAGACTTGTAGTGGATTTATTTAGAAGTATAGCATCGTCCACATAAAGCAAAGAGTTGAGATTAGCATTTCCAATTTTAATATCAGGTTTAATACCACTTTCCTTCATAATGTGATCCATATAGATAATGAATAACAGAGGGGATAATGTACATTCTTGTCTGCCACCAGATTTAACATAAAACCATCTTCGTGTACTTCCTTCACTTCTAACTGCTGACTTACAACTCAAATAAAGACTAAGTCTTTATTTGAGTTATAAGTTGCTTTTTTTTATCTGCTGTCATGGTTGGCCGAGTGGTTAGCACGTCCGCTCTCCAGCCAAAAGGCTGTGGATTCGAATCCCACCGTGGGCATGGATGTTTGTGATTGTCTGTGAAAATAGTAGTGGTTAGCAGTAGATGCCGTTGTTGTAGTTGGTGGATTGAGCGGTGGGGGACAGAATTGTAGAGTAGGTGCCCTTCCTCGATGAGTCCTTGGACTCCCTGGAGGTGTCAAGTAATAATAAATAAATAATAAGTATTACTTGATATAATGCCCCATTGACACCATATACCTGTAATGTTTTGAATAGCTTTTCTCTTATCACCTTGTCATATGCTTTTTGCAGGTCTACAAAACTTAAATACAGATCTTTGTTATATTCCCACAATCAACTATTTGTTGTAAAGTGAAAATCAGATCCTGAAAGCCTCTATTTGGCCTGATTTCAGCTTGATCATCACCAAGCTTCCCTTCCAGAAACCCTCTCAATTGTTTCTCAAGTATACTTGCATAAATCTTACCAGGAACACTCAGTAGGGAAATACCTTTGTAATTCTCACAGTCGGTTTTATTTCCCTTTTTGTACTATGAGAGCTTTACTCCAATCATCTGAAATTCGTTCTTTTATCCTGGCCTTCAGAACTATGCAGTGCAGCCATTGCAAGACTTTTATACCTCCATACTTGAGCATTTCTGGTTGAATATCATCTACTCCTGTATATGTATTCCTGATTGCATGTCTGGTCAGCGTTTGATACCACTGTGCTCCCATCACTGCGTGTTTTATTTAGCAAATTTACAAAGTAATTACTCCTTACATTAAGGATATCTTTTTCTCCAGTTTTCATGTCTAATTCCTTTTACAACACTCTTTCCTTCATTTCTGAGCTTTTTCAACATCCTCCAGAATATTTTGCCACCTTCCTGATATTGTTCTTATGCTAATTATATATTTGGTTTTATCCTTTATCCAAGTGTAAGCAAACAAAGTTTGCGCCTGAAGTACTTTCAGGACTGGGACAACTCATTGTAAAGGTGATATGACTTCTCATCACTTGCCTTAGTATCCCATAATGCAAAGCACATCTCCTTGTAGACATGTATAATGTTATGCATTAAGGTTAGGTCACTACCCAGACCAGTTTCAACCTTTATTGAGGTCTCATCAGTGGGAGCCAGACCTAGAGTTCTTATCTTCTGTTGTTCTTATGTTCTATTTTCTTACCAAAGTCTTCCCATGACTTTTGTTTAGCTAGTTTTACACAGTGTTTAGCTTTATTACATTTGTTTTTTTATTCTCTAAGAGAACAAGCTGACTTGTTTACCAGGAACTTTCGATATGCTTTCTTCTTCTTTCACTGCCTCATTAACGTCCTGTGTCCACCATGGAGTTCTGATTTTTCTATCCTTACAGTCTCACCACTTGCCTGTTTGGTTGAATCACTCAGTGTTTTCTTCAGGACTTGCCACTGAATCCATCAGCACTGTCCACTTTACCAATATGACCATGGAAGTGATGTTGAAGAAAGAGTGTGTCTAGAATACTTGATCATTCTGTGACAGAATATGCTTAAAAGAATTGTGTGATCAAGCCAAATGATGATTCCAATCACACTTATCACTCTCTCTCTCTCACACACACACACATGCTATTGAGATATGTGCAGAGATTCTTTCCCTTGCTCATGGTACTAATTGTGTGCTGTTGGCATCCAGTATTTTATGTTGGATTGTCATTAAAAAAGATACATTATCCAAGTATATTTCACTTGGATAATGTATAAAATAATGCCTATCTTGCATTTGTAGTCATTTATTTAGTAAATAAAAAAGTTCATTTATTTTTAATAAAACTGCATGGAGCATCTGTAACTTAGTCAGCAATAATAATGCCTTTTAGTTGGAAAGACAGGTTTGAATTCTCTGTAAGACATGAAGTATCTTTATTAGGGATTTTCAGCTGAAGTTTGGTTATCTGGTTTCATAAAAGTTGGCAGTGTTTTATATCTTATAAAACAAATCAGTAGAAAATACACACAGTTCAAACTAATGCCATTGTTATACTGGATTGTTGTTGTCCCATGTACTGTGACAAACTGTTTTTTTTTGTGCTCTGAAGATGCAGGATAGAATACCAGTGAAATATCAGCAATAAATTAATAAATAGTTTTCTTATTTGTCTGTGTTCTTATCTATACTGTTAAAATTAATCAGCATGCAGTTAACAGACATAGTAGACTATGGAAGTAGGCTTAACGACTGTGTTGTAGCATTATTGAGGTTTTTTTTTTTCCTGAAGCCTAGTAACTTAACCATTACAGACCTTTGAATCTAATATATAATGGAGACATTAAAATTATGTTTAATTCATAATTTAACATAATTTATTAATTATCATGAAATGAATAAATTGTTATATATTAAAATTTGATGTAGAATGAAACAGATATCATTAATTAATCTGGAAAAAATAAAATAAAATAAAAATAAAGCATGTCTTTGCTTCTATGAAAAATATATCAGTTAAGATGTGTACCATTGAGATCTGAAATAATTCCCCCCCCCCCCCCCCCCAAAAAAAATTGGCAGTCTTTTGAATGACCATCAAATTAATATGAGGAGATAAGTCCCTGAGCAGCTATATTTGCTCAGAATTAATGTATGAGACATACACATATGCTGATTCTGAACAGTGTGTGCATTTTGAAACAGTTTCAGTGAAAATATTCTTTTCAAAACACTGGTCCTTGAGTTATTTTATTTTTTTTTTAAATATCAGTTGAAAATTTTTGTTATTGCTTCTGTTTTAAATGATTAATTGGCATTATTTCTTGTTATTAGTATTTATAAGTAAACATTCTGTAGGTTTCAGAAGTTCATCTCTTTGGAAACCAAGAAATTACACAAGATTTGAGGATTGCTGTATGCCAGTGGCCTACAGATGAAAGCATAGTGCTTATTTATGGCTGCAGGTAAGATGCATAAATACTCTATATTAACTTAGCTATTTGTGAGATATACGAGGTGGTATCAAAACGTTTCAAGACTAGGTTTGTAACACACCAACAGATGGCAGCACAAGGCTGCAAGCACAGTCACAGGGAGCACCTACCTTCACAAGTCAGTGTGCCAAAAGACATCATCCTGTTGTACATCAGGAACTGTGCAACTGATGTTATTCTGACCACCTGCGTTACCACAGCTGTGATTTCATCATGGACAGCAAGTTAAAACAAAGAGCAAACATGAAATTCACATTTAAAAAAAACGTGAAATTCGAGGATCATTACCGGTGATGAAACTTGGGTGTATGGGTACGACCCTGATACGAAGCAACAGTCTTCACAGTGGAAGAGCCCACGACCGAAAAAGGCGAGGCAGGTCCGCAGCTCGACCAAGTGCATGTTCATCGTCTTTTTCGATATTCGCGGCATTGTGCATCGAGAATTCGTCCTCAGGGGCCAGACCGTCAATAGCGAGTTCTACTGCCAGGTTTTAAGGCATCCGAGGGAGGACATTCGGCGAAAGCAACCAGATCTGTGGCGTGCGAAAAACTGGATGCTCCACGACGACAATACACCCTGTCACTGAGCTCTTCTCACACATGAGTTTCTTGTCAGAAACAACATGATCTCACTTCTGCACCCACCCTACTCGTCAGATTTGGCTCCTGCAGATTTCACCCTCTTCCTGAAGATGAAGATCCAGCTCAAAGCTCACGTTTTGACACCATTGTAGAGATCCAACGCGAATTGCAGAAGATGCTTGACATGCTTCGAAAAGAAGACTTCCAGGACACATTCCAGAAGTGGCAAGAATGCTGGGAGCATTGTATTGATATGCAAGGGAACAATTTTGAAGGTGATAGTGTGTAAACATAGATAAATAAAATAATTTCTCGTAAACAGAGCTAGTCTCGAAACTTTTTGATACCACCTTGTATATAGATCAGCCAAATAGCATGGAAAAAATCCAAATTATTAATAAACTACTAGTAGTTTATTAATCATTGATTTATGCTTTTTTAAATGACGAAACCTGTGGTGCGATCATAATTAAAAGAAACACACGTATTAACCACAGTGAAAATTATTTAATTGTAAATATTTCATCCTAAGTATCTTAGGACATCATCACTACAGTAGTTTGAAACAATAATAGGAATAACATACAGTTAGGGAGCATGATTACAATAGAATCTCATTAAATGTGCATAACGTGTTACAGAAATTAAAAAAAAATTATTTAACACAATTTTGTATGACAATTTCCCATACTTTAGGAATAGTAAGAACGTCATTGCAGTTTAAGTTTGGTCTGTGTAGTAGGGCTTCAGAACCTTCTTTGTATAAATGTTCATGTTTATATAAAGATCTATGTAAAAGTTTAGACTTTTCCCAATGGATCCTATGGTTTGGATTTTCAATTCTGTGTTGAGAGAGGCCAGATTTCTGCGGTTTAAAAAAGACGAATGTGGTCTTGATGTTCCGAGATGCATTTCCAAACAGACCTACCTGTCTGTTCAAAGTAAGACAATTTGCATGAGCATGGAATCTCATAAATGCCAGGCAACATCAAAGGTGAGAGTTTGTCCTTAGGAGAAGGTAACAAGTTGTAAATTTGGTTGATAGGTTTGTAAGTACTGGCAAAATTGTATTTCTTCATACAATTTCATACAAGACAGACAGGTAGGTCTGTTCAGAAATGCATCTCGGAACATCAAGACCACATTCGTCTTTTTAAACCGCATAAATATGGCCTCTCTCAACATGCAATTGAAAATCCAAACCATAGGATCCATTGGGAAAAGTCTAAACTTTTACATAGATCTTTATATAAACATGAACGTTTATACGAAGAAAGTTCTGAAGCCTACTACGCAGACCAAACTTAAACCGCAACAACGTTCTTACTATTCCTAAAGTATGGGAAATTGTCATACAAAATTGTGTTAAATAATTTTTTTTTTTTTTTTTTAATTTCTGTAACACGTTACGCACATTTAATGAGATTCTATTGTAAGCATGCTCCCTAACTGTATGTTATTCGTATTATTGTTTTAAACTACTGTACTGATGATGTCCTAAGATACTTAGGATGAAATATTTACAATTAAATAATTTTCACTGTGGTTAATACATGTGTTTCTTTTAATTATTGATTTATACTGCTTGTCTGGCAGAATATCACCAATAACAAGTAATATATTTTGTAAACTAGCACTTTGTAGTATTATGAGGAAACTCACCAAATTTTACTTTCTTTCACTAGATAACTACATGTACTAATTATTTGTGAACTGGTGGACACAGGAAGTTAAAGAGGCAGTGAAGGAAAAGAAGAAAGCATATCAAAAGTTCCTGTCAAATAAGTCAGCTTGTGCTCTTAGAGAATATAGAGACAAATGCAAGAATGCTAAACACTGTGTAAAACTAGCTAAACAAAAGTCATGGGAGGACTTTGGCAAGAATATAGAAAATAAATATCAAGAAGGTGGCAAAATATTCTGGGGGTTGTTGAAGAATGTTAGGAATGGAGGAAAGAGTGCTGTAAAAGGAGTTAGAGATGATAATGGTGACATGAAAATGGGAGAAAAAGATATCCTTGAAGTATGGAGTAATTACTTTGAAAAACTGCTAAATGAAACAAGCAGTGATGACAGCACAGTGTTAAAAAAACACTGCCCAGGCATGCATTCAGGAATACATATCCATACTTGAAGTAGAAAAAGCCATCAAAGGCTTGAAATGTGGAAAGGCAGCAGGAATAGATGATATTCGACCAGAAATGCTGAAGTGTGGTATAAGAGTCTTACAGTGGCTGCACTGCATAGTTCAAAAAGCCTGGACAGAGGGATGAATTCCCGATGATTGGAGTAGAGCTCTCATAGTACCCATATATGAAAAGGGCAATAAAACTGCATGTGAGAATTACAGAGGTATTTCCCTACTGAGTGTTCCTGGCAAGATCTATGCAAGTATACTTGAGAAACGGTTGAGAAGAATTGTTGAAGAAAAGCTTGGTGAAAAACAAGCTGGATTCAGGTCAAATAGAGGCTGTCAGGATCAGATCTTCACTTTACGATAAATAGTCGAGAAAGCATGAGAATATAACAAAGATCTGTATTTAAGTTTTGTCGATTTGGAAAAGGCATATGACAAGGTGCCAAGAGAGAAGCTATTCAATACGCTGCAGTTATATGGTGTCAATGGGGCAATTATATCAAGCAATACTTAGTCTTTATTTGAGTTGTAAGTCAGCAGTTAGAATTGAAGGAAGTACAGGAAGATGGTTTAATGTTAAATCTGCTGTGAGACAAGGATGTACATTATCCCCTCTGTTATTCATTATCTATATGGATCACATTATGAAGGAAAGTGGCATTGAACATGATATCAAAATTGGAGATGGTTAATGTCAGCTCTTTGCTTTATGCAGATGATGTTATACTTCTAAATAAATCCGCTACAAGTCTGCAAGATTCTCTGACTAAATTGAACAGTTATTGTAATAGATATGGTATGAAGGTCAGCAATAAAAAGACAAAGACAATGAAAATAGGCAGAATCATTGAAAATGTCAACTGTGTTGTGAATGGAGAACCTGTGGAACAAGTAAAACATTTCAGCTACTTAGGCACGATTTTTACTGAAGATGGTAAATTAAATATAGAAATAGACAACAGAATCAGCAAAGCTGGTATGGTGGGAAGTCAATTGAATAAATTCATATGGAATAAGAGAGAAATTAGTCGAACACTAAATTACCTGTATACAAGACAGTGTTCAAACCAGTTTTAACTTATGGATCTGAGAGCTGGGTCAGAAGTAAAACACCTGACCAAAGACTAGAGACCGTAGACATGAGAGTCCTGAGAAAGATTATAGGCATGAACAGATGGCATTAATGGCAATATCATATTAAAAACGAGGATATTAGGAAAGAACTTGACATTGTCAGCATCCAGGAATGCATTAGCAGAGCTAATCTCAGGTGGTATGGTCACTTAAACAGAATGGGCGAGGAAAGATTAGCAAAGCAAGTGTTCTCTGCCAGGTTGGCAGCAAAATGACCCAGAGGAAGACTAAGATATAGGTGGATTGATACGGTATAAAGTGCCTCAGACGATAGAAATATAAGATCTGATAATGTTGGAGTCTTGACAAGTAACAGACTGATTTGGAGGAAAATTGTAGATAGGAAGTTAGTAATGGTGTAATATTTTTCGTGTGGTACTATCATATCCTGTATGCCCCTTGAGAGTACATGGCAGGAATTTGATGATGATGATGATTATATTTTTAAGTATAACTACATATACTGTCTTGGTGTCCTCCCAACAAATATCAGAAGAGTATTGTAGAACATCCATAAAACTTGACCATTTTTTATATGTTATATTTTAAGTCTAAATTTTTTTTTTTTTATCTTAATTTGAACTTTTGCAATTTTGCTAGCACAGCAAATTATTGTAATAACGTGTAAGACATTGACATGTGGAACTATAATGTTTTGATCAGACTGCATGTGGATTACTGGATGTTGATTTGGTCACTTGGTTTTCAGAAGGATAAAGAGATGTTGGAAAGGGTTCATACAAGATTGACTAAGATGGTTTTTGGTCTCTGAAATGTTGACTATGAAGACAGATTAAGAGAATGCAGTTTGCAGAGTCTAGTGGATAGGATGGAGGACACGATCGAGGCATATAAGTGGGTAAGGGGTTATTATCAGATGAATGTGAATAAGATATTTCATAGAATGGGTGGAGACCAGAGGAAAACAAGAATCACCCCTGGGGTGCTTAAGGAAGGTGTGAAAAAGGAGGTGAGGAGTGAGTTTTTTGTGTGAAGAGTGGTAGGCCTGAAAGTGTGGTGAGTGCAGAGATAGTGAATGCATTTGCAATGGCTTTGACTCCTTGGAGGTCTGATATAATAATAATAATATAAATCCTAAATCTTGACAACTTTAGAATACTGTTCTCACATTTGGGTGAGAACATTATTCACCCAGTTGGGTTAGATAGTGCACCAAAAACCTCAAAAAATTTTTGATGCTGTACAATTGAGAGCAAAGAGGTACTTGAGATTGTAGGTGAAAACAGAAGCCTGATAAAATAAATTAAAAAGAGAAAAGTCAGCTATTTCAGACATATTCTTAGATGCAATTGCCTACAAAGGACACTCTTAAAGGGACTGTTGAGAGAAAGAGAAGATAACAAAGATTGGAGTGGATGAAAAAAAATAAGATGAATTGATCTATCTCATACGACAAATGCAGCAGAGAGGTGCAGAATAGGACATGCTGGAGAGACACAATAGTCGATCTCCTGGAAGACACCTGACAAGACAAGACAATTGAAGGCAGCATGGTTAATTGATGATTTCTATCTCACTTGTTCACTCCTATATCACTTTATCACAGACATTTTTTGTTTTTGCCTTTTAATAGAATTGAATTGATTTGGTCATTCTTCCATTGCCTCTAAGCATGGGAAAATGTGAGCTGATCAACATTCATTCACAGTCCAACTTTTGATATGCCAGATGAATTCCTCTGTGTTCTGCAGCAGCCTTCTTCACATAGTGTTTGCCCTGAGATACCAGCTTTGAGCTGTACAAGAAAAACCTCACTAGATTTCTTTTCTCCTCTTAACCACTTTCCAACACAACATAGCAAATGGTTAAGATCAGTGATATTTTTTTTTAGACTCCTAATCTACAAACAGTTGTAAACATATAATACATTAATACTGAGAGTGAGCTAGGAATTTTTTTTTCTAATTTTATTAATTTTATGTCTTTTCTTTTGTATTTTTTTCTCATTTTCCTTTTCCCTCTTTTACCTTGCAGCATCGAGGATTTATTAATCATCGGACCTCAAACCGTTCTCAGGATAAGGTGGACAGCTCTATGCCCTGGTGTATCCTATGTCCGTAGTGTTGAGTTCTCAATGCCGGTTTGCCTGCTTTGTAGGATGAAAAACTCCAGGATAAACTGGGGAAAAAATCGTACTGTCCATGCCCAAGACCAGCTAACTTGGCTACGGCTGAGAAAGATCCTTCAGCTCCTCACATCACCGATGGGAATCAAACTTAGGACACTCCTTCCCCAGGCATATGGTTGCAAAGCGCACAGCCACTAGGCTAACTGTGCTGACTTGTATTTTTTATTAATTTTTTTAATAATCTAGGACTCCTGCTCTAGAGATCAAGCATGGAACTTTTTCCAAGTCACTTCAGGCCCCATTAAGCACAGCAGTGGTGGTGGTGCTCCCACAGCAGGTGATCAAATTCATCTCCCATCTAAAGACATTAACAAACATCCGTGCTCAAATGGCAAGATTCTAACCTGCAGTTGTTGATTGAAGAGCAGTATGCTAACCACTTAGCCAGCAGTGAGTAGTACTAATGCTCACTAATGTGCTCTAGGTTTATAACCTTTTGTATGGGGTTAATATTACAAAAAAAAAAAAAAAATCCCCCTCCCCTCCCTTGAACTGCTACTCAGTAATAGTTTAGATATAAATAAATAAATCTTTGCAGAAAGAATGAACAAAGTCATCACTTCAAGCATGATGTCCAGAACCATGATATTCAAAAAGAAAGTGGAAAACTTTACTTACATATCACTGTATTTTGAAATTTATGATATATTACTAGAAAAGGAATCTAGATATGATCCATATGAGGCATTTCTGGAAGAATTGCAGCAATGTAAGATTTTTGTGCATACCATTGTTCAGCATATGTAGCTGAAGTTACTTCAGAGATTTCTGATTGAATTATAGGAACTTAAGATTTTTTTTTTACCTTTGTCAACATTTATGGCTGAACTTAACACAAAGAAAAATCAAAACATTGTACATGCTACAGAAAGAAATACTTTTTCATTCACGCACTACAGTGAACTGTTGTAACTAAGCATTAGAGATTGAAACGCTGTTTGTGGTTGGAATTTTGGGATAATTTAGGATTTTTTTTTTTTATACTCATATCATACATAAGAGGTGAAGAGACCTATAAGCACATCATTAGTGTGTGTGTGCAGATGAGGACTGAGATAGAAGTTTATTGATGTTTTTTTGAAGACGTTTATTGATGTTTTTTTGAAGAATTGTAATTGTTTGGGAATACTTCACGAGGAAGGCTGTTCCAGAGGACAGAGTGAATGGAATAAAAGAGGAAGAAAAGAAGCTGGTTCAGTGTATTTGCAGTGCCACGGTAAAGGAATGCTTTACTGGAACTGCAGTAGCTGCTGCTCTTGTATTAACAGGTGTTACTGAAAGTGAAGGAATGATAGTTGACAGTTCACTGGAGCAGTGATCATGGACGTACCTGTAGAATAGACACAGTGCTGAAACACTGCATCTGTGAGATAGAGGTTGAAGTGAATCTGTAAGAGAGAGATCACTTATGAGCCTAATTGCTTGCCTCTTGATGACATTAATGATTTTATTATTATTATTATTATTATCTGAGACCTCCAGGGAGTCAAGGACTCATCGAGGGATGCTGTAAATTACCCAGCCCAGCTATTGTACCTTCCCTTAAATTCATTTACACTAGATGCACTCACTACTCCTAAGGGCAAATTATTCCACTCACTCACTCACTGCTCTCTGAGAGAAAAACCTAGCTCTTACCCTTTTCTTGGCTGAGAACAACCTTAACTTCCATGGATGTCCCTGTGTTCTCTCCCTGCCTTCCATATAACAAAAAATTTCATCATTTGAAATGCTATAACACCCATTCAAAAGTTTATAGACCTCTATCATATCACCCCCCCCCTTTCTCCTGTTAGTCTGTAATCCACATACTCGCAATCTGTCCTCATAATCCGGATATAATCTTTGTAACTCTGCTTTGCACCCTTTCCACAGCTTCTTTATCCCCTTGAAACCCAGGAGACCAAATCTGCACGCAGTAATCCAAGTGTGGTCTTATCAAAGCCTTATAAAGAGGCAATATTACTTCCTTATCCTTACATGTCAAGGTTCGCTTCAGCATAGAAATTATCCTCTGAGTTGTATTTGCAACTTTTGCTATGTGACCTTTGAACTTTAAATTCTTATCCACCAATACACCAAGATCCCTTGCCTCTTCAGTTTCTTGTAGCATAACCCCGCTAATATAATATGCCGCTGGATCTCTAATCATGCCAAAGTGCATAACTTTACACTTACTAACATTAAACTGAGTGCCATTTTCGTTTGCCCAGATTTCCAGTCTATTCAAATCATTTTGTAATTGCTGAATATCAGTAGCATACCTGATTGCCCTGCCTATCTTTGCATCATCAGCAAACAATTGCAAATCTGATGATAGACCCTGCTTGAAGTCATTAATGTATAGATTGAATAATAATGGCCCAAGGACTGAACCCTGAAGTACCACTGGCTACCTTAAATCTGGTAGATTCACACCCACTGTATACCACTTTTTGATATCTGTCTGTTAACCATCCCCTGATCCAAGTGAATAGATTATATTCCAATCCCATATTCTCCAGTTTACGCAACAGCCTATCGTGTGGTATCCTATCACATGCCCTAGAAAAATCCAACATTATCATAGTACACCCATTTCCTTTATCCAACTCGGCTGTAACATTGTTATAAAATATGAGCAAATTGCTAAAACATGACCTTCCTTTAGTAAACCCATGCTGTTCCCTGCAGAGTATAGAATGATTGTCTACCCATTTCTGTATTTAAGTTCTTACTAACTTCTCTAAAATCTTAATGCAAGTTTACGTGCACCACCCCAAAACATGTGAGCAGTATTCTATGTATGGGCAGATTTGGGATTTGTATATAGTTAAGAGTTGTTGAGTGTAAAATATCCTTTTGAACGAAAGAGAATGCCTAATTTCTTTGATTCTGTGGAAGCTATTGATGTGATGTGTTTATGCCAGGAGAGACTAGAAGTAAATATTAGTCCATGCAGAAAGAACTGATCTTGTCTGGTGATTTGTGTGTTATTAATGGTACTGAGAGCTCTTTTTTAAGAGAAAAGACAAGACTGTGTTTTGGTTGCCTTGAACATAACAAGGTAGTCCTCACTCCATTGAAGGATAGTATGAAGATCAGTGTTTAGAGTACTGGTTGTAGATGATCTTGTAGCCTGGGATGTCAGCATACTGCATGGTTTCTTGAATGATGAGTAGGACGGGAGGGTACTATCATTAGCAAAGCTGGGGATAGGATTAGTGGTGATTGTGAGTAGGTCATTTATGAACGAGAAAGTTGATAGGATGGAGCCTTGAGAAACTCCAGCGTTGATAGTGAAGCTTGAAGTGAGGAAGCCATCTACCATGACTCACAGAGAATGACCAGAGAGAAAGCTGGCTATCCAATTACAGAGAGTAGAAGGGAGACCAAAAGATGGTAGTTTGTTGAAAAGGCCACAATGCCACACATGTTCAAAGGGTTTCGAAATGTCAAGGGCAACAGCACAAGTTTCTCTGAACTTTTTTCATGGCACATGTCCAGTGGTGGGTGATGTAAACTGCAAGGCCAGCTATGGATCTTGAATGGCAGAATTTGTATTGGTGGTCGTTGATTAATTGGTGGGCCTTTGAGTAGTGGAGGGGTTGACTATTGATGACTTTATCCATTATTTTGGAAAGGACTGAAGTGATGGCAATTGGTCAGCAGTTTGATGGTTGACTTCTGTCACCCTTTTTTGGAATAGAATAGATATGAGATTGCTTCCATGCCTCGGGATAAGTACCAGATATGTATAGCAGATTATAGGGACTGCAGGATAGGTGTTAATTCTGAAACACAATATTTGAGAACCATAGGAGAGGTGCCATCAGCACCAAGAGACTTTTTAGTATCCAAGTTTTTTAGTAGTTTCCTGATTTCTTTTTCTCGAAAAACTAAAGGAGACATTTGTTGCTTGGATTCTAGTATGGTAGGAGGTTATTTCCTTTGGTCATTGATGCAGGAGTTTGAGGATAAGAGTGATGCCAGGAGGTCAGCTTTATCTTTGGGTGAAGTTACATTGGTGCCAACAAGATGAGAGATGGGTGGAAGTGCAGGAGAGCAAGCATTGCATCCAACATCCTTAGCGAGGGACCAGAAGGCAAGACTTCCATTTGGACAGGAGGCTAGTTTTTTGCTATTGGCCTTTGTGAAATCAGACTTGGATCTGTTCATATCTGATTTGCATATGTTGTGTGCTTTGGTGTAGGCAGAGTATAAAGCTGGAGTTCTTGAAGTGAGTCACTTGCGGTAAGCTGTATTTTTGTCTTCAACTCCATAAAAACACCTGTCTCAGTACAGAAAAGAGCATTTAAGTTGGTTAATGACCCATCTGTCACTTATTCACTCCATTCTCTTGCACACAGACATTTAGTTTCTATAGTTTGCATTTTCTAAAAATATTTCCATTGATGTGGCTCATCAGAATGCATTGATGTTTCCTACTTTCTGAATTTCTTAAAACTCATGGAGTAGCTATTCAAATGCTCTTTCCCAGTTCAGTTACAAACTCTTAGAACAAATTTTTTCTTCATTTTCATTCATTCATTTATTCCTCCTATTGCTGACTCTTGGAACAGTCTTCCCCTCAAGTATTTTTCAAAGTACAATCTACACTCTTCAAATCCAATGTTAAGAGATTTCTTCTCACCTTTCTGCTATCCACAGTACTAATGTACTGTCGGTTGAACAAGTACTCGTGGATGGAATTACCATTGAAAGAAAATGATAAATAAAATAAATATAAACATATTAATTTAAGCTTTTTTTATTAATAAAATAAACATATTTCGGCTTATTAAAAAAGTAAGAAAATTTTGAAGAACTCATATGATGAAGTAGTAGTGCAAGTGGAATGCTACATATTGTATTTGTTAATAGAAAGATTGTACAGTCATCCCTCGACTTATGTCGGGGTTCTGTTCCATTCAGCAGGATGCAAGTCGGTTGGACATAAGTCGATACATTAAATCAGCAGAGTTATAGGGGTTAGGGACTTAACCATAATTAGTATATTGTCATTTTAATTTTTAAACCTTATAAAACTGTACTGTGCATTACTGCCACTATAAAACAGGAGAATAATCACCCAAATCTTCCTCCACAATCACATTTTCATTACCTTCCCTATGTGAAGGACCAGACTGCAGCTCTTCTGGTGTAACCTTTTGTTTTTTGATGAAAATGTCTGATGTGCTTCCCTTATTCCTCTTCTTCTTTTCATCATAAATTTGTTTATAGCAAACAAACATATCATGTACTTTCCTTTCTACTAATAAGTAGCATTCAACATTGGGTCCATCTCTTCAGCGATTTTGAGAACATTGCTAACTTCAGTGAATATTTCTGCAGGACCCTTCACTGTGAACTGTTTAATTACATCTTGTTTCTCTTTTCACTCTTCCTTTCCTTCTTCCTCTTCTGCAACGTTGTTCCTCCACAACCAATTCTTCGTTGGTCAACTCTTCACGGGCACTTTCTATGAGTTGAACCATGTCATCATCATTCACTTTGAGATTCAGATTGTTTGTTAGGCCCACTATTTCTGCACTCAGTTTACAAACGGTTTCATTTTTTTTCAAAATTTCCAAAATCTTGCACAAACCTTTTTAATGTCTTTTTTTTCATATGCCACTCTTATGCTGAGAGGTCACTTCGTCCCAAGCTATGGGAATATTTTTAATAGCATAATAAATATTTATTGCTTTGCAGAATTGCATGAGAGTCTGATCATTTCCTTCAGTGGCAGAAATGGCTTGTGAAAAAGTTCTCCATAGATAATAAGTCTTAAACTCTGAAAGAACCCACCCACTGATCCATCGGTTGGATCAATGAAGTTGTGTTTGGATCTTTACCCCATGATCTCGTGGGGTAAAGATCACCGATGTAAGGTGGATGGCCTGGAGCATTATCTAGAATAAATAAAATTTATTTTAAATTCTACATATTCTTTCACACAATAGTTTTTCATTTCACTCGCATAACAGTTGATTAAAGTATCCTCAAACAATTTTTGAGTCATCCACGACTTCTTATTGCACCAGTATGAACCGGAAGAATATGCTTCCTAATGTTTTTGAAGGCTTATGGATTCTCACTGTGCCATATCACAAATGGTGTCAGTTTATATCCAGCCACATTACCCCCTAACAGAATCGTAATATGGTGTTTAAGAGTTTAGAAACCAGGCACAGATTATAGCTTTTGGTGGATGAATGTCTGCTTGGACATATTTTTTCCAAAACAAGGGGATCGCATCCTTATTAAAAATTTTCCTGTGGCAAATAATAATCCCCCCCATAATATTATTATCCAATTTCTCCACAAACTCCTTGGCAGGCTTCTCATGGTCACTTGCAGATTCACCATACATTTTCACATTATGCAGCACAAAATTTGCTCGAATCTCATGAATCAATTGGAAGACGCATTGAATTCAGTCATAATCGGGCCCTTCAACATGTTGAAGAGACTTAGTGCCTTAGCAGTTATGGTCATAGTGCTAAGGGATATGCGCTTTTGGTTCAGGTCTTCTATCCATGATGCAAGTGGCTTTTTCATATCACCGATAGGCCCTTTCGTTGCTTTGTCACTGTCGTTGATTTAACGGAAGCAGATCCCTTCACAGCCTCTACGATTTTATCCTTATTTTTCAAAATGGTCGTCAATGTAAAATGAGACCGTCCAAAGTCATGCGCAATCACAACGGGCTTACTAGCTTCATGTTGCTTTTTAATTTTCAACATCATTTCAAGATCAATTGCTCACCTCTTTTTCTGTGATTCTTCACTAAGTTTTTTTGATTGGGCATGTAGGGAGCCATGTTGCACAAAATATCGCAAAATATTTAACGATAAACACACAAATAACCTATTTCTCGAACACAAAATCAACAGAGGGACTAATCTTTAAATATACCTGTGGCATAACTATAAATAATAAATTACACGATAACCACAGTAATTAACTTTGATGAAATAAAGGTACAAATATTTCATACTGAAATTAACAGTACATCATCAGTGTAGAACAAACAATTCAAAGTAATGGAATACAAAGTACGTAACAGTCGTTGATTACCAATTAAAAATTGTTGCAGCATGCTAGAAATTAATATTAATAAAATATTATTAAATAATTCTTAAAAATTATTTCTTTGATGGTTACATAAGATAAGAATCTCCCAGACTTTTGGGAGAGAGAGACAATCATTTTGATTCAAATTTGGCCAATGTAAAAGGGCTTCGCAACTTTCTTTGAAAAGGCATTCGTATTTAAACTTGAATCTATGGAGAAGACAAGTTTTATCCCACTGGATGTTGTGTTTAGTGTCAATACCATGTTGTGCCACACCAGACTTTTGAGGTTTCATGTATTCGATATAATACTGATGTTACTTCATTATTTTTTTCCACAGAATGGCCTGTTTGTCCAAAGTATGTTAAATTATATCCACACAGTATCTGGTAAACACAAGCTAATGATAGAGGTGCCAGTTTGTCTTTTGTAGATGGCAATGAGTGAGAAATTTTGTTGATAGGAAAATGTGGGAATGAGATGATACTTCTTCAAAATTCTGCCAATCGGTTCTGAGATGCCAGAGATATAAGGGATTGGAACCTTGCAGTTTGTTGAAGAATCCTGAGGTGTTGGAACATAGGAGTCAATTATCTGCTGGATTTGATTAGGGTTGTAATCATTAAATTCTATTACTTTTTGATAGTGAAAAGTTCTTGTTGTAAGCTTGAGGGAGAGGAGCACACTTTATGTGCTCTATTAATTAAAGACTTGATAACACCAATTTTTTGAGAGGTGTGCTGAACAGACTTTTGAAGAATGTATCTGCCAATAAAGGTTAGTTTTTGATAAACACTGGTTGATAAATTACCAGAGGCTGTGCATGTAAGAAGGATGTCCAAGAAAGGTAAACTACCAGCCATTTCTGTTTCCATGGTGAACTGAATATGTGGGTGAAGGCTATTGATCTGTTGTAGGAATGTAGTAAGTTCCTCTTCAGCATGCGGCCAAATAGCAAAGACATCGTCAGCATAACGAAACCAAAGAGAGAGGGTTGGGGATGAATGGACAAGAACAAGGTGTCTTCCAGATGGTTCAAAAAATAGTTTGCCAAAGGTGGAGACAGAGGACTACCAATGGCAGTACCTTCAACTTGTTTATAGATCGTGCTTTTCCAGCTGAAATATTGTGAATGTATAACAGTTTATATTCGTGCAAGTTTTTCCTTGATACGGAACCAATTTTGGGTGACTAAAAAAAGATTTTGCATCTAATATTCATTCTATTTTGGATCTTGAAAGAAGAATTTTAGCTGTCCTGTATGACGAATTATTGGATATCGTTCTTCGTGTTTCTAAACAATCTTTAGTGCATTCTTATGAAAAATATTCTTGCAAACTGATGCAAAAATAGGAATCTTTATACAGTAAGGAAAAAAAAAAATTACCTCTGACACACTCCTACGAATAAATGGATTGTGAATATATCTGGATGCCCGTTATCTGAAGCTGAAACTAGTGCATTAGCTAAAGGCCTTGACTTTGCCGTAGTACCTAAACGCATCCAGTTATAAAAGAGGCTCTATATTTGTATTGTAATCTTTATTCTATATATTTGCCTCTTTATATTATTACTACTTTATTATGTTATGTCATTAGTGGCTCATTCTTTCATACATTTATTCCACCTTTCGCATTACTTGTCGTATACCTAAGAATACTGGAAAATTTATTTGTTTTGACTGCGCCATCAGTATTCCTTTCTAGGCATAAGACTCAGTACTATGGCCGGTAGATCTCTCTCTCTATGTTTCTATTTTATTTGAAGGAGCATATGTTCCTTCAAATAAAATAGCATAAACAGTCATGGTCTACAAGCACTTAAATTACATTTATAATTCCTTATTTGTTTCCCGCTCTCGGGTCTGAGTTTATTTAGGAACAGTGCATTGTAAGGAAAAGATCAGGCGGCACTCTGTTGACTAATAATAAACACATTTATTTACACTCAAGACAAAAATACATCAGTTAAACCAGCGGGTCGCCAAAGTCATTGGCGTGTCGAGCCCTTCAAGCGTTTCTTGACTTTTTATCAACCCCCTATATTTTACTATTACGTAATTATAATAGGACAAGCAAAAAAAGACGCATGTGTGAGTTTTTAGATTGTTTATCTTATAGTTACAATGTTTATTGTATGTATAATATAGTATATATTATTATATTACTGTTACTACTATTATTACTATCACTAGTATTACTAGTGATATTAATAAACTACTGGTATTTATATCACTGGTATTACTACCAGTGCTGCTCAACTCTTCAACATAGAGAAGTTTAGTTCGTGAATGAATAACGATTGAATTATAATTCAATCGTTATAATACAAGTGAGTGCATCAACATATGCTCACTTGTATGTCGATGCTCAAAAATGAGACTGGGATTGAATACTTGTAAGTATCAGTAAATAAGAACCACGCATGTGTTGCAATCTCGCTCCCACTGCGCTGGCCGGCAGGAACCACCAACATCCGTTTATTGGTAAATACGTCATTTTGGCCTACTTGATTGGCCTCAGTAACTATTTTCATGACCTTACTCCATCTTACAGGTCCACGAATAGGACCTGTAAGATGGAGGTACTGATCCCACGATTCACTCTTAATTGCGTTGTCATTACCTCCATGTCTTTTGTCATGGAGGTAATCCAAGTTAACCGAATTAAATATTACCCATACAATGATGTCTTATATTTTTCTGTTGACCCCTGAGCCCAAATCGACCCCTAACAATGTCATATTGACTCCTTTGGCAACCACTGAGTTAAACGATGGGGAGGTTACTCTCTTTACCTTCCTGCTAATATTCAGCGTTAAAAAAAGAAACTTCCCCTTACAATTCTAAACAAACTATACAGCATAAATATTCAATTTACTTCTCTGCTCATTGATTAAAACTCTAAACTACTCATAAAGAAATTAACTTGTTATGCCAAGTTATCTCACAATTGTCTTTCCTATAGACACCGTTAATACCTAGTTCTTTAAATCCATCTAAATTATTTCTCCTAGATTACATAAAAGAAATATATAGTATAAAATGGAACAAACTCGCATAAGCTCTGTCATCTGTGTCGTGCACTCATTCAAGGTTCTGCACTAGAGTACTTTTCTTCCTTTCAGGCACTGGATTTCTTCCACAGTGTCTCGCTTTACTGGCACCTCATCAGGATGGTGGTGGGGTTTGGAATGCAAACTTTCGGTACTCGAAAGCTTGGGCACGAGGTTTCAGCAAACGGTGCACATGCGATCTTGTCCAAGTGGCAGTGCAAGTTTTCCAGCGCTGAAGTTCTCTATTCGGTTACTGGCTTCGATTGACCTCCCGCTGCATCGCCATCTGATCTAGGCTGCCTCCGGTATATCTATTGGCGATTCTCTCTTTATTCCGGCTGATCTCTGACCTCTGGCATAACTACGCCGTATAGTCGTATGCCCTTTTATCTCCCCTTCTCCAGGACCTTGCATGAAGGGTTTAGACCCCCGAAGAATTCAGCGCGACTCCTTGATCTGTTATTAAACCCGACCATTTCTTTCTTCTCCTAGTGGTTCTAGGAGAGGAAATCTTCTAAAAGCCGTCATCTAAAATCCAATTTGTCGGACAGAGGAATCTTGTCTGATCTGCACTGACCCTTTTAAGAATGACCTTGAGGTGGGCATACACAGAGCTTGTAAACAAAGGGTTCCAAAGCACTTAGTTAAAACAATAACATACAGTTTCCAGTGACACAGCATTTTCTCTTGTTGTTACTAATTTTTAAACATTCTTTGTTTACTATATTTGAGTAGGTTGACTTAGTTAGAACAATAACATACAGTTTCCAGTGACACAGCATTTTCTCTTGTTGTTACTAGTTTTAGCCATTCTTTGTTCACTACATTTGGGAGGGTTGATTTCTCATCGGACTATATACATTTTTTATACAAAGTTTATTTTTACAATACAAACATTTGAGACGAGACCTCTGTAAAAATCAATGTAAAGCGCTTGTAAAATTTTAAGCTACATCAAATTTTACAAAGGCCCACCCCTTCATGAAAAAATTTTAAGCCATGAATGCGGATGAAATTTTTTTTTTTTTACAGTGTTTCTTTGTCGTTCTTCGTGCATTCTCTGAGTCGGACAATACTCAGGTTTGTCATCTATTTTTGAGCTGGGAACGGCGTCAGTTTGATCCGTGAGCTCTCTCCGGTGCGATGGATGTTGAGACTCACGATCATCATTATCCCTTGGGCGTCCAATTCCCTTCCGATCTCTTGCTCTCTTTTTATTTCTCCCATTACCTGGGTGGTGACTTCTACTATCATTTCTTTCTAATGTGTTTACTTCTATTACTTCCTTGACAGTCTTTATCGAGGCCTCTATATCTTCCTTCTCATATGCTGCTACCTTGACACTTGAGATGTGTAAGGTTCCCCTCCTTTTTAGTCGACTGTCTCTAATAGTTGGGGGGATCAAGCAAAGGATTTTCCCTGTCTTTCTGACCTAAATTTTTTCTTTCCACCGCTCCCTTCCTTATCGACTAGTAATGGTCATTCCCTGTGTTGATTTCATCAATATTTCCACCAGCGTGACGCCTTTGACTACCTCTCTTCTAGGCAACCTGCTTAAATCCCAATATGGAAATCTCCCTTTTTGAGAAACCGCAGAGAACTTATGTTTCTCTAAAAAGTTGGTTCCAAGTACTACCTTTGCCATAGTTTGAGAGGATTCTGGGAGAATTAATAACTCTGGTGAAACGTTTAATTTAAAATCAGGCAACCACATGTTTAGCTTCACTTTTTTCCAAAGCATAAATGGTGGGGTTTGCTATTTCCTTCAACATGACACGTTTTTTCAGCTTAGTGATACAGTCGAATACTCGGGATCTCAACTTCCTGAATAGTGATCCAGTGTCCAGTAAAACTCTGCACTAGTCCTCTTATTTTTCCCTGTATTACTGTCATGGAATTTTCATGCTGATTCCTAATGTTTCTTGGCAATTTCTTAGTCCTCCATGTGAGATGGTGGTGAGTCATTACCATATTAGCTTCAAATCTCATATTTCTGTCGGAGCTCCTTCTACTGTAAAAGCAATATCTGGCAATGTGTCCAAATTTATTGCATCTATAGCATTGAGGTACTTCTCTCCTATTTTCCCTTTTGTTGTGCATTCGTTCAGAGTCTAAGTTCCCCATGGAGGGTTTTGCATTGAGCTCCCCCTAACTGGTTGAGAATGGAGTCAAGTTTTTCTATCAACGGTTGTTGCAGTTTTTCTCCCTCCCTTTTGATTACAGAGTGTAGTTCCTTCATGTCAATGGATTCTGCGATAGTTAATCTGTTGTGGTCTATGTTATTTATTTTTATGGTCTTATCTTCCTCCCTTCTGTTGGTCCCTAGTTTTTCCTTTAGGATTATCTGGAATTTTCTCTCTCTTACCCTCACTCTTTGGATCTGATTCCTTTTTTATTGCATCAATCTGACTTGTGTTACTTGCGGGATGCAAATCACTTAGCCTTTCTTCTTTTTCTTTAACTGCTAGGTCGCATTCTTCCAGATTATTGATCTTCTTTTTGTATGCTGTCTCTTTGAATTCCTCTTTCACTCCTAACCTAAATTGGTTAAAAACTGCCCAATCAAGATGGCTCCTTTCATCATTCGACTCAAGCTATTAGCGAAAGTTCGTAACCTATTATAATATTTAGTGATAGATTCTTTCTTCTCATGTGTGCATTTTTGTGGCCTCCACAGGTTCGGACCCACACTTCTAACCTTTGAAAATCGGGATATCAGGGTATCCTTGAATTTATTGTATTCCCAAGTATCTCTCAGTATAGGAGAGGAATACAAAAAATTCTTAGCCCTGCCAATCAATTTATTCCATAATATGATTACAAGCCGGAAGTCCGACCAGTTGCCGACGTTCCTTAACTCCTCTACAAACTTGAAGAAGGACAACACATCATCGTGGTCTTCTCCAGAGAATTGTGGGATGATAAGGTGAGGATTAATTGTTCTAAAAAATTCCCTGTCCCCCATCATGTTACTGCTGGTGGCTTCTGAAATCACACTATCCACATTCATGATTTAAACTTTTCTTAAAATATATATATACACTTTTTGGTTATGCTTAGTCGCCTGATCTTTTTACAAAACTGTTCCAATCCACTCTTATTTATCTCAATTATTGTGGATTTTATCCTACCAGCTACACCATTGTAAAAGAGGCTCTATATTTGTATTGTAATCTTTATTCTATATATTTGCCTCTTTATATTATTACTACTTTATTATGTTGTCTCCTTAGTGGCTCATTCTTGCGTACAAAAATCTATTCCACCTTTCACATTACTTGTCGTATATCTAAGAATACTGGAAAATTTATTTGTTTTGACTGCGCCACCGGTATTCCTTTCTAGGCATAAGACTCAGTACTATGGCCGGTAGATCTCTCTCTCTCTAGCATATATTCCTTCAAATAAAATAGCATAAACAGTACGTGGTCTATAAGCATAAACGTGGTCTACAAGCACTTCAATTACGCGTCTAATGCCTTATTTGTTTCCCGCTCTCAGGTCCGAGTTTATTTAGGAACAGTGCATTGTAAGCAAAAGATCAGGCAGCATTGACTAATAATAAACACATTTATTTACACTCAAGACAAAAATATATCAGTTAAACGATGGGGAGGTTACTCTCTCTACCCTATCTGCTAATATTCATCGTTAAAAAAACTTCCCCTTGCAATTTTAAACAAACTACACAGCATAAATATTCAATTTACTTCTCTGCTCATTGATTAAAACTCTAAACTACTTATAAAGAAATTAACTTGTTATGCCAAGTAATCTCACAATTGTATTTCAATTACAAACAAACCAAAAGGCTTTCCTATAGACACTGCGTATACCTAGTACTTTAAATCTTATCAGTCCATCTAAATTATTTCTCCTAGATTACATAAAAGAAATATATAGTACTAAGGGGGCTATGCCCCCTATGGTGCCAATCCCCCCGTGTTCCGGACTGGTAGGCTGGTTCTCCTTGAATTCTGATGACTCGAATTTTGAAGAATTCGACATTCAGGGTAGCCCCTGAGTTTCAAAACGTTTCAAAAAACATGACATACAAAAAAGTGATATAACAAGGCTTATCATTTTATATATATTGGGTAGATAAAATGGAACAAACTCATATAGGCTCTGTTGTCTGTGTCGCGCACTCATTCAAGGTTCTGCACTAGAGTACTTTTCTTCCTTTCAGGCCCTGGATTTCTTCCACAGTGTCTCGCTTTACCGGCATCTCATCAGGATGGTGGCAGGGTTTGGAATGCAAATTTTTGGTACTCGATAGCTTTGGCACGAGGTTTCAGTGAATGGAGCAGATGTGATCTCGTCCAAGTGGTAGTGCAAGTCTTCCAGAGCTAAAGTTCGCTCTGCAGTTATTGGCTTTGTTGACCTCCCGCTGCATCATCATCATCTGATCTAGGGTGTCTACGGTATATCTATCGGCGATCCTCTTCATTCCCTCTGATCTCTGGCGTGACCATACCATATAGTCGTGTCCTAATTCTGACTGTGAATTTCCGATGTTCTCCTCTATGCCCTTTTATCTCCCCCTCTCCGGGACCTTGCACAAAGGGATTAGACCCCCGAAGAATTCGGCGTGAATCTTGATCTGTTATTAAAGCTGACCATTTCTTTCTTCTCCTAGTGCACTTCTAAAATCTGATTTGTTGGACAGCGGAACCTTGTTCTGCGGAGAGTTCCAAAGCACTTAGTTGAAACAATAACATACAGTTTCCAGTGACACAGCATTTTCTCTTGTTGTTACTAATTTTTAAACATTCTTTGTTTACTACATTTGAGTAGGTTAACTTAGAACAATAACATACAGTTTCCAGTGACACAGCATTTTCTCTTGTTGTTACTAGTTTTAGCTATTCTTTGTTTACTACATTTGAGTAGGTTGATTTCTCATCAGACTATATACATTTTTTATACAAAGTTTATTTTTACGACAGAAACGTTTGAGCTGAGACATCTGTAAAAATCAATGTAAAGCGCTTATAAAATTTTAAGCTACATCAAATTTTACACCGTATCTCGATTTTTTGCATAACATCGAACGCGATCTGTCGGGACTTTCTAGCGAACATGCTAATAAACTACGATTTGAAGTTACTGCTTCACTTTTTAAATGCAAATTACTGCCATTACTGCCATGTAATTTATCGAGTGCTGAAATCCGTTTGCTAACCTCATTAAGAAAAAATAGAAAATATCTCTTTCAAAAGCTGACAAAGGAAAAGCTTTAAGGAAAAGTAATGGATAAGACTGGTTATGAGAGGAAAGTAGACTGCCTTTTGCAAGATACCTCCACCTATCAAGAAATCAATCATAATCCTACAAAATTGTAAATTAAACAATTAAATAAACTCCTTGATGAAGTTGTTAGTTGGGATCAAAATACCGTGGACAAGTTGCGCACTTATTTTGGAAGAACTCATTTATATGGCCTTCCATAAATTCATAAAGAAAGTTATCCAGGAAGACACACCGTGAATTGTATTGACTCTTCCACTTATAGAATTGCTAAATTTCTGTTACGTTCATTAACTGCGCATACTGGACAATCTAGATCTTTCGTCAAAAATTTGACACATTTTCTCAAACAAATCAAGGATGTTCAAATACAAGAGTCTGACTTGTTAGTCAGTTTTGATATTGTTTCCCTCTTTACCAATATTCCGTTATCTGACACTGTCAATTTATTATATGATGATTACCCTCCGGATATTGCAAAGATGTTTGAATTTGTTATACATTCAGGATATTTCAGTTGGAAAAACAAGATCTATAAACAGGTTGAAGGTACTGCCTTGGGTAGCCCTTTGTCTCCACCTTTTGCAGACTATTTTTGAACGATCTGGAAGATACCTTGTTCTCATCCATTCATCCCCAACCCCCTGTTTGGTTTTGTTATGTTGAGGATGTCTTTGCTATTTGGCCGCATGCTGAAGAGGAACTTACTACACTCTTACAACAGATCAATAGCCTTCACCCATGCATTCAGTTCACCATGGAAACAGAAATGGCTGGTAGTTTACCTTTCTTGGACATCCTTCTTACACGCACAGCCTCTGGTAATTTATCAACCAGTGTTTATCAAAAACTAACCTTTACTGGCAGATACATTCTTCAAAAGTCTGCTCAGCACACCTCTCAAAAAATTGGTGTTATCAAGTCTTTAATTAATAGAGCACATAAAGTGTGCTCCTCTCCCTCAAGCTTACCACAAGAACTTTTCACTATCAAAAAGTAATAGAATTTAATGATTACAACCCTAATCAAATCCAGCAGATAATTGATTCCTATGTTCCAACACCTCGGGATTCTTCAGCAAACCGCAGGGTTCCAATCCCTTATATCTCTGGCATCTCAGAACCGATTGGCAGAATTTTGAAGAAGTATCATCTCATTCCCACATTTTCCTATCAACAAAATTTCTCACTCATTGCCATCTACAAAAGACAAACTGGCACCTCTATCATTAGCTTGTGTTTACCAGATACTGTGTGGATGTAATTTAATATACTTTGGACAAACAATCCATTCTGTGGGAAAAAAAGAATGAAGGAACATCAATATTATACACGAAACCTGAAAAGTCTGGTGTGGCACAACATGGTATTGACACTAAACACAACATCCAGTGGGATAAAACTTGTCTTCTCCATAGATTCAAGTTTAAATACGAATGCCTTTTCAAAGAAAGTTGCGAAGCCCTTTTACATTGGCCAAATTTGAATCAAAATGATTGTCTCTCTCTCCCAAAAGTTTGGGAGATTCTTATCTTATGTAACCATCGAAGAAATAATTTTTAAGAATTATTCAATAATATTTTATTAATATTAACTTCTAGCATGCGGCAACAATTTTTAATTGGTAATCACCCCAACTATTAGGTACTTTGTATTCCATTCCTTTGAACTGTTTGTTCTACACTGATGATGTACTGTTAATTTCAGTACGAAATATTTGTACCTTTATTTCATTAAAGTTAATTACTGTCGTTATCGTGTAATTTATTATCAGCAGAGGGATTGCTGACTGAACTTGCTACTGAATCCTCTGTTGTCAGTGTGCATGATGCATTGTTGCTAAATAGAAACCTTTTTACTTTATACTCGCTTGCGTCTTGTTTGAAAGTATAGTTGAAAATGTTATTTATTCCCTTATGGGATCATGGATGTATCTATGAACGGACGTAAGTCGAGGGATGACTGTACTGTTATATTTATATATGTTACACTTTAATCTTGTTTTATGCAGAATATTAACTTCTTTTTAATTTTTTTTTCAGTGTCACTTCTCATCAAGATGCAGTACAGTGTTACATAACCATTGCATCAACACCCCCATTACAGCCTTGTGTTGACTGCACTAATATGGAAGAAAAACATAGTAAAAAAGGTAGTATGCCATATTATGTTTATAACCACTAATCATTTTAAGTGGTAATCAGTAGTAACACAGTTGCACAAAATTGTCATGAAGATGCCACTACAAATCTGTATTTTAGTATAGGCATTAATGCACTAATGTAACATATATGTAACAGGATTGAAAGAGTTTGAATTAAAATGATTGTCTAATTGCTGGTTTAACTTAAATGCTGATTAATTTTGTAGAAAGTGAAAATCTACTTGGTGATAGTAAAGTATAATTGTCATCATTAATGTCATAAGTTCCCTCATGGAGTGATTGGGTTACTATGATAGCACTACATGATTAATGCATAACTTATTTTAACAGTATTACAACACCAAACGAACAAAATGATAAAAAAGATGTTTATTAACTTGCTTCATTTATTTGGTTTGGTGTCATAATGCTGGTAAAATAAGTTATGAATAATGTTCAACATCTGAGTTTGTCTATTAGACTACATGATTAAGTGTGCATTATTATTGATCTTTTATCAACAGTTTCCTCCAAATTAGTCTTACTTGTCACTGCACCAATTGTATCTAATATTTTGCTCTTCTAAAGTACTTCCGACTGAATCAGTCCACCAAGACTTGGTTGTCCTCTCTCGATATTTCCTTCTATCTTTGCATGAAACACCTGTTTTGCTAATATTTCCTCTTCCATTCTGTTTACGTTACCATACCATCTTAAATTAGCCTTGCTCACACTTTCAGAATGGTAACAATGTCAAGTTCCTTCTTAATGTCTTCATTTTTAATATGATTCTGCCATTGATGCAATCTATTCACTCTCCTAATTTTTCTCAGAACTCTCTTATCTGTGGTCAGGTGCTTTATTTCTAACCTGCCTCTCCGATTCCTAACTTAAAACTGGTTTGAACGCTGTCTTGTATACTTCTAGTTTAGTGTTTTAGCTAATTCCTTTCTTACTCCCTATAAATTTATTCAACTGGCACTCCACCATACCAACTTTGCTTATTCTGTTGTTTATGTCCATATTTCATTTGCCATCTTCACTAAAAACAGGGCCTAAATAGATTAAACATTTTACTTGTTTTATAGGATCTCCATTGAGAAATCATATGAAGTTTTATATGTTCCTGCCTATTTCCAAACTTGTTACTGCTATTATTCAATTGAGTAAGAGAATCCTCAATGTGTTTAGGAGTACATCATCATCAATATAAACAAAGAACTAAATTTAATATCTCAGATTCTAATATTAGTTTTAATGCCACTTTCTTTCCTAATGCAATCCATATAGAGGATGAATAAGAGTAGATATAATGTGCATCCTGATTTTACATCAAAACATCTTCCCGTATTTCCTTCAATTCTAACTGCTGACTTGCAACTTAAATATAGAATATATATATTGCTGTCTATAATGTTCATTTACTCCACATAATTGTAGTGTTTTAGAAGGCTTTTCTTTGGACACCTTGTTATATGCCTTTTCCAGATCTACAAAACTTAAATATCGATCCTTGTTATGTTATGATGATTTCTCAAATATTCGTCATAAAGTGAAAATCTGATCTTGACAACCTCTATTTTGCCTGAACTTCGCTTGTTCTTCTCTTTGTTTCTCTTCTGCAATTTTTCTCAGCCTCTTCCAGTTAAGATTTGCATAAATCTTAACTGGAACATTTTACAGAGAAATTCCTCTGTAATTCTCATATTCAGCTTTATTCTGTTTTTTTATAGGGAACTATGAGAGCTGTACTCCAGTCATCTGAATTGGAACTTCTGACCAGGTTCTCTGAATTATGCAGTGTAGCCACTGCAAAACTTTTATACCTCCATATTTAAGCATTTCTGGTTAATTCTACATTTCAAGTTTTTGATGATTTTTTTCTATCTCAAGTATTGATATGTATTCCTGTTTGCATTTCTCTTGAAAATTTTCCTATGCTGTTCTGTCACTTCTTGTTTTGTTTAACAGTCTTTCAAATACTTACTAGACATCTATGATATTTTTATCTTCAGTTTCATTTCATCTTTATCATCTTTGATTCCTTTTAAAGTATTCTTTCCTTATTTTTAAGCTTTTTCAATAACTTCCAAAAACGTTTTTGCCACGTTCCTGATATTTACCTTCTATAGTCTTACCAAAGTTTTTCCATGATTTTTGTTTAGCTACTCTTTACACATATCATAGCTCTCTCACATTTTTCTTTGTATTCTTTTTAGGTCATCTGCCGACTTATTTGCTAGGAACTTTTGGTATATTTTCTTCTCTTTTAGAACTGCTCTTTAAACATCTTGGTGTTCTTATTTTTCTATTCTTGCTGACAACTTCGCAACATGCTTCCATAGGTGAATCAGTAAATGTTTTCTTCAAAGTTTGCCACTGAGACTCCAAGATTTGATTCTTGTGTTGAAGTGTTTAATTTTTTTTGAATAACGTTGGTTTAGTTGAGGATATAGTTCACTTCTAAAAGCTGCGCAACTTTAATTCATTTTAAAACTTCTTTACACGTTATTCTTATCAATACGATATTCATTTTCATCCTGCTTAAAAATAAGTGATGATCACTTTCAAATCCTGTTTATACTGTTGTATCCTTAACCAGCATGAAGATATCATCATCATCATCCACAATGACATATTCATTGAGGCTTTTCTTATTTCTTATGTCTTTTCTCCATGTGAAATTGTACACATCTTTATGATGGAACATCATGTTAGTAATGATTAGTCTGTATCTTGAGCATAAATCCAGCAGATGATTATGATTAGCCTTTACCCTTGTACCGCAGTGGCAGTCAGAATGGCATCATTGTCAAGCTCACGGGATGGAGGTCCAAACCATAAATGTAGATTCCTGGGAAAATGTACTCCTTATATAACACCCCGCACAAACAGTTATTGAAAGCAGACTTAACTGAAATTACAACACAAACCAAGCAGTACTAGTAGTAGGAGACTTAAGCACTAAGCATACAACCTGGAACAGCAACAGTACTACAAACCAAAACATAGAACCCTCAATGACTTTGCTGCCACCAGGAACATCATGATTCTAGGACCTCCAGAACCCACATACTATAGCATGGCAGGACTTTCTGATTGGTACTCCTATAGTGTTTGCCATAGAATGGGAATGCCAATATGTCAAATTTTGTTTCACAAATCATTTCAATCATGTCTGATTAAATCAAATTGGGCAGTATGACAGTTATACTTCTTACTCACCTGACTTTACCAGCTAAGCACATAACTTAAACTACTCCTATACAAGATGCTAATCAGGCCAGTCCTGTCCTATGGCTCACTCCCCACCCACCCTGGAGTCTGATGGTAGATTCAAACATAACAAACTACACATAATCGAAAACAAATGTTAATGGCGTTCAATGTACTGTGGCTCATAAGAAATATAACTACTTTACCAAGAACTTTCCTTTGTGAAAGGATTGCAAAAACTAATGAGACCTCAATAAAAGTCAAAACCAGTTGGAATTGTGACCCTTCCCATGATTCATAGCGATATAGAAGTCCAGAATGAAGTATGCTTTGCATTATGAATCACTAACTGCTGCTTATACCCAACTGGACCGACTCCATGAAGACATGTTCATTAGAGAAAGAATAAAGCCTATAAAAGATACTACCAGATAATGGCCATGCAATTCTGCCAACTCCTCATTAAGGCTATACTAAGCTAGTCCAAAATGCACTTAAACAGTATAGGAATGAACAATGGGGGGAAAAAAAAACTTATATCCATCAAACTGGAAGACCATTGCCTTTGGAGACTACTTAAACTGTACTCCGGTTGAGTAGTCAGTAGTAGACCATAAACCGCTTCCCCCCCTCTCCCCCATACAATACCTACAGGGCATTGTATACACAGACATAGATAAAGCAGAAGGACTCACAGACAGCCTGAAAAACCAGTGTAGACCAAATTATGAAGACACAGATCTAAACTTTGTACAGAAGGTTCATTGACTTGTTTGTCATGTACTGAATCACTCTCCCACTCTGGTAGAAGTCCACTGAACCTTGCCAGCAGAAATCACCATCATCAAATTCCTGCCATGTACCCTCAAGGGGTGTACAGGATATGACAGTACTACATTAAAAAATTACATCATTACTAACTTCCTATCTACAATTTTCCTCCAAATCAGTCTGTTACTTGTCAAGACTCCAACATTATCAGATCTTATATTTCTATCATCTAAGGCACTTTGTACCGTATCAATCCACCTATATCTTGGTCTTCCTCTGGGTCGTTTTCCTGCCAACCTGGCAGAGAACACTTGTTTTGCTAACCTTTCCTCTCCCATTCTACTTAAGTGACCATACCATCTGAGATTAGCTCTGCTAACGCATTCCTGGATGCTGACAATGTCAAGTTCTTTCCTAATATCCTCATTTTTAATATGATATTGCCATTGATGCCATCTGTTCACGCCTCTAATCTTTCTCAGGACTCTCATATCTGCGGTCTCTAGTCTTTGGTCAAGTGTTTTACTTCTGACCCAGCTCTCAGATCCATAAGTTAAAATTGGTTTGAACACAGTCTTGTATACAGCAAATTTAGTGTTCTGACTAATTTCTTTCTTATTCCATATAAATTTATTCAATTGACTTCCCACGATACCAGCTTTACTGATTCTGTTGTCTATTTCTATATTTAGTTTACCATCTTCAGTAAAAATTGTGCCTAAGTAGCTGAAATGTTTTACTTGTTCCACAGGTTCTGCATTCACAACACAGTTGACATTTTCAATGATTCTGCCTATTTTCATTGTCTTTGTCTTTTTATTGCTGACCTTCATACCATATCTATTACAACAGCTATTCAATTTAGTGAGAGAATCTTGCAGACTTGTAGCGGATTTATTTAGAAGTATAACATCATCCGCATAAAGCAAAGAGCTGACATTAACATCTCCAATTTTGATATCAGGTTTAATACCACATTCCTTCATAATGTGATCCATATAGATAATGAATAGCAGGCAGGATAATGTACATCCTTGTCTCACACCAGATTTAACATTAAACCATCTTCCTATACTTCCATCAATTCTAACTGCTGACTTACAACTCAAATAAAGACTAAGTATTGCTTGATATAATGCCCCATTGACACCATATAACTGCAGCGCATTGAATAGCTTCTCTCTTGGCACCTTGTCATATGCCTTTTCCAAATCGACAAAACTTAAATACAGATCTTTGTTATATTCCCATGCTTTCTCGACTATTTGTCGTAAAGAAGATCTGATCCTGACAGCCTCTATTTGGCCTGAATCCAGCTTGTTCTTCACCAAGCTTTTCTTCCACAATTCTTCTCAACCGTTTCTCAAGTATACTTGCATAGATCTTGCCAGGAACACTCAGTAGGGAAATACCTCTGTAATTCTCACATTCAGTTTTATTTCCCTTTTTATATATGGGTACTATGAGAGCTCTACTCCAATCATCGGGAATTCGTCCCTCTGTCCAGGCTTTCTGAACTATGCAGTGCAGCCACCGTAAGACTCTTATACCACCATACTTCAGCATTTCTGGTCGAATATCATCTACTCCTGCTGGCTTTCCACATTTCAAGCCTTTGATGGCTTTTTCTACTTCAAGTATGGATATGTATTCCTGACTGCATGCCTGGTCAGTGTTTTTTATCACTGTGCTGTCATCACTGCTTGTTTCATTTAGCAGTTTTTCAAAGTAATTACTCCATACCTCAAGGATATCTTTTTCTCCTGTTTTCATTTCACCTTTATCATCTCTAATTCCTTTTACAGCACTCTTTCCTCCATTCCTAAGCTTCTTCAACAACCTCCAGAATATTTTGCCACCTTCTTGATATTTATTTTCTATATTCTTGCCAAAGTCCTCCCATGACTTTTGTTTAGCTAGTTTTACACACTGTTTAGCTTTCTTACATTTGTCTCTGTATTCTGTAAGAGTAAAAGCTGACTTATTTGCCGGGAACTTTTGATATGCTTTCTTCTTTTCCTTCACTGCCTCTTTAACTTCCTGTGTCCACTAAGGAGTTCTGATTTTTTTATCCTTGCACACAACCTCACCACATGCCTCTCTGGCAGAATCAATCAATGTTTTCTTCAGAGTTTGCCACTGAATCTCCAAGGCTTGATTCCTGTTCTCAAACTCTTTCATTTTCTTTTCAATAATATTTCTGTATTTTAGTCTACAGTTTACATCTGAGAGCTGCTCAACTTTTATTCGCTTTAAAACTTTCTTACATGTTATTCTTTTCAATATGAAATTCAATTTTATCCTGCTCAAGACTAAATAGTGATCACTTCCAATTTCAAATCCTCTGTACACTCTGGTGTCCTGCACCAGGGAGAAAACATCACTATCAACAATAACATAGTCAATGAGACTTTTCTTATTCCTAGCCTCTTCTCTCCATGTGAATTTGTGCACACAGAAATCACCAATATAATGAAAAACCTCAATTACAAAATAAAAACACTTGGTCCAGATGCCATAACCTATAAATTCATTAAGCTACTAACCTCATAAAGCCATCATGCATCTAGTCACCATCATCAATGCAATACTGAAATTTCAATGCTTCCCTCCCTAAAAAATGGCAAGATATAATTCCAGTACTCAAATCAGGAAAAGCAACAAAACCTTTCCCACAAAATTACCAACCCATCAGTCTTCTCTCTATCTTAGGAAAAATAGCAGAAAAAGTCATTTTATTGAGACTTCAAGAAACAACAGATATGGAAAACATTATACCTGAAAAGCAGTTTGGATTTCGTCATGGACACAGCACAGTACAACAAGTTCAAAGAATAGTTGAATATATTATCACTGGATAAAGTTGGAGACAGTACATGGCTGCTGTTTTTTTGGACATTGCAAAAGCTTTTGACAAAAAATGGTTATGAGCTTCTCTACAAACTCATTAAAGCAGAATTCCCAATCAACATGATTCAAGTCATTAAATCTTATCTTGGCAATAGAAAACTACAAGGTAAATTAAGTTAAAATCAACAACATCCAATCTTGACAAAGGACAGTCTTGGCAGGCATTACCCAAGGTTCCCTACTAGCTCTTTTCCTATTCACTATTTACACTGCAGTTATTCCCAGAAATTTTACAACCATTGCAGCACTATATGGCAACAACACAGCCATCATGTCAAGATCACTGTGCCTACATTTAGCCATCAGATGACTTAAAGAAGCCATCATCTCCATTCTAGAAACATGGTTAGTAACCTATTCTCTACTGAACCATCATAGTAAATTAAGTGCAGGGAACAAATTATTCCTGTATGAGACTGCAATCGGGGACCAATTCTAACTTTTGCTCCACTGGCCTGAAGCCACACAGCTCATGGTAACATTCAAAGGCTACAGACTATCTTGGTATTTCTCTGGCAAGAGTCAAATATCTTGGTGTATATTTAGATCAAGGTCTGCAATTTGTTGACCATACAAAGTTTATATGTTCCAAAGCTATTTGACAAACCTATTCTCTATTGAACCATCATAATAAATTAAGTGCAAGAAACAAATTAGTCCTGCATCAGACTGCAATCAGGCCATTTCTAACTACAGCTTTTCTGGCCTGGAGCCATATGGCTCATAGTAACATTCAAAGGCTACAGACCAGCTTAAACTTGATCCTAAATGCTCCATGGTACATAAGAAATGAACAGCTCCACTGAGAAACTAACATCCTGAACATCACTACTTACTTGTGCTCTTTAGCTGCTAAATTCTTCTCAGATGCAACCATCCATCCTAATCCACTAATCTGGCAAGCAACAGACTACAACAAAAAAAGACAGCTACAAACACAGATCCCCCCCCCCCAAAATCCTGCTCACCTAAGCAGGATTGCTTTTGGTCATCTTTTGGGCACAAATATGTCTGTCCCTAAAGGGTGAGATTAAATGCTCATTAAACCATCCAGCACAGGTGAGATACTTCATGCACAAACTTTGTGTGTGAAGTATCTACTGGTATATAGGGGCTTCTGACTTCCTGTCAGTTGCCTTAACATCTCATAATGCAAAGCAGACTTCCTTTCAGATGTATATAATGTTATGCAGTAAAAGAAACTAAGGCAGTTTACAGGACATCAAAAGCCACCATCTACTAGTAGCCTGGTCATGAAGATACTTCATGCACAAACTTTGTTTGCTTGTGCCTTGTATAGGATTAAAACAATAATAGAATTTCTTGACTCTTATAATTTGTTGATGAACAGCACTCCTGTTTGTTGATATAAAAGATATATTATAATTGATGAAATTTTTAATGGTGAATGAAAGAACTTTAGTTGAAATGTCCAGTCTACATTCTTTGTTGAGGTAAACATCATATGTTTTCTGTTTGTTTTGCAGAACACCCAGCTTAATAACTTATAGCTACTAAGGGATGCTTAAGGATCAGAGCTGTATAACTGGGTGGTCTCCTCCTATGTAGTCTTTTTAAGGAATGTGCAGAACCAACTTCTTTCGAACGAATGAGGACAGACTGGCAATTGGGAATTCAGCTGACCAAATTGTATTCTTATTGGCTTAAACCATAGTGCAAAATGATGATACGACATGACAGAATTTCATGCTGGCTGGGCATCACCTAGTTAAACAAGTCTCCTGTGTTTTTGTCAGGGAACCAGAGTAAACAGCGAAAATCACTACTGAAACAAATTTCAGAACACATTCTAATTCAACATCAATGAGTTCAAGATTGGTACTATCAACGTTGGGAAAGAAATGGGAACTAACAGAAGAATTGGATAGGTACCAGATTGACATAATGGGTGTGACTGAAACAAAGAAGACAAAGACAGGTGAGATCTTTTTAATCAACAAATACAATATGTTATATTCAGGCAATAATAATAAGAGAAAAGGGGAGTAGCTATAGTATTAATCACTAAATATGAGGATAATCTTCTTCAGTGGCAGGCAATATCAAGTAGAGTGATGTGTGCAGATATCACAATTGGGAACTAGACAGTGAGACTTATTTGTGCCTATCCCACAGAAGGTTCTATTAAGGAAAAAGTGGAGGAATTTTTTGAAGCATTAGACACAAATTCTTATCAGATGCTACCATCCATCCCAATCCACTGATCTGGCAAGCAACATACTACAATAAAAAAGACAGCTACAAGCACCGGAAAAGTTGGTCCTTTTGGAGATCTGAACAGCAGAGTATGAAATGACTACCAGACATATGATACTCGTATAGAAATGTGTTTGGAAAATTTGCAGAAAAGCAAAAAGCTTATAATAATAGTAAATGCCTGGTGGATTTCTGTTCAGGACATGGATTAGTTATTACTATCGTTATGTTCCAACATAAAAATGTGCACAAATTCGCATGGAGAGAAGATGCAAGAAATAATTGGAGTATCATTGACTATATTATGGTTGATAGCAATGTTTTCCCACTAGTTTAAGACACAGGGATATACAGAGGTTTTGAAATTGAAGTGATCATCATGAAGTCTTAAGCAGGATAAAATTAAATTGAATTTCATATTGAAAAGAAGAGTATGTAAGAAAGTTTTAAAATGAATCAAATGTGAGCAGCTTTCAGATGTGAAGAAGGAGTTTGAAAACATGAACTAAACCTGAGAGATTTAATGGTAAACTCCGAAGAAAACATTATTTCAGCCAAAGAGGCATGTAGTAAGGTTATCTACAAGGATAGAAAAATCAGAACTTCATGGTAGACTCGGAAAGTTAAAAAGGAGTTAAGGAAAAGAAGAAATCATACTGAAAGTTGTCAGCTTGTGCTCTTAGAGAATACAGAGATAAAAGTAAGAAAACAAAGCAGTATGTAAAACTAGCTAAACAAAAGTCATGGGAAGATGTTGATAAGAACATAGAAAATATCAGGAAGGTGGCAAAATATTCTGGAGGCTATTGAAAAAAACTTAGAAATGGAGGAAAGAGTACTGTAAAAGGAATCTGAGATGATAAAGGTGACATGAAAACTGGAGATAAAGATATCCTCGATGCATGGATTAATTACTTCAAAAGATTGCTAAATGAAACAAGCTGTGACAGCACACTGATAGAAAACACTCAGTAGGAATGCAATCAAGAATACATATCAATACTTGAAGTAGAAAAGTCATCAAAAACCTGAAACGTGGAAAGGCAGCTAGACTAGATGATATTTTACTAAAAATTCTCAAGTATGGAGGTATAAAAGTCTTACAGTGGGGCTGCATAGTTCAGAAGGCCTGAACAGAGGAACGAATTCCAGATGATTGGAGTGGAGTTCTCATGCTGCCTATCGATAAAAAGGGAAATAAAACTGAATGTGAGAATTACAAAGGTATTTCCCAACTGAGTGTTCCTAGTGAGAGTTATGCAAGTTTATTTTGAAATGGCTAAGAAGGATTGTGGAAGAGTAGCTTGGTGAAGAACAAGATGATTCAAGTAAAATAGAGGTAAGGATCAGATTTTCAATTTAAGACAAATAGTTGAGAAATCTGGGAATAGACCATGGATCTGTATTTAAGTTTCATAGATCTGGAAAAGTCATATGACACGATGCCCAAAGGAAAGCTATTCAGAACACTACAGTTGTATAGTGTTAATGGGACATTATATCAAGCAATACTTAGTCTTTATTTGAGTTGTAAGTCAGCAGTTAGAACTAAAGGCTGTACAGGAAGATGGTTCGATGTTAATTCAGGTGTCAGACAAGGGTGTACATTATCTCCTCTTTTATTCATCATCTACGTGGATCACATTATGAAGGAAAGTGGTATTAAATCTGATATCAAAATTGGTGATGTTAATCTTAGCTCTTTACTTTATGCAGATGATGTTATACTTCTGAATAAATCCTGTACAAGTTTACAAGATTTCCTGACCAAATTGAATAACTGTTGTAATAAATTTGGTATGAAAATCAGTATGAAAATAAAAAGACAATAACAATGAAGTAGGCAGAAACATTGAAACCATCAACTGCATCCTGAACAGAACCTAAAAAACAAGTAAAACATTTCAGATACTTAAGTATAGTTTTTAGTGAAGATGTCAAATTAAATATGGAAATAGATAAGAGAATTAGCAAAGCTGGTATGGTAGGAAACTAACTGAATAAATTTATATGAAATAAGAGAGAAATGAGTCAACACACTAAATTAATACAAGACAGTGTTGAAACCAATTTTAACTTATGGAACTGAGAGCTAGGTTAGAAATAACACTTGACCACAGATATGAGAGTTCTGAGAAAGATTAGGAGAGTGAACAGATGGCAGTATCATACGGAAAATGAGGATATTAATAAAAAACTTCAGATTGTTAGCATTCAGGATTGTGTTAACAGAGCTAATCTTGTGGTGCTGTCACTTAAACTGAATGGGAGAGAAAAGATTACCAAAATAAGTGTTCCTCTCCAGTCTGGAAGGAAAAAGACTCAGAAGAAGACCAAGATCTAGGTGGATTGATACAGTAAAAAGTGCCGTGGAAGCATATATAATATATGCAAATATAAGATATGATAATTTATCTTGATAGATAAACGATTAATTTCGAGGAATTGAAAGTTAATAATGATGTAACTTTTCATGTTAGCCTTGTGGCTATGCGTTTTGCAACTATATGCCTGGGGATGGAGTGTCCTAGGTTTGATTCCCGTCGACTTGTGTACGACTGCCCAAGGTACCAATTTCACGGTGTTGGCCTACAGGACATCCACAAGGTGATGGATGAGGCCTTGAATTGGCTTTCCAGCCTGGACCTTGACCTGTAGTTGGTATGGTGGTGGCAGTGGTTATGAAGGAAACAGAAGATCACGGTCCCGTCTCACCACGAAAACGTTATTCTCGTAGTCTCTCATAGTCCTCGTCATAGTATCAGCAGAACTCCTCCTCATGTTAGAAGATGATGATACAATGTGAAATAGGCCTCCTCTAATGGATCAAGTTTTCTCACACAAGACATAACTGCTCTCTACTTAAACCTCGGATACAGCTACATTTATGTTGCGAAGTGTTGTGAGAACATGCAGCCTTGCCATACTTGTTGCAGCAGGATGATAATTGTCCCTGGCTTGATTATGACAAGTTACTTTTGCTTTATTTAAAAAAAAAAAGGAAAGACTTAGAAAGCAGGTTGTGCCTTTTATGTAATGAACTTTTATATGTTAAGATTTTCATCATTTGTTTCTGGAAATTGTGATTGTATTTTTCACTTCCCAGTTTCATGTAGCCATAAGCATAAATAAATAAGATTCCTGTCGACGATATGAGTGGCTTAAGGATCTTCCTCAGCCATAGCTAAGTTAGCCAGTCTTGGGCATGGACGGCAGGGTCTTCTTCCTGGATACAGCCATAGGATATAGTATGGCAAGGAAGGCAACAGGAAGCCACCTTGCTCATAGTCATTTCCCTAGATGGTGTGCATATAGCTGCCCCTAAACAGCTGAAAGACTATAACCACAACAACTTTTCATGTAGTGTTATCATAATATCCTGTACACTTCTCTGAGGGTACATGTCAAGAATTTGATGTTGATGAGAACATATAGCATAGAAATTCTTTGATATTTAATAATAATAATAAAAAAATGTCTTAAAAATGAATTATGATAAGAGTTTTCTAACTGTGAAAAAATTTAATGCTATAATATGAGTAAAATTGAAGTAGAGGGAATATATAAAACATGTGAGTATATAAAAATAGCAGTTTTAAACCACAAAATCAACTTTCAACTCATTTATTAGTTCTGTGTATAACTAGTTCATCATCATGACATTCATGATATGTACTTTCAAGGTATGAACAGACTACTGTGATAGTACAACATGAAAAAGTTTACATTATCTGTCTTTCCTATCAGCCATTTTAATCCAAACTAATTTGGAGGCCCACTCAGTCAGCAACATGCTTATCATAATGAGTATTGAAGTTATTTACACTATCTGCATTCACAATGCACCCAGGCAGTGCATCCCACTCATTAACAACTCGCCATGTAAAAAATCTACTCTTCACTCCTCTCTTCACCACATCCCTGTACAACTTCCAGGGATGGCCCCCCTCGTTCTTCCCATCTTAACATCCACTCTTTTTATAATTTCTTCTGTATTAATCTGATAGAATCCCTTAACCAACTTGAAGGTCTCTATCATATCTCCCCTCTTTTCCCCCTATCCACCAACCTCTGTAATCCACATTCTCTCAAACGCTCTTCATAACCAACACTCCAGAGTCCTGATATCACTTTGGTTATTCTTCTTTGGACTCTCTCTAGTGTTTCTGCATCACAGTGAAAAGTAGGTGACTAAATCTGAGCACAATAGTCCATATGTGGTGTGACCAATGCCTTATATAGATGCACTACCTCCTTATCCCTACATGTCAATGTACTTTTTATCATAGCAGCAATACGTGCGATGTGCCCTCAGAACTTGCATTTATTAGCATTAAAACTGTGACCCTACTCATTTGTTCAAGCTAAAAACTATTAAAATCTTCCTGTAGAGAAACATCAGTATACTCCTGATAATTCCATCTAACTTGCATCATCAGCAAACATTTGAACATCCCCAGTCAATCCACATGAAATATCATTAACAAATAAGTTAAACAGTAGGGGCCCAAGAACAAAACCCTGAGGCATGCCACTGGTCACCTTCCTTTTCTGAGACGGTTCCATCTTACACAAATTGCTGGTATTGTTCAGAGCCAATCTCCAATCCAAAATATGATTCTGTCTGTCAGGATTCCAATATTGTCATATCTTACGTTTTCGTCTTTTGAACCACTTGTTCAAAGTGGTTCAAAAGCCTGCCACTTCTACCAGCATTGCTTATTCAGTTATTTTCTTATTTAATTTGCCATCTTCACACAATTTTTAAATTGTGCCTTTAGACTGAAATGTTTAATTTGTTCTGTACATTCTTTATTCAGTATACATCTGATGTTCTCAGTGTGTTTCTGTCTATTTTTATAGTTTGTCGTTTTATTCCTGCAATAAAAATAATAGGTATATGTAAGCAAAAAAGTTTGCACATGAAGTAAACTTACTTTGCAACCTTATTCCACATGCAAACTTTTGCTTATACTTGGATAAAGGATTAAATAAAGAATATAATTTCTTGTTGCCTTTAATTTATAATATAACCAAGTGTAAAAAATTATTAATAATAGGTATTTTTTTACACAGCTCTCCACATGAAAAGTTTATTTGTAAACCTTTAATATATTTGTACCATGGATGGGCTAAGGATTTTTTTCCCCATTTTTATTTAATTTTGTGTTGCTTTTTTTTTACATAGCCCGGAAATCCTGCACTAAAGTGCAAAAGTTCATCTTAGAACTTTTTTTCAAGCCTCTAAAAAGGCTGGGTGGTGGTGGTGGTGGTCACCCACCCACAGTGAAAATCATCTTCCACCTAAAATCACAAGCATCCATGCCCACAGCAAGATTTGAATTCATAGCCTGTTGGGTTGGAGAGTGGATACACTAACCACTTGGTCAACCAGTGTAGGTATATCTGAATATAAATGTGAATATGTGAAGTTCATGTTGTTGCCACTGTAAATGGTCTTATGTCTCATGGTGGAAGGCCAATCATAATTAGTGAATATTTAAAGAATAGTTTAGTGCTGAACAGCCTCTGAAAAATTGAATGGAGTGAATCACAATATACCAAAATTATCATACACATAAAAGCTAAACTATTTATAGAACATAACTCGTCACTTCCAAAACTAAAAGTAAATTTTCAGAATCTTCTTTAAGCATCCAAACAATGATTTTAATATGATAAGTAAAATTTTCATAGATTGATTTTCTTCAACTGCTGAAAATGTTCTAATACATTTAGCAGCAAAAGTAATGGAGGTATTACTTCTTCTTCTTTTCTCAAAAGATTAGGTGTGTTTAAACATGATATTTATCTTGAATATGACGTAGTGAAGAAATACATTTTTTTCACAAATTTTTAAAGATTTCATAAGCCAAAAGCATAGGATTTGGAGACTGTAATAGTTATTTTCTTTAAACATTATGTAATAGAGAACAGAAAGTTCGAAAATCTGCATATAGTTTTGCAAGTAGTGAAAACATTTACTGAAAATTCTAAATAAATGCAGATTTTTTTTTGTTGAGTTATGTCTGTGTATACATATTTCTATGTGTGTTTCATTTACATTTAAGTTGCATGTATTATTAGATCATCCTGTTTCATGTTTTTTTTTTATTATTCTTGTGAATCTTTTCTGAAAATTTTTTTATACTTTTTTTATATTTGTTTATTATTATTATTATTATTACTTCACATCTCCGGGAGTCCAAGGACTCATCGAGAGAGGGCGCCTACTCTACAGCACTGTCTCCACCAACTACAAAGAGCTGCAACTACACCAACGGCATCTACCACCAACCACTACTATTTTCGCAGACAATCACAAACATCCATGCCCACGGTGGGATTCAAACCCACAGCCTTTTGGCTGGAGAGCGGATATGCTGACCACTCGGCCAAACCAGGCCGGCATTATGGGAAAGGCTACTATCCAAACTTCTGTTTTTTTATATTTTCAAAAAAAAATTTTTTTTTTATGTTGCTCCCACCCACAAAAGGTTATTTGCAAACCTATAATACATTTTGTACTGTGGATGGGGTAAGAATTTTTTTGCTATTTTTATCAATTTTATATTTTTTTTGTATTTTAATTTTATTTTTCTCATAATCTGGAAACCCTGCTCTAGAGACCAAACGTGGAACTTTTTCAAGCCACTTCAGGCCTCCAGTTAGTGGGGTCATGGTCTAACACTGGGCGATGAAATTCATCTCCTACCTAAAGACAATCACAAACATCCATTCCTATGGCAGGATTCAAAAAGATCAGGTATGCTAATTACTTGGCCAATCAGGCTGGTAGACTGGTTTTGACCAGTCAAAAAGGGTCTTTATGACAGTATTTTTATAGATAGATAAATAAGTTGGTGAAAGTGATCATACAGTTTTTACTTAGGAAGTGACATTGTATATAAGAGCTTTAGTTGAGAAGGGGTATGTGTGAAACTATAAGTCAGATGATTTATAATAAACTGAGAAGGTATCTTGAGGCATTGCTTTGACTTGAGAAACTGCATTGTAGAGGAATCAAATCAACAGTGTATGGGAGTTAAATGGATAAATAACACTCTAAAATGAGCAAAATAAAAAAGAGGATATTGTGGATCCAGTATTGTGAGAGGAGTAATGATGATATTCTTGAGTGCTATAAAGAGCCAGCGATTATTACTAGATTATGAAAAGAAGTTAGCAGAACAGGCCAAAGGAAATCAGCAAGAATTTTATCACTGTGTAGTAAGTAAAAGGAAGAATGACCATGAAAGAATAACCTTAGTGAATGTGAAGGGTATCTAACACTTTTATACCCTTTACATTCACATTCACTGTGGTTATTCTTTCATGGTCATTCTTCCTTTTACTTACTACACAGTGATAAAATTCGTGCTGATTTCCTTTGGCCTGTTCTGCTAACTTCTTTTCATAATCAAGTAATGCTTTCCTTGCTGGCTGTCACTCTCCTAGCTTGCTTTTTATAGCAATCCAGAATATCATCACTACTCCTTGCAATACTGGATCCACAGCATCCTCTTTTTTTATTTTGCTCATTTTAAAAAAATAACTGAGTTGTTGATTAATTTTGATGCTATATATTAGAACACAGACCAATGAGTAAATAATTAATTATTGACTTATTGCTGATGTTTTGCTTCAGCATCTTCAGAGCACAAAAAACAGTTTATCACAATGTGCGAGACAACAACAATCTGGTGTAACAATGGGACTAGTTGGAATAATTGTAGCTACAACACAGACTAAAGTCCTAATTAGGCACCCTCTCTCTCTCTCTCTCTCTCTTTCTATATATATATATATATATATATATATTTAAAACGAGAAAGAAAGAAAGCAGGTATTAGTTATGTCTTAAGATGACTGTCTCCCAAATCGTAAGCAAATTTATACAGCCATACTTGTTGAGGTTCGGAGTATATTTCAAGGCTTCTGTTGATTCTAAGAATGGTTCCAAGTATGGCTGTATAAATTTGCCTAAGATTTAAGAGACCGTCATCTTAAGACATAACTAATACCTGCTTTCTTTCTCTCTCTCTTTTTTTTTTTTTTTTTTTACACGGAGGGACTTAAGTTTTTGTATAATAGATTTAGTTTAATCCTTTATCCCAGTGAGAGCAAACAAAGTTTGCGCCTGAAAATATCTTCAGGACTAAATATAGTGTTGTACTATCTTATCCAGTAAGTAGTGCAACACCAAGGCGACTCGTGGCAAAGGTGGAGCAAGCTACCAGGCACTTCTAACCCAGTATCTCCCATAATGCAAAACACATTTCCTATGTGGATATGTATACTGTTATGCATTAAAGGGATTGGCCATCTACCCAGACTAGTTTCGACCTTTATTGAGGTCTCTTCAGTGGGAGCCAGGCCCAGAGCTGGAGATACCAGGCAGAAGCAGTAGCAAGTCATCTGTGCCTATGGGAGTTGCCAAAAGGTTTATCACCTTTTTTTTTAAAAATTACTCTGGATTTAGAGAAAGATGTTGAAAATTTATTTATCACTAGGTTAGACTATAATAGATTTAGTTTAATCCTTTATCCCAGTGAGAGCAAACAAAGTTTGCGCCTGAAAATATCTTCAGGACTAAATATAGTGTTGTACTATCTTATCCAGTAAGTAGTGCAACACCAAGGCGACTCGTGGCAAAGGTGGAGCAAGCTACCAGGCACTTCTAACCCAGTATCTCCCATAATGCAAAACACATTTCCTATGTGGATATGTATACTGTTATGCATTAAAGGGATTGGCCATCTACCCAGACTAGTTTCGACCTTTATTGAGGTCTCTTCAGTGGGAGCCAGGCCCAGAGCTGGAGATACCAGGCAGAAGCAGTAGCAAGTCATCTGTGCCTATGGGAGTTGCCAAAAGGTTTATCACCTTTTTTTTTTTTTAAAAATTACTCTGGATTTAGAGAAAGATGTTGAAAATTTATTTATCACTAGGTTAGACTATAATAGATCTAGTTTAATCCTTTATCCCAGTGAGAGCAAACAAAGTTTGCGCCTGAAAATATCTTCAGGACTAAATATAGTGTTGTACTATCTTATCCAGTAAGTAGTGCAACACCAGTGAGAGCAAACTTTGTTTGCTCTCACTGGGATAAAGGATTAAACTAAATCTATTATAGTCTAACCTAGTGATAAATAAATTTTTAAGTTTTTGTGTTGTAACTACAATTATTCCAACTAGTCCCATTGTTACACCAGATTGTTGTCTCGCACACTGTGACATACTGTTTTTTGTGCTCTGAAGATGCTGATTAGAATATCAGCAAAATATCAGCAATAAGTCAATAAATTAATTATTTAGCTATCAGTCTGTGTTCTAAAATATACTGTCAAAATTAATAAACATCTATGACAAGCACATAACCCTTTCTACACGCTTGAAAATAGCTGAGTTGTGAAATGATCACTTTAATAAGGGTATATATTCCAAGGATACCCATTATATTAAAGTGTTAAATCTCTTACAAGAGCTTAACCCAAATACAGCAGTTGGACTGCAACACATGCATGATTCCTAATAAGTGCGGAGATAATTCTGTTATATAAGGCTGGAGCTAAGACTAGTGCAGCAAATTCTAGACCAGTTACTGTTTCTAGTGTGGTCATCAAGGTACTGGAAAGGCTGGTTAGGAATTACATCCAGAGGTAGGTAGATAACACCAGGATCTCCAAAGAGAGAAAGGCATGGTTTTGTTAAAGGTATGTCTTGCTTTAGTAAGCTACTCATGTTCAATAGAGAGAGATAGCAGAGTTGGATAAGGGTGATGGATATTTCTGAATTTTGCCAAGGTATTTGACAGGGTTCCACATATAAGATTGTCATACAGTGAAGAGGATGGATATACAGAATAAACTTGTGACATAGATAGAAGAGTGTCTGACAGACAACTATCAGAACATGATGTAAAGTAGTGCTGAATCTATGAGGAGGATGATGACCAGTGATGTACTACACATTTCTGTACTTGAGCCATTGTTGTTTAACATTTATTAATGATATTGGGGAGGATCTTGAGTGTGATATCCAGTTATTTGCAGATTATGCTAAGTTAGCAAGATTGATAAGAAATGTAGCTAATGCAGAATCCCTGCAAGCTGATTTGATGAGATTGGTTAAAGGGTAAATGACAGTGAATATCAGTTCTGTGTTATGTTTTGGACAGAGGACATTACAGGTAGAGTATTATATTAATGAGAATTTACTACAAGTAGTCAGTGAAGTTAGAGATGGTTATTTTGGACTGTGTGTTCAAATTTAGGAGTGACATTGCTAAGGTGTTTAAGTCATTGCATTGAATAATAACACTGTTGAAGAGAACACGTAGGAATAATGAAGTTATTTTCCAACTTTACATGACTAATATGACCACATCTGAATTATTTTGTGTAGATTTTTGGTTTACCTTGGTTCCAAGGAGATAGAGTTGAAAAGATTCACTGGTGAGTAATCAAGATCATAATTGGCCTATGGAATTATGCATTATGAGAACCAGTTGCATTTGGTTTTCAAAGTTTGAGGAATAGATAGTGAATAAGAGATATGATAGAAACATACAGGTTAGTAAGGGGATCTTACAGTATAGATATAAGTGAGTTTTTCGGCTTATAAATGATTCATGTAGAGCTCTGAGTCATTCCTGAAAGGAATATTGTTAGGAAGCATATGGTATCTTCCCCTGGCACATGTGGCAAATGTGTGGAATGGGCTACCATTAGATGCTTTGAATGCATCTCAGTAAATATGTTCAAGGAGAGATGTGAAGGGTATTTAAATTGGCTATCCTTCAATAAGTCCTTGGACTCTCTGCAGGTGTATTCATAATAATAATATATAATTTTTTTCTTCCTTGGAAAGGAAGTGTTTCTGAAATAAAAAGAATTTTTTTGTCCAAGATATGGACTGATAAAGTTGAACATTATCTGATTTGTAAGAAATTGATCCTATCAATATCCACTGAAATTGATGTTGATCAGAAGCTGGTCAACATCCATTTACTGTCAAGAGTTTAAGGCTGGTCATGGACTTATTGAGAGAAAGTCTTTTCCAGGTAATAGTGCTCAAACCATCATATCTTTCTTTAAAAATATTCACTGAAGACATATCTGCAACATCCATTGGCAGCTCATTCCATACACACGTACACTACATGTCATAAGAGGAATCTCAACCTCACATACCTCCCAATTACACCTTACTCAGTTTCTAGAGATGACTCTGAGTTCTAACTATCCCACCCCTCCCGACCTGCTGTAAACTGTAAAACTTCATATGTGTCTATATATAAGATCTCCCTCTTCAATTCATATGCCTCTGTCGTATCTTCTGTATGTTACTTAAACTCTGAGGCCCTCATTTCCTCCGTTCATCCTCACAGTTAATCTAGAATTTTGTGATCATAAATTAATAGTAGAAATGTCATTAATAAATTATTTGAAAGGTTGACTGTAGATTGGATAATATGCACTTTGCAGATGCATGTGTTTGAATATTAAGTTTTTCTGACTTTATTAGTATTTCTAATTAACATATACAGTTAATTCTCACTTATAACAAATACTTTTGGATCATAGGATTGTTTATTATAGGTGAAAGCTTGCTGTAGTGAATATTCCTTAATTTGATCAGTACTTTTCTGAAATTGGTTATAGTGGGGATAGGTTCACTTTAATGGTGTTTGCTGTAGTGAGAATTGATTGTTACTGCTAAAAACCTCATTCTGTATGTCAATAAAAATGCTATTTTAATAAAAATTATTTATTTATTGTTATTATCTTATTTATTTTTCATAGATAGTCATCTTTCTTCTTCAAATGTTTCTGGAAGTCAGTGCCTAGAACATAGTTTTACAATTCATACAAAATATCATCTAGTACCTCCTTATCCAGCCTTTAATCCTTCTGTTTCAATGAAAATGAATAGAATAGTTTTGATTAATACAGGAGATAATGTCATTATTATTTATGTCGATCAGATACGAAAGCCTCGAAGCATGGTGTCCTCTCAACAAGTAGATTTATTTATTAAAAATAAAGAAAAAGAACTTAATCCAACTCTTATTCAGAGCTCATCAAATTCCTTCTTTACATGTAATAAATCATCTAGGGAACGTAGTGAAGAATGTAATCTTTCGGATGTTCATTGTTCTAATACAGAGTATCATTCCCATCAGTTAAATGATGATTTTCACAACTGTAATTGCTCACATATGTATAGCAACTCTCATGATTATTCTGATATATTGCATACTAGTGTCTGTAATGGAAATAATTCAATGATTATTAAAAGAAAATTTCCAAAGTGTATTACTGAAGAAAATGATGAATCATATTTACAGGTTGATAAAGCACTTCATAAGAGGATAAGGGTATCATCAGAAGAATACCATTTGTTACTAAGTAAAGAGCAGTATGAAGTACCTGTGAATAGTCCTCTTGATACTCATTTACAGTGTGATAATCCTTGTGTGTATGGACCTCGAGAAGTTGCAAAGTCATGTTTAAAACATCAGAATTCTCCTGAAATTTCAAAGACAAATTGTTTGAGTCCAAAGCAGTGTGAATATGATTTAAAATGTCAGTTAGCAAAAAGCATTGCCACTCTGCTTGACCCTAATGAACAACATTCACCTAATGGATTTTATCCCACTGCAAATTTATCAAAACACAAACAAATTTGCAGTGATAAATTTGATGAATTTTCTGATTCACACAATTTTTATGGAGAAAATGGGAAAAAAAACCGTCTAAATAACATCATAACTAACACACCTGTATCTAAACATGTAAACTTTCAAGATGATGATTCCACTTATGAAAGAGTTAAAAATGAACATTATTTATCTCACAGAATGGAAACTCCACAATGGTTAAAAGCAAGTGAAGAAGAATCAATTAAAGAAAACATTTCACCATTAATTAAAAATACTTCAAAATCAAGAGATGAAGTGTATACAAGAGATGAAGATAAAATAATAGACTGGTATCCGGAAAGTTATGTGCATACCTCCCAACAATGTCATAAGTCATGCAGTGGAAATGTGACTGATGAAGAACAACGTAATTCCAGCTTGTGGTGTGTTACACAGTCTATCCATTGCTTTGTTCAAGAAAATCAGGTATCTGAATTAGCATACACTAATGTGGACAGCACAAGTAAGTAAATATTTTTAAACTTAACAGAATTAAAAAGTATAAAAATATAATTTTAAAATATATATATATAAGAAAGTATAAAAATATAGTTCTTGTTATTTATAAATGGGAATATTATGAACACTGTTACTTATTTTTTAACAGTGACTTCACTCATCTAAAATATTCAAAAACAGAAAATACTTTATTTTCCAGTGCATAAGTAATCAATCTCTTAAGTGTTGCACTATCTTGGTGCAAAAGTATGGATAATTCTTACTTTTTTGGCCATGTTAATAAATACCTGAAAAATTTTTGATCTTATATTATTATTTTCCATGGTAGCAAAAATATCTCATCTCATCTTCCTTATACCCTCTTTTACCTTGCGGTGTCGAGGGTCCATTGATCATCGGACCTCACTCCATTTACAGGATAAGGTGGTCAGCCTTATGCCCTGGTGTATCCTATGGCCTGTAGTGTTGAGTTCTCAAAGCCAGTTTGCCTGCTTTGCGGGATGAAAAAACCCCAGAATAAACTGGGGGAAAAACCCTGCTGTCCACGCCCAAGACTGGCTAACTTGGCTATGGCTGAGGAAGATCCTTCAGCTCCTCACGTCACCGACGGGAATCGAACCTAGGACACTCCTTCCCCAGGCATATGGTTGCGAAGCGCATAGCCACTAGGCTAACCGCGCGGTAGCAAAAATATTAATAGATTATTTTTCCTTGCTTTAGATAGATGGCAGCAAATACACAAAAATAAAAATAAAAAAAAATAATAAATAAAATAACAAAAATATGGCATATGCTCCCACCCACGAAAGGTTATTTGCAAACCTATAGTACATTTTTAGTATTGTGGGTGGACTGAGGATTTTGTTTTCTATTTTTTATTTTTTTAGTCCAGAAATCCTATTCTAGAGACCAAACATGTTTAGGCCTCCAATTAGAGGAGCAGTAGTCTCACACTGAGTGATGAAATTCATCTTCCACACAAACATCCATGTCCATGACAGGATTCGCATCTACAGCCTGTTGATCGGAGAGCAGGTTCTCTCACCATTCAGCCAATTCAGCTGACATATATACAGGGTGTCCCAAAATTCACGCAAGAAGTAATTTTGATAGAAAACACAGGTTTTTAATTAAAAAATGTAATTATTGATTCATAAAGTATACAGATAGGGTTATGCATGGAATAGCATATCGGGTAAATGGCCTCCACGGCTTTGCTGGCACGTACGCACTCTTTTGTCGAAATTTTCCATGACCGTTTTGCATAAATGTGGCTGAATTTCGTTGATACAGTGCTCAATTTCCTCCTTCGAGGCGTGGGTGGGCTTGTTGGCATAAACCTTAGACTTCAAAAAACCCCAAAGAAAAAAGTCCAACGGCGTTAAGTCACATGATCTGGGCAGCCAATTCTGATCATCAAAATGGGAAATTACACGACCAGGAAATGACTCATGCAGTAATTGAATTGTTTCTCGGGCTGTATGGCATGTGGCATCGTCTTGTTGAAACCACATGTCGTCCACATCCATATCTTGCAATTTAGGCACAAAAAGCTGGATTATCATGTTGCGATAGCGAGCACCATTAACTGTTATTGCCTTACCAGCTGCATTTTCAAAGAAGAATGGACCGATGATGCCTCCAGCCCAAAATCCGCACCAAACAGTGACAGGTTGTGGATGCATTTGTTTCTCAACAATCACTTGTGGATTTTCTGAATCCCAAATGCGACAATTTTGTCGATTAACGAAGCCATCAAGATGAAAATGAGCCTCATTGCTGAAGATGATTTTGTTCGAAAAATAAGCATCCACTTGTTGTTGTTCCATAATCCATTCAACGAACTCTCTTCGCTGTATGTGGTCATTTTTAATAACCCTGAACTGTCAGCTGTCACGCTGTCTTTTTTTTCTCATTGGCAACACTTTACCGCACAAATGGCGCTAAATTTAAATCTTGCGTGAATTTTGGGACACCCTGTATATACACACACACACACACACACAGGGTGGCCATAAGTCTTGAAGATGTTTAAACATTTAATAACTTTTTTAAATTTATTAATTGTTTTTATTTTTTTTTGTTATATACAGAATAAATACAGAACCTGCAGATTTTTTTATTAGTTATGAAAGACCATGTCATGTAAATCCCTTCCATTTTCGGCTTCAAAAAGGCTGGTCCCTTCTATGACATATTCCATGACATCTGTTAATATTTCTGGCTGCAGTATCCTAATTTCTGCATGAATGTTCTCCTTCATGCAGAAGTTATATCAAACATGATATCAAAATTGGAGATGTTAATGTCAGCTCTTTGCTTTATGCAGACGATGTATACGTCTAAATAAATCTGCTACAAGTCTGCAAGCCTGACTAAATTGAATAACTGTTGTAATAGATATGGTATGAAAGTCAGCAATTAAAAGACAATGAAAATAGGCAGAATCGTTGAAAATGTCAGCTGCGTTGTGAACGGAGAACACGTGGAATAAGTAAAACATTTCAGCAACTTAGGCACGAATTTTAGTGAAGATGGTAAATTAAATATGGAAATAGACAACAGAATCAACAAAACTGGTATGGTAGGAAGTCAATTGAATAAATTCATATGGAATAAGAGAGAAATTAGTCAGAACACTAAATTAGCTGTATTCAAGACAGTGTTCAAACCAGTTTTAACTTATGGATCTGAGAGCTGGGTCAGAAGTAAAACACTTGACCAAAGACTAGACACCACAGATATGAGAGTCCTGAGAAAGATTTGCGGCATGAACAGATGGCATCAATGGCAATATCATATTGAAAATGAGGATATTAGGAAAGAACTTGACATTGCTAACCTCCAGGAATGCATTAGCAGAGCTAATCTCAGGTGGTATGGTCACTTAAATAGAATGGGCGAGGAAAGATTAGCAAAACAAGTGTTCTCTGCCAGGTTGGCAGGAAAACGACCCAGAGGAAGACCAAGATATTGGTGGATTGATAGTGTACAAAGTGCCTTAGACAATAGAAATATAAGATCTGATAATGTTGCAGTCTTGACAAGTAACAGACTGATTTGGAAGAAGATTGTAGATAGGAAGTTAGTAATGGTGTAAATTTTTCATGTTGTACTATCATATCCTGTACACCCATGAGGGGTACATGGCAGGAATTTGATAATGATGATGATGATGTTCTCCTTCAGCTGTTGGATTGTTGTGGCAGCTTGTTCACATTGTTACATATATTATTTATGTGATTTATACTTATTTAGTTTGTTTACTTGATAAAATCCTTTCTTATTTAAAACCTTACCCAATTAAAATCCTACCACTTGCGCCATTGTAATATCTATTTGTTATCTGTATTTTTACCCTATATTATGTCTTGTTCCACCTCCAAATAGCCCTCCTTCTAATCTACTGTTGTGCCCTTAAAATATTAATTCAGATTTATCTCCTCTTCGGATAATGGCAAAATTTGTATTATGCTGCGCCAGACAACATCCTATAACAGAGGAGACTCTTGTTCAGGGAATTAATTCTAAATTCAAAAGGAACACACACAATAATTTATCTCACGCTAGCGTGTGCAGATTCAGTTAGCAGTCGTGACTCGAATCTCACTCAAGCAATTATATCTAAATTCCTTCCTGCCGTAAGGTTCTATTTCATAAGTGGTTGGAATTTGTAATCAGGCATAAACTCAGGTATAAGGTACAAAACATGTTTATTGGAAAAACATAAAACATTTACAGTTAAGAAAATTCAATTATTTAATGGATCAAAATTTACTCTTAAGTTAAGGCTCATACTAAATCACAATGAATCTGAGTATGCTAACTCCTTCAATTACAAAAGGATAAGATTAAGTGCAAGCATAATACTATCAGCTCAGCTAACACCTATGTTGTTCCCGTATAGGGCGTAGGCAGGGCCGTTTACCCCATCTAACTTTTTTGGAGACTGAGTGTGCAGTTCAATCTCCACTGATAGCCAATCAGAGAGATAGCTGGCCCAAGGCTATCACTGATTCATTGGTACGCAGCGAAGAAGGCGGCAAGCTAGTGCCGCCATCTTGTGGTCTCTAACCCTAACACAATATTTTTAATGTCTGAAAATAGTGTGGGTTCTACGGTCGATTTTCTTGAGTTTACGAGACGAAAAACCCGAGTTTCCAGGAGAAAAAACCCGCTAGCCCATGCCAGAGATCGACTAACTCGGGAACCGGCCAAAAAAAGGCTTAGAAAAATTTCCTCTAGTCGGCAACTAGATTTGAACCACCAAATCCTTTCTTCGTGCAGTCAAGCGCTGTAGAGTTCAAACGCCACTTCTACTGAGCTACACAGGCTCTACATTAAATTCAATTATTTAATGGATCAAAATTTACTCTTAAGTTAAGGCTCATACTAAATCACAGTGAATCTGAGTATGCTAAATCCTTCAATTACAAAAGGATAAGATTAAGTGCAAGCATAATATTACTATGATATAATTCCTTTCACAAGTCATTCACAAAACATGCATTGAACACTTTCATTAATACTCTACCAATATCTATCTTAATTATAAATTTCATTAAACAAGCCTAGCCATTCTTAATCAAAATACTGTCTATCAACAATTCTTGTTGATAGACAGTATTTCGACAGGGTCTTAATTCAATCAATTCTCACTTAAAAGTTCTCTACTAGTGTCCTCTAGTTTATAGTACACACAAATTTCTTATTCTTCTAAGCGATATTTAACATAGAATAAAATCTTTACATTACCGAATCTTTCAGATTTCACGCCGCCATCTCATGTAGATCTAGGTTACCTTATTGTAAATTCTTTGTCTGTCTTTGCACCTGGCGATGCACTTCGCTTTTCTTTTAATCGTTTCTGACTGTGGCGAGCTGTCTATCGCTCCGCAGGAAACTATCTCCGATGGGACATTCTGCTAAGGCTCGATTCCGCATAGGCCGTCATATCGCGATCAGCTCTGCTTGGAAATCTTCAGGCATTCTCAAGTAAAGAACCCGCCGTCCGTCATCACCGTAGTCGATCCACCGCTCTCTCACGAACTCCACGACAAACCTAAAACTCGAATCCAGGAACTGAAAAGAAAAAGCCTTGTAAAATGGCGCGCTTCGTATTTTATTCCCCCTTTTCGGGCGCCCTCTGTTCGATGTGGTTTTCACCCACGAACCCCATCATTCATGCCCCTTGGGTGATCCTACACTTTCCCTAATCTGTTAGGTGACATTATTCCAGGTTGTCGTTCTGATGTCATTTTCCGCGTAGGTATAGCCTCCATCGCTACGCTCGACTCGTACAGATTACCCGCGATTATTCCGGATTACTACTTATAATTTTTCTCAGAATTTTGTAATGTACAAGACAGCTTAAAATTGGGAATTACAAATAACTTAATAATTTCCTTACACAATTCTTACTATTTTGACACACAATTCTCTGCTTCTCATTTCAGTTATGCAGGAATAACTCTCACTATATGGCACACATGGACTACACATTATTACATAACATAAAATAATATTTCATAATTATTAGCTGATGTGCAGATATCTCCTTAATTAGTAGTAAATATCATGTTAAATCCTGAATAAAGAATATACTTGTAAAGCTCTCCATTCAGGATCTAACAACATACATCCTTTCCTTCAGGTAATCCTGTAGGAAGAAATTAGGAGCATTCAGATTTTTGCAAAATTATTAATCTGTGAAAATGCTTTTTATCAAAATAAAATTGCACGATTTTGGTTCCATGATTAATTTCCCAAATGTTCCTTAGAATACTTGAAAAAAATTATGATGAAAAAAAAAAAAAAAAGTTATTCACATTTAAACCACTTTGGGACTGGAGTACGTGCGTGTGTCTATATAAGTATGTAAACTTTGCTAGTTCATGAATATTTGATTAAAGTTTATAAGACAGAACACCAGAATAAGTTGATAACATTTATTTACTTTATATATATATATATATATATATGATCCATACAGGAAAGGTCACAAGATCTATATCCTATTGCTCATCCTTGGCACTAATGTGATATATTGCTCTCTTACGTGTTATACTGGTGCAAAAGTAGGAATGGTTTTTTCTTTTAAGAAGGAATTTGTTTATGTGTTTTTTCAACATCTGAAGATTATAATCTTTGGAGGAAGACAGAATGAAGAAGGCTGTTCCAAAGAACAGAAGTAGATGGAATAAAAGAGGTGGATGTTGACCAGCAGCTGTTCTTGTTCTTATAATCTTGAAAGAAAGTGGAGGTAAGATAGTGGCCAGTTCAGTAGAATATTGAATGAAAGCACTTTTATGCCTCTTGAACCTCTTCTATAGATCAAGAGGCATTAAGTAGAAACTGAATGTCTACAAGAGGATTATCATTAGTTAACTGAATTGCTCTCTTTTGAATAGTATCAAGTTCTTAGAGAGGTTTTGGGTGCACTATCCCAAATATGTAAGCAGCATTCCATGATTGGTGTATTTGGGATTTATACAGTATTGGTAGTTATACAGGTCAGTAATAGTTCCTTGAGCAGAAAAGTATGCTAGTATTTTTAGCAGCTGCAGAAGCTATGCCTAAGCTGTGTGTGCCAGGAAAGACTGGAGATCTAAGTCAGCCCAAGAATGAAAACCCAGTTATCGTAAAATATCTGGATATTATTGAAAGTAGGAGTAAGTACTTGTGATTTTTCTTGCGAGAAATTTGACAGGACTTGAGTTTGGTGGCATTGAAGTCACAAGATTGTCCTTTCCCTATTGAAGTATAGCAAGAAGATCAGTTTGAGATATTGGTTATTGTAGATCTGGAGGATTCTAATAATTGGATGCTTCAAAATTTGTCAAGGAATGGAATTTACTTTCATCAATGAAGCTACAGATAGGGTTTCAAGTCAGTAAGATCAGGGTCATTGATGTACAGGAGGAAGAAAGTGGGTGAAAGTACAGAATCCTGGGTACTTCTACATTGGTAGAGAAATGTGAGGAGAGGAAACCACCTACTATGACAAATAGTGAATGACCAGAGAGGAAGCTGGCAACCCAGTTGCAAAGGGTAAAAAGCTGATAGTAGGATGGTAGTTGGCTGAGCAGGTCTCTAGACCAGTCAAATCCTTCAAAATGCTGAGCCCAGCTATGTGAGTTTGTCTGAACTTTTCCATGGCTTGAATCCAGAGCTGAGTTGTGAAGGCTAAAAGATCAATTGTGGGTCGAGAGTTGCAAAATATTGATGGTCACTGATGAGCTGAAGAACAAGATGAGGAATGAATAAGAAGAATGTGGGAAGAAAAAGTTGGCTGTTGTTGTGATGGTGATCTCTACAGTTCTTGAGAGAACTGTAGTGAAAGCAACTGAACAGTACAGCAATTCCTCGATTAATGTGTCTCCAATAGTGCATTTTCAATTAGTCGTCATTTTTTTCTATACCCAGATGCAATTAATGTGCCTCTAAAATTCAATTAGTGTGCCTATATACATCTTAAAAAGAAATGTTACAGATTTAAAAAATTTTCTCTCTATACATTTTTTTATGGCTAACTATTTTAAAAAATCACTCACCAGGAGAAATAATTTAGTTACTGATTTAAAAAATTTTACAAAGTTATTTTTTAATGGCATGCAGTACTGCACTGCACCATTTCCATGTACACTACATTCCAAATTTACCTCCAAAGTTTGTCATCTGCTAATTACATAGCATTTTGCTGATCGTATCTCGTGCCTCCTTTGCAATTGTTTTCCTTACTTTTTTATTTTAAAGTATTTTCCCAACTTTTAATCATGAGTAAAAGAATTAATGAACAAAAAAGTGGAAGTATGAAAAAAAATTTGAGAAGTAATCGCATTGGAAGAAAAACTTGAAATAATAAAGAAAAATGAACAAGGCGAGTCCAGAACAAAGATAGGACAAGAACACAAAATGGGTGGATCAACTCAACTATAAGAGCAATTTTAAGCAATGCTGCTGAATACAAAGAGAAAGGTAATGCTGCTTCAAGTTCATCATGCATACACACCACTCGAAATCAAAGTATTATAATGATTGAATTAGAGAGACTTCTTTCTATGTGGATTAAAGATTGTAACCAAAAACAAATCCCACTAAGCACTGACCTTATTAAATCAAAAGCATTAAGTCTCTTTGCAGCCTTGAAAGAAAGGGCTATCAATGATGAAAAAGAAGAATTCCACACTAGTGTTGGGTTGTTTGATGCGTTTCAAAAGAGAAATAGCCTACATAATGTTTGAATCACAGGCAAAGCATCAAATGCAGATAAGCAGGTGGCTGCAAATTATCCAGCGATTTTCAAGAAAATTGTGGAAGAAGGAAGGGGGGGGTGGCTATTTTAATGTCAATGAAACTGGCCTTTCTTCGAAGCAAATGGCTTCCGAGACTTTTTTTATAATCAGGCAGAGAAATCTCAGCCTGATAATAAAGTTGCAAAGGATAGAATGACTCTATTAGGTTAAAACCCATTCTATTAAGTTAAAACCCATGGTAGTTTATAGGGCACAAAATCCTAGGGTCCTCAAAACCATTAATCAAGCTTCCCTGTTATTTGGAAGTCTAACAAGAATGCATGGATTACTAAAGCTTTATTCGAAAGATGGTTCACAAGTTATTTTCGTCCAACAGTTGAGCATTTTGCAAACGAAATAATCTTGATTTTAAAGCTCTGCTTATTTTAGACAACACACCTGGTCACCCTACTTCTCTTGATTTATTGTGTGAGAACATTAAAGTGATATTTTTACCACCAAATACAACTTCTCTCATACAACCTATGGAACAGGGTATTATCACAACCTTTAATGCATACTACCTGAGAAGAACATAAAAACAAGCAATAGAAGCAACATCTGGAGAAAATTCTTTGACATTAGTAGAATTCTGGAAGAAATTTATTGTTAAATCTGCTACTGAAAATATTCATCAATCTTGGAATGAAATTAATGCAATATGTGAGCCATTACCCATTTGGAAGCACATTCTTCTACATTATGCAAATGATTTTAGAGGCTTTTCAAATGAAATGGATAATGTTGTTGAGGAAATTGCCAACATCAGGTGTGAACTGAGTTTTGATGAGATTGACAATGATAACGTCCAAGAGTTAGCTAAATCTCATTCTGAAGAATTGAGTGATTCTGGCCTGCTAAATTTAGATGTACCACAGTGGGAAGATCCTGAAGAATATGAAGGAAATTTAACCATTGGCAGTTAGCCAAAAGAGATTCACAGAAACACTTTGAAAATATTTTTCGTACAATCAAAGTTTTTAAGCAGCAATGCTTAGATGCTGATTCTGATGAAGAGAGAAGCAGTAAAATTTGCAAAAGAGTAGAAAGAGTAATAGGGTAATACCATCAGTTGTATGCAAAAAAGAAACAAAATCCCCAAACTACATTAGCTCAATTCTTTGTTAAGAAGTAGAATAATAAATTTATATTCTGAATGTGTTTTATTGTCTTCCAGCTTCGTAGTTTTCCTTTAACTGGGCTCTGAGACATACCCTAATTCTTTTATTAAAAAAAATAAGGGTCAAAAAAGAAATTTGAGGAATGAATTATACTTTATCCCATAGGTTATTATATTTGATTAGTGCATTTTCAATTAATATGCCTGTTTTAAAGAACGCATTAGGCTCATTAATTGAGGAATTGCTGTAGTTCGTTGGTTGACTTATAGGCTGAATGTAGGCTTGTTTCCATGCAGTAGAAGTGCACAGAAACAAGCAAAAGAGTAGATGCCAGTTAAGAAGTAAAAATTGAAGCGGTGAAATAAGATTAATGGTAGTTCTGGGGCACAGGTTTTAGCACAGTATGGAGAATACTATCAGGACCAGTTGCCTTGTTTATGTCTGGATTATTTAGGTTTCTTCTGATTTCTTTGTCTCAGAAGACTAGGGTTGGCATAGAATGAGTGGTTTTTGGTAAGACGAGGGGTTGCCTTATCATCAGTACAGGAATTGGAAGAGAAGGCCACCCAAAGCTGACCTACTGGCATTGCTTGGGTTACTGTAGTATCATATGGATGTGAGAGTAGTGGAGACATGGGCAGAAGTTGTGCTCAGTGGTCTTGATGGGTGAACAGGAGGCTTGCATCATTTGCAAATGATTACAAAAAAAAATTACAAAAATCCTAAAAAAACATGACTTAACTTCTTGTTACAGACCTTATAAAAAATTGGCATCCCTTATCCGCTCCACTAAAGACCCCCCCCCCCCCCCGGACCTACCTGGTGTATACCAAGTCCCTTGCAGCTGTAAGCTGTCCTACTTTGGCTAAACATGCAGGACAGCTAATATCAGAATTTCAGAACACAAGGACTACATCCGGTTTCATCAATACACCCACTCTGGTATCCAGGTAGCAGGTATCCAGCGCATGGTCTGCAAGACCATGCGCTGGATACTTGCCATAGAATACAGTGAAAGAAAGCCACGATAATACACTGTAGTAAATTCAAATACGAAAGGCTATACATGGAATCAGCCTCAGCCCTAAGAAACAATCCAAACCTAAACAAATTTGGGTGCATGAGACTGCCCCAAATTTGGGAAACCTACATCAGAAGACCTTCAGCCCAGTCGGCCAAGAATACCAACATTGCCCGCTAGGGGCACCATCAGGACTTTTAGGAGAAAGAATAGCTTCCTTCTTCATTCCTCATTTACTGTGTGTTGTGCATGTGTCTCGTATTTAAGTTCCTGTGATAATGGCAACGTGACGTTGCCAAAATATTGGAAGTGTATTAAAATTTATTTTAATGTATATTCTATTGTACGTTGTAGTTTCCTTAAGCTATTTAGTAAGAATGTATAACGTCTAAGCCTTTCCACGAGAATTATAATTATCATCATCTTTTATTTACTTATTTATTATTATTTTTATTTTTATTTTTTGCTGTCTTGGTGCACCTGTTGGAGAACCAAGACTTGGTAGTGGTTTTTGGATGGAATGAAGACTTTCATTTCAGTGATGATTATTTAAATGTTTGAATGAGGAGGATAGAAGCAGTAGTTGGACCATAGAAAGGAGGAATAGATATCATAGAGGTTAACCCATTTTTGTATACACTTATGTCAAATGAAACGTGGCCATGAATTGTTAAGTGAATATTGTTCTGTGGTAATGGAAGCTTGAATGAAGTTATCTGTGTGGCCAAGACAAATTATATCCATACTGATTTTGGAAAGTGAATTTGTTAAAAAAAAAAAAAAAAACAGGTGGTGGTGTGTATTTGGCAGGTGCATCTGAAAAGATAGCCACAGTAAAAAATGTAACCATCACACCACATTCAAATCACATGTCAAATTATCAACTTTCCTAAGGAGAGCAGATCAAAGTTGATAATTTGACATGTGGTTTGTCTATCCTCTAGCATCATCCTGGAATGTATGAGACTAAGTCACAGAAAAGTTCCCTGTGACTTAGTCTGCTATGGACAGGCAGGTTAACATCCCAGAGAATATACGAAATACATTTGCTGCCATTATTATGACAAGTCAGGATTGGCAGTGCCTGCTTTGGACACACAAGAATAAATGGAATAATCCAATGTGATATATCAATCCATAAGGTTTAATGTAATGAATACAACACATATAAATAAACACAAGGCTTAATTGATCCTATATATCATCTCAGTCACTGAGATATCATCAGGGAAACAATATTCAAATTAAAAATACACACACAAAGAAGCACAAAACAATAGGTGGAAAAATTAGACTGAAAACCTAAAGTCTTATGAGGGCTGATCTCTATGGATGCTGTTGAGCAAGAGGCCTAAGAAGTTTCCCAAATCTTCAAAAATTTAATACAGGTAGTTTTTTTAATCCACTTCTGATTCTAAAAAAAAAAAGTCTTTCAAGTTTTTATTTGTTTTTGGTGGAGCATAGTAGTTTTCTTTCATTAGATTCTATGCAAAGTATTCAAGGCATAGTCATCTAGACCTGACTGACCATACTTATGGTGTAAATGTACACTCATATTCATAGAAACCACATCCCCTGCTGTATCCATGTTTTTTGGTAATTAAATTTGAATGCCTATTCAAATTTAATTACCAGATGATTGAATTATGTTACCTTCTTCACAAATAATGAAGAAGGTAACATAACATTTTTATTTTTTATTAATATTTGGCTCTTTTTAGTACAAGATGTGACATAATTAGAAAATGATAACAAACTTGACAAATTTGCAAATATTTCAAAATGGAGTGGACAGTGATATTTTCACTGGAAAAACAAATACAGGTATCAAAATTTAATTCAACTACACAGTTTTACTAGCATTCAATGCTAAAAATTCACTTTTTGCTGTTTAGTACTTCATGGGTGCTCCTCTTGTCTTTATTACAGCTTGGCATTGACAAAATCAATTTCCTGATGAATGCAACTGTCAATTCATGGTTCCATACTCTTATATTGACTTCTTGGAGCTCTTAAAGTCTGGGCTGTTTCCTGGCCGTGGTAGTCACAAAATTGAGTATTAATTGAGCCACTTATTAACCTGTAACAAAAACTAAAGCTTTTTTAAATACTAAACTAAATTCGTATGGTACATTTTAGGGTTATAATAGCATTACTTACACTTTGTGTCCTATGATAAGGGGTTGTTAGATCTGAAATAGGCGACTTCAAATTTTACATGACGTCACCATTCCAGAATCTAACAATTAACAAAAAATATATATGCATTCTTATCTTTTAGCGCAGTGTAACTATGTTTTTTTTTTGTAACAACATCTTGTATGATAAACTGTGAATTATGTGAATTTAAATTAATGTATCTATATGTCTAGCATGAATGTAAGTCAGCAAAAGGGGCAGATATTAGATCATTAGTGAAATATTATAAATGAAAGAATGCGTATTATTCAGCAACATAGGGCAAAGATCGCCCTAATACTATAAGAGCAGCGTAAGCACCTGCGCACATCACATCTGAGAAGACATCATGACGCATACGTTCCCGGAAACAAGAAGTCCCATATGTTGATCGGTGAAGTCACCCAGCCTGAGACCAACGGGTGAGATGATAAGAGAAATTCAAACTCGGAAAGGTGCCACTCTAGAGGAGCGTATAAAACTCACGACATGGAAGTAAATCGCCCCGTTTTTTCCTTGTTCCTGCATTTCTCTTCGTGTGCTCCAAGAGTTCATCGCAGTTCAGCTCTCATTTTTGAGTGCTGACTTACAAAAGGATCCGGCATGGCACCGCAGTAGATTTCGGCAAGATCAACCGTAGGCCGTCAATGAGAGGGCAATCAACGTAAAACCTTAGCAAAGAGACAGCACCCAACTCAGGTGAGCACGTGTAACCCACGTGGCGATAAGATCAAGACAACCAGAATCTTGATTGAGAATTGACTAACAGTGTTAAGAGAATGCATCTTAAAATTTATAATGGAAGAAAGAGTGAAGAACTAAGATTTATGTAAATGACTCTTTTAAAATGAACTTCAAGAACTTTCAGTTAGATAGAGATTTTGTCGTAATTAATCTGAGAGAGATTATAAATGTGCTAAAATGCCTAAATGTCCAATTGAGCTGTAATTAAGAATGTATTATATGTTGAGTTATTGAACTTGCTAACATTTTGAAGTCGATGCATAATTGTTTTAAGAGTGAGAGGGTGAGAGAAAGGTAGAAGATTAAATTAGAATTGATAACTACTTTAACTTGTGTGGCATTATATAATGAGTTTAATAAATATTTTGGTTCCTTACTTGTCAAGACTCCAACATTATCAGATCTTATATTTCTGTCGTCTAAAGCACTTTGTACTGTATCAATCCACCTATATCTTGGTCTTCCTCTGGGTCGTTTTGCTGCCAACCTGGCAGAGAACACTTGTTTTGCTAATCTTTCCTTGCCCATTCTGTTTAAGTGACCATACCACCTGAGATTGGCTCTGCTAACGCAATCCTGGATGCTGACAATGTCAAGTTCTTTCCTAATATCCTATGATATTGCCATTGATGCCATCTTTTCACGCCTATAATCTTTCTCAGGACTCTCATATCTGTGGTCTCTAGTCTTTGGTCAAGTGTTTTACTTCTGACCCAGCTCTCAGATCCATAAGTTAAAACTGGTTTGAACACTGTCTTGTATACAGCTAATTTAGTGTTCCGACTAATTTCTCTCTTATTCCATATGAATTTATTAAATTGACTTCCCACCATACCAGCTTTGCTGATTCTGTTGTCTATTTCTATATTTAATTTACCGTCTTCATTAAAAATCGTGCCTAAATAGCTGAAATGTTTTACTTGTTCCACAGGTTCTCTATTCACAACACAGTTGACATTTTCAATGATTCTACCTATTTTCATTGTCTTTGTCTTTTTATTGCTGACCTTCATACCATATCTATTACAACAGCTATTCAATTTAGTCAGAGAATCTTGCAGACTTGTAGCGGATTTATTTAGAAGTATCACATCATCCGCATAAAGCAAAGAGCTGACATTAACATCTCCAATTTTGATATCAGGTTTAATACCACATTCCTTCATAATGCGATCCATATAGATAATGAATAACAGAGGGGATAATGTACATCCTTGTCTCACAGCAGATTTAACATTAAACCATCTTCCTGTACTTCCTTCAATTCTAACTGCTGACTTACAACTCAAATAAAGACTAAGTATTGCTTGATATAATGCCCCATTGACACCATATAACTGCAGTGTATTGAATAGCTTCTCTCTTGGCACCTTGTCATATGCCTTTTCCAAATCGACAAAACTTAAATACAGATCTTTCTTATATTCCCATACTTTCTCGACTATTTGTCGTAAAGTGAAGATCTGATCCTGACAGCCTCTATTTGGCCTGAATCCAGCTTGTTCTTCACCAAGCTTTTCTTCCACAATTCTTCTCAACCGTTTCTCAAGTATACTTGCATAGATCTTACCAGTAATGCTCAGTAGGGAAATACCTCTGTAATTCTCACATGCAGTTTTATTTCCCTTTTTTATATATGGGTACTATGAGAGCTCTACTCCAATCATCGGGAATTCGTCCCTCTGTCCAGTCTTTCTGAACTATGCAGTGCAGCCACTGTAAGACTCCATACTTCAGCATTTTCTGGTCAAATATCATCTACTCCTGCTGCCTTTCCACATTTCAAGCCTTTGATGGCTTTTTCTACTTCAAGTATGGATATGTATTCCTGACTGCATGCCTGGTCAGTGTTTTTTACCACTGTGCTGTCATCACTGCTTGTTTCATTTAGCAGTTTTTCAAAGTAATTACTCCATACTTCAAGGATATCTTTTTCTCCTGTTTTCATGTCGCCTTTATCATCTCTAATTCCTTTTACAGCACTCTTTCCTCCATTCCTAAGCTTCTTCAACAACCTCCAGAATATTTTGCCACCTTCTTGATATTTATTTTCTATATTCTTGCGAAAGTCCTCCCATGACTTTTGTTTAGCTAGTTTTACACACTGTTTAGCTTTCTTACATTTGTCTCTATATTCTGTAAGAGTAAAAGCTGACTTATATGCCAGGAACTTTTGATATGCTTTCTTCTTTTCCTTCACTGCCTCTTTAACTTCCTGTGTCCACCAGGGAGTTCTGATTTTTTTATCCTTGCACACAACCTCACCACATGCCTCTCTGGCAGAATCAATCAATGTTTTCTTCAGAGTTTGCCACTGAATCTCCAAGGCTTGATTCCTGTTCTCAAACTCTTTCATTTTCTTTTCAATAATCTTTCTGTATTTTAGTCTACAGTTCACACCTGAGAGCTGCTCAACTTTTATTCGCTTTAAAACTTTCTTACATGTTATTCTTTTCAATATGAAATTCAATTTTATCCTGCTCAAGACTAAATAGTGATCACTTCCAATTTCAAATCCTCTGTACACTGTGGTGTCTTGCACCAGGGAGAAAACATCACTATCAACAATAACATAGTCAATGAGACTTTTCTTTTTCCTACCCTCTTCTCTCCATGTGAATTTGTGCACATTTTTATGTTGGAACATGGTGTTAGTAATAACCAGTCCATGTCCTGAGCAGAAATCCAACAGATATTTGCCATTATTATTAGCTTTGAATCTATTCAGTTCCAAATAATTACAAGTTAATTTACTTCTAACAGGCTATTCTGTCAAACAAATTTCTGAACACCTTTCCTACAATGAAGCAAAAAGAAAAAAAAAGTCAAATCTGACCTTGCTGAACATGAAATTATTAATGTTGGCCACAGGATCCTGGGATAATGCTAAATTATTGTGCACTTGCTCCCACAAATTTGAGCATCTTTTTAAAGAAAGTGCTGAGTCCTTTATCAACCTAATCTCAACCTCAAATGACATTATATATGACCAAAATTTGGAGAACTTAATTGTCTTTTTTTTTTTCCTTGTTTTGGATCCTAATAGTATCATGTTCAACTGCATTCCTCACAACTACACATAAAAAAAGTTCTTCATGCACCATCATTGATGCTGTTTGAATTCTCTAATTATGTTACAATTATAATTTGGTTAAGATATTTAAGTCACTCTACACTGACATTCAACTAGCAGAAACAATTTAATGTTTGAAAAATTTGTTTTTGAAAATCATTTTATACTTTTAGCTTTTTCTTTCTTTCTTCTCCTCCTTTTTCTGGGGAAAAGGAAGTTAAACTCAAAACGGTAACTTTTTATGAATAATGTGGGACAAATTTTGATAACTAGAAAATATATCATAGCATACATATATTATAATAGTAAACATAACCAGAAAATAAATATTTTCTGAAATAGCCTGGTTTCAGAAGCACCTGTTCAAAGACAAAAACAGTATTATTTACTTTTTATTTTTTTAAATTTTTTATTTATTCTTTATTTATATGAAATGGCAAAATGAAGTCACAGATTTGGGTTTCAATACTGCAACATGAAATACTTCATGGGAAAAAAAAAATGTGTAGAAAAAATTAGTACATATGCACTGGAAGGGTTTGGAATTAAAATACTTGAAAAAATAAATCTTTAATCAACCTGTACTGAATCAATGTGACATTTTCATCACACATTTTACGATTAAAATTGGATATTACAAAAAAATGATATTCATCCACATTTTTAATGTTAAAAGACAAGATTCTTCTGAAGTTCTATTGGCTACTACTATTTAGAAGGTAGCTGATTTCCTTCAACAGCATTATACCATTGTTATTTGAGTTTTTATGCCATACAGGTTTGTATGGCATAAAAACCATGTTTGGGTTCAAGAATAGAGTTACAGGTTTATTTAACTACCACTGACCCTCCCATATACACAGTAGTATTATACTATAGGCTTCAACCTTTTTTTTGCAAATGGTTCCCAGAAACACTGGTTACTACTGCTAGAAATGAGAAGGAAACATTCCAATAAATGACAGAGAAATAATCTTGCTTCAAATTGAAGATATCAAAATCACAAAGTATCAATATCACATTCTTGCATTTTTCCTAAACTAAGGACAGTCATAATATTAAGAAAAAACATCCCAAAACTTACTAATTTCTTCCAAATTTATCATTTATAGAAGCTAGAGGTTATTTTCATACAACATAATGATTTTGTTACAACAAACTTTAGCAGAGCCATACTAGAAAGCACAAACATTTATTTCTTATATATTAATTATATGTCATCAATTTCATATATTGTTACAAACAGTCTAAAATCTGAAACTGCAAGGAACGGATTATCTCTCTTCTTCTTCCTATCATGGAATATAGGCCATGTGGCCTGTTCTGGTCTCATGGTCTTCCGGTTTCTTGGTCTTCCGATTCTTCTTTTTCCACTTATTTTGTATCTGTATAATATTTTTGGTAGTCTGCTGTTGTCCATTCGATTTAAATGTTCTATCCATTTTTGTTTATACTGTCTTATGTAGTAATTAATTGGTTTGATTTTTAGGGATTGTAAGATTTCTTCATTTGTTTTGTGGTCCCACTTGGTATATCCAGCTGTTTTTCTGAGGAACTTCATTTCTGCTGTTTGAATTCGTTTTTCATCTTTCCTTTTCATGGTCTCCATGTTTCGCTTCCGTATAGTAGAGTTGGTTTTGACAAGACATTATATGGTCTGATTCTAGTGTGTTTTTGTACCAGGGATGGCTTAAATATACTATTTATTATGCCATTTACTTTGACAAAGTTTGATATTTTAGTGTCTATGTCGGAATGGATTATCTGTTCTTATTAAATGCTACATTATAACTCAGATTTAATTCCTGTTTACATATCTCGTGACTAATCCATCTGAAAATCAAGAATTAAGTGGAAGAATTCATCATAAAATGTTAATACCAGAAACACATTTAATATTCTTATTGTAAAATTTTCAGCTAAGTGTCATAGCCATTGTCAATACAGTTATAGGAAAACTCAAAAAAGAACAATTGAAAGTATGTGATATGTGCAATATCGGCTGCAGGAGAATAGCTTCATCTACATTAATAGACATTCAAAATAAATTACAATAAATTGATTTAGTTAATTATTTTTCAATTATAAACAATATTCAATTACAATTAAGGAACGCATGAATGGTGAGTATTGGTTAATATAACTTCCCAAAATTGAGAAAGTTTAAGGCAATCATTTTTTGTTCAGATTTGGGTTGTGAATATGTGCTTCACAGCTTTCTTTGTAGAGTTTTTCTAGAAGAAAGTAACTTTTGTGTAACATTGGTTTTGTTCCACTGAATTCTGTGTTTTGCAGATAACGCATGATTTGCTAAACTGGATTTGTTGAGTTTGTTAAGATAAATGTTCTTTCAGATGAATTTGTGCAGATTGACCAGTTTATCCATAACAACATAAGCCACAAGAGCAGGGGGATTCTATAAACTCCAAGATAAGATAGAGGAGGATATTTGTCTTTTGATGAGATAAGGAAAGTTTTAAGCTTGCAAGCTGGATGGAAAGCACATTGTCTTAACAGCACATCTTTTGCTCCAAGACTATATGGCCTTCCTAAATTGCATAAAGAATATGTGCTGTTAAAAACTATTGTGAATTGGATTGGATTTCCTACGTATAAAATTTCAAAATATTTATCTAATCTTCTTTGTAGAATTACTGAAAATTCTGCTTCCTTCATAAAAAACTCAACAGATTTTAAGAATAAAATTTCAAGATTATCTTTACAACCCACAAATCATCTTGATAGTTTTGATGTAGTCTCACGTTACAAAAATCCCTCTGACAGATACGATTGATTTGCTTTACAAAGACTTTCCTCCAGATATTGTAAAATTATTCAACTTGGTAATTAATTCAGGACACTTTAGATGCCAGAACAAACTATATAAACAGATTGAGGGAACAGCTATCGGGACTCCCCTTTCTCCAATTCCAGCCAATTACCTTATGGAACATTTAGAACAATATATTTTTCCCAAAATATTTTTGTATGTCTCACAATCATTTCCTACTCTGCTATTTAGATCCCCAACAAGGACCAACTTTTCATTTTTCATTGTGTCAGTTGCTTTTTCTAAAGCCTCAAAAAATTCCTCCACTTCTACCTTAGTAGAACCTTCTGTGGGACCATAGGCACAAATAAGTCTCATTGTCCAGTTCCCCATTCTCATATTTGCCCACATTACTCTACTTGAGACCGACTGCCATTCAAGAAGATTAGCCTCGTATTTTGTGTTGAATACTATGGCTACTCCTTCTTTTCCTTGATTATCATTGCCTGAATATAACATTTTGTATTTATTGCTCAGAAAGATCTCACAAGTTTTGGTCTTTTTTGTTTCAGTCACCCCTATTATGTCGATCTGGTACTTATCTAATTCCTCAGCTAGCTCCATTTCTTTGCCATTCAGGCTTCTTACATTGATAGTACCGATCTTTAACTCTGGTGATGTTGAGTTGAGGTTTATTTTCAGATTTGTTCCAGTAGCTGACTTTTCGCTGTTTGCCCTGGTTCGCTGGCGAAAACAACGGGGGCTTTGTTTAACCGGGCGACGCCCCAGCCGGCATGAAATTTTGTCATGTTGTACCATCATTCTATATTTTGGTTTAACCAATAAGAATACAATTTGGTTGGCTAAATCCCAAATTGCCAGCCCATCCTCGTTTGTTCAGTATTCAAGTAGATACTCAACAAGGTGCACCACAAGAAGCTGAGGATTGGACATTAGGTCAAAAGCCCTGGTCGGTTCTCCGCATTCCTTTAAAGGCTATGTGGAGGTCTCCTCTCAGTTATACAGCTTTGAACCTTAAGCACCCCGCTATCTATTTATATCATAAAAAAATAAAAATAAAAATAAAAATTCTTTCATCATAATAACAACTGTTACATTATACAGAAACCCATGGGAATGAAATATTTAATGATAAACCAGTGAAAATGACCATTTAACTATTAAAAACTATATTTATGTAAGATGATGTGGTTTCTATGAACATGAATGTATTCTTATGTTCATCTAGGCAGATGTTATCAGATCTCCTAGTTTGACCATGTAATGATACCTTGCAAGAACAAGGAACTTAGTAAACACCTGGAACAGAGAGAGAGGAGGTAGAGGATCCAATCCTCAGCATCAGATGAGGTTTGAATGCAATGCAGAAATTGTATACTTTTCTAGAGTTCTGGCTATTTTTTCTGAGTTCCCCAGATATAAGGAACAATGATAACATTACTATAGTGTGTATGGTGAGAGGGATGTGAGAAGATGGAAAGAACAATTAATTTATTGGTCTTTTTGGCATTCTAGCCATTGGAACAATAAGGTCTGTTGAATAAAGAAGAGTTCAGATGTAAGTTCAGCCTGAGTAGAACAGAGATTGAAAGCTCTTATTAACAAGGATTTGATAACACGATATGTTGAGAGGGGGTGGAAGGAAGTGCTGTGTGCGTGGATTTGCTGTCAACTGAGAAAGAAAGAGTGCTGTTAGGAAGATGTGTGATTATAGTATCAAGAAAAAGGCAGGCCATTGTTGTTTTCTTTTTTCTATAATGAACTGGATTCTGAGGTGCTGTCTGTTGAGATGGAGGAGGAAGGAGTCTGATATGTCTGAGCCATGTGGCCAAATAAAAAATACATCATCGCTGTATCTAATATATCAGATAAATCTGCCTATAAAGAATTTCTAAAAATGATGGAAAAAACACATCAAGAAATATAACAATTTTTGCAGATATTTTTCTCAGCTGAAGATTAAGCTGTTTCATATCTATCATCGCCAACAATATCAGGCTTGACATAGTGAATGAACATCCTTTCTCAAGCTCTGCCACCTAGAAGAAATCTCTGTCAGAAATCTCTGACATCCAACTTCTCACTCTCCATAAATTATGCAAAGACAGTATCATAATAATCACTAGAGCGGATAAGGATAATGCTATTGTGTTCATCAGTGCTAGTGAATATAATCAGAAAATGAATGTATTACTAAGAGACCACACTAGTTATAAACCACTAGATTATGATCCTGCCAATTCCAGAAAACAACATTAAAAACTTACTTTTCTAAAAAATATCAAATCTTGGCTTCCTGAAATAGTTAAAAAACTCAAACCATTTAGTCCTGCCCCCACCGTTCCCATGATATATGGATTGCCAAAATTTCGTAAATCCAATAACCCTCTCCATCTCATAGTAGATGCTACTGACCCCCCCCCCCCTCTACTAAGTTAGCCAAATATTTAGCGAAATTCTTAATCCCCACTTACTCGCCATTCTTCATCTTACATAAAAAATTCCCCTCGTTTCAAATCTTTAATCCAAAATTTAGTTTTAAATAATAACGATATCATGGTAAGTTTTGATGCTACCTCTCTTTTTTTACTAGTATCCCTCTGTTTGACACACTTTAAACCTACTAAAAAAATGTTTTTTCATCTGATATCACTGATCTTTTTAATTTTACTATTCATTCTGGTTGTTTCACTTGGAAAAATACCATTTATAAACAAATTGAGGGTACAGCTGTGGGCTCTTTCATTCCCCCCCCCCCCAGCCAATTACTATATGGAGGATTTTGAAAAATATGCTCATGATCTTGCTGTTCTCAAACCGTCTATCTGGCTAAGATACATTGATGATGTATTCCCTATTTGACCATGTGGCTCAGACTCATTAGATTCCTTCCTTCCTCCTCCATCTCAACAGACAGCAATCCAGAATCCAGTTTACTACAGAAAAAAAAAATAGCCTGCTTTTTCTAGATCCTCTAATTAGGCGTCTTCCCAAAAGCACCTTTTCTTTCTCAGTTTACAGAAAACTCATCCACACAGGTAGATACATACATAACATACATACACAAACTTTTCCCATCACCCCCCCCCCACCTCCAACAATATGGTGTTATCAAAATCCTTGTTAATAGAGCCTCTAATCTCTGTTCTTCAAAGCACTGAACTCTCCTTTATTTGCTAGACTTTCTTGTTCAGTGGTTACAATGCCAAAAAGACCAACAAATCAGTTGTCCCCCCCCCCCATTAACATGCACGTTATAGTGATGTTATCATTGTTCCTCATCTGGGGCACTTCAGAAAAAATAGCCACAATTCTAAAAAAAAGTACAGTCTCTGCACTGCATTCAAACCTCATCTGATGCTGGATGCCCTCGTGAGGTCTCCTGAGGATCCTCTACCTCCTCTGTCAATTCTCTTCACAAAGTTCTTTGCAACTTATCATATTATGGTCAGTCTGGGTGATCTCTAATAACATTTGCCTAGAACATGAGAAATACATCTGCTGCCAAGGCATGGTTAGGTCTAGCTGACCCATACCTTGGATACTTTGCACACAACCAAATGGAAGAAAACTACTATGCTTCACCACAACAAATAAAAACTTGAATGACTTTTTTTTTTTTTTTTTTTAGAATCAGCAGCAGATTTACAAAACCATCCTAATCTTAATAAATATGGTTGTGAAGAAGGAGAAGATGACACTGGAATAAACTACAAACTATGTATTATATCACTGATGACATTCCCACACACTCCTTTCCTGAAGGCCTCAAAAACTTGCATTTATTCCCAAATAGTGCTGCCATGGATTGGTTAACTGAACTGTCAGTCTGTGTATGCTTTTGTTCATTAATTTCTTGTATTTTTACCCATATACTAAATAAATAAATTTGCTGGCCTGCTTGATGAAGTGAATAACATATCCACTTTCTACATAACTGATTGTTGGTTCAAATCCTCCTTATGTGAAGTTTTATGAATGTTTTTAGGTGGTAGACGAATTCATCACCAGCGTGACACCACCAACCATGCTTATTAAAAGCCTGAAGTGTATAACCCTTAGCCTACCCATGATCTGTAGTAATACTAATAAGTTTACAGCTTTTACATCCAATATGCATACACATTCAGGTGTGCATGCATGTTTGTGGGTGGGGGGGGGGGGAGACATATGTAGTCACATCTAGTTTTTTGTATATTTTCCCTTTCCTTCGTGTAAAAAGGCAGCAAGAAATTCATAGTTAAAGAAAATTTAAATAGTTTGAAAATGTCAAATTGTTTTAAACTTATTAATAGATTATAAATAAGGACACTAACTCTTTAAGAATTTTCTTGTGCTCCTGCAGTCGATAACATCAAGGAAATGTTATACAATACTAATGTTACAATACTAAAGTAAATTTGATTAAATGTTAATCAAGTGTATTCAGTTATGACTGACAGTGCAAGAAATATGGTGGAAGCTGTCAAGTGAAGAATGCACCTAATGTTAATAATGAATTAATTGATGATTAAGAATTTGATGAAATTAAATGGAAAATGTTCATTCAATTAAATATGTTTCATACACTTTACATCTTATAGTAATAGTAAAAGACATTTTAAATGGTGTTGTGTGTGCAAAGACTATATATGAAGTGCAAAAATTTGGTGAAAAGTCTCATACTACACTGACTCTTCTGAAAATAAAAAAAACTTTCATATACCTATTGTAGATGTGTTTACTCAGTGAGGCTCAATATGGGAAACTATATCCTGTTTGTTGGAATCCCAAACATTTATTGATGATGTTCATTGAAATGATTGGGAATGACATGCAACTTACTTGCAATTCCTAGGAAAATTAAAGGAAATAAAATTAGCTTTATAATACCAACTGAAAAGGCTACACTTTGGTTGCATTACAAAATTGATATGTTGAAAACTGTGTGTATGTGTTGACTTGCAGCATCTTAGATGCCACAAAGATTAGAGCATTAAGAGAATAATGCATTTGTAACATCATTATTATATTTAGATCTTAAATAAATTTTTGGTATCTGAAATGCAAGAAGATGCCATCGATCATCTGGCACATCTTCATGAGAAGGTGTATGCAATTTATTCTAACTTCTAGCATGAAAATCAAGTAGACATGAAGACTGTAGAGCAATTGAAATTTACGCCTAATCCATGGGAAGATGACTTACAGAGTTTAGTTAGGGCTGCTGAAAGTTATAGAAAAGACCATAGCATCTTTTCATGTAAAGATTTTGCACATGATGGTAGGATTCCAGCAGAAACTAATTTAATTTCATGGTGGAATACCATGAAGTTAAATATTCAAGGCCTTTATAAATTGGCTTTAGTTGTGCATGCTGTCCCTATCACACAAGTAAGTGTAGAAAGACTGTTTTCTCTTTTTAGAATGAAAATCTACAGATAAGCAATTTACTGTCTGAAAATAGACAATATTTTAGTTGTTTTGCTCAAATTTTTATTTATACTACCAATTCTTGTATATGTAATAAATTGCGTTATGCATTGTTTTGTTTACTTTACCTTTTCTAATATTATTAATTGCAAACTTACCTATTTTTTAACCATCCTACTTTACATTCAAGCAAAAACCCAAATAATCATGCAGCTTAATCATAGGTGGGCAGAAACTTGGGGCAGGGGTGGGGAATAGAGAGGCCATGGCTCCTGTTTTTTTAAACCATACATTTTGGTACTCTGTTTTTATTAAGCATTTTGTTTATTTATTTAAATTTTTAATACTGTTCCTAATCTCTATGAAACATTGTTAATATTAAAATGTCTAATTGAGTTTTTTTTTTTGCTTAATGTTTCATTCATGGGGTTCTTAAGGGTCAAAGCTGTATAACTGAGAGGAGACCTCCACATAGCCTTTAAAGGAATGCGGAGAACCGACCAGGGCTTCTGACCTAATGTCCAATCCTCAGCTTCTCGTGGTGCACCCTGTTGGGTATCTACTTTGATACTGAACGAATGAGGATGGGCTGGCAATTTGGGATTTAGCCGACAAAATTGTATTCTTATTGGTTAAACCAAAATAAAAAATGATGGTACAACATGACAAAATTTCATGCCGGCTGGGGCGTCGCCCGGTTAAACAAGGCCCCCGTTGTTTTCGCCAGGGAACCAGGGCAAACAGCGAAAAGTCAGCTACTGGAACAAATCTGAAAACAAACCTCAACTCAACATCACCAGAGTTAAAGATCGGTACTATCAACGTAAGAAGCCTGAATGGCAAAGAAATGGAGCTAGCTGAGGAATTAGATAAGTACCAGATCGACATAATAGGGGTGACTGAAACAAAAAAAGACCAAAACTGGTGAGATCTTTCTGAGCAATAAATACAAAATGTTATATTCAGGCAATGACAATCAAGGAAAAGAAGGAGTAGCCATAGTATTCAACACAAAATACGAGGCTAATCTTCTTGAATGGCAGTCGGTCTCAAGTAGAGTAATGTGGGCAAATATGAGAATGGGGAACTGGACAATGAGACTTATTTGTGCCTACGGTCCCACAGAAGGCTCTACTAAGGTAGAAGTGGAGGAATTTTTTGAGGCTTTAGAAAAAGCAACTGACACAATGAAAAATGAAAAGTTGGTCCTTGTTGGGGATCTAAATAGCAGAGTAGGAAATGATTGTGAGACATACAAAAATATTTTGGGAAAATTTGGAGAAAAGAGCAAAGCTAATAATAATGGCAAATATCTGTTGGATTTCTGCTCAGGACATGGACTGGTTATTACTAACACCATGTTCCAACATAAAAATGTGCACAAATTCACATGGAGAGAAGAGGCTAGGAATAAGAAAAGTCTCATTGACTATGTTATTGTTGATAGTGATGTTTTCTCCCTGGTTCAGGCCACCAGAGTGTACAGAGGATTTGAAATTGGAAGTGATCACTATTTAGTCTTGAGCAGGATAAAATTGAATTTCATATTGAAAAGAATAACATGTAAGAAAGTTTTAAAGCAAATAAAAGTTGAGCAGCTCTCAGGTGTGAACTGTAGACTAAAATACAGAAAGATTATTGAAAAGAAAATGAAAGAGTTTGAGAACAGGAATCAAGCCTTGGAGATTCAGTGGCAAACTCTGAAGAAAACATTGATTGATTCTGCCAGAGAGGCATGTGGTGAGGTTGTGTGCAAGGATAAAAAAATCAGAACTCCTTAGTGGACACAGGAAGTTAAAGAGGCAGTGAAGGAAAAGAAGAAAGCATATCAAAAGTTCCTGGCAAATAAGTCAGCTTTTACTCTTACAGAATACAGAGACAAATGTAAGAAAGCTAAACAGTGTGTAAAATTAGCTAAACAAAAGTCATGGGAGGACTTTGGCAAGAATATAGAAAATAAATATCAAGAAGGTGGCAAAATATTCTGGAGGTTGTTGAAGAAGCTTAGGAATGGAGGAAAGAGTGTGTAAAAGGAGTTAGAGATGATAAAGGTGACATGAAAACAGGAGAAAAAGATATCCTTGAGGTATGGAGTAATTACTTTGGAAAACTGCTAAATGAAACAAGCAGTGATGACAGCACAGTGATAAAAAACACTGACCAGGCATGCAGTCAGGAATACATATCCATACTTGAAGTAGAAAAAAAAAAGCCATCAAAGGCTTGAATTGTGGAAAGGCAGCAGGAGTAGATGATATTCGACCAGAAATGCTGAAGTATGGTGGTATAAGAGTCTTACAGTGGCTGCACTGCATAGTTCAGAAAGCCTGGACAGAGGGACGAATTCCCGATGATTGGAGTAGAGCTCTCATAGTACCCATATATAAAAAGGGAAATAAAACTGAATGTGAGAATTACAGAGGTATTTCCCTACTGAGTGTTCCTGGCAAGTTATATGCAAATATACTTGAGAAACGGTTGAGAAGAATTGTGGAAGAAAAGCTTGGTGAAGAACAAGCTGGATTCAGGTCAAATAGAGGCTGTCAGGATCAGATCTTCACTTTACGACAAATAGTCGAGAAAGCATGGGAATACAACAAAGAACTGTATTTAAGTTTTGTCGATTTGGAAAAGGCATATGACAAGGTGCCGAGAGAGAAGCTATTCAATACGCTGCAGTTATATGGTGTCAATGGGGCATTATATCAAGCAATACTTAGTCTTTATTTGAGTTGTAAGTCAGCAGTTAGAATTGAAGGAAGTACAGGAAGATGGTTTAATGTTAAATCTGGTGTGAGACAAGGATGTACATTATCCCCTCTGTTATTCATTATCTATATGAATCACATTATGAAGGAATGTGCTATTAAACCTGATATCAAAATTGGAGATGTTAATGTCAGCTCTTTGCTTTATGCGGATGATGTTATACTTCTAAATAAATCCGCTACAAGTCTGCAAGATTCTCTGACTAAATTGAATAGCTGTTGTAATAGATATGGTATGAAGGTCAGCAATAAAAAGACAAAGACAATGAAAATAGGCAGAATCATTGAAAATGTTAATTGTGTTGTGAATGGAGAACCTGTGGAACAAGTAAAACATTTCAGCTACTTAGGCACGATTTTTACTGAAGACGGTAAATTAAATATAGAAATAGACAACAGAATCAGCAAAGCTGGTATGGTGGGAAGTCAATTGAATAAATTCATATGGAATAAGAGAGAAATTAGTCGGAACACTAAATTACCTGTATACAAGACTGTGTTCAAACCAATTTTAACTTATGGATCTGAGAGCTGGGTCAGAAGTAAAACACTTGACCAAAGACTAGAGACCACAGATATGAGAGTCCTGAGAAAGATTAGAGGCGTGAACAGATGGCAACAATGGCAATATCATATTAAAAATGAGGATATTAGGAAAGAACTTGACATTGTCAGCATCCAGGAATGCGTTAGCAGAGCTAATCTCAGATGGTATGGTCACTTAAATAGAATGGGAGAGGAAAGATTAGCAAAACAAGTGTTCTCTGCCAGGTTGGCAGGAAAACAATCCAGAGGAAGACCAAGATATAGGTGGATTGATACGGTACAAAGTGCCTTAGACGATAGAAATATAGAATCTGATAATGTTGGAGTCTTGACAAGTAACAGACTGATTTGGAGGAAAATTGTAGATAGGAAGTCAGTAATGATGTAATTTTTTCATGTAGTACTGTCATATCCTGTACAACCCTTGAGGGTACATGGCAGGAATTTGATGATGATGATGTTTCATTCAAAAATTTTTACTTTTTTGAGAAATCTATCAGTTAATAATTATACCTATTAGATGAATTTCTCAACTAATTAAAGAAAATGTAATTGCAAAAGATTAATATGCATTTGCTGAAAATGAGAGAAAAATTATAAATGAGATGACTGTGAATTTCCTGGAGATGTATAAAATCACCTACTATGCCCATAGGTATATCAAATAATGCTCACCATGATTATTCAATGTTGACTATTAAAGGAATTGCCACATGAGATTATTTGAGGTGTTAGTAAAGGTAAAACTTGTTTTAGGTACAGTTAGTCCAGTAAAGGCTTTTATGACTGAATTAAGCCCTCCCCCTCCTCTTCAAAGTCTGCAACTAATCGCTTAGTAAACAAACAATGCTGGTACCACCAGAACAGTGCCCTGTTCAGATTTCCAACCTAAAACCTCACCATCTGAGGTCTGTCATTCTAATCTGCTCACACACTGATGCAGTGAGGCAAAAAATTGAGCTGTTGGTGAAATAATGCAAATGAGTATTCTGAAACAGAAAGTGAAACAACTTAAAGGTATAATGTCTGTCATAGACAATAGTCACATGTGGTTGGATTTTAATAAACATTTAGTAGGTCAGCTATTTTATTTCAAGTGTGAAAGCAGTTCAATTCATAATAGATATCAAATAATTTATAAATGAAAATGTATGTATGTGTATATATAGAAATTTCTAAAACCCTTGAACTTGAATTGAAACTCAAATCATCATCATTTTTTTTTTTTTTCTGTTTCTCATCACTGTGTAGCCAACCAAATTTTATTGTGTAGCAGCATAAATAACAAACATAAATGTCATATTGGCTGGGGCATCACCTAGGTCTTGGATGAAAGCAGTGAGCTAAAAAACACATATTCAATTTCAGCAGAAGGTAAAGATAGACACCATCAACATAAGAAACATTAATAAGTTTTAAAAGAGGTATACCGTGAGTAGACATATCGATACAAAATTAATAACCGGAAAAACTCACGTACAAAGATTATTTAATAGTATAATTTTCGCCTGTGTGTCACAGGCATCTTCAGTACATTAGTGGTTGGATTTTAATAAGCATTTAATAGGTCAGCTATTTTATTTCAAGTGTGAAAGCAGTTCAATTCATAATAGATATCAAATAATTTATAAATGAAAATGTATGTATGTGTATATATACATTGAGCTTAATGTACTGAAGATGCCTGTGACACACAGGCAAAAATTATACTATTAAATAATCTTTGTACGTGAGTTTTTTCCGTTCTTAAGAAACATTAATGGAATTAGACTGACGGATTACAGAATTACTGAGGGAGCCTCTATATTATGTCTGTAAATTGTGCATGTTCTCCTTGCCAATTTGCCTGTTTTGTGTAATGAAAAACCCAAATTTCCAGAAGGTAACATCCTATCACCTGCATATGAAAAGCTAACTCACTCTTATTTGAAATGCCCATACAAAGGTGAGCCTCCAAAACTCAGGTGGTATCAAGAAAGCGCTTTAGTTGGAAATTTTGACTTGGGTTCAAATTCTATCTGAGAAATGAACTTTTAATTTTTTATTTATTTTTTTTATTTGTCATCTGAATGTGAGTTATCCAATTTCATATGAGATGGCAAGGTTTTTCATACCTCAAAACAGCAGACTGGCCAGAACTAGCTGTAATTTTGAACATCCACAACCTCATAAAGGTTCTTTGCATCCTAGATGGCATTAGGAGCTTGGTCTTTCTACTCGAACGGATTTTGAGCTAGCAGAGGAATTGTAGAAATACTATGGCGACACAACTGTTGTTACTGAGACATAAAAGATTAAAACAGGTTAGGTTAATAATGAAATACTGCTAAATAGCAACTGCAAGATGGTATATTTGGGCAGTAATGACCAGGGAAAATAATGTGTAGCTGTAGTATTTTGCCCTAAATGTGAACAGAAACTCTTTCAGTGCTAGTGGAAAATTTAAAAATAGGAAATTTAATATTAAGACTTATTTGTCTGTAGGGTCCCACAGAAACTTCTGCTAATTAATAAATAGAGACATTTTTCCACTTCATTAGTGAAAACATAAGGGAGCAAAAAAATGAAAAGAAATGGTTCGTTCTCATTGGAGATATAAATGTCACATTAGGAAATTAATACCAGATCTTTAGAAATGTTTTGGGAAAATTTGGAGGGAAAAAAAAAAGTGAAGTTTATAACAAAGAACAAAGTGTCTTCTTGATTTCTATTCAGGATGTGGAAAGTAATCATGATGTCATGTTCCTGTGTAAAGATGTGCATAATTCACAAGGAGTGAGCATACAAGAAATAAGAAAAGTTATTGACTATATTGTTTTTGATAATGATATTGCCATGTTCATTCAGGGCACAAAGTATCCTGAAAGAAAAATGTATCCTGTTATGAAAAAAGTAGTGATATTGAGTTTTCAGCAGAATAAGAATGAATATAATAACAAAACGAAAAGTGACTATGAACGTCTTAAAAAATAAATTAAGACTTCAGCAACTTGCAGGGGTAAGTCAGTTGATGGTGAGAGTGTTTGCAAGGATGGAAAAATCAATACTTTATAGTTGACTTTAGAAGTTAAAGAGGTAGCCCTGAAAGCATTATGGGATACTAGCAACCAATGCCTCAGCCTCTGTATAGAAGTAGTCTAGATGTGAAGATACTTCACTTATAAACATTGCTTACAGGTGGATTAGGGATTAATCAAGAATATAATTTCTTGGCAAGTTTAATTTAATTTGTAACCAAGTGGGAAAACTTTCTATGATGTTCGATTGCAGTTTACTTGGTTCATTAGCACATCAGTCGCTTTCAGGAACAGCGTGATTTAAACTGGGATCTGTGTACTAGCCTGGTGTTCTTCTACCTGATGAAATAGGCTTCATTCAAAGTATGCTGTGCTAGTCTTCCTTTTGGTTGCTCATACCAAATATATACTTTTCACATTCTTTTCTTCTTCTTACTATGATCCGTCCAAAGTACTGGATCCTAGAATAGTTCTCGATCCCTCTTGAACCATACTATATATACATCATATTCTTACCTTAAAGGTACAACAGATAACCTGGGCTTGCTCCTAAAACAACACAAAATCATAACAGCCTACAAACCTCTGGACAAAGTCTCTGTTTCTCAGACAAATCAAGGACTGCCACTATCACCTGCCATTGTGGAATCCAGTACTTTGGACAGATAGTATGGCCTACCATGGTAAGAAGAAAAGAACATAAAAAGCATATTTGCTGTGGACAACCAAAAAGTGTACTAGTACAACATGGTTTGGATGACTATTTCATCAGGTGGAAGAAAACTAAGTTACTACACAGATTCCAATTTAAATCACAGACTGTTCCTGGAAGTGGCTCATATGCTACCGAATCCAGTAAACTTAATAGAACTGATTATGTAATCGTATATAAATCTTGGCACCCTCTTATCCACCCAACAGCAGTAATCACAGAACATCATTGCATAGAGTACCATTGTTGCCCCCCCCCCCCAATACACGACTGTGCATGTTATGGAAGTTATTTTTGATTTTCAATCTCCACTGACTGTGTGCCTTTGATGTAAATATTTAATTTAGTAGTAAATTATTTTCATTCCTGTTTCTGCATGGTTTTTATTCCATAAATTTCAACATGGATCATCCTATTTATACCACATTCCACGACTCAGAACAGTCGAGACTTGCAGAACATGCATCTCCACTAAATATCAAGTCTTTCAGTAAAAGATTAGTACTTCACAAAAGTGGTAATCTTATGGAACATATATACAAAGAAAGTCGTGAGTGAAACTTTGCCTTCACCATCTGAATCTGAACAGAAATGATGGTCTGAAATTATCCCTGTTATGGGAAATAGTTCACACCTAAGTCAGTAGTTTTTTTTTTTTTATTAATAAACAATACTTTGTCTCATGTTTAAAATTGTACAGTGAGGACCTTAATGTACTTTACACTGTTCCACTATATCATGTATAAGTAGCTCATGCATTTTCATTGTTGAGTCTTCTAATTTTTCACTTGTTTACTTTGAAAGTCATACTGAAGATGCCCAGACACTAAGGCAAAAATTCTATGCCAGATAAATGCTCACTTAAGTTATTCTGCAGTTAGATGTTATTTATAAAAATGTTAATATTTTGTTAGTAATGGGCTTTTCAGTTCAATTCAATTCCATGAGTATATGCCAAGGTAGGAATGTGAGTTTGTCTTTTTACTAACATAAAGTCTCAGCTGTGCTTAGGCATTTGCCATTATAGGTCTTGTAGTTTTCAACAGGTATGTATATCTGTTTACTTGCTTTCCTTAAATTATTGATAATTGAGTTGGATGCTTCATGTTGTTTTTTGTGACACATGAGGTAAACATAAATGATGGGTAACAGCTGCTGTGTTTTGTTTTGTTATGATGTGAGCAAGATATTGAATTTGGTGCTTATTGGAAATAGGAAATCTGGCAACTACATTTATAGTAATCTCTATGAATAACTTACCTGTTATAAGCTCATAGCTCTTTTTGAATAAATCCTGTGTTGAAATAATAAAGAGTTTGATCATAAATGTGATTTTTAACATTTTTTGGAATGTACAATTCAGATGATTTAATTTCAAAAATTTTTCCAAGTTTTCTACTTATTGAAATTTATTTATATGATAAAATTGTTATAAATAGCTGTTTAATAAAACAGCCATAGAATATTGTTCTTTAATTAATAAATTATGTTTTACAGATGAGGAATCAGAGTGCTCAGAATTTCACAACGTTCTTCAGTTGGAAGTATGTGGAAATGGAAATTCACCACTAAAGATAATGCAACTAGAAAAATCAGTGAATATGGTATATTAATCTGTATTGTTATCATATTCATCAGTTAGATAATGAAGTATTGTGAAAGAAGCATTTCTGGATTATCTTCATAATTTAAATTAATTGCCATTTTAAAAATTTGATGTCCTTCCTTTTCCATTCAAGACACTACTTCTTATCTTTACATCTCCTAATACCATTTAATTTCCAAATCACCTAACCTTAGAATGCTGCTCAAACATTTGGAATGCTCTGCCAAAAACCTCTCTTTGAATGCCGAATATGAATGCTATCCAGATAATGGCAGATCTTATTGGATCCCTCTTCTTTTTTCTATAGGTGATTCCATGGGTATTATGCCTCATTTAGAGAAAAGTAGAAGAATGGTAGTGGTGATGGCCAATTTGGCTGCCACCATTCTTCTACTTTTCTTTAAATTTGTAAAACAGATGCTGATCCACCACATATTCATCCACAGCCTTACCGAACCAAACCAATTTCTCACCTCCTCTTTCATTCCATCTACTTCTGTTTTTTGGAAGCATCCATCTCCATTTTATTTCTCCCTCCCCCAACTATTTCAACATAATCACTTACTGTCAAATGGCAGTGTTATGTTATAAGTTTTGCAACCTGTTATGTATGGAATTGATATTATACTAGGTGTGACGATTTAATTCCTGGAATGCACCTGTAAAACACCTACATTCGGAACTATACATTAGTGGCTACTGTTGTCTTCAAAGTAAAGTAATCCCCTTGGGCATTTATACACTGGTTTAATTAAGTCTTTAATTTTGGAAACAGCTAGAAATCACAGGGAGCTAAGTCAGGTGAATAAGCAGGATGACCTAATTCGGTAATCGATTTTTTGGCCAGAAACTCTCTCACGATGAGCGCACTATGGCTTGGCACATTGTCATGATGGAAGGCCACAATTCAGGTCTTTTTCCCCAAACAGAATCTTGTAATCTTTTCAACACCTCTAAATAGGTGCTGAAAATGACTGTTCATCAGTCATTAATCACACACTTAATCATATGTCAGACCGTACCAAATCTCACACTCTGTTCACATTTGCGTCCGTCATTTTTGTTTTTGGCTGCTCACTTCTTTCGTCATTGTTCACATCTTCTCACCCACCTTTTAATCTCTTATGCCACTCAAAGACACTTGACTTTTCAGAGCATCCACACCATATGCCACTTTCAACAGCTCCAATATTTGATGTTAACATGCTGCTCCAGGTTTTGATGACACATTTTTATGCCAAAGTTTATGTGTAGATCTCTATTGTTTTTGCAATAGCCAACTAGCAGATGGTTCTATCGGCTTGAGGTTTGCACACACATTAGTTAAAAGATGTACAAAACACGATTACTCACATGACTCCAACCAAATCACTACACGGCATTCTGGGAATTAAATTGTCACACCTCGTATATTAAAAAAAAAAATAAAGACTAGTATGTATGTGATTTCTGTAAGAACCACCAACCTTTAGTTTAATGTTTTAACTATTGTTAAAACATTGTTAGTGTGAATCCTTGACTAAATCTTTTATAGCATATTTCAGTGAGTAATGATTTTGGGAGAGTATGGTGTGTGAGGTGGAGGTCAGCAGGATGGGATATTTAGTGATGTTGCTATAAGTCAGGGAATACAGAAGTTAAAGAGCAGAAGATGTTTAAGCAGTTGAATTTGGCATAACATGTGAACATTATGGGAGATTTTATGTTAGGCCCACACATGAGAGGTTGATTGATCAACCTATAGTACATAGTACCATGTATGGGTAACTGCAGCAGTATAAATGGGGAAGAAGAAACAGCATGTGTTAGTAATAGTATGAAATTTTTGGAATTCTTGAGGGGCAAATGTCTTAGGCAAGTAGTAGAAGGAACATAAGGTTCAAGAGTTTTGAATTTGGTCCTGTAACTTAGATGTCATCCTTCTCCCTGGTTGGAGAAAACAACAATGTAGTCTTGACTTGGGGGATGAATAGACATGCAGTATCAAGGAGAAAGGAATTTATTTGTGAATTATAAGACAGGTGATTATCATAAACTACTTCTGCAGTTCCATAGATGGAAGAATTGGAAGGACGTGATATCACCAGTGCATGTGAGCTAGTGAAGAAATATTTATTAACAGCCATGACAAGTTGTATATTTCAAGTCAAAAGAGAACATGGTTTGATGTAAATTGGATGACTAACGATATCAAACAGGAACTACAAATGAAGAATTTATGGAAAAAGTATATAGAGAAGGGTAGAGGCCAGTTGCATGATGAATATATGACTCAGGCCAGGAAAGTAACTAGCATGGTTGAATATAAGGTGAGATTCAAGGAAAATCCAAAGGTATTCTTTCATTATGTAGTAAGGAAGAGAAACGATTGTGGGAGAATGACATTGTTAGAAGAAAGTGGGAAGTAGAGTGACTAATGTAGAAGACACACTGAAGTTGTTTAATGACCACTTTATTGGAGTATTTCATCCTGGAAAAATAAGTTTTATTACCAGAGGCATAGGAAGAGTTCAAGGTTTTAGAATTACATGAGGAGAGTGTATTTCAAATACTAAGTGCTTTGGATGTCAATAAGGCATTGGGAATGGATGGGATTTTGTCACCTGTTTTAAGAGAATGTGCTAAAGAACTGATTGCTTCATTGACTTGACTTTTCAGTGAGAGTCTGGTCAATAATGAATGGTGCCCAAGGAATGGTGGCAAAATGATACTTTCAAACTACTTCTGAAGTTAAGATTTTGGAAAAATTAGTTACAGATGGTATACAGCACTGGGCAGATGAGAGTAATGTTTTCTGTGAGGGAAAGCATGGATTTTTTTTTGTTAAGGAGCATTGTTTTAGTAATCTGACTGACTTTTATAGTCAAGTAATGAGTGGTTGATGGGGAAAAGGCATGTACTTCCATTTTTTTGGATTTTACAAATTCATTTATCCAGGTACCACATGATAAGTTGATATTTAAGTTACAGAATATAGGTTTAGATATCAGGTTAGTGAATTGGATTTGATCTTTGATAACTATCAAAGAGTTGTGTGTGAGGGAGTGGTACCAAGGAATCAGAAGGTATAAGTGGGGTTTTGCAGGGGAGGGGGGGGTCAGTACTTGGAACCTGTATTGCTTAACCTTTATATCAATGATATTATCAGTGGATGCGGGGAATATTGAGACGTTTTCAGATAATATGAGGCTTGGAAGGGTTATTTGTAATAGTGCCAATATTGTAGTCCTTTAGGATGGTTGGAATAAGCTGTACAGATGGGCTAATGAATGGATGTCATTTTACATTCTGATTCATTTGGGATCCATTGATGGAAGGCTGCATATTCTGTTGGATGAACTGTACTGGAGGAAATAAAGGACCTTGGGGTGATTGATAGAAACTTGGAAGTTTGGGTGACATATCACAAAGTTGGTGAAGATAACCCAGAGAATTGCTGCGATACTGAGAAGGATAATGACCAGGAGATAGAAGAGTGGTGATTCCTTGTATAAACCCTGATCAGACCATATCTGGATTATTATGCTCAGATTGTCTGGAATTCAAAGAGGATAAATATCAGACCACATCTGAATTATTTTGCCCAGACTGTCACTGGGATTCAAAGGGGATAAATTAATGTTAAAGAGGATGCAGAGGCAGATAACAAAAATTGATATCAGGACTGTAGAGTTAGCTATGAGGATAGACTGAAGATGTGGACTGTAGAGGTTAGTGGTAGAAGAAGGAGAGGTGATATGATTGAGACATTTAAACTGTTGAGAAGTAGTTGGGATTGATAGTGGGAATTCTTTTGTATGGTAGAACAAGGGGAGATAGGGAGTGAGGACATGGAGTGATGAATGGAAGAGGTGAGCAGCAGCTTTCTTGCATGGAGGGTAGTAGTACCATGAAATGTATTGTTGCCTGATAAGGCAGTGAAATCACAAATGATGAATGAGTTTAAAGAGTGGCATGATAGACTTTGTATTATCTAAGATGGGCCTCAATGATGAGTCTTGTGACTCCATAGAGATCCTGAATAATAACAGGCTAGATTCAATATTGAAATTATAGTGTTAATTAATATCCATAACAGAAGTGTTTCTCTCATGTATACTTGATATCATGTATCACAAAAAGTATTTAGTGAGGATGTTTGTTTATCAGGACTTATTCCTGATACAATAAATTAATAAATATGAGTAATAATAATAAATTAAATTTTTTGTTATATCAGATATGAGTAGACTAAGTGACCATTTTCATTGAAAATTGTTCTTATTTTGATTAATTTTAGTACTTTTTTAAATTTATAGAAATTTCCAGTATTGGTGGTTCATCAAGCTGTATTTGATATTGAGCAGTATGTTCATGAAATGGCACAAAAGTTATGTACTGAAGCAGGAAAAAAATATTTGGCATTCAATGATTATGATGTACAGTTAATTGATGTAAGTAAGAATTTTCAATAAAACCTATTTTAGTACAGTTAACTCTCACTATAGTAAACTCATAGAGACTACAAGAATATTTGTTATAGTTGATGGTTTTTCGCATTGAATTTTCTTTCGAATAGCATTGTGCTTGTGAAGCTTCAGTTAGGACTCTTATTGTGTGTGAAATTGTTATAATGGTTATAATAAAATGTTATAATGTTTGCTATAGAGAAAGTTGACTGTGCCTTTTAAAAATGAAAAATAGGGGACATTATTTAAGAGATCACATTTATGCTTTAATTATGTGAAGGGAAACAGTGAGTTGTAGTGGAATTGTGTGCCCTCCCACAATGAGTCCTTGGACTCCATGCAGGTAACACGTAATAATAATAATAATTATTATTATATTGCATTTCTCTACCTTTAATAATAATGTTTAGATTTGGTTGCATCAATTATGAGAGATAAATACAATTATAGCAAGTAACCGAAATGTTATGAGGGCTATGGGATGAATGCCAGCTCTGAGAATTAATTGAAAGAATGTAGATTTATGGAGTTTAGTAAATAGCAAGAAATACCGGACTGGAATATGACAGAAAGTTGGTGTAAAGAAGAGAGCAGATATTTCTTTAGAAAGGGTAGATGTGTGAAAATGCATTAGTACAGGACACATGTATTAATATTGAATGAATTTACGAGAAAGCATAAAGGCATAGCATTGATTCATCACCATCAAATTCCTGACATGTACCCTCAAGGGGTGTACAGGATATGATAGTACTACATGAAAAACTTACACCATTACTAACTTCCTATCTACAATTTTCCTCCAAATCAATCTGTTACCTGCCAAGACTTCAACATTATCAGATCTTATATTTTTGTCTTCTAAGCCACTTTTTACTGTATCAATCCACCTATATCTTGGTCTTTCTCTGGGTCTTTATCCTGCCAACCTGGCATAGAACACTTGTTTTGCTAATCTTTCCTCTCCCATTATGTTTAAATGAGCATACCACTGAGATTAGCTCTGCTAACACATTCCTGGATGCTAACAACATTAAGTTCTTTCCTAATATCCTCGTTTTCAATATGACATTGCCACTGATGCCATCTGTTTACCCCACTAATCTTTCTCAGGACTCTCATATCTGTGGTCTCTAGTCTTTGATCTAGTGTTTTATTTCTAACCCAGCTCTCAGATCCATAAGTTAAAATTGGTTTGAACACTGTCTTGTATACATTTAATTTAGTGTTTTGACTAATTTCTCTCTTATTCCATGTAAATTTATTCACTCGACTTCCTACCATACCAGGTTTGTTGATTCTGTTGTCTATTTCCATATTTCATTTACCATCTTCACTAAAAATCGTGCCTAAGTAGCTGAAATGTTTTACTTGTTCTATAGGTTCTCCATTCACAATGCAGTTAATATTTTCAATGCTTCTGCCTATTTTTATTGTCTTTGGCTTGTTATTGCTGACCTTCATACCAAACCTATTACAAGAGTTATTCAATTTATTCAGGGAATCTTGCAGACTTGTAGTAGATTTATTTAGAAATGTAACATCACCTGCATAGAGTAAAGAGCTAAGATTAACATCTCCAATTTTAATATTAGGTTTAATACCACTTTCCTTCATAATGTGATTCATATAGATAATGAATAACAGAGAGGATAACGTATATCCTTGTCTGATTAAACCATCTTCCTGTACTTTCTTCAATTCTATAGCTGCTGACTTACAACTCAAATAGCGACTAAGCATTGCTTGATATAATGCTCCATTGATACCATACAACTGTAGCACTTTGAACAGCTTCTCTCTTGGCACCATGTCATATGCCTTTTCCAGATCTACAAAACTTAAATACAGATCTTTGTTATATTCCCACGATTTCTCAGCTGTTTGTCATATCGTGAAAATTTGATCCTGACAGCCTCTATTTGGCCTGAATCCAGCTTGTCCTTCACCAATTGACATTGACACCATACAACTGTAGCACTTTGAACAGCTTCTCTCTTGGCACCATGTCATATGCCTTTTCCAGATCTACAAAACTTAAATCCAGATCTTTGTTATATTCCCACGATTTCTCAGCTGTTTGTCATATCGCGAAAATTTGATCCTGACAGCCGCTATTTGGCCTGAATCCAGCTTGTCCTTCACCAAGCTTCCCTTCTACAATCCTTCTCAACTGTTTCTCAAGTATACTTGAATAAATCTTACCAGAACACTCAATAGGGAAAACCTCTGTAATTCTCACATTCAGTTTTATTTCTCTTTTTATATATGGGTACTATGAGAGCTCTACTCCAATGATCTGGAATTTGTCCCTCTGTCCAAGCCTTCTGAACTATGCAGTGCAACCACTGTTAGACTTTTATACTCCCATACTTCAGCATTTCTGGTTGAATATCATCTACTCCTGCTGCCTTTCCACATTTCAGGCTTTTGATGACTTTTTCTCTTCAAGTATGGATATGTATTCCTGATTGCATGCCTGGTTAGTGTTTTTAACTACGGTGCTGTCAAAAATGTCAAACAATCTAAATGATTGTTTCGTTTAGCAATTTTTCGAAGTAATTACTCCATGCATCAAGGATATCTTTTTAACCAGTTTTCATGTTACCTTTTATTATCTTTAATTCCTTTTACAGCACTCTTTCCTCCATTTCTGAGCTTTTTCAACAGCCTCCAGAATATTTTGCCACCTTCTTGATATTTATTTTCTATGTTCTTATCAAAGTCTTCCTATGACTTTTGTTTAGCTAGTTTTACATGGTTTTTAGCTTTCTTACATTTGTCTCTATATTCTCTAAGAGCACAAGCTGACTTATTTGCCAGGAACTTTTGATATGCTTTCTTCTTTTCCTTCACTGCCTCTTTAACTTCCTGTGTCCACCATGGGGGTTCTGATGTTTCTCTCCTTGCAGACAACCTTACCACATACCTCTCTGACTTAATCAATCAATGTTTTCTTCTGGAGTTGTGCCACTGACTCTCCAAGGTTTGGTTCCTGTTCTCAAACCCTTTCATTTTTTCATTTTTAAAATACACAAACTCTTTCATAATGTTTGTGTATTTTAGTCTATAGTTTACATCTGAGAGCTGCTCATCTTTTATTCGCTTTAAAACTTTCTTACATGTTTTTATTTTCAGTATGAAATTCAATTTTATCCTGCTCAAGACTAAATGGTGATCACTTCTAATTTCAAATCCTCTGGATGCTCTGGTGTCCTGCACTAGTGGAAAAACATCACTATCAAGAATAACATAGTCATTGAGTCTTTTCTTATTCCTTGCCTCTTCTCTCCATAAATTTGTGCACATTTTTATATTGAAACATTGTGTCAGTAATAACCAGTCCTGAGCAGAAATCCAACAAGTATTTGCCATTATTGTTAGCTTTGCTCTTTTCTCCAAATTTTCCCAAAATGTTTTGTTATTTTGGTATTGATTGTATAATAATAATATGGTTTACATGCATGTCTTTAAACACTTTGGTTTTGTTGGCGGGGGTGGTGGTGTTGGGGGGGGGGGTATTAGGCATTTCTAGATTTAAAGGCTATTTGTTAAGTGAAAATGTTAACTTTTTTTAGCAGTTCTTTTTATATGAATAAAATATGTTGCCATTATACATACATTTGTTAATATTACCTTTGATATAAGATCTTAGTTATTAACATTTTATTGTCATCAGCTATTAGCATCAGCTTCTGGGTGACATAATCATCAAACATTTAAAGATTCCATATTTATTTATTTATTCTTATGGTAAAAGGAATATAGAACAGCTACAGGTCAATGTCCAGTCTTGAAAGCCAATCCAAGGCGTCATCTGTCACCTTGTGAATGCCCTATAGGCCACCACCATGAAATTGCGCCTTGGGCAATTGTTCACAACATGAGTAATCATCTGAGCCACGGGAGAGCAATCACAATAAGGGCTGTCTAACAGCCTCCATTTATGTAGTAGGTAGCCACATCTGCACTGGTTAGTTCTGATCCTGTTGATTGATGACCAAATCTTCCTAGGAAGAGCAAAACCATGCTGCAGAGCACAGGGATCTTCTATCAGGAAGCCGTTTGTTGGGAGATTGTTGGACCAGTATTCTCTCCACATGTCAGGCGTTCATGACAGGGCAACTGAAGAGAGTTCATCCATGGATCAGAAAGGCTTTCTAGATTTTAGGTGAAGACTAGATGGATTTATGAGAGTCTGGTGCAGAGGCAGGAGTGGGTTGCTCATTGCTTTATGAGATTCTTTAATTGAGGCTTGTCTTCTTCATATGTTTGGTGGAGCAATGTTAGATAGGACAGGCAGCCAGGAGAGAGGGTGCTTCTCACTGTCCCACTGATTGTGCTCATGGTAGAGTTTAGCTGGGTGTCTATAATATTAGTGTGTGCACTTCTTTCCCAGACAGAAGAATATTGGGCACAATATTCTGCTACAGAGAATGTGAGGGCTAGTGCAGACGACCTTAGGACTTCTGCACCACAACCCCAGGTTGTTCCAGCAAACCTTGAAATGATATTGTTTCTTGTTTTAATTTTGTTGGACAGGTTGGTGATGTGCTTTTTATAGGTTAGGCTTCTGTCCAGGCTCACTCCAAGGTATTTCAGGTGAGGCTCGTATTCTACCATTTTTCCACAGAAAGGAAGGTTGAGGTGTCAATTCGCCTCTGCATTGTTCAGGTGAAATACTGTGGACACAGTTTTTGTTGGATTTGGCTTCAAGTACTACTGCTTGAAGTACTCTTCCAGGATGTTCAGGTCTTTGTTCAAGGTTGATTTCAGGTTGGCAAAGGAGGTAGATTGATGTAGGATTTCTAGGTCATCAGCATACGTATACTTATTTGATCTGGTATGTGGTAAGTCGTAGATGTTAAAGAGTAAAGGGGATAACACAGAGTCCTGTGGGAGTCTGTTCTGAAGGGTGACTCCATATTAAACTAGGAATAACATTTTTTTTAACTTGTGGAAAGAAAGTTCTGATATGGGTTCTCCACTGCCCACCACATGCCAGAGCAAACTTTTTTTTTTGGGAAGCAAATTTGGATACTAACACTGTATCCAACTTTGCTTCCCAAATTTTAAAACCTTACACTTTGCAACATTAAACTCATCTATTCAGACAGTCTATTCAAGTCCTCTTGCAAGGCTACGGCATCTGCTCTATTGCTCATAACCCTCTCCAACTTTGCATCATCTTCAAACAACTGTATATCACCATTCATGTCCTTTCCAATGTCATTTACATGCAAATTTAACAAGAATGGCTCCAAAAGACCCCTGGAGCACACGACTAGTGACTTTCCTCTTCTGAGATATCACCTCCCCATACATAACCGGATAGGTATCAGACTGGCTGTCTAATACCTATCAAACACACTAATCTACTTTTCACCCCCATCTATTGCAATATAACTACTAGCTTGTCATGTGGTAATTGAAAGCCTTTGCAAAATCTAAATCAAGAGGGATGCTTATACTACTGTATGAGCATTCCCCTTGTCCAATGTATTCATCACCTTGTTATAATAAGTTAGCAGATTACTAAAACATGATCTTCCTTTAGCACACCCGTCCATTAAAGAGAATTCTGCTCCTGTCAACCTGGTTCTGAATCCTTGTCCTTACTGGTTTCTTTAACAACCTGACTACAACTCCAGATAAGCATTTGCCTTCTTTCCATTCCTTTGGAATGTGAGCCAATCTAAGACTCATGTTAAAAAATTAAGTTAAAGCTGTTAATTCTCTGGAACATTCCTTCAAGACATGCAGTGATATACCATCAAGTACCATGGCCTTGATGACATCGAGTTTACTCAATCCCTCATATAACTCCTGCTCTCACCATCATTGGTTCCTCTCCCATTCCCACTCTCAAGTTTGGCATCATGTTTCAATCACAAGGATGGAATACTCTAATGAACTGCTCATTTAACACATCTGTTATATCCTCCTCATTTTAAACACATCTGCTATATGGCCACATATCAAAAAAACTCCCTATGATTTCCTTTATCCTCATTTGCTAACTGCTGTTCATACTTCGCTTTTGCTAACCTTACTAAGCAAGTCACCTTCTTTGTTGCTTTTTTGTACTCCTCATATAACTGATTATTGCCACTTATCTTGTTTAGCCTCCACAATTCCTTTTTTTCTTCAAGATTGCATGATTTAATCATCCTCTTCAATCATCCATTTTATGGCTACCTTATTTAATCTCCTGACCTTTGGAATACACTCAGTAATTGCTTCTGCCAGTTAGTTTTCAAGTAGAAACCAAGCAGCATTGATTTTCTTCCCATCCAATTCCCCCATTCCATGCTATTACTGCAATCTGCCTCCTGACTTGGTCATAATCATCTGCCTTATAGTTCCACATATACTTTCTCACTTATGCCTGGCCACCACCCAAGTGATGACTTCATGGTCACTTTCATCAACTGGAGGAAGATATGACACTTCACTTAAAATAGTATCTTCTGATGAGATAATCAAATCCAAGACGCTTGATCCACATGCAGCTTCTGTTATGTACTGCTTAAGATGGTTGATTCTCAAAAATGCAAAGAACTCATTCTCTTTGGTTTCAGACACTGTCTCTTCATTCCAGTCTATATTACAATAATTGAAATTGCCTGTAATGATTACCCTTTTCTTAGCCAGACCAATTTTCTCATTTCCTTCTCACTGCCTCACACATTACCAGGTTTATAGCAAAATTCTACTAAACATTTCATTCTGTCCACCTCCGCTTCACACCATACTGCTTCAAAACCATTTTCACTATTTGCTCCTTGTATCTCCACCGTAGATGAGCACAATTCCTCTACCATCATCAATTAGCACTCCTTCTCCCCTTTTTGCCTTTGTCTGTCTTCATAAAAGACCACATATCCCTCCATTTCTATTACTGTCAAAATGTCATCCTTGTTCAACCATGTCTCACTTATTCCAACAATTTTTAGGTGAATGAACTCTATCAATGCTAGTTTCATTCTCCTTGTGTCTATAACAAGTCTCACTGACCCGGCTTTATCGGATATGGCTGCTCCAACCCCCCCCCCCCCCAGTCCATTCCTCTCTATTATCACTGATATTACCCCCCCCCCCTAAATGTCACTCCCACATCCTTGACTATCTTTCCTTTCTTGTATACTCGCATATCTACTCCGGAAATTATCTACACTTCTCATGTAGTATTTTCCTATCCACCCTGACCTCCCCCTTTTCCCTATCCAATCCACCTGTGTTCCTTCTCTCTCATTCTCTTTACTCGTGCCAATCGCCTATCCTTTTGCAAAGTTGCCTATTTTACTCTGCCACACCGCTTCTTGCTTCCTGAGGTCTTCCATTCACATCAAATCAGATAACACCTTTTTGTTGCCATATTGGGAGTAGGTGAGACCGTTTTAACCCTATCTAACTTTGGAGACTGAGTGGGCAGTTCACTCTCCACTGGTAGCCAATCAGAGATTGGCTGGCCCAAGGCTAATTAATTGGTATGCAGTGAAGAAGGCAGCTAGCAAATGCTGCCATCTCGTGGTCCCTAACCTTTACAGAATATTATTAATGTTTGAAAATAGTGTGGGTTCAACGGCCGATTTTCTTGAGATTATGGGACAAAAAACCTGCTTGCCCGTGCCAGAGATCAACTGACTCGAGAACTAGTTGAGAAAAGGCTTAGAAAATATTCCTCTAGTCAGCGACTAGTATTCGAACGCCTTTTGTCATGCAGTCAAGCTCCATAAAGTGCAAACGCCACTTCTACTGAGCTACACAGGCTAGTATCAGTCATTATTTTCTCTTGCAGCAACAGACTCACACCATATCCATTTAATTGTAGCCCATCTCTTTTATACAACTCTATCCATCCCTCAAATTCATCTTACACATTTACAAAATGAACTCCTTTCTCCTCACACAACTCTACTAGCATATATTCATAAATTTGCTCATCTTCTCAATTCATCATTATCATACCTGGGCAACACATTGACTACCATACCTACCACACTATTATATCTTTTACTCTACTTAACAATCTCTTGACATTCATCTTTATATTCTCCTTGTTACCAGTCAAATCATTTGTACCAACTACCACTACCAACTTTTTTTGCTCATGTACTTCTCTTATCCAATGTTTCAATAACCCTGCTCATTCCACCGCCTGGAAAACAATCTTTTCATTCACTGCATCTCTAATCATCAGATCCTCATACATTGCTGCTCTCAAATCATTCAATATTTCTTTCAAGTCTTTGGTCCCATTCTTTCTCATATTTTCATTTTATCCCAGTAACCTAACCTGTTTGGAAATGCCAAAATATGTGGCATCAGAACTTTTCCCTAAGTGGAGGTGTACAGGGAGAAGGTCTATAAGCGTCAGTGTTCCAGGTGTGTCTTTGTCAAATATGATTAGGTCATATGACTGATATCTCATGTCATGGAGCATTCAACTTACTATTTCCACTATTTGATCATCTTTCGCTAAAAATCTCTTTGTAAAAAGTTTTTTCACATGGTAATAAATTAAACTTGCAATAAAATAAAAATATGGGACACTAAAGCATTATTCTTCCAATAATGCGAAGCATTACCCTTTCAGGCAGTATAATGCTATGCATTGTGGGAAGGGCAAATACCCAGACTGGTTTCAACTTTTATTGAGGTACATTAAAGTGCAGGGATACTTCTCCAAAAACTTGCACAATCCCTCAGATTACCTGACAGTTACCCTGAAGGATCATTTAACTCATTACTCAGGAGTGCCAAGCCCAAACTAGCACCGAGTAGAGCCCTCAGTTTTGGCTCTGCCCAGTGACAGGCCCACCCTATCATCGAGCAAAGCTGCTTGTATCTCAGGGAAAAGCATCCACTAAAGGTTCCACAGGACTACTTCCCACATCCACAGTAAAAAAAACCACATAGTGGGAGCCAAATTTAGAACAGGTTGAATTAATGGAGAACATATATATTTCATATACAAGTAACAAAATGGTTATCACCTTATTGTTAAAATGCTCTTGATCAGAGGTAGTATTAGAAAGATTTTCCCACTTGGTTATAAATTAAATTAAACTTGCCAAGAAATTATATGGCAATTTTCTTGTTTAATCTTTTAACCAAGTGTATAAATTTTGTGTATAAATAAATTTTGTGTATAAATATCTTCACAACTAGGATACTTGTACACAGAGGCCTAATGACTTTATGTCAGTTGCCTTAGTATCACATAATACGAAGCACACATCCTTTCTTATGTGTATGATGCTGTGCATTGTGGGAAAGGACACTACTCAGGCTTATTGGTGTCTTTTCAGTTGCATTGTATCAATTTTTATTGATACAATGCCACTGAAATAACCAAATTGCTGTTATAACCAGAAATCTGTCTTCATGCTCTGTGGTAGAGTGAAGACAACATCTTAGTAAACATCTGGAACACATTCCATTTTTTTGAAGCTCTGCCCAGAGCCTGGATACAATACTATGTGAGATTTAAACTCTCTGGCAGTATCAGTAATTCTGTGGCCTTTTTTCAAGCTTTCCAATAATTCTTCTCCATGTGAAATCATCTAGATGATGTCTTTGAGACATTACAAGATGTCCAAGTCTGCAACTTTATTCCTTCATGAAAATAGTTTCCTTCAAACACAATTCACTCAGTGCAGCTTTTTGCCTTTTATCCTGTTGAGTGGCTGCCACATGATCCCTTTGCATGTGATTCTAAAATTTGAATGTGTACCTGCTTTCTACTCAAAATTGTCAGTTATACAAATTGCCACAAGCTGATTTGTCTGGATTTGCAGTTGTAATCTTCAGAAATAATGTTTGTCCTTAGGTTTTGGACACTCATGTATTTAAAAGCAAAATACTGCTGTCTCCCAGCAGTGTTTTGTCTTATAGCAATGCAGAAAATCTCTTTTGAATGATTCAACAATTCTATTCTATATTAGTGATAGCAACACTGTAGATATTTCATAATTTTTTTATTTTATTTTATTTTTTATTTTAATGTTTATTTTATACACTGAATTTAGCCATTTCGTTACAAATGAAAATTTTAAATCCTGACTCTCTGTAACGCAGAGTCAGGGAAACTAAATTATAAAGGAAGGAATGGTGTGGATATGAGTGTCAGAGCGACAGTGTTATATAACTCTGTTAATGACGGGAATGGGCTTTGTCATGGAAATGTTGACGAGGAGAGAACAATTTCAGGTTTGTGTTCGTCTGGTTCTGACCCATCAAATATGTGCAAAGAGATCTACATATGTAAGGCATTAGAGAAGAATAGAGATCTACAAGTTCTCCAACTGTGTCAGGCAGACTGCAGACAAGACAATACAAAAGAACAAACAGGTAGATTATTATGTTCTGTACATGAATGCTAGGAGTATCAGAAATAAAGGGATAGAGTTTGTTGCCTTAGGCAATATGTTGCAACCTCGGATTGTAGATATGAGTGAGACCTGGCTATCAGAATCAGACCAACTAACTGGTATCGAGCGTCAAGGGTACAGTATTTTTAGGCAGGATAAGAGGAGGGGGTAGTGCTGCTAATGATATTGGAGTTTGTAGTACTGTTACTAACAATATTTCATGTAACAGTGAGTTTGAAGTCATCTAATGTGAGATGGAATCTAACAAGATCAATTACATAGTGGGGTATTGTTACAGACCCGGTGAATTGGTTGCTAGTGATAAAGAAATGCAGCACCAAATAGAAAAGATGAGCACAAAAAGAGTAATCATGGGAGACTTTAATTATCTAAATATTGATTGGGTAGCAGTAGAATCTTGTGAGAGGAATGAAAATGCATTTATTGAGCTGCTTCCTCAAGCAGCATTTGAGGGAACTTGAGGGCAAGATTGTTAGATTTGATTATAGTGTCAGAGGGCGTTTCAGTTAAAGACATAACTATTCTGCCTCCGGTTTGTGATAGTGATCATGCAGTACTCACTTGGGAAGTGACTAAGTTTATGAATGTTCCATTCAGAAAAGGTTACATGCTGAACTACAAAGCAGGAAATTATGACCAACTGAGGAGTATACTGAGTTCAGTGGATGGGATCAGTTGCGACAGAAAGAATATCAACAGTGCAAGGGAAGCATTTAAACAATACTTAATTGATGCGATATCAGAATGTGCCCCTAGAGTTCGAAGAATAAATAGAGTAGAAGTCAAATGGATGAGTAATCCATTTTATTAAGCAAGAGATTTGTAAGAAAAGGACAATGTGGAAAGAATACCGTGTATTTTTTCCACATTATGAACGTTATAGTACATAAGGATGATGTCCATTATGAACGTTATAAGCAGCAGGCTAGAATAATCACAACTGTTGAACGTAAAGCAAAGTGTGAGTATGGAAAGAAACTGGCTCTGCATGCTAAGACAATTTACAAGAATTCTATTGATATGCTGCTAGTAAAAGAAAGAATGAATATGAAAGAATAACTCTTCTAAATGCAGATGGTGTGAGGGTTACAGATGCAGAAGAGGTTGTTCGGTTAATGAGTGCCCATTTTGTTAAAAGCTATCAACCTGGCAGTTTGATAGATAACAGTAACAGTGTGTGCAACATTGAGCTCACTGTTACCTCTTCACTAGATGAAGAAACGCAGGTGTATGAGGATGAGGTATTAGAGCTGTTGCACAAATTGAATAAGAATATTTCATGTGACAGTGAGTTTGAAGTCATCTGATGTGAGGTGGAATCTAATAAGATCGATTACATAGTGGGGTGTTGTTACAGACCCGGTGAATTGGTTGCTAGTGATGAAGAAATGCAGCAGTTGATGGGATATCAGCACTTGTGCTAAAAGAGTGTTCAGCTGAACTGGGTATTCCTTTGACCAGGCTGTTTAATATGAGGCTCAGAACAGGGAAGATTCTGCAGGAACAGAAAGAATTTATGGTAATTCCAATGCACAATTGTGGTGCAAAGACCGATTTATCCAACTATCGACCAATTAGTATCTCAGGAGTGGTGGTGAAGATTTTGGAAAAATTGGTCAAGGCTCACATTCAGAAATGGGTAGACAGTGAATCTCTACTTTGCAATGAACAATGTGGGTTTACTAAAGGAAGGTCATGTTTTAGCAACTTGTTCATGTTCTATAACAATGTTACCATTGAACTAGACAAGGGGAATGGATACACCATGATACTTTTGGCTTTTCACAGAATACAGCATGGTAGACTGTTGCATAAATTGGAGAAAATGGATTTGGATTATAGAATATTAGCATGGATAAGAGGATGGCTGGCTGACAGATATCAAAAAGAATGCCTGGTTTATGAACTTCCAAAAGTTCATAAACCAGGCATTCCGTTAAGACCAGTCGTAGATTGTATAGGTTGCCCCACTTACAAAATCTCAAAATTTTTATCAAATTTACTCTCCTCTTCAACTAGAAGAACTGATACTTATATAAAAAATACTTTGGATTTCAAAAATAAAATTTCAGATCTTCACTTGGACATTTCTGATATCATGATCAGTTTAGATGTTGTTTCTTTATTTACAAATGTGCCTCTTTTGGAAAGCATTGAATTACTACAGCAGGAATTTCCTTCAGACATTGTAAATGTATTTGATTTTGTAATAAATTCTGGTTATTTTTCCTTTAAAAATAAGTTGTATCAACAAATTGAAGGAACAGCAATGGGTAATCCTCTTTCTCCTGCTATCTCCAATTTCTTTATGGAACATTTTGAACAATGTATCTTTGACAACATTTCTTCCAGACCTACTCATTGGTTCAGATATGTCGATGACATTTTTGCTATATGGAATGGCTCTTCAGATGAACTTCAACAATTTCTCACTAAGTTAAATGCATTTCATCCTAGGATCAAGTTTACCCTAAAAGTAGAATCAAATAAGCAGTTAGCCTTTTTAGATCTTCTAATTCTTCGCCAACCAGATGGTAACCTACATTTCTCAGTTTATAGAAAGAAGACTCATACAGGCCATTATATCCATGCGGAATCTCATCACCATCCCAGTCAAAAGGCAGGAACTATTAAAACACTGGTTCATCGGGCCCACTCCTTTTGTTCTTCAGACGATCTTTTACAGAAAGAACTACAATATATAACTTCTTCCTTTCTATCTAATGGTTATAAGAATTGCTTCATTAAAAGAACTTTGAGTAGTTTTAATATGTCTTCCTCTTCAAACACAGAAGAAATAACACGCATTACTATCCCTTATGTACAAGGCATCAGTGAACGTATAGCAAAAGTTTTAAAACCACTGAATATTTTTGTTGCCTTTCAACCGTTCAGAAAAATCTCCACCTTTCTCACTTCTCCTAAGGACAAGCTTCCACATCTTAATCATCCAGGTGTCTACCAGATTCCGTGCTCTTGTGGATTATCTTATTTCGGACAAACGGGAAGATCTGCCTCTATTCGACTAGAAGAACACCAGTCTTACATTCAGTACCTTAAACCTGAACAGTCTGGACTTGCAGAACATGCCATTTTAACCAGACATAGAGTTCATTGGAGAAAGACGAGTTCTTCACAAAAGTCAGTATGGGAGTTAGTACTTTACAAATCAGCTAATCTTTCCTAACTTTTTATTGTATCGATTTTTTTTTTTTTTTTTTTTTTTTTTTTAGGAAAGTTATTGACCTTTTTAGTTATCTTACACCAGCTACTTAGGTGGCGCTTTTTGGAATTGTCAGTTATTGTTTAATTTGAGCTTAATGTACTGAAGATGCCTGTGACCCACAGGCAAAAATTATACTGTTAAATAATCTCTGTACGTGAGTTTTTCCGTTATTAATTTTGTATCAATATGTCTACTCACAGTATACCTCTTTTAAAACTTAAGGTTTAAGCCTATTATGGCTATAGGTGCCCACTAGCCTATAGCCATAATAATAAGGTAAACTATTACAAGAATAACCAAGATCTAGTTAGTAAGATACGGGAGGAGCATGGGGCAACTCCGAGGTTTACCAGTGCCATCATCTCTTTACATGGCGTATGGAGCGCAGATAGCTATAAGGACTTAAAACATCTTAGGTTTATACAGAAGGATATAAAAGTTCTTTATTTGAGGGCCCTACAGGGCAGACGGGTGGCATGGCGTTTTACCCTGTGCCTGTTCTAGTTATCGTTGTAAAGGCTTAGGCCTGTATCAAGTCTGGACGAGATGTCTGGACGTGATATAAGGATAGTACTGCCCATAACCAGTACAAAGATTAATAAAATAAATAAATAAATAAATAACAAGTGGTGTACCACAAGGATCAGTGCTTGGTCCACTGTTATTCAGTCTGTACAGTAATGATATTGGGAAGGATTTGATAAGCGACAGCTATTTGCTGATGAATCAAATATAGGTAGGGTAATCAGGAATTCTGCCGATATGCAGTACTTGCAGAATGATATGAGTAGACTGGGATTGTGGGCATGGGAAAATGGGTGTCAGTTCAATGTCAGTAAATGTAAAGTCATTCACTTCGACACGATTAGATATCCAATGTCGTATTATATTGGTGGGATTATGCAAGAAGAAACTGATGCAGCTAGGGATCTTGAAGTGTTAGTAGATAGGAAGATGAAGATCAGGGCCATCTAGTAAAGATTGCAAATACAACTCAAAAGATAAGTTCAATGCTGAAATTAATATTCACATGTAAAGGTAAAGATGCAGAAGGATATAAACATCTGCTCAGAAGTTCTGTTAGTATCGAGACAGAAAAGAATGATAAGAACATTAGTGTGGCCAATTTTCACATATGAAAGTGAGACCTGGATATTCAAGATGAGAGTAAGGCAACAGATAATGGCCTTTAAAATGTGGTGCTATAGGAGAGCTCTGAAAATCCCATGGACAGAACATGTGACAAATACAGATGTCCTATAGAAAATGAGAACACAGAGATATTTATTACAGGAAATGATCCAGAGAAAGATGAGATTAGCAGGACATGTACTGAGAGGTTCAGTAGGACAGAGGATATTAACAGTTTTAGAAGGAAAAATTATGGGAACAGGATCAAGAGGCAAAAAACGAAGGACATGGCTTGAAGATATAAGATCATGGACAGGATCACATGGCTGTGCAGAAACAAAAAGGAAAGCCACCAACAGAGAGAACTGGAAGGACATGGTGCTGCATCCTCTCACTGAGGAAGCTACATGAAGAAGAAGAAGAAAAGTAAAAATGTCATTTTGCCTCTTTACAAAGCCTTGATAAGAGTTCCCACTTGGACTATTGTGTACCTTTCTGGTCTCCTGGTTTTCATTGTGATTCTGATATTGGAGAGTGTGTGTTAAAAATGATATCAGGACAGTGGAATATTGATTATGAAGACGAATTCAGAATTTGTAGACTGCAGACACTAGCAAACAGGAGAAAGAGGGTGATATGATTGAGACTTAGAAAGAAACTTCTGAAAGGTCATGCAGGATTTCAGTTGATGAAATTTTTCAATTTATGGAGGGTGGGGATAGGTCAGTAAGACATCCTTGGAAGCTGAGAATGAATGCTGCTAAGAAGGGGGTGAGGACTAGATTTTCCTTTCATAGGGTGGTGCGTGATTGGAATGGATTGCCATTGGTTGCTCTGAGTGCAGGCGGTGTGAATGAATTCAAGAATAAGTATGATAGCTGGAGTGTGTAGTATGTGGCCTCCGTCAATGAGTCTCTGACTCCCTGGATAATAATAATAATAAATTTTTTTTTTAAATATTTTCTATTTATGAATTGCAGCATACTTTATAAAATATGAAAATTGTATGTGTGTTTGTGTTTTATTTTATTATTTATTTGTAGCTTTGTCCAGCATCAGGTACTGCTGTTATTCTTGTTGTCATGCTTGTTCAAGCTGTTATTGGCAAAAAAGGAGTTGCAAAAGCAGTCAGGTATTGTAATTTCATGACTAAACTAAATTATTGTTGATCTCACACAAATTGTTAACAAGTTATGGGTATATTTTATATTAAAATGAGCCTGATTTAGCGAATTTTATTTTCTAGGAACATGTCTTGTTTTGCCTTTAAGCTAAGAAGAATTACAAATCTACTAGCTTTAAACGTTTTTCAGTTCAGTTTTCCTTATATAAAAAAAAAGTAAGAAAGCTTCTCTTACTTGGAGATAATCCATTAAGCACCGTATTTTGACAGATCTTCACGTATACAGATGACGTTATAGTGGACAGTTTGCTTTAGTAAAGTTCCTTTATGATAGCATTATGCATTAAACTTCAATTGTGGATTTTAACTAGTTTATGCTAATGAGTTTGCTATAGTATGAGTTGATGATATTATACAGAAAATAAATGTGCAGTAATTATTTCTTAATATCAAGAAATGAAATATGGTGTGCTTTTCTCATGTATAACAAAAGAAAATGAATTATATTAATTGATTGAGGGTTTAGTATGTTTATTTTAATGTCTGTAATTATTTAATGAATAGAACTTTTCATTATGGCTTAATTCTTATAAAAATAGAATAATATCATGAAGTAATAGGCCAGTATAGTTCATTGGAAGTGATGTTTGCATTCACAGCACTAGTTTGCCCGAAGAAAGATCTAAGTTCAATTCTAGTTGACAAATAATTTGTCATCAATATCAGCAGCCACCAACGTGAAAGGCTAATAAACCAAATGTACATTTGGTTGGCTGGTAAGGTAAGGTGTAATTAAGTAACTAGCATGCAAATAGTTACTTTTAGAATTTTCTTGTTTGTACATGTTTATAACTTGATAGCTTTCTTTTGGTTTCAGTTATATCAATTATATGAACTTTTTTCAATATATATCAATTTATTTTTGAGTATGATGTATTGTCATTTCAAAAGCATTTTCAGTTTCCTTATTAGAATAATAACATCTTGTCAACAAGCATATAGTCATAAGATGTTTTTAAAGTGATGATCAGTAACTACATACCTCAAAAAGGAAAAAAAAATCATTATTTACGCTAAATAAATACTCGCATGATATGCTGTTAATTAATTTAGTAGCCCTCAGTATCTGCTTGATGTTAAAATTTGATTTTTTTTAACTGTTTGTATAAGGATTGTAAAACCAAAAATAAAATAAATCATATTTAAAAAAGGACTGTTTGCATTTATCAGTTATTTAAAGAGCCATCAACAGAAGACAGTAATTATGATCATTATAACTCCCTTGTTTATGTTACTACTGTGAATAGTGCTCAAGATCAAGCATAGAATTAAATTCTATCAAGATGGTCAGAATGTCAGTTGACAGGAAGTTGGATGTCCAGCAACCATGTATCACCACATTGCACCACTCAGACCTCTTCACTTTTCTCTCCATTAAGCTTGACCATCTTCAATCCAGCCATACTAACAGCAAAGTCCTCTTCTTAGGTGACCTGAATGTTCACAACTCCAACTGGCTACCCTTCTTCAAATCCTACCAATTCCACTGTCACAGAATGCTCCTCCTCTGACCACACCCAGCCTCATGTCCTTTGGCACTATAAAGGTACAAAGTGAAATGACATCTGGAACTACTACTCTTTCCATGGAATAACTATTGCTTCTGCCGTTCTGATTCGGACACCTACACTGAGCGAGTCACAGAAATCATCACACTGACATGAAATTATTCATCCCTCATTCCATCCAAAATTCCAGTTCACTTTCCAAGCCCTGGTTTTTAACAGAAGATGTATGAAAACAGTTGAAGGAAAAAAGTCAGCTTACTACAGGTGGCTTGCATCAAGAACCCCAGCTTCATACTTAGCCTATGCAGAAACAAGCAATAAATGTAAAACAGCTATCAGCATATCCAAATCCAACTTCATAAGGACCAATAGCAGAAAATTTGCCTCTTGTCCAAGCAGAAGCGTGCCTTCTGGTCTCTCGCAAAAGCTATAGGATGCAACTTCTGCTCACTTGTGCTTCCACCTCTCTCTCCCATCCAGATGGCACCACTGCTATAGCACCCAAAGAAAAAAACTGACTTCCTGGCATCACTCTTTTTCTCTAACTCTTGCATAGATGACAAAAGCAGTTCACTTCCTTTCATGTCAGCAACCAAGCAGCATATGCCTTCTGTGGTCTTTCACCAAAAAAGACTGAAGAAGATTAGACAACACTACAAAGTCATGTGGTCCTGACATCATCTCTCCTGTTGTACTCAAACATTGTGTTCCAGAGCTAACACATGTTCTTGATTGTCTTTTCAATCTTCTTTAGTCAGTTGGCACTTATCCTATCTCATGGAAGCAAGCATATATCTAACCCATTTCAAAAAGGGATGGATGGTCAATTGCCATCAAATCAATCCTGTCTGAAATAATGGAGAAAGTTATCAATAGTCAACTTCTTCCTAGCTCACCACTTAATCAGTGACCACTAGTATTGGTTCTGACAACTGAGATCCATGTCTGATCCCTTAATTGACATCACCCATCACCAGACCTGTGCCATATAAAGATTGAGAGCAACATGCACTGTTGCCCTTGACATTTTCACTGCTTTCAGTCATGTTTGGCACCAAGACCTGCTCTGCAAACTGCTTTCTTCAGTCTACCTCCCCACCCCTCCCCCATGCTCTGTAACTAGATAGCTAGCTTTCTCTCTAGTTGTTCTTTGTGTAACATGGTGGACGGCACCCTCTCTTTAAGCTTTACCACCAATGCAGGAGTACCTCAGGGCTCCATTCTATCACTTGTCCTCTTTCTCTTATATATAAATGACCTACTCTACAAATCCTGTCCATGGCTTTGCCAGTGATAGCACTCTTCATTCATCCTACTCCTTTAACATCCCTTACATCAAGATCATCTGCAACCTGTGCTTTAAACACTGACCTCCATACCATCCTCCAGATAAACTAGTCACCTTCAGCCACCAAAACAGAGCCCCGTCTTTTCTCTCACAGAAATGATCTCAGCTTGGCTTCCGTTATCCTCAGTAATACACACACATCACCAGATAGGATGAGCTATCTCTCCCTGTACTGACATTGACCTCCAGCCTCTTCTGGCACAAACACATCAGCAGCTTCCTCAGTCTTTAAAAAGCTAAGCAAACTTTTCCTCCCCTCAAGAATCTATTTTACACCCATCTAGATACTAACTCTGTACAAATCCCAAATCTGTCCATCCTTAGAATACTGTTCACACATTTAGGGTTGTGCACCTAAAAATTCCTTAAAAATTCTTGATGCTGTCCATAGGAGAGCAATTCAGCTCATAGATGACTCTTCCTTCTCAAGCTCACTTCAGCTTCTGTCTCATAGATGCAATATTGCAGCTCTGTGTTTCTTCTACAAGTCAATATTCCAGTGAGTTGACAAACATCATTCCTCCACTTGCCAGTTGGGCATGTTAAAACAAGTGCAGCATCTACTGCTTAACATCCCTTTTCAGTACAACTGTAAACACATCGAATCTGCTCGTCTTCCTCATTTATTTTATTTACCTCTGGAACAACTTCAACTTCCAGCTCTTTAGGGAAAATGTCAATAGATTTCTTCTTTCTCAATCCTTATCTACACCTCTCACCCAGCATTGATGTGCTATAAGTTCTTATACCTCTCGAGTATGGGATTAAAAAAAATCTTTTGTATGTTACTCAATAATCATTGGGGGGGGGGATCTTTGCATGTGCATGCATTAGCCAAAGATATGTTTAGAACATGCACAATTGAAGTTTCTAATTTGATGATGGAACAGAACATTTCTATAGTACGTTAGAGTTTAATCACTATGAGAGATGGAGGTTATGAGGGTTAGTACTTTCTTATAAGGATTTTTATTTTTAATGGGCTTCAGTATTTTTTTTATATATTTATATTGCTGTATTAAAATTACTGTGAATTGTTTTTCTGAAATCAGTTTATCTTATAGAAGTGCTGAGCGACGCCTTTTTCAAACTGGTTTCAAATTTGAATGGAATATAGACACAGGTACGGAAATATTATTCGCAATAAGAGTAATTCAGTGTTTACTCACAGTATCCATTTTTTTTTACATTGTGCATCAGAAACTTATGAATGTATGCTAAATTGTTATATTTGTGAACGCCTGTGAGTGTTATATGTAGCTAGTGATGTTAATCAGGAATTTAGCTTAATCACTGTCACTAAATAGTAGCAAAAGTCACTATTTTTTTCTCTTCTTTTTTTTTTTTTTTTTTACTGTTTATTATGAATAAAACAAATATTTTAAATGCAATTTGCTTAATATTGTTAGTACAAACTAGGATTTCTTTTAAAAATAGCTTTTTTTTTTTTTTTGATGAAAAACAAAGTATTTTCCTTAGAATTGCCAAACTCTGCAATAAATTAACTTTTTGAAAAACAGATGAAGACATCATTTCATTGCCTTGTCTCAATTTTCCAATCATTTTCCTAAATCTTTTAATGCTGTAAATAAGTTTTGGACAGGACAGTTATTTTTTTATTTAATTTAATTTTTAACTGAAAAAACTAACTTTGTAAAAAGTTAATGAGCTATACTTATTAAACCAACTAGTTTCATTAACTACTTCATTGATATTCTCCGCTACAATGGCATAGTCTGCATCCTCAGAGTGACTCTATGTAGCATGTCAGATATATTTTTATGTCCATCCATCCAAATGTTGGATGTGTTACTTTTCAGGAGGAAGGAATACTGTAGATACAACATGATCTAAATGATGGAGAACATCTTTTAGTCAGCAGATAAAGACAGCCAATTTTTGGTTAGGCCTGAAGGAAATTTAAATATTATATCTTAGAGCACATAAAATTTTTCTGAGATAATATCCTGGACGTAAGGAATAGCAGTGCTTTTTTTTTTTTTTTTTTTTTTAAATCTGGGTTTGGGAAAGGTTTGGTCTGGAAGAAAAATGTAATTTCTTTTGTTGATATTTTTGGATGGAGAAAGCCATTACCTAAAAAAGTGTCTCCAAAGTGATTGAATTCTCTGGACAGGTTAGTATGGTCTGAGCAGGATAGATGATTTTAGCTCTATTTGGTAAAATTTTAATAACACTACATTGTTGCAGGCTGGGGTGGGGTTATGCTGTAAAGGAAAGGATTATCATTGTTTTCTTTTTCAATGAATCTTATTTAAAAAAATCAGATTTAAAAATAGATCACATGGTTCATGTATAGCTAGCAATGAATTATCTGTATGTATCAAGAAAAATGTGTTCCTACCACCACCTTACTGCATGTTAATGGGGAAAAGAAGTAGAACTCACTTTGAAAGTGGAATGTCACTTGTTTCATGTTTTGTTATGAATGAAACATCTGCATGCAGCAAGGAATGCTTGAAAAAGCATCTCATATCCCAAGAAGAACATCAAATCTTTTCCTCATCATAGATTGTCACAGGATTCATTATTCAGAAGTTCAAGTATCTTGTTGCAAATGACTAAATCATTGCAAGCTGATTCAATGTTTTTTTTAAACTAGCTGTTATGGAACTGTTTGATCACAGCAACACATTCCTTAACAACCCTGGTCATAAAATAAGACCATTTTGCAAGTTGTAAAATATATAGTTTGAATTCAAGCTGCAGTGCAACAGGAACTCAGCATGTCCAACTTGTTGACTTTACCTTATAATCCACAGAAAATTCCATCTCATTCTTTCACCACATTTTACTGTGCTGATGAAAGTTTTTTCACTTGACTATGCTACCAGTTATATATTTGGTTTAATCCTTTATCCAAGTGTAAGCAAACAAAGTTTGCACCTGAAGTATTTTCAGGGCTGGGGCAACTCGTTGTAAAAGTGAAATAAGTTCTGATTACTTGCCTTAGTATCTCCCATAATGCAAAGCATATCTCCTTGTGGAAATTAATGCTATGCATTAAGGGAAGGGCCACTACTCAGACCGGTTTCGACCTTTATTGAGGTCTCATCAGTGGGAGCCAGACCCAGAGGTGGTGATACTAAGGTACATTAAGGTACAATAATTTGTTTAGTTTAATCCTTTATCGAAGTTTAAGCAAATACCTGAAAATATCTTCAGGACTGAGGTAAGGTTGTGCAACACCAGGAAACTCCGAGCAAAGGTGGACCAAGCTCTCATCACTCCTTGTCTCAGTATCTCCCATAATGCAAAGCACATCTCCTTGCAGACATGTATACTGCTATGCATTAAGGGAAGGGCCACTACCCAGACCGGTTTCAACCTTTATTGAGGTCTCGTCAGTGGGAGGCAGATCCAAACTGAGACAAGGAGTGATGAGAGCTTGGTCCACCTTTGCTTGGAGTTGCCTGGTGTTGCACTACCTTACCTCAGTCCTGAAGATATTTTCAGGTGCAAACTTTGTTTGCTTACACTTGGATAAAGGATTAAACTAAATTTATTATAGTCTAACCAAGTGAAAAATAAACTTCCAAGATCTTTCTCTAAATCCAGAGTAATTCAATAATAAGGTGGTACACCTGTTGGCAACTCCTATAAGTAAATATGACCTCTCCTATTGCTTTTGCCTTAGTATCTCCATGCTTGGGTCTGCCTCTCACTGACGAGTCCTCAATAAAGGTTGAAACCGGTCTGGGTAGTGGCCCTTCCCTTAATGCATAGCAGTATACATGTCTGCAAGGAGATGTGCTTTGCATTATGGGAGATACTGAGACAAGGAGTGATGAGAGCTTGGTCCACCTTTGCTCAGAGTTGCCTGGTGTTGCACTACCTTACTTCAGTCCTGAAGATATTTTCAGGCGCAAACTTTGTTTGCTTACACTTGGATAAAGGATTAAACTAAATTTATTGTAGTCTAACCAAGTGAAAAATAAACTTCCAACATTAAGGTACATTATACATGTCCACAAGGAGATCTGTTTTGCCTTATGGGAGATACTAAGGCAAGTGATCATAACTTGCCCCACCTTTACCATGAGTTGTCCCAGTCCTGAAGATATTTTCAGGTGCAAACTTTGTTTGCTTATACTTGGATAAAGGATTAAACCAAATATATAATTGGTAGCATAGCCAAGTGAAAAAACTTCCATCAACTGTCTCTAATCCAGAGAATTTTAATAATAAGGTGTTGACACCTTTTGGCAATTGGTGTATGGTAATACGACTTCTGCATTACTTCCACCTTGGTATCACCACCTCTGAGTCTGGTTCCCACTGATGAGACCTCACATTTGGGTCTGCCTCCCATGCTGGATATATGAGAGGCTCTGCTTGGGGTAAGTTTTTGCCTGTCTCTGAGTAGAGCCACCACTGAGATTTTGGCTCTGTCTGGTGGTGGGGTGAGCCTGCCACTGGGTAGAGCCAATGCTGAGAAGTTCTTCTTGATGACAGGGTGAGCCTGCCACTGGGTAGAGCCAATGCTGAGAAGTTCTTCTTGATGACAGGGTGAGCCTGTCACTGGGTGGAACAAATCTGAGTTGGGCGATCTTTTGGGATCGTCTAATTTTTAGAGAGGTCTTTACTTAAATACACCTCAATAATGGTCGAAACCGGTCTGCATAATCCCTTAATGCATAGCATTATACATGTCTGTAAGGAGATGTGCTTTGCATTATGGGAGATACTAAGGCAAGCGATCAGAACTTATTCCACCTTTACCACAAGTTGCCCCATTCCTGAAAATACTTCAGGTGCAAACTTTGTTTGCTTACACTTGGATAAAGTATTTAACCAAATATATAATTGATTTTACTGTGCTGTTGATCTGCCACTTGAAATGCAATATGGTTAGTTGCAACTGACCAGCAAAACAAGTCACCTCTCATTATTCTGTCTTATGAGGTATATATTTAGTCAAGGAGGCACCTTTTGCCAAATGGAAGCATCTCTTTTCTTGAAACAGACATAAATGTTTGTAAATTTCTTTAGGTGATTGATGAAATTCTCAGATCACTGTTAGACTACAATCCTGTTAATTAGAAGGCTGAAGTGGGTGATGAATTGTTGCATGTTTATTTTGCATTATAAAGCAGAGTTCCTGGATTATCTGCTTTTTAGTCCACACATAAAAGATTTACATCCTTTTATAGGTAGGATTCACGTTAAAAATAAAAAAAATTTACACATGTGTATATGTATATGTAAATTATGTTTACTTTCTTACTAATCTCCTATCAAAAATTTTCCTCCAAATTAGCTTATTACTTCCAACACTCCAGTATTATTAGATAACATTTCGGTCTTCCAAGGCACTTCTGACTGAATCAGTCCATTAAAATTTCTGTCTTCTCCAGGTCTTTTTCCTGCCATCTTGGCATTAAACATCTGTTTTGCTAACCCTTCTTTTCCCATTTTGTTCAACTGACTATACCACCTTAGATTAGCCCTGCTGACAATGTTAAGTTTCTTCATAATTATTAACACCAGACCTCCATGGAGTCAAAGACTCATTGCAGGAGATGTGCACCATTACACACAAAGCCCATAAAACTATACTTAAAAGTCATTCAATGTATCTGCATTCACCACAATGCAAGGCAATGCATTCCAATGCCTCAACCATGTAGCACTTTCATAATATCTTGTACATAATATCCTTAAGGGTACATATCAGGAAATGCTGATAATGATTTGAGTCCATTTGATTTTTGTTATCTCAGGTATAGAAGAGATTGAATATTGTATTTCCTGCATTCTCTTTTCTGCATATTGTCTTTGTATGTTTATATCCTTACACTTTTCAGTATTATATTGATTAGTACAGTTGACCCTTGAAGGGTTTGAAAGGCTTGGATCCACTTATATGCGTTTTTTTTTTTAAGAATAAATATATTGGAAAATTTTGAGATTTGCAACAATTTGAAAAAAATTGCAAACGAACCGCGTAGCTTAGAAATATCAAAAAAATTAAGAAAAAGTTAGGTATATTATGTATTCATAAAATATATGTAGATACTAGTCTATTTTATCATTTACTACCATAAGGTATACACAAATCTATTATAAAAAAGTTAAAATTTGTCAAAACTTACACACAAACACTTACAGACTGCACATGGCCATTTGCACTCAAGAGAAATGTAAACAAACGTAAAGATGCAGCGTTAAATCATAACTGCATAAAATTAACTGTTATTAATTAGTCAAATTAATTAATTAGCATAAAATAAATTTTTATAACGATTCATTCATTAGTGTATAGGCTAGGCTACTGCAAAGTAGTCATATCGATTGCACTAGGCTACCATAAAGCAATCATATTGCTGCTGCTTTCTTATGAATGCATGAATCATTATGCCTGTAAACAAATATGAATAATTTCTGTTTCACGTTTTCTTTTCATTTTTAATGTCTAGTGTTAGTAATACATATAGCATCTACAGTGTTTTGTATCATATAAGACAATGTTGATGTAGGTACTGACAGACATAAGCTTCATTTTGTAAACAGACGACATAAACTTACATTTACGATAAATACAGTACACTACTGTAAATGTATTTTCATTTCCTTATGATTTTCTTTAATAGCATTTTTCTTTTCTCTAGCATACTTCATCGTAAGAATAGTAATTGCATCGATTGCACTAGGCTACCATAAAGCAATCATATTGCTGCTGCTTTGTTATCAATGCATGATTTGTTATACCTGAAAATAAATATGAATCATTTCTTTTTCACATTATCTTTTCATTTTTGATGTCTAGTGTTAATAATATATATAACATCTACAGTGTTTTATATCATATAAGCAATATTGATGTAGATACTGACAAGCATACGATTCACCTTGTAAACAGATGACATAAACTTACGGTATCGATAAATACACTACAGTACTGTAGTATATTATACACACATATCATATAAAATGTGTTGATCGACTGTTTTTGTTATGGTTAAGGCTTCCATTCAACAGTAGGCTATTAGTAATTAATAGCATTGTTCGAAAATCTGCAGTTATATGCAGATTTTCGAACAATGCAGGAGGTCGGTGTCCCTAACCACTGCGTTGTTCAAGGGTCAACTGTATTTCTATTTCTGTCAATATTCTTTGCTTGACAGGTCTTAGCTTGAAATGTACTTGTTTCCTAATACCCACAATTTTTTTTTTTTTTTTTTCCAAGTAATTTTGCCTTAATCTTTATGGAACATTTGTAGGGAAATGTGTCTATAATTTTCGCATAATCTTATTTCTGTTTTTATAAATAGACATGATGAGAGTTCTCTTCCAGTCTGGGATTCAACATTCTTATTATGTCCACTAAAAATTATGCAGTAGGGACCATAAAACTTTTATACCTCCGTATGTTATTTAAACATTCCAGCTCAAATATCATCTATTCCAGTGATTTTTTTTTTTTTAGTACTGAAATCTATACATTACTGCATTCCTGGTTGTTTTTCATCACACTTGCTATCTTTAGCTTAAACCATTAAACCATTTTCTAGGATATGAAGAACCTTTATTAGGCTTTTTCAGCTGAAGGTTAGTTAGCCACCTCCATACAAAGGTGGAACAGCTTTTTATCCTGTGAAGGAAATTTTTTTTTATCTTGCAAAACAGGCAAATTGGCCAGAGAACATACTCACTAAACAAACAATACATAATAATAGCCTTGGTTGCTGTAGCTAAAATTCAAACTAAACCAAAGCATTTTTCAAAGTTTTATTTTATTTTTAGATGACTCCCTTTATTTATATTTTTTATAAAAAATGGCATAATCCTGAAATTTTGCTCCAGAGAACAAACATGGAACTTTTATAGCTACTTCAGGCTTCCAGTAAGCAGGACAGTAGCATAATACTGAGTGAGGAAATTCATTCATTTTAAAGACATTTACAGTATTCTTTTCCTCAGTTTGTATAGCACCTTTATGATCTTTGATTCCTTTTGTAGTACACATTCTTCCATTTCTCAGCTTCCTTAGTAATCTCCAAATATATGATCACCTCCATGATATAGTGAATTCTCATGACATGAAAGCTATTACAACAAACTTACTTAATGTAATAAATTCCCTCCCAAAAAAAAAAGTCTTGACCAAATATAGTTACGGTGCAATTCTGAAAGAAATTCACTGTTATAGTAGATAATTGATTATCCGTTATATGACTATTTCTTTAGTCATTGCAGGTTTGCTGGATTGTGAGTTGACTGTAATTATCTTCTTTATTCTTGCCAAACTCTTCACTGCTTTAAAAATAAGTAAATAATTATTTTATGATTATTTCCTATTTTGCCTCTCTCTTTAATTTCCTGTTTTCCTCACAGTTTGATTTGTCTGTCTTTGTAAACATTGTGTGCCACGTGCCCCCTGACTTAGTCATGTTTTCTTCAGATGTTGCAGTTCATTTTCTAAAGTATGGTTCTTGTTTTCAATTTTCCAAATAATATACATTCACAAAAACACTCCCTAGACATAGTTAATGGGATAGAATTGAAGGAATATATAGTACTTCCAAGGAGGATAAAGACAGTGAGATAGGGGATACTGCTGGTGATAACATATGCCAGCCTGGTTGGCCGAGTGGTTAGCATATCCACTCTCCAGTCAAAAGGCTGCGAGTTCAAATCCTGTCATGGGCATGGATGTGATTGTCTGTGAAAATACTAGTGGTGGTGGGCAGTAGATGGCGTTGGTGTAGATGATGATGGTAATTACAGTTCATTGTAGTTGCAGAATTGAGTGGTGGAGACAGAGTAGAGTAGGTTCCCTCCCTCGATGAGTCTTTGGACTACCTGGAGGTGTCATGTAATAATAATAATTATTATTATGATAATTATAATAAATTAGGAGGTTATCTGGAAGACAGCATTGTGAAAGGCAGTGCATTTGAAGTAATCTGATGTGAGATAGAGGTCAACAGGAAAAAATACAGTCAGCTGCTGCTGCAGGCCAGAAATATAAGGGAAAATTTGAATGATAAGCATCAGAAAATTAGCACAGGTTGTAACTATTATGGAGATGGGAGGACTTCAACAATGAGGACATAGATTGGATGATTACATAGCAGGAAGGAATTGGAATTTATTTACCTACTAGGTTATTATTACTTGATGATGGGGGAGGGGCTTGGACTTTGAGAATGTTGAATCTCATGATAGTATCAGAATCCAAAGAGGGTCTGTCCATAACCATATTGTCTCTAATTCTAGGATATGAGGAACCTTGATTAGGCTTTTTCAGCTGAAGGTTAGTTAGCCAGAAAGAGAGTCACCATGCAGTCTTCACTGGAGAAGTTGCCATACATGGAATTGTTACTTAAGAAGGGATGTATATATATATATATGAAACTACAGGCTAGGTGATAATAATAATAAGCTTACGAGGTAGCCTGAAGTATTGCCATGGCATAAAAATTCTGCAAGGGAAGGATAGTAGCAGTATATATATATGGAAGATGATTAAAGGGTGTTTGAAGGAAGCAATACCAGACCATACTGAAGGTCAGCAGGATAAATCAGGTAGGAGTTAGATGGATGAGTAATATTGTTAAGCAGATAAAAGTACATGTAGAGAATGTGTAAGGGGAAAGGTATAAAAGCAAGCTCATGAGCAGCACAAGGCACAGACAATAAAGATGGCATGATAAGGCAAAATTAGATTATGAGAGGAAATTAATTGAGCAAACTAAAGAAAATCCCAAAGATTTCCTTTTTCCCCATAAATATCCAAGTAAAAAAAAAGAAAAAAATACAAGTACTTATCTTGTCATAATTCTGAGGTGCCCTCAGTGGAAGCTAGATTTAGGAAGATATCAAATTTGAATTAATGCATGTGTCATAATATATTTCCCATACAAAAGTAGTAAAAAAGTGTATCACCTTATTATTGAAATACACTGAATCACAAGTTGCCGTAGAAATTTTTTTTTCACTTGGCTACAAACTAAAATTATACTTGCCAAGAAATTATATTCTTGATTCTATTTATGGCTGTTCAGCCTATTTTTGTTTAGGAGTGCCCCTTTTGTAATGTTATTGGCTTTTTACTCAAATTTTAGGCATTACTGATGTTTTATATGGAGAGATATATGAAGAATACATAGGAGGAATCATTCGGACATACCTTTGCAGGATGTAGCCAACTGTCTTCTTATTCAGTGGCATCCTGGTTTATGGTGATATACATTCATCTGCTGTTAAAGGAAGGAAGTATGATTAAGAGGAAGTAGCCAGGTTTGGAAATGTGGAGGTAGAGAGATGTGGGAGAATTATTGGTGAGGCAAGAGGTATGTGAACCTTTTGAGAAACCTTGTTTTTTTTTTTATTAAAGGCAGGCAGAAAATACTTTGGGAGGGGGGGGTGAAGAATAGAAATTTTGGGGTTAGAGAAGGATATGATGGGATAAGATCAGGGGTGGGAGTAACAGGGTGTGAGCTGTTTCGACAGTGCGTCGTCTTCAGAGTTCATGGGGAAAGTGCTTGTGGGGAATAAATATAATATTTACTTAGAGGAGTAACATGGGAATCTTCCCAGAAATAATACCTATAATTATATTCTTGTTTAATGTTATCTTTACCCAAGTGAACAAAGTATGTGCGTGAAGTATCTTCAATACTAGACTACTTGTATATTTTTATATTTTCAGGAATGTATTGTGTGATTGATACTGAAGAACTTAAGGAATGTGATCCCTGTGAAAGAAGACACAAGCGGTGAGGAAATGTGTAATTTGAGTACAATACTAAGTACAGTATAAATGCATTAAAGTGATTTTTATTATTATTTTATTACTGTTTTTATTTATAAGCAACAATAATCTTCATTCATTCAAGGAATGGACTCTTCCAGGTCTTTGCCTGAATACTTATCATTTCTTTCTTTAAAAGCATTCGGTGAAGTTGTACTCACAACATTTATTGGTAGTCCATTCCACACAACTCACTACATGCCATTGAAGAATCTGTGCTTCACATGCTTCCTAACCACACTACTACTTAGTTTCCAGAGATGACCCAAGTTCTTCCCATCTGCCATGAGCTGTAAATCTCATTTGCATCTATACTGCAAAATTCTGTACCAACTTATATATTTTTTTCATAATTCCTCTCTTCATCTGTTGCTAAAATTTTGAAGATCATATTCCATCAGTCTGTCCTCATATGCACAGTTTCATACAAGGACAGACTTTATCTTTTCATTTTCTCCTCATTTGTTCTGAAACCAAGTTTATAAGTGTAAAACTGTAAAGTTTTACACTTATAAACTTGGTTTCAGAGGAAATGCATAACTTGCATTTCCTCTGAAACCAAGCATAACTTTAAATTTTTTTGCATAACTATAAAAGAAATTGTTATTTTATCTTACTATAAGCCTGATAAGACCTTGGTAGCAGATAAAACACATCTAGTGTATGTACTGGATAGTACATATACTAGAAAGTATTCCTTGCATTATGGTATACTGAAAGAAACTGGTAATAAGATGAGTTGCCCTCTCTATACAAGCAACCAAAGTGTGCAAATAATCATGAAATCTTCCCTGCAAACTTTTGTTGTGTGCTTATACAAGGTAAAATATGACATGTATAATTATATCTTGTCAAATACAATATACAAGGTCATTCAGAATGTGAAGCCCTTTCATTAAATTTATTAGAATGACATGATAGTGAAGCAGATTATCAACATTTAGTTCAACAATTGAAATAAACTTTGCTATAATGTCCAGTAAAGATGCAGATAGTGTTATTAAGGTGTAGAAAACAAAATATTCTCCATTTTGCTGAGATGAAATCAATTGTTACTATGCAGAAATTTATTGTGCTTTAAAATGTTTCCTTAACAATCTCCAGTGAAAAAGAGCATTTACAAGTGGTATGTGCTTTTTGAGATTTTATCTGTGCAGTGGAGATAATATAATTTTTAGATTGTGTCCATTTTGTTGAGGTGACACTAGACAAATTGAACAAAATGTTGCATAAAGTTGAATATCATCTTGATGATTGTCATTTGACAAATGGTTTACAAATTTTTTAAGTCTCCAGTCAAACACAGTATGAACTTGTTCATCTTCTATCATTTGTACACTGCTGTCCAAAAGCTAAGGACAAACATTTTTACCTGTATATGAAAAAATATTTTCATGACAACAACCAACTGGGAACATAAATTTATTGCCAGGCATACTAATAAATTATATTAGACAAAAAATGTGTTATAGATTTTGTACAAATTAAATTGCAATACGTTTTTGGCAAAAGTTACAAATTTCTTAAGGACAGCTAAGGAATTAATGTACAGTGCTTACAAGAAAACTATGCAGAGAAACATTTCGATATGGAATATGTCTGCCTCAAACTGCGATGCAACTCTCATAATGTTGTACCATGCTTAGCACCAAGTGAATCAGGGGTTCTTGAGACAAACTGGCCCACTACTCCTTCAGAGCAAGGCTAAGGCCTTGATTGTTTTCTGGAAGGGACTTTTGAACAGCAATGCATCCCAAACGTGTTCTATGAGGTTCAGATCTGGGGAGCGTTCTGGCCACTCAATTCGATTAATATCCTTCGTCTCCAGAAGTATCTCCACTACTTGTACACAATATGGTTTGGTATTGCCATCCATAAAAATCAATTCTTCACCCACAGCACCACAGAACAATCGAACATGACATTGTTGCAATGTCTTGTCAATGTCAGGAACTTTGTTGCAATATTGTTCACCAGTCATAGTCCCTTTTTCCAGCACTTGTAGCTCAGTAGGTCCATTAAAAGTCCTCTGGCATGTAAGTGGTACTGTAAACAGTACCACTTTCATGCCAGATCAAGTGTCGTCTAGAATCTGAGGGAAGGCTGAAGTGTGTCTCATCTGTAAAGAGTACATTAGTCCATTGGTGTCTTCTCCAATTTTTATGGAGACAACACCACTGAAAACATGCTCTATGTTAAGCTGTTGATAAAGGGGATGCAGACTACAGGTCTTTGGGCATATAGGCCTACTTGTTGCATGTCTTACCACAGTTTGTCAAGATATCCACATACCTATGCTTGAATGGAACCAATTGTGCAACCTGACCTGCCATGGTGTGTCAATTACGTTTTGCTGTTATAACCAAAAATCTGTCTTCATGCTCCATGGTGGAACAAGGGTGACCTCTTAGCAAATGTCTAGAACTCATTCCATTGGTTTGACATGCTGCCGAGAGCCTGGATCTCACTATGTGAGATTCCAAACTTTTTGGCAATATCAGTAATTCTGCAACCTTCTTCAAGCTTTCGAATAATTCTTCCTCATGTGAAATCATCTAGATCAGGGGTTCCCAATGTGAAGTCATTCCTCATGTGAAGTCATCTAGATCAGGGATCCCCATCACCTCCATGGGAGATTGGGACCATAATTATGTATTAGACATGAATTTTAAATACTGTATGCTTTACAAATAAAAAAAATTTCTTAATAGTTTATCATTATATTTAAGTTTTTTTTTTTAATTGTTGGCCATAGTTACTGAAGTCATTAGACAAAATTAACTATATCTTAAATCCATAAATTTAAGATATTAGGACGTTTGAAAGGAAATCTGTAAAGAATTTTTTGGTTATAATCTATAAATTTTATTTAAATACATATTTATTTATCTGTGAAACTGAATGTGATTTTCAGAGTTTTTAGATTTTTTAATGGTATAATTTTTACACCCAGGAACTGCACAAATATCCACCAATTTTAAAGAGATTGACAAACATTTGTCACGAACCAAAATATTTAGAAAATTCGATGTGTCACACACACGTGACCTTTGCACTAATACATGGCTGAATAAGCTCAGTTTCTCAAGCACGATTACATCTTTTCAGCTGTCTATCAGTTCAAACTGATGGACAGGGCCAGGCGAACGGTTGTGTTTTCAGGGAGCTCCCGAAAGCTAAGTACAATTTTGAATGGAAATTAGAATATATGTTAAAAATCATAACGTAATATTGTCTAAATTTGGTAGCTTGTTGTGTCTGTGTGATTTTGGTGTAAATTCCGTTAATTAATTTAGTATTTAATGATACGTTTCATAGATTTGAATATGGCGCCAATGCGACGTAAGATAATGGCGTCCAAAAATACGACGCCATTGTTCAAAAACTATAATGTGAAAGAATTTGTCCAATGTGATGTGTGTGGAATGTATGCATTCCCGAATGAGGCTGGAGTTTGGATTGAAAGTGATAGTGGCGGGAGAATGTGTAGAAAGTGTATGCAAAGTGAGGAGTCGAAGTATGTGTCAGGTTGTGAGACAGTTATGGTTGAAGAAAGCCGGAATGCGAGTGAAAATAGTGGCTCGATAGGGAATTGCGGTGTACAAGATGGCAATGTGAGTGGTGATCTAAGAAAGAGTGAGAGCAATTATACAGAAAGAGAAAATGGTTTGAATGATAAAAAAAATGAGGAATTATTTGTAGGAAGTGAGATCGCTAGGCTGCACGCAGTGATACAAAATGCGCAGTGGCAACTAGAGCACCTGCAAAACTCTTTCCAGGGTGATTCAGCTAATGTAAATAAACAGCGTGGGAGAGTTTCCGAAATGAAGGAAAGAGTGTTGTATGGTGACTCGTTATTAAGAGGAGTAATAGATGGGAGCGTAACTAAATCGTACTTACCGGGTGCGAAATTTAAGGATGTAAGTGAGAGTATTAGAGTGCAAAAACAGAGGGTGAAAGAATTAACAATTGTGGCGGGTACGAATGAATTGAAAGGTGATAAATTTTTTATGAGAGAGGACTTGAAAGTATTGTTAAAGGTAGCGAAAGAAAAGAGTGACAGAGTTAGAATGGTGAGTCTGTTACCACGGTATGACAGAGAGGAGTTTAGAAGGAGGGCTATAATCGCAAATGATATTATGCGCAGGTTATGCGGACGGTGTGGTGTGGAATTCGTGGACGTGTGGAATGAGTTTGATGGGCGAAAGGACTTATACAAGATGGATGGCCTGCATTTGAATGGACTTGGTGTGCGGAGACTGGAAAAAGTGTTGCTGAATGAAGTGAAAATGGATGTGCAGAACCAGGGAAACTAGAACTACCAAGGAGGGGGGGAAGTGGATATCCAGACATCAGTGAGACAGTTGAGTGTAAAAATGTATATAATGTACCTGAGCCAGCACTAAGGACAAAAAACGGGAATGGCGTTATTCTAAATGGGACATTTAGAATAACGCATCAAGATAGGGGTGGGACAAAGGGATCACTGCAATTCATGTATACTAATGCCAGGAGTATTAGGAACAAGAAGGAAGAATTTTTGGCCTTGATTGGCTCTTCCTGGCCACAGGTTATTGGCATTAGTGAAACATGGCTGACGGAAGATGATATAGTTAGTGGGATAGAATGTGTAGGTTATAGTATGTTTAGGAGGGACAGAGAGAATAAAATTGGGGGAGGGGTGTTATTGATGATAGCTGATGAACTGCAGCCAAGGAGAATTGAAGTATTGCTGGATAGTGAAAGGAGCTCATTTGAGGCTATTTGGTGTGAGATTGATACTGGCAGAATAAAATATACAGTTGGGTGCTGCTATAGACCAGGTGATGGAATAGATGGTGGAGATGGTATGCATAAACAAATTGATGAAATGAGTGGAAGGAGGGTAATTATTATGGGGGATTTCAACTATGGTAACATTGATTGGAAGGAGGAGAGGACACATGTGAGGAAGGAAATGGATTTTATTCAATTATTAAGGGATAACTATCTGAAACAGCATGTAATTGAAAATACTAGGGGTGTGAGAGTGCTTGACCTGGTAATAGTATCTGAGAATTTGACTGTAAAGAATATGACCATGTTGCCACCTATTGGTGAGAGTGATCATAAGGTCTCACCAATAGGTGGCTAAAGGTGTGCAATTTGTGATTAAGACAGGGTATATGTGGAATTACCGTGCTGGCAAGTATGACAAGCTTAGGAGATTGCTTGGATCAGTGCCATGGCATGTACAACTGCAAGGGCTGGACGTCGATAGAGCATGGGAAGTGGTCAAAGAGCATTTACAAGAGGTTATGGCTGATTGTATACCTAAGGTCTGAATAGTGAAACAAGGAGGGGTTAAATGGATGAATAACACCATTAAGCTTGAGCTGCAAAAAAAGAAACAACTATGGAGGGAATTTAAAGAAAGGGGTGACCTGCAGGCACACGAATGGTATAAAGTGCAGGCCAGAAGGGTAACGAGTGTGGTAAAAACAGCAAAAGCTGATTATGAAAGGAAACTAGCTATGCAAGCAAAAGAGAATCCCAAACAGTTCTTTCAATATGCTGCAAGCAAGAAAAAAACTGTACATGGCAAAATGATTTTAAGGAATGACGATGGTAAAGAGTTCACTGAACCAGTCGATATAGTGGAGTTACTGAGTGCGTACTTTGCAAAAGTATATCGTCCAGGTGGTGACGTTGAAAAAATGAAGGAACCATTAGTTTATACAGGAATTGTGATGAATGAAATGGAGGTGAATAGTCTATTACAGAACCTTAATGTGAATACATCTGTGGGATTGGATGGTATACCGGCACGGGTCTTGCATGAAGCGGCTAATGAATTATCAGTGCCCTTGACCATGTTGTTTAATCTGAGTCTCGGGTCTGGCTTAGTCCCGAAGGCATGGAAAGAGGGGAAAATAGTTTCACTGCATAAAGGAGGATCCAAGACTATGGTTGCAAATTACCGACCGATCAGCATATCAGGAGTCGTTGTCAAGGTCTTGGAGAAAGTAGTCAAGGGAAAAATACAGGAATGGATTGATGAAAATGAGATACTGTACAGAGGACAGCATGGCTTTGTGAAGGGTAGATCATGCCTCAGTAACTTGCTCAAGTTTTATAACAAGGTGACGGCTGAACTGGATAAGGGAAATGAGTGTTTACAGTGATACTGCTGGACCTGGCAAAGGCGTTTGACAGGATACCACATGGAATTGTAATCCGTAAACTACAACATATGGGAATGGATATAGGGTTGGTGAGATGGATAGCTGGGTGGTTGATGGAGAGATATCGAAGAGTAGTTTATTCCGGAGTAGAGTCCAAAAGACGGCCTGTGACTAGTGGTGTGCCAGAGGGTTCTGTTCTTGGACCACTGCTGTTTAATCTGTTCATTAACGATATAGGGAAGGGTCTAAGTGGGACAGTTGATTTGTTCGCTGATGATGCAAAGTTTGGTAGGGCGATAGTGAACGCAGAAGATGTCAAAGTCTTGCAAGATGACTTAGATAGATTGGAGTTCTGGACTAAGGAGAATGGATATCAATTTAATGTGACAAAATGTAAGGTTATGCATTTCGGAGTGAAAAGATTAGCAGCAGTATACCACATTGGTGGAACTGTACTCCAAGAGATTGATGAGGCCAGGGACTTGGGAGTGTTGGTGGATAGGGAGATGAAGTTTAGTGGGCACATTGCGAAAGTAGTTAAATCAGCTCATCAACTCACTTGGTTGTTGAAAAATACCTTGACGAGCAGAGACAAGCAAGTTATTGTACCTCTGTACCGAGCCCTGATAAGACCTCATCTCGACTACTGTGCCCAGATTTGGTCACCTCGGTTCCTTCTTGATGGGGAGGAGGTGGAGAGGATCCAGAGGCGAGTGACTAAGATGATAGCAGGTCTATGGAATGAACCATATGAGAACAGGTTGAAGATTTGTGGGTTGCAGAAACTAGTTGATAGGCGGAAGAGGGGAGATATGATTGAGACATTCAAATTGCTAAAAGGATTCTATAGGATTAATTCAGATGATATTTTTGAGATCAGGACTGGTGGTGGGAGAACTAGGGGACACCCATGGAAGCTGGGCAAGAGCGTGGTTAGCAGGGGTGTTAGAGCTGGGTTCTTTACTTTTAGAGTGGTAAATGAGTGGAATAAGCTGCCAGAGTCTGTTGTGTGTGCTATGACAGTGAGCGAGTTCAAGGCAAGGTATGATAGATACTGTGAGAATGTTGAACAGTTGTGTGAACATGATGTTTAGGGCCTCCCTCGATGAGTCTAAGGACTCCTGGAGTAGCCCGTAGTAATAGTAATAATAATAGTAATAAACTGATAACACCATAGCAACGGTGATGTGGCGAAGTAGTAAGGATAATATTAATATTATCATCACTCCGCTTTTGCTTGCAGTATTCTGCGATGCATATAGTAGTAAGCAACATGTATTTTTTTTTTTACTTGTAGATTGTTTTTGGCCATCATGAGTGTTAAAAAAATAAATAAGACATGATGATTCATACACTATCTAACAATAAAAGTCTGGCCACCCGTGTTATTTGAGGTTTTGGAATGTAAATAACATAAAAACTGGTGTACAGATAGTAGGAAGCAGTATTTCATCGTTTTTGTTGAATACAGGTGGTATGGCAACACGACATGAACTCAGTGACTTTGAGAGAGGCATCATAGTGGGATGTCACATTGGTGGCATGTCCATACGTGCCATTGTCACTCAACTGGAGCATCCAGAATCAACAGTTAGCGATGTGATCATCAAATGAAGATGTTCTGGCATCAGTAGTGCAGGAAAACACCCATGGCTGCCACCGAAAATAAATGACAGGGACATGAGGGTGTTAAAATGGGTGGCACGCAAAAACTTGCTACAATTGACACAGACCATCCATAATGAGTTCCAGAGTTCTAGTAACACCATGGCGAGCACTAATACTGTACGAAAATAACTAATAACTCTATTTACTAGGTTTCCAAAGAAGAGTAGCGGCACACATGCCAAACATCACAACAAGAACAAGGTGTCTCGCCTGGCATTATGCAAAGAGCAAGTGAACCGGACAATTGACCAATAGAAAACTACCCTGGAGTGACGATTCAAGGTTCACCTGTTTCCAGTCCAATGGCACGGTGTGGAGGCAGCCTGGTTAACGCTTGTTAACACAGTGTGTTGTACCCACGGTAAAGTTTAGTAGTGGAGGAGTAATGGTGTGGGGTGCGTTCAGCTGGTTTGGAGTGGGACCGCTGGTTGTTGTCCATGGTTCCATGAAAGCAGCTCAGTACCTTGATATTCTGGATAATTAGGTGCTGCCTACACTGTTGAGTTTTTATGGAATGGATCCATGTTACTATCAAGATGACAATGACCCATGCTACAAAGCTGCAGCTGTTATGAAATGGTATGAAAAGATGGGCGTTAAACGAACACCTGTGAACACCCATCAAACACCTGTGGGACAAACTGGACTGACAATTGAGGTCCAGAGCAGCCAATCCTCGATTTGTTGCAGAACTCAGTGCTGTTAACAACATGACAAAATTTCATGCCGGCTGGGGTGTCACCCGGTTAAAGAAGACCCCTGTTGTTTTCGCCAGGGAACCAGGGCGAACAGCGATAAGTCAGCTACTGGAAAAAATCTGAAAACAAACCCCAACTCAACATCACCAGAGTTAAAGATCGGTACTATCAACATAAGAAGCCTGAATGGCAAAGAAATGGAGCTAGCTGAGGAATTAGATAAGTACCAGATCGACATAATAGGGGTGACTGAAACAAAAAAGACAAAACTGGTGAGATCTTTCTGAGCAATAAATACAAAATGTTATATTTAGGCAATGATAATCAAGAAAAGAACGAGTAGCGCCATAGTATTCAACACAAAATACGAGGCTAATCTTCTTGAATGGCAGTCAGTCTCAAGTAGAGTAATGTGGGCAAATATGAGAATGGGGAACTGGACAATGAGACTTATTTGTGCCTATTGTCCCACAGAAGGTTCTACTAAGGTAGAAGTGGAGGAATTTTTTGAGGCTTTCGAAAAAGCAACTGACACAATGAAAAAGGAAAAGTTGGTCCTTGTTGGGGATCTAAATAGCAGAGTAGGAAATGATTGTCAGACATACAAAAATATTTTGGGAAAATTTGGAGAAAAGAGCAAAGCTAATAATAATGGCAAATATCTGTTGGATTTCTGCTCAGGACATGGACTGGTTATTACTAACACCATGTTCCAACATAAAAATGTGCACAAATTCACATGGAGAGAAGAGGCTAGGAATAAGAAAAGTCTCATTGACTATGTTATTGTTGATAGTGATGTTTTCTCCCTGGTGCAGGACACCAGAGTGTACAGAGGATTTGAAATTGGAAGTGATCACTATTTAGTCTTGAGCAGGATAAAATTGAATTTCATATTGAAAAGAATAACATGTAAGAAAGTTTTAAAGCGAATAAAAGTTGAGCAGCTCTAAGATGTGAACTGTAGACTAAAATACAGAAAGATTATTGAAAAGAAAATGAAAGACTTTGAGAACAGGAATCAAACCTTGGAGATTCAGCGGCAAACTCTGAAGAAAACATTGATTGATTCTGCCAGAGAGGCATGTGGTGAGGTTGTGTGCACGGATAAAAAAATCAGAACTCCCTGGTGGACACAGGAAGTTAAAGAGGCAGTGACGGAAAAGAAGAAAGCATATCAAAAGTTCCTGTCAAATAAGTCAGCTTGTGCTCTTAGAGAATATAGCGACAAATGCAAGAAAGCTAAACAGTGTGTAAAACTAGCTAAACAAAAGTCATGGGAGGACTTTGGCAAGAACATAGAAAATAAATATCAAGAAGGTGGCAAAATATTCTGGAGGCTGTTGAAGAAGCTTAAGAATGGAGGAAAGAGTGCTGTAAAAGGAATATGAGATGATAAAGGTGACATGAAAACTGGAGAAAAAGATATCCTTGAAGCATGGAGTAATTACTTTGAAAAACTGCTAAATGAAACAAGCAGTGATGATATCACAGTGGTAAAAAACACTGACCAGGCCTGCAGTCAGGAATACATATCCATACTTGAAGTAGAAAAAGCCATCAAAGGCTTGAAATGTGGAAAGGCAGCAGGAGTAGATGATATTCGACCAGAAATGCTGAAGTATGGTGGTATAAGAGTCTTACAGTGGCTGCACTGCATAGTTCAGAAAGCCTGGACAGAGGGACGAATTCCCGATGATTGGAGTAGAGCTCTCATAGTACCCATATATAAAAAGGGAAATAAAACTGAATGTGAGAATTACAGAGGTATTTCCCTACTGAGTGTTCCTGGCAAGATCTATGCAAGTATACTTGAGAAATGGTTGAGAAGAATTGTGAAAGAAAAGCTAGGTGAAGAACAAGCTGGATTCAGGCCAAATAGAGGCTGTCAGGATCAGATCTTCACTTTACAACAAATAGTCGAGAAAGCATGAGAATATAACAGAGATATGTATTTAAGTTTTGTCGATTTGGAAAAGGCATATGACAAGGTGCCAAGAGAGAAACTATTCAATACGCTGCAGTTATATGGTGTCAATGGGGCATTATATCAAGCAATACTTAGTCTTTATTTGAATTGTAAGTCAGCAGTTAGAATTGAAGGAAGTACAGGAAGATGGTTTAATGTTAAATCTGGTGTGAGACAAGGATGTACATTATCCCCTCTGTTATTCATTATCTAATATTGATCACATTATGAAGGAAAGTGGTATTAAACATGATATCAAAATTGGAGATGTTAATGTCAGCTCTTTCTTTATGTGGATGATGTTATACTTCTAAATAAATCTGCTACAAGTCTGCAAGATTCTCTGACTAAATTGAATAGCTGTTTTAATAGATATGGTATGAAGGTCAGCAATAAAAAGACAAAGACAATAAAAGTAAGCAGAATCATTGAAAATGTCAACTGTGTTATGAATGGAGAACCTGTGGAACAAGTAAAACATTTCAGCTACTTAGGCACGATTTTTACTGAAGATTGTAAATTAAATATAGAAATAGACAACTGAATCAGCAGAGCTGGTATCGTGGGAAGTCAATTGAATAAATTCATATGGAATAAGAGAGAAATTAGTCGGAACACTAAATTAGCTGTATACAAGACAGTGTTCAAACCAGTTTTAACTTATGGATCTGAGAGCTGGATCAGAAGTAAAACACTTGACCAAAGACTAGAGACCGCAGATATGAGAGTCCTGAGAAAGATTATAGGCATGAACAGATGGCATCAATGGCAATATCATATTAAAAACGAGGATATTAGGAAAGAACTTGATATTGTTAGCATCCAGGAATGCGTTAGCAGAGCTAATCTCAATTGGTATGGTCACCTGAACAGAATGGGCGAGGAAAGATTAGCAAAACAAGTGTTCTCTGCCAGGTTGGCAGAGACCCAGAGGAAGACCAAGATATAGGTGGATTGATACCTACAAAGTGCCTTAGACGATAGAAATATAAGATCTGATAATGATGTTGGAGTTTTGACAAGTAACAGACTGATTTGGAAGAAAATTGTAGATAGGAAGTTAGTAATAAGGTAAATTTTTCAATGGGTACATGGCAGGAATTTGATGATGATGATGACACTATGATTGCAGAAATGGAATTTCTTGTTAAAGAAAAAAAAAAAAAAATATATATATATATATATGTTAAAGATACCAAGTTATTTTAAATATAAACCTGGTTTTTTCAAAGCACCTTATGGTAACTTGTGTTGGTTAAATACTTATAAGCTCTGTATTACTTAACCTTGGTATTTCTAAGCCTGGCTCCCACTGATGAGACCTCAATAAAGGTCGAAACCGGTCTGGATAATGGCCCCTTGCCTTTAATGCACAGCATCATACATCTCCTCAAGGGATGGGCTTTGCATTAAGGGTAAATATTAGAATAGTGATCAGAGCTTATTCCACCTTTACCACGAGTTGCCTTGATTTGCACTACTTTGTGGGTCAGCTAGACTTGCACTACGTGCAAGTGCAAACTTGTCTGTTTGCTTACTTGGGAAATGGAGAAAGAAAAAAAAACAGTTTTATATTTAAAATTACTTGGTATCTTTAACATATATTATACCCAAGGTAAAAAACTTTCTACGTATATATATATATATATATATATATATTTGTTATGTGTAAATTCAATTTACTAATCCTTTCCTTCATAGTTACACTATAATAAATTTAGTTTAATCTTTTATCCAAGTGTGAGCAAACAAAGTTTGCGTCTGAAAGTATCTTTCTTCAGGACTGGGGTAAGGTAGTACAACACCGGCCAACTCGTTGCAAAGGTGGAGGAAGATAACATCACTCCTATCTCACTATCTTCCATAATGCAAAACACATCTCCTTGCTGATATGTATAATGTTTTGCATTAAGGGGAGGGCCACTACCCAGACTATTGGTAGAGATGACCTTGCTAATGCTTCTGCCTGGTATCTCCACGTCTGGGCCTGGCTCCCCCTGAAGAGACCTCAATAAAGGTCGAAACTAGTCTGGGTAGTGGCCTCCCATGAGCCGTCCTAGTCCTGAAGATACTTTCAGGCTCAAACTTTGTTTGCTCACACTTGGATAAAGGATTAAACTAAATTTATTATAGTCTAACCAAGTGAAAAATAAACTTTCAATTTTTTCATAGTTATTACATGGTAATCAGCATCCATTTATAAAAAATTATGGATGCAACTGCCATGTTATAGTAAAACTACAGTTTAATATAAACCAATATAATCACCTGATATTTCGATCTTCATATCAAGGTCATCATCATCTGGAGTATACATAAACACTGCTTGGACAATGGTCACCCCCCCCCCTTGAGCAAGGTGCATTGTACCATGTAACGAGTTGTGTTTGTAGCCAGTTTAGAGGCATTGATGCTCCCAAGTCAGTGCAACTGTGTCTGGATGAAATGGCTGCAAGAAGGTAACTGACAGAGTTTGAAAGAGGCATTGTGATAGGATGGCATATTGTAAGACGTCGTTTGCCAGATTGTTTACAAATTGGGCCCTTACAGATCAACAATTAGTTATATCATACTGAGATGGAAATGCAGGGAGTCAACTGCAAATGCTTCATGCAGTGAATAACCCACAATACTCACTGAACATGACCATAGGGTGCTACGAAAGAAAATGGGTAAAAATCGCCATTCATTGGCCGACATGTTGAATACAGAGTTCTGCAGATTGAATGGAACATGAATCTGTACAAAAACATTCAAATCCGAGGCCCACAATATGAGTTTCCATGGTAGGACCACAATATGCAATCCCTACAATACTCAAACCAACATGCAACGTTGTTGTCAGTAGTGCATAGATCATGTACAGTGGAACATGGAAGCGTGGAAAGCTGTGTTATGGAGTGACAAATTACGTTACACCCTCTACAGAGCAAATGGATGAGTGGGGAAGATTCCCAGCTCTGAAATTCAGAGGTGGTGGTGTGATGGTATGTGATCCTGTTTTTCATGGTTTGATCTTGGACCTCTGTTTGTGCCAGGAACACTGAACTCAGAGTGGTATCTGAACATTCTGGACAATGTAATGCTTCCTAGTTTGTGGCTTTCTTTGGAGCTGACCATTGTCTCTTTTAGCAAGACAGTGCATCATGTCATAAGGCTGCTGCTGTAACTGCATGGTTTGGTTTGTGGACAGGAATGTCACCACACTAGACTGGCCTTCACAGAGCTCTGATCTCAACTCTGTTGAATATCTGAGGTTGAACTGGAATGTTGGATGAGGTAAAGGGACATCTGCTCCGCAACAGTTCAGGACCTCATTACATGCCTACAGGAAGAATAGTCGTAATTTTCACTATTGTATGCTTGTGGAAAGGATGTCCTACATTTTATTAAGGTGGGCTCCGTGACTATTTGTTCCTCACACTGTGGTTCCATTGACTTCTTTCTTTCTTCTTTCATAGCTTGTTTTTATGTATATACATAGAAACAAGCTACGTTACATCTATAGCATGCTGAAGTCACAGTAATATGGTTAACTGAACTGTTAACACTACAGGCCTGACCACAGGTTGGGCATCAAAGCTAGTGTCGTTGTTGTTATTATTGTTATTATTATTATTATTATTATTGTGCGTGCTTGTATGCGCTAATTTCTCAATCATAGATTTCGTAGCTTCCCAACACAGCAAAAAAAAACAATAAATAATAACCAACTGGTGTCATCCTCAGATAAGCTTACATATAAGCTTCAAGGATGAAAGCAGAGAAATTAGTTCTCATCCAAGATGTATCATATGTAACCAAATGTATGTAATGTATGTATTATATGTAAACAAATGTATGTAATGTAAGTATCATATGTAAACAAATGTAAGTAATGTATCATATGTAATCAAATGTATGTAATAACTGTAACAAAAGTATGCAATATAGAGTGATTATATCCATTGATATTGTATATATAGAGTGTAAAATTGCAAAGAAACATCTGTAATAATCATCATTATGAATATTATAATAATATAAGTTGTAAACAATTATTGTTATTGTTATTATTTAAAAAAACTTTATGTACTAGAAAGTATTTGTTATGCATAATTGTGTTCGTATAATGTATATAATTTATCTGAGAAATAATAAAAATGTTTAAAAAAAATTATCTGTTTGATTACAAATCATTAAGAGATATATTAAGATAGAGAGCAACGTGCTGTCAAATAATTACTCATAGATAAATTACAACAAAAACAGTATAGATGGTGGCCAATATGGGCTGAAATTATTGCTTAGAGTTCTAAAGTAAGGGTTTGCCTGAGGACTTGAAGAACTATGAGATGTGAGAGCATATTGCTCTCTAGCTTAATATATCTGTTAATGATTTGTAACCAAGCAGATAATAATAGGATTCTAGTTTTGATGTTGTCAAGTTTGTTTGTTTTTTTAAACCAGAGATCAGTCCAGTTAATGGTTGACCAGATTACTGTGACTTTACTATATAGATTGTAACGTAGCTTGGTTTTTTTTTTTTTTTTTTTTTGTATATATGTGTGCATTCCAGATGATGACCTTGATATGAAAGTCTAAACATCAGATGATTATTTTGGTTTATATTAATGTTTTACTATAGCACAGTGGTTGTTTCCACAATTTTTTAAAAATGAATGCTGATCACCATGTAATTATGAAGGAAAGGATTCTCATAATCCATGAAGATGCAACTCACAAGCAGTGCAGTCATTATGGTATGCTGATGATATGCGTTTCACTTTTGATCAGTCAGCTGGCTTTTTTGAAGAGGTGTTAGAAACAGCAATGTTATTCCTAACTGCATTAAGCTGAAAAAGAAATTTACTTCAGCCAAAGCACTTTGAATGTCTGCAAGAGAAAGCAATAGCTGGTTTAATATAGATTTCATATAGGTACGTAGGCTGAACATACTTTGAAAACATGTCAACTTGCATAAAGAAAAATATTTTCCTTTGTGGGAGATATTATTACATCACTTTTATGAAAATTACTGATTATTAATTTTTTGTATCTGTGTGTGTCTATATATATATATATATATATATATAAATAATTGGGAATTTTACTGATTGTTTGTTGTCCTGTTAATGCTATCATGACATCTTTTAAAAACGATTCTTTAATTGTAATTTTATATTGTGTTCCATTTTCATATTGTACTGAATTTGCCTATGATATATAGAAAAAAGACATATAGACAAAATAGTACAAAATAAAGATATAGACAAAATTATGCAACTAATAAATTTTATATCATGTAAGTTTTAGTTTACGTGTTTAATTTTTCTAAGAGAAAGCAATACTTAGGGAGGAAATTCAAACAGACCACAAACACCTAGCAATGGCCCAAAATCAAAGTTTAGACCTTGTTTGACAAAATTTAGACGTGAATCTCTGGTTATATGAATCCTAATATTTGAAATGTGCTTGAAAGGATCACTGATAACTCAGCTAAACATATTCTGGGAAGTCACAAAGAAAAACTTATAGCTAAATTTCATATATTAAAACAGTAGCAGAATTTGAACACGATCATACAAATTTAATCAATCAGGAATATGTCTTCTACAGCATGTTACTTTAGCAGCAGCAGATCACAAACGAGGGAGATGATGAGCAGCGAACCATATTAAGTAATGCCATGTAATCAACCTATCTAGCCACATCCTAAATAATGATGACCTTTCGCTGCTTAATAAAGGTATAAACTTCATAGTAGTACCTAGAACTGTTAATAAACTGGATGCTATATACCACATAGAAAGAAGTATTAAATTTCTTCTACATAACATAACTGATAAAATTCATTTAGAAACCTGTAATGTTTTGTATTAACAAAAGCCATATGTAGCAATCTTACCAAAACAGAACTAACAGCCTTCAAATCATTAAAAGCCAATAAGAATATAGTTATAATTAAGTGTGACTATGGTCATACTAAACAGATCTGCTTAACTTCATCAAATGAGTTGATTAGTCTCTGATTGCAGCACTTATCAACTTGTAAACTATAATCCAGCTAACAGGATTAAAAAGAAAACTGTTAAATTACTTAAGTCTGTCACTTCTTGGCCATTGGACATTGTTAAAAAACTGTTACTGCATTATGCTCTCTCTCTCTCACACACACACAGAATGTATGAGGTTCCCAAAGTTCACAACAATGATGTTCCGCTTTGGCCGATAGTTGAAGATATAGACAGCCCTGATTGTTACCTAGCCAAAAAATTAGTGTAAGCACTCAAGGATTTGGTTGGTCATTCCCTCTCCTATATAAAGAACATACAACACTTCATAAACAAAATTAAAAACATAGCACTTGGCAAAATATGATTTATTAGTCAGTTTGACAATTCTGCCCTTTTCACAAATATTCCAGTCAGTGACACAGTTTTTCTCTTACAGAACAAATGTCCATTTGATATTTCAGCTCTCTTTGCCCACATACTACATTCTGGTTACTTTGTGTAGTAAAATAAGTTTTACCTACAAAAAGAAGGTACTGCCATGGCTCACCACTATCACCCCTTTTTTAATTGCTGACTTTTATATGGAAGCTTTTGAGCAATGTGCTCTAGATTACTTTAATTTAAAAACCTACAGTTTGGTTTGGATACATTGATGTTTTCATTATCTGGCTATATGGCCACCAAACTTTAAACACCTTCCTCAGCCACCTGAACAAACATCATGAGTGCATACAATTTACCATTGAAATTGAAAATCAAAACTCACTTCTTTTCCTGGATACACTGGTCACACGTCTTCCCTCAGGTAGTCTATTCCTCACTGTCTCCACAAGCTTCCACATACCAGCCAATATGTACATGCTAACTCTTACCACCACCCTTCATAAAAATGCAGAGTCATTAACACTGTCAAAAACAGAGCTATAACAATTTTCTCTAATGAACAGGCTCTTAAACGAGAATTACAAATTACTATCAATATGTTTATAAACAGTGACTATAGTAAAAATACCATCAATAAAGTTCATCAAAAAATTCAAATAATATAGATTATAATAAAACCATAGCTCTCCCATTCATTAAAAGTTTATCAGATAAAATAAATAGAATTCTATACCATTACAATTTCATGCTACTTTTAAGCCACCTATAAAATTAAAAAACATATTCAACTCTTACAAGGATTCCCCCCCCCCCCCATATACTGGATCCATTGCATCTGTAACTTACCTTATATTGGTGAAACTGCATGCACAATTCCTATCCATAATAAAGAACACAAATGACACATGAAATTTAACAATTTTAGTAAAGAAGGCCTCTCAGATCATGCTCTTAACACCCTACACCAAATTGATTAGAGAAAATACCTGTTTCTTACATCATACAAAAACTTAGTATAAATGCAAATTCAGGAAGCCTATAAAATTTTGAACAGGCCCTCCTCATCTAAACAGTAATGGTGGCATAAAAATCCCAAGAATTTGATGCACACATTCAGCCCACATAAGTTCTTCATGTTCTCTAGCAAACCCTTACTTTAGGACTCTAAATAATTTCAGCCATTACTGGCCATCATCTAGACAGTTTTTGTTTTAATTTATCTATTAAAATTATATAAGAGCAAGTTGCTCTCTACCTTAATATATCTCTTAATGATTTGTAATCAAACAGATAATAATAATAACAACAGGGATGCTTAAGGGTCAAAGCTGTATAACTGAGAGGAGACCTCCACATAGCCTTTAAAGGAATGCGGAGAACAGATTAGGTCAGAAGACCTAATATCCAATCCTCGCCTTCTCATGGTGCATCCTGTTGGGTATCTACCTGGATACTGAACAAACGAGGATGGGCTGGCAATTTGAGATTTAGGCGACCAAATTGTATTCTTATTGGCTTAAACCAATATACAAAATTATGGTACAACATGACAAAAATTTCATGCCGGCTGGGGCGTTGCCCGGTTAAACAAAGCCCCCGTTCTTTTCACCAGGGCGAACAGTGAAAAGTCAGCTACTGGAACAAATCTGAAAGCACACCCGAACTCAACATGACCAGAGTTAAAGATCGGTACTGTCAACATAAGAAGCCTGAATGGCAAAGAAATGGAGCTAGCTGAAGAATTCGATAAGTACCAGATCGACATAATAGGGGTGACTGAAACAAAAAAGCCAAAACTGGTGAGATCTTTTTGAGCAATAAACACAAAATGTTATATTCAGTCAAGGAAAAGAAGGAGTAGCCATAGTATTCAACACAAAATACGAGGCTGATCTTCTTGAATGGCAGTCAGTCTCAAGTAGAGTAATGTGGGCAAATATGAGAATGGGGAACTGGACAATGAGACTTATTTGTGCCTATGGTCCCACAGAAGGTTCTACTAAGGTAGAAGTGGAGGAATTTTTTGAGGCTTTAGAAAAAGCAACTGACACAATGAAAAAGAAAAAGTTGGTCCTTGTTGGGGATCTAATTAGCAGAATAGGAAATGATTGTGAGTCATACAAAAATATTTTGGGAAAATTTGGAGAAAAGAGCAAAGCTAATAATAATGGCAAATATCTGTTGGATTTCTGCTCAGGAGATGGACTTGTTATTGCTAACACCATGTTCCAACATAAAAATGTGCAAAAATTCACATGGAGTGAAGAGGCAAGGAATAAGAAAAGTCTCATTAACTATGTTATTGTTGATAGTGATGTTTTCTTCTTGGTGCAGGACACCAGCGTGTACAGAGGATTTGAAATTGGAAGTGATCACTATTTAGTCTTGAGCAGGATAAAATTGAATTTCATATTGAAAAGAATGACATGTAAGAAAGTTTTAAAGCGAATAAAAGTTGAGCAGTTCTCAGATGTAAACTGTAGCACAAAGATTATTGAAGACAAAATGAAAGAGTTTGAGAACAGAAACCAAACCTTGAAGAAAACCCTGATTGATTCAGCCAGAGAGGCATGTGGTGAGGTTGTCTGCAAGGATAGAAAAATCAGAACTCCATGGTGGACACAGGAAGTTAAAGAGGCAGTGAAGGAAAAGAAGAAAGCATATCAAAAGTTCCTAGCAAATAAGTCAGCTTGTGCTCTTAGAGAATACAGAGACAAATGTAAGAAAGCTAAACACTGTGTACAACTAGCTAAACAAAAGTCATGGGAGGACTTTGGCAAGAACATAGAAAATAAATATCTAGAAGGTGGTAAGATATTCTGGAGGTTGTTGAAGAAGCTTAGAAATGGAGGAAAAAGTGCTTAAAAGGAGTTAGAGATGATAAAGGTGACATGAAAACTGGGGAAAAAGAAGTTATCCTTGAAGTATGGAGTAATTATTTCGAAAAATTGCTAAATGAAACAAGCAGTGATAGCACAGTGGTTAAAAAAACACTGACCAGGCATGCAGTCAAGAATACATATCTATACTTGAAGTAGAAAAAGCCATCAAAGGCTTGAAATATGGAAAGGCAGCAGGAATAGATGATATTCGACCTGAAATGCTGAAGTATATTGGTATAAAAGTCTTACAGTGGCTGCACTGCATAGTTCTGAAAGCCTGGACAGAGGGACGAATTCCCGATGATTGGAGTAGAGCTCTCATAGTACCCATATATAAAAAGGGAAATAAAACTGAATGTGAGAATTACAGAGGTATTTCCCTACTGAGTGTTCCTGGCAAGATCTATGCAAGTATACTTGAGAAACAGTTGAGCAGAATTGTGGAAGAAAAGCTTGGAAAAGAACAAGCTGGATTCAAGCCAAATAGGGGCTGTCAGGATCAGATCTTCACTTTACGACAAATAGTTGAGAAAGCATGGGAATATAACAAAGATCTGTATTTAAGTTTTGTCGATCTAGAAAAGGCATATGACAAGGTGCCTAGAGAGAAGCTATTCAATACGCTACAGTTATATGGTGTCAATGGGGCATTATATCAAGCAATACTTAGTCTTTATTTGAGTTGTAAGTCAGCAGTTAGAATTTAAGGAAGTACAGGATGATGGTTTAATGTTAAATCTGGTGTGAGACAAGGATGTACATTATCCCCTCTGTTGTTCATTATCTATATGGATCACATTATGAAAGAAAGTGGTATTAAACATGATATCAGAATTGGAGATGTTAATGTCAGCTCTTTGCTTTATGCGGATGATGTGTTATACTTCTAAATAAATCCGCTACAAGTTTGCAAGATTCCCTGACTAAATTGAATAACTGTTCTAATAGATATGGTATGAAGGTCTCAATTAAAAAGACAAAGACAATAAAAATAAGTAGAATCATTGAAAATGTCAACTGTGTTGTGAATGGAGAACCTGTGGAACAAGTGAAACATTTCAGCTACTTAGGCACGATTTTTACTGAAGATGATAAATTAAATATAGAAATAGACAACAGAATCAGCAAAGCTGGTATGGTGGGAAGTCAATTGAATAAATTCATATGGAATGAGAGAGAAATTAGTCGGAACACTAAATTAGCTGTGTACAAGACAGTGTTCAAACCAGTTCTAACCTATGGATCTGAGATCTGGGTCAGAAATAAAACATTGAGACTGCAGATATGAGAGTTCTGAGAAAGATTAGAGGCGTGAACAGATGGCATCAATGGCAATATCATATTAAAAACGAGGATATTAGGAAAGAACTTGACATTGTCAGCATCCAGGAATACGTTAGCAGAACTAATCTTAGGTGGTATGGTCACTTAAACAGAATGGGCAAGGAAAGATTAGCAAAACAAGTGTTCTCTGCCAAGTTGGCAGGAAAAGAATATAGGTGGATTGATATGGTACAAAGTGCCTTAGACGATAGAAATATAAGATCTGATAATGTTGGAGTCTTGACAAGTAACAGACTGATTTGGAGGAAAATTGTAGATAGGAAGTTAGTAATGATGTAAATTTTTCATGTATTACTATCATATCCTGTACACCCCTTGAGGGTACATGTCAGGAATTTGGTGATGATGATGATAATAACAACAGAACTCTAACTTTGATGTAAGTTTTTTTTTTTCCACCAAAGGTTAATCCAGTAGTGTTAACGATTGACCAAATTACTGTGATTTTATCATATTATGTAGATTGTAATGTAGCTTGTTTCTTTGTATATATATGCGTATATAATCCACATGGTGACTGTGATATGAAGGTCAAAATGTTGGGTTATTAATCTGGTTTATATTAAAATGAAGTTTTACTATAACATGGTAGTTGTTTCCCTAATTTTTTAAAATTAATGTATCTTTATTTATGGCTGATATGCAAGTTGCCATGTTATGTCATTTAACTTGTGATCGATTTATTATTCATGAAAATTTATATTGTTGTATAATCTCTTACGAATTTGAAAGTTATTTTTATTCTCAAAAATGTTGTTATTCATAGATTAAATAGATAATTTCCCCTTGTAGACCAAATGAGTGGAATCCTGCCTTACAAGCTGTTCAGCGTCTTCAGAAGGAATGGTATATACCCAGGTCATTTGCACAGTCAGTTCATGTTTTGACTAATGAAGCTGTTATTAAAGGTAATTTTATTTTCCTTATGTTATATATAACTATAAGACACTCTAACAGCACAACTATAAGATCATCCCAAAAGCTTTCATAATTTTGACATTTTCACTTCATACAATTGTGAAACATTATTGTTGTATTGGCACCTCCATGGAGTCTGAATGCTCATCACAAGAGACCCAAACTATCCACACAATATCTATAATACCTCTCCTTGAACTCATTAACAGACACAGCACTCACATCTGTCTCTAGCAACCCATTCTATTCATTCACTACTCTCCAAGTGAAAAATATATTCCTCTACTAACTACTAACTCTACTTGACTCAACTTCCAGGAATGACACGCTTCCCCTGCATCAATCCTATAAAATCTTTGAAGTAACTTAAAAGTTTCTATTCATATCCCTTCTATTTTTGCTTATCAACCAACTTCTGCAACCTACAAAGCCTCGGTCTATCGTCATGGGATGCATTCCACAACCTGAAACTCAGCTTTCTCTTTTCCAAGTTTCCCTTCACAATTTTTTAAGTCTCTTCTCATGTATACAGTCATACCTCGATTAACTAAGTGGCTGCATTCCACAAAATTACTTTGTTAAGCGAAACTTCATTCTCAGAGGTAAAATTAATATGGCCATAATAATTTCTTTACGTTCGTACATAAAGAAAATGAAAGACTTTTTTTTTTTTGAAAAAAGAAAAACTTTATTAAATAAAATGTCAATATTACATACCTAACAAAGATAAAATCATGACATTTTAAAATATGAATCTAAAGTGGATTGTTTATGCTTTTTTTTTCTCTTTCATTTAACAATTGCCTATACGGATTTATTGCATTTAACACTGATCACTTCACAATATCACTTCCTAAATCAGGAACATTTTCACTGAAAAAATGTAAAACCTTTCCAATGTAATTCAAGCACCTTTTTAAATCTTTGTTTGCTAACACTTTTTCAGTAGGCATTTCTTTAATTTCATCTTCATTTTCTTTGGCTTCGCTGCTAACGAGGTTTTATAAATCTTCCACTGAAAAATTATCTTCTGCATTTAATAAATCTTACATCCTCTTCGTTGACATTTTCGAAACCTGTTGATTGAGCCATCTGGATAACTTTGTTTCTAATCTCTTGAATGTTATTTTCTTCTTCTAGTACAGCTTCTGGCCACAATTTATGCCAAATTTCATATAAGCATTTCTGAGTGACTTCTTTCCAAGAACTATTAATGTTTTCAATTGCATCTTTAATGGTGTAGTTTTTCCAAAAAGTTTTAATTGACATTTGCTCTTTATCTTCTAGTTCAATTAAATTGCTTAATGTACCATGCAGATAAGCTTTAAATGTTTAAATATTTAAATCAGCTTTAAATGTTGCTATTACTCCCTGATCCATTGGTTGAATCAGGGATGATGTGTTTGCTGGAAGAAAGACAACTTTGACAAGAATGCGTGTCTCTAACAAACTGTTAAGATCAGTAGGATGCCCCAGAGCGTTGTCCAACAACAAAAGAGCTTTTTCTTCAAAATTATTTCTTTGGCAATTCCGTTTTACTTCTGGACAGAAATGGTTAACAAACCAATCAGCAAATTCTTTGGTAATCCACACGTTTCTATTAACTTTCCATATTACAGGTAAATTTGTTTTTATGTTACCTTTTAACGCTCTCGGTGAATGGTAAACTAATAACAATTTTAATTTAAAATCACCAGAGGCATTTGATCCTAAGAGTAACATTAAATGGTCTTTGGCTGCTTTGAACCCAGCTGCTAATTTTTCTTCAATAGAAATGAAGCTTTTTGATGGTAACCGTTTCCAGAACAAACTGCTTTCGTCAACATTGAACAGCAAATTTGGTGAAACATTTTCCCTTTCAATTATATCCTTTAGTTTTTCTGGAAACTTATTCACAGCTTCAACATCTGCACTTGTAGCTTCTCCTGATAATTTTACACTATGAATTCTGGCCCTTTTTTTAAATTTCTCAAACCAACCACGAGAAGCCATAAAATTTTCCTCAATATGACTTCTTCCTAAATCAGTTTGTTTAGATTTCAGGTGATTAAACAAAAATAATGCTTTTTCTTGAATCATCATTAAAGGCATTGTGACATATCATCTATCCACAACATTTTCTCCATTTATTTCTAAAATTGGACTCCTTAAGCGAGTTAATTTTGCTGCTGTAACATCTGTACAATTTTGAGCAGACTGTTTTATTTTTTCTAATTGATTAAGTATGGTTGTTAAAGTTGACTGCACTAATCCTAAAGAATGTACCACATCGGATTTTCTTTCACCCCTTTCAACATGTTGTACGATATGTAATTAGTTTCTAAAGAAATTGCTTTTCTTTTCCTTGATTCTGACATTTTAACTAAATATTGATATTTACAAAATCTACAATAATGCTATCAGAGAACATATGTCATTTATTGCAATGCATCACACTGAAACACATCCTGTGACGGGTAAGCAATGACTAAATTATGCAGATGACGTGCAAAACTGTTAAAACAGACACATCCACAGCTTGGGAGTATGTGATAAGTTGCTGTTGTTTGCCAATCAGATGATTATCGGGGTTGACCTTAAAATTTTAATATTTTTACATAAAATGGGACTTGAAATTGCAGACTTCGTTATATTGAGGCTTCGTTACCAGAGGTAACATTCACTGAGGTATGACTGTACTTGTATAAATTTTATCAGGAACACTTAGTAGAGAAATTTCTCTGTAATTCTCATATTTATTTTTATTCTGCTTTTTATAGTGGGAACTATGAGAGCTCCACTCCAGTCATCTTGACCCCTCTCATAAGACCTTATGCGGTGTAGGCACTATAAAACTTTGATACCTCGATATTTGAGCATTTCTGATCAAATATCATCTACTCCAGTTTGAATTTCTGGGCATTTCTCTTGAGTGTTGTCTACCACCCTTCTGCCACTGCTTGTTTCATTTAGCAGTTTTTCAGGGTAATTACTCCAGACATATTTTTATCATCATTCATGTCACCTTTATCATCTTTGATTCCTTTTACATACTTTTCCTCCATTTGTAAGCTTTATCAATAGATTCCAGAATTTTTTCCCACCTTCCTGATAAATATTTATTATCTGTGTTCTTACCAATGTATCTTCCCATGAATTTTGTTTAGCTAGTTTTACACATTGCTTGGCAACTTTTTTTTTTACTGTAATTCCCTCTTTTACTTCCTGTGATTCCTCCACATAGTATTGATTATTCTATGCAGACAACCTCATCATGCGCCTCTGTTGTTGAATCAGTCAATATTTTCTTCAAGGTCTATCACAAACCTTAAAGATTTGTGATAGACCTTCAAGTTTGTTTTCAAACTGTTTAATTTTTTCTTGAATGATATTTCTATATCATCATCAAATTCCTGATTTGTACCCTCAGGGGGTGTACAGGATAATTATCATAGTACTACATGAAAAAGTTACACCATTACTGACTTTTGATCAACAGTTTTCCTCCAAATTAATCTAGTATCTGTCACGACTCCAATATTATCAGATTTTACATTTCTAACTTCTAAGGCACTTTTTACTGTATCAATCCATCTACATCTTGGTCTTCCTCTGAGTCTCTTTCCTGGCAAAGAACACTTGTTTTGCTAATCTTTCCTCTTGTATTCTGTTTAAGTGACCACACCATCTGAGATTAGCTCTACTAACACACTCCTGAATGCTAATAATGGCACGTCCCTTTCTATTATGCTCATGTTTAATGTGATACTGCCATTGATTCCACCAGTCTTTCTCAGAACTGTCATATCTGTGGTCTCCAGTCTTTGATCAAGTATTTTATTTGTAACCCAACTCTCAGATCCATAAGTTAAAATTGGTTTAAACACTCTTGTATACACAGCTAATTTAGTGTTTTGACTAATTTCTTTCTTATTCCATATAAATTTATGCAACTGACTTCCATACCTGCTTTACTAATTCTGTGTCTATTTCCATATTTAATTTATCGTTTTCACTAAAAATTATGTCTAAATAGTTGAAATGTTTTTCTTGTTCTGTAGGTTCACTGTTAAGGATACAGTTGTTTTCATTGTCTTTTTGTTGCTGATTCTCAGTCCAAATTTATTACAAGTTATTCATTCAACTATTCAGAGAATCTTGCAGTTTTTTAAACTTTCTTACACATTTTTCTTTTCAGTATGTTCAGTGTCATCCAGTTTAAAATTAAATGATTGTCACTTCCTAATTCAAATCCCTTGTATACTTTTTTGTGTCCTGAACCATCATGAAGATATCACTATCTATAATAACATGGTCAACAAGATTTTTCTTATTTCTTGTGTCTACCTCATGCACATTTGTTCGCATCTTTGTGTTGGAACATGGCATTTGTAATGATCTATGTCTTGAATAGCGTTTTTCTACAGATTTTTCCAAAACATTTCTTTTTTGTCTGGTAAACATTTCAATCAGAAATGTGACCATCTTCATAAATCTAATATAATGATATAGAGATAGGGAAAAGCAGTCAGAAACTTGAAATATGGTAGTCAGCACAAACAGATGATATTTAATCAGAAATGCTTATATATGGAGATATAAAAGTTTTACATGCCTGCACTTCAAAATTCAAAAGGCCTGAGCAGAAGGTTGAAGTACAGATGATTGTAATTGGACTCTCATGGTGCTCATCCATAAAAAGGAAAAATAAAACTGAATGTGAGATTTACAGAGGAATTTCCCTATTGAGTGTTGCAAACATAGTTGGGAAGAGACTAAGAAAAATTGCAAAAGAAAAATATGGAAAAGAACAAACTGGGTTCAGACCAAATAAAGGTCAGGATCAGAATATAAAGGGCATAATGCCAAGCAGTACATAGTTTATATTTAAGTTGTATATCAATAGTTTGAATTTAAGTTTTAAAGTCATATTTTTAATATGTTTTATTATAATTTTTTTTTACCTATAGTAATATATGTAAGCTTGAATTTTGGCTGGTTAAATCAATTTTCTGAAATGTATTTTTTTTTTTCTAATTGACAATTTTTGTTTTAATCAATGATAAAAAAAAAAAAAGTTCCATTTTTAAATTCTGTCCTCTAAAATATATAAAATTCACTTGTTTTGATTTTAGTTACAAAATTCTTGTTGATCATTATTGTTAGAAACAGTCACTTAAAAAGAAGTCTAATATTTAGATAAATATGTGGAAGAACTTACAAACATCATTTTAAATGTGCTCACCTTAAATTCAATATACTCATTCTACTGACTAGTGGATTGTTTATGAATATTACTTGTTAGAATTATGAATTTTCATAATAGAAAAATTTCTCTTTAAAAATCAATACTATAAATGATGAATATGATAAATTTATCATATTTATATTACATTATATTTACATTATGATAAATATGTGAAAGAACTTGCAAACATCATTTTAATTGTACTCACCTTAAATTCGACATACTCATTCTACTGCAACTAGTGGATTATTTATGAATATTACTTATTAGAATTATGAATTTTCATAATAGAAAAATTTCTCTTTAAAAATCATTACTATAAATGATAAATACAATAAAATTATCATATTTATATTACATTATATTATATTACATCCATGGAAACTGGGCAAAAGTGTGGTTAGTAAGGGTGTTAGAGCTGGGTTCTTTACTTTTAGAGTGGTGAATGAGTGGAATGGGCTGCCAGAGTCTGTGGTGGATGCTGTGACAGTGAATGAGTTTAAGGCGAGGTATGATAGATACTGTATGAATGTCGAATAGTTGTGATGAACATGATTTGGGGCCTCCCTCGATGAGTCTAAGGACTCCCTGGAGTTGCCCGTAATAATAATAATTATAAGAGCCTGTGTAGCTCAGTGAATGTGGCGTTTGCACACCATGGTTTAAATCTAGTCAATGACTAGAGGAAATTTTTCGAAGCCTTTTTTTTTTTTCGACCAGTTCCCAAGTTAGTCGATCTCTGGCACAGGCAGGCTGGTTTTTTTCTCCAGAAACTCAGGTTTTTCGTCCCATAAACTCAAGAAAATCTACTGTAGAACCCACACTATTTCAGACATTAAATATATTGTGTTAGGATTAGGAACCACGAGATGACGGCACTTGTTGAGCCATCTCTCTTCACTGCATGCCTCTTAATTAGCGATGGCCTTGGGCCAGCTATCTCTAATTGGGTACCGGTGGAGATTGAACTGCCCACTCAGTCTCCAAAAGTTAGATAGGGCTAAAACGGCCTTGCCTATACTCCCTATACGGGATAAAAAGGCATTAGCTGATTTTTTTTTAAAGGTTATATTTACATTATGATAAATATGTGAAAGAACTTGCAAACATCATTTTAATTGTACTCACCTTAAATTCAACATACTCATTCTACTGCAGCTAGTGGATTGTTTATGAATATTACTTGTTAGAATTATGAATTTTCATAATAGAAAAATTACTCTTTAAAAAATCATTACGTCTGGTTTCGAGATAAATATTTTTCTCTTATAAATAGGTTCACCACTAAAAGTTTTATGGGCTCCAACACACCATGTAGCAATTGTTTTATGAATGCTGTAAGTGTTTTAATTATTATTATTTTTTTAACTTTATAATTTAAACTGCAAATGAAGGTTATTTAATATGTTAAAATATAATGTAAAAATTTTTCAGTGCTTTAATTAAGGGGATATTAGATCGCACATAGTTTTAAAACTGAATAAGAAACTCAAAGATTGGAATCAGAGAGTTTCATGCTGAATATAGTAAACTATAAAGTATCGGCGATCACTTAGCGTGAGCTAATACAAGTGACCCTAGTACGTAGTACAATACCGGACGACTCGTTGCAAAGGTGGGGAAAGTTCAGATCGCTATTCTTAGGTATTTTCCATAATGTAAAAACACATTTCCTAGGAAATGTATGCTGTTATTACCTATTAAATGTATGCTGTTATTGGGTAATGACCTCCCTCCATAATGTAATAACAGCATACATTTCCTAGGAAATGTGTTTTTACATTATGGAAAATACCTAAGAATAGCGATCTGAACTTCCCCCACCTTTGCAACGAGTCGTCCAGTATTGTACTATGTACTAGGGTCACTTGCATTAGCTCACGCTAAGTGATCGCCGATACTTTATAGTTTACTATATTCGGCATGAAACTCTCTGATTCCAATCTTTGAGTTTCTTATTCAGTTTTAAAACTATGTGGGATCTAATATCCCCTTAATTTAAGTAATGTTTTCATTGTCGAAATGAAGCTTATTAGCTCTTTATACTTAAGTAAATTTTTCAGTGCATTTAGTAGGAGTTACCTACAACTACCTATTCCTTTCCCCTTCAACAAGCTTTGATAAAATATTTTATTACTTATCTATTAGTCACTCTGGTATACATCAGGATTACTAAATGAATAACCATATGCTGCATGTATATGTCAGGAAATGTGAATTTTATTGTTGACTTGATCAACATATTGTGTTGGTTGAATTGCTTAATCAAAGCAGATTACGTATGATTCAGAATCATATTGTGGTTTTTATTACATTAAATGAAAGTGGGATCATTTCAGCTGCTTCATTCCAAATAATAATATTGTTTTTTCTCAGATGGTGTGGAAACTAAAACATGACTTCCCTCTTTATCAATGTTACTGATATGTTTACATTATATATGCCTGGCTTCTGAGTGGATTTATGCAAATATATTATGATCATCATCATCAGCAGCAGTAGCTTTCTTCGGTCCACTGTTGGACAAATACCTCTCCGTGCTTCCTGCATTTTGGCCAATCTTGTGCATCTCTCCACCACCACCATAAATGTCCACGATACCTTAATCTCATCATCCCTTTTTACTGCTAGTCTCTTAGTTTCCGATATCCAATTCTTGGTATCCATTCTGTTGTTCTCTTTGTCCATTTGTTAGACATTCTCATCACATGTCCTTCCCTATGCCATTGCCTTTTCTTACTGATGCAATGGCCATTACATTTGATTTCTTCCTTATCCAGTTATTCTTTTTATCTAACCATGTTATTCCCATAATTGTTCTTTCCATGTTTTGTGTGTTATTTTCAGTTTCTCCAGCTGTTTTTTAGTCAGGCTCCAGGTTTCATTACTGTAGGACATTGTTGGACGTACACACTGGTTTAGATCTTACTTATTAACCAGTTTGGTAAATTGCCTTTAAATATATCTCTTTAATGGTTAAAACTTTCCATCCTGCTGTTATTCTTGCTGAAATTTCATTATCAAATTTATGGTTGTTTGTAATGATTTGTCTTAGATATTTGTTATGAACTCACTATTTCAGTCTCTCTTTTAGTAGTATTTTCACTATACATTATTTTCTGTTTGTCCATATTGATTTGCATGCCTATCTCCAAACTTCATTTAATTTAATAATCATATATTATAATTCTTTTTGTGGTGTTGCTATTAGTATGATATCATCAGTAAATCATAGATTACTTAACTATCTCCATCAATATTCAGTCCTCTTTTCTCCCAATTCAAGTTTCTCATAGCATATTCAAGGAATTCAATATCTCACCAAAAGTATTCACTGTAGCAAATACTTTTGATAAGATAGAGTCTTCCTATCTGACTCCTCTTTTTAACCAGTTTAAATATTTAAATTTATTATTACTGAGCCTCTCTTATATATATGAGTTAATATATTAATATAAATATAGTCTATTCCTCTGTTTTGAAGCTTCTAGCATTTTACATAGGTCTGTTGAATTAAAGATTTTTTTTTAATAATTTGTAAAAGACAGAAATTGGTATGTTATATTTTTTTTTTTTTTGTTTTTAAGGCTTTAATTTTTTTAATTTAAGGCTTGTTAATGATCTCTAGTTGAGAAGGTTGTTCTGAAACTTGCTTTTTCTTTTGGTTGATAAATTTAATATATTGTTTATTCTGCCATCCATAATTTTTTGGAAAAAGCTTATAAAGAACTGGGAGAAGAGTTATAGGTCTATAATTTCTTATGTCAGTTTTTATATCATCTTTCTTATGTAGAAAGATGATTTTTCCAGTATGCCAACTCTTAGGGGTTCTTCGTGTTCTTAAACACTCAGTATACAATTGTGATAGTATGCAAGATTTTATTCTAATAGATTATATATGAGAGATCTCCATTTTTTATCATTTCTATTAATATTTCATCAGGTTCGGGTACTGCAAAGTTCAGTATATTCTGTGTTTCTCACACTTACACTATGTACATCCTGTTTCATGTTTCTTCTTTTTTTCTGTTAGGTCTTTTTTTCTATTTGTGCTTTTTTTTAAATTCCCAGATAGATTTTCAGCACCTTATTATACTTTTTTGTTAGGATGCTGTTGAAATTTTCAATATTCGATATTAGATAAATTTTTTAATGTATTTTAATAAATTTACTTAAAATTCTTCTTTTTTTCTTTTCAAATATTTCTAAGATGTTTCTTTCTTCTTTTTTTTTTTTTAATCAGTTTTTGTCTTTCCATTCCTAGGTTTATTGCTATCTTACTTTGTTTAAAATATTTGTCTACAATGTATGCTTTGTCTGTTAATATATATAATCAATTTCATTCTTATTAGTTGTTCCATTTTTTTTTAACTTTCTTTTTGAAAAAAAAAATGTTCATTATTTTTATTTCCTTTCTTCTGCAAATTCCACTCATTTCTCCCCTTTCATTTCTGGTGTGAATACTGTTAATTCCCACAGAGGATTGGATTAATTTGAATTTTTCTTTTTTTCTATCTTTGTGATATTGTGATACTATTCCTTAAATTGGTATGGCAACAGAAATCTCCATTTGCAAACTCAGACACTTTTTGGGGGTTTTATTTATTAATTGCAAAAAAAAAAGTTTCTTTGAAAGAATCACAGTGAAAATACTAAAGAAATGAATGATACAAATATATACTGTACTTAGAATACAATGTATAAGGAGAGGATATAAATTACATTATGGTTTTCTGTAACTTTATCTTTGGTTAAACAAACACACGTAATAACCACAGTAATAAGTTTTAATGAGTTTTAACGTAATGTTATTACGTGTGTTTGTTTAGTCATGAATTCTCCACAGGTTTAATTGTACATTTATCTTTGGTTGTAATTCTACTTGCCATTTTCATAGTATTCAGAAATCCTATACAGCCAAGCCTCACATAATGTGAGTTCATTTGATGCATTTTTCAGTTACTGCTGCAGTTTGAAAAAACTGTACCACTTTTTACTTTAAATGATGTAAATTTCCAATTAATGTGACAGTTGAAAAATATTTGAATCACACACTAAGCTTATTACATGAGTGATAAATGTTATTGCCTGCTACCTGCCTTAGTGTGCTCCATCAACCATTGGCAGCAGATGTATTTCACCAGGATCTAGAGAAACTTGTTAGCTATTGGAAATTGTATTATGAAAGAGATGCTGTTCAAATATTGAACACTGCCAACACTGTTCAAATATTTCCAGTATACAATAAACATTTAATTATATAATTACAGTGAAATTTCATTATCTTTTACATGGTATATAGTTACAGGAATGCATTAGCAGAGCTAATCTCAAGTGGTATGGTCACTTAAACAGTATGGGCGAGGAAAGATTAGCATAACAAATGTTCTATGCCAGGTTGGCAGCAAAACGACCTAGAGGAAGACCAAGATATAGGTGGATTGATACGGTACAAAGTGCCTTAGACAATAGAAATATAAGATCTGATAATGTTGGAGTCTTGACAAGTAACGGACTGATTTGGAGGAAAATTGTAGATAGGAAGTTAGTAATGATGTAATGTTTTTCATGTAGGACTATCATATCCTGTACACTCCTTGAGGGTACATGGCAGGAATTTGATGATGATGATGATAGTTACAGGGACAATGGATTTGCAGAATGAATTAATCATCTTAATCAAGGTCAGCCTGTATGTCATTCTTCTTAAAATATACTGTTGTTTTGCACATTATCATCACAAATTTCTGATATGTATTGTCAGGGAATGTACTGCATACTGATAGTACCGTGATGAGTGTATAATACTGTTAACTTTCTGTCGATATTCTTTCTATAAATAGTGTTATCTTTCACGACTCACAATATTATTATCTTATTTTTCAGTCTTCTAAGTCACTTTTAGCTACATCACCTAGATCTGTGTCTTTTTCTATCTTCCTGGTATCAAGTACACCTATTTTTCTAACCTTTCTTCTCACATTCCATTTAAGTGACCATACTATCATAGATTAGCTCTGCTGACACATTCTTGAATGCTAATGTTGTGTTCCCTTTTTACCATCCTATAATTGTTAATTACTCTTACAAGTTTAATTTTTTATCTTGTTTGTAACAAATTTCTTACTATACATGATATCACCCAAATACAAGGTATCTAAGCTCTTGCTCCCCTTAGTGTCCTAAAACATTTATATTTTTTAGCTGCGCCATTTAGAACATTTAGTTTATGAAAAGAATCAAAACAAGAAATAATTTCTTAAATATGTTTAGGTGTGAAACAGTTATGCACACGTGACTGTCAACTCGTAACTTAACCCCCCCCACCCCCCTGTGTGGCTAGATTCGTATTATTACAAGCGGTGCACATTGAATGGCAATTTCAAACAACTGACTTTTCAATGAGCGAAAGTTTATTATACACATAAGCACAATACAGTACATTAAAATTCGTTAAAACTTAATTCAATACTAAGCTGAAGCAATACAAAGCAATACTAACAAAACACAAAAGATAGGTTATTAAACTCTATGTGGGAAGGCGATTATGCCACCACAAAAAGACTCCACACATATGATAAGAGGATATTCTCTCAAATGTTAACAATTGACTAAAACTTCTCATCTGTCTGAGCACAATATTATGATACAATACCTTAATTAAACACAATTAGTTTACACACGTTAACTCTCGAGAGTAGTATGGGTTAAACAGGCCTATCGCTACAATAGTAACCACATTCAATTCTTCAAACAGCTCTCAGACAAAATGTAGATGACATGCATAAGTTTCTAGACACACAATTACTTATCTATTAATACCGATAAGCTTATTCTCTTTCTATTCTTGAATGCACTAAAGTCCTAGTTCAACCCTCGTTCAAGTTCAGCTACTGATCAATTGATCGGTAGCTGAATTACAATCATAACTACATTAAAATAATATAAGATTTTACGATACAGTTTGATAAGGATCTTCTATGCTAGTCTCTGTTCTTACTCGTCTATAATTTCTGAGGACGAATTCTTCTGTAGCGGACCATATCTGAGATTTCTCGGATCTAGGTGGGCCTTCACGTCCTCAGCACATCAAGCTTCTTCCAAGGAAACTCAATAGATCTGTGATTCTCTAGTCATGAGATTCACTACGTGGGCACCTATTTCTCCACAGATTTCCCTCCTTTTTTTGTCAAGAACACGGTTGATATAACATGCAGTAGTTACCTTTCTTCTCAGCTGTACGGCTTCCCTCCTTTCTATAATAGGGAATTGGGACCAAAATCCCGCTTACTTTGTTCCTTGTCGTGGCGGAAGGAGAGAACTCCTGACCATCACTCAGGAAGACCTCAACTCATACGAAGACTGGAGAACCAAGAGAGAGAAGGGGGGGGGGGGTTCCCTAACCCTTTTATACCATGACCCTACCAGCACCTTCTGCAATTAATCCCCCCCCCCCCCCCCGATGTCTGGACATGCTGTCTGTAACCAGTTAAGGTGACGTTTTTCTGTCGAAATTCTCGCGGACCATGTGCATGCAACTGACTCGTAGTGATGTCCAAATCCAAAATTGGGAACTTTGACCTTGGACCTTACCTTGTTTCTTGCTAACCCTATGAGTCACATTTACCAAAATTTTTCTAAGAATTGACATAAATTTATTATCCCTTGTTTCAATTGTTTAACAACGAGCCTTTACATGCAAATTCTTATGACCAATATTCTTTAAGTAAATTATCTTATTTTCATCATATTACAACAAATTTTTTTAAGTGAGTTAACGAATATTCTCAGTTGTATTTCACACTTAGATGCAAGTATATTTTTCCTTTTCGTTAAAGGTTCCTACTTGTTAAATTGTGTTCAAAATAAATTCTTTTTGTAACTTTATTAATTACAAACTTTAACACTAGCAAGATCAAGCTTCCGAATATCTTGATTTTTAATATGCTTCTGCCATTGACATTATCTGTTCATTTTTCTTGGAACTGTCATATCTGTGGGCTCTAATCTTTGATCAGCTGTTTTATTTCTAACCCAGTCTTCAGATAAGTTGAAATCAGTTTGAATACTGCCTTGTGTATAACTTAGCTAGTTTAATGTTTTGACTAATTTCTCTCTTTTATCATCATCATCATCATCATCAAATTCCTGCCATGTACCCTCAAGGGGTGTACAGGATATGACAGTATTACATGAAAAAATTACATCATTACTAACTTCCTATCTACAATTTTCCTCCAAATCAGTCTGTTACTTGTCAAGACTCCAACATTATCAGATCTTATATTTCTATCGTCTAAGGCACTTTGTACCGTATCAATCCACCTATATCTTGGTCTTCCTCTGGGTCGTTTTCCTGCCAACCTGGCAGAGAACACTTGTTTTGCTAATCTTTCCTCTCCCATTCTATTTAAGTGACCATACCATCTGAGATTAGCTCTGCTAACGCATTCCTGGATGCTGACAATGTCAAGTTCTTTCCTAATATCCTCATTTTTAATATGATATTGCCATTGATGCCATCTGTTCACACCTCTAATCTTTCTCAGGACTCTCATATCTGCGGTTTCTAGTCTTTGGTCAAGTGTTTTACTTCTGACCCAGCTCTCAGATCCATAAGTTAAAATTGGTTTGAACACAGTCTTGTATACAGCTAATTTAGTGTTCCAACTAATTTCTTTCTTATTCCATATGAATTTATTCAATTGACTTCCCACCATACCAGCTTTGCTGATTCTGTTGTCTATTTCTATATTTAGTTTACCATCTTCAGTAAAAATTGTGCCTAAGTAGCTGAAATGTTTTACTTGTTCCACAGGTTCTCCATTCACAACACAGTTGACATTTTCAATGATTCTGCCTATTTTCATTGTCTTTGTCTTTTTATTGCTGACCTTCATACCATATCTATTACAACAGCTATTCAATTTAGTCAGAGAATCTTGCAGACTTGTAGCGGATTTATTTAGAAGTATAACATCATCCGCATAAAGCAAAGAGCTGACATTAACATCTCCAATTTTGAAATCAGGTTTAATACCACATTCCTTCATAATGTGATCCATATAGATAATGAATAACAGAGGGGATAATGTACATCCTTGTCTCACACCAGATTTAACATTAAACCATCTTCCTGTACTTCCTTCAATTCTAACTGCTGACTCACAACTCAAATAAAGACTAAGTATTGCTTGATATAATGCCCCATTGACACCATATAACTGCAGCGCATTGAATAGCTTCTCTCTTGGCACCTTGTCATATGCCTTTTCCAAATCGACAAAACTTAAATACAGATCTTTGTTATATTCCCATGCTTTCTCGACTATTTGTCGTAAAGTGAAGATCTGATCCTGACAGCCTCTATTTGGCCTGAATCCAGCTTGTTCTTCACCAAGCTATTCTTCCACAATTCTTCTCAACCGTTTCTCAAGTATACTTGCATAGATCTTGCCAGGAACACTCAGTAGGGAAATACCTCTGTAATTCTCACATTCAGTTTTATTTCCCTTTTTATATATGGGTACTATGAGAGCTCTACTCCAATCATCGGGAATTCGTCCCTCTGTCCAGGCTTTCTGAACTATGCAGTGTAGCCACTGTAAGACTCTTATACCACCATACTTCAGCATTTCTGGTCGAATATCATCTACTCCTGCTGCCTTTCCACATTTCAAGCCTTTGATGGCTTTTTCTACTTCAAGTATGGATATGTATTCCTGACTGCATGCCTGGTCAGTGTTTTTTATCACTGTGCTGTCATCACTGCTTGTTTCATTTAGCAGTTTTTCAAAGTAATTACTCCATACTTCAAGGATATCTTTTTTCTCCTGTTTTCATTTCACCTTTATCATCTCTAATTCCTTTTACAGCACTCTTTCCTCCATTCCTAAGCTTCTTCAACAACCTCCAGAATATTTTGCCACCTTCTTGATATTTATTTTCTATATTCTTGCCAAAGTCCTCCCATGACTTTTGTTTAGCTAGTTTTACACACTGTTTAGCTTTCTTACATTTGTCTCTGTATTCTGTAAGAGTAAAAGCTGACTTATTTGCCAGGAACTTTTGATATGCTTTCTTCTTTTCCTTCACTGCCTCTTTAACTTCCTGTGTCCACCAGGGAGTTCTGATTTTTTTATCTTTGCACACAACCTCACCACATGCCTCTCTGGCAGAATCAATCAATGTTTCCTTCAGAGTTTGCCACTGAATCTCCAAGGTTTGATTCCTGTTCTCAAACTCTTTCATTTTCTTTTCAATAATATTTCTGTATTTTAGTCTACAGTTTACATCTGAGAGCTGCTCAACTTTTATTCGCTTTAAAACTTTCTTACATGTTATTCTTTTCAATATGAAATTCAATTTTATCCTGCTCAAGACTAAATAGTGATCACTTCCAATTTCAAATCCTCTGTACACTCTGGTGTCCTGCACCAGGGAGAAAACATCACTATCAACAATAACATAGTCAATGAGACTTTTCTTATTCCTAGCCTCTTCTCTCCATGTGAATTTGTGCACATTTTTATGTTGGAACATGGTGTTAGTAATAACCAGTCCATGTCCTGAGCAGAAATCCAACAGATATTTGCCATTATTATTAGCTTTGCTCTTTTCTCCAAATTTTCCCAAAATATTTTTGTATGTCTCACAATCATTTCCTACTCTACTATTTAGATCCCCAACAAGGACCAACTTTTCCTTTTTCATTGTGTCAGTTCCTTTTTCTAAAGCCTCAAAAAATTCCTCCACTTCTACCTTAGTAGAACCTTCTGTGGGACCATAGGCACAAATAAGTCTCATTGTCCAGTTCCCCATTCTCATATTTGCCCACATTACTCTACTTGAGACTGACTGCCATTCAAGAAGATTAGCCTCGTATTTTGTGTTGAATACTATGGCTACTCCTTCTTTTCCTTGATTGTTATTGCCTGAATATAACATTTTGTATTTATTGCTCAGAAAGATCTCACCAGTTTTGGTCTTTTTTGTTTCAGTCACCCCTATTATGTCGATCTGGTACTTATCTAATTCCTCAGCTAGCTCCATTTCTTTGCCATTCAGGCTTCTTACATTGATAGTACCGATCTTTAACTCTGGTGATGTTGAGTTGGGGTTTGTTTTCAGATTTGTTCCAGTAGCTGACTTTTCGCTGTTCGCCCTGGTTCCCTGGCGAAAACAACGGGGGCCTTGTTTAACCGGGCGACGCCCCAGCCGGCATGAAATTTTGTCATGTTGTACCATCATTTTTTATTTTGGTTTAACCAATAAGAATACAATTTGGTCGGCTAAATCCCAAATTGCCAGCCCATCCTCGTTCGTTCAGTATCAAAGTAGATACCCAACAGGGTGCACCACGAGAAGGTGAGGATTGGACATCAGGTCAGAAGCCCTGGTCGGTTCTCCGCATTCCTTTAAAGGCTATGTGGAGGTCTCCTCTCAGTTATACAGCTTTGACCCTTAAGCACCCCTCTCTCTTTTATTTCATATTAATTTATTCTCCTGACTCCCTAATATACCAGCTTTGCTTATTCTGTTGTTAGTTTCCATATTTAATTTGCATTCTTCACTGAAAATTGTGCCTAAATAGCTGAAATACTTTCTACAGGTTTTTCCAATCAGAATGCAGCTGATGGTTTTTTTTGTTTTAGTTTTTTTTTTTTGTCTGCCTTTACTCCTAAATTCCTATGCTCATTTATTTCTTTGCAGTCCAGTTTCATCTATGTACACAGCCAATAGTTTTTCCATCCTAAAATGCATAACTTCATGCTGACATGGTGAGACTTTCTAATGTCCATGTATAGACTGAATTCAGAATTTCACAAACACACACACACACACGTAATTCATTCACTCAGTAGTCTATGTGGACACAAAATTATCCACACAGAATATAAAAATTATATTAAAGTATATATTTAGTAAATAAATAATTATTAATTATGTATATTTTTACAGTAACTAACTGTTAAGAAAGGAAAAGAAAAAAAAAAGACCACCAAACATTCATGTGAAAAGTGAAGTTTGTTCAGTATATGAGTTTTATCTGTATTATTGAAGGCCTTGTACCCTATACGTTATGTTCTTTAGCAAGTACATTTTCCCATACTTGTTTCCCCATCCTTTGATAACATTATGAAATATGTTAGGTGTTTTTTATCAACTTACATAGCCTTACTCTTGTTCATCCAACATGAATCTTATTGTTCAGTTCAAAGGTTATTATTTGTATACAAAAACTTTTAATTGTAGCAAAAATGTTTCCTGTAAAAATCATAAGTACTATTTTCTATATTTTCAGTATCTTTTCATATAATCTTTGTCCCAAAAAGTTTGTTTGATTCTTATTAAACATATTCATATCAACTAGATAAAAAGGTTGATAAAGGTGAAAAAAGAGGAAATAAAACTGTTATATTGAATGAATAATATCATTTTTTCTCCAGAACTTTTATGTTTTTCTCTCTTTTTCAGAAACAAAAGATGTATTCAGGAATTAAAATACACCAGTATTACATTTTTTATGTGTATAGAAATTAAATGTGTGTATGTATATTTTACAGTAGTTGTAACATCTAGTTTTTTTGTACTTTCATACCTTCTAATTTGCTCCTTGCAGCTGTGAACATTGTACAATATGTCATTATTTCCAACTATGTATTTATATATGTGGGGAATAAATTCAGCTAGTACTTGTCATTTAAATATATTAATTTTTTTTCTTAATAATTTAAAAGAAATGTGATGAGTTGGTTGACTTCCATTTACATTTTTCTAATTAAAAATGGCAGATGTAAAAATAAAAAACAAAAAAAAAAACTTACATGTTTCATGAAAGGAAGGTACAATAATAATAATAATAATAATTGCATATGAAAAGTAAGTTACCCAAAAGCAATCAGTATTATTATTATCTATCATTGCGGCTTTAGAGATCAAACCAAGTAGGATTAGTTGCTAGCCATCCCAAAATGGAGAAGTCGTCACTTAACCATGCTTGTTCTTCATGTTTTTCTGTCATAATGTAGGCCAAATACAAAACAAGACATCAAAAAGTTGGAGGCATTTGAACTTTGGTGCTGGAGAAAGATGATGAAAATTAGTTGGACAGAAAGAAAAAGTAATGAAGAAGTTCTAAATATAGTTCATGGAAAGTGGTCACTAATGAACCACATCAATAAGAGAAGAAAAAGCCTAACTTTACACCATCTGAGGCATGGGGGAACTAATTACAGAAATAATGGAGGGGACTGTAGAAGGAAAGAGGCCAAGAGGCAGACCAAGAATTTCATATATAAATAACATAAAGATGCTAACTGGCACTAAGAGTTATGAAGAGATAAAAAGGTCACAAGACAGGATGTGATGATGTTCTGCTATAAAATAACCAATCTTCAGATTGATGCACCAAAGAAGAAAAATGTAGGCCAGTATTTTTCTTGCTGGACTCTTATCACGGATAAGATAGGGTTTATCCCTCATTGCTACATAGACATAGAAATAGTTAGAACTTGACAGAGTGTTGTGACATATACATATTACCATAATTTCATCATTGTGAACTGTAGTGGATGAGAAAGTGGTCACTTGCACATTAAAAAACTATCAGCACCCTGAGAATAAAGAGAACCGGTTGATACACAGTCATAGTTTACAGTAAAATGTTTATCGCAATAAAAAACTATGAAAAAACATAAATACCTATAATTAAAATTATAATAGCACATTTAAAACGACAAAAAATTGATTGTGGAAGATCTTGAAACTCTTGAAGAGAAATCTGATCTTGCTTATAAAAAATAAGAGAGCTGTTTTGGTAGCATCAATGTTCAGGAGATTCTTGCTTCACTGAAAAATGGCAAAGAGATCAGAGTTTAAGGCATTGTTTGTGGAATATCTTGAATTTTAGAATGATTGTGCACTATAAGGTTTACGAAATGTAGAAGAGGATTAGAGTGTACTGTCAACTATGAATAAGATAAAAAAAGGTTATTTATGTTTAGAGAGGAAACTATCTACCATCTGTCACATAGAGAATGATCAGAAAGGAAACTAGTGACCCACTTATAGAGAATGGAAGGGCAGACCTTGATGGTAGTTCAGTCTATAGACCTGTATGTTTCCTGCAACCAAATACTCTGGAAATGTCCATAGTGACCATATCAGTTGCTTTGCACCTTTCTGTGGCTTGTGTTCAAAGGTGGGTTAATATTGTCTTGAAGATCTGCTGTGGATTGAGAGTGCCAGAATTCATACTTAGTGAGTGTCAGCTATGATCATCAACAGAAAACCTACCTCCTACATGGTAGGAGGTAGGTTTTCTGTTGATGACCTTCTCTGTGATTTTTGAGACAACTTAAGTAAGAGCAGTGGGATAATAGTTTCATAGCTGACTTTTTTTTGAGAGACATTGGCTGAACATAGGCTTGCTTTCATGCTGTAGTATAAGTTCCAGGTAAGGATGAAAGACTGTTAATGATGATGATACAGAGGACTTACTGGTTTCCAGGATATTTCTGATACAGTCACCCCTCATTCTAGCACACACCATTATAACAAACTCACTCATTCAATATGGCACATTACTGAAAAGGCCTGACCATTGAACTACAAGCACAATACAATGCTAAAAGAATTTCATCACAGCAAACTATTCACTTGCTATAAGAAACTATTTCTGTGGTCCGATGAGTTTGCTATAGTGAGAGCAGACTGTATCTTTCTGACAGAAATTCAGGGCAGTCATCTTCTAGTGCAAGCTGATTTGCCTTTGTCATCTCTGCAGAGGCTGGAGAAGAATGATGCCAGAAGGTTGGTCTTAAGTTTTGAGTGATGGTACACTATTACCATCTTGGGATGGAGGGGGATTGAATTTGGCCTTGGTGAAGGATTTCAAGGCTTTGTTGCTATTTATGAGCAAGCAACAAGTTTTCTGCATTTCATTCTTTCAAGTTTTTTTTAAAATCATTTAATTACTGCCTTAACACAGTTGTTAGAGATCCAAGACCTGAATAATGGAAGTTTTGAAGGGGAAATGAAGGCCTCCATTCAGCAAAAATAGTAATCACACCATGGAAAAGAGAGGAAACCATGAAAGTTTTTATTCTATTTGCCAAAGAATGCAATATTGAGGGTGAAGAATATTTATAGAAAAGAAAACTTGGACAAGGTTATGATCTGAATTACCAAGAGGAAAATTGATGCCTACAGTATATTTAGGAGATCTGGTTAAGGGGATGGTGTAGATATCTGGTATTCTGGTGGAGCTGGACAATTTGTTGGATCATTACTAACAGCAAATACTTCAGAATTAATTCCATGTTGATCAGTGAAATTAGAAAAAAGTAAACCATTTGAGTTGTTGGGTATTTAGACTGTAGAAATCAGTGTGAGTGATAGAATTTTTAGAAGTAAGGTAGCAAATAAAAGTATGGAAAGAAATTTTGAGCTAGAGCAGATTCAAAATTCATAGGTTAGGCTGTCACTGATATAAGACCCTCCCCCTCCCTTTTTTTTTTAATGCAAATTTCACCCATGAAAGATTGTTAGTTTATATTACATTAATATTATTACTGTGGGTTATATAAAAAGAGTGAGAAAATCTGGAACCTTTTTCAAGCCACTTCAGATAAGAAGAGGTGGTCTTAAATTCACATGTACTATCCTTGTATTGGAAGGAATCATGCAGACTGTCATTTGGATAATTGAGGTAAACTGTTGTTGATAAGGCTACCAGTTAATATTTGGTGAAAAATAACAGGTATTGTCTACTTACATGTAATAGTGGTGCATATAATTTATTCTTGTGTTATGGCCATGAATGTCATCAAGTGTTTTACCTACTGAACCAGTTCTTTTTTCCTTTTATATATCATCTACTTGCTACTCTGAAACATCCTTCATTCTGAAACGTTATTTTTCAATGACTGTTCTCAAACTTTTAAAACACCATTCGGCACCTTTTCTCTTGTAATTCCTATTAAGAGATTTGTTATTAGCAAACTATGACTAAGACCTGTTAGAACAAAAAGTGTTATGTCGGTTAAATATGTGCAACCCATATTTTTGAAATTTTTTAGGTTATTATTGCTAAGATTAAAATGGTTGATTAGAATTTCACAGGCTTCTTTAAATTTGCACTCAACCAAGTTTTGGTATGATTTAAGGAACGGTTCTATATAAAGTACCTGTGGCATGATCAGAAAGGCCAGTTTTACTATAGTTATTAAATTTAATGTGCTGTTTGTGTTCCTTTTTCTGGATAAGAATCATGCATCCAGTTTTGTCGATATATGACAAGTTACAGGTGAATTGAATATGGTACCCAGGATGAGCCAGAGGAAGATTCTTTAATTTTGCAGGAGATTTAAATAAAGGTGCATTAAGGTTGTATTTGTGTTGTATTCTATTTTTTCTGATAACCCTTGAATGCCTGGAATGACTAAAGTTTTGTTGTAATCGATTTTTATTTTTAGGTATAGGCTTGTGAAGAAGTATGTTCATAGTATTTATTATTATTATTATCATCATCAGCAAATTCCTGACATATACCCTCAAAGGGTGTACAGGATATTATGATAGTATTACATGAAGAACTTACATCATTACTAACTTCCTATCAACAATTTTCCTCAAATCAATCTGTTATCTGTCAAGACTCCAACATTATCAGATCTTATATTTTTGTCTTTTTCCTGCCAACCTTGGCAGAGAACACTTGTTTTGCTAATCTTTCTTTCCCATTCTCTCCTATACCACCTGAGATTAGCTCTGCTAACACATTCCTGGATGCTAACAATGTCAAGTTCTTTCCTAATATCCTCGTTTTTAATATGATATTGCCATTGATGCCATCTGTTCATGCTCCTAATTATTACCTTCTTCCTTTTTTCCCTCTTTTACCTCATGGTGTCGAGGGTTTTCTATTCATTTAACCACAACCATACATGAGAATAAGATGGTTAAGGATAAGGTGTATCCTATCTCTGTAGAAGCCTTGAGTTCTCAAGGCCGATTTGCTTGCTTGCAGGATGAAAAACCTCAGATAAACTGGGGAGAAAAACCCTGCAGTTCACACCCAACATCAGCTAACTTGGCTATGTCTGAGAAAGATCTAAGCTCCTCATGTCAGCAACACTATTTGAACCCAGGACACTCCTTTCCCAAGCCTATGGTTGTGAAGTGCATAGCCACTCAGCTAACCACGTGTACCCTAATTATTATTACTTTTATTATTAACTGACACCTCCAAGGAGTCCAAAGACTCGTCGAAGGAGGGCACCTACAACTCACCATCTCTACTACTCAATCCATCAACTGCAGTGAACCACATCATCTACACCAACAGCATCTACTGCCCACCACCACTAGTATTTTCAAAGACAATGATAAACATCCATGGTGGGATTCGAACCTGCAGCCTTTTGACTGGAGAGCAGTACTAACCACTCAGCCAACCAAGCTGGCCATTTAGTGCGCACATTTTTAGAAAAGTATTGGTGATCATTTGTAATGCATGTTTAAGTACTTGGTCTTCAGAGTAAATGTTTATAGCTTTATTTTTAAGGGTATTAATGACACCTAGTTTTTTTGTCGGGTGCTTGCAAGAGTTTATTGTCTGGTATGTGTAGGCTTACAGTAAATGGAGACATGACAAGAGTATCCAGAAATGGAAGGGTGTTCTAACTTTTAGTTTCAACTGTGAATTGTTGTGTGTTTGTGTTCTTTGAAAAAACGCAATCTTTCCAGGCACTTATGACAGATTTCTCACCCCTTGGGGTAACCCCAGTGAGCATGCATTTGGCCCATTTGCTTGTAAAAACAAAATACTGAATGTGTTCTTAGGAAGTAACTGGTAATAACCATTATTCACATAATGGCTATTATCAGTTATATACTTCAGAACATTGAAAAGATCGAGAAATTGTGTGATCCCTGCATCAAGATAATGTTGCAGTAGCTTCTTCAGTCTGTATTTATACTGTCAGCTCTCACCATAACAAACACCACTATAATTGATTCACTCATTAATAAACATTACTATAACAGATTCACTCATTGTAATAAACTACTGAAAGACCAGATCAGAGTCCTGTAAGTATGATGCTATGTTAAAGAAAATTTACTATAACAAACCCTTCCTTTGGCTCCTGTGACTGTTCTATAGTGAGTGTCAGCTCACTATAGAACACTCCATCTAAAAGCTATGGACGAATTGCATTTCTACCTGTATATGAAAAAATTTTCATGACTGCAGCCAAATATGGGCATAAATTTATTGCCAGCATACTAATAAATTATATTTCACAAAATATGTGTTATAAATTTTGTACAACTTAAATTACAATATGTTTTTTGCAAAAGTTATGAATTTCCTAAGGACATAGTTAAGAAATTAATTTATAGTGCATACAGAAAATTATTCAGGGAGACATTTCAGTATGGAAGATATCCACCCCGAACTGTAATGCAACTCTCACAATGTTATAACATGCTTAGCACCAAGTGATTCAGGAATTTTTGAAGTAAACTGGCCCACTCCTCCTTCAGAGCAAGGATAAGACTATTTTCTGGAGAGGAATTTAAAGCAACAGTGCATCTCAAACGTGTTCTACGGAGTTTAGATCTGTGGAGCATGGTGGCCTTCATTGTAATATCGTTCACCAGTCATAGTCCCTTTTTTTTTCCAACACTTTTTGCTCGGTGCATTCATTAAGCATAATGCCTTCCCACACCATGGCCTCAGCACCACGTATCTATCCCTTTCAAGAACATTCTCACAATGGTAAGCAGCACTACTTTGATGCCAAATCAAGTCTCATGATGAACTTCTACTCTTTTTGGATTCATTTCCAATTCATGAGAAAAATCACTTCTTATTTTCTCTCTCTGAAAATGCTATATCCCTTGCATTCTATCCCTATGGCTATATCATCCAAATCTCACTAATGCCTCTAACTTTTGGCCAAATTGAAGTAACCAATGCCAGAAACTCTTTACCATTGTTCCAAATACTTCTGGCATTTGTATTTATAAACTGCAACATACCCTTCATCCCACAACCTCCCTTACACCTTGTGTTGATTATCCCACTAACATTAAGAGCCTGGTGTGTGTGTGTGTGGGGAGCTACATTTAGCATTATATGGTCATCATATGTCAAGTTAACATGGCTTAGGGAAACCCATCCTAATCTTTCTTACAGCAGATGATGATACTGTTATAGCTCACTAAGAATATACCCTCTTATGTGAATAATAACTGAGATATACTAATTGAACATGTTAAGCTAGTGCTAATAAGATGGACTGCAGTATGAATATCTGAATCCATATAGTACAACATCTGCATAGAAATTTGTTAAGATTTATTGCAGTATGAACTGTTGTCATTCTTAAAAGTGTGGAAATAGAGAAACCTTTAGTAGATGCATTCAGTGGTACATTAATGTGCCCTTTCCTATTGTTGGGTGTTGGGGAATAAACAAGTACAAATGTCGTTATCCTGCAGTCAACAGATATCAAGTTTTGGCCTCATTTAAGAGAACAACTTGGAACAAGAGAGCCAGTTTGTTTGATTTCATGTGAATAGGTAGATTAGATCATTGACTATTTGCTGGATAAAGTGCATGTGTGTGTGTGGGATGAGAATGTTTAGCATATGCCAAAGGGCTGGTGCCCTTTGGCATGTGCTAAACAGTTTCATCCCACAAGTTTCATCTTTGGTCTTTAAAGCATGGTTTCCAAGTTGTGTAAACTAGATAGGCCATTTGTGAATAGTAATCTCAAAAAATAAGGATCAAATGGAAAACACAAAAGGTGCTACAAGGAAGTTATCAGTCAGAGAGAGAGAGAGACTTTTCGAATCAACAGCAGCTTTAAAACATTTCCCAAACCTCAAGTATGGCTGTATTAAGTTTACCAAAAATCTAGGAGACAGTTATTTTAAATCATTTTAATACTTGTTAACTCTCTCTGTATCCAACAATAGATGAAACCAGGGGCGGCGGAAGCGAGAATGCCGTGCATGCGGGTGCCGCTACGAAAGGGGTGCTGCCGCCGGGACACGGTTCATAAGTTCATTTTTAAGAAACAAAATTTTTATCATAAAAACAAAAAATTCTTAGAATGATCAATATTAAAATAAATAAGGCTGGATACACCGAATAAAAATTTTAAAAAATTGTATATTGCTGCCTCCTTGATCAGCTGGCTGTTTACAATTTTGCAGCGAGAGCAGGCTAAATTCTTGCCTGCAGAATGTTGTGTCTACTGCAGTCTATCCAAAGTGAAACGGTGAACGGTTTTTATGCGCAGAAACGAATTTTCGTACAAAACGTTTGTTGCTAGTTAACCAGTCATATGATATGCATCTGAGTAGGCTACTGACAGTAGCCAAGTGCAGACTATTATTTTATCTCTGTGTCGTGTTGTGTAATAATTTCTTGTGGGTATAAAATAGAAATGGAATCAAAAATTAAAAGTTATCCAGTGCACAAAATCGTAAGTGTCATGCTGTAAAAGAAGCAGATATTAAGAAGCACATTAGGTCTCTTAATGAATATTTTAAAATATTAAAATATTCTGATGCAGATTGTAACCAACTCGATACATCAGAAATCAGAGTTAAAGAACCGTGCAAATCATTCAGTTTGCATGAAAGTACTATTGCAACTATTTTTGCTTTTGTTGCAAACTTTTCGCATCTACCGAATCAAGTAGTCTTGTAGAAAGTTATAACGATTGGAGAAATGTAAGTACAACTTTGCATAGATATAAGACTAGTTTAACTCACATGAAAAATTTCTTAAAATGGAAGGAACTTGATAAAAATTTAAAAAACAAAACTACTATTGATTGTCAGACTCAAAGCATGTATGAAATGGAAAAGAAACATTGGACGAATGTTTTAGAACGCTTGATTGAAATTATAAAATTACTTGGTAGCAAAAATTTAGCTTTTTGCAGATCTGATAAATCATATGAAAGGAATAACGGCAATTTTTTAAAATTATTCGAACTGTTTGCGAAGTTTGATCCCGTTATGGAAAAATCATGTTGAAAGGGCCCTAAAACGAAACAGTAGAGTACACTATTTGAGTAAAGACAGACAGAATGAAATATTCGAAACTAAGTAATGCAAGCAGGGATACAATTTTATTATCAATTCGAAAATCTAAATATTATTCCATAATTTTAGACTGCACACCTGATGCAAGTAAAACAGAACAAATGACCATTATTATTCGCTTTGTTTCCTGTGACAATGGAATTGTCAAGATCAGGCAAAACTTTTTAGGTTTTGTAGATATATCAGATTCCACAGGACGTGGTTTATGTGCAACAATAATGGAACACCTGGAAAAATGGAACATTTCCATTGAAGACATCCGAGGTCAAGGGTATGACAATGTGGCAAATATGAAAGGGAAAAAAATATGTGCTCCAAAATTTCCTTTTGAACAAAAATCCTCGAGTTTTTTACGTGCCATGTGCTGCTCATACTCTAAATTTAATCATTAACGATGCAGCCAGATGCAATTATTCAAGAAATATACAATTTCTTTTCATTCTCTCACAAACGTTGGGCAATCCTTTTAAAGTTCGTAAAAAATTAAACATTGAAACAGCCATCAGAAACGCGATGTGAAAGTAAAATTAATTCAATATGCCCTCTACGATATCAGTTAGGAGAAATTTACGATGCACTTTTTGAAATTTTAAATAATGAAAATGTTAATAAAGAAACTCAGCATAAAGCACAAATATGTGCTAAAATAAAGGACTACAAATGTATTTGCTCTCTTATAACTTGACATGATTTACTAAACAAAATAAACCTGTGAGTAAAATGCTTCAAAACAAAAATATGAATATTACACTTGCTTTACAATCTATCAAAAACTTAAAAATATTCTTACAAGAGTATCGAACAGATACAAATTTTAAAGAAGTTCTAAAAACGGCAAAGGGGTGCTTAAGGTTCAAAGCTTTATAACTGAGAGGAGACCTCCACATAGCCTTTCAAGGAATGCGGAGAACCGACCAGGGCTTCTGACCTAATGTCCAATCCTTACCTTCTCGTGGTGCACCCTGTTGGGTATCTACTTGGATACTGAACGGACGAGGATGGGCTGGCAATTTGGGATTTAGCCGACCAAATTGTATTCTTATTGGTTAAACCAAAATACAGAATGATGGTACATCATGACAAAATTTCATGCCGGTTGGGGCGTCGCCCGATTAAACAAGGGCCCCCTTTGTTTTCGCCAGGGAACCAGGGCGAACACCGAAAAGTCAGCTACTGGAACAAATCTGAAAATAATCCCCAACTCAACATCACAAGAGTTAAAGATCGGTACTATCAACGTAAGAAGCCTGAATGGCAAAGAAATGGAGCTAGTTGAAGAATTAGATAAGTACCAGATCGACATAATAGGGGTGAATGAAACAAAAAAGACCAAAACTGGTGAGATCTTTCTGAGCAATAAATACAAAATGTTATATTCAGTCAATGACAGTCAAGGAAAAGAAGGAGTAGCCATAGTATTCAACACAAAATACGAGGCTGATCTTGAATGGCAGTCAGTCTCAAGTAGAGTAATGTGGGCAAATATGAGAATGGGGAACTGGACAATGAGACTTATTTGTGCCTATGGTCCCACAGAAGGTTCTACTAAGGTAGAAGTGGAGGAATTTTTTGAGGCTTTCGAAAAAGCAACTGACACAATGAAAAAGGAAAAGTTGGTCCTTGTTGGGGATCTAAATAGTAGAATTGGAAATGATTGTGAGTCATACAAAAATATTTTTCCCAAAAATATTTTGGGAGAAAAGAGCAAAGCTAATGGCAAATATCTGTTGGATTTCTGCTCAGGACATGGACTGGTTATTACTAACACCATGTTCCAACATAAAAATGTGCACAAATTCACATGGAGAGAAGAGGCTAGGAATAAGAAAAGTCTCATTGACTATGTTATTGTTGATAGTGATGTTTTCTACCTGGTGCAGGACACCAGAGTGTACAGAGGATTTGAAATTGGAAGTGATCACTATTTAGTCTTGAACAGGATAAAATTGAATTTCATATTGAAAAGAATAACATGTAAGAAAGTTTTAAAGCGAATAAAAGTTGAGCAGCTCTCAGATGTGAGCTGTAGACTAAAATACACAAAGATTATTCCAGAAAAAATGGAAGAGTTTGAGAACAGGAATCAAACCTTGGAGATTCAGTGGCAAACTGTGAAGAAAGCATTGATTGATTCTGCCAGAGAGGCATGTGGTGAGGTTGTCTGTAAGGATAAAAAAAATCAGAACTCCCTGGTGGACACAGGAAGTTAAAGAGGCAGTGAAGGAAAAGAAGAAAGCTTACCAAAAGTTCCTGTCAAATAAGTCAGCTTGTGCTCTTAGAGAATATAGAGATAAATGCAAGAATGCTAAACGCTGTGTAAAACTACCTAAACAAAAGTTATGGGAGGACTTTGGCAACAACACAGAAAATAAACATGAAGGTGGAAAAATATTCTGGAGGCTGTTGTAGAAGCTTAAGAATTGAGGAAAGAGTGCTGTAAAAGGAATATGAGATGATAAAGGGAACATGAAAACGGGAGAAAGAGATATCCTTGAAGTATGGAGTAATTACTTTGAAAAACTGCTAAATGAAACAAGCAGTGATGACAGCAGAGTGGTAAAAAAACACTGACCAGGCATGCAGTCAGGAATACATATCCATACTTGAAGTAGAAAAAGCCATCAAAGGCTTGAAATGTGGAAAGGCAGCAGGAGGTAGATGATATTCGACCAGAAATGCTGAAGTATGGTGGTATAAGAATCTTACAGTGGCTGCACTGCATGGTTCAGAAAGCCTGGACAGAGGGACGAATTCCCGATGATTGGAGTGGAGCTCTAATAGTACCGATATATAAAAAGGGAAATAAAACTGAATGTGAGAATTACAGAGGTATTTCCCTACTGAGTGTTCCTGGCAAGATCTATGCAAGTATACTTGAGAAACGGTTGAGAAGAATTGTGGAAGAAAATCTTGGTGAAGGACAAGCTGGATTCAGGCCAAATAGAGGCTGTCAGGATCAGATCTTCACTTTACGACAAATAGTCCAGAAAGCATGGGAATATAACAAAGATCTGTAATTAAGTTTTGTCGATCTGGAAAAGGCATATGACATGGTGCCAAGAGAGAAGCTATTCAAAACGCTGCAGTTATATGGTGTCAATGGGACATTATATCAAGCAATACTTAGTCTTTATTTGAGTTGTAAGTCTGCAGTTAGAATTGAAGGAAGTAGAGAAAGATGGTTTAATGTTAAATCTGGTGTGAGACAAGGATGTACGTTATCCCCTCTGTTATTATATATCTATATGGATCACATTATGAAGGAAAGTGGTATTAAACATGATATCAAAATTGGAATTGTTAATGTCAGCTCTTTGCTTTATGCTGATGATACTTCTAAATAAATCCGCTACAAGTCTGCAAGATTCTCTGACTAAATTGAATAGCTGTTGTAATAGATATGGTATGAAGGTCAGCAATAAAAAGACAAAGACAATGAAAATAGGCAGAATCATTGAAAATATCAACTGTGTTGTGAATGGAGAACCTGTGGAACAAGTAAAACATTTCAGCTATTTAGGCATGATTTTTACTGAAGATGGTAAATTAAATATAGAAATAGACAACAGAATCAACAAAGCTGGTATGGTGGGAAGTGAATTGAATAAATTCATATGGAATAAGAGAGAAATTAGTCGGAACACTAAATTAGCTGTATACAAGACAGTATTCAAACCAGTTTTAATTTATGGGTCTGAGAGCTGGGTCAGAAGTAAAACACTTGACCAAAGACTAGATACCACAGATATGAGAGTCCTGAGAAAGATTATAGGCGTGAACAGATGGCAACAATGGCAATATCATATTAAAAACGAGGCTATTAGGAAAGAACTTGACATTGTAAGCATCCAGGAATGCGTTAGCAGAGCTAATCTTAGATGTTATGGTCACTTAAACAGAATGGGCGAGGAAAGATTAGCAAAACAAGTGTTCTCTGCTAGGTTGGCAGCAAAACGACCCAGAGGAAGACCATGATATAGGTGTATTGATAGGGTACAAAGTGCTTTAGACGATAGAAATATAAGATCTGATAATGTTGGAGTCTTGACAAGTAACAGACTGATTTCGAGAAAAATTGTAGATAGGAAATTAATAATGATGTAATTTTTTTCATGTAGGACTATCATATCCTGTACACCCCTTGAGGGTACATTGCAGGAATTTGATGATGATGATAAAAACGGCAGAAGAACTGAGGGAAGAGGTGGATGGAGAACAAGAATTTAAACTGGTACGGAAGTTCGACCGAAAGAAGATACGACAATTTGACTATGGGCATCATGACGAAACGCCACAATCGCCAGAAGATAAATTTAGAGTGAATGTGTTTTATACACTTCTAGACGTTGCAGTGTGTTCGTTAATGGAACGTTTTGAACAACTAAAAACATATTATGATAATTTCAATTTCTTATATAGATTACTACAAATCAATAACGAAGGTTTACGAAAAAATTGTGATTCAGAGATTCTCTTGAAGGACGCCGACAATAAAGACGTAAATGCAATAGAACTATATGACGAGTTACGTGCTTTCCGGGATTTTTTTGGAAGGATAATTTAAATATTCAAAACCCTTTCAATATTCTTAATTTTATTGTATCCAATAATTTATCTTTCCCTAACTTTAACTTACCTGTTAGTGTAGCGAGCGGAGAACGTTTCCTTTTCCAAGTTGAAATTGATCAAAACCTACATAAGAACAAGTATGTCACAAAAAAGGCTTGTTAGTTTGGCGTTAATAGCTATTGAAAATGATATATGTGCGGAATTAGACGTTAAGACCAGTATTTCTAATTTTGTGAATATGAAATCAAAAATCCTAAAATTTTAATTTAAAAATTTTCAAGTATATTTATGTAATTTAATTTATTTTCTGTTATTCTGTAAAGATGTTATTTTTTGAATACTTATATTAAATGTTCTACTTTTTCTGAATTCTTTTCTTATTTTCTCATCTATCTTGAGTTTCTTTTATTTTCGTGAAAGATAGTTCCACTTATAAAAATTATTAAAACATTTTTACAAGTTACTAAGAATTTAGTAACTTGTAAAATGCAAGAATTGTTTAAACTTTAGTTCAAATAAATTTAACTTTAATTAAAATTCATTTTAATTTTGTTAGCGATTCGGGTCAGTGAGAAGGCTATAATCCCTGTATCATTATATTCAACGATTAAAGTGAAGTGGCTTTATCAAAATTTGCTTTAACTTTTGAGAATTTTTTGGAATCTTCGGCTTTTTAACGATTATCCTGCCTAGTCAACACCCCCGGTTCGTTACATTTAGCGAACCAACGTGTGGCTGTTCTGTCAAAATTTATTTAAGAAATTTCAAATAATTTAAATTTTTATTATCGTGAAAGACCCACACACGCCCAGATCGTAACAGGGGCGCTTAGGTAGAGATTTCATGCGGGCGACGAAGACCCTAGCGCCTAGTTCTGGGTGGAACTAATTAGTATTTTAGCTCCTTGTGTGGTCTGTTACTATTTTTCAACTGGTCCCACTGTTAACTAATTGTTGCTGTTCACATACTACGACAAACTATTTGTTGTGCTTTGAAAATGCTGGGTATTAGACCAGCACAATATCAGCAAATAACTTAAATAAATATTAATCACTTTCTTATTATTCTTATGTGTTGTGAATTAAAACAGTTAAATGCCTAACCATGAACTGCAAACACAGCCTTTCTACACAGTGTTCGATACTGTCAAAAGCTTTTGCTAAGTTTAATTACAAGGCAGCACACATGGTTTTGCTGCTACTGTTAGCAATATTTATCAGATCCCTATTGAGGTGCAAGTGTTTGTGAATAGAACTCTTAAACAGAATTGCACTGGTCCTTGTCTATTGTTTCATTCAGAGTGGACTTGAGACTTTTGGCAATCACTTTTAATATTACTTTACAGTCATTGTTGATAATGGAGATAGATCACTAGTTTCCCCCATTTTCATTTGCTAGAGAATAAGCAAGATGACAGATGTCATATTGGATGGGAAGCCATTTTGTTGTTTCAACATGCTCTCTGTGGAGAATAGGCCTAAGATACTCCCAGAGAAGAGCCTCTTTAGCTTGGTATTGATGATCTTTAGTTGGAAAGATCTGTGTTTGAATTCCATCTAGAATAGGAAAAGCCCTATATAATGGCTTTTCAATTGAAGTCGACGAAGCCAGTCTCATAGAGGTGTAAGGATTTTTTCCTTCCAGAACTCAGGTTTTATCCCCACAAACTGGCCAGAAGAATGCATATGACTTAAGGCCATTAGGGATGACAAGATAGCAGACAGAAGTGTTGTCATCTTGTCATCCCTAATCCTAACACAATATATTTATTGTCTGAAATTCTGTGAGTTTTACTGTTGGTAGACAGTTGCTTCGGCTCTAATTCTAAATAAAGTAGTTCCAAAGAATGCCTATAAAATTCAGTAGTGAGTTGTTTCTGCCTAGAAATTTGTATTTTGGCAGAAAATTGCAAACCTTTGTCGAATCTTGTAGCATGATGAAAAGGTCAGTTTTATGGTGCATTGAGGATGAGGATTTCAGATCAGAGGATTTTCATGGTTACATCAATGGATGTTGCATTAGCTTTGTATATGTTTTGGTTGAACTGCAAGGTATGCAGAAGGATTTCACTTGGTTCTTCTTTAATGATGCTTCTCTGTTGTTATGCAGAAAGGCAGCTGGATGCTTGTTGACATCTAATGAAAAGAAATACTTTTTGGGTGCATTTGTGAAGTTTATGTGCCAATGTCATGATCTTATTAGATCGCCTCTTACAGAGCGCACCAAATGTATGGTGGCTTGTATGTGCTGGTATTCCTCAGTGCTTGGGTGATGTGCTTATGGTTGAATGTCTTTTCATGTTCTTGTCACTAATTCTGAGTGAAACCTTAACTTTACACTTGAAAAGTGACCACCAGACAGTTATTGGTTTTGATGTGCGGATGTGTCTGAAGAGAACGAACCAATGGTTTCTTGTAATCTGAATCCTATAGCAAGCTGTTAAAGATCCAATATGCACCACTTCTCTGTCCATTACCCAGAAATGAGAAAGATAAAATCATGGCTGATACCTGAAATTGAAGATTTGTGATACCTTTTATGAAGAGTATTATGAGTGTCAGGGATTCATAGGTATGCTTACTAATGGCAAGTAGATTTTTTCAGCTGATGAGCAGCCAAAATTGAATAATTTTTATGTAATAAAAAACATAACTTTCTAAACAATATATTGACTTTAAGCAAACACAGAAGAATATGCCTAATATAAAGGGCCATTCCAGAAATAAAAATGTGATGTATACATTAAAAAATCTAATGCCTTTTATTCCCCTATAGGGAGTGCGAGAGGCCGTTTCACCTTATCTTTTTTGGACTCTGGGGGATCAATCTCTGCTGCTAGCCAATCAGCAATCAGACAGCATGCTCAACTATCACCAATTATAAACTGTCATCTGGTGAAGAGATGGCAGATGCTGTCAGGCATCTTGTCCTAGCACAATATATATTGTCTGAAATGTGTCGGTTCTGCTGTCAATTTTCTTGAGTTTTCCAGGAGAAAAAAACCACTTGCCAGTGATGAGAGTTCGACTAACCAAGAACTGGTAGAAGAAACGGTTATTTCCTCTAGTCTGCATCTAGATTCGAACTGAGAGCTGCATCTGTCGGCCTCAGATGCAGCTCTGAGGCCGACAGTTATGGAAACTCCCTACTACAGGGCTGCACGCCAAAACTGATGAAAGAAATATTTTTCCAATTTCTGTCTTGGAAAATATTGGAAAATATTTTTCTTTTTTGAATGGCTCGCACACAAAGGAGATGGTTTCCAAACAATCATACATTCATACATCATGCACCACTGGTCACTTTATGGAACTCCCTGTGACTTAGTAGGGCATATAATTTTAAAAATACAGCAGTAAGAGGTCTTGGGAGAGCACATTTATTCGTGGCAATTAAAGCTTTCAATAATTTGATGAGCCATAGTAGGTGAACGAATAATAGCTATCTGGATTTGAAAAAATGTTCCTGATAGGGACACTGTTGGCCATTCAGGTGGTCACGTTTTTTGTGTGGATGTCCAAAGATTATTCATCGTTTTTGATTACCACAAAAATTGGGTGTCAATTCCACTGTAGGATCCAGGTTGTGGTTGAAATCTTCAAGTATTAGGTTGTTTTTTTTTTTTAACAATACTCAGATAGCTTGGGATGACCAGCACTGCAAGCTGTTCGTCCTCTGGTATATATATGTGTGTGTGTGTGTATATATATATATATATATATATATATATATATATATATATATATATATATATATATATATATATATATATATATATATATATATATATATATACACACACACACGAAAGTGATCTGAAAAGTTCTTGGCTTCAACCATAGATGACAATATTTTTTTTTCTAAGTTGGTATATCTATCATAAGCATCTGTGAAATTGCAAGTCACTCTATCAAGTAATTTGTTTTATACAGCAAGTGTTGTTCTGTATCCCTTGAAATGTATAAATTTGAGTATTGTGTGGTTATAAAATTCTTTGTAAAAGGTTTGATGCCAAAAGAAATTCATTCGAAGTTGATAAAAGTTTATGGGCACTCTTCTTCGTTTTCGACAATTAAAAAAAATGGGTTGCTGAGTTTAAACGTGGCCGTACTAGCCTGGAGGATGATCCACTTGAAGGATGTCCAAAACGTGTAACAGAAATCATTAATCAGGTGCACGATATGGTATTGGATGATCAGCGAGTCAAAGTGCGTGAAGCTGCTGAGACTATAGGCATTTCAAAAGAACGTGTGGGATATATTTTGCATGAAGAATTGCAAATGAAAAAGCTTTGTGCAAGATGGGTGCCATGCTTGCTCACAGCAGATCAAAAACGCACTGGCATGAAAATATCTGAACTTGGAGCTTTTTAACAAGAATAAAACTGATTTTTTATTATGTATGAGACTTGGATTCACCAATTACATTCATCAGTTGAAGATCTGTGGGGTTACAGAAATTGGTTGATAGTGGAAACGGGATGATATGATTGAGTCATTCAAATTACTGAACTGTTTTTACAAGATTAATTCTGAGAAAAGTTTTCAGAACAGGTCTGACGGTGGGATAACTAGGGACCATCAATGGAAACTGAGCAAGAGTGCAGTTTGCATGGGTGT